>NC_080197.1:67263447-68528447 GCF_030028045.1 Hippopotamus amphibius kiboko
TATATCTTTTTTCCTATATTAATTTCTTGTTGCTGTTGTAACTAATTACACCAAACTTGGCAGCTTAAAGCAACAGAAATTTATTCTCTCACTGTTCTGGAGGCCAGAAGTTCAAAATCAAGGTGTCAGCATGGCCACCCTCCCCATGGAGGCTCTCGGGAGAATACGTTCCTGTCTCCGTAACTTCTTATGGCTGCCAGCATCCCCTGGCTGCATCACTCCAATCTCTGCCTCCACCTGCACACTGCCTTCTCTTCTGTGAGCTCAAAATTCCTTTGCCTCTCTCTTAAAAGGACATATGTGATGGCATTTTGAGCCCACCTGGGTAAGCCAGAATAATCACTTCAAAATCCTTAAACACATCTGCAAAGGCTCTTCCACTCCCCCCGCCAAAAAAAAGGTAATATTCACAGGTTCTAGGGATGAGAACCTATTTCTGGGAGCCATTATCAGCCTACCATACTTGCTCAATTTTTATACATTGTATTTCCTTTTGTTGTCTTATTGCACCAGCTAGGACTTTCAGTAAAATGTTGAGTAGGAGTGGTAAGAAAGAACATCCTTCCCTGTTCTTAGAGGGATCTTAGGGGAAAAGCATCCACTTTCTCAGTATATTAGCTGAAGTTTGTTTGTAGATATGTTTAGTCAAGCTGAGGAGGTTCCCCTCCATTCCTAGTTTGCTGAGAGATTTTATTATGAATTAGGTGTTGGAATCTGTCAAATGCTTTATTGTCTCAATCGATATTAGCGTACAATTTTCTTTTTTAGTTTAGTCATATGGTGGCTTACATTACATTGAACCATACTGCATACCTGGAGTAAATCCCAGTTGGCTGTGGTATATTATTCTTTTTATACATTGGGCTCATTTTGCTACTACACTGTTGAGGATTTTTGCTTCTATGTTCATGAGTGGTATTTATCTATAGTTTTTCTTTCTTGTAATGTCTTTATCTAGTTTTGGTATTAGGGTAATGATGATCTTACGGAGTGAGTGTTCTCTCTTCCTCTATCTTCTGGAAAAGATTGTGGAGAACTGGTATTATTTTCTTGCTTAAACGTTTGGTAGAATTCATCAGTTAAACCATCTAGAGCTGGTGCTTTCCCTTTTGGAAGGTTTAGTTATTTTCCTTTAAAAATTTATTAAAATATTAAATATCATTATATTATTAAATAAATAAGCAAATCTATTATTTTATAACACTCTATAATTAAAATATTTTATAAAATAATTAAAATTAAAATAATGTCATTAATAGGCATAGGCCTATTCACACTATTTCTCTGTGTGTGCGTTTTGGTTGTTTCTATCTTTCAAGAAACTGATTCCTGTCATCTACATTATCAAATTGTGGGCAGAGTTGTTCACAGTATTCCCTTATTATTCTTTTAATGATCATAGGTATAGTAATGATCTCTCATTTCTGATATTAGTATTCTTTCTTTTATTCTTGGGTATTCTGACTAGAGGTTTATCAACTTGATCAATCTTTTCAAAAAACCAGCGTTTAGTGTTTTAAAATTTTATCTACTGTTTTTGTTTTCAGTTTCACTGATTTCTGCTCTAATTTTTATTTCTGTTGTTCCACTTGTCTTAGACTTAAATTGTTGTTCTTTCTCTATGTCCTAAGGTAGAAGCTGAGATTATTGACTTTAAATCATTCTGCTTTCCTAATATATGCATCTAATACTATAAATTTCCTTCTAAGCTCTGCTTTTGCACCATTCCACAAATTTTGATGAGTTGTATTTTAATTTTCATTTAATTCAAAAGAAATTTTTTAAATTTCTCTTGAGAATTTCTTGAACCATGTATTATTTAGAAGTGTGTTGTTTAATTTCCAACTATTTGGGAGATTTTCAGCTGTCTGTTATTGATTTCCAACTTAGTTTCATCATAGTCCAAGAACATACTTTGTATGGTGTCTATTTTTTTAAATTCATTAAAGTGTGTTTTAATGGCCAGGACGTGTCATCCTTTCTATATCTAGGTGTAGTGTTTTTCATTTGTTGGTTTGTTTTTATAAATTTATTTATTTATTTTATTGTCTGTGTTGGGTCTTTTTTGCTGTGTGTGAGTTTTCTTTTTAGTTGCGGTGAGTGGGGGCTACTCTTTGTTGTGGTGCGCAGGCTCCTCATTGCCGTGGCTTCTCTTGTTGCGGAGCATGGGCTCTAGGCACGTGGGCTTCAGTAGTTGCAGCACATGGGCCCAATAGTTGTGGCTCACGGGCTCTAAAGCACAGGCTCAGTAGTTGTGGCGCACGGGCTTAGTTGCTCCGTGGCATGAGGGATCTTCCTGGAACAGGGCTCAAACCCGAGTCCCCTGCGTTGGCAGGTGGATTCTCAACCACTGCACCACTTAGCAAGTCCTGTTTGTTTGTTTTTGATATTTATTCTGCTAAGTATTTGAGCTTCCTGGATCTGCAGTTTGGTATCTGTCATTAATTTTGGAAAATGCTTGGCTATTATTACTTCAACTATGTTGTCTGCTCAATTTTTTCTTTCTTCTTCTTCAAGTATTTCAGTTACATGCGTCACACCTTTTGAAATTGTTCCACAGTTTTTGGACATTCTGGTTTTTTTTCATCCATTCTTCTCTTCACATTTCAGTTTAGAAGATCTCTTCTGACCTGTCTTCATGGTCACTGATTCCTTCCACAGCCCTATCCAGTCTACTGCTGATAAGGCATTCTTCATTTGTTTCAGTGGTTTTGATTTCTAGCATTTCCTTTTGAGTATTTCTTATGGTTTCCATCTCTCTGTTTACATTACCTATCATTCCTTCATGTTGTCTACTTTTCCCATTAAAATCATTAACATATTCATCATAGTTACTTTAAATTTCTCTTTCTGATAATTCTAACATATCTGTCATATCTGACCCTGGTTTTGATGTTTGTTTATTTCTACAGACTGTGTTTTTTCTTGCCTTTTAGCATCTCTTGTAATTTTCTGTCACCGACATTGACATCAGGCAATAGGAACTGAGACAGATAGGAATTCAGTGTAAGATTTTATGTTAATCTGGCTAGAGTTGGGCTGTGTTTAACGTCTGCTGTAGCCACAGGTATTGGAATCTTCAAATCCTGTAATATCCTTGTTTTCATCTTTCATGTTTACTTCCAGCTCCTTAAGTCTTCCTGCTTAGAGAGTCTTTTAGCTCTGTCAGCCATAATCCACTGGATTACTGGAGCCCTACTGCTATGATATAATATATAGGAGAGACGAAGTATTTTATAATCTTATTATTAAATTTCAGTCTTTAAGTGGGCCTTTGTCCTTGGGCTGTAACCTTCATAAGTGTGTCTTGGCTTTTCTCTCCCACTTTGGTGAGGTAGGAAGACCAGAGTGAAATGCCCTCCCAGGTAGGATAAGGTTCTAATAAAGTCTTTTTCCCTGGGAAAAAGTGGGAAGTGGAGAATGCTCCAGGTATATTTCACAATGATTATCTTCCCTTTCCCCTGCCAGAGAGAAAAGAGGATCTTTCTTGGCTTTTCACTGTGAGAACCTGGGGTTCCTGGAGGGAAAAGCCACAAAAGTGTGGGGGCCACGTGCAGCCTCCAACACTTTGTCAAAATTACCATTTAAGTGTTCCTACCAGTTTACGGCTCTAGCACATAAGCAGATCTCAGCTGTGACTCTCAGAATCTGCCTGTCTTTACAGATTTCAAGGCGGTAGTTTGCCCTGTGACTTAAATTCCTTAATAGGTCTGAGAAAAGTCACTGATTTTGAGGTTACTGGCTTCCTCTTGCTCCAAGTACAGTTATGACAGCTTCCGAGCTCTTCACATGTCAAGGCTGGCACCGGAAGTCCTTAAATTTTAAGGCAAACTTTTATTGTCTGGAAATCACATATGGATGAAGATACAAATTATATATAGTATTTGTGGTGTTTGGGACATACACCAGTTAAGTATTATAGTCAACAAGAATTGGAAAGGTTTAGATTCACTTTAGTGAAAATAAGGGAAGGTTCACGGAACAGGTAGAATTTGGGAAAGACCTTGAAGGAGAGTAAAATGTGAAGATGAGAGAGCAGATGGAAGAAAATCACCATTAGAAGAAACACCAAAGGCACAAAAGTGCAAGACACATTCCAACAGTAATAAATGGACCCATCTAAGGAATCTCTGTGAGGGACAGGGAGCAGAGGGGTGGGGAGTGCTGGTACTTGGGTGAGTGTGTCAATGCATGTTTTAAAATCTGACTGTGAAAATCTCTGAGGAAATACGAAGTCTGATCACCTGAAGTCAGTGTTTAAGATGCTAAGTTCAGTGTCTGTGTTGGACAGGCTGAGGAAGGACAATTGAGATCAGAGACCACATAGATTCAAATAGCAGGCAGGTAGGCACCACTGGCTACTTCTTTAAATCCAAGAATAAGACTGAGCTTTAATTACACAAAATACTTTTAGAAAGTACACTCGTATTTTACAACTGTCAAAAGAACAATGGATTTTCCAGTGGGACTAAGTAGGCACACACTTTGTTTTACTTATTTTAATATTGCTTCCCTTGCCCCTCTGCTAAAACAAAATTATCTTAGAGAAATAAATGCTACATTTTGAATTACCAACACCACAGAGCACCACAGATTCCCCTCAGAGCTCATGTAAATTCAACATTAACCAAGCTCACCTCTACTAGGCTTGGGGAAAGAAACCTTATGAGAAAATATCTCACTATTAAAATAGCTATCCATATAAGTGTTCTTTCATCACTGCCCACAATTTCAATGAAATAACTAAACTAGGAGATGAAAGGCCTGAAAAGCCAAAAGTAACACATTAAACAGACTAGTATTCAAAAGTGATTGGTTGAAATTAAAATTAAGAATAAATTTATAGTACGATACTATATTGTATTTTTTACTTTCCTAATTTGAAATCTCTAGCACAAGACTTTTTTCGTGGTCTAAAGCAACTCAAAGCTTTTCTAAGGCCTATAATTACAAGTCTCCATGGTACAGTTTCATTAAAAACCTTCATTAAACAACAGCTGCCCTTGTATATGGTCTTCTAATCAATTTGGTCAAACAGAATGACTTCTAATCAGCTGTTGATAAAAATAGAAGATGAAATTTTAATTCTAATAGATTAACCACAAACTCAAGACAGTCTTCAAAATCCATCTAGCTCTATTCTCCAGTGGATTTAATGACTATTCAGCAACTCATTACTAAATAGAACAAGATGAACATTTTCCAGTTCATTAAAGAAATGTACTATGTATTTTTGCATTGTCCTCATGATTCGTTACAGGGAGTCTTAATTACAAGATAATGGATAATGGTTATTAAATGCAGACTGCAGTAATGAAGCTCTATTCATTTGCGAACCTCAGAGACTGCAAAAAGAGGAAAATAAAATTACTAGCTTCAAAAGATTAACGGATCAAATTATTATTCAATTTTGAAAATCTCATTCAGACTTCATAGAAACAAGAAGAGATTAAAAACTAGTATTAAGACCAAAGTAGTACATTAAAAAAAATAATATCTTAAGGCTATTACTGCATAATAAGCTTCAGATGTGATTATTAGAAAAACATATAACTAACAATGGGAAAACATACATTTTTATTTCCTGAACAAATCTTACTTATGAGATAGGAAGTTACTGGTAGGATCTTAAAGGGCGTCTTGGTGAACATGGAAGATATATGCTACTAGGCTACAAAAGAACAGCACAATGGAAGGTATTATTAACATTTTATACCTCACTAATGAAAAACAGGATTTAAAATCAACTGCTGCTTGAGAAAGCTTGTCATTAAGCGGAATTCATGCCAACCCTATAATAAGAGCTTCTGGGCACATTATTTATTAGCACCATGTTTTCTATTGCTCTGTAAGAAATCACCAATTCAAGTTAGCAAGAGAGTTTTGTATGGTAATTCTGACACTAATTTATACTTGCAATCTGCAATGGGACACTTTTTAAAGAAAAAAACAAATACACTGTACAAAAACATGAAGCCCCCAATTAAAGCCATACTCTTAGATATTGTATTCTTTTACTCAACATAGACTTGAAAATAATTTGGAGTGAGATATAAAGATCCAGGGGATGACTGAAGAACTGGCCAGAGTAAGGATGGAAGCAGAAGGCCCTTGTGGAGGTATCAACATGGTGCTCATACTCAGTCTGATGACAAGTACAACGCAAAGCCATCCTTACATGATCCAGGGACATGGCTACTCTTGTGAAAAGTGGGGGAAATGTTTTCCAGAAGAAAGAAGAAAGCCTAGGAAGAAAAGAAAAAAATAGAAACACCAGCTCTGTCACTTCTTTCCTTCAAATCTGAACAGTGAGCTCGGAAATACTTCTCATTTGGTCCAGCCCATCATGTGAAAAAAAGCAACAGAGCATCACAATTAAGCAGTAAGGCATGTTCAAGCAGAATGGCAATCAGGAAGCAATCGTGATCTTGGAGTTAGAAAGTATCTCAAATACCCCAAGGGTAAGATTAGCTCATGATAACCACATTCCTTCAATAAAAATAAAAAAGTGGCCATTTAGAACAATGCAGAACAGTATAATTCAGATGAAATGCAAGGTGGGAACTCTGACTATATAATCCATGGTAATTGACAGTAATATCCTGGGAGAATATTTTAAACAATTACGCTAACCATACAAAGATACGGGTTAGAATCACTTGACAAACAAAAGAGTCCTTGAGTTATGTCTAGTATGCCAGAAGTTTCCTTTCACATCTAAAACTTAGGTTACTTGAAATGAGTTTTAGAACTGTAATAGTGCTAGAGATGAGCAACCAATCAATGCAAATAACATCTATTTTATAGTGGATTTAAACTGTGTAATTTTTCAAACAACTCTAAATAGTTTTTTTTCCAATTTGATAAAAGGATTATTTACCTCAAATGTTTAAAAGGCCATATTGTCAGCATTCAGGGCCAAGATGGGAAATGGGAAACAGCAGAATATCTCCTAAACCGAGCTCTAAACCTCCTCCAATTTTTACAATTGTCTTAACACTCCTGAGGATGTATCCACGTACAGTCAATAGTTCAGAAATGGGCTCCCCAAAATCATTCTGTCCTTCCTAGTTTTCACCTTTCTCCTTCCTTCTCCCTCCTTTTTTTTTTTTTGGCTATTTTATATTTTATTTTGTTTTTAAAAATGCTCATCATGACTCACAAAATTGATTTCATGACCTACTAAACGGGTCACACGCAGAACGTGAAAAACACTGACATAGAGGTTTTCCTCTTTTGTGTTAGTAGCTTGACTATGTCTGCTTGATGCTCAAAGAAACTAGCTGATCTGCTAAACTGTTGGCTGATACAGGAATTTTCTTGAAATGGTAGGTATATATCTGAGATTTTCATTCCTGATACTTTTTGATGGGAAGGGTTTTTAAGAATGCCAGTATGGTCTGCTCTTGTGAGGTTCCAATGAGCTTTTCCATGGCTAGGTCAACTATAAGGCTGGAGCTGCTGATATATTTTTAGAACTTTCTTGGAATGCATCCTTGACCTCCAGCCCAGCGCCGCCAGCCTCACACCTCGCCTGCTGACCGGCGCTGCACCTCACCCCCCCATCCCCTCCTTCTCTCTCTTTTGAGTAAAGTTACCAAGAAAAGAGAGTCAGGGGAAAGTGAGCCACAGAAGATTTGTTGTTAAAACAAAAGGTTCTGAAATTAGATAGTGGGGGTGGTTGCACAACTTTGTGAATATGCTAAACACCCCTGAACTGCAATGCATGCTTTCTCGGTAAGTGTCATCTTATGGGAATTACATCTCAATTTGAAATAAGCAAACAAACAAAAAACACAAAGGAAGTGTGTTTAGGAGGGAGAAAGAAGGAGAAAGGAGAAAAAGGAAAACCAGTACAAATATAAGTAAAATTATCAATCAGTTGACAAATTAAGTATATATAATCATCTGTACCCTCACCCCTTTCCTGAACTCACACCTTAAGACTACCCCCAGTCATCTCCGTGAGTGGTTTCCCACTAGCTCCCAAGCATGACATCCATAAAACAGGCCTCCCCTCTCATCGCCATTAACGCCTAGAACACAACATTTATCTGTCATTGGTCTAAACAGATGTGATTATCTACTGATAGCGCTTCACTGTGTAGATGAGCTTAATCAAATGAATGATATGCATATTTAAGCATTAAACAACCTATAGCATGATGTTTGAAGGAAAATACTTCAACATACTTATCATTATAGTTCCTTAAATTTTTTTTTAAAGAATGATACCATCAGTAAGAATTTCATGCAGGCCAAAGAAGGCATTTTGATTAAAAGACCTTTTAGGACCAGTTCAATGGCACCCAAAGGAGTCACTGACCCTACCCTGGGCATAGTTTAGGACTGCTCTTTCCAATATGGTGGTCACCCACCAATGTGGCCACTGAGCACCGGAAAAGTGGTTCAGTCCAAACTGGGATGTGCCATGAGTGTAAAATACTCATGGGTTTTTGAAGAGTTAACCCAAAAAACAGAACGTAAAACATCTCACCAATAGTTCTCATATTGATTATATACTGAAATGATATATTGTGGATTTACTGGGTTAAATAAAATACATTTTCATAATTACTTCCACCTGTTTCATTTTACTTTAATAGTGTGGCTATTAAATTTCCTAAAAATTACTTATCTCTATTAGACAGAACTAGTCCAGAGCTTCGATGAGACACCAAAATTTATAATCACCTTGTGTAGGCTACAATTTAATATCTTTTTAAACTAATATCCTTTAAATGTTGCTTTAAATTCATTTAGGAAAAAAAAGGCTTAATTCTGCCTAAAAATAGAATCAGAAGATCCCTGGTAACAGCACTTAACTATATTCTCTCTTGTCCAAAAAACCTGGCTTTGCCTCTCCAGATTTGAATACTTCACTCAGCCAAACAAAAGCTCTGTAATTAACTGGACCCACTCTCCTTAGAAAGCAGAGAAGATCTGTTTGGAGAACAAAAGAGCATGTCCCTAGAATGCCTTGGGCCCAATCCCCATCACTTATTGTAAATGAATCCTAGTAGACGCAATTTTCACCGTCTTGAATGTTTTCAGTGGTTTCAATGCCTTTTATGCATTAGCACCCTGGGAAACCGGCCAGCTGACTAGTCCCTTAATCCTGTCTGGAACTGGCCTTGCTTTTAGTTTTCAAACATACGGGAGTAACTCTAAAACTACACTTACAAACTCATGTCAGTGTATGACATGCTCACAGCTCTGTGCTCAGTCCAACCACTCTATTCCAACCCTTAGATACTTACTGAGCACCTACTATGTGCTAGTACTGTTGTAAAATGGGGGACATGGCAGTGTACAAGTCAAGGTTTTCCTTCGTGGGGCTCTGCACCATTAGAGGCAAGAACGACTTAGTTATAGAAGTTACATCTGTTTTCTCCTTCTCTTGCTCTGGCTACCTAAACAAAAATTCTTATCTGTCTCCATCACATTACCCTCTCGTTCAGAAAGCTGGCAGCACTGCTGAGTAGAAAAAAAATGAGACTCATGACATTAGGCCAGTACCCTAGGATCAAAAGAAGATGCCACAAATACACACAGGCATTGTTAATGTAGAGGTATAATAGTTTGGATAAAATAGTAAAGTGTTTTAGACTTGATATAAAATGAAAACATCCATCTATAGATCACGTTACCAATGCCAAATGCCTCAAAAACAAAATGCTTTCCTTTTGAGCCAGCTACAGCTGAACTTACTGATGTAGGGATTTACTATGGTAAGTAAATGTCCTCTATTGATATAGCAGTTTTAAAGTCATCTTATCTTAAAATGACACAACCATATCTAACACATTCTTTTTTTCGTTCCCATTTGCTGGGAGGGAAGAGGCAGATGGAACCTCAGTACAGGGTGAAATGTGATTTGGTATCACTATACTTGGGCAAAGAAGAGAAAAATGAAGAAGCGTTTTAACAAAATAACAAGCTAGACATGCTTTAAACAACTGAATTTCATTCTGATTGTGCTTCCTATTGTCAGTAGAAGTTTGGAATATATAGTATATATTAACATTAAAAGTCAGGTATGCTTGTGTGGAATCTATTAACTTGAGAGAAAATTACTCAAATTGAAGAAATAGCTGCTTAAAATGGATTTAGAAATACATTTTACCGAACAAAAGCAAGCTAGAAAATTAGGCTACTTTATCAGGATTAGAAAGTGCTATGAATTTTAAACACAAAGCTTTTAAAAACAATGCAGAACATATTTGAGATTATCATACCTCAATGTCATCATAGATCTTTTTTTTTTTTACAATTGATGATAAGTATGTAGAGTCTTTTTACAGTGACCTGTCTTTCATAAAAGAAGCTGTGTTAATTTTTCTGAGGGGTGTTTTATCTCCAGGTGATTGTTTCACTGTACCTGGAGATTCATACGCTTCCCATTAGCAGATCCACAGATGGGTGAACCTTGAAAAGCTCTGAATGGAAAGTATTTACCATGTGGAGCTCTCTGGCCAGCCATCTGGGTTATGCAGTTACCACTTACCAACCACTTACAAAGACAATGCCGCCTCTCCCTGTTCACAAATCATTTTCAAGTTAAAATTCTCGCTATTTTTCAACTAGTCATGCTTTCGTTTTTATCTTTACTCGTTCTCACTCAGAGACCTTGAGTCCTCAACAAAAGGCGGATGTACCGGCAAAGGAAAAACTGCCGGAGCCCAGAAGCCTCACCTGTGGGTGAGGGTATAATTGGAATGGGTCACCATAAACTTTTGCCAGGTCATAGGCACCATCGGGATGTTAGGGTCGTTCACAAACTCCTGAAAACACACAAGGCAAGGAAAAAGAAGTCTGTGAACTGGGCAGGAAGAATGGTTCTGACCTAGACTGCGTGAAAGTCATGAGTTAATACAAAGAGCCTGCGTGCTGGGTCCATTTTACATATTAACCAGAACTCATCTAAGATCTCCCTGGATGCCACGCTTTCCCCCCACACCCCCAAGGCGCTGCCCTGCTAGTGAATAAATAAATATATATGCTCATATTCTGTATTTCCCTCATAGCGGAAGGGCTATGGGTTCCTTTTCCAAAACTCTCAAATAGAAATTGCATATAATCACACGGTAATAATGTGTTTCAGACAAACAGTTTACACCACACACTTAATACACGGACTTTATCTGTCTCTCACAGAACTTCCTATTACAAAACTAATAGGTCTGATTTAAGGCTGCTTGTTTTTTTAGGAGATCCCCTCCCCTTAAAAACAGAATATAAATAGTTTCTTCACATGTATATGTTAGATCTTCATCTACATTCCTTTTCAACCTATATTTAAAATTTTGGATACATATTTAATGTTTTTAATACTGTCTGTATAATTGGCTTGAGTGTGGCATTTATTTCCTCCCCCTGAAGTATGTGTTTTATCATAGATGTAATTTCTCCCAGGTATTTCAGGGGAGTTATTAAATGTCAAAATTCAAAGTGAATATATAGGTAACTTTAAAATGTAAAACCTCAGTGAAGAAAAAATTTCAGCTGTTAAAGCTGATTGCCAAAAATGGGAAATGGGATTCACAATGATAACCTATAAGAGAAAAAGGCATTTAGAAAACTGGGTGCGAGACAGCGAACAGTGTCAACTTATGCCGGATATCCATTTACCTGTGCTTCTGTCACAAATATCATAGTTATTCTTGAGAAAGAAGAAGGTTCTCTGGGTTGACTTGGCCCAAGTTTTTATATTTAATACATGGAAACAAAAGAGCACAAAAAATTTTCAGTATGAGGAGCTAAAAAGTGTTGAAACATAGAATGAACACATAAGATGGGTTTGATTGTGGCATTTTTCATTTCAAAACCTTCAATTGCTTAAAGAGTAAAATCCTAGAATTTCTGTTCTCCAGGATCTGAATTTAGCCTAACATCCCATTGGTTCCTTCTGCTCCTCACCCTAAAGTATCTTGGACTCTGGCTAATTCTGATTATGATAGTATAATAACAACAACAGGCAGAGGAGGAGGAAGTCTTTTTTTTTTTTTTTTTTTTTTCCTGAGAACTCACTATGTGCTTGGCTTTCTGTATCTGTTCTTATCTAATCTCCACAACAACTTGAAAGACAGGTACTCTTACTATCTCCATTTACCAATGACAAAACCAGGGGATATAGATATTGAGGAAACTAAGATAACAGTTTTGTTTTTTTAATTTTATTTATTTATTTATTATTTTGGGGGGGGTACACCAAGTTCAATGAGTTTTTAAGTCTCATGAATGGAATTTAACACAGCATTTTCTAACTTAAAGTTCAGGCATTTCACCACTACACACTTCTGCCTCCTAAATTAGACTCGTTATTGTTTTGCAGAAACACCCTCAACCTTATCAACTTCAAACTCTCCATCCTTTCTCTCTGTCAAAATCCTACCTGGCCCAGTTCAACTGTTTCCTTCAATACGAAATGGCACTGATATAGTTTTCTTCCCATTTTGAATGTAAATGTGATGACTGGAGCTGTGGCAGCCATCTTTCAACCATGAGGGAAATGCCAAGAGAATAACAGAGGCACCAATCTTGACCATGGTGATGAACCAACAGCAGTAACCAGCTATACCTCCAGACTTGTTGTTACATGAGAAAAATAATTCCTTATTTATTTGAGCCATTATTGTCAAGTTCTGTGCTATCTGTAACACTCAACCCTAACTGATGCAGTCCCTAGACTATTTACTTTCACTCTGCTGACCTAGAAATGCAATGATGCACTACACCTGTTAATGTCCCTCTCTCTGCAATGGCTCTCTGCAGCCAAGGACACAAAGTATCACCACCTACACATGCTCTGCTCTGCATGGCTGAGATCTCTAGGAAACCACCCGCTATGCCTATCCAGGCCCCTAACTCTCCACTCCATCCACACTAGCAAATCAGACAGAAAGAGTCAGAGTCCAGCTGAATAAAACATGGAAGTAAAAGTAGCAGGTGAACAGGATTCAAGAAAGTTGTTAGGAATTACTAGGAAAAACTAAAAGTGCAAAGTCACAGAACAGCAGAGATTTCTGGTGGAGGAGCAACCATCTGAGAGACTAGTGAACTAAGCCTCTACATACCAATCCATCTGAACAAGTTACTGAAGAAACAGAAAGGAACTGTTTTATCAACGAAGAAAAAATACAAGGAGCTTGAGTAAGAATAAAATAGAGAGGAAGAGACTATAAGTCAAGTCTTTAAAAGCTAATTAGAGAAGATCCTGGGAGTGAATAAGCTGAGAAATTTCTCTGTGGGTCCGCCCCTCACTCCCCATCCTAGTGAACCACACACCCACTCATCATCATGACACTGGCCACATCTCAGTGGCACAGTGGTCAAAGCATAAATTTAGTAAATACAAATGCTAAATGAATTCAGTGCTGGGCAAGCTTTCATAAATGCTATGTAATGTCTATAATAAACATAACTAAACTCTTCAACAGCTGCATACTTGTATAAATAAATGGGGTTTTAGTTCATTAATTTTCTTAATAAACACACAGCACTTACCATGTGCTGGGCATTGTCCTAAGAGCTTTATAAGTCACCTGACAAATCTTGAAAAATAAATCAGTTATCTAACACTTCAAGCTTCAACCGAAGCTCTCTTGCTGAGGAAGTCTGGGAGTCACGTAGCAGGAGACGTATTTGCAAAGCTAAAGTACCCAGGAAGGAATCTCGAGAAATCCTTGAAGGCAGTGTGAGCTTTTGCTTGTGGCTCCAGGGAACTTACCTTGACCTAGTCTATCCCACCACTAGTACTTGTGAACGACTGCTGTATTCTAGGTTGCGCTCAGCGATGATTAATAAGTTTCCCTGACTGGAAACTGCTTCTTCCTGAGAGACAGGCAGGCATATGTGCTGGGTGGTGTGTATAAAGTGCTGGGGAGGATGGGGCAGTCAGCAGGTGAAATCAGGGTGCAGAGGCAGGTTTGCTGTCCACAAGGGGGTATAATGTGAGGAAGTGAACAGCTGAGGTTTCTGTCCTCAGCCAGTGGTGCAGTCAGAGGAGCAGTGAATGGGAGAGAGATTTCATTCCAGCACATTCTAAAATAGGGCCCTCCACTAACTCACTGGTGAAATTTGAGTGTTGTTTTTCTGATTTTAGTTCTAGTTTCATTCAGTTTAACTAAGCAAATTTACATTAAATTTTTTTCTGCTCTCTTTTTCTAAGCTTTTTATTTAGCGCATTAATGCATTAAGGTAAAATGTCTTGATTGGCAACACTGCTTTTAGCCTAAGAAGAAATTTTCTCTTTTCCTGAAGAGTTCCTGATTTTGGCTGGACAAATGTCCTGACCTCTTTTCAATGGGAGCTCCCCCCAACCCCACCTCCCCATACACAGGGGATGAGGAAGGGACTGGGAATTGTAACCTTTGGTTTCAACTCAGTGGATTCTTTTTTAAGTCAAATAGTTTCAAAAAGTCCACATCTAGATCTCTTCATCTATCAACTAGTTTTGCACATGTAATGTTACACAGTTACTGAACCTGTTACTTCTTTCAAATGGATTTGAAATTTTCATAGGCTTACACTAAAACACAAGGCCCTAACAGGGGGATTTCAGACATTAGGCACAGGAGTGGGAAGGGGGGTGATGTTTAAAAAGATTGCAGGGAGGTTTTCTACCACTGGACCACTTACACTGGCATGCTTGTGCTCCCACAGTTATGTATTGGCTTTAATCTTGTCTCAGTGCCAAGAGCATAATCTTTGTCTACAGGACCTGACAGAACCTAGTAAGTATTCACTTACTCTATTCTTCTGTTCAATATCAATAATGATACATGAGAAAACCTTTGCCACACTGAAAAATAAGTTTTGTATGATGGGTTTAAATAAAAATGCACAACTGTCCTTCCTGTAAACGTTCGAGGTCTCTGGCAAGCACACGTGCACTGTGAATGGCTTACAGGGGACATATGATGCAGCGTTCCCAAAGTTCTCTGACCATGAGACCCCTTCATCAGAGTAGTTTTCAATGAAATACTGTTTTTCCCTAAACTCTAGCTTTGCTTTCCTTACTCATTTGTTAGGGGTTTAATTGTGTCTTCCCCATAATTCCTATGTTGAAGTCTTAACCTAGCCCAGCATATTGGAGCATGACTTAATTTGTAAACAGAATCACTACAGATGTATTAATAACTAGTAACTGGAATAGGGTGGGCCCCTAATCCAATATAACTAGCGACTTTATAAAGACACATTGGGAAAATGCCATGTGAACATTAAGACACAGATTGGCGGGGGGGGGGGGGGGGGGGGGGGGCAGGGGGGATGTTTCTACAAGCCAAGGAACCTCATCAGACCACCAGAGCTACAGGGGAGGCGTGAAACTGATTCTGCCTCTTCCCCCTCAGGAGCAACCAACTCTGCCAAGACCCTGCCCTCAGGCTTCTAGCCTCCAGAACTGTGAGATAATAGATTTCTATTGTTTAAACCACTGGGTGTGTGGTACTATTACAGCAGCCCTAGGAAACTAATATAAGAACCAAATGTAAAATAGATAGCTGGTGGGACACTGCTGCATAACACAGGGAGATCAACTCGATGATGGGTGATGACTTAAAGGACTGGGATAGGGAGGATGGGAAGGATTCACGGGAGGGAGGGGATATGGGGATATATGAATAAATACAGCTGATTCACTTTGTTTGTTGTTCAGCAGAAACTGGCACAATAGTGTAAAGCAATTAAATTCCAATAAAGACCTTAAAAAAAAAAGACATCACATGCACTGGTGATAAGGAGTGGGTCTTGAACAGTTCAAAGACTGAGGTTAGGTCACTTATGTTTCAGAACAAATCCACACTTGACTCTCCAGGGTGTTTCACCAGGGCGAGGTAGGGGACGAATAGAGAGATGAGAAAGGAAGGACGGCACGGCCAACAAAGCAGCACTGGGCTGCACAGAGCATCGGATGCAGAGGAAGAGAAGAGAAGAATGGACTGTCCTCCTGCCCAAGACAGGGTGGAATTTCGGGAGAGGACAAAGAAATAGCCACAGGCAGGGACTCGCTAAGGATGTAGGAGAAGGGGAGAGAAAGGACACTCCCAGAGGGCAGTGGGTTCTGAAGAGCAGAGGTGTCCCCATGTCCTCTGCCAACGTTCTTGGTAATTCCTGGTCATGCATAAGAGCCACACTGAAGTCAAGGTTATATACACTGGGTCCTACCTGGTCTTTCTTTCTTCATCTGGAATCTCTCTAGCAAATGATTCAGAGTTTATAACCTTGCTCTCATAAAGTTCCTGGTAACTATTATCCTACTTTCATTTGACTGGACCTACTTGGAGCACTAAGGAAAGGAATATTTTATCTGAAAAGTCTGCACTGGGACTTCCTTTCTAAGCTCCCAAAGCACCTGACCTCTCAAAAAGTCTCCAGCCAAATGCCTCCTTCCCCCATTTCTGACGCTGCAGAGCAGGAGACACAGCACTGAGTGTTAATATTCTCCTACTCATTACCTTGTCCTCCACAGAACATTCTTCCTCTGACACCATTTACCCTCTTCCTGTCCTTCCTCAGCTGCACATCCCCTCTTACTACCTACTAACACTCTTCCTACTCTCTAACAGACATAAATTCAGGCAGATCCTCTGGAAATTGGTGGGGCCCGGTATCCCCTGTGGGTGTGGAATTACTCGAACAATGTATTGATACATCCTTAACAGCATCAAATACATCACCCAAGACTGTGGCTTCCCAACGTCTGTCTCCTTCTCTTTGTTTCTGAGCCTGAACCTCTTTGCCATCTCTGTACGAGCTGCTTTTTCTCTGAGTCAATTGCTTAAATAAAAATCCCGAACTTTTTCAGTCTAGCCCTGAAGGAACAACCAAAGAAAACAGTAGTGGAGATGGGTGGGTTTAACTGAAAACTATATTGAATTATAAGGGAGTCCCTGATCGCCTCATGGGAGTCTGGATGTTAAAAAAAAGCTGGAAGAGAGCGAGTATCAGCCATGCCTGGGTGTGTGTTTATGGACAGAGGATGAAAATGAGAAATGTACTTCAAAAATAATTTCAGCAGAAAAAATATATTTAATAACCACTCAATTTAGAAAATATCATCTCTAATGAAAATGTCTCAAAGTAGTAGTTTTAAGGATTTTCATTTTATATTTTTCGAAAGGCATTATAATAATGAACATGGTGAGATGAGAACACCGGGAAAGGCAGAAGAAAATCTGCTTTTTCACTGTCTAAGTTATCTAATCTGCAATCCTACTCAGAAACCTCTATATCCGTGAATGCGACTATAGATAACATTATAAACTCTGGGGTAATTTATGTGCTTTTCCTTTTTATTAAAAAATAAACAGGAAAATTTTAATTATTCACTAGAATGTTAATATAAAACCAGTGTGATAGCAGCTAACATTCTACAAACAGCCTTTTGCTGGCTTCGTGTGACATGGATGATCTAAATTCTTTCCCATTTCATTGACTATTCAGTGCCTCCCCCGTTGTCCCTGCCCAATTTAGAAGCTTTGTAATGTAGGAAACTTAACTTTCGATGCCCCAGTTGGTGATAAATTTTTTACAAAAAGCATACTATAACACTCATTCTTGGGTCACTAGGAAAGCAAAGCATCGCCCCGATAATTCAAGTAAAAGCATGAATTTCCTTTTCCTCCTGAATCACTAAAATAACTGTATTCGTTCTCCATTTTGCTTTACGTGCCTTGTCTGGCTAATGTTTTTAAATAGAAAAATAGCCTTTCTTTTATCTTCACAGCCTTAACTCAGATTTCCTTAAAAATTCTTTTCCTTGTCACAAGAACAGAAGAGTGGAGAGAAAATGGTGAGACTATGGTGGGTTGTGCACAAGCCGACAACAGAATGAACAGGTGGAGTCTCGTAACGGGAAGCAGAGGCTCGGCTTCCTGGGCTGGAAAAAGCTTTGCTTCTCTTGAACTTCCTATCCCGACAAACTGAACCATTACGAGTTGTTTTGTCCTCTCCCTGCCCTGTTAGGCAGAGAGCCATTCACTAAATACTATTCATTCTGCCCCCTTAATCTCCCCCACAGCCGTCCACTCCTCTCCATCCCCAGTGCACTGCCCCAGTCCAGCTCCTCATCCTGGTCAGCCAAACTGTTACAACAGCTTCCTCATGGGTACCCTGTCTCCAGCCCCAGTACACTGCCCCTACAATGAAAACCCAACCACTGCTCCACTACTGCAGAGGGCAGGAAGGGAGGAAGAGGATCTGGGGTAAGGGTGTCTTACTGATCTCTATCCCCAGTGCCTGGCACACAGTGGAGGAATAAATGGATGAATGAATTAACCAGTTGCTCATTTCCTGGCTATAAACTTTCCAAGGCTAAAAACTTTCTGCACCTGCAGATTGGAATGCAAATTCTATAGCACGGCCCCGTAAGCCCCAAGCTGCCTACCCGCTTCCTCCTCCACTTCTCCTGCCACTTCTGCACCCCAATCGTACCAGTGTTCTCACCATAACATGCTCTTCATGGCTCCAGGTATAAAAGGGCCATGTATTTTTCTGCCTGAAATGCCCTTCCTCCACCTCTGCACCTAATGAATGACTCCTCCACAAAGGCCACTTGCTGTGCAAACCCGTCCACGAGTCCTCCAGAAGGGTGGCCACGTTCCTGCAGTCCTGGCATAAGTGTCCCTTGGGTCTCTGGGTTCCCAACAGGGCAAACCATAAACCCCTTTTTTCGCCTCCTCACCAGACTAAGAGAGATTGTCAGTGTTTAAAGGGAAGGGGCTATGTCTTACTTATTTTTCTCTCCCCTTTCTCTCATCTTATCCTTCTCCACTGCCCAGAATAGCATCTGATAAACATTAGATGTTCATGCAATACTTGCTGGATGAGTCTATTCGAGGGAAACAAACTCCCTAGGTATTAGGATGACAGAAAATTCTAGCCCTTCTCCCCCAGCCCCTCTGTCCACACTGAAGCCCTCACTCCCTCATTTCCTTCCACCCCCTGGCACAGCTCGGAACTGGAGGCAGTCTCCATTCAAACCCTAAACCTAACACCCTGCAGATGGAAGGAGGAGAGACCTCAATACTGTCAAGATGGCAGAAGGATGAAAAATGTTATTAGAGACCTAATTAGAAAAACAGGACTTCCCTGGCTGTGCAGTGGTTAAGAATCCGCCTGCCAATGCAGCGGACATGGGTTCAAGCCCTGGTCTGGGAAGATCCCACATGCCGTGGAGCAACTAAGCCTGTAAGCCACAACTACTGAGCCCGCAGGCCACAACTACTGAAGCCCACGTGCCTGGAGCCAATGCTCCACAGCAAGAGAAGCCGCCACAATGAGAAGTCTGAACACCACAATGAAGAGTAGCTATTGCTCACTGCAACTAGAGAAAACCCGCGAGCAGCAACAAAGACCCAATGCAGCCATAAATAAATAAATAAATAAATAAATAAATTCATTAAACAAACAAACAAAAGAGAAATACAAATTCACGTCCTTCCAAAAAACAGTCCTGTGTTGGTTAGGACCTATAGAACTCTTGAGGCAGAGCGAAATTTCAGTTATTCTGTCTGCTAAACCCAGGGCTGGCAGAGAGACCAAATAACCATTTATGATCTTGTTTTTATGGGAATATAGGTTCAAAGTTCCCAACAAGCCATCTGTAACATAACTGGGACAATCAGACTGTTCATCCGAGTGTCTTTGCTAAAGGTTTTTCCCCTTGAATTTGCAACATAATTTCTAAACTACCAGGGTGAGTGGAAAGAACCCTTGTCTTATCATCAGGACACCTACATTCCAGATCAGAGGCTCTCATTCCTGCCTACACAGTTGACACACCCGGGAAGTTTTAAAAAGCAGTGATTCTCTTGGCTCCATTCAAGCCCATTAAAATCAGAATTTCTGCGTGGTAGGATCTTTCCAACAATTTATGGAAGAAGCTCTTGAGGAACCTGTAATGTGCAGCCTGGGTTGAGAACCTTGTTCCAGACTGTGTTTTGACTTGAGTTATTTGTTCTGGGGCAAATTCCTGGTGAATCTGACTTTTCTGGGTCTCGCTTTCCTCACCTATAAAATGAAAGCTTTGCTATGAACAAAGCTTCTTTATACATTATAATCCCTTCCAGTTTTCAAAACACTTAGAACTTTCATGTGTTAATTGTGAATGTTTAGTTGCTCTATGTCTCCTGGCTTATCTGACAATGTACAAATCAAGAAAAAACAGACAGGAATCTGCGAAGACCTTTTAGTGACTGAGACAGAAGGAGTTGCCGGCAAAATTCCAATTTGAAAAGTATGTTTCCCACACACTTAACTAGTTCCTGGGAGGACGAAAGTTACATATAAAACCACTTGCTTTTATAGATTTTTTTTTTTAGCCATTATGTTAAAATTTTTAAAAAGGAAAAGAAAAAAGTTTCCATGCTATATTTCACTCCCTCAGATACATAGTTTCATCATTCTAACAATGACTTTTTTGCACATGCTTCCATTAAAGCCATGACTGCAGAAAAAGCTGATGATTTCAATAACGCCCCCTCGGCTCCTGAAGTCTTTTTATTCAATAGCTCGCTGAGCAATTTAACACACAGGGTCCCTAATTTCTTTATTCTAGAAATGGCATTCTAACCTTTGTCTTGCTTCAACCAATTTTTCTCTTAGTTAATGCATCTCTCCAAGTTTAAAAAAAATATTTTTTTTCATTGGGTTGGCTTATAAGGTAAACCTAGAAAGCTGCAAATATTTTTTTTTGAAACACAAATAAAGAAATATTCACCCGTGAAGAAGAAAAGAGAACACAGGAGAAGTGTTTCCTCCACTTTATAATATTATGGTACATTGTGTAGTCTCGTGTCGGTATTTATTATCAGCCATTTAGTTTATGATAGAGAATAACTTTTGATTACTGACGCTGGTAGTATTACTCACTCTGTCTTGGACTGTTTGAAGATCTGTATTTTTATTACAAAGTCCAATAAAAACAAAGTGAAAAACCCATAGGTCCCAAAACTGATTCCTGGCTTGTGTTGTATGTCACTCCGTTCCAATCTAAAAAGTATTTCCTTCCACTGTTAGTCTCTGTCTCTTGCTCATAAGCAAATTTATCTCCTAATGCCTCATTCTTTATTTTAGCCATTAATCTCCCATTGAGAACCTTACCAAATGCTTTTTGCAGATAAAAATATTTAATATCTACTAGATTTCCCCTATCCACAAAGCCATCCAACATTGCTTAGAGGGAAAAATCAATCTTTTGTACCTGAATTTAACTTTGCTGGTTTGACTCAAAGTATTTTTCTCAAACTTCTTCAGGACTTTAAAGGAAATAATAGAACTACAGTGCAAGAACCCCACTTCTCTTTGTTATAGGTTGAACTGTGCCCCCTAAAAAGATACGTCGAGGTTCCAACTCCCAGTACCTCCGAAGTGACCTATTTGAAAATAGCGTCACTGCAAGTGCAATTAGTTAAGAAAAAATAAGGTCTTACTAAATAAGTAAGGTGGGCCATTACATGACGGGTGTCCTCATAAGAAGAGAAGAGACACAGAAATACACAAGGAGAAGATGACCACGTGATAGTGGAGGCAGAGATTAGAGTGATGCACCTGGAAGCCAAGGAATCCCAAATATTGCCAGCAAACACCAGAAGCTTTCTAGCAAGAGTGGATTCTCCGCTACAGATTTCAGAGGCAGCATGGCCCTGTGGACACCTTGATTTTGGATTTTTACCCTCCAGAACTGTGAGAATAAATGTCTGTTGTTTTAAGCTACTGAGCTTGAGGTACTTTGTTACGGCAGCCCCAGAAACCAATACACTCCTTTTCCCATTAATTCTGTATTTGGGGGCCCTATCTATCCTGGCTTGAAATCTACCCAGAAACTTCACACACGCACTGTGTGTGTGTGTGTGTGTATGTGTGTGTGTGAGCGCGCATAAAACATTTTTCTTCTCTAGGATCAGATTCAACTCTGAAGGATCACATCTAACGTTTAGGTCCAAAGGATCACATAAAATGTTCCTTCTTCTAGGATCACCTTTAACTCCAAAGTAAAAACCACCCCAATGGGTGCTGAGAATCACGTTTCTAACACTGGCTCCATTGAGCTGTCGTTCGGCCTGTGCATTGAATACCTCCTACCTCCTGACGTGGCCCATCCAAGTTCCAGAAAACTTGAACTTTAACAAAACTCTGCTTAATCCAGGCCAAAATCCATCTTTCTGTAACTTCTAAAAGTTGGTCCCAGCCCTCCTACCTTGGGGTAATAGACAACAATCATGCTTTTTCAGCCTTTTGTGTGTGTATATATGTGTGTACACGTATTTGAACCCAATATCACAACCCCAGTGATAGCACTCTTCCTAACTAAGATGTCCCCTATCCTTTCAATCACTCTTCATGGGAAGGTTTCAACTTCCCTCATCCCATGCTGGGACATCCCTCTACACATGCTCCACTACCAGTTCCATGCTCCACACTCTTTCATCTTATCCTTTTGCTCCTACATTCTCACACTGCCCTCAGCCTTGACCTCTCTCCTTCTCCTTCCTCGGATGGACAAGAAAAAGGTCCACTTCCACTGTCGCTCCCTAGCCATTCCCTGGGCACCCCAGAGAGGGGAATCTGAAACCAAACAAGAAAGAACCTTAGTACAGAACTCAAGTGGCCGTTGATAAGCACGACCCTACTCGTGCCAAGTGCATCACCACGGGACCATCAGCAGTGCAGGTGAGCACAAAAATACAGCAGAAGCTGCCTGAGGTCAGGGTCCTCTTGTAACCTTCTCCGTCTTTTCAATGAGGATTGGCTGTGGGCCTATCATGGGCGGGGCTCTGGGCATGTTTTCAACTTGCTCTTTCATGTGTATTTCACATCCACCACCCTACAGAGTTTTTCTCCAAACAGTCTCTCTCTGTTGTCTTATTCTTCTTGTCCTCAATAGAAAAGTACAGCTCAGCATATAAATCTCATTCAGTGACTCTAGAAAGACATCTGTGCCTACAAAGGTTAAACACAGCTTAAACATAATATCTTAACATTCAGATCAACTGCAGGGTGGAGAGCAGGATGGTGTGGTAACTAAAACATGGAATTTGGAGTCAAGTGTCCTTCAGAATTCTGCCACGTCCTCCATGCGTGGCCTTGGTCTGGTCACTTAACTTCTGAGCTTCAGATCTCCAGCCACTCAACACTGATAAGGTACGTCCCCTACTTCCCTCTTAAGAAAACTGCAAGAAGAATTCAGTAAACTACTAACGTCACATGATTTACTAACCTTTGCTCATGAAATTATTCAACAAATATGTATATCAAGTATCTACAAAGTACTGAGGGACCCATTCAAGGATTTCAATTTCAAGTTTGCTAATAGATCAGTAACTGGCACAGATCGTAAAGGATAAATAACAAAAAGTTAAAGTGTTCGGAATTAAAGACAAATGAATAACAATCTCAAAGACACAAGCAGCTACCTACAGGTCTCATCTCTACACCAGAATTTCACTAAGAAAAAAAACCCTTATTCTTTTGCTGAGAAAATACAGATTTCTTTAAAAGAATGAATTTTCTACATGTTTACAAATATATCAATAGGTGTCCTGTACTTGATAACCTAAGCCATCAACAAGCATTTTCTACGTACTTGCTATATGCAAGCCTTTGTGACTGGGAATTTCTCTAGGCAAGCCAGGTCTGTAGAAGGCAGTTATGTGCTTTTGGAATAAGGTGGGTTACATTTAAAAAAATTTCACACAGTAAAATTTTACACAGACTAGTATATATCACATAAAAAACTAAGTTTACAAGTTTTTCCTTTTCTTTTCTCCCCATAAGCCTAGCCATGAAGAGGCACAGAAAATGCTTTATGCTGAAATGTACAGACTTAACCTTTTAAAAAAAAATAAATTTATTTATTTATCTATTGGCTGTGTTGGGTCTTCGTTGCTGCAGGTGGTCTTTCTCTAGGTATGGCCAGCAGGCACTACTCTTCTCTAGGCACGCAAGCTTCAGCAGTTGTGGCACATGGGCTCAATTGTTGTGGGTCACGGGCTCTAGAGCACATGTTCAGTAGTTGGGGCGCACATGCTCCGTGGTATGTGGGATCCTCCCAGACCAGAGATCGAACCCACATCCCTTGCACTGGCAGGTGGATTCTTAGCCACTGTGCCACCAGGGAAATGCCTAGATTTATCCTTTTTTAAAAATATCATTCATAGACCAAAATGCACCATCAGCAGTTCCTGCACTGCTGGGAGGCCAGAAAACATGAAAACTCCTCTCTTCTGCAGTTTTTATCTTGCACGCAACAAAGGATGGGGAGGGCGGGGGTGGGTGAAGGTAAATTTTCGCCTCCGGCGTTGAATTTAAATTGACACCTTGAATGAGATGGCAAGTTAATTAGTTTTTACCCTGTAAGTGGTTTAATTTTCAGGGCTAGTTTAAGGAACTGTAAATAAATTTATACTTTTAATTCTTTACCTGTTAACCTCATACATATCTATATTCTTATGCTTTCCCCAGTGATAAACTTTCAACTGAAGCATACTTTTTCATAAATTACATGCTTTTCCTATGAAAGGCAAGATCTTATTTAAAAAAAAAAAAAAGCAGGCTGGAACACCACAGGGGTCTGGATGTGCCATCTGGATCAATACTCCTTGAGTATACAAAGATTTGCAGCCTAAGATGAAGGACTCAGTGTGACTTAGGACAATCTTTAGCAAAATAAATCTACACTGTCATTTATTCCACTATTTGATTCATATTTTTAAATTTTAAGATTTTTTAAAAAAAATCTTAGATGTTAATTTGCTATTAATCACAGTATATTTTTAGGATTTTGGTTTCCTTCAGTCATAGCAAGTTTCCTACTATTTTCCTCCTTTATTTTATTTATTTAATGGCTTCCCTTCTATTTTTCTTCTATTTCTCTGCTTCATCTCATTGTTTCTGTATTACTTTGATCTTACTGGGTTGAATTTCGAGTATTCCCTCCCCTGGTTCCTACTTTTTTCATTTTTGGTTTCCTATACGTTACAAAATCCCAGCCAAGTTCAAAACTCATTTTGCATTCCCTTCAAGGTCTGCTTTTCTCAAGCCCCATATTTTTATGTTAGTACTCTTTCCACAGATCTTCATCAGCAATTCAAACCTGATGACATTATGATTGCATCTTTAGTGCTTTTCTACTCCAACCTTATTTATCATGCCTGCATTATTTCCAAAGATAAGGTCTAGCATAACTTGAGAACAGAGCTTGTTAGCTGTTGTGTGTGTGCGAACAGTCCAGGCTACTGAAAGATAAAGCCACTTTTCTACATTCTGGCATTATTCTTAATGTGTGCATTTGCTGGGCTGAAATCCCTTAGCAGTAGATGACCTGCTTTCGACTTCTCTTTTCTATAAGCATGTTTCCCTTTCTATCTTGCTTCCTATCACCTTGTTCTTGGATTGTTTGATGAAAAAAATATGGCTCTCGTTTCTCTTCCCTGATTATAGTCCTTTCAAACTGTTTACTCCTACCTCACCTTCTCCTTTACTTGTATTTCTCTCACCACATTTTCACTAATGTAAATGTAAGATCCATTTTTATTGACCAAAAAGCCAAGGCAAAAAGTTTTTGTTGGTCCTTTCCTTGCTTCTAGAACTATTTGAGAATCCTAACAAACCTTTTAAACGTCATACCACTGCTTAGATTGCCTAAGCCATACTTTGTATATATAATCTCCTTGTCAAAGGTATACATTTTCAATCTTTATGTTCAATTCAATTAAAAATTTGCTCTCAAAATAACACGTCCAAACTCTACAAGACTGTAGCACATCTGGGAAGATGAGTCTAGATCTAATCTAATCTAATTTCACTTTGCCTGTTTTCACTTCTCCTTATCTCTGTCTTTCTCATTGATTCATTTGTGTATTCCAAAATATTTCCTTAGGCTCTTCGAGATGTCAGGCATGGTAGCAATCACTGGGAAACATAGATAAGTAAGATAATTCTTGGCCTCAAGGAGGTATATAGTTTTATAAAAAAAACATAATAGGTAAAACAACTGATGGTGATACTATATGACAAATGCTACTGGTATTTATTCTCCTAGTATTATATACCTAGGAGAAGGACAGTATGAACAAATTAATTCTGCTTTAAAGATCACAGAGAGATTTGATGGAGTATAAAAATTTCATTTAAATCTTTAAAAATGGCTAACAGAAGGGGAGAAAGCTAAAACAGACAGAGGAAATGGTATAATATAGAAATACCTGGGATGTTTACAAACAGCAATGATGACCATACAGAATAGCAGCAAAGATATCCTTTTAACTGATGTTCTTACTTTACCATAGAAGACTACCTACCTCATAGAGTTGTTGTGAAGGTTAAATATAAATATATACAAATATATAAATATATATAAAACCCTTAAAAGAGTACCTGTCACACAGCAAAAGCTCAAGAAGTGTTACCTATTATTATTGTTGTAGATTATATATATGTTGTAGATTATATATGTATATATATTATAGGTTATATCATATATATTTCATCTATTCAAAATCTTTTCTTTTTTTTTTTTTCTGGTTCCTGGCTTGGTTCTGGATCACTGTGCATCACTGTGGCTGCTGAATAAGTGATTTCATACACGTCTGAAGAGCTGAGGTGGCTGCTACAGCTTCCACTATAAAAGAATTAGAAGCAATGACAACCATAGCTGAGAAGTGTACCACAAAAAAGATGAACTGGACTACATCTAATTGTGATTCTCAATCAATCAGATATTTTTTACACCCTTCTTTTTTTAAGACAGGTCAAAAGCTGGCAAAAACAAGTTCATATGTAAGATTCATTGAACAATCCTACTAATACAGGAAGCTTTGGGATCAGTATAGAATAGAATCCAGCTCAATATCTCCTATAGCTATTCCAAAGGTCATATACATTACTTCATTTGTTTTGTTTGTTTGTTTGTGTGTGTGTGTGTGTGCGCGCGCGCCTTTGTATATTACTTCATTTGAAGTGATAATCAGACTAATTTATTTGTTCAAGGTCACAAATTCTGCAAGATAGAACAAGAGTCCAGGTCTTCTAACTCCTAGGACCATGGCTCCTTCCCCTTAAACATTTTGAAAGATTCCTAACAAGATTAAACCAAAAGTAGGCTACTAATTACTTAGTTGAGCAAAAATGTAAACACACCATGGCTAACTAAGTTTTTACTTACAATGGTATATAATACCAAGTAGTTATGCATGTCTACCCTTCTCTCTTTAGAGAACTATGTTTGCAATAATCGAAATGGCCATTGAAACTGTTAAGATAAAAATTAGGATGAATGTAAATGACAAACTCTTTTCCTTCTGAGATTTATGATGCTAAATTAATGGGAAAACAAAAGCCATGAAGAATCCCAGACATGACAGAATAAATGTTACCAGACTTGCCCTCCTGCTATAAATAACTATATAACCGGGCTTCCTAGGTGGCGCAGTGGTTAAGAATCCGCCTGCCAATGCAGGGGACCCAGGTTCGAGCCCTGCTCCAGGAAGATTCCACATGCCACAGAGCGACTAAGCCTGTGCTCCACAACTATTGAGCCAGCGCTCTAGGGCCCGTGAGCCACGACTATTGAGCCCATGTGCCACAGCTACTGAAGCTCATGCACCTAGAGCCCATGCTCTGCAACAAGAGAAGCCAAGGCAATGAGGAGCCCGTGCACCACGACGAAGAGTAGCCTCCACTCGCCACAACTAGAGAAAGCCTGTGTGCAGCAGCAAAGACCCAACACAGCCAATAAATAAATAAATAAATAAATTTATTAAAAAAACCAAAAAAACAAAAAACTATATAACTGAACAAAATATATAAGGCAAGTATTTTTAGGCACTGGGAAACTGGCAGCTCAAGATACAGACCTAAGATAATTCATATATACAAATGAGCAGATAAGGGCTTTTTATCAGCTGTTATGAATATATTCAAGGATTTTAAAGAAAGTATGATCTCAATGAGTGAAAAAATGGGAAATAGCCAAATAATTAAAATTATAGAAAAGAATAAATGGATTCTAAAACTAAAAATGTTCAAGAGCATAAATTTCAGTGGACAGGCATAAAAGTAAATTTAAGGTAGAAAATAAGGGTCAATGAACTTGAAGAAAGATTCATGTATATCTTCTGCCAATAAGAAAATGGGGTGGGGGGAGAAGGGATTAATTAAAATGAATAGGCCCCAGTAAGCTATAGACAATATCTAACACTCAGGTACTTGGGTCCTAGAAGGAAAAAGAGGGTGAAGAAGAAAACATATTTGGAAAAGTAGTTTTTAAAATGTCCTAAAACAACAACCTATAAATCCAAGAAGCTCAACAAACTACAGGCAGGATGAATACAAAGAAAACCACAGTTTGGCACATCATGGTCAAATTAGTGAAAAACAAAGATAAAGAGAAAATATTGACTGGCCACAGCCATAGTAAGATGAAACATTACTTACAGAAAAACAAAACAAAATAGAATTCTAAGAAATGGAACGATACGGTTAAGTGCTGAAATAAAAATAAAACTGTAACCTAAAACTCCATATTCAGCAAATCATCCTTGAAGCATGGGGGTGAAATAAAGACATTTTCCAATGAACAAAAGCTAAGAGAATTAATCACCAGCAGACTACAGGAAGGATAAAAGATGGAAATGACATGTAAAACACTGGTTTAACTAGGTTTTTTGTTTATTTCTTTTAATTTCCTTAAACACAAATGACTGTTAAAAATCACATCATTTTGAGGAGGAGTTTACAAATAGTTGGAAGAAAAAGAACATTAAAATAATTCAAGGGACTAATGAGGGTGTAAATGGAACTGCTGTAAGGTTTTTATGTTTGTGACATATGAAGTGTAAAGTGGAATACAGGCATACCTTATTTTATTGTGCCTTGCTTTATTGCACTTTGCATTATTACACTTTACAGATACTGCATTTTCTACAAATTGAAGGCTGTGGCAACCCTGCATCAAGCAAATTTATTGGCACCATTTTTCCAACGTTTGCTCACTCTGTGTTACATTTTGGTAATTCTTGAAATATTTAAAACATTTTCATTACTATTATATTCGTTACAGTGATCTGTGATAAGAAATCTTTGATGTTACTATTGCAAAAAAGATTACAACTCACTTGAAGGCTCAGATGACAGCATTTTTTAACAATAAAGTACTTTTAAATTAAGGTATGCATATTGTTTTTTTAGACATAATGCTATGGCACACTTAACAGATTACAGTACAGTATAAACATAACTTTTATATGAACTGGGAAACCGAAAAAATTCATGCAATTTGCTTTACTGCAATAGTTGCTTCATTGCAGTGGTCTGGATCCAAACTTGCAATATCTCTATGGTACACCTGTAATGTTAAATCTAAGTAGACTGTGATAAATTAAGAATGCATATTGTAATTGCTAGAGCAACTACTAGAAAAACACAAAGAAGCTGTAAATAAAAAGCCAATAGAAAAAACAAAAATGAAGTGCTGTATTTGATGAAACCAAAGGGTGGTAGGAAAAGAGGAACAAAAAAATAGGTCAGAACAAGGAGGAAACAAATGGCAAGATGACAGACTTAAATCCTATCACATCGATAATTATGTGAAATGTATGGACAAAACATTTTAATGTAAAAGCAGAGATTACCACAATTAATTTTGTATCCCTGTCACATGTATCCCTGTCTACAAGGGATAACTTTAAATATATAACCACAGATGGACTGAAAATAAAAGGATACCATGCCAATGGTAAGCACAAGAAAGCTGGTGTAGCTAGATTAACATTAGACAAAGTGGACACTCAGACAAAGGTCTAGTACCAGAGATAAAACAGGGCACGTCATAATGCTGAATATGCTAATTCAACAGGTAAACATACCAATCCTAAAAGTGTCTATACCTAACAACGAGCTCCACAACACAGTTAGAAAAAGATGACAAAACTAAAGGGAAAAGTAAAGAAATCCACAATCATATTTGAAGATTTCAACAACCCTGTCAGCAATTAACAGAACAAGAATACCAAAATAAAACCAAGCAAAATCAGAGCTAAAAGCTGTGATCAACCAACTTGAGTTAACTGACATTTACAGAACACTATCACTGATATCCACAAATATCAATACATGACATTCTTTTCAGTGCCCTTGAAGCATATACTTAAATATACCATAAAATGGGGCAGAAAATAAATCTCATTAATTTCAAGAAAAAAGTTCTTACAATGGATATTCTCTGAGAATAAAAGAACTTTGAATTATAAGTCAGTATAAAAAGATACCCAGAGGAACATAAAATACTGAGAAGTTAAACATTTCATTCTAAATAACGCAAGAGAAACTGAAAAACATTTTTAACTGAATGATAAAAAAAAAGCAAAAATCTGGCTCTTTGAAAAGATTAATAAAACTGGCAGATCCCCAGCAAAACTCTATTTTCTACCAAAACAAAACAAAGAACAACGACAATAACAACAGGAAAGAAAACCAAAATGACCAATATTGGGAATAAAAAAGGAGATATAACTACAGACCCTACAGACATCAGACTAGTAAGAGAATATTATAAACACTTTATATCAATATATTTAGCAACTCATATACATGTACAACAAAAAACCACTAAGCAAACTCCTTATACACAGAATGTGGATAGATCCCACAGTTATTACCTTGGGGTGGCAGGGGGTGGGGGGGGCAGAGAGGAGGGAGAACAAGCATAAAAGAGTGCATACTGTGTAAGTATAATGTTCTAAAACTGGCAAAGTTAATATATGGTGATAAAATCAGATCAGTTATTGCACCTGGAGCAGAAGGTAAAAGGAGTAGAATTGACTGCAAAAGGGAACAAAGGAGATTTCTGCGATGATGGAACACACAAATTGTCAAAACTCATCACATTGCACACTTAACACCTGAACTTTTTTGAATGTAAATTTACCTCAATGAAGCTGATTTTGAAGAAAACAAAAATAATTTTAAAAAATACTACAGAAATAAAGATGAAAGCAGGTGAATTAGTGAATTCAGTCCACAAATTTTTTTAATTTAAAAAGTATTTCAAAAAATACTTCATTTCTACTACATACCTCCTTAATAGAATAGGAAGCATAAACTGTGGGCCAGGAAGTCCTAGATGTTTTCATATATGATCCCTCACAAAGATTGTGAGATTGTGCCTTTAATTCATGGTAAGACCTAGCACAGCACTTGGGAGACAGCTGAGTTACAACTGAAAAAGCAATATACCTGAAGCCAGAAGACCTGGGTTCAAATAACGACTTATATGATCAATTAGCTTTGGGACCTTAGGCAAGTCTCTCCATCTTAAGTTTCTTCATCAACTACAGGGCTGGTGTGAAGGTGAAGGAATATTATATTAAAGTATCTCGTAAAGCACATCACAAATACAAGTTATATCACTCACATTAACACACACTGATTAGATGACGAAATGAAGGAGATAAACAACATGGACAGGGATACAAACTGACAGGAAGAGACAGAGGAAGTGTGTTCCTAGTCACATTTCTGTCTGTGGATGTGATGGGTGGGGTGGAGGGTGGAACAGAAGTGTCCAAGCATGAAGACCTAATACCATGTTCCTATCCTAAGTGGCAGGTGCAGTGAGTAGGACAGGGTTGGCCGCCCGCCCAGAATGAATACACTTTCACTGTAACCTGGACCATGGCATTCTGGGCTAACTCCCTTGTCCTGACCAGGAGCATAAAAAGGGAGGCTACTTGTCTACCTAAGACTCCAACGGGCTTTGCCCAGGTTCCTGAGAGTCGTAGCATCTTTTATTACTGGGGACCTCTGAAATGCCAACGTAACTGATGACCCACTCTTTAAAGTGTTCCACTCTTCCCTATCTTTAGGTTTTCAGAGATTTTGCTCTGAATGAAACAGAGCAAAGATCTCTTGGATACAGCTGCAGGGACCAGAACGATAGCTTCATTAATGCCTAGTCGGCTGAATTTCAGTAGAGTTCCAGGGAATGATGCCTGGTCTGAGCATCTTCAAAAAGTGCACACGTAGAAAAATCTAGAGGGTGGCTACAACAAAGGCCCAGACCTAAGACCTGAGTAGTCACATATCTTCATCCAAATGTGGAGCCACTAGCAGGGCACCTAAAAATTCAATATTCAGTCACCGTATAGTATGATAAGTTATCTGATAGAGGTTTTAACAGAACGCTAAGGGGTGGGGGGGGGGGCACGCGGAGGCGATAATAAACCAAGTGGTGGGGGAGGAAGCAGTATTGGGGAAATATCCTTGAAAAGAGTGACAACTATGCTGAATCCAAAGAGGTTCAAGAGTTATTTGGGCAAAAGGTGTTCCAGGCAGGGGGCAGAGCAGGTACAGAGACTCAAAAGGATTGGATGGTACCATCTCCTGAGCACTGCAGTTAATTCCACAGAGCTGGAGCGTAAAGTGTGCAGGGAAAATGAGGAGATGGCAGAGACACAGACAGGGTCTTGAGAAGGACCTTTTTATTTTTATTTTTATTTTTTATTTTTGGCTGCACCGCTTGGCCTGCAGGATCTTAGTTCCCCGACCACGGATGGAACCTGGGCCCCTCACAGTGGAAGTGAGGAGTCCAAACCACTGGACCGCCAGGGAATTCCCTGGGAAGGCCCTTTTTTATTTTTTATTTTTTATTTTTTTATTTTTTATTTTTGGCCCTTTTTTAAAGTCAGGCTGAAGGAATTCATATTGTACCCTGAAAATGAAGGGGCGTGACTGAAGGATTTTAAGCAAGCAGTACCACAACCAAATTAGCATTTTAAAGAGCTCGTTCTGGCAACAGTGTGTGGAACAGATTGAAAGGGGACAAAAGTAGAGATGGGGAAACCAGTTAGGAGACCGCTGAAATGATCCATGTGGGGGATGACAGTGGTTTAAGATAGCAACACACAGAATGGAGCAAAGACATACTAGATACAGTAAAAAAGTAGAACTCTCAAGACCCGCTCACTGATTCACATGAAGGTGAGAAAAAGGACACCAGCGCGACTCCCAAGTTTCAAGCTTGGGCGTATGAAAGGCTAGACACGCTGTTTGCAAGGATGAAGAATAAGTCAAGCTACATTTCAAAACATAAAAAAACAATGACACTACCCTAAGTTTATGAAGAAAAAATTAACACAAACAAAAGCACAGGCTGCCTTACACAGTATGGTTATGGCTCTCTGAGAAAAATCCAACGCTTAAATTCACAGAGAGGAATAAGTCAGAGTTAAAGAAATTCCTGTCTAACATATGCTGATGAATGAATAATCAAAGAATAACACAGAAGGCAATTCACTAACAAGAGAGCCATCTACTGCCTTACAAAGATAGTGCAGTGATGAAACGCCACCAAGAAATGTGGAAGAAAGCCAAGTTTGTGACTACTTCCCACTGCACATGTATTCATAAAATATCTGACCCCTCCCGCAAAAACACTCCAAGTGGTTATTAGCACTTTCAGCTAATAGCCACATGCCTTTGACTTACTTATTTCTCCAAAAAACATCAATTCAACATAAACCATCATTTCAATATAAAACACTTACCTGCCATCATTGCTATCATACTGGCTTTATAGACATTAGTAAGAGATCCAAGTTCTCCTGTTGCTAAGATGGTTTTGAGATGAGCCTCCCCACAGGCCTTGCGAAACTGACGAATCTCATCATACAGGGCTGGGGAAGGAAATAATTGAGGCAGTTACAAAGCAGGCAAGTGATAACATAACTTGGCAGCCATTTAGAGCTGGTAGAACCCAACTCAGATTTAGGAAACATAAACCATTTGTCACTTTCTAAAAATCACCCCAATTTAATATCGCCTCAAGCATTATGTTGCAATTCACATCCTGTTGCAAGGAATGCTTAGTTCGCTACCATGAAATTGTTTCTAGGTCCTGGCCTGAGGTCCCGAGCCACAGAGCTTTTAAAATATCATTATAATGACATGCAAATTACAAATAATTTCTACTGCTTCCATATGATGATTACTTAGAAGGAAAAAGAAATCCATCTACCATATATACAGGAGTATACCACTTTGCACACTCAAGAAAAAAATTCTCAGGTCCTTATTAATTCTCCCAGTCACAATTAGTAAGTTTTCTTGTTGGAATATAAAGCAGACCTTTCCTGAAATCTCTGCTAACGATAATAAAGACATAAGAGCTTGCCCCACTATCTGCCAGGGTGTATGTCTATATATCGGACTAAAAAGTGTTGAGCCTGGCCAGGTGCTGAGGGATAATATACGTACACAAATCCAGCTGTAGAGGAATTCAGAGATGCAGCTTTGAATCTATTAACCTCTGACCCCAATATCACATTACCACATTTGGCTTTTTAGAGCTCCATATAGCACTGTGAAAGCCGCTGGATTTAAAATATATATATATATGAACACTGGACTTTACTATGCATTTTGTAATAGAATCCTTGCCTTTATCTGTGTTCAGTTTTCACTGTCGAGCTACACACACACACACACACACACACACACACACATACACGTTTTGGCTGCGCCTTGCAGCATGTGGGATCTTAGTTCCCCGACCAGGGATCGAATCTGCAACCCCTGAATTGGAAGCAAGGAGTCTTAACCACTGGACCGCCACGGAAGTCCCCATGTATATATACACCCCCCCCTCAAAAAACACACACACCCAATAAAATTAAATTAAGGGGGAAACATTTCATATTCAAAGTAACAGAATATCAGTAAACAAAATCAGTATAATGAGTAGTAAAGTTCTGAAAATTTATCTGACACTATCTTTTGTCAGTGACATCAGTGGATGTGAGCTCTTACCCTGCAACAAGTTGGCCACAATCATTTCCTGAACTTAGGCTACTGCTACACTACCAGGACTAGGGTAATAATAAGGGTTAGGGTTAGGGGAAGCATTTTTTTAATGCTAAAATAAGACTTCTATAATTCACAGGTTTTATGAAGTACATATGAAAGACTAAAAATCAGTCTCAAGTCAGCAAACTCAGTCAAACCATGAAAGTTACAACAACATAAACAAAATTTGTCTTCTCAACCTTAGAAAATTTGAACTTAACCTGAACCTCGACAGTGAAAAACTGAACACAGATAAAGGCAAGTATTCTTTTACAAGATGCATAGTAAAGTCCAGTGTTCATTGTCTCCAAGAGGTACCCACAGGCTTTTTAAGAAAGAATTGAATACTCTCACAAATCCCTAATAATCAGTAGTTTTGAGTATTAGAGATGATCTGAGATGCCACACCTCCCACCTTACCCTGTGCATCCCATGTAAACTGTGAGAAAATCATCTTACCTGCACATCAACTATGACAACGTGTGAGAATGGTATAAACAGCAAAAGACTATGTGGCAATAATAATTTATATTCTTTTAACTCAGAGAATGAATCTTGGATGGAATGACATTTCTTGAGTTACCAAATCTAAAAAGAGAAATTTGTTCTCTAAGAACTAGTGACAAGGAAATCTCTTGATCTAAAAATTCAAGAAGGCTGGCGATTTGCCTGGTGGTCCAATGGTTAAGACTCTGCGCTTCCATGGTAGGGGACTGGGATTTGATCCCTGCTCTGGGAACTAAGATCCCACATACTACGGACTTCCCTGGTGGTGCAGTGGTTAAGAATCCGCCTGCCAATGCAGGGGACATGGGTTCAATCCCTGGGTGGGGAAGATCCCACATGCCATGGAGCAACTACGCCCGTGCACCGCAACCACTGAGCCTGCGGTCTAGAGCCCACGAGCCACAACTACTGAAGCCTGCATGCCTAGAACACGTGCTCTGCAACGAGAGAAGCCACTGCAATGAGAAGCCTGTGCACCACAACGAAGAGCAGCCCCCACTCGCCACAACTAGAGAAAGCCCACGTGCAGCAATGAACACCCAATGCAGCCAATAAATAAAGATCCCACTGTGCAGCCAAAAAAAAAAAAAAAAATTCAAGAAGCCTATGTTAACTTATGATTTAATTAATGATTCTTCTTCCTAGTAGGTTGTTGCCATCGAAAGCAAGCTATAGAGTCAAACAAATGTGGATGTAAAACCCAACTTCATCACTTCCTGTGTGACCTTAGGCCAGTTATTTCTCTCAGCCTCAGTCCCATCCTTAAAGTGTCAATAATAATATTTACTTTATAGGGTTATGTGAGGATTAAAAGAGAAGATACATATACAGTACTTCACACATTGCCTGTCTTACTGTAGGCACTCAAAACGTTGAGTCATTAAGCTCAGAATTCTAGTAGAATGAATTTCCACGAAGTGCTGTGTGAGAAAAGTCAGTCTTGCCTCATGGCCTGACCCAGCTCTCTCTGTAGTGCACCGAAACTCTGTTATATGGATAAGTGCTTACAATCAGTGGGCCATCAGATAAGGCTTAAAAATATTTTATGACAGCATTTGCTACAGTGAACTTTGGCCTGTATAACAAAATTCTTAAAACATTGATCTTGAGCATTTTTATGAACAAAATTACCAGCCTTTTCCTAAAACGTATTACCTTTTGATAACCAGTGAATTTCTTCACCTACAGTTACAATTAACCAGAAAAACCAGATGTATTTTATGACTCAATTATCAGCCACCTGGAATTTATGCTGTTTAATCCATGATCCAAACAGAAGGAGCCAAAAATGATCACTTTGAGCTTAACTGGATTTAACAAATATGCAACTAGTGCCTTCTGATTCTTTAACTGCCAACTCCTCAAATCATTTTACTGACCTACCTCACCACATAACAGGATCAAGATTTTCTGAGCAAATAACTTCAATCTTTAAAGATCAACATTGGGAAAGTTATTTGTTTCTGTTACCATTCTGCCCAGAGTAGACCAGGACAATTAAATCAAAAAGCACACCACATCTGGCCTTTTAAAAATGTGACCAGGGCATCATCAAATGAATGCTTCCACTTGGTCCTTTGAATCTTACTGAGTGATGCAAAGATGAAGAACAGCTAGAGATTTTCCTCAGAACTGCAGCATCAGCAAGGCAGTAGATTCAAGAGTCCAGCGGCCCAGTGGCCACCAGCCAGCAGCATGGTACCCATGCTGGCCAGTGGCAGCAGCACCAGCAGTGGCCCTTTAATCAAACGCTTCCTGTGGCACCTCTGGCTTATTCTCTGCTCTTTTGTCTTTCACGGTCCTGCTTGTTTTCCAAGTCTGGTTCTCCAGGCTTCCTACTGATTCAGTGAGCTACTCTACATCCACCTAATAAATCCTTTTTCAGATTAATCAGTATTGGTTTCATTAGTTTTCAACCCATGACTTTAGTATAACACACAGAGACTGGGGAAGTGTGGTACAGTGGACACTAGTGTGGGTGCTCTGACTGCCTAGATTCATATCCCAGCTCTAAAACTAATTTGTTGCTTGATTTGCACAAAATTACTTAACTCTTAACCTTTGCCTTGGTTTTCTCATCTATAAAATGGAGATAAGAGGTTCGCACATTTTGTGGAGTTATTCCGAGCATTAAACAGGTTACAATACATTAAAAGTGCTAAGGACAGTATCCAGCACCTAGTTAACACTCAGAGAATGTCAGTCACTTGTTCTCCTGCTGCTGGTAGTGGCAGTGATGCTGTTACAGTTTCTGCTGGGTACTTATCATATTCAGAGCACAGAGGAAGACACCACGATCTATGTTTCCTAAAGAACATAAGATACAACCTCTTCGGGACACCAGAAGAGAAGTCTAGTTTACTATATCACAAATTTCTCTTTTGTTTGTTTTAACTTAGAGCCCACGCTTCTATGGATAGCAGAGACTCCTAGCATAAGATTGTTTTGGCTACCTGCTAGTCATGTAAACTTGTAGGAATTATAATTTTTGTAAGCCTAAATTACTTAGGAGGGGCTTTCCTGGTGGCACAGTGGCTAAGACTCTGCCTGCCAATGCAGGGGACATGGGTTCCATCTTGGTCTGGGAAGATCCCACATGCTGAGGAGCAACTAAGTCCATGGGCCACAACTACTGAGCCTGCGCTCTGGAGCTTGTGAGCCACAACTACTGAAGCCCATACACCTAGAGCCTGTGCTCTGCAACAAGAGAAGCCACTGCAATGAGAAGCCCGAGCACCACAACGAAGAGTAGTCCCTGCTAGTGGCAACTAGAGGAAGCCTGCACACAGCAACAAAGACCCAATGCAGCCAAAAATAGATAAATAAATAAATAAATTAATTAATTAAAAAAATTACTTAGGGGGCTTCAGTTTGCTCACATATTTTTCGGACGATTAAATAAAATAACACATGTAGCTAGAAGAGCCCCAGGTATTTGCTAAGCATTTAATTACTCCATACTAGTTGTCTATAGTTTTCCTTATGTACTTTCTGAAATCCAAAAATAACTTCAAAACACAAGTTAAAGCAAGTGCTATCTTAATAGTTATGAAAGTATAATTAGAATTTACAGATCTTAATTACAGAAAAAAAATAAATCATTTCACTCCAACACAAACCATGGAAGCCACAAGAAGCATAGGTAGTTTTGAGCACCTGGCATTACAATGATAGTCACCTTGGAAACTAGATAAATGACATATGCAAATCAAAGCAACTTGATGGCTGAAATGTAACCTAGTCAATCTCAAATCATAATGTCCTTTAACATGCTCAACTTCCCTTTCCTTTCAATATAAACGAGCAAAACAATGGAAAAACTAACTGGTGGGTTTCCTCCTACATTTGCAGGAAAGGACAGCAGCAGGATGTAGACTTATATAATTGCTAAAGGACTATACATGTGGAGGAAATTACAAGTGAAGTAATAAGTTCAAGAGATCCTCCTTTCAAAATATTCCTCATTAGGAATTGTTACCCAAAAGAATAAAAAATCCTCCAAGTTTTCAAAGCATCTTCCTTCAAATATTCTCAAAGTGTTTTCTACACATGAGGGACACTCTTACCAGTGAGGGCTGGGAATTCTGGAAAACTTGATAAGCACAATCAGCCTGAGTATGCAGTACTGGGCCAGAGACAGCCTGCACGGTCGACAGACTGTTATACACGAGGGAATTGAGCAAATAAGTAAATATACTGATGAAAATGGGAGCAAAATTTCTCACTGACAAGAAAAAGAGGCATAAGTACAGAAAAGGAGAGGGCAAGAATAAAACATGTGATCTTGGCTTATAATGGAAGTTACCAGCATGAACTCATGTTTCTAAGACAGACAGATAGACAGACAGAGATGTACACGTGCTTATATGTGTGCATTGTATACATTCATGTATTTCGCAGATCTTTCCACTCTTTCCACTGAGAAGGCCTGGAAACAATAACAACCCTGTAGCAATAAGTACACCCAGAAACCAAATCTTGGTTTCTAAATATCAGTCTTCAATAAAAGGAAGCAGAGCTCCTTGGGAAAAATGGCTGAATCCAGGCGTGGGGCAGAGAAAGCTGAAAATAAGCCTGAAATATCTTTTACAAAAATTGCAAAAAAAAAGGTCTTAAAGAATAGTGGAAACATGTTGAAAGGACAGAGAAACCAGTTTGAAGTAACTCCCACTTGCCAAATCTAGGACAATTTGAGTACCAGAATAAATAATGATAGTAATGGGTTATAACCAACTGAGTCAAGTAGAAATCCAGGAGTTCGTGCACAGAGGAAGAAAGGGAAGGAGGAGAAGGTCATGCTAACTAGCAAGTACAGAAGAAATGATGGAACGAGAAAATTACCATTTGGCAACTATCAGAGTAATAACTGAAGAATGATTGATGAACGTTAAAACAACTGAGTAAAAGTTAGATGAGGAATAGGATATTAACACAGTCTCCAAATATCTCCATTCATAACAGATGTTAATTACCTATTAAAATACAAAATACTTAATTTTATAATGGAGAAACTTGGCAGAAACCATGTTAGCCAAGTAAAAAAGTAATATCATCGATAGCGAGACAAATCAACATCTTGAGACTCCTGAAATAATGCACTGAGAACACAGCAAAACTTCAGTGGTATTCCAACCGAAAATACCTACCTTGAATCTAATCATGAGAAAACATCCAATACACCCAAACTGAGGTACACTTTACAAAATAAGAGACCTCTATTCTTCAAACACAAGGAAAGACTGAGGTCTATTCCAGACTGAAGAAGCCTAGAGAGACATGTAACAGTTGAATCTGGACCTAATTAAAACACTACTGGGACAACCCGCAAAATCTGAACAAAGTCTGTGGACTTAATGGGAGTTTGATGCTAAGTTAATTTCCTGATTTGGATGGTGTACCATGGCTTCATATGAGAGCGTCCTTGTTTTTAGGAAATACACACTGAAGTATTTAAAAGTAATGGATCAACAAGCCTACAACTTAATCTCAAATAATTTGGAGAAAAATTATATATATGTATATCTCTGCATAAATACAGAGAGAGAAAGGGAAGGCAAAAAAGATGAACAGGGTAGAATTTTATAATTGCCAAATCTGAGTGAAGAGTAAACAGGAGTTCTGTGTACTATTTTTGCAACTTTTCTGTAAGTTTTAAATTATTCAAAAATAAAAGTTAAAAAGATAGGTTTGATACGCTGTTGTAATTTCTTTAGCATCCAGGTATTTTTCTCATGGGAGGGCTTTTGAGACTATAACCATTCTACTGTTAAAAAAAAAAATGTGATTATATATGGTACATATTACTTTGTAACCTGCTTTTCTTCCTTTCGATGTATCATAGACAACTTTCCAAATTAATAAATACAGGTCTGTAGCACAATTTTTAATGGCTACACAATCTTCCATTGGTATGGTCATAAATAATGTATTCAATCCTCTTTCTATTATTGGCTATTTAAGGTTTCAGAATTTTTGCTCTTATAAACAATACTTCAGTGAACACCCTTATAGTTAAATCTTTGCATATATCATGACCTTATTCCCTAGGGCATTTATTAATTCTTCTGCTCACATAATCATAATACAAATTCATTGTTAAAAATTCAAACATTACAGAAACTGAAAATTCCCCACTTAAAAAAAAAAGAAAGAACAATTCTTGCACGTACCAGAAAAATAATAATTTGGAAGGCTATTATAAAAGATGACTGACAAATGAAAATGGGATTCAAACACCACGACTGCAAATTAGTCAGAATAATGCAAAGTTTAACAAAACACACACACCAAAGAAATGGCTGGCATAGTGATGTCACATTAAAAAAAACCTGATAATAAATGTTTTGACTTATAATGAGGTTTTCAGGAGTAGTGAAAGTGGGTGTACTAGAAACCCAGGATGCTTCATCCATATAAGGGCATAACCAGCAGAGGTGTGATCTCCTGTCTGTGCCCCCTCCTCCCTCCCACAGCTGCCAACTGAGGAGGAGAAATGGAGGTCATAACCTGACCCTCAGCTTGTCACTGCTGTCGAGAAAAACAAGTGGAGCTGTGCTGGTGGACTGGTCCCTGGTAGGACTCAGAGAACTCAGCCACTCTGGGAAAGGCCTGTGTGTATGAGGATGCAGATCCAAGGGGTGGAGGGGGTCACATTGCATCGGTTTTAAACAGCATCCAAAACAGGGTGACCACTGGCTCTACCCTCTGCCTCCCCGTGTCAGCAGGAACTTGAATCTAAAGCTTTCTACTTTTCTCTACCTAAAATTATCTTCTTTCTCTCCAGTTTCAGCCTAAAAGGAAAACAGATTCCTAAACTCGTGGCTGCTGGCAATCTGTTAAGTTTTCTGGAAAAAAGCACTGCTAGCGACATAGAAAACTATGTTAGTAAAGTGTTCATGTATAGAAATTATGATTTACATAAGAATCCAAGTGTTTAAAGACTATATCTCCTAGTTAAAAGCCATAAAGTAGATTTCCCTTTATATTTCATGCTATTCAAAGGCACTTAAAAAATAATTGTTAACGAACATATCTAAGCAATTATTTTTTGAGTACCGGAAAGATGTGCAACACTGCACAAGAACAGCCTGAAGATAACTCTTAAGATAATTATATGTACAGTAAAACACTTAATATAAAATTATACAGCAACCTTTTAATCTAAAAAAGTCACAAAATGTTCAAGAACAGTTTTCATCCACTAAGGCAACTAATTAATCTTGTAAGACTAAAACTGAGATGAGTTAAACACCAGGTAGTAAAATAACCTACAGGAGATAAAACACACACATTTTTGTCAATAGTATTTGAAGTTTTGAAGAATCATAGCATAAGAACAAAAACCATAAAAGCGTACAGCGGCCATAAGTATCTCCACAGTTTTTCTGTTATAAACAACCTTCCAAACAGAAAGCACAGTTTATGGATTATGTGATTCCTCCCCCAAAAGTATCTATAGATATAGACTTATCGCTTTTCTCATAAGATATTATAATTAACAGCTCTACAAAACAAAGAAAAATCCTAATTTCTTTTAAGAGATGTTCCTTCTACCATCCTTCTTTTGTAAAAAATCAGCAAATAAGAAAAACAAATCGTTGCCCAGATTCAAGATTCTCAAGACCTATTTGCATACAACAGAATGATAGATACTGTGGCTTTGGCTGGAATATTTCATTCTCTCACCCTAAAGTACCTGAGAGCCATGAGGTATGTACTCCACAAACCAAGTTTAGATGAACAACTCAGAGCTGAAGAACTCAACAGGGTAAAAGGTATGTGACATTCTGGGTACAGAAAACAAACATGCGATGCTGGAAAAATGTCACAGAAGCAGCCACCTTTGGAGTCATGTCTGCTGGTTTCCAGAACCCAGCAAAGTCAGCTCTAGGTCCCGAGCTCAAGGTTCTGGAAGATTCTTGAATCTGATAGCATTTCTATGTCACTCGAAATATATTAGGTAAATATATGCAGCAGAGAGAAGTCATAAAAAAGTAAAAAATGAACACCTCTGTATATTTACAGAGCATGGAAGGCATTTAATTTTCAAAACCTGCTCAATAAGATATACGAGCTGATGAACCTCTTCTAGTGAATTCTTTCTTCAAAGAACTGTTTAAGGAACGCAACTGAGGTGTCAACTTCAATATCATCATTAAAAAATACCACACTACAAATACTTATCACGGGAATAAAATACACACAGACAATGAAAACACCAAATATAAAATCACAGGTCATTATAGGTCAAAAGGACTGCAGAAATCCTTACATCTTATCCCCTCACTAGCAGCTTATTTAAATGGAGGCAGAGAGAAGTGAATTGTTTGCCCAAGGACTGTTATAAATTAGCAAAATTATAAATACTAAAACCCATGTCTTCAGAGTTTCTCATCAACTCAAGGCATGTGCTATGTCGTTACTTCCCTTGACAACATACTATCCTCATCAGGAGGAGAAGGGGGAAAGAGAGGAAACTTCAGTTGGCAAGGAGGGATTCATCTGTACCAAGCAACAGGATGACCAATTTATGTACATTAATTTAATTCCTATCATAACACCATGAAGTAGATGCCACCATTCCTATTTTACAGAGAAGGAACAGAAGGTACAGAGAAGTTAAGTAACTTGTCTAAGAGCAAATGGCTACTAACGATAGTGCAAGGATTCCAACCAAGGATGGTTTAATGCAAAGACCCTGCAGAGGCCAACTATTTCGGGTCTCCTGGAGCGATCCCCGTTCTTACTCCACAATATATCCCTTCTGCGGATGTTCTGGGTCTGACTGTGACTCCAATGATAGTTGGCCCATCTGGCCAGCTGGCTGGCTGGGTGCCCCTATCTCTCTATCCTGGGCCAGCACGTGAAAGTTGCTCTCTTCATCTTAGAGCACAGTCTTCCCAGGGAGAGAACTATCCTCTCAAGAGCACAGAAGTAGATGTCTTTCTGGTTAAACACACTAGAGTAACACTGTTCCTTAAGCCTTCTCTCTACAGCTAACTACAAAGCCAGGCTAAATAAACAGAAACGTGGGAGATACGATTTGTACTAATTAATCAATATGTAAATTCAACAACGTTTCGATTATGCGGCACCTAAACTATGTAGAATCAAGAACTAGAAGTATGTTGTGGGGACATCCCTGGCGGTCCAGTGGTTAAGACTCCACACTTTCAATGCAGGGGGCGCAGGCTCGATCCCTGGTCTGGGAAACTAAGATCCCACATGGCACAGATAAAAAAAAAAAAGATGCTCAAATTAGTGTGTCTCCTTAGGACTATGGGATGGCAGCGGAAAGGGGTGGAAGCAAAATCACCTGCAGTGATTTTCAGCATAGACCCCTACTCCTCCCTTACATCCAGCCCCCAATTCTGACATTCCACATACTCAGGGAATGTGCTAGATTCTGTGAGGAAGGAGCTGGGGCAAATAATTTGAAAATGTTCGTCAGGTAATTCTGATAACCAGCAAGACATTTCATGCCCTATCCAGTTAAAACCACTGTCCTGAGCAATAAATTAGATGGTGTACATTTCTGTGCCCAGATGGAAAAGAGTGAGGGAAGGACAGTGTAACAAGCTGACAGCAAAAAGCCTGACAGCAAAGGACCAGGCACAACAACAGTAACAAAGATGTTTAAATAAAAAGATATACGAAGTCCGAAAAAAAGTACAGCAGTCTGGACCATGAGCTATGGGGCAAGTCATCTCGGAGACTTCAGTAGCCCCTGGGAGCGTCACTGTATTCCAGGATAATGTATAAGCAGACCCTGGAAATACTGCAGGTTTGGTTCCAAACCACCACAATAACCCAAATATCAGACTAAAATGAGTCACATGAATTTTTCAGGTTCCCAGTGCATATAAGTTATGTTTACACTATATTGTAATGCATTAGCTGTACAACAGCATTATATCTAAAAAAAAAAAAAACAATGTACATACCTTAGTTAAAAAAAACTTTATTGCTAAAAAATGCTATCATCTGAGCCTTCAGCGAGTCATAATCTTTTTGTAATAGTAACATCAAAGATCACTGGTCACAGATTACCATAATATAATAATGATAATGAAAGTCTGCAATATTCTGAGAATTTCCAAAATGTGACACAGAGACATGAAGTGAACAAACGCTGTTGGAAAAATGGTGCCTACAGGCTTGCTCAACACGAGGTTGCCCCAAATCTTCAATTTGTAAAAATCGCATTTACCTCTGAAGTGCAATACAGTGAAGTGAAATAAAATGAGGTGTGCCTGTGATCACTGATACAACAGTTCTGGTTTTGAATGATCTAGGAACAAATAAATTGTACTTAATAGAAAGTGTAAATAAAGTTGGGTAAATGCAAATACATTTTAATGGATTTCTTTCTAAAATGGCTAGATTCTCTGATTTGGTCAAGATTCACTGATTTTGAACATCTACTTATGTGAAACTGATGGATGTAAAGCATCGTCTTGTGGGGCATCAGTTTAGTGGGGAAATGGAATGCAGGTTCCAGAGCCAGGCAGATACGGGTTCCGCACTCAGGAGGTTTGGTCCCCAGCACAGGGAACAGCCGAAATTGGTGAGGATAGGAGGTTTCCAAGGGAGAGTGTGCAGAGTCTGAGAAGTTTGAGAGTTTGCTGGGATAGAACCTGAGGAGCAGTGACACTTCAGTGATGACAGAGGAGGCGGAGGAGCTTGCAAATAAGACACAGGAATAATCAGAAACACGGAGGAAAACCTGAAGAAAGTAGGGTCACCAAAACTGTGACAAGAGAGTGTTTCCAGGAGGAAATGGTCCATTGTGTCAACTGTTGCTGCATGACAAAGCTAAACGACTGAAGAGTATCCCCCAGGGAAAGCAAACTAAGAAGTCAGTGGTATCTTGGAAAGAACAGATTCAGGAGAAACAAGTAAATAAGACTCTTCTATGAATTTCAGCCATGAAGGGGAAAACAAAAGGGAAACTCGGCTGGGCATGAGGAGGAATGGTGACGTGTGGGTATTTTTTTTAATGGACGAGAATGTTTAGATGTATGCTTGGATGCTGATGGGATGGGCTAGTAGAGAGACGTGGAGGCTATAGGAGAAAAAAATGGCCCATAAAAGGTCTAAGGCTGTGAAACTATGGGAGAAGGTAGGAGCCACAGCACGGCCCAGGGACTGGACGCAGGAGAAAGGAGAAGAGGAGAAGGCCAGGGGAGCAGATCTGATGGACCTTGAGAAGTTCCTGCCTAACAGATCCTGTTTTCTCCAAGAAGTAACAGGTAGGTCATCTGCCAAGACTTAAGAAGCCTCAAGGTGGGTGGAAAAGTTAGAAGTTTGAGGGAGTAGATTTTTTTTTAAATTTTTTATTTTTTACAATAAACTGCACATATTTAGAGTGTACAATTTGGTATCCCAATCTGAGGGAGTAGATTTTTTAAATGGTCGGTAAGGAAAATCCAAGAAGAGGAATACGAGACCCTCTCAAATCTCCCCCTTGAGTCCATACCCTAAACTGTGGACCCTTGTGACCATGAGAAATGGTGAAGATACACTCTGAATGGCCAGGTTTAAGAAACAAGATTCTTTCTTTTGTGCTTTAACCAATGTCCTACACACCTCAGTGCACAGAAAAGAGGGACCTGGATTAGAATGTGTAACAGCCTCACAGGCATGTCCATCAGCAAATTCTGAGAAATCAATTTTAGGCTCATATTTTAGTAAATAGCTAATATTAAAACATGACACCGAAAAATACAATATGTAATCAAATCAAGAATTGAAGTTAAGATAACATACTGCAGTGAAAAAAGGCCTAAGACATTTGCAGGTTTTTAGTTAGAATTAAATTTCTAGTATTAAATGTTCCTTTTCAATTTGTTTTGGGTCAAGAGGTTATTAATACCATAAAAAGAGTTAACAGAAAAATATGGTCTGGGACAAAGATGTGTTATTATATTTTGCATGAATGTCTGTTATTGGGAAATTATCAGTTCTTAAAAACAACCATTCCTAGTTCATTAAGGGAAAGCCAATTACATCAAATCTCATCTCCTATTGTATTTTATTTTCCAATTAGTAGTATTCTAGAGACAAGAGCACAACTTATAATATAAACTATACTTCTATGTCTATGACTACTTAATAAGAGAAAGGACATAGTTTTTTTATCCAACTAAATGACACAGAGTTTACTTCTAGATTTGTTTTTTAAATTATTATGCTTACTCATTTTTTTCTTACTCTAGCCTTAACTCTTAACTGAAGTCTGTGACGAGAAGCAGACAAGCAGAATTAATATACAGGGACAACGGACATCTACTTAAAATAAGCCATTTAAGAATGATTGCAACTGCCCAAAGCACACATGAACCGTTAGAAAAGGAACAAAAATCAAACGCTCAAAAAAGATATTTGTGAACTATCAAGAATTTAAACCTGGCAAGGCTTAACAAATGTTGGTAAGTACAGATGGGAGTTTCGGACAATGGGAATGGCCTGACATTTTTTTCCCAGACCCTTCAGAACTGCTGTACTAGTGACTGGATTCTCCTGGAACATGGGGATGCTCCCAGGGGCTAATGACATCTCTGAGATGACTTGCCCCACAGCTCACGGTCCAGATGGTTGTGCCTATTGACCTCATAAATCTTTTTACTTAAACACCGTTGTTATTGTTGTTTTGCCTCAACCTTTGCTGTGAGGCTTCTTATGATCACATCCTGTTTGGCTCATGAAGCCCACTCTCCTTCCCTGCCAGTATTTCCCTCACTCCTTTACATCAAGGCACAGAAATGTACACCATCTAACATATTAAGAATGTATGAGAATGTAGCTAATATTCCAACCCGAAAGGCTACATTTTCCAGCTTCACTTGCAGCCATGGAACTCACTTCGGGCCAATGAGGTGTAAGCAAAGAAGGTGTGTGAGATCTGGGGATAAGACAAACCCGTTTCCTGTTGTCTGGGGAATGAGTGCAGAGGCCAGAGTTTCAAAAGCCACTGTAAACAATGGAGGTGCCCTTGCGTATGAGGACAGAAGCCACACTCTTTGGAAGTGGAAGATAAAAGTAGTCCAGGTTTCCAAGAACTTTGTGGGACTGCCACAAAACCCCTGAAATACCTACTTCCCGACTTTGAGAGTAATCCTGAGCATTTAAACCACTGACTGAATCTTTGTTGCTCTATGAACAAAAGCAATTCTTTTTTATTTAATAAATTTGTTTATTTATTTATTTTTTGGCTGTTTTGGGTCTTTGTTGCTGCACACGGGCTTTCTCTAGATGCGACAAGTGGGGGGCTACTCTTCGTTGCAGTGCACAGACTTCTCATTGTGGTGGCTTCTCTTGTTTTGGAGCACAGGCTCTAGGGGTGTGGGCTTCAGTCGTTGTAGCACTCAGGCTCAGTAGTTGTGGCTCACAAGCTCTAGAGCTCAGGCTCAGTAGTTGTGGCACATCAGCTTAGTTGCTCCCTGGCCTGTGGTATCTTCCCAGCCCAGGGCTCGAACCTGTGTCTCCTGCACTGGCAGGCGGATTCTTAACCACTGCACCACCAGGGAAGTCCCAAAAGCAATTCTTAATGGATAAACAAAGGAATCAGAATTTACAGAAGATGAGATAGATGGACTGATGGATAGAGTCACAGATATCTATGAGATACTAGCAAGCCCAATAGGTAGGTTAAGGAAAAATACATTAAATATAATCCTATTTATTTATATATTTATATATTTACTTATTTATTTATTTAGGCTCCATTGGGTCTTCGTTGCAGTGTTCAGGCTTTTCTATTTGCAGTGTGCGGGCACACAGGCTTAGCTGCAGTATGTGGGATCTTAGTTCCCTGACCAGGGATGGAACCAGGGCCCCCTACATTGGGAGCACGCAGTCTTGACTGCTGGACCACCAGGGAAGTCCCTATAATTCTATTTTTATTTTAATTTTTTCACTTTTAAAAAATTTTGATTTTAAACTTTACAAAAGGCTTGGAGCTGCATGTGTGTATATGAAGAGAAAAAAGTTTGGAAAAGTTGTGCTTTGCAGTGTTATCAAGGGTTATTTGTAGGGGATGAGATTATGCAGAACAACCACTTCCTTTATTACTGGTTAGAACTTTTGTTTTTAACAGTGAGAAGGTATAACCTTTGTATTAGAAATTAAATGCACCACTTATTTGATATTCACATATCTAAAGAGACAACACATTATTCTGGCTTTATCCTAGGATTGTGTTAAAAATTTTTAGTTAAACTACTTGTTATAATAATTTTTTTGAAATACAGAATTGAATTTATTTTAGCTATCAACACTCTCTAAGTATATAAAATACATTTAAGACAGAGGCAAAATCAATTTCTTCAAAAAAACAAGAGCTTGTTACTGGAATGGGAAGTATTGTAATTGACATGACAGTAAATCATGAATCTCGAAGGTGAATACGTAATAATATCTAGAGGTGAATACGTAATAATATCAGAGGAGTAAAAACAGACTTAGCAGACTAATTAATAATCCCACATCCTCTAAACACACAAAATTAACATAAAAAAGGGACGTTTCCTCCATCATATTAAAATAAACTCTGCATAAAGACTTGCCTAGAGTGATTTCTGTATTGAGCAACAAAACAGTAGAGAACAGAATAAAAGTTAATAATCCACTGCATGGAAATAACTGATCACCTAAAGGGATCTAAAAAGTTCACGCCGGTGGGCAGTGTGAGCAATCTTAGTTGTGTTTTCTCCTCCATTCACCCTCTGATTTAGTGGCCTGCAATCTAGAACAGTGACTTCCAAACCATGCTGCCTCTTATCAGATCCTCGCCATCTGACTGACCAGGGAAGAACTAAGTCTCCCTCTTGGGTAAGGACTTACCTTCCCACTGGCCTGTCAGCACCAAGGTCCTGTTAATTACCACATCGATTTCCGAAGCTCCATCTTCCACAGCTAGTCTAATCTCTTCTAATCGTGTTTTTAAATGTGTCTGTCCAGCTGGAAAGCCAGTGGCCACTAGTAGAGAAAGAAGAAAAAGGGAAAAAAAAAAAAAAAGTGATGAAGGGTGGGAGGGAGACAAATTTCAACTGGTCAATAAATCAACAAAGAATTTCAGACCAAAAAAATCACTGTTTAGACCAAAATATGAATGACACTTTAGAACTTCATGCATACCTTGCAAAGTAAAGTGTGAAGAAGTTGAATGCGATCTTATATAGTACTGATGCTAGGACAGATGCTAGTATTAACATTATACCCTTTGGAGGACCTGAAATTAAGTTGCCGCAGAGAAGCTGGTGGGGGTGCTTTAAGTAAATAGCGATTAAGAAGACACGTCATCATCACAGTGATAGTCATAAAATAGTAGCTGTAGCTCTGTCTTGATGGATACTAGTTAGTTTTGGGTCCTACTCTTGACCAAGTGGGTTATCACTGTCATGATTTACTCATTCACATTTATAGCTGTTGTAACCAAATCATAACACAGGTTCCTCCCACTGCCCATCTTAAAACGAACAGCCAAGCAGATGAGAATAAAGGGGAGATGTTGCATGATGGAAAAGCACCTAATTTGTCCGCAAAACTGGGGCCAGGGGTGAAATGGAAAGAGCAGGGCCATGTATAAATAAAAGGAAAATAAAAACACAATGGCACGTATGGAAAAAGTATTAACATTTTTAACATGCTAATCATTAATTCCATTCCTGTGTCTAAAGATAACCTTTCATGTTTCCTTGATGTTATTAAATTCCTTGGGTCCGCTACCTTAGAGGAAAGTATGTTTCCCTGTTGTACAAAGGAAAAGCTGAACTGATTGGGGCTAATGACAAATGAAATTTGATAAAGGTGTAGCTGCCAAATACTCTGGGAATCTTCACGAATAGGTTGTATATAAACTCTGTATAGTCTCTTTTGATGTATCCCTAATAAAATAAATTAATGATCTCCTTAGCTTCCTTCTTTAAAGCACCAAGATATTCCTCCAATACCTTTTAAAAAGAGAATCTAATTTTATATGTATCTATCCTTCTGTAAATACACACACACACAGAAGCTTTTAGTAAGACTTTTCCTTCCCTCATGGCTCGTTCTCCTACTGAATCTATCTTAATAGCTATTTTTTTTAAGTATTTATTTATTTATTTGGCTGTGGCGGGTCTTTGCTACCTTGCGTTGCAGCATGTGGGATCTAGTTCCCTGACTAGGGATCAAACCCAGGGCCCCTGCACTGGGAGCGTGGAGTCTTATAACGCACTGGACCTCCAAGGAAGCCCCTGCATCTATCTTAAGTCAATAACTCTTGAACACACTCTCTTTTCTTTATCTTTCAGGCTTGGGGGTGGTGCTTATCATCTCCCACGTGGCCTGTGATGAGTCTAACTCCATTTCATCCCTCTTTAATTTGTCCACTACCATCCCCTAACTTACTACATCATGAAGCGGATCACGGCGTGCCTCTGCTTAACATCTTTTGGTATCTTCCCCATCACCAAAATAAAATCCAGATGCCACAGCCTGGTATGGTTTCCCCATGGGAGCTGACTCCAATCTACCTCTCCAGCTTCAACTCCCAAGCTCTCCCTCTGTCCTACCTTAGGATCCAACAACTACAAACCCATTTCAGTTCCCTGAACTGTGCTTCTGTGCCTTCACACGTGCAAGCTCCTCTGTCTAAAATGCCACTTCCTGGCTTATCAGCTCTCTAAACCCTTCCTCATCCTTAAGACCCAATGCAGTTATACTTCCTCTACTGAAACATTCTCTTACCCTCTGAGTGTCACCAACCTCTGCAGAATAAATCACTCCCTCCTCAGAGGTACAACTGTACCTTCTGCATAGCTTTAGTATTATATTTTACACATTTACTACATGTCCTGCGTTATGATTTTTTTTTTTTAACTTGACTATTCCTCTTAAACAGCTAAGTTTCCTTTAAGGACAGAAATATAGTTCTCTATCCTTAGGAAGTAATACATACAATGCCTGCTACTCAACAGGCAATTAATAAATACAAAAAGAATAAATATAACCAATTAAATATATAAAACTAATTAAAATCATAGTATAAAACTATATAGATAATACCCCAAGGTGTCTGAGTTGAAGAACGGGAAACAAGCTGATAAACAACAACAGGAGCCACAAATCCTACCTGATGCCACTGGGATATCACAGCCTGCAGCCTTCAGTGCTTTTACGGCATCACATACCCGGGCAGGATAAACACAAACAGCAGCGGTAGTAATGCCTGTGAAGAAAGAAATCATAATAGCCCACTTTATGTGAAGTTCAAGTCACACAATATGCTTTTAATTATTATTTATACTTCAACATTGGCAGAAATCAAAAGGAGAGAAAAAATAATTCCCTGTGATGCTGCAACAAATGAAAAGGTTTTTACTTTCCACATTCCCTTCTGGTTCTTGACAACATGAATCATTTTCTCATCATTATAGTTATAGAATAAAATATCTGTGATACATAGCTCTTGGAGGTTAACATGCTGCCATTTGTAAAAAAATGCCTAAATAGTAAACTTGGTGGCCTTGACCCAATGAAAATGTTTTATTTCATGTACATAATAAAATTCAGGTTTTTATGGCATTCAAACAGAATAGCAGATAAAGAATAATGTAAGTGAACCTTACAGGGTAGCACAGGAAGACCCTGGAGACAGTGAGGGTTCAGTTCCAGACCACCGCAATAAAGCGAGTATCACAATAAAGTGAGTCACAGGAATTTTTTGGTTTCCCAGTGCATATAAAAGTGATGTTTACACTATGCTACCGTCTATTAAGTGTACAATAGCGTTACGTGTAAAAAAAGTACATACCTTAATTTTAAAATATTTTACTGCTAAAAAATGCCAAAGAATTACAATGGTAACATCGAAGATCACTGACCACAGACCCCCATGATGAAAATGACAAATAGTGAAAAAATTGGAAATACTGTGAGAATTACCATAATGTGACAGAGACACGAAGTGACCAAATGCTGTTGGAAAACAGCCCCAATAGACTTGCTCGACACAGGGTTGCCACAAACCTTCAATGTGTAAAACACACAGTATCTGCAAAGTGACATCAAACAAGCTATACCTGAATAGCAAAATGGCATTTAACTAAATCTATTCTCTCTTTTGCAGAAAGTTAAAAAATCCAGATCTGGAGCCCTCATTTTGAGGAATAAGATCTTAAATTTCAAACATTAAATTAAAAAATCAAATAGCCACTACAAAACAGTAGCATAAGATACATATAAAACTTGATTTTGAGTGCTATAAATGGTAGGTGTTTTATTGTCAACTCAAAAGAAACATACTAAATACTTTTCAAAAGCTGTAGGGTTCTTTAGGTCTATAAGTTATCTACAAACTACCTGGGATAAAATACCTGCATTGGACCAATGCAGAATCTCTAGTTGCATTCATTAGAGACAGGCACCTGGGAACCATGAAGGATCCCTTCATGGTTTAGATCTGGCTCCTAAAACCAGCCCACTGACTAACAAGGTATATTGTCCTGGAAATACCACTTCGCCTTCCAGGTCTCAGTTTCCTCATTTAGAAACAAGGGCATCAACTCTCAAAGTCTCCTCCATTTCTAAAATGTAAAGGTTCTAAACTTATGGCAACTTTAGAAGGTCCTTTCTTTCATGTATACAAAGAGAGTGAGTATAACTTTTTTCAAAAGATCTAACCTAATACAAGCTTGCAATATTTCCCATTTGTATTTTATTCTCAAAAGCATTTCATTTACTCACAGACAATACTTTATGTATGAAATGTGATTATTAAGTAATGAGACTGGCTTTTTCACATGTGGCTAGGGAATCAGAATCAGTATTTGAGAGTCACTAGACAGAAAATTTCCAAAACTGAAGAACTGGAAAGGAAAATAAAGAAACTCAACACTTGCAACTTTAATCCATGATGGGAAAGAACTGACCAAAAAATGAGACTCAGATTCTTTCTCTGCTATTTTTCATAGAAGAATCTCAAGTATTTCTCTATGTACACAATTCTATCATGGATTGTATTGCTACCATTGTTTTAACAGCTGAATCTTACGTCCTCTTAGATTTAGTGACAGTTATAGTAAAAAGATAAACACCAGATAGACTGTACACATTACCTTTATCATGCATATTTAAAGCTTTTAAGAGGTCTTCTCGGATTGGATACTTGGCTTTATAACAGAGCCTTTGAATGTTGGAAGGTGTGTCATCGCCTGAAAGTGTAGTAAGATCTATAAAGGTAACAGCTTTCAGGAGCCAAGCAGCCTGGTTTGAAGAAAAGTTAAAAACAAGGTTTAAAAAAATAATTAATCACCAATCCAGTTAGTTAGTAGAGAACCATTAGGCACATATGCATGCTAAAATCTCAAGTCTACACTGTTCTAAGGCATATATTCTGATATATGCTCAAGAGTGACCAAAAAGACGAATATTACATAGAATAAAAGAGGAGAAAATAGCTTATAAACGTTTTTCTCTCCCATAGATAACCCAAATTGAAGTCCCTAATAGATCGAGTCTCCCCACATATATGACTTTTCCATCTCAATCACAAGGAGCCTCAGAGGGCTACCCTGATAGGGGAGAACTCTGGAACAAGAGTTTCTATCTTACATTTTACCTCTAGCCCTGGGTCTGGAATGAGACACTATAAAAAGAGTCTCTACCCTCTTTGTTTCTTTTTTTTTTTCCCAAGTTAATCCAATTCCAATTTTAAAACAATATTCATATTTTACAACCCATGATGATGAATTCAGATGAGTTGTGAAATGTCTTCTCTGATCTTCTCAATCAGATTATATCTAAGGGTGAGCATAATGTGACCTGTCACCCTGAGGGACTCAATCGCTTGTGAAATGACCATCGAATTCCTTCGAGCCCCGAGATGCATAGCACGTCTTCGGTTGGTACACACTGAAGAATATGCTGACCACAAGTGCTCTGTGAAACATCATTTTTCGAATTTTGAAGAATGTTTTAGAAAAATTAATAGTACAGTCAACATGATGGTCAAAGAAGGTCAACTCTTACACTTCAGGGCCTCAGCAGCAGACACACCAGGTTTAGGTGTTACAGTTTTAAAATTAAAATAGAAGACAAAGAAGGTATGTCTAAGGAACTGAATAAATACACTGAGAAAATATGCCGTTTAATTCACTCATGAATAAAGATGCCTCAAAGTCATTTGTGGCTTTGCCACTCAAGAGTGATAAGATTTTTAACTTGTTTGGATAAATGTGTTCTTTCTCCAACCCATCATCATCATATATGAATTATTAAAAGAAGTCATGGACAGCTACAATCTTTTAAGTTTAGATGCATCTTGAGCAAAATTCAATCTTGTGGCCTTGAGGAAGAGCCCAGGGCTGTACACTACATGGAGAGAATTCTCAAGAAGAGCCCTTACTTGCCACTCCTTTTTCACAGGCCTGCGGGCCTGGATTTGTTCTGCACGCCTCAGAACTGCCGGTTGATTCACTTGTATTTTGGAGATCCAGCTAAGGTCTAAAGGCAAAAAAAGAAAACTTTAAAACTTAAAAGTTTTATTAAATATATTCATCTGTTCTTTACATGGTCCTTGAAAGAACAGATTTATCACTTGGTAGCAAAGCTCTTTTAAAGCCTTATGTTTCTTTTTCCATCAACTACAAACAAATAACCTTGCAGAAGGAAGCCCAGCCATGAAAAGGCCTACTTTGTGTAAAATCAAGTACATCTGGAACTAGGAGAAGCTGTACTGATTCATTACAGATATTTCTAACAATGGAGGAAAATCTTGTGTCACTCATGCCAAAGGCCTCATTTCTGCCAGGAGAGACTTATTTGTGAGTGTCCAATCCAGGAGAACGAATGGTTAATAAACACATAAGTGAATTAATACTGGGGCTTAAAGGAATCCTTGATGACCACCCCCTTGCTGATCAGATTAATATCTACTAGATGCTGATAATATACAGCCCATTCTTTCCTAGAAGAAGAATTTTTCAAAATGTATTAGAAATTACTGCATTGGGACTTCCCTGGTGGCAGTGGTTAAGAATCTGCTTGCCAGTGCAGCAGACACAGGTTCAATCCCTGGTCTGGGAAGATCCCACAAATCACGGAGCAACTAAGCTCATGCGCCGTAACTACTGAGCCTGCACTCTACTGAAGCCCACACGCCTAGAGCCCATGGTCCGCAACAAGAGAAGCCACCGCAATGAGAAGCCCGCACGTTGCAGTGAAGAGTAGCCCCCGCTCACTACAATGAGAGAAATCCCTTGAACAGCAACAAAGACCCAACACAGCCAAGAATAAATAAAATAAATTAATAATAAATAAATCTTAAGAAAGAAAGAAAGAGAGAGAGAGAGAGAGAAAGAAAGAAAAAGAAAGAAAGAAAGAAAGAAAGAAAGAAAGAAAGAAAGAAAGAAAGAAAGAGAAAGAAAAAGAAAGAAAGAAAGAAAGAAAGAAAAAGGAAGGAAGGAAGGAAGGAAGGAAAGAAGGAAGGAAGGAAGGAAGGAAAGAAGGAATGATTGCATTGATACAACAAAAGTCAGAAGAGGGAAAAGGAAAAACCAAGCCGTTCAAAATTCCGGAAGACATCTCTATTGCTTGTTTTGAAATGCTCTCTCCTACCTGGATCCCACGCTCCATCCTCTTCTGGGTGACTGTAATTTCTATTTTAAACCCAGCTTACATGTTAGCTTTTGTGAAAACACTGCCTGCTCCCCAGAGAGAACTAACATTTAGATAGACCTCTGCTATAGAGCTTGTATTTAGTTTATCAAGGAATCATTAAACCGTCTCTTGTACTTACTACAACGTGAGTCATGATCAAATTCATCTTTCGGTGTCAAATACCAAACATAGTACCTGCTGCACACGTATTTCAACTTCACCCACAGACACTCTATAACGAAGGTGGCCTCCTCACAGTAAACGGGACACACACCCATTTACCTTCTGTAACTAAGCTCACTTCTGTCTCCCTCGAGCAACCTCACATTCTTGAAGAATCATCTTAGAAGAGTCTTAAAAGACTGCTGTGGGAAAGGTGACTCATTATGAAATAAGTCACAATTACACAATTCTTTATAATGTGATGGAGAACACTGCTGAATGCATACTGTACTATGTAACAACACACATCATAATAACAATAAAGTATCTGCATCCATCTAAGACCACCAAGAAAACCAGTTTCTATAAAAGACATTCGCTCTCTCATTTTATTCGATTCTTCTTACCAATATTAATGGTATAGAAATTCCAAATCACAGTCTGAGTGATCAATAATGATATTCTTGTATCACTGAAGAATGGGAGTACCCTGGTGGCCTAGGGGTTAGGATTCCTGACTTTCACTGCCGTGGCCCAGGTTCAATCCCTGATCAGGGAACTGAGATCCTGCAAGCTGTGCAGCGTGGCCAAAAAAATATTTAAAAAATAATAAATAAATAAATATCACTGAGGAAGCAGTAAAGCGTGAGTGCTTTTTTTTCCCTAGTTAAGTTATTTTGTTAGTCAAAATCTTGTAACAAAACAGACTTTTTAACATTTCAATCCATCTGCTCCTCGAAGACACTGTATATCTTCCTGCTTGTCCGCTGAGCCAACTTCACAAAGAAAATGGGAGTCTAAGGTCAGGGACATGAAATCTGCCTCTTCTTCTCCACCCAAAGACTGACTTGGTTCTAGGTAGAGCCCAAGGGAATAAGACCAGACAGACATGCTAGACCCATCCCAATTTATCTAAGACCTGTAACAACCCCTCTCTACCCCAAAGGCCAAAGAGACTTCTTTTTTTTCTTATAAATTTATTTTATTTTATTTATTTTACTGGCTGTGTTGGGTCTTTTTTTTTTTGCTGTGCACAGGCTTTCCTTTTAGTTGCGGTGAGTGGGGGCTACTCTTCGTTGTGGTGCGCGGGCTCCTCATTGCCGTGGCTTCTCTTGTTGAGGAGCACGGGCTCTAGGCTCATGGGCTTCAGTAGTTGCAGCACATGGGCTCAATAGTTGTGGCTCACGGGCTCTAAAACGCAGGCTCAATAGTTGTGGCACACAGGCTTAGTTGCTCCGCGGCCTGTGGGATCTTCCTAGAGCAGGGATCGAACCCGTGTCCCCTGCATTGGCAGGTGGATTCTCAACCACTGTGCCACCTAGGAAGCCTCAAAGAGACTTTTTTAAAAACTACTAATAATGGTGATTAGGTTCATGGTAAAGATTGTTTCAGGCAGACAGCAAAAATCAGTGAAGAAAGGAGTGGTGTGAAACACAAGGCTCACTGCCAAGCCACTGCTGACAGTGGCCAAAAGAGGGAAGCCTAGGCAGTAGGGCAAGACTTTGGGGGGGGGAGGGTCCTTAATCAGTCACATGACACTTCCCGGAAACTCCGCCCCCACTAACTCCCCAACACCACCGCTGGAGGCACTGCTGCAGGAGGGAGGTCTCAGGCCACCGCAGGACTCTTCACCATCAGGTTCTGTCTTCTCCCACGTGCCATCTCTCCCTCTCTGTCCGCCTAAACCTGAGGCACAGCCTTCCTAGACTCCTGGGAGTTCACTGACACATCACGTCATGTTCTGTCTCTGGACCCGTACATGCTGTCTGCTTTCTTCGCCTAGAATGTCCTCCATTATCTTTCCAGTTCAATTGCCACCCTCTCTGTGAACCTTCCCTGAACCACACAGGCTGAGCTATTTTTTTGCTTCTCTGTGCTTCCACACTACTTACGGTCCACCTTTAGTGCATTCTAAATGGCACTGATTTGTCCAAATGTTCATACTCTCAACAGATTTTCAAAACTCCAAGCAAAGTATCTGACACATGGGTGGCATTCAAGAAATAAACTGAATGGTTCCCAAAGACCAAGAAATGACCGAATTCTGGGTGATGTCTTTCCAAATTGCTTCCTCTTATTTTTGTTTTTGTTTTACTTTTTCCCTCCCAGCTTTGTTGAAGTATAGTTGACAAATAAAAATTGTATACATTTAAGGTATATGTTTTGATAAATGTACACACTGTGAAATAATCACCACAGTTAAGCTAATGAACATTACCTAGCACTTCACACATTTGCCATTTTCTTTTTTCTTTTTGTGTTTTATGTATGCTGAGAACATTTTAAGATTTACTCTCTCAGCAAATTTCAAGTATACAACAGAACATTGTTAACTATAGTCACACTGCTATACAAAAGATCTCCAGGAATTCCTCACCTTGTATAATGAAACTTTGTACCCCAACTGCTTCTGATTAAAGGACTTTTGGATCTCCACAAGAGAAGTTGGGACTGAGACATGAACGGAATACCTGAGGATATTCCATTTAAAAACTAATTTTTAGTACAATTTCCCTCCAAAGGTCAGAACCCACGAGGCTTGCTCTCACACGTCTCAGACACTACTTGCCAGAGGTCCCTGCAAACCATCTCTGGGAGAATGTAATAGGATTACTTCTCTCACAATATCAGCCTTCACTGCTAAAAATACCTTTAGTGGTCATAAAATCATCCAGCCCCACAGTTAATCCAGCCACGGAATTTGCCTCTGTGACCTCCCATGGTAATGAATCATATAAGTGACTATCCCATTTTATTAGCACTTAATTTGCTACTCTTTAATTTCATCAAATAACCCTTGTTCCCCTATTATGGGGTCTGGGGAAAAGAAAGAACTGATTGGCCTCTGTTATGTCCTTCATAATTTTTAATATTTTATTCGAGTACCCTTTAGCGTCTCCTTTCCAGGAGAAGTGATTCTAAGGCACACAATCTCATCAGGACCACAGAAGCTTCTCTTATGGGGCCAGGAGGGGTTTCAAGTACACGTGCCTTTGGGGAGGACAGACGTGACACCATAATTGGAAGGCGATAATACTCCTTTCTGAAAACTCTCCCGTGAAGAAAATCCCAGTGTTCCTCTTAGTATGCCATTCGGGTGGCTTTTAAGCCCTTCTTTCAGTTATAAATTTGTTCTCAAATACTCTTCTTACAATTTTTTATTATTATTATTTTTCCTATTTAGGTCTCAGTAGAGACAGGTCATTTTCCCTGCAAATCTATTTTGTAGCCTTTCCATCACTTCCACTTGTCTTTACAGATGTTCCCATGCTCCTTTACCATATTCCTAAAACATGTAACACCTATGACAACTCCACGAAAGGAGGTTTACATTACAGTGTATTTTGATTTCATCTTTGTTCCTAATGGAGAAAAATAAATTGTGATACTTCATTACAGTCTTTCCCAAATTTGGAAAAGTAAAAAAGGTTAAACTTTCCATGTCTTCCTGCCTTTTTTTTTTTTTGCGCTTAGTGTTTTATTTACTTACTTACTTACTTTATTTATTTATTTATTTATTTATTTATATTTCTGACTGCGTCAGGTCTTCAATGCAGCACGCGGGATCTTCGTTGTGGTATGTGGGCTTCTCTCTAGTTGTGGCATGCAGTTTTTCTCTTCTCCAATTGTGACGCATGGGCTCCAGGCCATGTGGGCTGTGTAGTTTGCGGCACATGGACTCTCTACTTGAGGCCGGGCTCAGCAGTTGTGGCGCACTGGCTCAGTTGCCCCACAGCATATGGTATCTTAGTTCCCTGACCAGGGATTGAACCTCGTCCCCTGCATTGCAGGACGGATTCTTTACCACTGGATCACCAGGGAAGTTCCTCTTCCTGGGTTTTTATACCTAACTGTACCACCCAAACTTGTGCCCTGGTGTTGTCTCCAGTCATTTCTTGATATGCACCTGTGCAGTACATTTTCAATCCCAGAGTCTATTACTGAATCTCTCTTCCTATTGTAGGCACCCAGATATCTATTATTTCTGTGTTGTTTATTTTCAATTCTAATTTGCAACTTCCTAGGAATCAGTCACAAGTGCTTACTTAGCACAGAAATAGGTGTTCAAAAAGCCCCCTGCATCACAGTAAATTTATTTTTTACCTCAGACACTGAAACTGGTGAAGTATCAACTTCATCAGTCTAGGCTTTCAATCTTAGCCTTGGAAAAGATTAGCTTTGTTTAAAAAAAAAAAAAAAAAAAAAGGCCCTGATGTCAATATATGCCAGATCCAGCCAAGCTCAAAAGATATAAAAGAGCAGACTCAGCCTTGCCCAGTTCCTAAGCCATAACAATACAAAACAGACAGTGTGCTGGGAGCCTCATCCCTCCAGCAGGTGGGGTCTAGAATGAGTCTCCTTCCCAAGGTCTAGTCGAGCATCCAATAAACCCTGGGTGAGCCCTCTAGGGCATCCATGTCCCCAGTGGACATGAGCCAACTCTTCTGACATTCTACTATGTAAGCTCAGTCCTTAGAACCCAGGAAGATGGTCCAGAAACCAAGACACCAGCAACCTGACAGCATATACTGTCACAGCCAATAGGGCCTTGCTACCATGACATCTCCCCACAGCAACTCTGCCTCTAATATCTAACTCCTAACCCACACACATTCACCAACCAGACCATTCTTCAGGTTACCAATCCACGTCCAGGTGAGTAATGAGCTTACTACACCCCCTGAAATACTTTAATTAGACTGCTAGCACCAAGCTGAAGGCCAACTTGATCTGCCAGTTGGTTTCCTCTGCACCTGTCCTGCCTACTCTCTGCTTATACATACTCTCTTCCATCAGGCTGTCTTGCATCCCCAGCTACCTGGGTTACACCACTCTTTCAGAATACATCATCACAGCAGAAGAGAGTTTGGGTTTATACGACAAGGTGTGTGCATTCCTGCACCTGGCCTTGCACAGCAGTGTCACATCAGGATTTTAAAGCTTCCTCACTTTCTTTTACCTTTCCTCCCTCCTTGAGACCTCAGCCATTTCTCAACTATTGCTGCTCTTTAGTAATCAACTGCCTTTCTGTCCATTATACTCCTTCTCGATTTATAAGCTATTGTCAGTAGGTTACTCTAGACACTGAAAGGAGAACCCAATCATTTATTCTGGAACCTAAAATACCATTTGGTCCATTCCTCAGTTGGCTATTTCAGCTCCACTTGTTCCCAGGATGCCTCTAATCACTCAGTTATCGGCCTCAAAGGCTTTTGCAGCAGTTGGTGGCTGCAGTTAGGTAGCTAAACACAACTCCTGGATAGAACGAAGCACCCATGTGCAAGTCCTACAAACTCTCCACTTGGCGTTTCTACAGTACAGGCACTGTGCTAAATGGTGTGAGAAATGCAATGGCATTAAATAGGTTGCTCCCCCTCCTGAAGAAGCTTGGGGAGAAGGGGAAGTGAATAATACAACTTGTAAGCCCACACATGAGAGCAAAAAGCAATGCTTTCGACCAGCATTTTCCAACTAATCCCACAGGTTCCATCAATTAGGAATCTTTTAGTTGAAAAATGATGAAAACTGACTTTGTTGACTGAAACAAAAAAGGAAGGATATTAAGGACTCGGATAATGGAGAAGAGAAGAACAAGCTCAGAAAACAGAGAGGAACCAAAGAAAACAACAGAGAGCCAAAAGCTGGAAGAATACTGCCAGCATCTAAGAGCAACAGTCTGGCCAAGAGGCCACAGCAGCCACTGCCGGACATCACTGGAGGTGTTTTTGGTTGTGCCCTGGCCTGAGCCCAAGCCTGCAAGAGACACAGACGCACCATGCCAGCAGTCAGCAGGACATGAGAAGCGTGAGAACTTGTAGGTTAGGTGACCATGGCATATGTGTGGGGATCTCTAGATTTCTGGAAAGGAGCAAACTGAAAGCATTGTTTTTATCATTTTTATATTCTGTAAGTCTAAAACTATGTATTTGGGGTTAAGCTGTTTTATTTTTCAAAAAAAAAAATCTATCACAACGAGCTCAAAAAAGGATGTTTAATGAAAAATTAAATTCTGAGTTTCCATTTCTCAGAAAAGCTGATCTGTAATTTGCACAAAATGCTTTTCAACATTTATCATGTGCCAACATGTCTCTACAGAGATATTGCTGACTTATCTAAGACCCAAATCTGCTAAATAGCATTCATATTTACTTAAAAAATTAGCAGTTATGTTAAGAAGACTGTGCTTAAAGATGGCAATTTAACACAGCCTCAGAAGATATAGTTATATAAAATTCTGAAGCATGACTTTTCATTTAGATAAAATGAGTATTCTATATAGTGCTTGTTTTTACATCCAAAAAATTCCTAGCGTATATGTAGGAAGTAAAGCAGTAGTTATTACTTTGTTGGCTCCAGAAGCAGAAGAATTTTACAAACAACTAGAAAATATCATTTTATATCAATCATGGCGCTTTAAAGAGAAAAATCAGTTAAATTAATTCAAATATTAGCTCATTTTAGAAAATCTAACATTAAATCAAAGAAAAATTTTTAGACATCTATTTTGTTGAAGGGAAAACACCTGACATTATTGTGACCACCACCATAAATTCATTTAAAGAGGTTAGCATTGAACAAATAATTATTTCATTTTGCAGAGATGACGCAGATGCAAATTTTGCTGGAGTGTAATAGCGTGACAATAAAAACAGTGTTCTTATTAAGCAAACTAGGGAGCAGAAATATACTTGGATCTGGTTGTGATAGACATAATTTATAATCTCATCCAAACAGGGGTCCATATTCTAACAATCAGAGTACAAGCTATAGCTGTCAAGTTTTAAATACTTTACATATACAGAGAGTGTGAACTACCTGATATTTGTAAGAAAGCTGATGTTTAATTAAAAATAACTACTTCTTCCCGGCAGTGTGCACTGCCTCTGTGATGGTCATCACCAGCTGAATATTAGGAACATTTGACTCTTTGAAGAGAAAGAACCATTTTGTCAATCTAAGCTGACATATAGCATTCTTGAACTCTTTTATAAATAAGACCTTTAAATGTTGGCTTTATTTTTTCAAAATCAGCTGAAAAATCTTTTTTTAAAAAACTTATTAAATAAATAAAACACCCAAAGCCTCCAGCTTTTGAAACTTAGTGAACTACAATTATTGTTGACAACTATTTGTATATACTGCAAACAGGAAGACACTGAAATTTATCCCTTAACAAAAGAGAAGACTTGAAAAATTAAATGAGGAGATTTCAACTGGTGTACAAGGCTAAGTTTTAGAATTCTAAAATTATACTTTGGAATATCTCAACTTATCTGTTTTGATTACCATCTATTGCTGCATAACAAACCACCACAAAATGTTATGCCTAAAAACAGCAGTCCTTTTATTATCTCTCCTGAGTCTGTTGGTTGACTGGGTGGTTCTGCAGCTCTCACGTGAGATCTCACATGGCCACCACCAGATGGTGGCGGGGCTGGAATGTGCAAGATGGCTGCATTCATGTGTCCAGTGCCTCAGAGGGCGCAGGAGGAGACTGGGCCCTGCTGGGACACCTCCACGTCAGCCCGAACGTCCCCCCCTCCACAGGCTATTTCCAACAGGAAACGCTGAACTTCTCACAGAGCAGCCCAGGGCTCCCCAATCATAGAGCAGCTATCATCACTTCTGTCGCCTTCTGTTGGTTACAGTGAGTCTCAGGGCCAGCCTGAATCAGTGCAGCAGAGGAAGACACAAAGACATCGATCCTGGAGACCTGGTCCATCTTTGGAGACTTGCTACCACAAGCTCCTATTTTAAACTGCATACCTTTACATTCTGTACTAGAAAGAACTTAAGGGTTCTACACCCAATTCCAACGTGGGGAGAAGGGATTTCCTACACCACCAAGCAATGCTCCAGACACCAGCTGGGTGTCCTACAAGTAAACTCAATTCTGACACTATCTACCCAGAGATATTATCATCAGATTCCCCAAGTTAAGGGCTCAGTCTCTCCCCACTTTAGACCCTAGTTGCAAGTCCAGGTTATTATCTGTGCTCCAAATCTACCACTGCAGATTCAAACAACCCCCTCCTTGGATTCGATTAATTTGCTAGACTGGTTCACAGGACTCAGAGAAACATTTTACTTACTAGATTATCAGTTTATTATAAAAGGATGGAACTCTGAAACAACTAGATGAAAGCAATGCAAAGGGAAAGATGGGGGAAACGGCGAAGAGCTTCCAAGTCTTCTCAAAGAGAACAACTCCCTGAATCACATGTTCACCAAGCCAGAAGTTCTCCAAACCCTCACCCTTTTGGGGTTTTATGGAGACTGCATTACACAGGCATGATTGACTATATCACCAGCTATAATATGCAATCAAACTCAACTTCCAGCCCCTCTCCTTAAGCCAGAAAGTTCCAACAACCTAATTGGTGGTTGGTTCTCTAGACAACCAGGCTCCATGCTCAGGTGAGGCCCAAAAAACCACCTCAATAACATAAGAAAACACTTTTATAGCTCTCATCATAGGAAATCCAAAGGGTTTTAGGAGCTCTGTGCCAAGAAGAGTGGATGAACACTAAAAATATATTTATTATAAATCACAGTATCACAGAAATGAAATTGAGGAGGCCTGTGACTTTACATTATATAAATTTAGCAAAACATTCAAAAGAATCATAAACTGTGACATCTTATTTAACAAGTTTTGTCTTACAAAAATACATATTATTTTGCCTCAGAATGGAGCAAAATACATTAACTCTGAAACTATCTGTGTTGAAATATTTACACATTTCAATACAAAAAACCCATGAGAATTGAGAATACTCTCCATTTACAAAATGTGTTCTAAGTTTACCAAGTACCTTCAGTATTTGTAAACATTTTCTCAATTAAAAATATTATGTGGGACTTCCTAGGTGGCGCAGTGGTTAAGAATCCACCTGCCAATGTAGGGCACACGGGTTTGAGCCCTGCTCCAGGAAGATTCCACACGCCGTGGAGCAACTAGGCCCATGCACCACAACTACTGAGCCTGAGCTCTAGAGCCTGTGAGCCACAATTATCGAGCCTGTGTGCTGCAACTACTGCACACCTAGAGCTTGTGCTCCGCAACAAGAGAAGCACCACAATGAGTAGCCCCCGATCGCCGCAACTAGAGAAAGTCTGTGCGCAGCAATAAAGACCCAATGCAACCAATAGATAAATAAATAAATACATTAAAAAATATACATATATATTATGTTCCACAGAAAAAAATCAATTGAAGGTGTCAAGGATTTCAAAGTTAAGAAACACAAAATTAAAGTTTGAAAAAATTGCTGAACATTTTAATACTTTAAGAAACTGAAAAAACAGTTCTTCAAAAAACTACCAATGGCATGATATTAGAGACTGATACGCTAAGAAACTAATTAAAGCTGAGTAATAATTCAACTTACGTTGTTTCATAATGCTGAAATAATTAATATGAATACATTTTTTACTTTGATGTATGTGAATATATTTTCTTTTAGAAAGAATTTTTTACAAGTTTTTGAATAGCTATTTTCTCTTGAATAGAAGGCCCACCAAAAAATAAAAACAATTTGTCAATCAATAAATATTTTTCAATTATACCATTTTAAATATTTTTAGAGCCCCCTTTCACTGTCAAAAGTATTTAGTTTGAATGCCCAGTCACCCCTATCAAAAACCCAACTCAGGCCTTGTTTTGTGCCTCATGATATGATACAATGTGACATAAACAGCATCACTTATGCAGTACTCTTCTCAGAACTGTTAATCTGAAATTGAATCAAGTTTTAGATATGTGACGGTTAATTTTATGTGTCAACTTGACTGGGCCGCAAGGTGCCTGGATATGTGGTTAAACATTATTTCTGGGCATATCTTGTGAGGGTATTTATGGATGGGTCAACTCTTGAATTCGTAGATCAAGTAAAGCATATTGCCCTCCCCAAGGTGGGTGGGCCTCATCCAATCTACTGAAGACCTGAAGAGAATAAAAGGCTGAGTAAGAAAGAATTCTCTTTCTCTACCTGACTGTCTTTGAGCTGAGACATCAGTCTTCTCCTGACTCTGGACCTGGACTTGGAATAGAACCACACAATAAGCTCTCCTGGGTCTCCAGCTTGCCAACTGCAGATGTTGGACTTCTCAGCCTCCAAAATGACATGCCCCAATCCTTATATTAATTCAATCTCTACCTACCTACGTACCTATCTATCCATCCATCTATCTACTACTGATTCTTTTTTTCTAGAGAACCCAGACTAACATAAGATATAATTTTCAAATTAAATACAGAAGATACAGAAATAAGTTAAACAACATCTTGAGGAAATAATCAGATAAATCTAGAAGTTGGGTCAATCCACAGATCAGTTAACCCAATATTATCAAACTCATGGCAGTTAAAAAAAACAAGCTGTTCCAGATTAAGGGAGACAAATACAACAGTTGAAGATGATGCATGGCCCTTCTTTGGATCCTGCCTTGAACAAACTAGCTACAAAATACCCTTTGGGGACAACAGAGAAAATTTAAATATGAACTTGGTATTAGAGGATATCAAGGAATTATTTCAAATTTGGTTATTGTCACAATGGTATTATGGTATTGCAAGAAAATACCTTTACTTCTTAAAGATGCAAAAAACTATAAGTGAAATGTCATGATGCCTGTGCTTTTAATTTAAAATGTTTCAGGAAAAAACTGCCGAAGTACACAGTAAATTATTAGCAACTCAAGTCTAAGTGACATAAATAGGTGTTCTTTATATTAGACCTTCTACTTTTTTTAATGTTTGAAATCTTAACTTAAAAAAAAAAAACTACATACAAAAGCAAGCTAAAATAAATAACATAATGAATCAGGGAAACCAATGTAGTCAGCCTCCAAAATCACTTCCTGCGATTCTCATCTCTTGGTATTCACACTCCTTCCACAATGAATAGGACTGACCTACATAACCAATAAGATATTTGTGGAAATATCAGTGTGACTTCCAACAATTGGTAATAAAACACACTGAGGCTTTTGCTTTACTACCTAGGATCTAGGAGAAGTCAGCAGCCATATCATAAGGACACTCCAGCAGCCCTAGGGAAAGGTCCATGTGGCCAAGAGCTGAGGGCTCTCGCCAGCTGCCAACACAAACTCACCAACCACGGGAGGGAGACACTTTGAAGTGGATCCCTAGGTCCAGTCAAACCTGCAGGTGACTGCAGCCTGGACTGATAATTTGACTGCAGCCTCATGAGAGACTCCAAGCCAGAACCACAAAGCTAAACCACTCCCAAATTTCTGACTCACAAAAACTGTGTGACAAGATAAATGTTTATTGCTGTTTTAGGCCATTAAGATTTGCAGTAATTTATTTTAAAGCAATAAATAACATACAGAAACCAATATGAAAAGCTTGTGATAGCAAACTGCCTCAACAGGTATAAAATGGTAGACTAAGAATTATTTTTTTTCCTTCCCAAACTTTAAAATGTAAATATTTAGCATTCCACTAACACAAATATGTAAATCAAATTACACTGAAATACACTTATATAGGTAAGTAAAAACTAAACAATACATTTACGATTAGAACACTTTATGTACAAAGATGAGTCAAAAATTATCCGCACTCTGCTTACATTAAAATGTCAGTAAATTCCACAGTCAGAGTGCAGGTAATTTTTGACTCACCCTCATAATATGCCCTGCTAGGTCTGCATGTTTCTGCCTTCCCCCCACCCTAATTCATATGCTGAAACCTAATTCCCCAAAGTAATTGTATTTGGAGGTTGGGGCCCTTAGGAGGTGACCAGGCCATGAGGATGGAGCCCTCATGAATGGGATTACTGCCCTTATAAAAGAGGCCCTAGAGAGATCCCTTGCCCCTTTGCCATGTGAGGTTACAGTGAAAACACAGCCACCAGTGAGGAAGCTGGTCCTCATCAAACATCGAAGCCGTTGGCACCTTGATCTTGGACTTCCCAGCCTCCAGAACTGTAAGGAATAAACTTCTGTTTCTTATACGCTACACATTTTATGGTATTTCTGATATAGCAGCCTGAACAGACTAAGACACGCCTCAATTAAGTGTTTTTAAAATTTACAGTGAAACTCTATAGGTTAAAATATCATAGCAATGGGTGCCCATGTTTTTAAGTTCACCTCAATTTATTTACAAAGCTAACATATTTTTCATTTTTCAAAATATCTTTCACTTGATGTCCATCAATTGTTTTTCTAAGCTCTCCTTCAAAGAGTTCTGTTAGCAATGAAAATATTATTTGCCGTAATAAAACTGGTGTCAACCAATGACTGACCTCCCCCAAAATGAACAGCAGCTTTTTCCTTGTATTCTTTTCTGCTATTGTTTAAACATGTTGAAATCTATGTAAAAAGCAATACTTTTTACTCTGTTGGCATTTTTCTTAAACTCTTAGGGGAAGCATTATCAAAAGGTTTTTCCGAAACTAAGTATTTCTCCAGGTTCCCAGTATGAAGCATTTCATTAACTAGTTCAAAGAACTCTTAACCTGCCAGGTTGGGACTGTAGTTTTCCTCAGCAGTCCACATATCAAAGCCATTTGAGAAATGTACTCTTGGCTTGAATCAAGAAGTCAAAGAAAGAGGCGGTTAAAATATCCAATAGTTCCCTGCCCATTTCGTTTTTAATTTACTAGAGTTCCGAGTGAGTTCACTGTAAAACTTTAACAGCACAGTGGTAACACGACCAAACCCACAGGCCATCTACTGAGGCCTTGTACTAGGCTGCCAAGGAAGGAGATTCACAGGAGCATGAGAGGCACCAGCTCTGGTACACAGCACCTCCCTGGAAGAATGGAATTCCAGATTCTGGTTCTGTGACGTGGGCATTACTGGATTTGGAGCTGGAAAACCATGGACAACTGTACGGAGCAGTGACTGTGCCAGGCAGTTGTGAGCTATCTTACAATGTTTCTATAGCACAGCCAGTGTGATGATGCAGGTCTTCTGTGATTAACTTATACATCAAGTTAGAACGCCATCGCTGACAAGGAGGAAAGAGCCAGCCAGCCTGGTGTGACAGTCATCATTTAATCGCTCTGAGCAGGAGTGCTGAACAGAGGACATGACAGTGCAGAACAAGGCAGGAGATGGGGTTCTGCTCCAACTCCATTACTATGAGAAGGCTAGGCTGCCCAGGGAAGGTTTCAACAAGCCTTGCTGCCCTGATAGATTAGCAGAAGGTAACTGCAAGTCAAGGAGAGGGAAGATGTTTCAAACACTGGGTATAATATAAAGACCAATATGGGAATGGTGATGGCCTTGTTCACAGAACAATAACAATGACCAAAAGTTGTGTTTGGGTGGAAAGATATGGTGGCATACATAAGGTGGTATCAGGTCACAGAGAATCTTGAAACGTAGATGGAGGACTCCACATCTGAAATACTGGAAAACCACTATTAATTTATTTGATTAGCTGATATATAAGACAGGATGGAAAGGGGGGGAAAACTACAGCCCAGTTTCTGCCAACTTTGTATAATGAACATTTACTTCTTTCAAAATCTGGGAGGAAAAAAATAAAAGTTAGTTTAAAACGGTTAAAAGAAGTAGTTAAAAGGAAAAAAAACAGGGCCAAATGGGTAGGCTCTTTTGCCTTTGATATGAAATTACAATGTCAAATGATGATGTAAATAAAATGGGGATATTCTAAAGAGATACTCAGAACAAGGATAATTTAGAACATATATGCATTCTCTAAAGCAGACCAAGAAAACCTGAAAACAGAAAATAAACAGGAATCTGAATTCAAGTCAGCTATAAACAGATATACTAAGTCCTATCACACTAGGTGCCAAAATTAGATACCTTGCAACCAAGAGATGTGAAAATAAGAGTAGAAATAAGGACCTTAAGCCTTATTCGGCCTTTTTAATGAGTAAACGAGGGGCATGGTGCTATGGAAGTTTAAGAGAAAGTGAGGGTCTGCTGGTGGGGGACTGAAAACAATGCCATGTTGGAAGAATTGCACCAACAGCTGTGAAGAGGTAAAGATGGGGAGGTGGTACCTGAGAAGGAAAAGAGCGGCATTCTAAGTGAGACCCTAAGGTAGAAGAACTCAAATTTAGTTCAGGAAAAATCAAACTTTTTTTCCTCTTTTCTGAAGAATCAAGTGCATATCAGAAAGAAACAGAAACAACGCCTGAAAGACAGCTGGGAACATATCATGAAAGGTGAAGATTGGTAGATTGAGACAATTATATCTTACTCAACAGAAAAATGGGAGTCATCAAAGCTTTAAAATGACACTGGGAAGTGTCATAATTGGCCTTAGGATTCTAAAGGCAAATTCAAATGTTCTTCAAACCATTAGTTTGCCAGCTGAATACTTAGGTATAAGTAACAGCTAATCTAAATTTCAGTATCTACTTAAAACTACTCTAACTGGTCATATTACCACTACAAAAACAAACCAACCAACCTCAAGTGACATCCAGGAGACAAAGTCAACAAGCAACTTAAGACAAATTAACACAAAAACTCATGACTAACGTAAACATTCAACTCTTCAAAGTCCAACTTCTCATACCCAATGTGGTAAGTTTAAATCCTGACTCCTAAGCAAGAATTTCATTTAGAACCTCACTGCCTTTATTTACATATCTGAAAAAGACATGGTATTAATTAGTTAATATCACTAACCACCAAAAGAGGGAGCCCCTTCAATCTACAAATTGCCTTTGGTATCACATCCTGGTGCTATTTTTCTGATTATATGGACTGGTATAACAAATTAATAACAACTTCCTTGCTCCCCTACCCCAAATAATACTGACACATCCACTCAAGTAAATTTATAAGCCCTCTTGCCTAGAATGCTATTCCTTCATTCTCATCTAGCAAGCTCCTTTCTCATCCTTCAGATACCAGTTTAATCATTCTCTTTGAAGCTTTCCCTGACACCCCACATACATTAGGCACTCCTAATAATGTGCTCCCTCAACACCCTGTACTACTTCTGCCGTCAAGATTATCACAGAGAAAACAGAAGGAACAGTGAAAGCTGATATCCAGAGCTACCATCAGCCCCCTTCCCCTCCTCAACTCTGAGAACACTAGCAGTGCAGCTTATGTTCCCCCAGACAAAAGACTGGAGAATTCATCTCTGCAAAAAAGGACCAGGCCAAGAAGAAAGACCCAAAGTCATTCAACAGCTGAAAGTCTTTCAATGAAATGGCCCTGCAGGATCATCCTATGGTTGATAAGCCGCATTCATGCTCTAAAAGCATCTAATGAGCTTTTTACTAATATAAAGATTGGAGGAATTCAATTCCCAAGACAACCCTCATTTCTCACATCAGTTATGAGCTGTGGGGTGGGAAAGCCTCCAAGACTACCCTCAGGTTTGATAATTTACTAAAAGGACTTCTAAAACTCACTAAAAGCTAGAAAGATAGTTTTATGCTCACAGTTATAGTTTATCACTGCCAAAGGATACGGATTAAAATTAGCCAAGGAAGAGACACATAAGGCAGAGTCCAGGAGTTCCAAACACAGAGATTCCAGCTGTCCTCTCTCAGTGGAATAATGAACAGCATTCATTAACTCCTCCCGGCAGCAATGTGTGGTAATACGCACAGAGTACTGCCAACCAAGGAAGCTTATCTAGGCTTCGGCATTCAGAGATCTTACTAGGGCTTGGTCACAAAGACATGGTTACCATGCCTCTGATATCCATGACCCAAAGCATTCACCATGAGCGACTTCCCTGGTGGCGCAGTGGTTAAGAATCTGCCTGCCAATGCAGGGTACACGTGTTTGAGCCCTGGTCCGGGAGGATATCATATGCCATGGAGGAACTAAGCCTGTGCTCCACAACTACTGAGCCTGCACTCTAGAGCCCATGTGCCACAACTACTGAGCCTGTGCTGCAACTATTGAAGCCACGCACCTAGAGCCCGTGCTCCACAAGAGAAGCCACCACAAGAAGCCCGTGCACCACAACAAAGAGTAGCCCCTGCTCACCGCAACTAGAGAAAGCCCATGTGCAACAATGAAGACCCAGTAAATAAATAAAATAAAATAAAATAATAAATTTAAAAAATTTAAATAATAATTATTATTGCTAAAAAATCCTAACCATCATCCAAGCCTTTAGTGAGTCATAATCTTTTTGCTGATGGAGGGTCCTGCCTTGAAGTTGATGGATGCTGACTGATCAGGGTTGAGGTTGCTGAAGGCTGGCGTGCCTGTGGCAATTTCCAATATAGGAAAATCGGCTGTTGACTGTAGCCACCTTCATTAATTATTTGAACTAGATCTTTTGGATAACTTGCAGCTTCTACATCAGCACTTGCTGCCTCACCTTGCACTTTGATGTTTTGGAGATGGCTTCTTTCCCTTAAACCTCATGAAACAACCTCTGCTAGCTTCAACTTTTCTTCTGCAGCTTCCTCACCTCTCTCAGCCTTCACAGAATTGAAGAGAGCCAGGGCCCTTCGGCTTAGACATAAGGGAATGTTGTGGCTGGCTTGATTTTCTATCTAGACCACTGCAACCGTCTCCATATCAGCAACGCTGCCTTACCATTCATGTATTCACTGGAGTAGCACTTTTAATTTCCTTTAAGAACTTTTCCAGGGCTTCCCAGGTGGTGCAGTGGTTAAGAATCCACCTGCCAATGCAGGGGACATGAGTTTGATCCCTGGGCCAGGAAGATCCCACATGCCACAGAGCAAACTAAGCCCCTGTGCCACAACTACTGAGCCTGTGCTCTAGAGCCCGTGAGCCACAACTATTGAGCCCATGTGCCACAACTACTGAAGCCTGCACACATAGAGCCTGTGCTCCACAATGAGAAGCCACCACAATGAGAAGGCCACACACCACAACAAAAAGTAGCCCCCACTCACCACAACTAGAGAAAGCCCATGCAGCAATGAAGACCCAGCACAGCCAATAAATTAATTTTTTAAAAAATTAAAAAAAAAAAAAAAAACAGAACTTTTCCTGTGCATTCACAACTTGACTGTTGGGTGCAAGAGGTCTATCGGCATGCCTCTCTCACTAAGCTTAATCGTTTTTAGCTTTTGATTTAAAACGAGAGATGTGGGACTCTTCCTTTCACTTGAACACTTACAGGCCATTGTAGTTATTAATTGGCCTGACTTCAATACTGTTGAGTCTCAGGGAAATAGGGAGGCCTGAGGAAAGTGAGAGACATGGGGGAGTGGCAGGTTGGTGGAGCAGCCAGAACACACAAAACAGTTATGGACGAAGTTTGCCATCTTATATGAGCATGGTTCGTGGTGCCCCAAAACAATTACAATAGGAACACCAAAGATCCCTGATCACAGATCACCATAACACATACAATGATAATGAAAAACTGTGAAATATTGTGAGAGTTACCAAAACATGACAGAGACAAGAAATGAGCAAACGCTGTTGAAAAAACCCTGAGGATAGATTTGCTCAATGCAGGGTTGCCACAAACCTTCAACCTGTGAAAAAGCACAACTTCTGCCAAGTCCATGAAAGTGCAATAAGACAAGACATTCCTATATTTCATTTTCCCTCTATTTCAGAAACATCGTTAGCAAGTATACCATTATACTCCTAAAAGACACAGCTTCTCCTTTCTTACAGTGCACCAGGACTTAACATTCTGGACTTAGACTTAACACACGGACTTGCATTATAACTGACATCTCACCACATCCCAGACGTTTTGCTTTGTAAGAACAGGGAAAAAAAATCTAAGAAGCAGGAAGACAAAAAGTACTTTACAGTTTCTTTTACACTCTACTTGGCCTATTTTTCGCCTTTATGAAACAGACTCACTCTATCAGCCTAAATCAAGCACTGGTTCTTCAGCCTCTACCTATACCTCTTACTTTGCCAGGCAAAGTGAGTTAGGAATCTACATGGGCTCATCTATGCTTATCAAATTTGGAAAACACACATGTTTTTCAGACTAATAAACATCTTAAATAAATTTGCTAATAGACAAAATTTCCCATATTACAAGATATTTCATTGCCAAGATCTCGGTTTTACCATTATACTGTACACTCTCGTAAAGACTCATCATAAAACTTACTAAACCACATTTAGATTTCCAAATACTGAGCCTTTCAATTCAATGTACTCTGAGAAAACTTCTAATCAGTTTCTCCAAGTCCCTAAGTGTGCCTGGTGTTCAGAATGAATCATTAGACCTCAGAGAAATTCATCAAGAAGCTGGAAAACTTTGGCCTCCTGTTGGGTAAAGATCCATCTTTCAATCCTTTGAGAAGATCTGATCAATTATTTTAGGAGCTAAGAGCCTCAGAAAAAACCTATTTAACTCTTTCCTCTCAACAAGAGACTTGATGACAGACTTTCCTAAGTTAAAATCTGAAAGTCTCCCAAAATGCCCTGGGCATTTTATTCTTTTTTAACAGAAAACATTATTCATAAAGCTGCTACCCATGCTGGATGTCGTGCTAGTCACACAAGGTAGAGTCTGCAAGGATACTTACATGCTAGAACAGACCTGCACACAACTAATTCTATCAAAATAAGCATAATTTAAAGGCTACAGAATAGAGCTAAAAATAATAACTACTTCATTTAAATTTAAATAAGTATGTTAAGCTCCCAAAAAGAAAGAATATATATGCTAAAGGAACTGTACGGTTATATAAAACCTGTACTTATTTTTCCTGAAACCTATTCCCCCATTACCCCTGCCCAGTACTCAATGTCCTTCTGCTCTCAACACACACTACCCCACTTCCCTGTGAATTTAAGGTAATACATGACCTCTGCCAGGAACATTCACTTTTATGTTTTGCCTCTAAGGTAAGATATAGTAAATGATGAAGGGCACATTTTAGGAGGGGTGTTATTTCTTAAAGTTTGCGAGTTCATATTATTCCTGACATTTCACCTTTTGAAATGACCTCCTGAGAATCATTATGATTTTGCTATCAAAATTTATTTCAATATTGAAACCAATGTCCACTTTTGCCAAAAATATCACTGTTCTTAAGTAACAGTATATGAGCACTTGTCTGCGATTACTTACGTAAAATAGTCATAGGATGGCATCAATGATACTTGCCCAATAAACACTTATAGTCTGGCTATTTATCAATTTTCAAAGATGCTGATCATCCCTCCCCCTCAAAAAAAAAATTAGAAAAATTAAAGAAGTTGGCATGGATAAATTCCCTTCCGGAGGAGAAAGTCCCCAATAATAACTACCTTTAATACATTTCCATATAAAGGGGAGCAAACCACTATAAAGGTAGTGTTGAGTACAAACCTAGCTTCAACCCCATTACACTCCAGCATCGACTGGGGCTCCAGCTGCCCTAGACCCTTAGAACTTCTCCCTCACAACCCCATGTTATATTCCAGCTGGCAAACACCCTTGTTCACAATCAGTTATTCTTCAGTGTTGATGTCAGAACTTTCCAACATTCCTGTTGTATCTTTTGTGAAGAGAAGGGTAAGTAATCCTTACTGTAGCTCACAGCGTTCCAGGCACCACGCCAGCTGCTCTACATGTAATGCCTCATTTAATCTTCACTCTGTGACCTAGCTTTTATTCACTATGTTCTTTAGGTGTGAAAACTCAAAAATCACAGCTAGAAGAATCAGGATTTGAATCCCAGGCAGTCTGACTTCAAAGGCCAATTTCCTTTCAAAAAAGAGGCTATACTGGACTTTCCCGATGGTCCAGTGGTTAAGACTCTGTGCTTCCACTGCAGGGGGCCTGGGTTCAATCCCTGGTTGGGGAACTATATCCCACATACCGTATGGTGCGATAAAAGAAAAAACAAAAACAAAAAACTATATTTAATTTTAAGTGGGTTACCATCTCAACATATATATTTATTTGCAGAAAAGTTTCATCTGGGTATTCTAGAACTACATACCCAAATTCTCAAACTGGGACAAGAGATCATCCTTTGAAACCAAAGTGAACTAAGCTTCGAAAGAAACATAAAAATTAAAAAAAGAAACATTTATTGCGTAGCTACTATATGTACCATAGGTGCCTTCTATTACCTTCTCATTACCCTCTGATTTGCAGAAAACATCAAACGCTTTCCACATCCCGACATACCACAGTCTCACGCTCCCCAGTAATGCCTTTATCTATGTTTAAATACATATATTTAAACACATGCAGAAGGAGCTTGGGATGCAGGTGTACCCCTTAAACAGCAGGCATATAACATGTGCTAAAACACCCTCTCTGTAAGCAGACAGGGCTCGAGCTGACACTGCCACCCAAAACAAACCAACCAACCCCCACCACATTACGGAGCATGGTGATTGCCAATACTGTCTGGGAATCTCTGTTCAAAACAGAATTCGAGTGGCAATCACCACCTGCTGGGTAATGATTCAAAACACAGCTTCCCACAGCAGCACCTGATTGCCTTCTGCAATTTCTCCTCGGGAAGAAGCTCTTTTGGGGCACAGGTTTTTGACAAGGGGGCTGGTTTTCCCAGTGCTTTGAGAGGCTCTGTGACAAGTCCTCAAAAGCTTGAAAGCACCAGCACCCTCCTTTAAACAAGAAGTGATTAGATGTGCCAACTCGGAAGTTAGGCTGAGTCAGCTCTACAAGAGCATCTCTGCAGCCACGGTCCTCAGGAAGCAGTCCCCCCAGCAGTGCACCCTCCAGGAACACAGCCCCACCCCCAACCTGCTCCAGAACCGGAAGCACCTGTGGCAGTCACGTGACTGGGTCAGCTCTCCTCAGGAGCTGGATCTGGTCCAAGTTTCACAGACAAGGCTACTCCAGTCAGTGGAGGATTAAACAGCTGCAGATGTAAAGACTGAGAGACCTATTTGTAAGCTCAACTACGCCAAACAGAGAGTGGACAGAAGTCAAAATGGCAAGACTTCGGGAAAGCAAGAAGGCTCCCACCACCCAATATTCCCCCTGGTTAAATGCTTCAAACTGTACAACTAAAGTGTCATTCCTTGGTCCTTACTAAAGTTACCTTTCCTGGGAAAAAGTAGCTCTCTACATCATCATCAATTGCTCACATGCTGGTAGGAAGGGAATTTTCTGTTCTTCTCCTAGTCAACTTTTAAACAAGGGGAAAGGCACCCTTCAAACAGACAGCTCAGGGGAAATCTTACGGCAAGAGAAAAGTGCTCCCAGAGGCAAAATTTCCCCTGCCTCATAACGGGTATCCGTAACACCAGCTAACTCTCCATTACCCAGGGGCTAATGATGCCAACAGCCTGCTCCAGGCCCCTGTCCTTTTCCTGTGCTCATTGCTTGCCCATGGCATGTGCACCCCATAATCCAAATTATAAACACATAAAAAGCTGAATTTTAAAATAATCATATTTTGTCTCTTGTTTTTAAGCCCCTATATAAGAGGAATAATGATCAGGAAATGTTTAAATTATTAAATTAAAATAACATTTGGAGAGTATCTATAGATTTCCAGTCTATGTTTGGAGTTTCCAATTGAGACTGGTAATTAGCAGCTGGTCATACATGGAATGTGAGGTTATATGAATAATAACAACTATAAGTAAGAAAAATTAAAAATAAGTATAAAAGAGGCAAAGTAGTTCTCAGGTTAAGAGCAGTCTCCCAAGTCACACCGATCAGGGCTGAGTCCCAGCCCACCACGCTTGCCAGCTGTAGGCAAGATGCATTACCTCTCAAAACCCAGCCCCCTCCCTCTGTAAAATCAGGATAAAAATAGTAGTGACTACATAAAATTGTTGGGAGGAGGAAAGTACAGGCTAATGCACGTACTTAGCGCAGTGCTATTGTACATTTTAAGGACTCAATCAATATTAACTTTCATTGTAATAGTATTCATATCACCATCTTCACGAAAGGAAGAGCATCTCCATTTCAAAACCTTCTAATCAAATCAAACCTTGTTACCATGGTAACAATCAAGCAGTTCTGTAACAACACTTTTTTCTAGAGATATATATCAAAGTAGTAGGGGCAAAATGGCATAACGTCATTCTGGATTTACTTGTTTTTTTTTTTTTAATTAATTTATTTATTGGCTGCATTGGGTCTTCATTGCTGCACAAGGGCTTTCTCTAGTTGTGGCAAACGGGGGCTAGTCTTCATTGTGGTGCATGGGCTTCTCACTGCAGTGGCTTCTCTTGTTGCAGAGCATAGGCTCTAGGCTCACAGACTTCAGTATTTGCAGCATGTGGATTCAGTAGTTGTGGTTCGCGGGCTCTAGAACATAGGCTCAGTAGTTGTGGCTCACAGGCTTAGCTGTTCCATGGCACGTGGGATCTTCCCAGACCTGGGCTTGAACCCGTGTCTCCTGCACTGGCATGTGGATTCTTAACCACTGTGCCACCAGGGAAGTCCCTGGATTTACTTTAAAATACTCTGGTAAAAAGGGGAACTGGTAAAGCAAGTGTGGCAAACAATGACTGTTGAATGTAGGGGACAGGTACATGGTTCATTACCGCAATCTCTTCACCTCTGTGAATGTTTGAAAACCTTCATAACAAAAAGGTAAAAAACAATCAATTGATCTGTCAACAGATACAGAACGCTCCAGGAGCCCCACACAGAACTGATGCCATAAGATAAGTGAACCATTGCTTAAAAAAAAAAATCAGGCAGCCACTGTACCCTTCTGGCATATCACCAAGAAGCAAAGGCTAAGTAAAGAGAAGGGTTCTGATCTGCAAATAGAGATTTCAGAGCATCACAGATGGTGTTTATGCACCTGAGGCACTGGAGAGCCTTAGCCTTTCTCAACCATGGTTCCTCATCTGAACCAGAGAACAAAAAATAAATCTGAATGACTGCTTTCTCATTCCTCCCAGCAGAGATCTAGTACCCTTCCAAACCTATCAGAGAAAAGCTGGTTCATTATATATAGGGCATTAAGGCTTAATCCTCCTGCAGACCCCAACTGTGGAAGGCTGCTGGAACCTCCACTCAGAACCCTCTTGTTCTGAGTTCACTCACAATTCTAGAAACCTCAGTGCTCTTGTTTCTAGCCTTGTGCACATTCGAAACAGCAAATCAGAAGGTGGAGATCTCCACAGCAGACGAGATCCTGATCATACAAGAGGAATCAAAAACTTTATTAAAAAATACACTCAGTGGGACTTCCTAGGTGGCGCAGTGGTGAAGAATCCGCCTGCCAATGCAGGGGACACGGGTTCGAGCCCTGTCCTGGGAAGATTCCACATGCCACGGAGCAACTAAGCCCGTGCGCCACAACTACTGAGCCTGTGCTCTAGAGCCCATGAGCCACAACTAGTGAGCCCATGTGCTGCAACTACTGAAGCCCATGCGCCTAGAACCCATGCTCCACAGCAAGAGAAACCACTACAATGAGGAGCCTGTGCACCACAATGAAGAGTAGCCCCTGCTCGCAGCAACTAGAGAAAGCCCGTGTGCAGCAACAAAGACCCAACGCAGCCAATAAATAAATAAAATTAAAAAAAAAAAAATACACTCAGTGAACCAAAACAGCAGAGCAGTCCAGCTACTTGTTTAAAGTGGTTCTAAAAGCCTCAGGAGTCCATTCATACCTTTTATTACTGAAAGTTAACATCTACTGAGTACTCACGATACAGAGTACTTACAAGGACTCACACGCTTGCAATGATGATCCTCCAAGACACCAAAACACAATTAAATTTCACCTGGTGCACTCTACCTCACACAGGGAACTAAACTTTCAGAGTTCTGTTTCTCCATGGGATGATACTGGGCAACTTTAATTTCATTCTATTTATACATTTTTAAAAATTTCTATGATGACTATATACTACCTTTTTATCAGGCAAAAACATCTTTTAAAGATACTTAAGTTTAGGAAAATTTCATCCTAAGTGGCATACATTGTAAATATTTTTCATTCATACTTTGAAAGAGTAAAACCTCCACATTGATTCATTTTCCAAAGTTTTCAGATAGGTACTCCTCTTATGTAGGTGTTAAGGAATAAGTAACCAATGGTGAGAAGAAACGTTACAGAGAAAAAAAAAATCAAAATAATGAAGTGTTAAAAGACATCTACTAAACAAGAGGAATAAGACAAGGTTCCATGAAAGTGGAGGAATTTAAGCTTGACCTCCAAGGGGGAGGGTAAAGGTGGGTTAAAGGAGCGGGCCAAACGACCCAGGATCCTCAATGAGAGAGCGCAAAATGTCTGGGCCTGGCACAACAGGCATTATAAGTTCCTAGAAAAGGCAGTAATGCTTCTTTATTCATTCACTTAACAAACACTAATAAAAGCAATTACATGCACCATGGACTTCCCTCGTGGCGCAGTGGTTAAGAATCCACCTGCCAATGCAGTGGACATGGGTTCAATCGCTGGTCTGGGAAGATCCCACATGCCGCGGAGCAACTAAGCCCATGCGCCACAATTACTGAAGCTCGCGTGCCATTGACTAGCCTGTGCTCCACAACAAGAGAAGCGACTGCAATGAGAAGTCCACGCACCGCAGTGAAATGTTAGCTATTGCTCGCCACAACTAGAGAAAGCGCGTGGGCAGCAACGGAGACCCCACACAGCCAATAAATAAATTAATTAATTAAAAAAAACCAATCACATGCACCATGAAAATTATTATTCTAAGTGACATGGGGATATAGAGACCTAACGAACACAGATCCTACCCTCAAACAGCTTATCAATAAAGCATCACTACAACATGCAAACACAAGACAGAAATCAGTAGGTGTCATAAGAAAAGGCAAAGGACCTCAGGAGATGAGTGGTGAACAGCAGAGGAAATGAAGCCAGCCTTTAATGGAGGAGGTGAAATAATGAAAGCTGTATTTTTGGAAGATTACTGGAATAATGGCTACCATTTATTGGTCACTTATCAAGTTAAGCATGATGTAACAATATTTCTCACTGAATATTCATACTAATTCTGTCATGAAGACATCAGGTCCATTTTATAGATAAGGAAACTGGAGCTCAGAGATTAAATTACTTATCCAAGGTCATATAGCACATCAGGGCTAAGTTCAAAAAAGGTCTCTATGATTCCAAACTCAAGCTATTTCTACGATGCCATATATAAAATCTTTAGAGTGAAAAGCATATTTACTTAATTCAACTATTTGACATGCAATTTTAACAGATTTTAACAGACATTTCTACTTCCACTCTTGTAAGAATTCCTAAGTGGCTAAACCCATTCATCACTTCCTGACAGCACTATATATATATTTTTTAATATATGGTTCAGTTACTTAAAAGAATTCATTCTTTTTTTTTAACTTTTTATTTTATATTGGAGTATAGTTGATTAACTATGTTGTGTTAGTTTCAGGTGTACAGCAAAGTGATTCAGTTATACATACACATGTGTCTATTCTTTTTCAAATTCTTTTCCCACTGAGGTTGTTACATAATATTGAGCAGAGTTCCCTGTGCTATACAGTAGTTGACAGCACTGACTGTCCCCCCAACTCAATTACTGCTTTCTAATAAAGACCACGATTACACTAATGTGACTAAGTCAGATTTTATATTTTTCATGAAATGGAAATACATTCTAAAGGAGCTAAATAATCAAAATAGCAAATATGAGAAGATAAACGTAATTTGTTCTATTTGAACAAACAACAATAAGGGAAAGTTTAACCAAATTTGGATTTTCCTGGGGCAGATGAGAAAGACCAGCGTTACGACTTAGATGTATGACAGAATAAGCCACGTGCAGGAACAGAAGAGAGGAAGAGGTAAATCTACCAGGTACTTTTTATGAAAGAAACACTAAGACCATGATCAATACTCTGCATGCAGAGGAATGAATACAAAATAAAAGGCTCTGCTTACATGAAGACTTGCGAAGTCAAGATATACGTTATGAAACATCTAGAGAGAAAGCAAATATATAATAATGTATTTAATTATGTCCAACCATCACAGAATGGGGGGTGGGGGAGTGGGGTATATAAACTGATCACTGGAACTTAGAGCCTTGAAAGCCAGGGAGGACTGTGATGACCAGAGAAGGAGGGAAAGGTATGCACTGCAAGCACAGGGACCATCACAGACCTACAGTTCCACAGAACAGTAACTCTAACTAATGACCAGAAGACTCAAAGAACTTCAGAGCCAGAAGGATTCTCAGAGATCTTATGTCCGTATTGTGTTTTGCGTTCTAAATAGACTTCATTTTTAGGGAAGTTTAAGGTTCCCAGCAAAACTGAATGGAGGGTACAGAGACTTCCCATACACCCTCTGTCCCCACACATGCATACCCTCCCCATTATCAATGTCCCCCACCAGAGTGGCACATTTGTGAAAACAGATGAACGTACATTGTCATGTGTCTGTTTCACCGATTTGGAAAGTACAAGCCAGTGCACTGGAGTCCCCTACCCAAGGTCACATGGCCAGATGTTGTCAGACCGAGGACCAAAATGCCTGGGTCCCAATCCTCTATCCCTTCCAGATAAACCACAATGCACTCAGTGAAACATACATGGCCAAGTACAGAGCCCCCAACATTCACTCACAGGATGCCTGATTCCACTTGCCCTGTAAAAGTACTACTGTCGGCATCGAAACGATTTACCTTTCTTTTGGAAGCAGAGAGAACTCTGCTTTTTCTCTAAGAAATCTTCCATATTATTTGCACCAATGCTTATTGCCTGGACTCTACATTTTAGTCACGAACTTCCACAGCTTCTCTATTTTATGTAATTACTCACGTAATACTACCCAGTCAAACAACCTTCATCTGCAGACTGAAACTGTGACTTTTCCTTCCGGGAGCCAGATGCATGAGGTGTTTTCACTGATAAAAATCCACACAAGGGACTTCCCTGGTGGTCCAGTGGTTAAGACTCTGCTCTTCCAATGTAGGAGGCATGTATTTGATCCCTGGTTGGGGAACTAAGAACCCTCATGCAGTACAGCATGGTCAAAAAAACCAAAAACAAAACAACAACAACAAACCCATACGAGATCTCTGCTTCACACAAGGTATTTCCCACAGTATTTTTCTTTTTTAATTTTTTAATTAATTTAGATTTTTTATCTCTGAATCCCCTATTTTATTATGTTATCTTGGTTTCCAGATCCTTATTGTTAATATATTTGATCAAAGTCAGAGTGGCATATATATATATACACATATATGTATGTATGTATGTATATATATACTTTATAAACTTATTAATTTATTTATTGGCTGCATAGGGTCTTCGTTGGTGCACGTGTTGACGAGTGGGAGCTACTCTTCACTGCAGTGTGCAGGCTTCTGTTGTTGAGGAGCACGGGCTTCAGTTAGTTGTGGCACGTGGGCTTAGTTGCTCCGTGGCATGTGAGATCTTCCCAGACTAGGGATCTAACCCGTGTCCCCTGAATTGGCAGGTGGATTCTTAACCACTGCGCCACCCACGGTATTTTTAAATGATTATCCAAAGGTAAGTAACAATTAGAATGTTGATGGTTTCGTGGTTTGAAATAGGGCAACTGCATATCCCAAGAATGAGCAAAGTCTGCCTTCCTGGGCAAGAATGAAGCTCTGTGCTTTCCCAGTGACACTTCAAAGTCTGATGAAGAGAAGTTTCTCAAGGGCGAGGCCTCCCAATTTCTATGGCCTTCATCTCTTTCACAAAGACACAGATAGTGCTGAGCACATGCTAGGTACTCTACACATATGTGCGGGATGGAAGGGTTTGAAAGTATAATATTGATTACCTCCTGAAGAGTCAAAAATTTTGAAAAAGGAAAATAAATTCTGCTTATAAAAATACAAGACAAAAAATACGTTTCGTCTCTTCTTTGGAAAATTATCAAAAGCATTTAAGTTTCTCCCTAAATACTGAAGAAAAAAAAAAAAAATCTCCCCCCAAATGCGAAAATATACAGAGCTGGAGCTACTCTGCCAAATACAAAAAGAGGATTGTCCCCTTCCTCCCAGAGTCCACAATACAAGCTTCATTAAAATCTAAAAGGAAATAAGAATATGTTCTTTTTCCCACCAGAAAACTAACTACGGTTCCTGGTAGACAATATCGCATCTTCAGGTCTTGGGAGATCTTTAGGGTCTGTCCCTCCAGTCTCTGAGACCATGGAGAAGCCATTCTCGTGTCAGTTTCCAAAATCATCATGAGGACCACTGTTTGACTGTACTTTTCCATTTAGCCACTAGCATTATTTGAATAAAATATGCTCCATTTCAGATACAATGCACTTTTCAGATATATACACCTACTTAACTGCCTTACACTTCTGATTTTTCCAATATGCCTTCACAATATGCTTTGCATGTTCTGTGACCTATTTCAACTAGAAAATAAAAGGCTAAATTCTCCCCAAATTTGCTTACAGAAATTTTGGTAACCAAACAGTAAAAAACTATGCCACATAAAGATATCAACGTAAAGGTAAAAGTGACAGAGAAAGAATTTATCAAAAAATTATAGGGACGTCCCTGGTGGCACAGTGGTTAAGAATCCACCAATGCAGGGTACACGGTTAGATCCTTGGGCTAGAAAGATCCCACATGCCACGGATCAAATAAGCCCGTGCGCCATAACTACTGACCCTGCACTCTAGAGCCCAAGAGTCACAACTACTAAGGCTGTGAGCCACAACTCCTGAAGCCCGCGTGCCTAGAGCCCGTGCTCTGCAACAACAGAAGCCACCACGCTGATAAGTCTGCTCACCGCAACGAAGAGTAGCCCCTGCTCGCCACAACTAGAGGAAGCCCGTGCACAGCAACGAAGACCCAACGCAGCCAAAAATAATAAATAAAATAAAATAAAATAAAATAAAATAAAAACCTTTAAAAAAAATTACACAGTCATCCCTCAGTATCTACGCAATTAGTGCTGGGAGACCCATGGATACCAAAATCTCTGGATGCTCAAATACCTTACAGAAAATGGCGCAGTACAATCAGCCCTTCACGGATGTGGAATCCGTGGACACAGGCCAACTGAATATGGTATTCGAAGATTCTCTGAAACTCTAATTAATCTGGGTTACTGTGGCTTCCTGCAGGGTTCTGAATCTGTGGCATTCGTAAGAACCATCTGGGGAGCCTGTGAAAATGCAGATTCCTGGGCTCCTGCCCTCATATGAGTAATTAAAGCTATTGTGGGGCTCAGGAATCTGCATTTTTAACAAGCATCTCAGATGATCCTGATTCAGGGCCAGAGCCCAGATGACCTCCTTCAAAGCTAATGAAGGAGCTTTGGTAAAGGGAGGTAATGCAATGTATTGGATAGATCAGAAAAGAGAGAGAGCCTGAGTCTCAGGTCCAGTACAGCCTCTAATCAGCCACATGACCATAGCTTTAACCTCCCTAGGTCTCCGTTTATTCGTCTGTAACACAAGGGTGTTGGACTGATAGCTAAGATGCCTTCCTGTTGTGAAACTGTCACTTTTTTTTTTTTAACAAAAAAGAAGTAGCTTTATAAATGCGGATGCTATTTTCCTAGAAAACAGCATTTGACATATTCCTAAGTAATGTTTACACAAGGATCTCTACATCAGAGATAGTCTGTATACCTTAAACATGCCAGACACCTAGTTCAATGCCAAATGTTAGACACTGAATGAAATCACACACTTACACACACACACACACACACACCTTGTGGCTGTGGGACAGAAGGTGTGTTCACTAGGTGTTCGGCTGAAAAGCTTATCTGAATCAGGATTATAAGAGCAGTTACTTTGGCTAATTAAAGACCACAATCTTGACATTATTAACCACATTCTAGGAGAACCAAAGCACCAGTTAAGTGGCACCTTTTTAGGAAGTAATTACCAGAGGCTGCTCTTATCTCAGACTTTGCTGCAGGGGAGGAACGCCTGACTCTACAAAGAGAGTCAGAAGTTGCAGCCCGGGAGAGTCTCAACATTTAAAAAATCTGTACAGTTTGCTGGAGTGGAGATGAAGCATTTATCCTTCTCGTGCGACCACTTTGGTTTCCAGGGAAATGACTATTAACGGCTGAGGCAGGTGGAGGAGAGGTACATCCGCAGACCCACACACAACACACACCAAAGTTAAGTGAAAAATTTCAAAGTGCCTTTTTATCCCTTTAACTCAAAGATGAACACATTTCAAGGTGACCCAGTCCTCCAGTGACTGGCAGTGTTTTAAAAGGGCCAGCGCTCTCCACTTAAACAATTTCTATGACACATATAAATCGCATCCTCCAGGGCTCTCTCTGCTGTCTCGTAGACTTGTCTTTCTTTCCTGGCAGAGGCATCCCATTTCAAATGAGTGCTTGAAGTTTGTCCTCCCTCCGAACAATTAAAATCCACAGAGCTCAGATGCTTGAAAAAAAACTGTATTTTTAACTTAGCAGGCACCATGGAGGGCTTTTAATTAATTATACAACAAACTCAAATGATTATAGGTCTTTCTATTTACCAAAACAGTATCAGAATAATAAAATACAGCCTCATCACTCACGCTTATAAGCAAACAGTAAAAGACTTCCAAGGTAAAATCAAAGTTCGAGATCAGAAAAGGATGCCCATTTTATTTATTTATTTATTTATTTTTTTTAAGGATGCCCATTTTAAATCTAAAAGCATACATAATTGTTATAGCAACTGTGTATTAATTTCATACATAGAATATGAAGGATTTTTTTCTTCTTTCTTCACTAAAATATGACTATTAGCCATTACAAGTGAGAAAATTACACTAGAAATCTGAAAATTGGGTTCCTACAGTTAATGAAATATGCCAGGCTGTTTTGGGTCAGTTCCTTTGCAGAAACTATAGATGTTCCTTGCCAAAAACATCCTTCCAGGGACTCCCCTGGTATTCCAGTGGTTGGGACTCTGCCCTTCCATTGTGGCGGGTGTGAGTGCAATCCCTGGTCAGGGAACTAAGATCCCATATGCCGCACGGCGCAGTCAAAATAAAAAAATAAAATAAAAATCTATTTTAAAATGGTTAATTAAAAAAACAAATGAACAAACAAACAAAAAAACCCATCCTTTCCAAAAACCTCCCCTGGACTATCTGTAAATTCCTCTGTAACTTTCCGACTGGACTACTTTTGTGTGGTCACTTGCACCACACTGTGATGATTTCCATGACAGTCTCTCTTAGTTGACTATGAGCTCCAGGAGAGCAGAGACCAGGCTATGCTCACCTTGGTATCCCAGCCATTGCCATGAGCAACAAGAAACAAATGCCAGGAACAGCAGGCACTCTACTTTTTTAATGGGTATAAATTTATAATACACAAAATTTTTAAATGTATTTTGGTTCCCTTCCCCTTCCCGTCCTGAATGACTGTTGTAACCCTCAACCCCCACCCCAGCTGGGAAGTGGGAGGGGGGACCACTATGGCCCAGAGTGGGGTATGGGAGCCCAACAAGCTAGGGAGGCATTCATGCACTTGGGTAGGGCAGAGTCCAACTGCAAGACGGAGGGTGTCTGCACAAAGGGCTGCCAGACATGGGGGTCAAGACAAGCAGGAAAAGGAAGCTATCTACACAGAGGGGCAGCCTGGCCCAGAGAGCCAGGACCTGCTGTGGGGGTATCAATGTAGGCAGCAGCCTGATGCAGGCAGTTGGAGCCCAAGCAGGATGAAGGTGCCCAGCTCAGCATGTCAGAATCTGAGAAAGTCAAGGGGAATATCTACTGGGCATGCAGTATGTACAGCCTGGCATGTGGATGGTTTCACATATGCAAAGGAAGAAAAATGGAATAAATCTGTGTTGGACTGGAATTGGAGCGATCACTGTGAATTCATGGTTTTTACTATACAGAGAAATATAGATATATGATATATGATAAGGAGACAGTTATAGAAGTAAGTGCATGTGTGTGTGTATATGTACACAGTACATACATTCTCTAGCTCTACCAACTGAGGCGCTTAGGAGCAGACACTCCAGTCACCGTGAGCATAACTAGTGCCCAGATCATGGCTTCTAAATACCATTATCCAAAATTCATTTAAAAAAATAAATAATAAAATAAATTTTAAAAATAAATAAAATGGCTAATGCAACCATACTCCAATAAAAACTAATTTAAAAAGAAAGAAAGAATAATAAATAAATAAATACCATTATCCACTGAAATAAATACCATTATCGATTATTCCTTAGAGAAATAGCTGACTCCAGTGCTGGGGCAGAGAAAGTATAAGCCTGGAACACCTTATGAAGCCAAAAAAGAATGAAGTACTCCAAAAATAATGAGGCACATCAAAGAGAGAAAGAAGCCAGCCTGAAGGGGCTCCCCTTAGCAAAATGTGAAGCAATTTGAATATTAAATAATAATAGTAATAATTCTCTAGCGGTCCACTGGTTAGGACTTGGCACTTTCACTGCTGGGGCCCAGGTCCCACCCCTGGTTGGGGAACTAAGATTCCACAAGCTGCATGGCGTGGCCAATAAATAAATACATAAATAAATAAATAAACAATTATAACCCATTGGGGAAAAACAAGAAACCTCAAACACTTACTGATATAAACAAACACAAACAAACTGAAAATTTGCAGAGCAACAGGGTACTTAAATAGTTTCAAAGTACCACCACACAAAATACACATGAATTACAAAGGTTAAAAAGTAACTTGGTCATCGACTTCATGACCAGAGAGACGGCCGACACGGACACAGCGGAGCAGGTCATCGCCTCCTTCCGCATCCTGGCTTCCGACAAGCCATACATCCCGGCGGAGGAGCTTCGTCGCGAGCTGCCCCCTGACCAAGCCCAGTACTGCATCAAGAGGATGCCGGCCTACTCGGGCCCAGGCAGAGTGCTGGGAGCCCTGGATTATGCTGCCTTCTCTTCCGCGCTCTACGGGGAGAGCAATCTGTGAGGCCGGGGTTCTGTAATCACTGGTCCCATCAGAACGCAATAAAAGCTGAATCCCCAAAAAAAAAAAAAAAAAAAGTAACTTGGTGGTGAAGCCTAGGGAGACAGCACCTTAATCAAAAGATCAAAATGAACATCACCAATAATGAGACAAATTAATATCATGTGCTACCTAATAGGATGCAATGAGATGAACACATCATTTCTGTGAAATTTTCCCCAAAGATGTATAATCTAAACTAACCATGAGGGAATTCCCTGGTTGTCCAATGGTTAGGACTCAGCACTTTCACTGCCAAGGCCCTGGGTTTGATCCCTGGTCAGGGAACTAAGATTCCGCAAGCCACAAAGCACAATCAAAAAACAAGTAAATAAACACACAAGCAAATAAATCATAAAATAAACCTAACCACGAAAAACAAAACAAAAAACCCTGCAAACTGAAATGGAGGAACATTCTATAAAATGGCCTGCATGCTACAAAAGTCAATGAAACACTGAACAACCATTTCAGTCTGAAGACAACTAAAGAGACATGACGATTAAAGGCTGTATATGATTCTGAAATGGATCTCTCTAAACTAAAAAACATGATTTTGACAATTGCCTAAACTTGAATGAAGTTCATGAACTGGATGGTAATAATGTATCCATGTTTTCACTTTGAGGCCTGCAGTAGAGCTGTAGCTTTTGAGGAAACTGTCCTTATGAGGAGGAAATACTCAAGCACCCAGGGATGGTAATGCATCATGTCAGTCAACCATGTCCCTCAAATGGTTCAAAGGAAAAAGTCCCTTCTACTGTACTTACATCTTTCCCAAAAGTTTGGGGAAAAAAAAAGTACAGCAAAAACACTTCTGTTATTCTGGTTTATAAGCAATACAGGTTTCCACCACTATCTGAAAGTAGAGTGTTCCTAGGAAACCCTTCATAAACCAACTGGCATACGGCAAAGCATATCATCCACTTTCCGAAAGTTCTCATTATGCCTTTTCACTTTTACAGAAGACCTATATTAGTAGGGGAAATGGCTTTTTCTTTTTTGTAAAAGTGAACATTCTTTCAGATTTCTTTTAGTTAGCAAAAACAGGAACAAATGAAGCTGTTTCGTAAGTGAAGTGGTATAAGGTAACTGAGTACAGGGGGACACCTGTACTCAGTGGAAGATAATAAATTCATCATTACCAAGATCAGAAATACATAAAAATAATTATTTTCATATTATCTTTTCCCCCAGTACCTAGAATATTACACACACAGAGGCTGCTACGGTGTAATGCAAAGAATAAAGACCCTATACTCAGATGCTGTGGATCTGAATCAAGACCTCAACTCTTACTAACTGGAAGACATTACAGAAGTTACTTATGCTCTTAAAGCCGAGTTTTCTCGCCTATGAAGTAAGAATAATAGATAGTTTACCATAAAGGATTATGGAGAGAATTAAAAGAGGAAATGTTTGCAAAAGTACCCTGTTGAACCTAAAGAAATACATATATGTTAAGTATTAAGGAGAAAAAATGTTGGATTCAGAGAAAAAAAGTATTAAGGAAAAAAAATATAGAATCCACACTAACTTAAAATATGACATAAATCAATTTTACTGTTAAGAAGAACTCTCCAGTTAACTCCACTTGGGAAATCCCCTGCAGAAATCTGAAAATTTTTTAATTCTATTCTTACCTAATTTGAACTACAGTCAAATTTCCACATGCTACCTAGTAAAGAATATAATATCTTATGTTTTGTTTTGAAGTAGCGATTGACTTTCTTAAACTAAAGACAAACTTCAACGTCCTTCTGTCTCACAAAAAAAAAAAAAAAAAAAAACAAAAGGAATTCTGGAAAGGTGATTCATGTCATTTCTCACCTGAAATCCAGACACTCCTTAAACTGCCTTGCTTATGACTAAAAAGATTCCAGTTCTCAGGAAACTACAAAAGAGGCCCCAAATTGAGAAATCCAAAAAACAAACAAGAAAAGAGAAAAAGCAAAAAACAAAGACAAAAAAGTCACCTCAAACCAACAAACCATAATTATCATAATTTTTCTGGATTTCTTTTCTCTCTTTCTTTCTTTCCGTCTTTATTTTTCTACCTAAAGATCACATCAAGAGACAGGATTGGTTTCTAAACCCAGAAAGCTAAGCTAGGCCCAAAGACTAGAGTATGAGAGCTGGGGTTTCAAAAATACAAAGAGACAAGAAAAAGAAAACAAACCAATAAAGAAAACCCTGACTGATCACTTTGAGCTCAATCCCAGGTCACCACCCCATGATGTCCTGAGGCACATCACCACACCTACTTGAAGAAACCCCAAAGAAGGCTGGCTTTAACATGCCACCCCAGAAAATTTCTTATTCAATGACATCGAAGCCTACTCTCATAATTCACCAAGGTTTGGATATTTCCATTTTCCCTCAGCATAAACTTCCACCTTCCCCCAGACAAACTGCAATGATTAAGATAGGGGTTATACAACAAGGACCTACTGTATAGCACAGGGAACTCTGATCAATATTATGTAACAACCTCAATGGGAAAATAATGTGAAAAAGAACAGATACATGTATACACATAACTGAATCACCTTGCTGTACACCTGAAACTGACATGACACTGTTAATCAACTACACTCCAATATAAAATAAAAAGTTAAAAAAAAAAAGATGTGGTAATAAAACTAAAACCTTTCACATAGACACAGGCAAATCAAACCTAAGAGACTCATATTAAAATTATTCACCAGCTATCAATAAGACTCTTCAAGATGGCAGAAGAGTAAGACATGGAGATCAACTTCCTCCCCACAAATACATCAAGAACACATCTACACGTGAAACGGCTCCTATAGAACACCTACTGAATGCTGGCAGGGGACCTCAGACTTCCAAAAAGGCTCTTGGAGGCCAGGGGACATGCCTGAGCCTCCAAGATGGGAGACCCAAGTCCAGGACGCTGGACCACCAGAGAACTCCCAGCCCCAGGGGACGTTAATTGGTGAGAGCTCTCCCAGAGGTCTCCGTCCCAACACTAAGATCCAGCTCCACCCAAGGGGCAGCTGGACGCCTCATGCCAAACAACTAGTAAGAGAGGAACACAACCCCACCCAGTAGCAGACAGGCTACCTAACATCATACTAAGCTCACAGACACCCCAAAACATACCACCAGACATGGCCCTGCCCATCAGAGGGACAAGATCCAGCCCCACCCACCAGAACACAGGCACCCGTCGGCCCCACCAGGAAGGCTACACAAGCCACTGGACAAACCTCACCCACTAGGCACAGACAACAGAAGTAAGAGGAACTACGATCCTGCAGCCTGCAGACAGGAGACCCCAAACACAGTAAGTTAAACACAACAAGAAGACAGAGAAACATGCAGCAGATAAAGGAGCAAAGTAAAAACCCACAAGACCAAACAAATGAAGAGAAGATAGGCAGTCTACCTGAAAATGAATTCAGAATAATGATAGTAAAAGTGATCCAAAATTTACGAAAGAGAATGGAGAAAATACAAGAAACGTCTAACAAGGACCTAGAAGAACTAAAGAGCAGAGAAACAGTGATGAACACCATAATAACTGAAATTAAAAATACTCTAGAAGGAATCAACAGAAGAATGAGGCAAAAGAATGGATAAGTGAGCTAGAAGACAGAATGATGGAAATAACTCCCAAGAAGCAGAATAAAGAAAAAAGAATGAGAAGAATAGAGGACAGTCTCAGAGACCTCTGGGACAACATTAAATGCACCAATATCCAAATTATAGTGGTCCCATAAGAAGAAAAAATGGTGTGAGAAAATATTTGAAGAGATTATAGTCAAAAACTTTCCTAACATGGGAAAGGAAATAGTCAAGTCTAGAAAGCACAGAGAGTCCCATACAGGATAAACTGATTAATATGTGTCTTGTCGTGTTTCTCCTTCAAACTACCAGAAGTTAAATACAAAGAAAAGATACTAAAAGCAGCAAGGGAAAAGCAACAAATAACACATAAGGGAATCCCCATAAAGTTATCAGCTGATTTTTCAGCAGAAACTCTGCAGGCCAGAAGGGACTGGCAAGATATATTTAAAATGATGAAAGGGAAAAATCTACAACCAAGATTACTCTACCCAGCAAGGATCTCATTCAGATTCGAGGGAGAAATCGAAGGCTTTATAGACAAGCAAAAGCTAATAGAATTCAGCATCACCAAACCAGCTCTACAACAAATGCTAAGCGAACTTTTCTAAGTGAGAAACACAAGAGAAAAGGACCTACAAAAACAAACCCAAAACAATTAAGAAAATGGTAACAGGAACATACATATCGACAATTACCTTAAATGTGAAGGGATTAAATGCTCCAACCAAAAGACAGACTGGATGAATGGATACAAAAACAAGACCCATATATATGCCGTCTACAGGAGACCCACTTCACACCTAGGAACACATACACACTGAAAGTGAAGGGATGGAAAAAGACATTCCATGCAAATGGAAACCAAAAGAAAGCTGGAGTAGCAATACTCATATCAGACAGAACAGACTTTAAAATAAAGACTATTACAAGAGACAAGGAAGGACACTACATAATGATCAAAGGATCAATCCAAGAAGGAGATATAACAATTGTAAATATTTATGCACCGAACATCGAAGCACCTCAATACATAAGGCAAATGCTAATAGCCGTAAGAGGGGAAATTGACAGTAACACAATAACAGTAGGGGACTTTTAACACCCTACCTACACCAATGGACAGATCATCCAAACAGAAAATAAATAAACACAAGCTTTAAATGACACATTAGGCTAGATGGACTTAATTGATATTTATAGGACATTCCATCCAAAAACAACAGAATACACACTTCCTTCTCAGGTGCACACAGAACATTCTCCAGGATAGATCACATTTTGAGTCACAAGTCAAGCCTTGGTAAATTTAAGAAAACTGAAATCGTATCAAGCATCTCTTCCGACCACAACACAATGAGACTAGATATCAACTACAGGAAAAAAAACTGTAAAAAATACAAACACATGGAGGCTAAACATCATGCTACTAAATAACCAAGAGACCACTGAAGAAATCAAAGAGGAAATCAAAAAACACCTAGAGAAAAACATCAAAGAAAACACCCACGGGATGCAGCAAAAGCAGTTCTAAGAGGGAAGTTTATAGCAATAATACAATCCTACCTCAAGAAACAAGAAAAATCTCAAATGAACAACCTAACCTTATACCTAAAGCAATTAGAGAAAGAACAAAAAACCCTGAAAGCTAGCAGAAGGAAAGAAATCATAAGACCAGATCAGAAATAAATCAAAAAGAAATGAAGGAAACAATTGCAAAGATCAATAAAACTAAAACCTGGTTCTTTGAGAAGATAAATACAACTGATAAACCATTAGCCACACTCATCAGGAAAAAAGGAAGACTCAAATCAACAGAATCAGAAATGGAAAAGGAGAAGTTACAACTGACACTGTAGAAATACAAAGGATCATGTGAGACTACTACAAACAACTATATGCCAATAAAATGGACAACCTGGAAGAAATGGACAAATTCTTAGAAAAGTACAACCTTCTAAGACTGAAGCAGAAAGAAACATAAAATATGAACAAACCAATCACAAGCACTGAAATTGAAACTGTGATTAAAAATCTTCCAACAAACAAAAGCCCAGGGTCAAATGGCTTCACAGGCGAATTCTATCAAGCATTTAGAGAAGAGCTAAAATCTAACCTTCACAAACTCATCCAAAATACAGCAGAGGGAGGAACACTCCCAAACTCATTTTATGAGGCCACCATCACCCTCATACCAACACTAGAAAAAGATGTCACAAAAAAACAAAATTACAGGTCAGTATCATTGATGAATATAGATGCAAAAATCTTCAACAAAATACTCGCAAACAGAATCCAACAGCACATTAAAAAGATTGTACACCATGATCAAGTAGGGTTTATCCCAGGAATGCAAGGATTCTTTAATATACACAAATCAATAAATGTGATACACCATATTAACAAGATGAAGAATAAAATCCATATGATCATCTCAATAGAAGCAGAAAAAGCTTTTGACAAAATTCAACACCCATTTACAATAAAAACTCTCCAGAAGGTGGGCATAGAGGGAACCTACCTCAACATAATAAAGGCCATATATGACAAACCCACAGCAAACATCATTCTCAACAGTGAAAAAGTGAAAGCATTTCCTCTAAGATCTGGAACAAGACAAGGGTGCCCACTCTCACCACTATTATTCAACATAGTTTTGGAAGTCCTAGCCACAGCCATCAAAGAAGAAAAAGAAATTAAAGCAATCCAAATTGGAAAAGAAGAAGTAAAACTGTCACTGTTTGCAGATGACAAGATACTATATATAGAAAATCCTAAAGATGCCACCAGAAAACTACTTGAGCTAATCAATGAATTTGGTAAAGTAGCAGGATACAAAATTAATGCACAGAAATCTCTTTCATTCCTATACACAAACAATGAAAAATCAGAAAGAGAAATTAGAGAAACACCCCCATTTACTACTGCAACAAAAAGAATAAAATACCTAGGAATAAATCTACCTAAGGAGGCAAAAGACTCATATGCAGAAAACTGAGTCACTGATGAAAGAATTCAAAGAGGATACAAACAGATGGAGAGATATACCATGTTTTGGATTGCAAAAATCAACATTGTGAAAATGACTACACTATCCAAAGCAATCTACAGATTGAACGCAATCCCTATCAAATTATCAAAGGCATTTTTCACAGAATTAGAACAAAAAATTTTACAATTTGTATGGAAACACAAAAGACCCCAAATAGCCAAGGCAATCTTGAGAAAGAAAAAAGGAGCTGGAGGAATTAGGCTCCCTGACTTCAGATTATACTACAAAGCCACAGTAATCAAGACATATGATACTGGCACAAAAACAGAAATATAGATCAACGGCATAGGATAGAAAGCCCAGAGATAAACCCAGGCATATATGGTCACCTTATTTTTGACAAAGGAGGCAAGAATATACAATGGAAAAAAGACAGCCTCTTCAATAAACTGGGAAAACTGGACAGCTACACGTAAAAGAATGAAATTAGAACACTCCCTCATACCATACACAAAAATAAACTCAAAATGGATTAAAGATCTAAATGTAAACCCAGACACTATAAAACTCCTAGAGGAAAGAAAACACAGGCAGAACACTCTATGACATACATCAAAACAGGATCCTTTTTATTCACCAGCTATCAACTAGCCTTCTCTTACAACACAGATGGAGTGCCCCAGGCAGCACCAACAGACCGAGTGGTGAAGCTTGCAAAGTTGGCACCAAATTATCCAAGTATGAATTCTGGCTCTGCCACATTAGCTCTGCCTAACTGGCTTTCGGCAAGTTACTTCAAACTCTCTGTACCTCAGTTTGCACATCTGTAGAACAGAGATCATAATAACATCTTCACAGGGCTGTTGTGAAGACTAAATGAGATAATGCCACAAGCACTCAGCACAGTGCCTGGCACAAAGCTAAAGCTCTATGTTAACCACCATTGTTATACCCAACATCTAGGCACAGTGTCTCGTGTTAAATAAAGAATTATTGTGCAAGCAACTCATGCTTTGCCTAACTTTAAAATTTAAGATTCCAGTCAAAAAAATTTTTTTTAATTTTTCTAAGAAAAATGGAAAAGTGGAAAAATCACCACCGCCAAAATCAGAAGCATTCCACACCAAAGTTATGCCTTAGCACAAGTGGCAGAAATGAGCTCCTTACATTTTGGTTCTTATCTAAGTTCTTAAAGGGAAAATAAAAGTTATAATGCCAAGAGGGCCAGATCTCTGTTATGGCAACTCATTTAAGGTATAGTTTAGGCACAACTATCTCATTTCTTAAACAGACAAAAACAAATGGAAAGTAACTGCATATCACATTTGCAATTATTTTAATTGTAGCTTTGGTTTGATGCCCAGCTAGGCATCGGACCTACCTCTGTGAAGGCAGGGACTACCCTTGTCCATCATGTATCCCCAGAGCCCAGGGAAATACTTACCCAGTTCATAACTGGTACTCATTAACTACTTTTTGGATGAATAAATGTACTTCGTAAAATACAAAATCCCATCTTGCCTCCTGGTTTGGCAACTTAACCAAAGCTGATCTTCCTTATCTGTATTTTAAACAAAAAAACTGCCCTTTCTGTTTGTTCTGACTTGGGTTACAAAAAATGCCTCTACAGAGCAAGACAGATTCCTCAGTAATCACGGTCCCTGATCATTCCAATTGTGGCTATATGCCTAAAACAATCTCTTTTTACCGCAACACAGGAAATTCACAGAATTGTCCCCATCCTGTATCAGTTAAAAAATCATTTTCAATGAGTTTTTTTCTGTTTTTCAGATACCTTTGAAAATTTCCCTTCTGTACACAAGAGCTTACAGCTATACAGACAGATATAGAGCAGAGACATCTTTAGAAGTCACCTAATACAACGCCCCCATTTTCCAGATGCTTTCAAAGAAAATCACATTTGAAAGGAAGCCACACTGCCAACATCCTTCAGAAGCCTTTTGAGATCTCTTTAAAGACAGAAGTAACAAATTTTAATTTTAATGATATTCAGAAAAGGGGGAGAAGGTAAAGTGCTGCCAGGTACCTGTCCACACACAAGGACCCAGATGGATGCCTCAATTCTCCCAAGCAAGTAGTTCTAAATTCATTCCTTCATTCAACAGGCATGTTTGGGGGCCTTCCGTGTGCCAAACACTATTCTAAGTGCCTGGGACACATCAATGAACAAAAGAAAGAACGTTGCCCCTGCTGCACCTACATTTTAGGCAAAACTTAAGAGGCATCTAGCAGAATAAAGAAAACAACATTATGAGTCCATTTTAATAGAATGCAAAGGGCCAGAAGCACTCCATTGAGCCATAAAGATCTTTAAGCCAGTGGTTCTCAAATTTGAGTGCATTTCAGAACCACTTCAAGATCACCCAGAATGCCAGGCCCCACCCCCAGAGTTTCTGACCCATTAAAATCTCAACGTGGCCTGAGAATTTGCATTTCTAATGAGCTGTCACCTATTGTTAATGCTGTAGGTCCAGGAACCACACTCTGAGAACCACTGATCTATTGTTCAAAGAAAGCAAGTAGCTTGGCCAAAGCCACAGGCTGCTCAAGAGCTGGACCAGATTTAGGGTGCTTTTTCCTTCTGATTCCAAACTGGTCAAGCCTTCTCCATAGGAGGACACAGCTGTCACCTATCTACTTACAGCAAACACTGCACAAAGCAAAAGAGGTTTTTAGCTTCATGTCTGAGTTGGAGAAAACCAGAAATGAATGTTTTAAGTAGAAAATATCTTAGATAGGATCTATCACTAAACACGGACATAAAAATGAACGTTAGAGGGTCTGTTCTTTCTTTCTCATGTCCAATGGGTCCATAAAAGAATGTTTTCCTTGAAGGGTTTTATCACAAGGGTCAGATTCAGTCTCAAATGAACCTATTTATTTAAAAAAAATGTCTATTGACTAGAAGAATATACATGCACTACAATATAAATTAGTGATTGTATCAGTAATAATTTTACAGTTTTTTTGTGCTAATTGTATTTTCTAAAATTTTTACAATAAACATGAATTCCTGCATAATAAGGAAATAAAAGTTTATTTCTTCAAAAAAGTTATGGTATTTATTTTAGAAGACTTTTAATTAAGAAACTCTATAAAAGGCATCAACTAATATACTGCACAGAGTAAAATACTGAATGATTTTTTTCCTACCACATAAATATTTCAAAAAGCTTATTTTAGGCCAAATCTCTGTCTGGATTAATGATTAATACCAGTGAAGGAAAAACACTCTTGAAATATATATGATGTTATTTAAACAAAGAGAATAAAACAAAACTATGATCATTTAAATAGCTGCATAAAAATCACATTTACTATTATTCTATACAGCAATTGGTTTTTGTCTGTACTGTTACTTTACAACAAATGAATGGACATGATTCTAATTCTTGCAAATAAAGTAAAAATGTTCTATGCCAATTATATTTCAATGAGAAAAAGAAAGCAAAAATGGCTTAATTGTGTTTCTTGAAAGAAAAATAAATAAACTTCTAAGTTTGGGGGTAAAAACAGTGCATCAAATGGTGAACAAAGGCACGCAGCCATACCCTGAAGATACCAAGGTGACTAAGACCCACAGCCCATCACTATCTCCCATCTATCATCTTTCTGGATCTTCCAATCTAGGCAACTCCTTTATTACTAAAGTCCACATTCCAAAGATAGAACTGGAGGTTAAAATATAACCTGCGAAAGGGCAGTGAGTAAAGGAAAATCAATTTGGTGACGAAATCACCTGCCTTTATAAAGACAAGCTCCTACCATTCCACAAAAGTTCTGGACCATCTCACGAAGTCCCGGAATGTTTAATAAGAACAGGCACTTTTATAGACAAAAAAGTACCCTTATGTGTTACACACAATTTGTAGCTAGTTTTCTCGAAATTGGCCCCTAAAAACAGAGCTCTCATAATACTATTATATACTTGGTACATCGTGAGCACTATTATATACTATATTACTACCATACACTTACTACATATATATGGTATATAACAGTTTACTAGGTACTCACAAGGTACCAATTATCATCCTCTCATTCAATCTCCAAACCACTTTATGAGGTAAGTGCTATTATAGCCATTGTAGAGATTAAGAAATTTAAGTACATAGTGATTAAGTTATTTGGCCAAAGGCACACAGCTAAACTGAAGATCCAGGATACCGATATGCAAGCTATAATACTTACACTGAGATCCTTAACCTTGTGGCTCCATCACGATTTTGCTATGTTTGAATTACGAATTTTTCACATTTTGGGAAATCAAAACTAAGTTTTCTTGCCAGGAATATTTGATAACATCAATGAAATGAAATAACGGCGAAATAATCCAAGCACTTTTAGAAACCGCTGTACCTCTAAAATCATACAATTTATGTTAAGTTACATAGTCCGGGGACCTGACAACTTTTCCAACAGCACGACCACTCTGGGGATACAGGCGTGTTAACAATTACCTATGGAAACCCGGCAGTAAATCGCACAAGGCAATTCTATTCGGAGTGTGGAAGGGAAGTTTTCATCTGGTTTGTTTGGGGGTCTTTGGGGTTTTTTGTTGTTGTTGCTGTTCTTTGCAACCAGGTGAACGAATGAGTTGTAAGATGAAAGTCAAATCCTTTCCCAGTCCTTCCGCTTATAGATACAAGGCTTGGGAGTCAAGGCTTGGGGAGGGGTGTCCACATGCCCTAGGGCTGAGTCTCCCAGGTGCGGCCTCCGCGCCTGCGCCTCCCGCCCCGGCGAGTAGGCGCCCCGGGGGCCCCTGACCTAGGCACCTGGCGGCGCGAGGCTCGAGAAGGCAGGGGACCCGGAGCAACGGAGAGGGGAGGGAGCGACCGCGGGCCCTTACCAAGCTCCGTGCCCTGCTGGTGTGCCGACATGGCGCGGCCGCCGCAGAGCCTCCGTCTCCCGCGCGCCCGCCCGCCTGCCTCAGCGCGGCCCCTTCTTCCTCCTTCGCCCCGCCAGCCCCGCCTCGCCCCGCCCCGCCCAGCTCGCGTCCCTCCCTCTCCCCTCTGGGGGCGGAGCCACAGGGCTGATGACTGGGGCGGAATCCCTGGTCCCTTGCTCGGCTAGGAAAATCCGCGGCCCGGATCGCTCGGTCCTCTCCAAGAGGTGTGGAACTCCACTGCTAACTCCCGCAAATCATGCTGCCAGAACTCGTGGTCAAACCCTTAAGTTGCCGACTGTACTGAATAAAAACATTTGGAAACTGTTCCCCATAGGGTTACAGGACAAGAGGGGAGAGGATCCTCCCAGTTACTGTCTGAGAGTAGAGCTCAGCGGCCCTCACCTGAAAGGTCAGGGGTGATCCCTTAGCCTGGTAAAGGCGGCCAATCAGTAAACTGGGGCCCCGAACCCTGTGGCTTCTACTCTAGGTTTCATGAGGAGAAGCAACTCTGTGCTCTGAAAAACCAGGGGGCCTAGGAGTGCGAAGATCTAGGGTCTCAGCTTTGCTCTGACAGCGATTAAGTGTGACACTGGGCCATCAACTGCCTTTCTAAGCTTCATTTTCTTCATCTGTAAGAGAGCACCTTGACAGCATCTTGGAGCTCTAAAATTCTGATTCTGTAATATTAAGCATTTTTTCAGCCTCACTTTTTTGTGACCAGGAGGTTAAAGTTGTCTGCAGTCACTCAACACCAGGTTACTAATCAACTCTGTACTCACAATCAGAGGCAGCTCCACTCTGCTGAAAGAAGGAAATCTCTTAGTTATGGCTTGTTTACCATGATCCAGTTACTATGCAAGTACTTGCAGAGAGGTGATAGCATTGGAGTCTCAAAACAGTCCTGCCAAGTATGTACTACATCTCCATTGCTCTACCTACAGACACCAAAGTTATGAACAGAGGCATCCAGGTGTAATGGAAACTGATCAGACTCCAAACAGCTCCAACTCAACACACCAGCAATTCCACCTAATGACTAGATGGTTCTGGGAATGTTACTGCCTGTAAAATGGGGATGTTCAAAATAGATTTGACTTGCAAAGCTGTTGTACATGTGTAAAGCATCTAGTACAATACACATCATGGCACATAGTAGGTGCTCAACAATTGGAAGCTATGAATGTTATTGTCAGCTTCATGCAGCAGTTAAAGGCTACACAGGAAAAGAAATCCCAGCCTTTTCCCCCCACAAGTAGCTGACTCTCAGCCTTGTCAGCACAAAGCCACTGCTGAATAGTTTCAATGTGTCTACATCCCATTCACTCATATAATAGCATTTTACCTATTTTTATCCTCACCCTGAAAGCCCAGAGCCGGTCTAACATTCACAGCTAGACCATGTGCCCCAGTAGAACATAAAACAATTTCACAGAACACTAACATCAGCCAAGGCCACTGTGCCCCTGATAAATCAATAAAAACAAGACCACTTGTAATCATGTCTGAACACAAAAAATGAACATTGTCCAAACAACAGAAATGACCAAACAGCCCCTTAATTCTAGCTGATCCTGTCACTTCTTTACTCAGTTTCAGCCTCACCCCATTCTTCCTGTATTTTAGGTAAGAATTAAAACACCCTGTTGGAATTATCACCCCTTCCTGCCAGCATCAATCCAGAGCAATGGCCCACTTCCTTGAACCTTCCTCAAATCACCAAACACAAGCCCAAATCCTGTTATTTCTGACACCCTCTGAAACACCTCACAGTTTCCCTGGTTGAGTGTGCTCCCTTACTGTAGCAAGTCAGTAAACCCAAGTTTACCCAGCTACAGGTGGTTCCTGGTGGTCTTTGGCTGGAGAGCCCTGAAATCCCTAAAAGATACAAAGACAATAAATGGAATTCTATTTTTTAGAGGCAGATACAACTCTAAACCAGATTCCAAGCCATTCATTATGCATTCATGGATAATGTAAATTTATTAAAACAAACCAAAAAAGCTGTGAGATCCTAACTTAGATGGAAAACCATAATCAGGGCAGCCTCCTCTAGCAAACATTTTTGCAGTATATCTGACAAGAATTTCTCAAGGACTTTTTCTAAAACTGGCCTGTTGCACAGTACTAATCTGGAATTAATCTCTACAGTTTGAAAGTATATTAAATTGGCAGCAATCAGAGACAGTGGGGATGGAATGCAAAAAGTGAGGTTTTCCTCGTTAAAAACGAGGAAACGTTGCTAAGTTTCACTTTCTGGATTTCTCTTTTAAATTTATTGACTTCTGAAACTTCTGAAGTATCCATCCTTAAGGTAAGGCCTCTCAGCTCTATGGACAGAAAAGTTTTCTCCTAAAGCAGATTCTAGGCTTCACCACAGCCCTAATGAATCAGAATCCCTAGGGCCCTGGAATCTGTATTTTTAACAAGTTCCTTCAGATGATGTTTATGCAAGCTAAATGCAAAGAAATCACCAACCTAGAGGCTGAGAGTAAATTATGCATGCAAGCTGGAGCTACTGACCAAAATGGCTCTTACAAGAGTAAAATTGTCTTTATTTTACTCTTTTAACCCATGCAAATTTTGCATGCCATTCTTTTGTGGATGTTTTTTGATAAAAAGTTACCAGATAAATTACATATCTTCCCACCCCCACCCCCTCCTTCAATGAAAATTAAAGCTCTAAGAATATGTCATATTTATCGTGAAACCTCAAGAACCTGCCTGGCTTGAGAGACAGGAGTAATCCAAATGCTAAAGGCAAAAGGGCGTGAACTACTTGTGTTGGCTTGGTCACAGCCCAGGGCCTACTACAGTATTTGTTAGGTTAAGGACTGTATATTATTGTTTGTGCTACTTTCTTACAGTGCCCATTGCTTTAACAAGTCCAATTTTATTTGACAGTAGTCTCCATGATTTCTTAGAGCAGTCATTCACAAGTTCCTTAGATAAAAGTTCACTTAGATTACGCATTATCAACAGGATTTCTAAATCGGATAGGGGGAAGTGTAGAAACAGGGAGGACTAGGGGAGAGTATGAATATTAGAATCAAAATATTTCAAAACTGCAGAGAGACTTACAGAACATCTAATTCCTACTTCATGGTGAAATAAGAAAAATAAGAATCACAGTCTTTATGAAGCTAAATTTATTCAATGTAAAGAACAGTCCTTTATTCTAAGACTACACCCTTCACTACCAACTTCGATTTTAAAATGACCTTTCTTTCATGAAGACTGGCGGCAGATAATGTTGTAATAGCCTCACTTGGCAAAATTAGTAGACCATTCTATCTTGCCACCAACCCCCACCCCCCGCCTTTTGAATGTATTTTTCCACCAAACCCCAACTGATAGAATACACACGTAACAGGAGCTAGTATTAAGTGCTTCCTATGACTTAAGCCCATTCCATCAATTATTTGATCCTCCCCGCCCCGCCACCCCCGCCAAAATCTGTGTATGAGAACTATCTATCTTCCTTTACAGATAAAGAGACTAAGGCTCAGAGAGATTAGTCCATAGATGCTAGAGGATGGTTCAAATCCAGGCGATATAACCTACAGGCCACACACGTACTGTTCCTACTATTTCTTTGAAGCCAAACTCATTAGACAAGCCATTTAATCTCTAAAATAAGGTTACCATATGTATAATGAAGATAATATTACCTATCTCATTGGTTACTGGAGAGATTGGAAAGTAACAATATTTTAAAACCAAGCAGAAAATCTAACATAAGGCACTTAATAAATACTATTTCCACACACATCTGTAAACTCAAATCAGTTATGTTCCACCTGACCAAGTTCCATTCTCTCATTAATTGTATAAAGTGATTCAACCTAAAAAGTACTGTTATCGTTCATTAGCTATCATTTAGTTGCAGACTTCGGCCTTATTTACACAGGTAAATTTGTTAGATGCCTCATTTGTTTCTTCAGGAACTCTACTGATTTTAAAGTCACACTGGTCTACATGACACTATGTCACAGTGGCAACTGTGCATTCCTATAGCTAAGCAAAGAAAAGCTAAGCCTTTAGAGAATGTTCTTGCTCCAGTAATTCTTTTTCTTTAGCAATTCCCCTAGTGTGAGACCCACGTGTACAGTAACTTATATAGCAACCCAACAGAATCACTGTTTGTCTGAAAATATTCAGGTGCAAAACATAAGGTTCCTGGACTTACCTGGTGGCTCAGTGGTTAAGAATCTGCCTGCCAACGCATGGGACACGGGTTCGAGACCTGGTCCGGGAAGATCCCACGTGCTGCAAAGCAACTAAGCACGTGCACAACTACTGAAGCCCACGTACCTAGAGCCTGTGCTCCTCAACAAAAGAGAAGCCACCACAATGACAAGTCAGTGCAGTGCAACACAGACCCAACACAGCCAAAAATAAAAATAAATATAGAAATGATTTGGAAAAAAATAAGGTAGCTACTAAAGAAATATGTTCCTTGGGTCTGCATTTTCAATTCCCCATTTTATTGTTGCTTCCTCCTGAGAAGTTACATCCATTTACCTCCATCTTGGTCTCAAAGAACAGGCAGCTAAATTAATAATTCCACTGAATCTGAACCATTAAAAAATGTAACCTATAAGTTATTATGGTACCTCTTTACTAATTTGTAGCCATGTACTGAACTTCACTAACATGAAAAATTCTCAAGAGAATTGACTGACTGCACTGAATCCTGGTTTCTTAGACAAAACCTCTAGATGACACTCAAACTGAGAAGCAATGATTCATAGGGTAAATTACCAAAAATTAGGCAGGATTTGAGATACCATGACCTTAGGACATAGAGAGGAAGCTCCAGAGGAAGAAAGGAATGGGAAGCAGAGTGGAGATGGGGAGACCACATCACACAAGCTGAAGTCCTCCTAGGTTAGTGGATCTCAAGTCTGCCGAAACTGTACATGAATTCACTGGAGAGGCAAGTCCTTTGAGTAGGTCCCTTCCATGTCTGACTCTTCAGTGGAAAGGACGGTCTGCTGCATAACTGAATAATAACCTTTCTGGTCTGGTAAGATTTGGTGCTCATTTAGGGACTTATTTCAACATCTATTGAGCACCTACAACATACCAGCCACCTTTCTAAGCAAAGCAGTATTGGTGAAGACAAAAAATATACAAGGTAATTTCAGATAGTGGGAAAACTTGAATAAAATAGGGCAAAACAGCAAGTGATGAGAGGGTCACTAGACTTGAGACCTGCATCACAAGAAGGGGAGAGCCATGCAAATATTTAAGTAAGAGTGGCCCAAGTAGCAGAAATAGCAAGCCAAGTAAAAAGGCCTTGTGAAATGAAGCCACTGTGGCTAGAGCAGTACAAGCAAGGGAAAAATGAAAAGTCACAAAGGCAGCAGGAGTCAGAAAATAGTGAAAATAGGGTATAAGAAGACACTATGGATTTAAACAAGACAGTCACTCAGCCTCTTCAAATCCTAAAGCAATTACCTTTCCTATTGTGTAGAGGATGGATGGGATGAGGACGGGGTGAGGAGGTAGAGGTAAGAGGGAACAGTTAAGAAGGCACTGCAACAGTCTACGTGAGAGAGAGAGAGAGCCTGGCCTTGGGTGGTACAGTGGAGATGAGGAGAATACAGACTCAGAAGAACCCACAGGACTTACATATAGGCTAAAAATAGGGATAAGAGAACAGACTCAAGGCTTTTATGTCTTTTTTGAAAAAGTATTAGACAGTGCCCGTTATTGGAATGGGTACCAAGTTGAGGGGGAAATAGGTTTGGCTGTGAGATTTGTTTTCCACGGGTAAGTCTGAGATGCTTACTAAAGGTTAAGGTGGAACATCAACTATACCATTAAACTCTGGTGCTCAGGGCAGTAGGCTGGATATATGAATTTAGAAGATTTCAGAAAATACTGAATCCCACAATGAGTTTTCCCTTTGGAGAGCAGACCTAAAAAGTACAGACCAGACCTGAGGGTCGAGCAGAAAAGGAAGAAATGGCAAATACAGCAGCAGTCAGAAAGGTGTAAGGAAAACCAGAAGTGTGACAGAAGTTGCAAAGAAGTGAAAAAAATAAAGTATTTCAAAAACAAGGAAGCAGACAAGTACTGAATGCTGCTGAAAGCTTAAGATAAAGACAGAAAAATGACCACTGCGTTAGAAACACGCAGGACACTGAAGACTTTGACAGATGCAATTTTAGTAAATATATACTTGAACTTTTTGCTAAAATAAATTCTACTATGGGATTCTACCGTTAAGAAGGTGTGGTAAGCAGACTAACGGCCCCCCAGGTATGTCCATATCCTAATCCCTGGAACCTGCGAACATTGCCTTACATGGCAAAAGGGACTTTACAGATAGTGTTAAGGATCTTGAACTGAGGAGTTTACTCGGGTGGGTCCAAGGTAATCACAAATGTCCTTTTAATAAGTGAAAGAGGGTGGCAGGAGACTCTAAGATTTCAAGATGCTACATTGCCAGCTTTGAAGACAGAGGACGGGACCACGAGCCAAGCAACTGCAAGGGGCCTCTGGAAGCCAGAAAAGGTACAGATTCTCTCCTAGAGTTTCCAGAAGGGATGCAGCTCTGCCAACACCTCGACTTTAGCTCAGTGAGACTCATTTCAACCTTCTGACTGCCTTCATTGTAAGGTGGTTGTGTTGTTTTAAGCCACAAATCTGTGGCAAGTTCTTACAGCAGCAACAGAAAACCAATACACAAGGATACCAAACACTGGTTGTTTCCACAGCCTGCCAGGTAAGGTTTGTATACTTAGTATATACAAGGCTACCAAGAAAAACAAGGGTCCCCTTAAAAGCTAAACTAGTAAAGTCCCTAAAACATATCCTCTGTTGTTAAAAGTACCTAACAATCATAAGCAACTCTATTAATCCAGGAAAAAACCTAAAATGACCTAACTGCGTAACCAGAATCTAAAAACCTAAGAACTTGACAATTAATACAATACAGTCAACCAGAGATCTGACCAACATGAACACTCTAATCACACAAATATAAGCTATGGTATGACAGAGCTCCATGGCCTGAAATTCTTCAACTTATAAATTTAAAACAACTTTTACAGATTTCAAGCTATATGCCACCCAGTGATGGTGCAAGCATGCATCTGTATAGAGTCTTCAGACCTTTATCAAACCTAAACAGAAGAAATTTCCTTTGGTAGTAAACTTCAAAAGTACTAAGCAATTTCAAAACTCCAATCTGGTTCATATAAATCTCAAGTGTATTTAGGGTAAGTCAGACTATGATTAGTCTGTGGTACATTAGTACTGCTGCTGCAAAGCAGAGGACCAGGCATGCAGGTTGACAAGAAAATACCCCCAACGCTATGAGACCCTGTGTGGATGTCAGTGGGCTCTCCCCATGACACAGCTCTCTTGGTGCGCTAAGGCGGTCACAGCCTACTGCTTTCTTCCAGTTACCAGAAATCCTCAAAAACTTAGTTTTTGGTTGGTTATTTCTTTTAAGGAAAGATATCAAGGGTCATTCACAAGATAAATAAGGAGAGAAAACACAATTTGGCAGAGACGCTATTCATTTGTCTGAAGTAGTTCCAAACTACTAGTTAAATAGTCCTTCCATATTAAAAACTAAATGTATCACAAATCTAAACTCAGCTGATCCATTTTATTAGAAGGTTGGTAAAAATGCTTTCTGAATAGCACCTGAACTTAAAAGGATAAAGTAAAACAAACATTGCAGGTCTACACTTAACCCATTTTTATAAAATATTTTCTATCTGTATATACACACTCAGAGGTACACTAATGTGCATTAATGCTCACTCCATTCTAATAGATTTTTTGGGGTAGTGGGATTTTGAGTGATTTTTCTGCTTTCTGCTAATTCTGAATTGCTTCTTTTTTTCTTATGACTAGTATGTATCATTTAAGTCATTATTCTAAAAGTTTTTTTAAAAGGCATGTCAAGCATTTCTATCCAATCTAGAAAGAAGAAAGGTATACACAACACTACCAAAGCACAAGAAAATTTCAAAAATCCAGTATGAGTAACTGAATTTCAAAATTAGGCAACAATTTATGTTCACTATAGATTCTTCAACCAGGTTGTCTTTTGATATAGTTATGATGTAAAAAAACTTTGACAATTTCCATTTATAAAACTCAAATCTATCAATTTTTCCCAAGAAACAAACACAGTTTTGCTTTAGAGGCATTTTATTTAGACAACTAAAAACAATTAGATGATGTTCAGAAGCAGTGTACAATGAAAGAGAAATCAAACCAGTTACTTTATCATGTATTCCCCCTCTTCTTTATAACTAAAGCACAAAAAAATGGCTTTCTGCTTTAAGGGAAAAGTCAAAAAAATAGGCCAGTATATTTTCCCTCTGTATAATAACATAAACAGCTACAAGAAATCTAACTGTAATAAGAGAAACTGGATGTTGGTTTGCACACATTCATTAAAAAGACAACTGACCACCGTACTACAAGAGCATAACTCCATCTGCCTTCAGCTGATTCTCTTGTGTTTTCACTTACAGGCACCACCAAGTTGGTTAGTTCCAGCACTGGAGCTAATTCATATTCCTCATTATTTACTGCTCATGTTTGTCTTAAGCAGAGAGTAACTCTGGAGGCTGATGCTTTCCTCCTCTTGTTTTAGTCTGTATGTTGTGTACATCTGCCTGATGTTCAGGCCTTAACTTCAGGAGTTGAACTATAGATGGAATCTGAATTCTCTGAAGCAATTTCTTCTACAATTCAAAAATAAAAAGTCACATTAGTCAATTTAAGAAAGGAAAAAAGCAACTCTACATTTCTGTGAATGAGTAAGTTTTTAAAGCATGCTGGTGAGGGGAAGCAAAAGACAACAGTGCACATGCCACTACTGATGAGCTCAGGCCACTGAAGAAGCAGTAAAGAAAGAGTTCACGCATTTCCCATCAAAATCTTCCACACCATAACTTAACTTCCAAGGGGCCCCTCTTCAGGGCTAAATTTTCAGTAACTTCAACTATCTAATAAACACTGAATTAAAGTCAGATCTTTGAAAGATCTGGCTCCCTCCTTTATTTATTCAAAGGTCAAACAATATTGTATGATCAGAGTGCATGACAATTTGTAATTCTAGATTTAAGAAAGAGCACTTGGTGTGTAGCAAGTGCTTAACAAATGTTAAGTAAAAATTACCATTGTAACAGTTTACTTATTTTGGCAGCTGCCTCCAGTTAGACTCTAAGTCCTGTAAGAGTAACTTCATCAATCATGTCCATGATACATAATACATCTCCATGGCTACTACCATGCAGTAGGTATTTAAATATTTGTCTTATAAACATCTATATATAAATATACACATATTTAAACTTTCTATTATTTAAGCATATGTTCATACTGAATAAATGTCCTTTGTCAATGAGTAAACTAACATAATATTTCAATTTTCAATCCACCAGGACTCTACAAAAATTAATTGTTATTATTTACCTAGCTCCTCTTCCGCTGTCTCTGGAAAACTGATCTTCGGCTTTGCCAGCTCACCACTATCTTCTTCTATGAAAATAAAAGCAATGATGATTATATGAATTACAATATCACTAGCAATTTCTAGTGTTTAACAGGCAAGAAGAGTACACCAAGACAATGCCAAGCAACAAGCTACAAAACATAACAGGAACAACTTCTTTTTCAATAACTGTGATTCTCAAACAGTATGTCTTTTAGATTCATACTTTTAGACCCATACTACAACTACTTTGGGATCGGCAACTATTTTTATTAAAAACATGTCTACTTTATTAGCAAGAATCAGTAAGTAGTATTATTCAGAGATCAAATACATTTACTGATAAATTCTTTATACTGTCCTCTAGCAAATTTTGAATTAGGTCTATTCCATTCACCAAATGATCTAGTGTAAAAATTTAGGAACATAATATATTATACAACAAAAATATTTAAACAAAAAGAACACAGTGGATGATGTATTAATCATGGGCTTCTCTTTGCTTAAACTATATTATATAATTTAAAATCTACAGAAGACAGAAATACTGAAACAACGATGAAAAATGATACAAAACCATGAATAAAAATTCTTACCAGGAAGCACACATTTCCAAAGGCCGTATGTTTTTCCTACCACGGTTTGCCATAGTCTCAATGTTCCATCTTCAGAACCACTGGCGTAGAGTTCTCCATCAGGACTAAACCTCACACAGTGAATGGGACCAAAGTGTCCTTTGTAGGATTCTGAAAAAGAGAAAGGCTACTAGATAATTTAATACTTAGACATGATATTAAATATTGATACACTAGAGAAAATATTAGACAATATTTGGGAAGATGTGAAATTCATGAGGGCAAAGTCAAAGAACTATGCCTAATTAAAAATAAAGTGATTCTCATCAGAAACTGGTACATCATGTCTACCATTTCTCCGTAAGATTACTCCTTTCCAATCCTAGCACACACTATGTTTCAGACTGTCTCTAAAAAAAAACAAATGAGACTTCATGTCCCAATAAAGATAAAGAAAAGGAGTAAATGAACCCCCCCCGCCCCCCCCCCCAGCAAGCTACTGAAAGCAGATCTAAAGTCTGTCAATTCAATCCCCATTTCCAAACCCTATACTCACTGCCTATACCAGGGAACCAATTCTTATTATGACTATAGAGAGCCACCAGATGGAGCTCTTTTACACACGCTGCCTCTTAATTTCCTAGCTGACTATAGAGTCCACTAGTCATTCTGTCACACAGAACATGAAGATATAGGATCAATGCCGATCCTATATGGAGTTTAATGAGAAAATACACAGATGAGTACTGGCGTTGTTCTGTTTAAGGCATATCCTTATTTATGAACTTTCCTTGCTTACTTTCTAAGGCCTTATCACCTTATCAGTTTTTAAAGCTGTTTCCTAGACCACTGTTCCTATTCTGTCTCCATGTCTATTCAACTCAAGGACACTCATGCACTAGCTTTTCCCAGAGAATATCATGATCATGTTATCACAACTGTGAAAAATTATCATGAGAGTAGAAAGAATATGAGATTTTGAAATAAGTATGACTTGGTCCAAGGTTTCGTGTTCACTAATTATGACTTCAGATATCAGGCAAATAATTTACTTCTCTTTTTCAGAGAATAAAACATGTGGCCAAAACACTCTAAAACTTTGAAAAGTGACATTAAATAAAAACAATGGAGGGGCTTCCTAGGTGGCGCAGTGGTTAAGAATCCGCCTGACAATGCAGAGGTCACGGGTTCAATCCCAGCTCCAGGAAGATCCCACATGCTGCAGAACAACTAAGCCCGTGTGCCAAAAAAAAAAAAAAAAAAAAAAAAAAATGGAAAAGAATCTCTTATTTGAAAGTCACTTATATTCAAGCAATAAATGATGAACCATAAACAATTAAAACAGGGACTTCCCTGAGGGTGCAGTGGTTAAGAATCCACCTGACAATGCTGGGGACACGAGTTCGATCCCTGGTCCGGGAAGATCACACATACTGTGGAGCAACTAAGCCCATGAGCCACAGCTACTGAACCCATGCACCGCAACTACTGAAGCCCTTGCGCCTATAGCCTGTGCTCCACAACAAGAGAAGCCAGGGAGATGAGAAGCCTGCACACCGCAACAAAGAGTAGCCCCTGCTAGCCACAGCTAGAGAAAGCCCGAGTGCAGCAACAAAGACCTAATGCAGCCAAAAATTAAAAAACAAACAAACAACAATTAAAATAAAAATAGATTCTATTTAGTTTATTCACCAAGGTTCCATTTACCCAACCCAAATCCATCAGTTTTCCCAAAGAAACAAAACATAAAATTGTCTTTTATTCTTTGTATAATTCTAACAAGCTTAGTAAGTTCACTGGACAGTCAATCAGGACAGCTAGAAACAAAGTAGCAGCTAAAAAACTGGCTGAGGTGTTAATGACTCAAACCTAACACTTGACTAAGGTACCTACATCATTTTAAGAAAAAGGATAACTCACCTAATTCTTCTCCACTATTATAATCATACTTATAAAGTTTAAAATCTTCACCACCTGCAACAAGAAATTCTTTCTCAGGATGAAGAGATGCAGAATTGATGGTTGCAGGAGCTTCAAAGGATTTAATTGGGTCCAAACTAGAAAAAAATTTAAATAATATTTATAAATTTTGAATATTTCACAAACAATACAAGGAAATAATTAGTTTAAACTGTTCCTAAATTCTGAAACTCAAGGAATAATCCAATATCCATTTAGTCAAACACAGTGATGTTTAAAAAAAAGACCTTTAGGTGTGCAAAAGAGGGAACCCTCATACACGTGGTTGGTGGGAATGTAACTTGGTGCAGCCACTATGGAAAACAGTATGGAGGTTCCTTAAAAAACTTAAAATACAGTTGCCACATGCTCCAGCAATCCCACTCCTGAGCATATATCCAGACAAAACTATAATTCAAAAAGATACATGCAACCCTCTGTTCACAGCGGCACTATTCACAATAGCCAAGACATGGAAACAACCTAAATGCCCACTGACAGATGAATGGATAAAAATGTGGTACATATATACAATGGAATACTACTCAGCCATAAAAATGAATGAAATGCCATTTGCAGCAACATAGATGCAACTAGAGACTATCATACTAAGTGAAGTAAGTCAGAAAGAGAAAGACAAATACCATATGATATCACATATATGGAACCTAAGATATGACACAAATGAACTTATCTACAAAACAGAAACAGACTCACAGAAATATAGAACAGACTTGTGGTTGCAGGGGGAGAGGGGGACCGAGTGGGAATTTGGGATTAGCAGATGCAAAATATTATGTAGAGAATGGATAACAACAAAGTTCTACTGTAGAGCACAGGGAACTATATTCAATATTCTGTGATAAACCATAATAGAAAAGAATACAAAGAAAGAATGTATGTGTAACTGAATCATTTTGCTGTACAGCAGAAATTTACACAACCTGTAAATCAACTGTACTTCAATTTAAAAGAGTAAAAACATCTTTAAAAAAAAAAACTCTCTAAATAATATTCAAAAAAAAAAAAAATCAGAAGGATACTATGCCCAAGTGGAGTTCATCCTCAAAATACAAAGACACTTCCATAGAGGGATATCCACATTTTGCGCAGTGAATGCCTTCCTGGAAATGACTGGGCTGGCTAATTAAAACAGTATGGCTAACATACTGGGATTTTTGCTTTGAAAAAAATTTAATTCTGCATTGTTTAATTTTTCCAGGACAAGCATGCATTATCTCTGTAAACAGAAAAAGGTTTTACAGTAAGTAATTAATATAGAGGATTATTTGTATATTATTTTCAACTGCTGAGAATTTATAAGTTTCTGCAACAGGAAAAACCTTTAATGCTGTGAAATATAAAACTGCTAAAAATGGCTAAGTTTTTAGCTATCAGGCTATAAAATAATAACTAAACCTGAGACTACAGCTACATAATAAAAATCAATGCATAACAATAGCTTCATCTGAATATCAATGAGTCTGGACATCGGCTCTTTTCCGGTCTAATCCTAAAAATCCTGAAAGGCTTCCAACACAAAATATTAGAGCATTCCAACTCCGAAATGTTGCCATCCTACTCCCATCATCACACACTATAAAGCATGAAAAGTAAAGTTAGTCATGACTTGTGTAGGATCACTGAATAGCAGCTTTCTGGCTTAAATGTCAGAATATTTAATTGGCCAGCAAACCTCTGCCACCAACATTTCAGACAATGTTTTATAGCAGGGCTGCACACTGCCCAAATCCAGAAGCAACCAATGAACACAGCTGTACCATTTAATGGTTCTGGTCAATAACATCCTATTATTGTCAATTCATTATGTGTGTACGAATTCTTTCACATTCTTAATTGCTTATCTCCATTATGACTTGCCTTCTCATTCTTTCTGCCGTTCAGGTAAGCTTAGCTCTGCAAGCGGCCCTCTTGAGACAATGTAAGGACTGCTAGGCAGAGTATAATGTGGTATATTCTTTATGGAAATCAAGTAAGTGGCATGTATACTAAGAACTTTAAATACATTTCTACCCTTTGTTTTGTTTCAAACTAGTTTATTTAGGGGTTCCATTTTCACTCCTCAATAGACTTTATGTATTTCTTATATGCTTCTTCACCTGTTAGTTCATCTAATTCTGAAGGGTTACTCTGTGTCATTTTGATCTTCATAACAAGATTTGTTGACAAGTGCTGGCTTTTCTGCAAGAGCTTCATTAATTTCACTTACTTCTCCTGACGGAGGAGAACAGAGTTTACTAGCAGTTTTCACACTCTCCAAAGCACCAAACTCATCCTGTCTGTTCAATTTTGTTCCAACTTCAGGCAGACTACACTAAACAACATCAACCAAAGCTTCCTGTGAAAAATTGCTGATTCCCACTGTTCCAATGCCATCTTCTGTCGTTATCCATTCATGTTTCTCTGTGAATTTACCCACTGGAGAACAGTGTACAGCTTGTAGAAGACATCCACTCAGGGCCGTGGCCGGCAGGGTGAGGCAGGCAACAAAGAAGGATGCAGGCTGCAGCCAGCTCCAGCCATGACATTCCTCACCTTTGAAATGTTAATTCTACTTACAGGATTCTCATGTAAAGAAACATTCAAGAGATGTACCATAAATCTCACTGCAGTGTTAAAAGAGGGGAACTGATACATGACTTTGTATAACCTATAATGCAATACACCTAGTAAAAATGTTTTCAAAGAATTTTAATGGCTAAGAATATTTTAGAATAAAAAAAATGAAAATTATACTCATTAGGGTCCTAGTAGCTAAAGAAAAAAACCCCACACAAATATACACACACACCCCAAAGAAAAAAGACTAGCAAAAAATATAGTTACCACTAACCTTCTGGCATCTATGGCTTGTAGGACTATAGTAAGTTTTTTAAAATTATATTTTCCAATCTTTAAACATAAGCATTGAATATATTTATAGTCACAAAAATTAAGTCTGTTTTTAAAAAAATCATTAAGTCTATACCATACTTGGAAACAGAAAAAAAAAATTACTAACTTCTCTGAAATTTTTAAGTGAAATATCAGAATCAAGATCAGAGGTTTTATAAAGTAACGAACAATATAAATTGCAACACCAGTCTAGTATCCTAAGAAAAATACAAATTACAAGTTGTTAAATTTTACCAATAAATGTCCTAAATATCTGGAAATTAATTTGATTAATTCCTCTGATTAAAGTATACCAAATTCTTAAAAAACTCATTGAGTACGGAAACATTTCCCTCCATACTACATAAAATAGGCCAAAATTTGCCTTTAAAAGAGTTAAATACCTTAGCATACGCCTTCTAACTTTTAAGTATCCTAAATTGCCCCTGTTACCAGAAAATGAAGGTATTTCTTAGACATACCTTACTGCACTATGAAAAGCAATAGATCGTCCATAAGTTATTACCAAGATCTCTCCCTCAGGAATATATTCCATACTGCTAACAGACATATTAAAATTTAGAGATTTCACTTCTGTCATAGTAGCATGATCCCAAAGGCTGGAGAAGAAAAAAGAAAAAGGAAAATAAGGTGGTATTTATTCATTTAAGAAAAACACTTATAGCTTAAATTATAGCTACAGATTAACCAATGAAAGAATAATCACTATTATAGTAAAACCTCCATTCCAACTCATAAATTATATATGATACTGAGATATTTTGGATTCCTATAAAACATCAAATTACTTGGTAGCTTGTTGGTGAAGTCAAAACTAATACTTTAAATATATTTCCCAAACAATTCAGCAAAACTATGCTACTAAAATACATCTCCTAACCTAATCAATTTCAGCATTGCTCTAAATAATGGTTCTTACACTCTATTTTTCTAAGTCTGATATACCTACCCATCTTTCCACAGACAAAGACATTAGGTGTCAGCTCACAAAACTGTGTATAGAATTTCAGGGGTTTAACGGACACTCCATAGCCAGCCTGTCCACCGACCCAAGTTAAGAGCACCTGCTTATAAAGGTGTCAGTAGTTTTAATTGTCTTCTGAATTCTGCTCTACGTTTATAACAGTAAATGGATAGCTCCAGAAAAATGTAACCCATGTGCCGACAAAGTAATTTTCAGACACAATTCTTCCTACATAATAGCTATAAAAAACTTCTAAATACTAGCTCTAAGGTCAAATATTTTTCAAACTTTATATTATTAAAGAAAAATTACTTACCGAACGGTTTTATCATCAGCTGAAAGGATCTGTTTATCCTCACTGCACCACAGGGCCTTTTTAATACCAGAGGTATGACCACTGATTTCCTTAGGTTCTTAAGATAAAACAATTTAAAATACATTTGTTAATATTTGATTTTTAAAACTAAGCAACACTGTAACTAAATATGTAAAAGGAAAGGAAAAATTACATTTTAAATTAGACTGCAACTTTTCAAAGCCCACCACAATTCAAACTTGATGTTTACCTAGGATACATTTAGTTTTTCTATATTGAAACAAAAATTGATCTGCATGGCAAGGAACCCAAGAACTATGATGCTATGTGCAGCTGGGACTGAAAACACCACTCCCTCCAGCCTACTTTTCTGCTTTCAAAAGCATTACTGTAATGCAATGAAATAAAAGAACAACTAAGGTAGCATAAATTAATAAGATATGGACCCAGGAACAAGACATCCTAAGCTAATTCTAGTGCTATCACTAATGCTAGGACTGTCTTCCAAGCCACTGTCGGCAGAGCAAACCATCAAAAAAGTGGGAATCTGCCTCTGTTGGGGGCTTTCCCTTCAAAAGGTTTATAAAACAAAACCAAACCACTTGTTACCTCTGGGCAAAAGCAGATGTTGGAGGCAATATCATTCAACACAACTCTGACTTTAGGCAAGTCACCTAACCTCTTGAAGACTACATTTCTTGGCCTGTAAACTGGGATTAACAATAGTTACTATACCTAAGAGTTTGAGTATAAGAATCAAATGAAAATATACATTTAAAGTTTCTTTTTTTTTCTTTTGCCTTTTTTTTTCTTTTTTAAAAAATACAGAGTCACCACAGGTATCTTACATTAAATTCCCCCAAGCAACAATATCTCTATTCCCAAAGTCCTGTGTCTGGGAATTTGGAGGCTGGCCAGTGGTAGATACGTCCAAAGAGACAACACTAGACCAGTACTATGATCCCAACTTACTCTTTGGCTGCATGATGTTTGTGTGGATAGCAAGAGCTGAGTGCAAAACACAGACAGACACTGCTATCAGACACAGATGAAAACCATGCACACATTACAGCAGCCATCACCTGAAGCTTCTAATCTGGTGTCTGACAGACAATAATAAAAGCTCAGTTAATTGCTCTTCTTTCTAATGCAAGACAGTGGAAGAGCCACTTTCAAAAGGTAGCTCTCAGAAAGGTAAAAGAAGACAAAAGATGTCTGCCTGAGCCCTGAACTATCTTGCTAAGTCAAACAGGTACACTGATTCAGTGAGTCAGAGTGGTTTGCTATTTTTTGGCATAAAGTTATTAGAGAGAATGAAAAGAAAAATTCCCAGATGCCAAGGGACAATAACCCATTAATGTAGTTTGTTTCCTCACCTCAGAAGTACTTTTAGAAAAGGTACCTCGAGAATAACTGCTTAATTTCCAATGTAGCTTTGACTTTCTTAACAACTCCTGAAGTTTACTGACTTATGAATAAACAGTAACTGCCCATAATACAAAATTTAAGAACCCAACTAATACATAATATATAAAGCAAAATTCTTTTTGTCATATTTTGGTAGCTTTTAAAATACATGGTATGTGACTAGAAAAGCACTGAAATACTACAAAACGGAGGTGAATATCTGGACTAGGGAAGAAAAGGTATCTCTTACAACTTCTGTGCAATGAGAGAATTCATAAAGGAAATGACAGATTCTGCCACCTAATTTTTAAAAATGTGTATACCATAAGCCTTACTAACAAAATTTAAAAGCAAGTGACAAATTAGAATATAATAAACTTTAAAACCAGTAATAAAAAGATGAACAGGTGCTTGGTTCACAAAAGAAATTAAAATGGTATTTAACAGTATTTTAACCACATGAATAATTTTTCAAGTTTACATTAATAAGACAGAATCATTTTTCTTCTATTAAATTGGCAAAGATAAAGCTAGTTATCAGGGTTAGCTATAGATACATCTTTATACTTCATGGGAGGGCTCTCTAGTAATATCTATCAATGGCTTCCAAGTGTACCTCCTTTTTGTCCCAACAATTCTATTTCTATGTAAGTATCCTAGAGAAATAACTGTGGAAATATTTGCAACTATAGGGGTGTTTAGCATAATACTGCTTATAATCTTTAAAGTTTGTAAATAACCCACATAGGTCATAATAGGAGATTGGCTAGTTCACTTATCCATAGAAGAGAGCCACACAGTCATTAGAAAGAATGAGTAGAATATTTAAAGATATGAAAAAACTATTATTACAGATTTTTTCAAATTCTTCTGAATAGCTAATATACCCACGTGGTTCAAAAATCTAAGTATGTATACACACTGAAAATTCTTATCCTTCTCACCTTCTACAGATAACAACCACTCCTTCTAATCAAAGTGTAGTTAATACGCATCTTTTTAGACTCAGTATCATAATAAAGAATTTATCAGGACAAATTTCTAAATTGTAGGAAGGCTAAACAAGCATAATGTAGTAGATAAATAATATTTTAAAAGATATCTGCCTAGAAAAAGAGGACTAGAAAAATATAAACCAACAACTAAAGATATTATCAGCAATTAATAACTGGGTGATGGATCATATTTTAATTTTTTTCTTTGTGACTATCTTTATTTTCCTAACTTGAGTACTAAAATGAATTCCTTTAATCAGGAAAAGTTATTTAAATTAAAAGAAAACAAAGCCACAAATATGTATAAATTACACTTACCTGCTTCAGGTTTGTTCAAGTCATATATGCGTAACAGTTTATCCTGTCCCCCTGTTAACAAGTAATTACTATCCTGAAAACACACACAAGTAAAATGTTACTAGATTAACCATTTTAATAGTTACATCTCTTTGAAACTTCAACACCAAATAAAATCCAAATAAAGCTCACAGATGTCACAAAGAGATGCAAACAGACCAGTCACTCCTGACCCTGATCCTGCTGCTTACTGAGTAGTACGTCTGTGATGATCCCAAATCTATCCTCTCCCTTCTGAAAGTAGCTGGGAAACATTATTTGGGCTTTTTAGATGTTTGTTGTTATTGCTGAAGTACTGATAACAAGAGTTCCAGGGTTCTTAAAAGTCTCACAGGACCAACCAAGAAAAAATACAGTTGACTTGAACAACACTGGGATTAGGGGACCCATCCTCCACACAAGCAAAAATCCACGTATAAGTTATAGTCAGTCCTCTATATTTGTGGTTCCTCCCCACACACAGTTCCTTCATATCTGCAGATTCAACCAACTGCAGACTATGTAATACTGCAGTATTTACCACTGAAAAAAAATCCGTTTTAATTAGACCTGTACAGTTCAACCCATGTTGTTCAAGAGTCAACTGTAAAGGTGTATAGTTTAATCTACAGTCAAATCAAATCTAAGCCAACATATACCAAGTAATCCCCCAGAAAAACCAAATATAAACCAAATATAAACCCATTGTCATATCCTATAATAACAGCAATTTAACTTCCTAAAACAAATTCCATTTTCTGATACCTGCGTAAAATCCACAGTCTTGACAATGTGTTTATGAGCCAGGGTCATCAGTTCATCTCCTGAGACAGCATCCCACACTTTGCTAAAAGCGAAAAGTAAAATTAAAAGATAAACATATGGTAATTTTGATGATTAATTACCAAACAAGTTAGATATTTGAAATGTTATATAAATGCACTGTAAGATAAAAACAATATAACAATCTAATTTTGACAATGGAAAAGATCAAATTTAAGTCAGATCCATGAACAAATCCTTTCTTTCATTTTAGCCTGTAGCCATGATATCCTTTTAGCAAGACTGCAAACATTTTAACCAACTCAGTTTCACCCTTCCAATTTTTCTTCTCTATTCTCTACACTCATGTATACGAGAAACAAGAAATGAAAAACAAGAAATCCTTTAAAAAAGATTTTACAGGAGAATTAAAGGCCTTGACAGAGCTTACATAAAATTTTAAATCAAGACAATCAAGAAGAAAATATTCTCCCCATCTTTCTCAAACTTGACTCCTAAATTCTCAAATCTTATCCAATTACCTTCCACACAAAGTATCAGCCTTTGATTATATAATGCTGAGAGGATTTTAAATTTCTCAATTGTATGTTTCCCTAACCCATCCCAACCCCAAATGTATGTGATTGGGTGTCTACATGGATCAGTGTATATGTTGGGGGATAATGATGAAATAATAGTTCACAAAAATACTGTAAGGTGTTCCTCAAATAAAAAAGCTTAAACAATAAAGAAGAAAAAAGAGAATTCATTTTAGATCAGAAGAGGTCAATGAAAAATAAAGAAAACTTTCCATGTAGGGAAAAGAAACAAGCTACACTCCATAAAGATTACTATTTTAATGTAACTGACATTTATTTTCAGGAATACTGTTTCGTGAACAATGAAACAGTAAAGAAAAACAGAGAAAATCAAGGAGTATCTTTCTTCATTTATGCATTAAACACACAATAAATATATCAAGTATGTCACTCTAGACTCAGTACTAGGGCACAAAAGGGAGGAAAAAAGTGATCCCAAAGAAAGTTCCTGACTTAGTTGAGCATTAGCTTTAGCTGAGAAGAAAAAAAATATACATTAAATAATAGATTTAAGAAATACAATTAAAAAACAAATACACATATGTAAAGAAACAGAAACAAAAAACACACCATTAATTACACCAGAAAGTCCAGAAAATCTAAGCATCGAAACCAGTAGCCTTAAAGAGCATGTAGAAATATATATACTGGGGTGGGGGTGGGGGGGTGCTATTATAGTCAAGCATTTATAGCATGTGCAAGGATAAAGAAACATGTAACAGGAATAAATGCTGATGATACAATTATAAACCTTGCAAATTATACTTGAGTTATGAGTGGCTGAGTAAATATGTTCTCATATCAACTATGTAGGTATGTCTATGTCAACTATGAGTGGTACTGCTACTGAACTCTCAAGAATTAATTTCTCTTTGCACAGGAGACCTGTTCCAATCTCTCCCATTTCCAATTCAACTCTCTGGTCCAACCCTACTTTCCCAGCCTCATTTTGTATTATTTCTCTTAATTTAGTCATACCAGATTATAAACCATTCCTCAAACAAGCCATGTATTTTCTTCCAGGCTCCTTTGTCTTTGTTCATATTGTTCTACTAAGTCTGTATTTTATATTCTCAGCTATCCCAGTTCTACTCATCCTCAGGGTTCATCGCAAATGGTATCTTTTCACTAAACCTTCTATGTATCTTGTCTCCATTAACATTGCCTTCTTTTCTTCCACAGACCTCAGCTTATACTGATTACTGTGTTTAATTTTGCTTTGCAAAAATTTTTGTTCACATATGCTTACTCTTAATCACAGGGAAATCAGTGATAAGAGTTCAGAAAGATTAGACTGCTGTAATAACAGAAGGTGTCAGAAGAAAAAATCAAATATACCTGAAATTTCTATCCTATTCACATAATGCCAAGTTTCAAAGGAACTCTGGGCAATGTCCTTAGAAATACTAATTTCAAGTACAGTCAATCATCTTCCCAAAACTCCTTAAAATCTTAATATTCTGCTTGTACCATGTCCACTGGTGAGGAGGAAAGAATTGGAGTGACTGCAGTAGTATCATCCAGAAGGCCCATGTATCTACAGTTGTTATCCTCCTATTTAGATAAAATTGAGTTTCACACTCTTGACAGAGCACGTTCCAGACACTTGTATTAACTTTGACACATTTCCATTATTCACAATAAGAGTCCTAAAAACAGCTTTGAGTCCTGAAAAAGAAATCTGGAATAACCTAAAATGTTTTCTAATGTATTTTTCAATCTCCAGGCAAGAAACCAGTATTAACTAGCTGGCTGCAGGGATCAAATCAAAGTAGGGGAAAGGACATCCCCCAGGGAGACCCCCTGCACAAAACAGAAATGGCAGGAAGGGCCCATACAGGAAAATGCTTAATGAAGCATCAACAATATCCTCTCAAAAGCTACTCCTGTAGCATTTATTTTCTGCATAACTCATGAAGTTCCTGTCATCTTCCTAAACTACTGATACCTCTGATATCCCCAGTTTCTTACATATAATGATAAATGCTATCTGTTCAATACTTTTCATATTCTGAAAATGGATTTATCACAATCTCAAAAGAGGAGCTGCTTAACTTACTTCTTTAAAGCCTTAAGAAAACAAGCAATTTAAGGTAAACAACTGCCTAACTATCTTAACATGAGGACCAAGCCATCAAAAAGGAGACACAATACCCCCTCTGATTATTAAGAACCTTATTCAGAGAAAAATCACCTCTTTCTATTGGCTTTTACAAGAGGGAAAAAAAAAGTGATCATACATTTTGATTATCCAAAGATACCCAAACCCAGATCTACTTAAGCACTCTCTGGACAGAGCACAGAAATCTTCTTTACTTCTGGCACCCTCCAGAAGAAGACAGTAGAGACGCTGAGAAAAGAGGATCAGGAAATGTAGTACTAACATCAGGCCTATGAATTAAAAGATATAAAGAGGATGGTGTTTCAGGGACAGTGTACACATCAGCTGACTCAAATACTTTTAACTTGAGGTAAAGTTAACATTCTAAACTGACCCACAGACCAGCTCTGCTTAATATATTTTCTCCGCAAGAAACAGGAACAAAATTCTTTAGATAAACATGGCATTAAAGAGTTTTCTGAGAAACATAAGAATGAGGGAACAAACAATCACCTGGGACTTTCCTGGTAGCATAGTGGTTAAGACTCCACACTCCTAATACAGGGGTCCTGGGTTCGATCCCTAGTCAGGGAACTAGATCCCACATACATGCCACAACTAAGGAGCCTGCCTGCCACAATTAAGACCCAACACAACTAAATATATATTTAAAAAAACAAAACCAATCACCTAAAAATAATTTATACCAACCTGACTAATCATGTAAGCTGGGGAGCTCTTCTTTAGTTGGGTCAAGTGTATAATAGCAGACCCTATACAAGTCATTAGAAGAGGAAAATATAAACAAGGAATGCACACGCTCCCACCCCTCACAGACAGACACAAAGCAAATGAAGGCTATGTCTCAGCTCCCATTAACTGAGTACCTGCAATGTAACAGACACTAGACTAGACTCCAGGCATGAAAGTGGAGAAAGATCTCTTTGATTTGCCCCAAAACCAGTTGGACTTACACTCATTTTACAGATATGACAACTGAAGTTTAAGAAGCATCCCATAATCAAACTGAAAATACACAGCATGTCTAGCACACGAACTCAGGCCTGCCTAATACAAATACTTACATCTTTCCCACAACATCATGGCACCTGAAAGCCTTCATTGAGGGGGAAAAACCCAAAAGTATTCCCTCTTGGTATTTAAATCTACTCAAACTTCCTTGCATGAAACCCAAAGGCTTCATGGCTTTGGCCACACAAGTTCCAAATTAACAAATGATTCTGGACTATTGGGGTAGTAGCTATCAGTATTATCTTACACATGTAACACACAGCTATCAGATTTTAGGCAATATTCTAAACATTAGAAACATATCAACTTAATATTCACAACCAGAGGCAGCCACTATTACTATTCTCACTTTTATAGATGATGAAACAGAAAAAGAGAGATTAAATAAAGTTCACAAGGTCACAGAGCTATTATAGGATGGAGCCAGGGTTCAAACACAGACAATCTGGCCCCAGCGTTTATGCTTTTAACAACCACTTGTAAACACAGACACTGAGACCTGAAATGTTAAGAAAGCACAAAAACAACATTGAATACCTATACACAGACATGTCCTCAAATGTATGATTTGGGTTATTAATGCTGTTAGTGACCCAAACAAAGATAACTGTACCTCTGGCAGCAAGATAAAATCCTGACTACTCTTTACAGAACTCTGTTAAGTATTTCTCACACCTTTTCTCTCTCCATTTCAGAGTAATTATCACATGAACAGTAATTCTATCTAAAGTGCTGTATTTCTTTTCCTGAGGGCTGGCATTACAATTCGGTCAAATGTACAAACCAAGAGTCTTCACGGATTTTACAAAGATAGGCATCCTTCCTAACAAGCTTTTACACAGGTCTCTTGAAGATCGGAGCAAGACCGTCTGTCAAGCAGGAGGTGAGAAAGCATTTCACTCACGTAATTAACACTGTTAGAGCCAGATAACAGAACTGAGGTTAACAAAAATGTATTTCTCCAGAACTGCAATTCAAAAGCTCGTCTCTTTTAATGCTAAAGTCTGTAGTGTCTAAGAGCTTGTTACATTTATTGCCTAATTTATGACATTTTTAAAATCCACTTACCAAATATCTAAAATCTAGAGTTTTTACCTCCAATTTTTTATCTGTTATAAAATCGATAACATTCATTCCCAGTGACAATGCTCCTACTGGACTGAGCAAAAAACAAACTTTGGAGGAGTTGAAGGGGGAAAAAAAAAGGCTGAACTCATGGCAGACACAAATGCCTTAGAAGCAAAACCAAGATCTATAATTCGTCCATTCTTTATCCTTCTACTTTAAAAAACTTCCTTAAGCTACTTATTTGACAAACATAAAGTACTGAACAAAGCAGTGATACAAAAAAATATAAAACATGGCCCCTGGCCTCAAAAAGCAATGGCAATGAAGTCAATAAGTACTCTAAGAGCCAGAAGTTTAACACAGGGAACAGTGTGAGCAAAAAGAGGGAATGGACACCTTCACCTTCCAGTACTCCACAAGTCTTCCTTATCTGAGAATCAGTTTTACTTCCTACTTTTCACCTCCCATAATTAACAATCAAAAGAGTCTCCATCACATTATAAGCACTCATGCTGACATCTAAAGCAATATTTGACCTGACGCTATTGACATTAAAGGATTTACATAAAACCAAGCAGTCTCTTACTTTATCACAATTTCATACCATCACAATGCGGCAGAGCACAAAGCCTTACAATGGTTATGCATGAACATAATAATATCTATTCATTGAAGCCCCAGAAAAAGAGTTCAGACTGACATTTATAACTTTTCTTACTGCTCTGTCACCAAATTTAACCCCACATAGGCATGGGATTATGTCTCCCTCTCCTTATTTTAAAAATTTTATTTTTAAAGAAATGTATAGAGTGATGTATCTACCACCTCAATCTGCCTTCATTTTTCATAACAAACTTAGTATGTTTAATCTGCTTAATACAAAGGAGCAACAAATACATTTAAAATTGCTCCTTAGTATGAAATTCTGGTTAAAAAAAAAAAAAAAAACAACAAGACCACTTTTACTCTCCAGGGTCTCAAATCCAATAGTGTATTACATGTACAATAGCCTTTGACATTGCCTTCCTTAGTTTAAACATTTAAGTGTCTGCTAAATCACAAACACAATTAGGAACTAGAAGTACCAAGATTATATAAGATATGACACATGCCCAGATGGAGAAAGTGGGTCATCGCAAGTCACTTTAATAACATACGCAGAAACCAAAAATCAGAATAGGTAAGGTGTATTCTGGCAACAATAATTAGCATAACTAGACTGTGGGGTGTGTGGTGTGCAGTGCCAGATGATGGAAGAACTAGGATGAGGCCAAATTTTCCAAAGCCAACAACTGAAATTTAACCTTTAGGCCAGTGGTTAAAGGCTGCACATCAGAATCATCCAGAACTTCAGGGAAGGAAAAAAACTGATGTTCAGGACTGCACCCCCAGACCCATTAAATCAGAATTTCTCAGACACACACATCTGAGTATTTTAAAAGCTTCTAACGTACACCCAAGATCATGGACCACTGAGAAAGCAGAGGGAAGACAGAAAATCATTAGATAAGAGAAGTGACATGATGATATTTGTGTTCAGGAAGACAAATGGAAGACAACCAGGAAGGATGAACAGATGGAAAGGACAAGCGGTAGGAACCTGAACTAGTACAGCAGTGGCAGTGGCATAAAAAACAATGTGGTCAGGAAACATTCTGCTGGCAGAATCAACATAGAAGATGATAATCTAGATGGAAGGGAAAAATCAAAAATGATTCAGATTTCAGCCTTAAAAAACATAGAAAACAAAGAATAATTGAGTTGGGGAGTTTTAAATGTCTAACAAAAACAAGAGTGCAACTGGGCTAAAAATGAGGGGTCATCAGCACTGATATCACTCAGCCAGCACATGTGGAGCAGTATTTGGAAGCATGACCACATTCATTATCTGGAGTGTTTGCTAATGATGCAGATTCCTGGGTCCCAACCCAGACACACAAAATTAAGTTATTTAAGTCCCTGAAGATTTTGAGAATCATTTAAGAGAAAGAAGCAAGTAGGATCAGGGTGAAATTTTGGTGAGCTCAAACACCATGTATTCTATATGGTAGGCAGTGAGAATTTCATGAATAACTTTTACTGAAGTTCTGATCATTTCAGAACACAGTCCATAGAGAACTCGAAAGGTAGCCATCTTTGGCTGCACTTACGCTGTGAAATCTGCAGCTGCTGTAGCTGCTTTGGTGGCGTCCTTATTCAACGTTGCACCCCAAACAGCACCCTTGTGACCCAAAAATGTTCCAATCCAGTCTCCTGTATCTCCCTGGCGTAGCATAGGTTTACCATCTAAAAAAGTATTTAAGAAGACGTGATTTAGAAGTTCAGATTACTTAAAAATTTAAGATTCCAACATAAAATGATCATACTGAAAAACAAAATGGAAAACTGCTTTTGTTGTCTAACTATTCTCACTCACTTGGGGACACTAAGGACTATCCAGAAATAAATTAACTGAAAAACCGAGCTGGACATTCTCTCTGGGAAGCGTGTGTAATTCGGTGAGAAGGCCACTTATCTGCGTCAAAAAAATCTAGAGAGTTATTCTGGACAAACTTCTTAACATAAGTCTCAGCTTCCACTTGAAAAAAATGGAAAATGGAAATGAAAAACCCACACAACAAAGAATATCCAATGAGATAATAGGAGAGGTAAGTCTTCGCAAAATACGGCCTGGCCTAGTTTCTGCATTCCCCAAATCCTTGAAAGATATTTACGGTGTTCGTTGGCCGAGGCATCTAAGCAAGTGCACAGTTCGGCTTCTCCAGAAATAGCAATAAATGGTAAAATGAGAGGCCTTGGATAGGGGCTTACTTAGTAAAGCCTCTCGGCGTCAACTGTGGAAACCCTAACACTACTTCTCTCCCCATCAGCCCCCCGTGGGCCCTAACCTCAAAGGCCACGAGAGCCGCAGGCCGTTCGGCAATGGGGAGTGCCGGCCCCACTCCCGGTCTGCCCAGTCCCAGCCTTCAGGGGCCCGATCGGCGGTCCTACTCACCTTTGCAAGCGCTGATTAGGAAATAGCCGTAAGGCGTGATGCCACTGAAGGCCAAATCCACCACGGGCCGCGTGTGGCCCGAGCAGGTGAGCGGCGTCTGCCTCATCGCCATGGCGGCGGCGGCGAACCGTGCGATCCGGCGGGGGAGCCGAGGATCGTCTAGTCTTTTCTCTCCTCCGAGGCAGCGCCTCCGGCTCCCCAAGGCCCCCGCCCTGACACTGGGAAGTTGGGCCGGGAAGCAGGAAAAAGCCAATCCCGTGGCCCCCAAGTCAGAAAGGGGTTAGGGATGGGTCAGGGAGTCTGCCACGGGCGACCGACCGCCGCCGAGGAAGGGAAAGGGAGGGAAGGAGGAGAGTAGGGGAGGGGGAGAACTGGAGAGCCGGCGGCCACGACCCGCACCGTTCACACCGGTACCGGCAGGAAGTGACGACACCAACGACGCTGAGCGTCCGCCGGAAGTGACGGTACGGCGGGAAGGCGGGTTGCCCGCGAGGAGAAACAGAGGAGCGAGAAGGGTGGCAGCGCGCCGGCGCGAGATCAGCGTACGCCGGGCACGTGACGCTGGCCTCACGCCGATTACGCACGGCGCCTGGCGGCGCTCTAGGCTCTGGGTTAAAGTCCTGGCGCCCAGCACTGAACCCGAGCCGCGGCCTCGGTTGTCCGGGGCCAAGTTCAAGGGGTGTGAAAGCGGGTTCTGCTCCGCTCAGACCCTGAACTTGCGGCCCATGTGCGTTAAGCATCGAACAGTCCAACTGGTTGCACTGTGCTCGGTATCTCAGCATTTAGGCTGAACAGCCAGAGCTGTTCCCAGCGGAGGCCCAAACTTGCAAACACTAAGATCTTTTTTCAGTCTTTGTTAACAGTTGTTTAGGCAGCCCCTCCGGGATTGTCTACACTTAAGGCCCTTAAGGAAAGTACTTTCCCCAGCGATCCCTAGTGCTGTGTAACATTCCTCCAGTGCTAGTGTTTTAGACGTGTTATGTGACTTTAAATACAGTTAAATTCAAATGATTTTTTTGTTTTGAAGACCTCAGAGGACTCTAGAGCAGTGGTCCTCAAATTTTTTGGTGAAATACAGGCATCAGTAAAACATGAGTCCTCACTCTCGGTCTGCGGATAATAATTTGTAAATTACTTACGTGTTAGTGCATAGACAAAAATAGAAATACTAGCAGAGTCTAAAAACTGAATATAAATAGAAACACTGGTATTCTCTTCCTGCAAGCTGCCCACTTTGGGTATCACTGCGTTGTGTGACAACCAGAACTGCTGACGGGTTGCTCATACAAAAGCTGTCCTGAGCAGGAAATGTCCTATCTTGGGGCAAGTTGATTCTTTCCTTGATGTTCGTTAGGCTGTCCGCCGAAAACAGCAGAGATTTTTGTGGCCTATTCACTGCTTTATCCCCAAGACCGTAATGTCTTGGCACATAACACATATTTAATCAGCACAAATGCCTGTGAATGTTTTCTTCTGCGTCATCTTTTCCGAATAAACATGTATCTTCATTCAAGATTCAAGTCATTACTTGAACGGAGACTTAAAGTGCTTCCCTATTCTATTTGCTTAGCATTTTGTTCATTTATTTACAGTACAGCACTTACTGTATATGTTTTCTATTATCTTTTGTTCTCTCTGTGCCAACCTCACCCTGAAGTCCACACACACACTCTCTGTTCACATTTAAATTAAGAGCTCCTTAATGGGAATGGTTATGGCTTTGTCATCTTTGTACTTAGTACCAGAAGAGTGAGTGGCATTTAGTGAGTGTTGCACAAATGATTATTAATTAAATATGTGCATTACTGATGGAGGTGAATAAAGACACAACTCAAGTTAGAACAACTAGTCAGTAAAATATTAATATACTGTATGTCCATTTGTTGCTCATTGTGTGTAGGTAAGTTTACAACTGAAAACTATCTTGTCTCAACAATGTATGATTCCTATTCATTTGTATTCTGAGTTCTAAGAGTATTATCTATCATGATCAATTGTGTGGGCTTCAAAGTCACTTTAATATTAGAAGACATTACTGCAATTAATATAATTAACTACATTAAAAGACTAAAATAGAAAAATATTAATACATATTTCATTGTATAGTATAAAAAGTTTTAGGTAGAATTTAACATGCATTCATTCATGATAAAAACTTAGATACCAGAACTAGAAGGGCCCTCGTTAACCTGGTAGAATATCTTAAAGAAACACCACACATAATGATGAAACACTTAAATCATTCCCTATTAGGGAAGGTACAAAATAAGAATGATTACCACTATCACTCCAATATAGCATTGAACTAGATATTTAGATAACCCAAAAAGGCATAAATGTTGCAAAGAAAATTACAGATCTGTGATTATCTAAAGATTACTTATGGAGATTAAATATAAAGAAAAATCTACACATTTTTATATTTAGATCTTTTTAAAAGATCTAGTATAAATTATTGAAACTAATGAGAGTTTAGCAAGGTTGCTGGATTTTTTAAAAAGCAATGTGAAACCAATTGCATTTCTATACGCTAGCAACAAACAGAAAATGCAGTTTAAAAATACGCCATATAAAATAACATCAAGATAAAAAGTACTTGAGAATAAGTCTGATACAATATGTATCCCAGCAAGAAAAAGCTGAAACACTTAAAGATGGGAATTGAGGAGAGTTTAATGAATGGATCATTTACTAAGTGGTCAGGATCAAAGCATCAACAAGGAGTGGTGAAGAAAACCAGGGAGAAAATAGAGTACTAACTATGGATCTGGATGGGCAACAGGAAGGGAGCCAGATTTCACAGAAATCTGGCTGCAGGGGAAGGCTACGGTCAAGAGCTGCAAGGCTCCAGAGAGGAATACAGCTGCAGCCAACCATCAGCAGTGTGATGGGCAAGAAGGCAGGGAAAATGTTTCTACTCAGATCTCCTTCCCATGCTTCCCATTGGCCATACCTTTTCAAAGGCCAGAAGGCAAGGGAGCCCTCTGATGGAGTCTGAAAATGTCAGTCTTCTAGGACATGAACCATAGTGCGGAAGGAAAAAGAGAGGATCTGGTGAAGTAAAGTGAGAATATGCAATTAATTTTCAAAGCTTCTATGGAGCCTGATAAATTTTGTTGAAAGGCATTAAGAAGATGAAAATAAATGTAGAGATGGCTATACTGTGTTCATGGATTGGAAGTTTCAGTATTGGAAAAACATCAGTGCTCCCTTGTTATGGCCTGAGTGTCCCCCCTAAATTCATGTGTGAAATTACTAACTATCAGTACCTCAAAATGTGACTGTATTTGGAGATAGGGCCTTTAGAGAGGTAATAAAGGCAAAATGAGATGGTATGGGTGAGCCCTAATCCAATGTAACTAGTGACTTTATTAGAAGAGGACACAAACAACAAAGACAACACAGACCATGGGATGACCACATGAGAACACAGTGAGAAGGTAGCCATCTGCAAGCCAAAGTGAGAGGCCCCAGAAGAAACCAAACCTGCAACATCTTTTTTTTTTTTTCCCCACACCGCACGGCTTGCAGGATCTTAGTTCCCCCACCAAGGATCAAACCTGTGCCCCCAGCAGTGGAATCACGGAGTCCTAACCACTGGATCACCATGGAATTCTCAAACCTGTAATACCTTGATTTTATAATTCTAGCCTCCACAATGGTGAGAAATAAATTTCTGTTGTTTAAGACACCCAATCTGTGGTATTTTGTTATGGCAGCTCTAGCAAACTAATACATCCCCAAATTGCTATACAGATTCAGTACAATTCCAAATCAAAGCTCTAGTTGTTTAAAATAAAACCTTACATGCTCATGTTAATAGATACACAGAATAGCAAAAGACCAAAACTACCTGACACAACCCAAAAGGAGAAAAACAAGGAAAGAAGACTTCTCTAACTAGATATCACATATATTTTGATGTTATAATAAACACTGCAGCACTGGCACAGGGATTAGAATAGAAAAAAGAAAGAAAATAATGGTCCCTATAGATAGAAATCCAATCAAGGGCAAAGCTGCACTGTGGATCAGCTGGAAAAGAATAATTTTGATAAAGCTCCTAAGGGAGCTCGGAGGCGGATATCTCCCTAATTAAACTTCCAGATGAAGACACAGCTGGCCAGCACCTTGAGTTCAGCCTTATGAAATGCGGGCAGAAGTCCCATTAAAACATACCAGACTCCTGACGCATGGAAACTGGGATAACAAATTTGTGGTGTTTTAAGCTGTTAAATTTAAAAAATGAACAGCTTAAAAATTGAGGTATAATTGATATATAACACATTACTTTCAAATGTACAACATAATGACTCAATATTTGTAGATATTGTAAAACAATCACCACAATAAGTCTAGAGAACATTAGTCACCATACATAGTTACGAATATTTTTTTCTTGTGATGAGAACCTGTAAGATTTATTCTCTTAGCAACTTTCAGATATGCAATACAGTATTATTAACTATAGTTGCCATGCTTTACATTACATCCCCATAACTGATTTATTTTATAAGTGGAAGTTTGTATTTTTTGACCTCCTTCACTCATTTCACCCACCCCTATCCCTCATCTCTGGCAGCTACCAATCTTTCTCAGTATATGTGAGCTTTTTTTTTCTTTAATTTAAGAGAAATCATACAGTGTCTTTCTCCATCTGACTTATTTCACGTAGCACAATACCCTCAAGGTCCACTTATGCTGTCACAAATGGCAGGATTTCATTCTGTTTTATGGCTGAAGAATTTTCCATTTTATATATATATATATATATATATATATATATATATATAGCACATTTTTTCTATTCATGCATTTATACATATATATAAATAAATATATCATATTTTCTTTATCCATGCATCCATCAATGGACACTTAGTTTGGTTCCTTATCTTGGCTAATTGTAAATAATGCTAAAATAAACATGGGAGGACAGATATTTCTTTGAAATACTGATTTCATTCCCTTTGGATATATACTCAGAAGTGGAATTGCTGGATCATATGGTAGTTCTATTTTTAATTTTTTGAGGAATCTCCATACTGTTTTCCATAGTGGTTGCACCAACTTACATTCCCACCAGCAGTGCACATGGGTTCCCCTTTCTCCACACCTTCACCAACACTTATTCTCTCTTCTTTTTGATAATAGCAATTCTAACAGGTGTAAAGTAATATCTCCTTGTGGTTTTGATTTGCATTTCCTTGATGATTAGTGATGTCGAGCACATTTTCATGTACCTGTGGGTCATTGTATGTCTTCATTGGAAAAATGTCTATTCAGTTCCTCTGCACATCTTTAAAATAGATTGTTTGGGTTTTTGTTATTGAGGTGTATGAGTTCTTCATATAATTTGGTATTAACCCCTTATCAGATATATGTTTTACAAATATTTTCTCCTATTCATTTTGTTATTTCTTTTACTGTGCAGAAGCTTTTTAGTTTATGATTTGGAATGAAGTCCACTTGAAATTATATTCCAAGTGAAGAGAAGGGAGACACTTAATATGGATACTTTTGATCGTGTATTGGACAAAAGATCAGCTGTCGTGGTTTTTGTGGATGGAGAGAGATAGAAATATAGACAGAGATAGTTTTATGGGATAAAAGAGATCGCCTTCCCCCACCATCACTTACACTTTTCTGAGAGGAAATAGTACATAATCAGAAAGCATTGGCAGCTGGCCCCATTTTTCCTAAATGATTCATACGGAGCAATTCCAAACTAAAGGGATGGTCTGGTAATATGGACATGCTCAGGAAAAGGCCAGAAGATCCACATCTAGAAATTCAAAGGTTATTTTTTTCTCAAAAGAGTTAGAGTCAAAGACACATCAATACGAAGACTACGGCTTCCTCATTTAATGCTCGATTGTGCTGTCTTGGGAAGAAAACTCATGGAAGTGAGTTGCCTTTTATAAAACAGGTGGAAAATGGCGAGAGCAGCCACTGAAGAAGAGACCAGTCAGAGCACTCACCACCTTCTCCCACAGAACTAGAGCCCGCAGGGCCCCGGCAAGCTCCTCTGTTCCTCAGGGAAGGCTCAGGCCAAGGAAAACCCCATGACCTTGTGGACAAAGCCTGTGTAGTTGAACCACACACAATAACGTGGCTCCTTTCTCAAGTGGGGAGACGTTGAATTTCCCTGAGAAAATGGGTGGAGACCCTCGATGGTGGAGGCTTGACCAGGGTCTGCAGGAAGAGGGTTAGAGTTTGGGGAGATAGGGTTCAGAAACACAGGACAACAATCTGAAGGCCTAAATGCTGAGGGCTTTCCCTCCTCCTCTCTCCCTTGTGTGGTACAAGAGAAAGAATTGAAGTCACAACTTTTAGGTTCCTATACTTTGCACTGATTGGAAATGCTTATTTAACTCATATAAAAGGAGCTGCTGAAAAAGCCATCGAAGCTCAGTGATTATTTAGTCTGGAAATGTGGAGTGGTGGCCCTTAGAAAGAGGGTCAGGCCAAACTAGGGCTGAGGGTACACTTTTTCACCCAAAGTGGCCCTCTAGGGTCAAGTCAGGAGACAGAAACCACACAAGTTGTTTGCAGAGAAAGAACTTAATACAAGGAATAGTCATATAGATATAAAGGTGTTAACAACTAAATGAGTAAAAAGAGAACTCCAAGGAATCATGGAGCAGCAACTTCAGGAAGCGCGTACCCTCCCTAGGCCTGAAGGAGCAACAGGAACAAAAAGAAAAACGTAGAACCATAGAGGGGGGCCCTGGGGTGTTGAAACCCAGACCTCTGAGGAGGAGACACCAGATAGTTGGCCACTGGTGTCTGTTGGTGGTGGGAGGGGTGGGGATGAGGCTGGTTCTGCAAGTGGTGAAAAAATTGCAAATTGGATTCAGCGGCTGCTGCAGAAAGGTGTGGCAGCTACAAGGGTGGCAAACACGTGGCCTGTGATTTTCAGTAGGACCCCTACCAGACAGGAAGCCACTAAAAGGCAAAGAGGGAGAAGCAAATCCCTCTTTCTCTCCAGTGTTACGGTCTTCCTCTCACGCCCCTGCTGGAAGAGCCTGGTGGAGCAAAGATGTGATTTGCAGTCTGGGTCCCAAGTCACCAAAGGAGAGAATTAGAGGGTGGGGTGGAGCTGAGAGATGTTCTCTGGCCCTAGGACTTACAACAGGGCGAACAGAAAATATATCTAAGTGTGTTTGTGTCATCGGTGATGAATCTAAAGGAAAACTGTAGCTTCTTCTTAACACACTATCTGATTCCCACACACACGCCCAGTCAGCTGCATTACCTGCTGACACCACCGTCTACCAAGATACCATTAGAGAATAATCTCTGATTCTTTTGTTTTTCATATTTTGTGTTCAATTAATTATCAACTCATGTCAATTCTACCACTTATACAACTTCTCCACAGACATACTGTCAGTAACCTAGTTTAGGCACACATAATTTTTCACATGATCTAATACAACCCCCTTCCTAGTGGTATTTCTCTCTGTAGTTTCATCTCTCTTTAGTCTAGTGATTCTCACCCCAAGCTGTATAAAAATACCACCTGGGAAATGATTTAAAAGGTCTCATTCCCAAGGATCTTGATCTAATCGGTTTCTACTGGAGTTGGGGATCAGTATTTTTTTTTTTTTTGGGGGGGTACACCAGGTTCAATCATCTGTTTTTATACACATATCCCCGTATTCCCTCCCTTCCTTGACTCCCCCCGCCTCGAGTCCCCCCCACCCTCCCCGCCCCAGTCCTCTAAGGCATCTTCCATCCTTGAGTTGGACTCCCTTTGTTATACAACAACTTCCCACTGACTATTTTACAGTTGGTAGTATATATGTGTCTGTGCTACTCTCTCGCTTCATCTCAGTTTCCCCTTCACCCCCTGCCCCCTTCCATACCTCGAGTTCTCCAGTCCATTCTCTGTATCTGCATCCTTGTTCTTGTCACTGAGTTCATCAGTACCATTTTTAGATTCCGTATATGTGAGTTAGCATACAATATTTGTCTTTCTCTTTCTGACTTACTTCACTCTGTATGACAGACTGTAGTTCTATCCACCTCATTACATATAGCTCCATCTCATCCCTTTTTATAGCTGAGTAATATTCCATTGTATATATATATATGCCACATCTTCTGTATCCATTCATTTGTTGATGGGCATTTAGGTTGCTTCCATGTCCTGGCTATTGTAAATAGTGCTGCAATAAACATTATGGTACAAGTTTCTTTTGGGATTATGGTTTTCTTTGGGTATATGCCCAGTAGTGGGATCACTGGATCATATGGTAGTTCTATTTGTAGTTTTTTAAGGAACCTCCAAATTGTTTTCCATAGTGGCTGTACCAACTTACAGTCCCACCAACAGTGCAGGAGAGTTCCCTTTTCTCCACACCCTCTCCAACATTTGTTGTTTCCAGATTTTGTGATGATGGCCATTCTGACTGGTGTGAGGTGATACCTCATTGTGGCTTTGACTTGCATTTCTCTGATGATGAGTGATGTTGAGCATCTTTTCATGTGTTTGTTGGCCATCTGTATGTCTTCTTCGGAGAAATGTCTATTTAGGTCTTCTGCCCATTTGTGGATTGGGTTATTTGCTTTTTTGGTATTAAGCTTCATGAGCTGCTTCTATATTTTGGAGGTTAATCCTTTGTCTGTTGTTTCATAGGCAATTATATTCTCCCATTCTGAGGGTTGCCTTTTAGTCTTGTTTATGGTTTCTTTCACTGTGCAAAAGCTTTTAAGTTTCATGAGGTCCCATTTGTTTATTCTTGATTTTATTTCCATGATTCTAGGAGGTGGGTCCAAAAGGATCTTGCTTTAATGGCTGTCATAGAGTGTTCTGCCTATGTTTTCCTCTAGGAGTTTTATAGTGTCTGGCCTTACATGTAGGTCTTTAATCCATTTGGAGTTTATTTTTGTGTATGGTGTTAGGAAGTGTTCTAATTTCATTCTTTTACATGTTGCTGTCCAATTTTCCCAGCACCACTTATTGAAGAGGCTGTCTTTTTTCCATTGTATATTCGTGCCTCCTTTGTCAAAGATAAGGTGCCCATATGTGTTTGGGCTTACTTCTGAGTTCTCTATTCTATTCCATTGATCTTCCTTTCTATTTTTGTGCCAGTACCATACTGTCTTGATCACTATGGCCTTGTAGTATAGTTTGAAGTCAGGAAGCCTGATTCCACCAACTCCATTTTTCCTTCTCAAGATTGCTTTGGCTATTCGGGGTCTTTTGCGTTTCCATACAAATCATAAGATTTCTTGCTCAAGTTCTGTGAAAAATGCCACTGGTAATTTGATAGGGATTGCATTGAATCTGTAAATTGCTTTGGGTAGTACAGACATTTTCACTATGTTGATTCTTCCAATCCAGGAACATGGTATGTCTCTCCATCTGTTTGTGTCATCTTTGATTTCTTTCATCAATGTCTTAAAGTTTTCTGCATACAGATCTTTTGCCTCCTTAGGCAGGTATATTCCTAGGTATTTTATTCTTTTTGTTGCAATGGTGAATGGGAGAGTTTCCTTAATTTCTCTTTCTGCTCTTCCGTTGTTCGTGTATAGGAATGCAAGAGATTTCTGTGCATTCATTTTGTATCCTGCTACTTTACCAAACTCTTCAATTAGTGCTAGCAGTTTTCTGGTAGAGTCTTTAGGGTTTTCTATATGTAATATCATGTCATCTGCAAAGAGTGACAATTTTACTTCTTCTTTTCCAATTTGGATTCCTTTGATTTCTTTTTCTTCTCTGATTGCTGTGGCTAAAACTTCCAAAACTATGTTGAATAACAGTGGTGAGAGTGGACACCCTTGTGTTGTTCCTGTTCTTAGAGGGAATTCTTCCAGTTTTTCCCCATTGAGAACAATGTTGGCTTTTGGTTTTTCATATATGGCTTTTATTATGTTGAGGTAATTTCCTTCTATGCCCATTTTCTGGAGAGCTTTTATCATAAATGGATGTTGAACTTTGTCAAACGCTTTTTCTGCATCCATTGAGATTATCATATGGTTTTTATCCTTCAATTTGTTGATATGATGTATCACGTTGATTGATTTGTGTATATTGAAGAATCCTTGCATCCCAGAGATAAACCCCACTTGATCATGGTTTATGATTTCTTTAATGTGTTGTTGGAGTCTGTTAGCTAGTATTTTGTTGAGGATTTTTGCATCTATATTCATCAGTGATATTGGTCTGTAGTTTTCTTTTTTTGTATCGTCTTTGCCTGGTTTTGGTATCAGGGTGATGGTAGCCTCGTAGAATGAGTTTGGGAGTGTTCCACCTTCTGCAATATTTTGGAAGAGTTTGAGAAGGATAGGTGTTAGCTCTTCTCGAAATGTTTGATAGAATTCGCCCGTGAACCCGTCTGGTCCTGGGCTTTTGTGTGTTGGGAGATTTTTAATCACTGCCTCAATTTCCATACTTGTGATTGGTCTGTTCATGGTTTCTATTTCTTCCTGGTTCAGTCTTGGAAGATTGTATTTTTCTAAGAATGTATCCATTTCTTCCAGGTTATCCAATTGATTGGCATATAGTTGCTTGTCTCTCATGATGTTTTGTATTTCTGAGGTGTCCGTTGTTACTTCTCCTTTTTCATTTCTAATTCTGTTGATTTGCATCTTCTCCCTTTTTTTCTTGAGGAGTCTGGCTAATGGTTTATCAATTTTGTTAATCTTCTCAAAGAACCAGCTTTTAGTTTTATTTATTTTTCTTATGCTTTCTTTCCTTTCTTTTTCATTTATTTCTGCTCTGATCTTTATGATTTCTTTCCTTCTGCTCCCTTTGGGGTTTCTTTGTTCTTCTTTCTCTAGTTGTTTTAGGTGTAAGGTTAGGTTGTTTATTTGATACTTTTCTTGTTTCTTAAGGTAGGACTGTATTGCTATAAACTTCCCTCTTAGAACTGCTTTTGCTGCATCCCATAGGTTTTGGGTTGTTGTGTTTTCGTTGTCATTTGTTTCTAGATATTTTTTGATTTCCTCTTTGATTTCTGTAGTGATTCCTTGGTTGTTTAGGAGTGAATTGTTTAGCCTCCATGTGTTTTTATTTTTTGCAGTTTTTTTCCTGTAATTGATATCTAGTCTCATGGCATTGTGGTCAGAGAAGATGCTTGATAGGATTTCAATTTTCTTGAATTTGCCAAGGTTTGATTTGTGACCCAAGATGTGATCTATCCTGGAAAATGTTCCGTGTACACTTGAGAAGAAAGTGTATTCTGTCGTTTTTGGATGGAATGTCCTATAAATATCCATTAAGTTGAGATGGTCTAATGTGTCACTTAAAGTTTGTGTATCTTTATTTATTTTCTGTTTGCATGATCTGTCCATTGATGTAAGTGGGGTGTTCAAGTCTCCCACTATTATTGTGTTCCTGTCGATGTCCCCTTTTATGGCTGTTAGCATTTGCCTTATGTATTGAGGTGCTCCTATATTGGGGGCATAGATATTTACCATTGTGATGTGTTCTTCTTGAATGGATCCCTTGATCATGATGTAGTGTCCTTCCTTGTCTCTTTTAATAGTCTTTACTTTCAAGTCTAATTTGTCTGAGTATTGCTACTCCAGCTTTCTTTTCACTTCCATTTGCATGGAATATCTTTTTCCATCCCTTTACTTTCAGTCTATATGTATCCCTTGGTCTGAAGTGGGTTTCTTGTAGGCAGCATATAGAAGGGTCTTGTTTTTGTATCCATTCAGCCAGTCTGTGTCTTTTGGTTGGAGCATTTAATCCAACGACATGTGTGTTCCAATGACCATTTTCTTAATTGTTTTGGCTTTGTATTTGTAGGTGTTTTCCTTTTCTTGTGTTTCCTACTTAGAGAAGTTCCTTTAGCACTTGTTGTAAGGCTGGTTTGGTGGTGCTGAATTCTCTGAACTTTTGCTTGTCTGGAAAGCTTTTGATTTCTCCCTCAAATCTGAATGAGATTCTTGCTGGGTAGAGTATTCTTGGCTGTAGGTTTCTCTCTTTCAGGACTTTCAGTATATCCTGCCATTCCCTTCTGGCCTGCAGAGTTTCTGTAGAAAGGTCAGCTGTTATCCTGATGGGTTTTCCCTTATATGTTGTTTGTTGCTTTTCTCTTGCTGCTTTTAATATTTTTTCTTTGTGTTGAATTGTCGTTCGTTTGATTAATATGTGTCTTGGTGTATTTCTCCTTGGGTTTATTCTGTATGGGACTCTCTGTGCTTCTTGGACTTGGTGAATTATTTCCTTTCCCATGTTGGGGAAGTTTTCCACTATAACCTCTTCAAATATTTTCTCAGACCCTTTCTTGTTTTCTTCTTCTTCTGGGATGCCTATGATTCGAATGTTGGTACACTTAATGTTATCACTGAGGTCTCTGAGACTGTCTTCTAGTCTTTTTATTCTTTTTTCTTTTTCCTGCTCTGTGACGTTTATGTCCCCCATTCTGTCTTCCAACTCACTTATTCATTCTTCTGCCTCAGTCATTCTGCTGGTTAGAGCATCTAGAGTATTTTTAATTTCAGTTATTTTGTTATCCATGGCTGTTTGTTTTTCTGAGTTCTTATGAACTGTTTCTTGTACTTTCTCTATTTTGTTATCGAGATTTTGTATCATTTTTACTATCATTACTCTGAATTCTTTTTCAGGCATTTTTCCTATTTCCTCCTCATTTATTTGGTCTTGTGGGTTTTTTTCCTGCTCCTTTGCCTGCATGGTGTTTCTTTGTTTCCTCATGGTTGTCCAAACTTTTGGGGTTGCTTGTCCTGGCGATAGAGGTGTTTATAGAAGACTGTCCAAGCCTCAGACTAATGTCCAAGTATTGGATTAAACGAATATTAAGTCTAGGAAACACATACATGTATAAGACACACAATTACTGAATCTGTTAGGACATAAGGCTCTAGAAAGACCTGACAGAACCCCAGTGTGCTATCAGATATTCAAAGAGAAACCCAACAGAAATTGACAACTGAAACAGAACAAATCAGAGACAAAAGCAAAAGCAAACAAACAAACAAATAACACCTTACACATACAAATATTAATCCAGGGAGATTTTGTAAGCTAGGATCAAATATAGAAAAGAGCCAGAGTACCACCAGAGAGAATGGAGATTCTCAGAATGTAATTAGACAACTGTACTAAGAACTAAGATAAAGACGAAAGCCTAATATTAAATACCAAGGCAGTGCGTCATCTGGATAATAGAGCAAGGAGTCTGAGCAGACCGATAGTGTTGCTTATAAGTATGTTAAGATAAAATAAACTTAAAATGGCTGGAAGAAAGGGGAACAGAAGAGCGTAGTGTGGTTGGAAATATGCAAATAAAAAGAAAGGAATAGAAATGTATAAAAGATAGGGATGAAAGCAAAGTATGAGAGATATATTGTCCGTACTACCAAAAACTTAGCTAGATATAGAAGTATATAAAAAGGCAAAAAAAAAAAAAAAAGAATCAAAAATATCATTAAAAAATTGTTATAAAACTTGTAGATCCCTTAGGGCTAAGATCGTATTTAATAAAGAAAAAAAAAAAAAAGAAGAGAAAGAGAAAAAGAAAAAAAAAAAAAATCCAGAACTGATCCCAGAATGGACCAGTTCAATAGGTATTGATACTACTATTTCTGTTTCCTTAGCGTCTCAGCTGTAAGTGTCCTTCTCCTTGCCTTGGGTTTTTTTGCATTATTCTGTGACCAGCAGAGGTTCCTTTATTGTTCGTCTGTAAGCGTCAGTGTGTGGGGAGGGAGAGGGTACAATAGTGGCTCCTTCTCCTGGGAGTGAGTGAGCAGTGGCGCACTGTTGTTTCAGTCGGGCTTGGAGGTGCCTGTTGCAGAGGGACGCCAGTGGCTCAGGCGTAAACAGAAAGTCTTAGAGTTGGGCCTCTCTCGGGTTTTTTGTTGTTGTTGTTGTTGTTGTTGTTGTTTTTTTCTCTCGGCAGCCTCCCTGCTGCTGGCGTTGCAAGGGGTTTTATTCTAGCCCCGCCCGAGCGCCTGAGGATGCTTGTTATCCCTGAGCGCCTTAGGTGGCCCAGGGGCGTCTCTCCACTGCCTGTTGCAGAGGCGCCGAAAGAGAGAGAGAGGCTATGCGCGCGGCTCCTCCCCCCCCGCCCGGGAGCCTGCAGCCTCCAGCCGCCATCATGGCCTGGCAGCTCTCAGGGACAGGCACTCCTCTCTGCGGACCTCCTTTCTCCTGTGCTCTCGGTCCGTCACCCTACCGGCAACAATGTTTCTCACCTTGAACCAGCTCTCTGGTTCCCGCGCTCCCGCTCCTGGACCCTCCGTTCAGCCGCGGATCGATGTCTCTGTCCGGGAACGCTGAGCTGCGCTGCAGACCCTCCGTATGTTTCTCACTCCCTCCCGTCTGCCACAGCTCCGCCGCTTCACCCTCTTTGAGCCCTTGTAGATGCCTCCCTACCAGCTATGTCGGGCTCCCCGCAGTCCTTTCCGGTGTCCGAGGCCATCTGCTGGTGTTCAGCTGGTTCTCTGTGGGAACTGCTGCGTCCCTCCGTGCATTCCCAATGCATCTGTGGAGAGGGATGCACTCCACGTCTCTCTACTTCGCCGCCATCTTTCTATCTCTCGGGGATCAGTATTTTTAAAGCTCCCCAGGTAGTTCTAAGGTGCAGCCAGCTTGGAGAACCATTAGTTTAGTCTGCTCTCCATATTAGTATCAAATTTTTTTTTTATGACTGTGTGTTATCCAAATCCAATAATATCAGTCCATTACCCCAGATTCCTCAGTAGTTATCCCTATCAATAGACAATGTATTCAACTGGCACACCCATGGTTCTTCTTGGTCCAATTTCTACACACGCCTCCACCTCCTGTTCATTCTGCTCCCAGCTCTCTCCTTGAACCTAAACTTCTAACTTTATTTTCCAACAGTCTTGAGCCACTTGTAATTTCCTAAACATAAGATCTTCTCTCACTTATCCATGCAATGCATATTTTGTTCCCTCCAGGAAAGGAACCTTACTCCAACAACAGCAAGCTTTAATCACATGGTTAAAAACATATAATGTAACTTTAATGTTTTAAAGCACCCTTCAAACATTACTTTCTGAGATGTCAAATCTATGAAAATTTGTGAATGCGTAGAAAACCAGTTGAAAGAATTTCATTAAAATGTTAACCGTGTTGTTTCTAGGCAGCAGGGTTATAGATTTTACTTTCTCCTCTATACTTTTCTGTAGTTTAGAAATTTTCTACAATGGCGTATGAGGAGACCAATCTGGAACGAGAGCACTCACCACCTTCATCCCACAGAACCAGAGCCCTCATGGCCCTGGCAAACTCCTCTGTTCCTCTGGGAAAATCTCAGGCCAAGGAAAACCCCATGACCTTGTGGACAAAGGCTCTGTAGTTTAACCACACACAATAACGTGGCTCCTTTCTCAAATGGCGAGATGTTGAATTTCCCTGAGAAAATGGGTGGAGACCCTCGATGGTGGAGGCCTGAGCAGGGTCTTCAGGAAGAGGGTTAGAGTTTAGGGAGATAGGGTTCAGAAACAAAGGACAACAATTTGAAGGCCTAAATGCTTTTAAACAGAAAAAAAAAAAAAATTTATTGGCAAAATCACGTATGTGTTTTAAAACTCTGTATATATCCAAATATCTGAACCTACTTGACTACTGAATTAAGAAAGAAATGTTTGATTAATAAAATAGTATAATGAGGAATGCTAATATTTGCCGAGTTTTAACCCCGCCCCCACTTTCTACACAAAAGTGTATTTTTCCTTTATCCACTAGGTGGCACTCTCTTCCCATGTATTGCCCCATTTATTATGCTGAAGAACCTTTGAAGGGATTGTGCACGGTTTACATAAATATTTTTATTTTTAAACTGACACATTAGAATATATTGTTTATATTTATAAGATATTTGAAGACACACTAAGAAAATTGTGGGTTTTAATTATCTAAAATTCAAATCAATTTCCTTATAAACACCTCACATTGATTGCTATCGTCCCAACCAATTCTACTCCAATTAACCCCATCTCACTACTTAAAAGGTGACAGCAATTCCCTTCACCCTTAAATCCCTTGTGCTTTCATTCTTGATTTACATCTTTAGGCTTGCAGATGATACCCAGAGGAATTACTCAGTCCAGCTGGTATTATCTAACCTGAGAGATGGCCACCTTCCTTCTGCGTATAGCAACTCTATGTTGGCAGAGACCTAAGAGATGGGTCAAATTGAACGAAACTCCCCAAAGCCAGAGAGTGGAAGGAGAAAAGAGATTCCTGTGGCGAATGTCCAAAGTCCAGTTGCTTGTGAAAAATGGTTCCGCTCTCTGATTCACTTTTCTTAGATGATGACTTAGCTGCCTGGCACTACATTTTCAATTTACGATAAACAGCACTCAGGAAATGAGTCAAATTTGGTAGCCTTGGAGCTGTTTTTCTGCCCAATCAATGGGGCGTTTTGCTTTCGAACACGAGGTGCATTTCTTTCTTTTTTTTTTTCTTTTTTTTCCTTGTTTTTTCTTTTTTTTTTCTTTTTTGAGGTGCATTTCTAAAGTCTAAATTTAAGGGCTGAACATTATATATATATTAGAAAAATATATATAAGCACATTATAATTGTCATCATTTTTTCTGATTAAAAAATACATGTTCTTTACAAAATTTTGAAAGAGTCTAAAAGCTCAAAGAAGGAAAATTAAAAATTGCTCATAATTTCCCAGGGAAATTATCCTGTAAGTGGCTATTAAAACAACCCATAACGGTTTGCATTTAGAGAAGCAAGTCTAGTCTCTGTGTTCTCATCATTTTCCCTGGTGAAATTTTATTACGTGGAGTTCTATTGCTATTGTGAATGATTTTAAAGACAGTAACAAAAATATAGTCTGTTTTGGTCTTAAAAGCAAGCCACTTTTAAATTATTTTATTTTCTTTGCCTTATGTTTAAGGTTAAATATTCTTCTTCATTTATATTAACAGTTGGGGCTTACAAATGAACTCTGAGGCACGCACTGTAGCTATTTGAATCGCTTTCTTAGGATAATATAAACCCTGAATACTGTTCTTACTATTCCACAATTTTCTGTAGGGCCTCAGCAAGTTAATTATCTCCTTTGTGTGCTTAATCCTCTTAGAGTGCAGCCCTCATCACTTCTGCGTGCCATTCCATTCTGTGAGGATGAATGTTTCCCTTTATCCTCTGCATATAGAAATGGGGGAAAAAAGAGAGAATTAAAAAGAGAACAGGGAGCCTCAGTTTTGCATCAACCTAAGAAATATGGATTCAATGTCAATGGAATTGAAAATGTCTGCTTCAATCCTTTAGGACATTTCAGAGCATACTTTGAATTTTAAAATAAGATTAGTACTCAATATTCAAAAAGAATATTAGTTGCCTTCAATTATTTTCCTCTTTTATTCAAACAAACAAATATAAAAATAACACCATCTGTGCCTATTAATTGCTATTTGGTGTAAGTGTAAAGTGAATTTCAAAATACATGGAGCTATAAATTTCTTTCAAATCATTTTGAATTAATTCATTCAAAGAACATATGTGAAGCATGGAGATAGATGAATAAAACACAGCCTTTACTTAGAGTCTAATGGAGTCAGAAAAATGTAGAGTGAAATGTATCAAAAAATATCTAGTGCTACTGTGTTCCAAGGGGTGTCTTAGAGATTGGGAGTAGAGCAGTAAACAAAATATACAAACATTTTGCTTTCACTGCACTTACAGCCAGTAGATAAATACAGTGGTCCTGTGGTTTGAGCAGGGGATTGGTTCCAAGAGCCACCACAGATACCAAAATCTGCAGATACTCAAGTCTCTTATACAAAAGTGTCGTATTTGTCTATAACATATATATTTCCCCATATACCCTAAATCATCTTTAGATTACTTATAATACCTGATACAATGTAAATGCTATATAAATGGTTGTAAATCCAGTGTAATTCTATGTAAATAGCTGCTGGTGCAACGCAAATTAAAGTTTTGCTTTTTGGAACTTTCTGGAATTTTGTTCTTCAAATGTTTTCAATCCAAGGTTGGTGGGATCTGCAGATGCAGAACCTGAGGGTATGGAAGGCAGACTAATCAAATAACGTGTATGGTGTGGCACGTGGTGATGAGAGAGATGGAGAAAAGCAGTGGGATAGAGGGAGTGTCATTGATAAAGTCACATCTTAGCAAAGTCTGAGGGAAGTTAAGGAGTAGCCCTGTGGACACCTGTACGAAGAGCAATTCACGGAAGAACAAAGAGGCCACCAAGTCTTGGGTGGAGTGACCGAGGTGAAGATGGTGGGAGATGCCGTGAGGGAGGTAACAGTTTTTTGGTGGGGGCACAGGGGGAGGTCATGTAGGTCTTTGTGAGCATTGTAAGGACTTTGGCTATTACTTAGAGTGAAGTGAGTAGCCAACTGGAGAGTTTTGAATGAAACAGTGAGAAGACCTGAGGCAACACAGGGACACAAATTAGGAGCATACTGCAATGTTCTCCAGGAAAGAGGATGGAACCTTATACGTTGCGTTCCATTGAACTTGCAGTGAGCAGTGAGGCTGAGAAGAGGTGGTCAGAGTCTTGATATGTTTTGAAGGAAATGCTGACAAAATATGCTGATGGATTGGATGGAGGCTGTAAGAGGGACAGTCAAGTTTTGTTTTTAGTTTATTTTATTTTATTCTGGCCACGCCAAGCGACATGTGGGATCTTATTTCCCTGACCAGGGATCAAACCCACATCCCCTGCAAACCTGCCTCCCCTGCATTGGAAGATCGGGGTCTTAACCACTGGACTGCCAGGGAAGTCCAAGTTTTGTTTTTTAATAAAGAGCTTAAATTGCAGGGGCACGGGTTCAAGCCCTGGTCTGGATCCCCACAAGCCATACAGTGTAGCCAAAAAAAAAGGCATATTTACATTTATTAAATGTCCCTATTCTGTTGTGTAAAATACAGCTGTTATTCCAGCAATGTACAGAAGGTTGGTTTTCATTTTTCTAAAACCTACTTTCTTATAGTTTTGTCACTTATTTGTCCTGCTAGGTCTTCATCCTACAGCAAAACTTTGCAATTCCAATGGAATACAATCGAACACGTGGCGATGTAGCTTTTGTCAGAAAAGACAATATAATTTAAAATCCTGACTCATCGAATTATCTCTGGAAAACAAAAAAACCAATTCTCTTCTCATTTTATACCCAGCATTATGTAATGAGCATTGAAGGCTCTTCGTTTCATGCTTATTTCTACAATTTTCACAGAAAAGAACATGCACCCTTCTTTAATCTTATTACAGGATTCCATCACAACTGAAGATGCATTTCATGCTTCTCAAGTAAGCAACAACCTAGCCACTGTAATAAACCCTCTGAGAAGCAAACCATTTCGTGTGCTTCTTTCGCTACGTAGTGAATGCTTTGCTCAAAGGAAAATTTTGTTACGGTTTGGTTAATCCATAGATCAGCATGGCAGCACGTAGAGGAACCCATATTAGTTTCTCTGGGCTGCCAAAACAAAGTACCACAAACTGGGTAGCTTAGAGCAAAGGAATTTATTCTCTCACAGTTCTGGAGGCCAGTTGTCCAAAATCAAGGTGTTGGCAGGGCCGTGCTCTCTCTCAAGTTTCTAGGGAAGAATCTGTTTCATTTGTTTCCCTTAGCTTCTGGTGCTGCTAGCAATCCTCAGTGTTCCTTGCCTGTAAAGGCACGCCTCCAGTGCCTGCCTCTGTTCCCATGCAATGTTCTCTCTGTGTGTCGTGTGTTTTAGATTCTGGTTTATTATAAAAGGATGCAACTCAGGAACGGCCAGATAAAAGAGGTGCACAGGGCAAGGTACATGGGGAGGAATGCGGGGCTTCCCTGCCCTCTCTGGGAGTGTCACCCTCCCAGCACCTCCACGTGGCCACCAACCTGGAACCTCCAGAGTCAAGGTTTCTGGTCCAAGTAATACTATTTTTTAGTTAACGAGAAGCTGAGTAGATAATTTTATACTACTGCCTAGCTTATGTGATTTCTTCAAAACCAAGGTCATAGATTTCTGCCATAAAGGACTTATTTTCTTTCCAAGCCGTAATATATGCAACACTCCATGTAATTGGTTAAGACTCCTGTAGTCCTCAGTTGGAAAAAGAACAAAAAGCCTTTGTTCTGAAATGACAATCAGGCTCCAACACTATTTCTACTGAAGATCCTACCAGATCTTTTGGATTAGTTCTCAAGGCCCCAGGTCATTCACCAGACCCCGATACAAATTTGGGAACAAGCAAAGTAGAAGACCATCTTCATCTACCACATTTAATAAAAATAATTCAAAACTTTGGTTGCATGATTCAAATGGCGCAACGTTCCAGCTGTTTTCTAGTGAGCCGGAGTCTTGCACTACCTGTGCGAAGAGACAGTGCTTGTCTGGGGAGTATTACATAGCAGACCATCCAGGAACGACTGGAACCTCACTGACTCTTTGAGTCATGGCTCCAGCAGCTGTTGAGGCTTTCCTTCCTCATTCCACAGTTGGTTTGGGAATTCACTGGGGCTTAAGCCTGCAGGTGGGGGCTCTCTGTGAGCAGAGGGATCTGGGGATGGCAAAGGCAGAGGAAGTGAGGCGGGGACTGACACCTTATCAGAGTTGTTCCGGAATATCACCTTTTTTAAACATTCAAAAGCTATCAGCAACTTTACTAGCTCTTTAAACAAGGGGCACTAGAACACATCACTTCTACTGCCACAGTCACACCTGGGCCCTCAGAGGTGTAATGACTCATTTAAAAAGTAATTTTTGAGTACTTAAGTTGACACTTGACTGTCCTGGGGCTAAGAATTCAGTGGTGAACAAGGGCTCCACTATCATGGTGCTTACATTCTGTCAGGAGAGACAAACAACAAAGTATATAAGTTAGTTATATTATTTCCCCAAATGATAAGGACTGTGAAAGAAATAAACAGGGTGATGTAATAGCTACTTTGGTAGGGGGTGGTTAGGGTCGGGGAGGCTTCTTGGAACTAGTCAAGAGAGGTGACATTTGACATGAGACCCAAAGGGTAACAAGGAACCTGTCATCTTAACCTAATAAACAGTCACTTAAACTCCAGCGTGTACAAACCTGGTATTAGGTCTTGGGAAAGGGCTACTGATATTAAAATATAAAGATGAAGAAGATGTGGTCCTTGCCATCTGGAGCCTAATATCTAATGAGGAAGACAGGCATAGTGTATGTTAATAACAGTATAATTCACAGTAGAGTTGCTATAAGAGAGATGTACACAAAATGCCCAAGTAGTACAGAAAGAGAGGGATAGTTCTCATTAAAGTGTTTGGAAGATTTGGGAGATGAGCTTCACAGATGAGGTGGCAGCTGAGCTTGGCAATAACAATATGGCTCGTAGTCATCAAGCCCTGTCTATGTGTCAGCCCATACGCTAATGGGATTTGCAGGAATGCTCCCACTTAATCCTACTAACCCTAAACAGTAGATACTATTAATCAGCCTCATTTCACAATAAATACATGAAACGGGGTTTGAATCCAGTTCCTCCAATAATAGAACTCATTCTTATATAGATACTATGCACCTAAATAAGATAATCAGTTGGTTATCTATGTTTTTCGCTTTTTAACTTATTCTTTTTGTGTTGTGTATCATCTAAACAATTCTTACCACATAATTCTGAGTCACAGTATCATTCCCAAAATACATGAACGTAATAAAAACATTTCAAACACCGAGGCAGACTTGCTAGCTCCCCAAACTGAAGAATGTGCAAGTTTTCAGGATAAAGTGCATCATAAATATCTTGGTTTATAGAGTTTAATTTTATTTGTTTCACCTGAAATTAATGTTTAAAGTTAATGCTTATGTGTAGACAAAAAGGGAAGCTAATCCCTTTCTTTTAAGAACTTTTATTGAGATACAATTGACATACGATAAACAGCATATATTTAAAGTGTACGATTTGATATCTTTTTCTTATTAGTAACTTATATATGGCAGTCCCAATCTCCTAATTCATCCCCCTCCACCCCACCCACCCCCCCACTTTCCCCACTTGGTGTCCGTATGTTTGTTCTCTACATCTATGTCTATATTTCTGCCTTGCAAACCGGTTGATTTGCATTAAATTCTTTTTGATTTGATTTGATTACATTTAATTTGATTAAATTCTCTCTGTAGACCTTCAGGCTACAAACAGTAATTCTGTAAACCCACAAAGCTAGCAAAAGATCCATAACCCAAGTAGATGTTAGTGGATAGAATTGAGACTCTTACTGGAAACGTAATGTGTGATCTTTAGACTTGGGCTATGCTTTCTTGGGAAAACGAGATAGTAATTTACATAGTTTGTATTTGGAAGGAAACAGCAAAATTACAGTGGCACATATTCTATTATGTATTTCTTTTCTTTTGTCTTTTATGAAACAGTAATATTTTTGTGACCCTGGAGATGTGAGATTGTCACATGTTGATTTACTTGTTACTTTCCATCTGTGATAGATAATGGATGACCCTCAAAGTTACATTCTGCTATATCCTAGGTAGTGATGCTGTTGAAGATAAGACTGTATGAAATTTTGAACAGTAGACTTTGTGTATTAATTTTGAGGGTCTCTGGTTTAAGTTTACCTGGTGCTGACTGTGGTTTTTCCCAGCCTCTTACAACCTCTGTTCTAGCATAAGTAAATTGAGGAGCACAGTTCATATTCTAGGAAACAGATGCCTATTTCCAAAAATTGCCTGTCTCAACAGAGAGGATATAAACAGAATAAGACTGTCAATTGGAGTATCTCACTTTTGTGAAACTTATTCTTTGAAGACATGTTGGGGATTTTTTGTTTGCTTGTTTTACTTTCTTCCCTCTTCAAAAGCTAGAGAAAAGAAGATACATTGACAGGGCATAGATTTGACTATCAATCAGCACTTAACCTAAATACTGCTGTGGGATCTAATTTGATACTGTAAAACATGAAATTATATGCATGTTATGCATTATTACCCTATAAAATGTAATAATTATATATTATATGTAATACACATAGAATATGTAATATATAATGCATATTAACGTGTGCCATGCATTATATACAATAACACATTACTATTATAATATATGCTATCATGTGTACTGATTTGATATTTTAATACATAAAAGCAATTTCCTACTATTTTTTTGTTGAGGTAAGATTAGTATATATCATTACATAAGCTTCAGGTGTATGATACTATGATTTGATGTCTGTGCTCATTACACAGTGATCATCACCAGAAGTCCAGTTACCATTCACTACCATACACTTGAACCCCTTTATCAATTTTGCCTACCTCTCAATCCCCTTCCTCTCTGGTAACCACCAGTCTGGTCTCTGGGTTTATGGGTTTTATTTTGTTTGTTCATTTATTTTTGTTTTTGTTTTTTTAGATTCCACATATGAGTGAAATCATACAGGTTTTGTCTTTCACCTTGACATTTCACTTAACATAAAACCTTCAATGTCCATTCATGTTGCTGCAAACGGCAAGATTTCATTCTTTGTAATGGATGAATAGTATTCCATTGTGTATATACACCACATCTTCTTTATCCATCCATCCACAGATGGAGACCTAGGTGGTTTCCACACCTTAGCAACTGTAAATGATGCAGCTAAGAACAATTGAGTGCATATATCTTTTTGAATTAGTGTTTTCTTATTCTTTGGATAAATACGCATCAGTAGAATAGCTGGGTTGTATGATTCCTGCTACCTTTAAACATTTGGGGAGAGACAGACAATAGTTGTACTAATCAGAATTGGAGAGCCAGATGGGTTGGCATTTGGATTATGTGAATGATCCAGAATTAACCTACGTATAACAACTTGGTACTTTAGTCACTGTAGCAGATTGTGATTTTTTAAGACAATTACAATAGTATCTCCTATCCACATGCTCTCCAAGACCCTTGCCACTACCCAAAAGGTACAGGTCTCTTCCCTTTGAACCTGGAAAAGCCATTGTGGCTGTTTCAAGCAAAGCAAGGTCATAAATATGCTGTCCATATCCACCTGTTTTCTGGGGATTTTCACTATTGGAACAAGAACTATGCTATGAAGAAACCCAAGAAAGCCATGAAGGGACCCATATGAAGAGGAACTGAGGCCCCTGGCCACAGCCACAGCTGAGCTCCTAGCTGACAGCCAGCACCAACTTGTGGGTGAGCCATACTGAAACTGGATCCTCCAACCTTGTGTCACGCCACGCCAGCGGACACCACACGGAGCAGAGATGAACCACTGCCTGAGCTCTTTCCGGTGTGCAGATACGTGAGTACACTAAATGGTTGTTATTAAATTAACCCACTGTGGTTTAGTATGGTTTGTCATGGAGCATTAGATAACTGATGTAGTGACCTAAAAATTACATTAGAACTTGATTTTGGGAAAGAGCTCTGCTTTTAGTCCCTGAAAGTGGTAGTCAGTGAATATCAAGGAATTAAATATTTCCTATGAAAATAATGTTATTGGAATCCCAATAATTTGACAATGTTAAGGAGTTAAAGAATTTGCAGCCATATTTTAAAACCTCCATGACCATGGAGAAGACAATGGAAGCTACAGAAGAAGAGAAATTACCTCAAGTGAGAGGGAAATGTGAGAAAAGAAGGCCTATAAAAAGTCCCAAGGAAACCATGGTATTTGAGGGCTGGGTAGAGAAGAAGGAGTCAAAAGTTGGCAAAGAAGCTGTCTGGGAAGTAGCAGAAAGAGCAGAGTTTATGATTACTAAGACTCCAAGGGAACGGGTGTCTTAAGGGTGAGGCATTTGTCTGAGTTGATGCCAGAAGTGAGAACTGAAAATAAAGGTGTTGTAAAGAAAACGTTATATGCTATTAGGATCAAGATAAAATCAAATTAATTTTACATATGATGGATATATAAAGGTAGCATATGTACCTGCCTTTTAATAGTTTACAAGTATAGTTGAGAAATAAACTGTGTGTATAATGGCACAGCAGTAAGACAGAGGAGAATATAATTAGATTTGGGGATGTATGATAGTTCAAAGACAATTAAGAATTACCTTAGTAAGATGGTTGGAGGTGGGACTCGAGATGTTGTAGAATGTAAGAAAGCAGGATAGAGATAGAAGGATGGATGTGTGCATGAAATGCACATAGAAAAATAGCAATTGAAGTGGAGAAAGCTAACTTTATCGCCAGGGATGAATAGCACAAAAAACAAAGATTTTCAGGGAGTTGAGGAACCTGTGGGAGATCACTTAGTGGAAGATATTTGAAGGCATGGTAGTCTGCTGGCTGAGAAGCTAAATAATTTTTTTTAATCCTGGAAAGAATTGAAACCTGAAATTTTACAGATAGGTAATCCATGATATCCAAAGGTAGCCTACATTAGTGGGAGATGCATTATTTCTAGAAACTGTTATCTTAAGCATTTCAAGATCAAATATGTTTGTTGATAATTCTGTTGCTAATGAACCATCAAGTTTGAGCAGTACGGGACTCAATAGAGACTGTACCCGACTTACGTACAATGGTTTGACTTATGATTTTTTTTTTTTGGCCATGTCGGGTCTTAGTTGGGGCACACAGGATCTTCATTGAGGCATGCGGAATCTTTTTGTTGCAGAGCATGGGCTTCTGTCTAGTTGTGGCATGTAGGTTTTCTCTTCTCTGGTTGTGCCCAGGCTCCAGAGCATGTGGGCTCTAATTTGCTGCATGCGGGCTCTCTAGTTGAGGCACGCGAGCTCAGGAGTTGTGGCACACGGGCTTAGTTGCCCCACGACATGTGGGATCTTAGTTCCCTGACCAGGGATCAAAGCCATGTCCCCTGCATTGGAAAGCGGGTTCTCTACCACTGGACCACCAGGGAAGTCCCGACTTATGATTTTTAAATTTACAATGGTGTGAAAGCGATATGTATTCAGTAGAAACTGTACTTAAAATTTTGGATTTTGGTTTTCTCCCAGGCTAGCCAAATGGAGCAGGACACTCTCTCGTGATGCCGGGCAGAGGCAGTGAGCCACGCCATCATGAAGGTACAACTATTCTGTTTTTCAATTTCAGTACAGTGTTCCATAAATTACATAAGGCATTTGATACTTTATTATAAAATGGGCTTTGGGGTAGATGATTTTGCCCAACTGTAGACTAATGTAAGTGTCCTGGACACGTTTAACTTAGTCTAGGCTAAGTTATGATGTTCATGGCTACAGTGTATTAAATGCACTTTTGACTTAACATATTTTCAGTTTATGATGGGTTTATTGGGATGTAACCTCATGGTCAGTCAAGAAAGATCTTTGTTTGGTCTTTTTTCATAGCAAAATTTTATTTGACCCAAACTTTCCATGTAATCATTCAATCCTTTAATTAAGCATATATAAGTTTTTACAACCTTTCTAGCCAACAGTAATCCTAGCTTTCCATTAATTTTAACTGTGAAGAAAAATCAGAGAATATTAATTTTTCTAAGTCTAGCATTTTCCCATATGTTCCATTCTTTTTCTAGATTTCAGAACTAATCTTATTGTCCTTAAGTTTAGCTCAGCCTGGGCTGTGATCCCATGATTCATCTGGCCAAGAAAACTCCAAGTTCATTGGCTACCTTTCAAAAGATGTTCCTGCTAACGTTGTTTGTTAGTCTCCTGGGTCAAAAGGCGTCCAATAGAGATAGAATTAACAATATATTTGATTTCTAAACCACAGCTTAATGCAAAAGAAAAAGTAAACAATTCCTAAGAATGTGAAGAATACAAGTCCTTCAAGTAAAGGCTTATCCATACGACAATTTCTTCAAAGTTAAATTCTGACATCTAAAGAGATACACTACCGTTCTCAAATCACACTGGCCTTTAAAATACTCACATCAATAAATTTGGAAACCATAACTGCTTGCATGATTCAGTTGCTAGTCTAATTATTATACTGATTAAATCATTTGTTTTGATTGATTCTAAGTCATACCTTTTTAGAGAGCGTGGATTGCTTTTGAAACAATGGTGTAAGAGAAACCTTAGGTTATTTGCTGCCTGCAGTCAAAAAGACCTTCATTGTTTGCTAAACTTATCATAATATGTTATAGTGGTTGGTTTGTCAGATAGCTTTTTTTAATGTATTTATCCATCTTATTTATAAAATACACATATTATCAAAATTTATTTTTTAATATTGGAAGCAGTAACATTGCTCAAAAGTTTTAAAAAGTAGCAAAGGGGTGCCAAAGAACAACAGAATTGCATCCACATCTTTCTGAGTAGCTGGAAAATAAAAGATATGAATTACCTGGGGTTTTGCATTGCCTCAAAGATCACTCTTATCTGTGACTCCAACTCAATGATTTGTAGCTCTGGAATATTTTTTGGAGGTAAATACAACCAATCACTCGAATTTCTTGTAATGGCTCCCCCTTTCCATTTAAAGTAAATCTTTTAAATATAAATGCATAATATCCTCACTTAGAGATATAACCTAGTAAATACAATTTTATAATTTATGAGTTAAAGTTGATACTTTAACATCGCTTTAATGATTCAAGATCTTACAAAATTTTAAGGTTAAGATTTTAATTTTGAACATTAATTCTAATTGTACAAAACAGCGTATGGAATATATATCATCTCTTTCAAATAACTATTGTGTTAATCTATGTGCTCTGAGAAGCAGATGCCAAGACAACATTAAATGGGGAAAGGTTTCATGGCTGGTGTGAAATGCTTGTGCTAAAAATAAATGGGGAGAGGTCAGATGTGGTTGGCAGACAAGTCAGATCCTGATGCAATTCTGATCCCAAGTGAGGGAGGGAGAAGGAGAAGACTGGGAAGAGAGAATCTTGGGGTGGCGCCTTGTAGACTTCAATACAATCAATGGAAGGTTCGGCAAAGCTATTTGTGTGTCCTTGAGCCAAAGATGATTGACAATGGGATGCTTTGCCTTCCTTTCCTTTCCTTTCCTTTCCTTTCCTTTCCTTTCCTTTCCTTTCCTTTCCTTTCCTTTCCTTTCCTTTTTTCTCTTTCTTTTTCTTTCTTTTCTTTCTTTCCTTCTTTCTTCCTCTTATTTTTTTTTAAATTACAGTATAGTTGATTTATAATATTGTGTTAGTTTCAGGTGTACAGCTAAGTGATTCAGTTATACATACATATTTTTTTCTAATTCTTTTCCATTATAGGTTATTACAAGATATTGAGTAGTTTCCTATGCTATACAGTAAATCCCTACTGTTTATCTATTTTATATATAGTGGTGTGTATCTTACTTAATCTGATACTCCTAATTTATCCTTACCTTTCTCTTTCCTCTTTGGTAACCATAAGTTTGTTTTCTGTGTCTGTGAGTCTATTTCTGTTTTGTAAATAAGTTCATTTGTATTATTTTTTAGATTCCACACATAAGCGATATATCATGTAATAGTTTTCTTTCTCTGACTGGCTTACTTCATTTAGTGTGATAATCTCTAGGTCCATCCATATTGCTGCAAATGGCATTGTTTCATTTTTTTTTATGACTAAGTAATATTCCATTGTATATATGTACCACATATTTATCCAGTCATCTGTCAGTGGACACTTAGGTTGCTTCCATGTCCTGGCTGTTGTAAATAGTGCTGCTGTTAACATTGGAGTGCATGTATCTTTTCGAATTAGAGTCTTTGTCTTTTCCAGATATATGCTCAGGAGCGGGATCCTGATCCAGCAGGATCCTGATCCATCAGGATCATATGGTAACTCTATTCTTGGGTTTTTGAGCTGCATAGCAGCTGCACCAATTTATAGGGAATGCTTTGTCTTCTTGGGCTGACCTGCCTTAGTATTGCCACTGCACCTACTCATTGCCTGGGAGCCACCTGTGAGATGCATGTCCTCAGCTCAAATACTGAGGTGAGTTTACAGTCCAGTAGCTGGGACCTTCAGTTAATTACTCTCCCTGTAGTAGGACATTTGTCAGGCACATTCATGACATTGATGGCTGCCACAACCACCACATCAGTATCTCCAAATCTGGCCTCTTTCCTGATTTCTTCTAAATTGTGAAGTGCCTACAAAGCTCCATCTGAATGACCTCTGCTCTCAAACTCAGTGATTTAGTACATCCCAAAATGAACACTTAGTTCTGTCCTAACTCATATCACCATTCTCCCAAGTACCAACAGCACACTTTACCTCTTCTTTCCTTTGTCTTCCAGATCCAAATAACTAGTGCACTCTGTCGACCCAATCTCTATCCCATTTTTCTTTCTCTTTTTTTCCCTACAGGCTCCCAGTGTTACTGCTCAGATTTAGACCTTCAGCCCATTTATGGTACATCATGTGCACAGCTGGCCTCTCTACAGGTGTCCCCCACCTCGCAGAGCTCCTCTCTAATCCATTTAAGGCGCTGCTGCCAGGTTAATCTCTTCCAAAGGGCAGACATTGTATTCTTCCCATTCTCAAAATAAAAACCCTTTAGGGATATGTGCATACCCATGTTCACTGCAGCATTATTCACAAGAGCCAAGAAATGCAAGCAACCTAAGTGTCCATCAACAGATGAATGGATCAAGAAGATATGGCACATATACACAGTGGAATATTGATCAGCCATGAGAAAGAAGGAAATCCTGCCAAGTGCCACAACATTGATGGACCTTGGGGGCATTATGCTAAGTGAGGTAAGTCAGACAGAGAAAGACAAACACTATATGATCTCACTTATATGCCGAATAGGAAGAAACTGAACTTGTAAAAATAGAGAGTAGAATGGTGGTCACTAGGGCCAGAGGTAGGGAGATGTTTAAGTGTACAAACCTAAAACAAGTAGATAAATCCTGGAGATCTAATGTACAACATAGTGATTATAGTCCACAATACTGTATTATAAACTTCAGAGTTACTAAGAAGTTAAATCTTAACTGTTTTCAACACACAAAAAATAATAAGTATTTGACATCATAAAGATGTCAGCTAACACGATGGTGGTAATCATACTGCAATACATAAATTATCAAACCAACACATTGTACACCTCAGACTTACACAGTGTATATGTCAATTAAAGCTCAATGAGGGACTTCCCTGGTGGCACAGTGGGTAAGAATCTGCCTGCCAATGCAGGGGACATGGGTTCGATCCCTGGTCCGGGAAGATCCCACATGCTGGGGAGCAACTAAGCCCGTGTACCACAGCTGCTGAGCCCACGCATCGCCATTACTGAAGCCCGCCAGCCTAGAGCCCGTGCTCCGCAACAAGAGAAGCCACTGAAGTGAGAAACCTGTGCACCACATCAAAGAGTAGCCCCTGCTTGCCACAACTAGAGAAAGCCCACGTGCAGCAACGAAGACCCAATGTAGCCAAAAATAAGATAGGTAAATAAATAATAAAAATAAATCTTTAAAAAAAAAAAGCTCAGTGAAAACAAAACAAACCAAAAAAAAACAAAAACAAAAACAACCTTCGATGACTCCCAGTCTCTTACAAAATGAGCTGCTATACCCATAGCCTGTCATTCAGGGCCTCCATGATCTGGCTCCATGATCTGGCTTTTCAGTTCTTCCTCCTAAAATCCCTTTCATACACACTGGTTGTCATCTTCCCGAGTTACAGCAGAGCCACAATTATACTCTGAACTTTCCTACCTTCATGAATTTTCATCGTAGACTTGCTTTTATTTTCTGTCAGTCCTGTGTTGCTTCAAAACCATCCATCACAGCCCTGCTCAAATGTTACTTCCTCTGCAGAGCTCTCCTCAAATCCCTTAACTGGAAGTGCTCTATTTGCTGACATTTGCTGGTATATAAAATATGCCTCCAGTTTATAATGAAATTTGTGTTATGGGCTGTGAGGATGTACATTATCAAACATATATTGAAATTGATTTTGTGAAGAAAAATGTATTATTTCGTTCATGCAAATACCAATACTGTAATCCAGCAGGAAGGTATCAATTCTGGGTATGCAGAACTGTTAACCCTGAAAAATGGAAATTGCAGATTTCAAAAAAAATGTTTTGGTGTCATGGAATACTGGCATATATCAGGCACCCACACAGCAAGTTTACTGGTAATTGGAGATCACATAATACAGTAAAGCAAATGCCACTACAGTATTTCAAGAAGTACTTTAACTAAAGACCAAGCCACAGTATAAAGTAAATGTGGCTGAATTATTATACAGATAACTGAAGTACATTTAGGAAAAAATCATTTATAATGAACCAGAACCAAAGATAAAGCACAATAACACAGCTGAACGAACTTCAGTGTCATGTTTATACATGAAGTGTTTGACTATTAGCACCTAGCAAAAAAAGAGTAAAAAAAAGAAAATACATTCACCTGTACGTGATATTATAGCAACACTATTGTTGCATTTAGCTATGGCTTACGCTACGAATAAATTTAAATATGAAATGTTTGGGGAATAACAGAAACACTATATTGGATCAGCCTGAGGTCTGTGGTTTTTAAATTTTTGCTAAGAAAGATGGCAATAGGATGCAAATTCAAAAACAGTTGTTTTGTTTCCGTCTTCTGAACCCCCACGGCATAGTGGCAGGCATCTCTCCATACACGGGCCCATTTCAACCTGCTGCTGTATCCACGCTGAACTCCTCTGGACTAGGATTCTTGAGGGTAGGCCGTGTGCTAATTCAGCTTTCTATCTTCACAGTTATTTGCTTATGGATGAATGAAAGAAATGAGATAGACTGAATAGGCAATCAGAAGAAACAGAAGGAAAAGTAGAGGTTGATCAGATAGACAAGAGAGAAAAGGGAACCACAGGCTGAGAAGAGCATGTGGGGAAGGCGTCCACTTGTGAGCAGACATTCTGTATATGGAGGAACCATGAGAAAAGCAGCTGAACCAGTAGAAGCCGAGTCACGAAAATTTCCCATGTCACACTAAAGAGTTTGGACTGTATTCTTTAGATCATGGGAAATCATTCAAGGAAATGAAAAGATAAGACTTTTAGAAACATCATTCTGGCAGAGCAGAGGTTGGCTGGGAGTGTGGGGGAGGGATAGACATGGTGACAGCAGGGACAGGGAGACCAACTAGGAGGAGGCTGTTACAATATTTCAGACAAGACACGGTTAGAGTTTGTCCTAAAGCCAAAGCAATGGGAATGAAGCAAAGGAAGGAATCTGATAAGTATCTGGAAGCTTTAAGCAAAGGGACCTGGTAATTGACTGTACACAGGCCGTGAAAGAGAGGGAGGGAGTCCAGGATGAGTCTTAGATATTTGATGGTGGTGCCGTCTACTCGAGAGCAGTGTTTTAGGAAAGGTAATGAATTCCGCTTCAGGACCCAAGATGTGGGAAAATTACGGAGCTCTTAAGCAAATAGAAGAAATGTGATTCAAGAGATAGCTGGTGAGCCAAGAGAGAGGCTGATTATTTACTATACTTAACTGTGCTTTACCTTTCCATATCTTGGGCTATCATTCTTTCCTTCCATTGATTTTTTCAGGCTTCCAGAATCTCTTAATATGCATATTATGTGTAGAAGAGTACTTCTAGAATCTTCTATTTCTTTCCCAGATGTAAAGGCTCCTTGATCTGGTGTATGCTTCAAGTGTTTTACTGATCTTACAGAGCCCATCCCCATCCCTTTTACCCCAAGTACGAAATTTAGAAAAAAAACCTGGTAGGCCACTAGGTCATTACAACAGGATATTATTTTTCAACATACAATAAGAATATCTCAAACATTCCAGAATCCTCAAAGGGTAGCGCTTTTCCTATTTTTTTGTTTCAAATTATAAACCAGACTTTTTGGTGAGCATCAGTGTAAAGCTTTATAAAATTGAATTTGTAAATTCCTAAGTGCTAGTCAGAATCTTTGAAGATAATGTTTTCATAAGCAAAAGATGCCACCCTGCCCCTTAAAAAAACAGTGAATCTCTACCTTTCTAAAGCGATACGTTATCTTTCAGGACAGAGAGTTTTTTCTAAGGACAGGACTAGAGGTTTGGATAGCAAATTTAGTTGATGTTTAAAGTAAAAAAAAGAGAAAAAGAAAGAAGGAAAACATTCTTACTTAACTAAATATTGAACTGTTTCTCCTTTCAAAAGCAAATGTGCCTGCAAAAAAAAACATATTAAGTATGATAAACTCACAACCAACATAAAACAGCTGTCTCAAGAAATTGACCTTTTAAGGGATAAATTTATTTCTATGAGGGTCATAAATATATTTTTACATGAGTAAAAATTTCATATCTCACCCAATCCTGCCCCTTACCAGCACAAACTTGAAAAGTACCTTGTTCCTTGTTCAAACTTGTTGCTGATGAAAAACAACTCTTTTTTTTTTAACAAGGTACTTTTCTGTAATGCTCAAATGTCAATTGTAACCCTGAAGTCAGCATGTAAAATGCTGAATCTTTCTTCCCTGTTAAAGAGTAAATTTAATTTAATTTAATTAATTAATTAATTAATTTTGTAATTTATTGGCTGTGTTTGGTCTTCGTTGCTGCACACAGGCTTTCTCTAGCTGCAGTGAGTAGGGCTACTCTTCCTTGTGGTATGCGGGCTTCTCCTTGCAGGGGCTTCTCCTTGCGGTGGCTTCTCTTGTTGTGGAGCATGGGCTCTGGGCATGCGGGCTTCAGTAGTTGTGACACTCGGGCTCAGTAGTTGTGGTGCATGGGCTTAGTTGCTCCTCGGCATGTGGGATCTTCCCAGACCGGGGATCAAACCTGTGTCCCCTGCATTGGCAGGTGGATTCTTAAACGCCGCACCATCAGGGAAGTCCCAAGAGTAAATTTTAAATCCCTCATTTCAATCTTAATACTTGGGATCCTGAAATGGTCAAGATCACTTGTAAGTTTCAAAAACCAGGGGACTAAAATGGCTAACAAATATGTATGTGAGGATCATTGATTTTTACTAGTGAAATGAAACCACCTCTGGGCCACACAATTTCAGATAGAACTAAATTGGTGTGTAAATTCTCTTAAAGCAGAAAGTGAAAAGCTTTAAACTCTAGGAGAATTTCTAAATTTCAGACAACACACACTTATGTTGGGATGTATCCCAAGACCTTGGAACCAATACTCAAATTACTTATGACACATAGGCCAGAATTTAAGCACCTGAATTCTCAACACAGAGATCATCTTCTATAGATGACAAACAAATTCACAGCCGCCAAGTTTTATGATTCAGTCAGGAGACAATTTATTGAAACTTTCCCCATGATCTCAGTATCCTTGGACTTAACTCTGAAAAGCTGGGAAGTTGGAGAAGTAGTAAGTTGTGGAATAATTTACAATATGAAATATTAAAATTCTACCTCTTAAGAACCAGGATAATAACTTGAATACTTCGTATTCCAGTTAAGATGTCCAGGTAAAATTTAGTGACTTTTATTCTCTTTGTTTTGATTCCTGGGTAATCACAGATGTCCGAAGGAGAGTTTGCCTGCACTGTGTTTCCAAAGACTATTGCATAGAATTTTTCCCTTGTTCTGAATGGTCAACATTTTTTTTCTTACAAATATTACTGGTCACTTTGATGATGACAGAAGAAATTCTCTATTTCAGAGGCTCATTAGGAAAAAAGTCCTACCAATGCTTAGCATCTTCTATATTCCAGGCATTATACTGGCTATTTTCATTTTTACTCAATTGAAATGACTCAAATTAATTTTGTTAAATTCATTTTATGAATTCAATTTATGTCAACTTTAAATATAAGACTTGTATCAGTTTTCTATTGCTGTGTAAGAAATTAAACAAATTACCACAAACATCACCCATTTATTAGCTCATAGTTGTGTAGAAGTCTGGGCAGTTCTGGAATGATGTACCTGGCCTCTCTGCTCAGAGTCTCACATAGCTGAAATCAAGGTGTCGGCCAGGCATGTGTTCCCATCTGGATGTCAGGATATTTTTCCAAGCAGAATTCAGTTCCTGTGGCTATAGAAATCAGGCATGCACTTCCTCACTGGCTGTCACCAGGGAGCTTCTCTTAGCTCACAGAGACCTCCTACATTCTTTGCCACCTGGCCCTCTCCTCCTTCAAAGCCATCAATGGAGAATCTCCCTTGTGTCAAATACACTTCACACATCTAATCTCTCAAGGAAGGACCTTGTCCCTCTTACAGGATCGCTTAATTAGGTTAAGCCAAATTAGGATAATCTCCCTATTTTAAGGTCATCTGATTTCAGATCTTAACGGCATCTGCAAAATCCCTTCACAATAGCACCTAGATTAATGTTTGATTGAATAACTGGGGGAAAACGTGTGTGCACCAGGGGCTGGGGAGTCTTGGGGACAATCTTAGAATTCTACTTATCAGTCTCACAAGTCTGTAATCAAAACAGCAGCTAGGCTGTATTCTCATCCGGACGCTTGACTGGGGAAGAATGTGTTTCCAAGCTGATTCAGGTTGTTGGCAGAATTCATATACTTGTGACTGTGTGATTGAGGACCTTGGGTTTTTGTTGGCTGTTTGCTGAGAGTCACTCACTGGTCTCAGTGGTGACCTACAGTTACCGGCTATGTAACCATCTCCATAGGCAATTCGAAGCATGGCTGTTTACTTCCTGAAGGCCAGTAAGAGAGTACCTTTGTCCTGTCTGCTAAGACAAAATCTTATATGATGTAATCTAATCATGGGAGTGACATCCTATTTTCTTTGCCATATTCTTTTACTGAGAGCAAGTTACAGTTTCCATCCTGCAGTCAAAGGGAGGAAATTATACAAGGGTGCCTTCTGCCGTATCGGCCACAAAAAGTCTGTGCTCAGACCAACTTTGGAAGAAGTTCATAACAAAGTGGTTTCCAGCTTTTTGAGAACAGGGCCTTGTTGAATGTACAGTAGTTGCCACCAGGATGTCAACCCACATCATTAAATGGGTATCCCTTTTCAAACTCCAGATCTGATATCAAATTTTCTGGGTTTGAATCCCAGTTCTGTCGTGGATTAACTGTGCAACTTTACCTCTCTATGCCTCAGTTTCCTCCTCTACAAAATGAAGATGACAGTACACTCCCCCCCCCCTTATGGGTCATTATGAGGATTAAGGAGACATCATTTAAAATGGAGCTTGATATACAGTAACTGTTCAGTGAGCATTAGACTTTATTTTATATGCCTTATCTCCCTCTGGATGATTTATATTTATCTAATCTGTTCTTAAACCTATGTATTGTTCTTGATATGCGGGTTTTGCTAAATCCTTATCCAGTCTTTTCACCTTTAAGAGCTCCTCTTTACTTCTTTTCATGCATTTGGTGAGGTTGTCCATGTTTGTTCTCTGTTCACATATTATGATGCTGATTATGCTTTCACAAACGCTTTTAATTTCCAAACTATTAATAAGTCTCTTGAGGGAAGTGAATTTTAATATAAATTTCCTTTAACATATTTTAGTTATATGTATCTTGTTCTTTAGATGAGGTTGAGTGGTAGACTATGGTTAGAGGGTGATTAAATCTGGTGAGGGTTGGTGGTTAAAAAAAAATATATATATATATATATGTAGTTTGTAGCGGTGGGTGAGGAGTTGTATGTGGGGGTGATCATTGATCACAAGACGAAACATCCTGGGAATTTACACAGTCTGTATGTTGGAGGGAAGCTGAATCAAATTTACTGAATTAAATTGAGTAGCACCAGTTCTGTGCTCAGCTCTACACCAAGCTCTATACAGGAACAAAAATGCGATAAACCTCGTTTTCTATTCTGAGGCTTACAGTGTTGCTAGGGAAACAAAGCTCATGCATGCTAGACTGACATACTGTAAGATGGCATAAGATTGCGTTAAAATTAGATAGACGAGTATATGGGCATAAGTGATATCAGATCTCAAAGGAGGGAAGATGGATCAAAGAGGGCTTGCTATTCTCTAGATTATAAGTAGAATTTGGAGAGGTAGAAAGTAATGAAACACACATTCAGGGATGGGAAATATTTTGAACACTAGTTTGCCATTAGAACTGACCCTAACCTGTTCACAAGACAGCAAGAGAACAGAATAGGGGTTTCTGTTAAGGAGAAAGCAGCAAAGCATTTACTCTATCTAATCTTTATCATGGCTCTTATTTTATGACAGTAGACCTTAGGGTAATGGGGGTTAAAATATCTATCTGCAACATGAAAATGCCAAAATGTGAAGTGACACGTTCGATGTCACACTGCAGGATAAGATAGAATTCAGTTGTCAAGTTTTTGTTCATGTGTTTTAAACAGAAAGCCCTACCGTGAATCTTTTCAATTAAAAAAAAATCAGGACTAGCCTTACATGTAATTGTGAATGAATACCAGAAAGAACAAAACAGGATATTAGTTTCTCAGATAATTAAAAGATGTCATAAAGCATAAAATGCTTCATCTTATCTTACAATTACATAAGTTGAAAAAGTACTTTCCAGTGCACACTTTCTTTAGATTCCTGCAACAAATCTGTGAATAGAAAGCACGGCTTACAGGTAGCTACATTCTATTGTAATAACCTATCTAAAAAGTTATATTTCACTATACGTAATGGAAGAATGTATTTTAAGTGGCTATTTATAAATTGCAATTGTATTAAATCATACAGGCAATATTATTTGTTGAGAAAGCTAGTAATTGAATGTTATTAGCCAATTGTTTCATGACCTTATGATTTTTCAGAGTCTCTCAGAAACCAATTTTCTACAATGAGCTATTGGAGTAAGTAGAAAGACAGAAATTCTTATAAACTGAAATCTACTTCTCTCAGCAATAAATTCTTTGTCTAGTAAATACAAGCTCATCTTGTGCTCATAAAGTAGGGCACTACACTTCTTTCCAGCTATTTTAGTACATCTTGAATGTGGTTCCTTTTTAACTGAAAAAAGAATTGTGCTCATAAATTCTCCCCGAACTCCTGAGAGCCACAGTAATCACTGCCTACAGAGAATCTAGTCCAGTAGATAGACCTGGGATCAATATTGATTGTGACATTAAATAAATGGGTTTGATCTTCCTTTTCAACACTCAAGGCTACAAGAAATGCAATCTCAAAGAAACAGAGCAGGAAAAATAGGCGTGGGAGTGGGAAACCGGGCTTATGTCTTGTCCCAGAAAATAGACTAATTGTCATTTAAAGTGTCTATCTGTTTCTAGGTCAGACACCAAAGAGGAATGGAGCCTCCCAAATTCACTTTAAATGTAGATAGAACCTGACGTTTGCCTGGTTTTTTAGCGCAGGTTGTGCACTACCCAAGGGCACCTGCTAAGGGGACAAGAGGGATTAAGTCCATCTCTCACTTGGCTTGGCAATCTATGTGCCTACATGAGAATATATCTGCTTGGATGAAAGGGTGTCTTTTTTCTCATTCACGCAACTGCTCTTGTGTGGACTGGCTGTGAACGTACTAAAGACTACCCCATTGGCCCCCAAAGCAAATACACTAACCATGTCTGGGGAATCTTGTAATAAATATCTTTGCTCTGCTTATTCTAGTTAAACATGTGCCTTCCTTTCTCTGTGTGAAGACCATGTTAAGACAAAATTCTCAACTTACGCTGAAGACAATTGTCAACTCTCTTCAACAAAGGAAAAAAAAATTCCACCTTCATAAAAAGCTATTATGTTAATTGTCCACTTCTGTTATGAAATTTAGAAAAATATTTAGCTTCAAGACAAAACAGGGGACTTCCCTGGTGGCACAGTGGTTAAGAATGCACCTGCCAATGCAGGGGACACGGGTTCAACTCCTGGTCCTGGAAGATCCCACATGCCGCTGAGCAACTAAGCCCGTGTGCCACAACTACTGAGTCCATGCGCTGCAACTACTGAAGCCTGTGTGCCTAGAGCTGGTGCTCCGCAACAAGAGAAGCCACCTCAATGAGAAGCCCATGCACCTCAATGAAGTGTAGCTCCCTCTTGAAAGCCTGCATGCAGCAACGAAGACTCAAAGCAGCCAATTAATTAATTAGTATTAAAACAAAAGACAACACAGAATGTCAGTAGTTTCTTACATGAATCCTTATCACCTGCTAAACAGTTCTCCAGTGTGATTCCCAAACACACTTTGTCATTCCATAGTTGACATTATTATTCAAGCTCAGAAAGCTCTCCTTTGTCTTCACTGCTTTTCAAAATTCCCCTTCCCCGAGAGTAGCATAGACATATATATATTACCAACTGTAAAATAGATAGCCAGTGGGAAGTTGCTGTATAACAAAGGCAGTTCAACTCGTGGATGGATGATGCCTTAGAGGACTGGGACGGGGAGGGTGGGGGGGAGTCGAGGGAGGGAGGGAATATGGGGATATGTGTGTAAAAACAGATGATTGAACTTGGTGTACCCCCAAAAAAATAAGTTAAAAAAAAAATTCCCCTTCCCCTCTTATTCAAAGCTCCAGACAAATTCTACCTTATCCAAGAACCATTTCATTTTTCTCCCGTCCATGCTAGAATACTCCTCCACCCTATCTGTTCATCTCCATAACAAACAGTTTGGTTGATACAGCCCAGGGCCCAGGCTGTAGCAAAAGAGCACGTAATTCAGAGCAAGTCAGCTTGGGTGCAGTGGGCGCAGCGTCAGCAGCCGGGGTAGGAGGAGAGATTGGGAGGAGAGACAAAGCTGGAGGCAGCAACACCACCTGAGGAACGCCGTGGGGATGAGGAGACAAAGCGTCTGTCGTAAAGAACAGCATTGCTTTAGTCCAGGCTCTCAGCAGAGACTACTGGCGTTAGAGGTACCCATGGGCCAACATGGAGAGTTCTCAGTTCCTCTGATACTGTCTGGGAGGGGAAAAGAACCCAGGGAAGCTAGGAGGATAGCTTTTACCTGCTGGGTGGTCACCCAGAGACTCTTTAGAGCAGCGGTCCCCAACCTTTTTGGCACCAGGGACCAGCTTGACGGGAGACAATTTTTCCACGGATGGGGGTGGCCGAGGGAGGATGATTTCAGGATGATTCAAGCACATTACATTTATTGTGTACTTTATTTCTATTATTATTACATTGTAATGTATAATGAAATAATTATACAACTCATCATAATGCTGACAGGAGGCGGAGCTCAGGTGGTAATATGAGCTATGGGGAGCGGCTATAAATGCAGATGAAGCTTCCCTTGCTCCTCTGCCGCTCACCTCCTGCTGTGTGGCCCAGTTCCTAACAGGCCACGGACTGATACCCATCCATGGCCCAGGGGTTGGGGACCCCTGCTTTAGAGTGTCTATTATTCTGTTACTCTGTTACGCATAGCAGCTCTTTGATTGTCTGGCCTCAGACTGATGAATGAGCAATCATGTACGATTCCAACACCTCCCATACCCTTAAATTGCCTTTGTGCAACTCTGCTACCTCAAGCTTTATTTACTGCTTTACTTTATTTCCTGCTTTATTTTACTGCATATTTACTTCCTTCTCCGTCTTTCCACTCCCCCTTTTCTGGCATGATATTATTCCTTTTCCCCGATATTAGGAGTCGTCCTTGAATGTGAGAGTAATATTGGTCAAATGGTCCTACTTTGTGAGTAGAGGAGTAAGTAAGTAGCTGGGAACCAAACAGGCCCAAGCACATCAAATTATCCTATCCACTCTCTTCGGGATATGCCCTTAGATTTTCTCTGCTGTCTTCACTCATATTAGTCCATCTATTTTGACGAAGTTTCCATTCTGCTGTCCTCTTAAAATCAAACCCATCCTTTAATATTCAAGTCAAATGCTAATTCTTTCTTAAAGTAGTTCCTGAAGTATGATATTTTGCTTCCTCTTAGCATACATCTTACAGATTTAGAAGCAACCTGAGGTCGGATGAGAGGACGGAAGACCAGATGGATGAGAGCCAGGATGCCAGTTCCCAGACAGCAAGTAGGAGTCTAAAGGTTGGGGAAATACGCAGACCACCTCCAGCATGTTAAAGCTCAGAATATGAAACAAGTGGGAAAGCAGGTCAGGATCCAGGAATTGAAGCCAAAATTTTGGATATAAGTAGGGCATTTGGGCCAATGTAAAGTAGCATTGGATGATCCAGGACTTTGGCAAAAAAAATTTTTTTTGAAGTTCATATCCAGCTTTATATGAAATGTTCTTACTTCCCAAAGAGCTGGTGTTTGTGCTCCAGAATTTTCAGTTCTTAGTTTGCTCTTCCTTTATAGCACTCATCACGCTGTACCCTGTACCTTGAAAACGCTCATCTTCCTTACTAGCCTGTAAGCCTCCTGAGGGCAGACACTGTGGTTTACTCTTGTTCAAAGCGCTTAGGTAGGTGCGATTATAGAAATATGCTGAGTGGATGGAATAAGATAGGCTCTACCATGAAGGATCTTGTCCTCTGGTGGTGGCAACAGACTAGTGAAGAGATGATTGTCAATATCAATATATTAAGCAGAGAAAGAAGAATACGCAAGAAAGTGGGTGTGACTAACAATGATAAAAAAATGCTTTTAAAAAAACACAAAAGACTTTTATTTGGCTGTAATGAGATCATTGATCATCTTCGAAAATTCTGCTTCAGCGCAGAAGTGGGGCAAATCTGCATAGACGTTTGCCATGCTTGTTCTGTGTTGACTGAAAAATGCATATACGTTGTAGTAAGTTCTGTATCGTTATTAGGTGCCAACCTCCTAGGACAATTCACATATTTCCATGTTTCTTTTTCTTCAGACCGTATTGTTTTTTCCACTAAATGTCATTATCTGAATAATCTAAATGTTTCAGTTGAACTTCATTCATAAACATGGGATTTTAATGGGCATTTTCATCCAAACCCTAAGGCTCCAGAATCCTATGTGAGTGAATTGTTTGGAGAAAGACGGAAGAGTGGTGGTAAAAGTGTAATGAGGTTACCCACATGGTCCCATTTTATTCTCCTTATAATAAAGAACTTTTCAGCTTCAATATCTTTTTAGACATCTGGAGAAGATTATTCAGTAAGATCATTTCAAGGCAGTCGCCATATTTAAAAATTTCAGTTAAACATTGATGACGCATTTTGCTCACTGAAGTTTTGTTCCAGTGTTACTTGTTCCACTGCTGGTAGTTTACAGTTTCACATTGTTTAAAATAAAAAGGAAGTTCTCCAATTCAGCTAAAACAAATTCTACAACCTCTCACCAGGAAAAGCAAGTTGCCTTTCCCATAAATTACTAAGTATTTAGAAAGGTGTGGAGCCCACATGCAAAAAAGGGCTGCAACCTATTGAGAAAAATACAATGAGCCAGTTACAGAGACTTGACGCCTGCCAGGTGTTGCTCAGAGATTATGCGTCACTGTGTATGTGAAAGTACATAGCAGAGAGTGGCATACCACACATGCCTTGCAAATGACAGTTCAAGTCTAAATTGTTTTATTTTTCAGTATATAATCGGATAAAGATTCTGTTGACAGGTATCATTAATCAGTGGTTATTTATTTATTGATAAATCAATTATAGATAGAAGTGAGAGGATTATCCATGGGGTCTTATAGCTTCAGAGGATCTAATACTAGTGTCTTTCTTAGGGTGAAGGGGAAAATTAAGTTGTTTATTTTCCCAAGGCTTCTTGATCTGGATTTCTTGTCTGGGTAAAATTAATGGTAAGAGGTGTTTTTTCATTTCTTTATTAATTGGTATTCACTGTTTTCATAAAATACATTTAAAAATATTAGACACATGAAATTAGAATATGTGATATGTGATATAATTAAGATTTTGATGCTTTCTCTCAAATATCTATCATAACTGATTAGCACATGATTTGACAAATATTTAGAAAATATCAGCAGCATTTCTTAATGGATGTCTCACTAACTCAATTTTTTTTGCATTTGAGCAGTAAACACCTAGCATGAACTTTTAATCAGGAATTAATAATATGCCATGTGATTTCACAAGTATATATCAACTAATTTAGTGCTCATAAATGAGGTTAATAGTAAGATAAAGCAAATTCAAATATTCATTAAGTAAGGGACTCATTTAACAAATCAAATGACCTCTCTTTGCTGGGTATTATTCTAGATGCTGGAAATAGGGCTGAGGAAGGGTTGGGAATTTTATTCAACTTTCAAGCTAATAAGTGAGCCTGTTGTGTCTGGATGCTGACAAGAGACACGAGCCTCTTGGGTCAGAGATGAAGGACTTTATTACTAATGACACAGCAGGCAGCATGAGCTTCCTGTTTGCTCGTGTCAGTTTCTCATGACCCCCAGTCTCCACAGGGTGACACAGGCGGGCTTATGTAGTTGCCTCCACACACGTTGGATTGCGTTAGAGGAGAGGAACAATGTGCTTGGAGAATCCATCACTTTCAGAGTGAACAAGCCTGTTCTTTGTCTGGGGGAGCTGTTACCTCTTCCCTCCCAAGTTGCTTGCTACAAATATAACCCTGAAAAATGGCCCAGGTAAAGACCAATGAAGTCCTGGTATCCTTGGCATACTTAGCAAGACTGTGCAGGGACTCTTAGCGCCCATTAGCAGATCGCCTCTCCCAACAAATCCCTAGATCCTTGCCCTTACAGAGCTTATATTCTATTATTAGGCTTCTTACTGGTTTAAGGGATTTCATCCTTGGCTGTTTTATTCCTTCAGAATTACTGTCAACACTACCTTAAAGCTTACACTGGTCTTTCCCCATTTTTACTTTTTATACTCACTGTTGCTTCATCTTCCATTGCTATTTACATCTTCCTTGTTGAGTCTCATGCATGAGTCAATTTTGCATATATCTGGGGAGCCACACTGCCATCACAAAGACTGGACTAAGTTCCCCAAGACATTTCCAAGTAATTTCCTCAGAGCCTCACTATCCATTCAGGGTATCTCGTTAGCCTAGAGCAATTGTCCCATTTAGGCCTGAAGACTCAGGTTAGTCAGAGTTTTGTCCAGGCCATTATTTAGTGTGGGTCACCTTGAGCTGGGCCTCTATGTCTGGGTCTGTGCCTTCTATGTCCCGCTAGCTGTTACATATTTGTGGTAGGAGAGGGCTGTCTATCTACTTACTTTATCCCTTTATTTCTTCCTATCCTCAGCTCTCGTTCTTTTTTTTTTTTTTTCATTTTTATTGGAGTATAGTTGATTTGCCATATTGTGTTACTTTCTGCTGTATAGCACAGTGGATCAGTTATACATATACATATATCCTCTCTTTAGATTCTTTTCCCATGTAGGTCATTGTGGAGTATTGAGTACTGTTCCCTGTGCTATACAATAAGTCCTTACTACTTATCTGTTTTATATATAGTGGTGCTACATGTCAATCCCAATCTCTCAATCCATCCCTTCCACCTTTCTCCCCTGGTAACCATAAAATTGTTTTCTACATCTGTAACTCTATTCCTGTTTTGTAAAATAAGTTCATTTGTACCATTTTTTTAAATTCCACATATAAGCAATATCATATGATATTTGTCCTTCTCTGTCTGACTTATTTCACTCAGTATGACAATTTCTATGTCTGTCTATGTTGCTCTTAATGGCATTATTTCATTCTTTTTTATGGCTGAGTAATATTCTATTGTATATATGTACCGCATCTTCTTTATCCATTCCTCTGTTGATGGGCATTTAGGTTGCTTCCATGTCCTGGCTATTGTAAATACTGCTGCAGTGAACATCGGGGTACATATATCTTTTTGAATTATGGTTTTCTCCATGTACATGCCCAGGAGCAGGACTGCTGGATCATATGATTCAGCTTTGGTTCTTTACAGCACGATTGTGCTCTGAAATTTTGTGTTGAGTGGTGACCAGTGTTAGAAAGAGAAAGGTTTGCTGTTTTATAGTTGCTTTGCTCTGAAGAATCTGAAACACCCAAGCCTACTTCCATGAAGGAGTGTCAGGAGCCCTAAATTCACCTCTGCTCCCTCATGATAGAGCCGGGGTGTTCTGGGGTAGAGCAGTAGTTCTCAGAGATAGAAAAGAAGTGTGGGTTCTTAGAAGGGTGACCTGAACGTGCCCATGTAAGTTTTTTCTACATCTTCAAGTAAGATGGTATAATATAAAAATCAACAAATATTTTACACTATCCTCTGATTCCTCTGATGTCTAACGGTGTTCATTCTGGCAAAACACTTCATCTGAATACTGTTCCAGACAGTGTTGGGTGCAATAGCCAGGTAGCCCATCCATACACCATAGTCCTGGTGGTGACAAACATAGTTCAGAAGAAGAAGAGAGGGAGAAAGATTGGAGAAAATAGAAGTATGAGATTGCAGCTAAGTGAGTAGACTTGTATGTTTAAATCGGCAACAGTTAATTTATATGTGTGTGTGTGTGTGTTATTTGTACGTCTGTACATGACTCACGGTTTAAAGGTGACTATGCATTGAAAGTATATCTATGTATACACACATATATATGACTGAAACAACTAACTTATAGGATATTAGCTCCAAGATACTATCATGGTTTAGAAAGATGAAGCAGTCATTTCCTTACCACTTTTATTATGTCACGTAGAAATATGTGTTCTGTGTGGGAAAGAAAAAAATGTTGTACAGGCAAAGGGATTTGTATGAGAAAGACAGGATATTTGAATGAGACTTAAAATCTATGACTAAATGAGAGAAGGAAATGACATTTCAAATACAATGCCCTTGTCAGGATATGCTAGAGAAAATTTATGTCACTGACAAGCCAAAGAAGGAGGCATTTGTATGGTACTGACAGTTGGTACAATATGTATGTGGAAATGAATTTAAGTGTGGGGGAAAAAGGGAAAAAGAAAACTAAAAGAAAATAGACTGTATAGAAAGAACAACCAACAGAAACAAATGTTCAGCCATATGTAACGGTTCTTAAGTATTACCACCTAAGATTCTCAGTGATGGATCTATGCTGACATGGTGTCTGAGATTTCAGACCAAGTACTCAAGTTCACTTTGGGTTAAAATCATTACTCCAGACTTGAGCCAAGAGCTCACCTCCATCGTGGCAACTCAGATGTTAGCATCATGGAGTATGAGAGTCTAAGTTGATCAGGAAGAAATTCTGGTTTCAGAATAGAATGGCAAAGTTACAAAACCCCCAGGGAGCTGAGGCTGTAGTCAGAGTTGCAAATATTGGCTGAATAGATGGCTTGGACACAGAGTTTCAAGCAGAGAATCTGGATAAGTGCTATTATGAGTTAACTAAATCAAGGAAATCTAAAAATGTTTCATAAAGTTGCAGGATTGGGGATTAATTTTTTATACTACCTTCCACAGATGCCCAGTTTCTTAAGAAATTGCTCTTTTTGGGTTCTTGTGGGGGAAATAAACCACCTCTTGAATTTATGTGACTGTGCAGCTTGCAGTGAAGCAGGCTTTGGACCACTGGTAGGAAGAACTCCCTCCCAGAATCCAGAGAAATTCAAGAGGGACTGGAGAACTATGAGTCATGTTTGGCACATACCAAAAAGTGCTGCTAGGGAGGTGGGTTTGGGAGCCCAAGAAATGAGGACGATTAAGTGAGAGTCTACATATTCCAGCATTGGGGGTTATTTGGTGACATCTACTGAGCTCGAGCAGGCTTTTCATAAATACTCAATGGATGACTCATTGTTTCAGTCCTCTCTAAGTATTTTGTATCCCTCATGAACTGTGGAAACTAAAACTGGATTCGGTGTGTTAATGTCATTACTATTTATGCATTAGAACACTGAGCAAACAAGTGAGTAACTATTGTTGGTAAGACATCAAACTCTAATTGGTAGGGACAGAAAGAAATATGAGAAATGACCCTGTCATTAAAGGCTTATAATTTGGGAGACAAGACATACCTATAAAGGAAGAACTACTAAAGCAAGAAAGTACCAGATGAGCTGTGACTACATTTGTTTCCTCACTCTCTCTCGAGACTTGGAGGGCAAAGCATTAGCCCATTGAACTAGTTTCTCTTTTTCTTCATCTCTCTTCTCTCATCCTTTTACCATCCTCAACCCTAAATGTTGAGTTGGAAAATTTAGATCACTTGTAAGTTCCTATCACAATTACAGAGGGTGGTAGCTGCCGGGCCCTTTACAGGAAGAGTGAGGCTCAGATAACTATAAATATGTGGGATGGATATTGCAGGAAGGAGGGAGAGCCTGAGCAGGCCACATTTGAGGAATGAGTGAGTAGACCTGTTTTGCAGAAATGGGTAGCATAGGATACTCTGGGAGGGAAAAAAATGTTGGAGAGATATGGGGCAGTTGGTGGATTGTAAAATATCTTCAATAGGGACCAATTTACCCCTATAAGCAATGAGAGTCAATGCAAGTTTGTACAGTGTGTAATTTATACCAAGTAGGATTTAAGAAGAATTCTGGACTGACACATACGATGGATTGAAGAAGTGAGGCAGTAAGAGGTAGACAGACTATACAGTGGCCCTTACATGGGCTAGAAATAAATGAATTAATCATCTTATTCAACTTACCCATTTTCTGATAATGTGAGTGTGTGTGTGTGTGTGTGTGTGTGTGTGTGTGTTGGGTGGGAGGCAAGGAAGTTTGACACAGAGGTTCCCTTATGTTGCAAGCTAATTAATAGCAGAGACAGACTAGAACTCAGGTATTCCTACTCACAATTGAGGATTATTTCCACGGTATCATGGTTAGGAATCTACTGCAACATCCAGAGCTGACAAATGAAGGCCTGAACTAGATACTCCCATTGGAAATTGAGATGAAAAAGACATTTGAGAGGAAGTGTAAAGTAAGAACCAATGAAGACGTGATTGGTGATTGGACAGTGTGTTTGTTTCCTATTGCTGCTCTAACAAATTACCATAGACTTGACGGTTTAGAACAACACAAATGGTATTATCTTACCATTCTGAAAGGTCAGAAGTCTGAAATGGGTTCCGCTGGACTAAAATCAAGGTGTTGGCAGGGCTGCATTCCTTCTGGAGGCTCCAGGGGAGGATCTGTTTCCTTATCTTTTCCAGCTTCTAGACATTGCCTGCCTTTCTTGGCTGGTGGCCCCTTCCCATCCTCAAAGCCAGAAATCACCTATTGAATCTTTCTGAAGCTGCATCACTTTAATACTAACTCTTCTGTCTCCATCTTCCACACTTAAAGGACTTCTATACTATGAGGGTGAGTCAAAAATTATCCGTACTCTGGCTGTAGAATTTACTTTAATTAACTTTTAGAAAAGACAAATATATCATTTTTTGACTTACTCTCCTTGATTTTCAATACACTTTGTCCATCTGTCAACAAGCTTTTGTATTCTCTCATTAAAGAATATTTTAGGCTGAGCTGTGAGTCACAAATGTACTGCTGTCTTCACTTCATCAGAAGTGAAGCTTTGTCCTCGTAGGGCTGCTTTCAGGGGACCAAACAGGTAAAAGTCTGATGGAGCAAGATGAGGAACATAGGGAGGATGCTTTAACACCTCAAAATGAAGTTTTTTCAGAGTGTGGACAGTGTGGACAGAAGTGTGCAGAAGTGCATTGTCATGCAAGATCACAATGCCCTTGGATAACAGTCCTCTGCATTTAATTCGAAGTTTAGGCTTCAGCTCTTCAATAAGCATCTCACCGTAAAGGACACTGTTGATTGTTGAGCATTTTTCCTGATAGTGTTCCAATACTGGCCCTTGAGAATCCCAGAAAATTATAAGCATCAGTTTTCCAGCCAATGGTTGACTTCTGAACTTTTTCTTTGTCGGCGATTGAGGTTGTTTCCATTCCATACTCTGCCATTTACTCTCAGGCTCGTAGTGATGAATCCATGTGTCATCACCAGCAATGGTTCTCTTTAAGAAACTTTCACTTTCCTTAGACTATCAGCCCAAACACTTCTGTTTATGTTCTTCCATGAGTTGTTTCATTACCCATCTCGCACAAACTTTTCAAAACCTAAGTGTGTCATGGATTACTTCGTTTTGAGGTGTTAAAGCATCCTCCCTATAGTCCTCATCTTGCTCTATTGGACTTTCATCTATTTGGTCCCCTGAAAGCAGCCCTACGAGGATGAAGATTCACTTTTGATGAAGAAGTGAAGACAGCAGTGCATTCGTGGCTTGCAGCTCAGCCTGAAACATTTTTTAATGAGGGAATACGAAAGCTTGTTGACAGATGGACAAAGTATATTGAAAAGCAAGGAGATTATGTCAAAAAATGATGTATTTATCTTTTCTGAAAGTTAATTAAAATAAATTCTACAACCAGAGTGCAGATAATTTTTGACTCACCTTTGTACATTGTGCCCACCCATACAAATCAGGATAATCTCCTTATTTTACAGACAGCTGATTAGCAACCTTAATTCCATTTCCAACCCTAATTTCCCTTTGCCATGTAACATAACATATTCACAGTTTCCAGGGATTAGGACTTGAACATCTTTGGGGGATGGGGGAGGGAGGTGCCATTATTCTGCCTACCATAGATAGATTACATGAAGGTAAAAAATCAAGGATAATTCCAAGGTTTTGAACCTGGGAAACTGTAAAGATAATGATACCAATGATATAAGTAAGAATGTCAAAAGGTAAAACTGGTATGTGGGCAAATCATTGTGAAGAATGTTGAGTTTTAATTAATGATGCTACATTCAGAGGAATTTCCCAACAGGCAATTATGGAGAACTCAGTGTCGGAAAAGTTGCTGTTTGGCTAGTGCTAATTACTACTATAATAAGACCTTTTCCATGTTCTTGATTGTTCTATTTGCATATTTCGGTATACTCAATAATTTTTACTGTAAACACTTAAAGTGCGTATGCACCATAGAAACCATATTATGATTAATGTCTTGCTGTTTCAGAATTTCATTGTTTTGCCTTTAAAATAATTTTTCCATGGGCACATAGTTTTATATTATAAAAAACTGAAAACAAGATTTTCACATAGCACCAGTGTTTTAATGGAGTTCCACGCAACTTCAGATGAAAATCTTTCTACATCGTTGGTACAGTATTCAATATCCAGAGGCAATTTCCTTTGTAAGCCAAAAATCATAGCAGCTGGTCGTGATTCAAAATATTTTTAGATAGTTGCACGTATCACTAACAGGTACCACTGTGAATCATTCCAAATAACATTCCAAAATCAATGCCAACATCTTATCATTTTGAGAAATTTATTTCTTTAAGTGTTTTTCTTCACAAGTTTATTCTTTAATTGACCAAAGCATTGCTGATAGGATACCAAAAAAATAGCCAGATAGCAAGACTTATATGGCATAGCAATTAAAACAGCATTGTATTAATACCAGAAAAGATAAATAGACCAAATGGAAAGAATCAATAATCCAGAAACAGCTAAAAATCTATGCAGGGAACTTGATGTGTAACAGTTATTAATCAGTTGATGAAAGGGTTCTGGGATAAGTGGCCACTTAAGGAAAGGAAAAAAGCACTTCTTTACTTCACACAATACATGAATAAATACATAAATACATAAATTTCAGGTGGATTGAGATCTGTATATGACAAGTGAAACCTTAAAATATTTAGGAAAAAATGTAGCAGAATTTGTTCATGTCACTAAAAGCACCAGCCACAAGAATAGATTGTTAAATTTAATGATATAGAAATTAAAAACCTGCATCTGACAAAGATGTTATTTAACTTAAAAAGCAAACCAAAATTGGGAAAGATTTTTGAAATACATATATTAACTAATACAGTTAATCCAAAATACATGGAGTTCCTGTAGATCAGTATAAATAAGATAAATAACCCAATAGGAAAATAAGCAGTGGATAGGGGAAAAATATTACAGAAACAATACCCAAAAGACAATAAACACAAAGATGCTCAATCACATCTGAATTTAAGAAAATAAAATTAAAATACAATGAGATATTATTTCACCACCATCACATTGGCAAAAATTTGAAGCGATTGACAATACCAAGTGATGGCTGTGGCGGGGGGGAAATAGTATCCTCAAACACTTCAGCAAGGATGTAAATTGATACAAATGCTTTGGAAATTAGCTTTTACTTTATTTAAACTGATCATAACCTCTAACCCAGAAACTTTCAATTTCAAGTATATATACCCCTAGATAAACTTTGGTAAACATACCCGCAAAAGCATGTTCAAGGATGTTTTTTCCAGTGGTTTTTTTTGTGTGTGTTTTTGTTTGCTTTTTTTGTAGCAGTAAATGTTTGGAAACAATTTGAATTTTCATCACTAGAACAATGGGTAAATTAATTGTGCTATTTTAACACAGTGGAGTACTATACTGAATTTAAGTGAATGAAGTAGGTCTACATGTTTACTGGACCCATTTAAAATTTTTAAATACCATGCTAAGTGAAAAAAGCAAGCTTTGAAAGCTATTTTTATTATATCCTTTATATAAAATGTCAAAAACATTCAAAACAGATTCAGGTTTTGTTTATGAATATACACATAAGTTGTAAAAGGATCAAAACATGAATGGGAATGGTGCTCACCAACTTTATGATAGTGGTTATTTCTAGGTAAGGTGGGAAATGTGAAGACCAAGGCTTTCAACTTATTTTGTAGCCGTTTGTTTCTTAAAAAGAAATTGGTGCAAATGGCAAAACAACATATTTAAAAATCTTGGAGATATCTTAATGTGTCTACTCATACAAATACTCTATGCAATATGTAGGGTTTTTTTCATTCTATGTATTTTCTAACAGTTTTGCTGAAATATAATTCACATACCATAATATAGTCATCCATTTAAATCGTGCAATTCAGTGGTTTTCAGTATATTCAGAGAATTGTGCAACTATCATCATAATCAATTTCTAGAACATTTCCATCACTCCAAAAAGAAACCGTGAATCCATTAGCAGTCACTCCTCATTTCCTCCAAACCCTCCACAGCCTAGGCAAGCACTAATCTTTTTTCTGTCTCTGTGGATTTGCCTATATTGGATATTTCATGTAAAAGGAATCATATGTGATCTTTTGTGATTAGCTTCTTACACAGCATGTTTTCAAGGTTCATCCATGTGGTAGCTTATATCAGTATTTCATTTCTTTTTATGGTCAAGTAATATTCCATTATTTGGATATATTAAATATTGTTTATCCATTCATCAGTTGATGGACATATGAATTGTTTCCAGTTTTTGGCCATTATGAATAACACTGCTATGAACATTTGAGTACAATTTCTTTTGTGGACATACATTCACATTACCTAGAAGTGGAATAGCTTGATCGTATGTTAACTCTATGTGCAACATTTTGAGGACCTGTCAAACTGGTTTCTAAAGCAGCTGCGTCACTTTGCATTCCTATGAGGAATGTGTGAGTATTCTAATTTCTTCACATTCTCTTCAACACTTGTTATTTTTTGTCTTTTTGATTATAGCCATGCTACTGAGTGGTATCTCACTGTGGTTTTGATTTTCATTTTCCTGATGGCTAATGATATTAGCATGTTCTCATGTGTTTGTTGTCTCTATACCTCTTTGAATGTATGAAATATTTCACAACCAAAAAGAAAGAAACAACCCTTGCTGATGAAATCTTGATAGGGAGGCTGATGGTGTATAGAGCCTGTTAACATTGATTTGGGTGATTGTTGAAAAAAATAGTTTAAATATGTTTTCAGATATATATTTGGGGCAAAACTACCCAGAACAAGAAGCAAGAACAATATTCAATAAGTGGTAGAGAGAAAAGCTGTGAGTAGAGTGTTATGTATATAATTACAAGAAAACATAGAACCTCGATTTTACAATTAGAAAGAAGGGGTGTGTAAGGATGTCAGTATCATCGATGAGTCATCACCATATTCATTTTTATGCAAGGAAATACTAGCCAAATAGAATTGGAACACAGCGAGACAGAGAAGTTAGTGAGTGCTCTCCCTTGATCATTTAAAACAGAATCATAAAATCATAAAACCTGGGACAGACACGTCTAGCAAAAACCGTCTGTTCCATAAAAATATATTAAGTTAAAAAGCAAGTATTGATCTCTATTATAGATGGTTGTAATTCAAGTTCATTTAAAAGTTTAATGAAATTTGATTATTAGGTCAAAGGGTCAGATCAATACATTCTTCTACTCCATGAGTTCGATAACAGTACCAGAAATGACATGATGGTGAAAGATTTATTTACAAAGAGCTATGAAGTCATAGTGGGTATGAACTGGGAGAACTAATCCAGTCTTTGTTTCCTGAAATACTCTCATTCATTTCAAATACTGCACCTTGTTTAAGGGGAAAGTGTACTTTTCTTTTTTTTTTCAGTGAGAAAGGAGAATAGAAAAAGTTTTCATAGTGAGAAAACCTACTTAGTGAACACATTAAAAAAAAAGACATACCTCCTTTAGCAGTTCTGTTGAAAGCAGTAAATAATATATCTATATTTTATACATTTAGACATATCCTAAGTATCATCAATTTAATTCATATAATACATGAAAAAATCAGTAATAACTTCAACGAATATAGCTAAGGAAGGAAAAAAAATATTGTCAAATTGGTCTTTTTAAGTCCTTTTCTGCCCTCCTCACTAATTTCAATTTTGGTTAGACTTATTTGCAAATTAAAGGAAGAACCAGCCCCCAGGCTACATGACTTTCACAGAAGAAAGGGCACATGCAAATCTCCTAGGACTAGAGCAGTGGCTGTGCTTGACCAAGAGGATTACTGGCCATTCACTGACTGGACAAATATTAATGCATTCTGTCATGGGGCAGGCACTCCAGGAGCACGTGGTGTAAAAAGGAAGTAGATAAGTAAACATATCTTAACATGCAGGGTGATAAAATCTAAAAGTTGTCTCCATAGAGTTTTAAGAGGGAATAGAAGGTACCGAAGCTGAATTCTAGTCCTGAAAGTCTTCTTAGAAAAGATGACTCTTGTTTGAAAAATTTTTCTCAGGGTGTAGTTGATTTACAACGTTGTGTTAGTTTCAGGTGCACAGCAAAGTGAATCAGTTACACCTATACACATATCCACTCTTTTTTAGGAAAAGATGACTCGAGCTGGGCTCCAAAGAATAAATTTCAGAGACAGAACCAGGTAAAGAGTTTGGAGAAGGGTGAATTACACACAGAAACAGTATCATGTGTCCAAATGCAAAAGAGAACACATTTGGAGAAATGCTCGTAATTCAGTATATCTGAACTTGAGGGCCTGTGTATGGTGGCAGAAGGCTGGTAGGAGAGGACATTGGCAATCCAGTTGTTAAGAATTGCCTTGCTTGTGCCATGCTGAGGAATTTGAGCTTCCTTTTGAAGACGGGATGGACATACGAAAGATCTTAAAGCAGGGCATTAATATGAGTCATGTGACTAAGAGGTCTTGGCATCAACAGCCTATGACTAGAAATAAGATCATATTTACTTTCAATGATGAAATCATATCCATCATAATGACCAGCATTTATGAGGTGTTGTCTGTGGGGCAGCTGCTGTTCTTGCTATACACTGTCTATTTATCTGTTTCACCCAGGCTTCTCTATTTTGTATCCACAGGGCTGCTTCTCTTGTCATCCACCCCCTCATGGTGTATCTGCCTTGCCAGGCACAGCTGCTTCTGTTCGCTGCTTTTGCGACTCTGAGGATTAAGCACAACTTTTGCACAAATCCCAATTCTTGTCCCCCTTCTCTGATCGGGCAAACACCGTGACTAAATCTATGTGCCAGAGACAGCTCATCAATTTCCACCAAGACCATTGTCATACCTCCTTTATTGGGAGACAAAGATTAACTGCTTTCTAGCCCAAGAGATAGCAAACTTCTTTCTTCTGGCATCTCCAGCTGTCATGGGGTGTCCGACTGTCAGTTATGGCCGTGGGATTTACTTAGTGGATAGATGATTGACATGGTGAAATTATATATCCAGGGAATACACCACTCCCAACTGTTGTTTTCATGATCCCAAGAGTGTGACCACAAAATTCAGTCTCACCCAACTACTACAATAAAATTGGAGTTTGATTTAGATGTGATTCCTAGTTTCTTCTCACTAAGGGATGAAAGAAACATGATCAAGTATGGTTAAAGAATTATTTCTATTTCAGCTTAATAGGTAAGAGCTTAGGTTTCCAAGTCAGGTTTTGAGACCTGGCTCTGACACTTACTAGACTCTGTGACTGGTAATTTCATTAACTCTCCAAAGACACAGGTTCTTCATCTGTAAAATGAGATAAACAATAATACTTATTAATATATTTAAGATTGTTGTGAGGATAGACTGAGATAAGACATGTAGAGTTGCAGCACAGTGCCTGGCATGTAATAATCAATAAATAGATAGCAATTATCATTATTATTACTGTTGTTATTTATAATTGTTTCTTTTCTACTGATTATTTTGTGTTTCACATTGTTCTGCATTATTATTTTCCTAATATAAAAATTTTTATACGATAGCAAATAATTTCCAGCGTCTTCCTCCCCCGCCATCGTTTAGAGTGTTAATTATTTTCATTTGCTTTTTTCTAATCATGTTTTCTGAGAATTTCTGGTTTTAATTGTTACATAGGAAAGCATCTGATACTACTTATCTAAACCTGACAGACTGAAATTTTTTTATTGTGACTGGATTTCAAAGTGTTACTTCTTCTGGGTATTTAATTTTAAGCCTTTTCTCTCTCAAAGTAGAATATAGTTCTTTCTAACACAATTTCAGAAATTAATGTGTTCTATATTTAGTGTAGTTTATCATCACATTTTTCTTCCATTCATACTACACAGCTTAATTGGTAGGTTTGGTGGAAGGTTCTGTAACCAGATGCTGCTGGTAATAATTCGTGGTTCCCCCTCTCAAAGAACTCATGCTTTTCTGCAGAAGATGGACATGCAAAAGATAATACAAATGCAATCTTATATGTGCAATAATAGAAGTTATGTTTGGTTTAGGCAAAGTTGGTAGCACAATGCATTTAGCAATAAACCACCTGCAGCAGAGAAGGAGGGGTGAGGAAAGCTTCAAAGAGTGGGTTATGTTTACCCAAGAGCTTGGCAAACAGAGACACTATAACTATGAAGAGAGGGAAGGAATAATTCCATTTAGAAGGGCGTGCATGCACGCGCGCGTGTGTGTGTGTGTCTAGTGTCTGTGTGTGTGTGTATGTGTATGAAGGTATGGAGGCATGAAAAAATATGATGTCTCTTTGAGGAAACTATGAATAGTTTGGGGGAATCAGTGGAGGAAAAGGATAGCAGAGAAAAAGGCAGAGGCTGTTATCACAGAGAGTTTATTATATTTGATGACAGAGACTGCACTCCACTCTGTAAGCAATGAAAGAAGATGTTTTAAGTGCGATAGTCACATGATCTTAGCTGTAGTTTGAGAACAGTCATTCTGGCAGCAGTTCGCAGGATGGTTTAGAGTGAAATTGGAGGTAATTGGACCTTAAGGAGACCTCTGTAACGATCTAGGAGAGAAATGTAGGCCTGAAAGATGTTAATGACATGGGGGATGAAAAGGGTCTGGCAGACATGAGCGTGTTTTACGACGAAATTGATAGGACCTAGTGACCTGTTGGATGTGAGCGAAAGGGAGCAACAGTCAATGATTTAGGGAAAAAGATGACATCCTGTAGGATGTACAGACAGAAATGCTGGCTTATAGGTGTGGAACGCAGTAGAGAAGTTTGGGCTAGCAGTCAAAATGTTGGGAGTTGTGATCAGGAAATGTAAAATTATAATAGAAGAGAAACAGGAACAACACTCTGCAGACCTGACAGTCTCCAGGTAGAAAGAGGAAGTAGACCGTTGAAGACTGCAAAGAAGCTACTGGTTAGGTAAAACAAAGCCTGTGGGGGAAAAATAGCAGTATCATCACAATCTTCAAGGAAGAAGCTGTCCTCTGACTGATAGCATTGGAAACTCTGAATAGCTTATCCTTGGAAGAAAAGACTCTGCCAGTGCAAATACCTACTTATTTTTTTATCCTCTCGCTTTATTGCTTTGACTGCTCACGCCTGACCTTGCACATTGTTGTTGAACAACAAGTGACGAACAATATTAACGATGCCTGTAAAACTAGAGAACAGAGAGTTTTCTCGCAAATCAAAGAACTAAAATGGCCTCTTTCTCTATACCAGCAAAATAATAAACAGAAGAAAGCCCATAAGATTTGTTATTTACTGTATCATGAAAACTTTCAATTTCTATAAAATCCAAGCACATCATCCTCATAAAAGGAAGTTAATTGAAAACTACTTTAGTGTGCTTGATAGTGAGTGAGCACTATTCTCGCAGTATATAATAATAATTTTTGCTTGTTTGCCATCTCAAGTTATCTTGCAAGTTCCATTTAAGTCTGAATAGAAAAATTTCCTGTTCCAGTTCAATTTCTTATAACTACATATTAAAATACAATTTTAAAATATTTAACAGATTATAGAATTAAAATATTGCTTTTTAAAAGGAAAAAAATACCTTACCTAATTAAGACATTTAATCAAACAGTATAAGCAAGGGACATTTCTTACTTAGTCATTATTACCATACTAAATAACACACCAACATTGCTTCATGGTGAGAATTTGTTCTGACCAATTTTCTGAGTACAAAAGCATTAGTAGGACCTTAAGCTTGAGTCTCAATTCTGTTGCTGATATTTTTTTAGCAATCTTGGAAGAAAAATTAATTAACATACCTAGGCTTTGTTGTCTTAAAAAAAAAAGGTGATAAAGTTAACTTTCCCAGTATATGTTGTAAGGGTAAAGTGATGCCACAAGAAGAGACTGAGAAAAAAAACTGGGTTTCTATAATTACACATTGTTATTAATTTCAGTTTTGAATTTGCAACTATTTCTAAATAAATTTAAAGAGAAAAAATTAACTTGTGACTCGCTTATACTCAAAACCCCCCCAAAATAGATATCTAAAATAATATGCAGTATTAGCATAATTTATAAAATATAAAGTGCACAATTTAATTTCAGATATCAGAGGGTGCTGATGTTTCCAGTTAAAGCTTTAACCTACTGGGCCGGGAAGATCCCACATGGCTCAGAGAAACTAAGCCTGTGTACCATGACTACTGAGCCTGTGCTCTAGAGCCTGCAAGCCACAACTACTGAGCCCACATGCCGCAACTACTGAAGCCTGCATGCCTAGAGCCTGTGCTTCACAGCAAGAAAAGCCACTGCACTGAGAAGCCCACACACACCAACAAAGAGTAGCATCCTCTCACCACAACTAGAGAAAGCCCATGCGCAGCAATGAAGACTAAATGCAGTCAATAAATAAATAAATAATACAATAAATCTTTAAAAAAAAAGGAAAAAAAAAAGCTTTAACCTAGACTATTTTTAATACCCAAAATTATGATAGTTTCTCTACTTTAACTCTGCTATATTTTTATTGTGGCTTTTATTTATAAAACTGGTGATCTTCAGGGTTTGGCCATACTATGTCATAAAGAATAGAGAAATTTCATGGGAATGAACCTTGAAAATAGAAGCAAATCCTCTTTCTAGTCTATGGAGATCAAAGACAGGACATGTCTTTAATCTGGGTAGGGTTTATGTGACTAATACAATACAGCAGAAGTGATGCTATGACAATTTCTGGGCCTAAGCCTTAAGATACCGACAGTTTCAACTTTCTATTGGAACATTAGCTACTGGAACCCAATCTTGATGCTAAGAAGAAGCCCAAACAGTCCTGTGTAGAGGCCCACATGGAGAACCTTATGCATAGAGGACTCAAAGTACCCAGCCAAGGGACTTTCTAGGTGGCACAGTGGTTAAGTATCCATCTGCCAATGCAGAGGACACGGGTTCAACCCCTACTCCAGGAAGATACCACATGCCGTGGAGCAACTAACCCGTGTGCCATAACTATTGAGCCTGCGCTCTAGAGCCCATGAGCCACAACTATTGAGCCCATGTGCTGCAACTACTGAAGCTTGCACGCCTAGAGCCCATGCTCTGCAACAAGAGAGGCCACCACAATGAAGAGCCCATGCACCACAATAGAGTAACCCCCACTTGCCACAACTAGAGAAAGCCCGTGTGCAGCAACGAAGACCCAACACAACCAATAAAATAAATGAATAAATAAATAAATAAAAATAGTTATTAAAAAAAAATACAAAAAACCCCACAAAGTACCCAGCCAATAAACAGCCCCAGCTGAGTTTGCAGCAGAGCTAGTGCAACTTGTTAGCTAAGTAAGTGAGCCCTGTTGGAAGTGGATTCTGCCCCAGTTAAGCTGCGCCAACTGATCCTGTGGGGGACAAAAACAAAGCCCTGCCTGATTGCAGACTCATAAGCAAAAGAATGATTATTGCTGTTTTAAGTTGCTACATTTTGGGTGGTCTGTCATGCAGTAATAGATGACTGGAACATAGGCTTAGAAATATCATAGTGTAAGTGAAGAAGAATCTGTAAATAAAATATTTATATTGTAGTTTCAAAGACACATGATGTTAAAGCAAATTCTCTCTTCTTTTTAATGGTTAAAATAGTTTTCTCATAATACACATGATAAGAGTAGAGTTACTACTTTAATGTTTGGACTGAATAAAGTAGAAAGCTGGAACTCTGGCTAAATACAAAAGGTGTAAGAAATTAATACATTGAATTTAGAGTACAACACTGGGAGATACAATGTTTTCAAATATGCTAGCTATATTAATTTAATTTCACTGGCCATGTACTTTCTCTGACACTGTATGTAGTAAATGGCTTCATACTGGCCAGTTTTCATTCTCAAGTTTCTAGCTGGAACCAACTCAGCAAAATTTTAGGATCACAGATTGGGCCAAATGACAAAGAAATTAAATATAACTTTACCTCCATGAATCACTATTTCCATCTAAACAATGGTTACTGTTTCTTGGCTACTAAAATAAGATTAATATACCTTTGGTGGACTGGACTGTAGCCATGGTTGACAAATAGAGAACTATTGTAATAGTTCTATTAAAAGCAGTAATTTAAAAGCTCTATTATCAATGCAAACATATTTCTTATTTAAATTGAGGTCTTGCGAGATGGCGAGGAGGCAGTATATGCAGTCGTTTCTATATCATGACAGCCTATTCCCCTTCATCATTGATTGCTCTAGGGAAGGGTATGTGAACCAAGTCTGGCCAAAAGGACATGGGGGAAGTTCCCTTGGGATGTTTAGAAGCGATTTCCTTCCCTATAACAGAGGCCCTTAAGGAGAATACCTCCGTTCTTACTGCTTTTAAAGTTTCTGTGTGACTGCATGATGCTAAAGAAAGTCCTTTAACCATCTTGCAATCACAAAATTGGCAGGCGGTAAAGATGGGAAGAACCCATGCTGTTTATGATATTATTGAAACTCTTCCTCTATTTTTGAACTGCCTACTTCCAGAATCCTTTTGGGTGAAATAACTAAATGTCTTACTATTGTTCAAGCAAATTGTAATAGGGTATTTTAATGCTTACAGCCAAAAGCAATCCTAATCGATTCAGTAGGGCTATAACCAGTCTACACAGTGTCTGAAAAGCAGCTTGTGTTTAAAAACATTGATTATTACTCCTGTAAGTAAAATAAAGTAAAATATAAGGATAAATATGTCAAAATCACCACTGATACCCACTGGCTATTCAAAATCTTTCTTTACTCTGAAATCTCAAAATATTTTGTCTTTTATTATTTTTTTGACAACAATCACATATGCTTTAAATTTGAATCATTTGTGCACATGATTTATGTTGATTACTGGCTTAAAATCTCTCTTTTGTACCGCCAGTTGCCTTATATCGAGTAGATACTCAACAACTATTCATTGAATAAATTAATGATTATGTCAATGTATTTAAATTACATAAATATGCAAAAAGAAGATATCATAATTTCCAAGGAGGACTGCATTCTCAATATGTGTGTGTGTAACTTAATAGAATGACACAATAATTAATAAATTTTCTGGTAGTTTTCCTTCTATTTACATTTTGGACCCTGCCATTGACTATAATTCTAATTTTGATGTCCAGATGGAAGTTCCATAAGACAATCTAAAGCCATTCGTATATCTCAACTAAGATTCTTCCTAGGAAATAGAGTAGAGGTCAGCCTAGTCCAGTGAAGTCTGATGGAAGAGGGACAACCAGTTTCCTGCCAAGGTGCTCCCCTAAGCTTCTGTTCAGCTCAATTTAAGTTCACTGCTTTTGGTTACAATAATTGCAGAGACATTTTGACCACAAAATCATGACCAAATAATTTTAGACTCTTCCAGCTTTTCAATATTAGGGAAAAAGAGTTACCTAATAAGCGAGTGTCCAATCTCAAGTTATCGTGAAGCAATGAGATGCAAGATTACTGAAAGGAGATCAAACTGTAGTACAGGGAGAGTAGCTGAGCACACAGGTGAAGGCACATGGGCCCCAGGTGAGGGAGGGAGTGTCCACAGGAGAAGCTTTTGGAGTTGGTAGGGATGGATCAATCAAAGGATTTGGGCACTAAAACTTAGATCTTGAGGGGAAAGGAAAGAAGACATGAACACCAACTGTATTTTTAAAGTTTTCTTCAGGACCAACTGCAAGAGAGGGAAATGGGAAAGAAAGGAATTTGTATGGGTCCTGTTTATCTCGCATTTTATTCAAAGAGCCTTTTGTAGAGCTAAATAATTTGCAACTTTCTACCTGTGTAAATTTGGATAAATTACTTCCCTCCCTCTCTGAGTTTCTGCTTCCTCAATTGTGAAGTGGGGATAATAATATTTACTTGAGTTCTTGAGAAGATTACATGGAATATATATGGGGGTGTGTGTGTGTGTGTGTGTGTGTGTGTGTGTTTGTAAAATTACTTAGCATAGCGCCTGGGACACTAATACGCATCCACCCCGCTCCTCTATGGAATGTTAGATTTATTCAACAAATGGTCATTGAGTGCCTAGCAGCTGCTCTGCTTTACGCACTGGTAATGTAAAGGTGGACAAGATGAAACCTACATTCTAGGGGATGAACGAAAAGAAGCGTGGTTATTAGAAATGACTGACTAACTTTAGCATTTAAAAAAATACTCAATATATAGATTCTTGCTGTTTAGTAACGTACGTATAGTATGAAATGAAGAAACATGTAAAATGTTGGCAAGTATTTATAAGGGAAAATACATACTAAAGTTTAATACAAAATGGATTTTTTCTGCTTTATTTAGAATTTCCTTTTAAAATGTTTGCATTTCTGGATTGTAGTGGATATGAGAGTATGGTCTCCTGGAGGATTTTGTAAAGAAGGAAGAGGAAACGTTGAACAGAACACAGAAATGGAAGGAAAACATAGAGGATTTAGATCCAAACGGGGTTAGGAAAAGCCACACAGAATGAAGTCGGTAGGTGTAATGAGGTAGAAAAAAAAATACTGTATTGTTTGGCAGTTGATCATAAAAGAACAAAATAAAAGTAGTCTCTTTAAATTTTGAAAACATTAAACAAACAACCAACAACAAAGCAGCAGCTGGAGGCTAACTAGGAAGAAATAGCCAGGGTAGAAGCTAAAGAAGGCTGAAGAGTAGATAATATAAAATACTTTTTATGCTATTTGAGTTTTTTTTTTTTTAAATCAGATCCAGTAAGATAAAATATAAGTGGGACATGCATATATTTACCAGGATATCATTTACTTAAAGCTGGGGAATTGACAAAGGAGCATAAATAGTCTAGTAGTAGCACCAGTTGCATTCAGAAAAGTGGAAATAATTTTCTATTCACACTCTAATCCTTTCCAATAGGATGTGTATATACATGTCTGAAAGCATATCTTAAAAAGAAGGAAAAAAAATCTATAAAAGACCATTAATCTGAGGCTATATCTAAAATATTTTGGTATTACGGATTCGTTAAGAGAAATATTTTTGTATTCATTTATGTCACAGACCTACATGTTTTCTTAGTAAATCAATTTTTGAGCCAGAGCAGACCCGAAAGGCTGCAGTTGTTTAGAGCTTTCAAAACATCTGGGAAGTTATTCTGGCAAGTAGAGTCAAATCCATTAGCAAAACAGATGTTTTCCACTGTGGCTGGAAAAGACAACTTTCTTATACAGATTGCATATGGTCCAAAATCCATTTCAGAAATAAGATTTCAACTCTTAAGGGGTCTTGGGACCATAGTGGTCTCTTAGACTCTGCCAATAAAAGCATGGCCAAGGTCATATAGGTGTTTGAAAGTCAGTATTTTAGAATAATCTTTTTATCTCATGGTTTATAAAACAAGAGAAAAAAGTTATACAACTCTAAGTTGCTTCTCCAAGCCCTCCGTTAAAAAGTTGGATTAAAGCCAAAGGGTAATCTTTGACAGGACCCCTGGGAACTAAGAGCAGGGAAGGATAGGAGGTCATGAGAGAGAGTAGTAGCCTGAGAGTTCTGGCCTTTCCTCCCAGAGAAAGTGAAAGGAAGCTTCTTCCCACTGACTCTTAGGAAAGGGTATCAGAAGCTCTAGGAGGTGGGGCCTGTCAAATAGCCAGAAACTATTGTGCCCCAGGAATACAGGAAACTCAAAAACTCATTTAGGGAAAAATTTTCCTTCTACACATACATCTTACATTGTCATATACAGATGAATTCTCACTATTAGATGGCATAAATCACATGTTCTAGGTATTCTTAGCCTTTGTAAAAATAGGTATAAAAGTTTAATAGACAGAAAGCATTTGCATTGGCCTTTTTCCAATTAATTGTTTTTAGCTAAAAAGTTCCATATTCTTTGCCAATGCAATATTTCCCTGGTTTAACAATTCAGTTTTAGCTTACATTTAATCAAGAACAAGCAGAAATAAGGAAAAATAGAATGAACATATTACTTATTTTTTATTGTATCAAATGTGAGAATAATTCTTACCAAGAATAAGATGGAGGAACCCTTGCTGATTAAGCTGATTAAATTGCTTTAGAATCATCAGCATTGTCAATATTTGAAAAGTTTGCTTATATATAAAGAAAGGAGTACTTGGGTTGCCCCAGATCACTGGTGAGTATTCCAAAATATTTTATAATTTCAAAAGCACAGCCTGTAAAGCTAAAGGGTGCAAATCATTATTTGGCTTCAGAGATGTGGAGATTTCTGCTTTTTCTAGAGAAGTGTTGCCTGCTGTCACGAAATGTTTTAGGTCTCTTTATAATGAGGTGCTATCATGGTATTGGCTACAGTACTGACGAAGATTCTTTATCTGCACTCTGTTCATCTTTGGTTGGTGCATACGCCTGCCAAAATAGACTATTATGGGATTTGGATTCACATGTGTCAGGGAAAAATGAATAGAGTCAATTATTGATACTAGGCAGGCATGTCTTATTTTCAGCATCTTATTAACAGTATAACCTGTTTCACTTATGATATCATAGCCATCTCTCTTTACTCTCATTCCTTTCTGAAGCTACCTCATCAGGAATTTTAGAGAGAGCGCCTTTGAACCTAAAATGCTTTAATTATCACCTTGCTCCAGCGAATTGAGAGCTAGAAAGATATCATGCGTTAGAGAGGAAAATAAAGATCTCTCTATGAAGATTATTTGCGTTTGTCTAAGAGATAACACTATTCATCCATTGTCTGGAGGGGTGCCCAGAATAGAAATGAGTAAAGAGCACAGATTAGCTGAGTGGATAGCTTTCTAATTCCTTTTGAGACATGGCTTCCAAGTAACGCTTTACTTTGAAGTGTTGTAATTTTCCAAACTTGGGTATATACCAACTTTGGTAAGTGTGAAAACACATCCAAAGCCAGAAAAGAAATGAGTTTTGCACTGATATTTTCCATAGCCAATCTCTCCTCCATCTCATAGCCCTACTAGTGGATTGTTGAAAACTGACATTGTGTGGATAGGAGAAGGAGCAACTAGAGATAGAGAAGTTGTGCAAAGATATGGAAGACATAGGAATATGTGTCACTGAAGGGTGTGTGCCCAGAAAGGGCTCCGTGTGGTAAGAATAGAGGGAAAAGGAGGGGCCAGTGTAATGTCTGGGATTAGTATGTGTCCTCTCCACTTGCTCATAGCAGGAGGAGGAAAGAAGTTTAGCCTCAGAGAAAGAAAACTGGGAGAAAGGAAAAAGGGAAAGTGTTTCAAGGAATAGTTAGTAGAGAAAGAATTGCAGGAAACAACACTAATGATTAGTTTAGGACATACTGTGAAAGAAACATTATGACTTGTCTATAACTGTTTCCACTTAATTTTTTCCTGTGGAAGGAGGGGTAGAGTACAAAAGGAAAAAGGCAATGGAGAAAAAGGATATGAAGCCAGATGACCTTGACTCTGTCCTAGCCCAAGAAAAGAAAGCAAAAATATGTCATTAGGCCAAATCTAAAGACAAGAAAAACTTTAGGTTCCTCATGAGGACAAGAAGTGTCACTGACCAGGATGGGAAAAGATGAAAAAACTCATTAATCATAAGGAAACTCACATAAAGAGGCCCCTAGGCTTCTATTTAAATACCTCTTTAAAAGTGTTTTGAATTATTTTTTCCAGCTAATGTCGAGTGAAATCTTCCATCTGGCTGCATTGAGAAAGAATTTCAAAGTTGTGGAATAGTCGAATCAGAGCTGGAAGTAACCTGCGTGTCTTTTCAGCCAACCCCCTCATTTTTCTTTTAGCAATTCTGGGGTGTGATGTAAACAGACTGTAGCACGTCCACATGCTCCAGACTTGCTCATTAAAAACACAAAACGGCTCCTGCCACTCCTGCGTTCCTTTCCAGCTACTATCCGTCCCTCTTTCTTCCTAGCGAACCTCCTTGCAGTAGCAGTCAGCATTTGCTCTTTCCACTTCTTCGCCTTCCTTTCCCCTCCCCAGGCCACAGAGCTGCCCCTCCACTGAAACCATCCTCACTCAAGGCCCTTCACAAAGCTCACTCTTCCATCTGTGCAAAGCGGGCTTCGGAGCAAGATGGCTGGACTTGAAATCTTGCTTCTGTCATTTACTTCCTTGTAACCCTGGGCAAGTTCACCTCTCTGTGCCTCACTTTCTCATCTACAAAGAGGGGATCATCACCACCATCATCATCATGATCCCTACTTCACAAGGTTCTTGTGAGCATTGAATGAGTCAAGCCATGTAAACTGCTTCAAATGGTCTCTGGCATGCTACAATCCCTTCAAAAAATAAATTTGAATTCTTAGCTATCATTATCTTTCTTGATACCTTTGTAGTCTTACTGTTAACCAGTTCCCTCCTTCCAAGATTCCTTCCATCCCTCCCTCTCCCCTTCTTTCCCTACTTTCCTTTTTTACAAGTATATGCACGTCTCTCTATCCTGTGCCAGGACACTGGGGCTAGAGTAGTGAGCAAGGTAGCCCATGCTTCTTCTCATGGGCTTAAACTGCTAGTTTTCCTCTGACCACTCTCTTAGCTGCTTCTCAGTTTTCAGTGGAGATTCCTTTTCCTCCCTCTGCCCCTTGACCTCTTAAATTATGCTTAAATTTTGTTTCCTTATTCTAACACATTTTCTTGAAGATAAAGGCATCCATGCTATTCCAAACCTGTCTCCTGTCTTGACTTGATTCTTAGGTCAACACTTCCAACTACATATTCGTTGTCTCCACCTGTTACCAAGAGACTTCAGTCCCAAGATGCACAACACAGGAAGGATCATCTCCCCAGCGCAGCCTCCTTTCACCATTCCTCGTTTTACCGTGTGGTCAGCGGCACCACCACCCATCCTGACACTTACATCAGAATCCTCTGCCTTCATCTGCTTCCCCCACATTCAATCCCATCACAATTCTACTTGCTTCTCGAGTGTGGTGTCTCTTCTCTATTCCCACTTTCCTCATTGAGGGCTTCTTTATTTTCCTCTTTGTAGAAGACCAGCCTTCTCAGTTATCTCCACTTCCTGTCCTCTGTTCCACCCATCTACGCTCACACATTTTCTAAGACAAAAACCTGATCACAAATTCAATCGTGTATCCATTCACTCATTTACTCACTCGCTCTTTCACTTATTTACTGAATAACATTGAAGTAAACCCCCTGTGTGCCTAGCGCAGATCATTTTATTTCCCTCAGTTCCTTCCAAGGTGCCTTGACTCCTTTTTATTACCTTGGTGCCTCTGTACATTCTGCATCCTCCCTGCCCCCTGCCCCCACACAGGCCTTGTTCCCTTGACAAACCGCTGAACACTTTTCATAACTCAGCTCAAACTTCTCCTCATTCATTCATTCATTCATTCAACTCTGTCCAGTGCTGGGGATAGAGCAATAAATACAACTGATAAATCCCTGCTCTCACGCAGTTTACATGAGGGAAACAGACAATAAATAATTGAACAAGATGATTGCAGATTGTGATAAGTGCTGAGAAAAAAAGACAGTAAGGCAATGGGGGAAGAAAGAGAGAAAGACTTGAATTTGTGTGTGTGTGTGTCTTGGAGGGACTTTTTTTACTTGCATTATAGTTGATTTACAATATTGTGTTAGTTTTAGGTGTACGGCAAAGTGATTCAGTTATTTATGTATATATATTCTTTTTCAGATTCTTTTCCATTATAGGTTATTACAAGATATTGAATATAGTTCCCTGTGCTATATAGTAGGTCCTTGTTGGTTATCTATTTTATACATAGTAGTGTGTATATGTTAGTCCCAAACTCCTGATTTATCCTTCTCCTTGGGTGGTATAGTTTTAACTAGGGTGATTGATCAGAGAAATCTTTTCTGATGAGGTAGCATTTGAGCTGAGACCTCAATGAAGTGAGAGAGTGAGCCCTGTCAATATCTGGAAAGAGAGCGTTCGGGGCCAGGGAACAGCCAGTGCTAGGGCTGTGGTGGAAGCAGGCCAGGGTGCTCGAGGAACAGCAAGGAAGTTGGAAGGCAGTCAGCAAAAGGCAGTCGAGCGAGTGCCTGTGATGCCAGCCTGATTTTGCACAGCAGATTCGAGCGTTCATTTCTCTGTGGCTCAGACAGTGCTTGGTACCACATTGTGCTGTTACAGCATGGCATGTGGTCGTCACTATTTGTTTCCGTTTGTTTAATTGTTAATACTGCAAGTCCTCAAGGGTGGGGACCATTTTGTACTCCTTTTTGTATCCCCAAGGCCCATCCCTGTGCTCGGCAGGTGCTTGAACTTTTGGTGAAAGGATGAATCAGAGGCCCTTAGATGCTTTCTTAATGCTTGAGTCATCTGATTGGGTTTCTGGGTTCTTACTGCTTTCAATACTTTTCTTTCATCACCTCACTCTCTTAGCACCTGGTATTGATCTTTCACCTGCTTTGGCTGCTTTCCTCCCGGAACCTTGAATCACGGACATTCCTGCATTGATTTCCAGCCATGACTCTCCACTCCTCCCCAGCTTTCTTTGTCTTGCAGTGATAAGCGTGCCAGTGTGGGCAAGGCCACACAATATGTAGAGCCACACAAGGGCTCTACATATTGGAGCTGTGGGAAGCTCACAGCAGGAGCACTAATAAATGAAGATAAACGTACAGGGTGGGGTCAGAATACGGAAGGAGCTGCAAGTTGAGTAAAGAAGAAAAATACAGGCAACCGACTGTGGTGATTTAGAAATGTCACCCTGAGATCGTACTTTGTTTTCTAAATAATATTTATTGTCATCACCTATTTTTTGTGCAAGAATAAATAAACTTTAGCCCTTAGCTTATTTTCATATTACCAAAAGGTCATATACGCATATATTCGAATAGCATGGTTTCACAAGATGTCAGTTTCTCAAAGTAGGTAACATCTATAAAAATGAGATATTGTATTTCTTTTTCTTTTAGAGCAGGAAGTTAGAGTTATTTTTTCAAGGATAACAGTCTCAAAAGTTGTGAGTACAGGTGACAATCATTAGCAAACTTAGGTGACTTAGGTGCTGATGTAGGTGCTGTCAAGAATGTGAGCAAAATTCATATATCTTATAAAATAACTCTAGGGCTCCTTTTGTAAAATCTACTCTAATTTCATATATGATTATAATAAGTTGATTATCTACTTTTTTTAGGTCACAGCCGATTAAAAGTAATAAATGATCAGGTCAGGAAGGTGGTAGAGGAAGTCGCAGCATCAAAGTGTGTGGAAGGCTGCCCAAGTGCACACAGGATGCAGAAAGACTTAAAGAACCGGACATCAAGCACTCAGAATGATAGCCATTCAGAGGCTCAAATACAGGGCGAGCAATGCAGTTACCCCTCGTAGCACCATCATACAGGTGCACAACGGCTTTATCTACAAGGTCAAGTCGAAAGTTTTTTTTTAATTGTTTGTTTTTTGTTTGTTCTCTCAAATTTCATTTGGTGACAAAGCCTGAGCTGCTTTGTGCTTGTTTGGTAGCAAATCTGATCTGAGGGGCTATGAGGCGACTTATGATCTTCATTCTAATTTGTGTGAATATGTTTTGCTGCAGAAATAATGCGTCAATTACAGACCGGGCTGGGGTGCTATGAATCCACATGTGGTAGAAGAACCAGGTTACCTTCACAAGATGCAAACATCCGGCTGCAAGGGTTCGGATAAGGAATTGTGTACTTGTGTAGTACAACTACGAATGTGCACAGTGATAACTACGGTTAGTAAGATAAACACTCTGCTTAATAAGATAAGATATTGTGGAAAATGCTTTGAAAGCTTTGCACTGAAAAGTGTTCATTAAAGGAAAGGAAAGTGTATTTGGAAAGCCGATAAGTGTTTAGATAGTTCTGTGTTTGTGTGTGTGTGTCCAAGTTCTTTAAGTTGAAATTAGACGTGGAAACTGGGAAATGTTTTTGCTGTTGTCTTGCTGAAACCTGGATTTAAACACAGTTATCAGGGAAATCATTTTTAAGGTTGTTGGAGTTTTCTTGAGCGCCAGGGCTATTGGAGTGAGAAAGCTAATGGAGAGATGTGATTTTTCTTCTTAAAACCTTCAAATTTGTAATAGGACTTTTCTCTTGTTTTGTTTTATCCTCCCCCCCCCCCACCCCCCCAAGATTCTACCGTCAATGAAGAAAAAAATTTGGGTGCCAACTTAAGGAAACAGAGTCTGTGTTTGCAATGCCAATGAGAATACCCGAGCGGAATTGTTAAATAGCCTGCGGGTTCTTCTAGCTTAGTAGCCTAAAGATACTTTAGGGATGGAAATTTTAAAAATCTAGCTGAATTCTAGATGGAGTAAAGAATTCACAAATTATTACTGTGTTAAATTTTCTCTGCCACAAAATAATACAGGTCCACAGTTAAAATTCAAATATTATAGAAATATATTAATTGAAGTAGTGAAAGGAACTCCTGGTTACACCATCACCTCTCTCCCCATAAAAAATACTGTTAAAATATGGCTTGTATTTCTTTTTTTTTACATAAATTCATTCATACTACATAGTGTATTGCAACTCACTTTCCCTCTCTCCCTGCTAAACAACTATGTATCTTGATGTCCATCCAAGTTAGTACTTAATATAACCACCTCATTCTTTTTCATCCAGAGCTAGAATTCCATTTTATGGCTATACTGTAATTTAAAATGAATGATTTTTTGAAGGTTTACTTTTCCCCATGGTTACTTTATTTTTCTCCTTTGATTTTCATCTGCTTTCCTGGTTAGGCACAAGTAGAAAAATAAAAAGCTTAGACTTGATTAGAAAAAGCTATAAATAGTGAGATAACTGTTTTCAAATGGCACATTTCCAGTTCTGTGGAATGAGCCCTAGTTATCTCAAAAAGAGAAAACAAATGATATCTCTTCTGCATTTTAAAGAATATTCAGGTGTTACTAGTAAAGGAATCAGTAACTCACATTTGAGAATTAAATTTTCCTTGATTGTAAGGACGCATTAGAATTTCTGGAGGAAATAAACCTGTTGTAAAGATAAACTTTCACATTTAAAATTAGGGACAGAGTGGTCCTGCTCAGAAGGGAATGTTTTATCTACAGAGCTCACCAGACGTTCAAAGGTCAGGGGTAAGAGGCAATGAGGCATTTCCGAGGACCTGAGTCCAGGTAAATAAGAGAATGGTAACTGAATCGCTTTCACCACAAATCAGAGTAACAACTGCCTTGTCCCTCTTCTGTCATCCTGTCTCATCTTTTCCAGGCCTTCCATAGCTATAGCCATCGCTCTGCGTTAAGGTCCTTCCTGCTGTATGCAATTCAACAATCTTTTCCTCCACAGGAGCAAAGATAGTAATTAAGGTGAACACCTGTGACACACGTTACATTACTATTGCAATTTATCTATAAAAGCCTCCCTGTTCCACTTCCCTTCCTGCCCCTCAGCAGTAACCACTATTCTGAATTTTATGATAAATATTCCTTTGTTTACACACTACTTTTAGCAAATGTATATGTGTTGCTAAATAATACATCATTTAGTTTTGCTTGTTCCTGAGCTTTGTAAAAAGGGCAACTTACTGTACATAATTTTCTGTGAACTTCACTTCACTTTATGTTTCTCAGAGTAATTAATGCTGCTGGAGGTGGTGGTTGTTTCCTCATGTTTACTGCTATAGACTATTTCATGATCTGGTTACAGCAAAATTTATTTCTCTTTTTCTCAGTTCTAAGTATTTTTAAATTTTCATTCATGATTTCCTCTTTGATCCATGGTTATTTTTGGAAGTCTATTTTTAAATCCCACTTATTTAAGTAAATCTTTAGGAATTAAAATGTACTGTTATTTAAATTTTAAGTTAAATCTTAAAAAAAATAGTCTGCAATATATTTCTCAATCTATTGCCTTGCAAGCAGAGATTACAAGGTCTAGGTCAGGGATCAACAAACCCAGCCACCACCTGTTTTTCTACAGCTGCTGAGCTAAGAATGATTGGCACATTTTTAATGGTTGAAAAACACAAAAGAAGGATGTATAAATTAAATTTAATTTTTATTAAAAAATTTTAAAAAATTCAAAAATTTATTTTTGAGACGTATAAGTTAAACAAAATTCAAATTCAGAGTGCCTAAATAAAGTTTTATTAAAATACAGCTATGGTCATTTGCTTAATTAGTATCCTTGCTTGTGCAAGAGGAAAAGATAATTGAATTGCATAAGCATATTGACTATGACTGCTTTCAAGCTGCAGGGGCAGACTTGAGTGGTTGCAATAGAGACCGTTGACCTGCAAAGCTAAGGTATTTACTGTCTAGCGCTTTACAGAAAAAAGTTTTTCAACCCCTGGTCTAAATAATCCAAATTCTTTGAAATATATTAAGGTACATTGGTAAATTTATGTAAATATTTGTCATGGGCTTGATGAGAGTGTGTGTTCTCTTATTGCTGTGTGTCGACATTGTAATCTTTAAATGTTGTATATCTACATATCTATATCTATCTATATACATGGAGTTGTCAATAACTTATCAATAGGTGAGAGTGTTGAAATAGCCCCACCGTAATGGTGGATTTATCGATTTTTTCTTGTAGATTTGATCATTATGTGCTGCCCTCTCTATCCCCAATAACGCTTTTTGATCTTAAAGTCCTTTGTGACCGTGTGATTTTAATGTAGCTACACGTCTTCTTCTCATTATTACATACATGATATATCTTATGTTTTCTATATCCTTATGTTTGTAATGTTTTGAAAAACTACTTTGTCTTTTAGCTGTAGAGTTTAATCCATTGATGTTGTGATTATTTACATATTTGAATGTTTTCCCTTCATTCTTTACTTTCTATTTGACCCCCTTTTTCTACACTTCTTTCTTGTATTTTAAAATTTTTCTTTGCACAGTGTAGAAACGTGGGTATACTGTTATGTTTATTTGTTTATATCTTATTGCCTTTTCCGTCCTCTCCTGGTTTGGAATTTCTACATTCTGTGTCTATTCTTTCAGTATATTTAAAATATTGCAGACCATAACCATGAGAGCCATGTTCTCTGGAGCCAAGCTGTTTGAGTTCAGATCACAGCTTCATGCCACAATAGTTAGATGACTTAAGGCTCATGTTTTTGTGTCTTCCCCCCGCCCCCATGTATAAAATGGAGACTGTCAGAAGATTGCTGTAAGAATGTAAATGAGTTAATACAAAGCATTCAGATATTGCAAATATCATATAGGTAGTTTCTCTTGAAATTCTATCTTGAATGTTTTTCTAAGGACATTTGAAAGTAATACTTTAACCCCCTCAAAACAATACAAGGACCTCAGAACAGTTTAACTCTGATCATCATCTGATTTTATGTTATTGCCAAGTTTTAATTGTGTTTTTTAACCCCACAAATTTGACATTATTACTATTGTTATTATTATTATTACTACTACTACTATCAGACCAGTTTTCTTCAGATTATCCCAAATGCTTATCAATTTGTTTGCTCACCATTTTTTCCTTGCATCTCAGTATTTCTTACTGGGTCACTTCCTCCATCCTAAGGTGTGCTTTAGGAGTTCATCTAGTGAAGGTGGTAAAAAGCAAAGCTTTTAATTTTTTTTTTTTGTTCTAGAAATGTAATTTTCTGGACACGAAATTATAGGTTGACAGTTATTTTTTTTCCCCAGCATTTAGAAGATATTCTAGCGTCTTCTGACTGCCATTATTGCTGTTGAAAATTCTTTGGTCTACTTGTTTTTCTTCTCTCAATGCTTTTAACATGGCCTTTTCCTCTGGTGTTTTGCACCTTCATTCTTGTGTATCTTGGTTTGGTTTTCTTTTCATGTATATTATTTGACACACGTATATGTGGTACTTTCTCTTTTCGGTTTTCTTTTCAGGTATTCTACTTGATACATGTATATGCCAGTATTCCTCTCTTGGTGGGCTCGTGTCTTATATTAATCTTGAAACATTATCAGTTAGAAACTATAACCTATATCTAATTTAAGAGAGTGTAACAGTCTCTTCACCTCTAGCCTCTAGTCTATTCTTTCTGGTGTCTAATTCTGGGATTCTGATTAGATAAATGTTACATCTTCACATTCTATCTTCCATAGCTCTCAACCTTTGTTATTTTCCCTTTTCCTCCCTCTGTGCTTCATTCTGGATATTTTCTTCATATCTAGTTTACATTTTTCTCTTCAGCTGTGTCTAACACACTGTTTCAGATTTCAACTGTCATATATTTCCTTTCCAGAAGTTCTGGTGGATTCTTTTTTATGCCTGCCTAGTCATTTAAAACAGTCTTTTATTAAAAAACAAACAAACCAACAAAAAACAACTCATAGATACAAAGGACAGATTGGTGATCTGTCAGGGTGTGGGGAGCAGATAAAATAGGTAAAGGTGTCAAAATGTACAAACTTCCAGTTATAAAATCAGTATGTCCTGGGGCTATAATATGACTATAGTTAATAATATTGTATTGTATATTTGAAGGTGGCTGAGAGAGAAGATATTAGAAGTTGTAAGAAGAAAAAAATTGTGACTGTGTGATGGATGTTGACTAGACTTATTGTTGTGATCATTTTACAATATATAAAAATATCAAATCAATAAAAATAGTCTTTTATTTATAATTTTCTAAGAAAAATTCTTATATAAAATAATCTTATTTATAATTTTCTAAAAAACAGCTAGATCATAGTTTTTGGCCTCATAAATCTAAATATGTTTATTCTGCTGACTCACTTATGGTGATTAATTTTCTTATATGTCTTAAGATCTTTGATTATGAATTTCTGTTTGGTTGATGTTAATTTGTGGGAAATTCTGGGACACTAACATGAAGTTATCTTTCTCCAGAGAGGATGTTTATATACTTCTCTTAGGAGCTAGGGGGCCCAATGGCCTGAGATTACTCTGATTCCCCTCCAGGGTGGTGAGCTAACAAGTTGGAGTGGAAAGATAAGCTTGCAATTGGTTTCAGGCTTATTTAAAAGATTACTGCTCACCCCACCTGTTTCAGTGACTGTTTTGTTTTGTGTCATTTTTATCTTGGACTATTAGAGATTTCCTTCACTTCCTGAGAGTCCAACAATGCATGTCAAAGCATGTTTTATGCAGGATCCAGTTGTTTTATAGCTGGAGAACTCTTCAGCTGTTCTAATTCACCTTTCTGTCTGACACTTAAGTAAACATGAATACCAACTACGTACAACCATTCAAGTATAGTGTATAAGATGAAGAACTCCTTGCCTGAAGGAGTTCTACAGTTCCTCTGGTTTTTGTTTTCTCCTTTTTTCCTAGATTTTCATTGGTTTTTCTATGTGTCTATGTAGTCTCTTTTCTCAGTTTTCCTTTTTTTCACTGGTCTCGCCTGATTTGTTCTCTTATCTCAGCTATAATTTCGGACTCAAATAAATTATTGTTAGTTGACTCCAAAAGTATTTATTGAATGAATGATCACAGTTATGAAATTCTTTAAAAAATTCAATGCCTTCTTTTAAAATGCTTTTTGCCCAAGTACATTGGATTTTCTTTCCTTTGTGAAAAACTAATTCTTGATTATTAAAAACACACACACACACACAGAAAAGTGAATGCTGTATATTCATTCATTTATGTTTAATTAATACTTTAATTTTTTTAAGAGCAATTTTTAGGCTCACAGTAAAACTCAGAGGAAGGTACAGAGATTTTCCACATACCCCCCACCCCACATATGCATAGTTTCCCCCATTATCAACATCCCCCACCAGAGTGGGACATTTGTTAAAACTGATGAACCTACATTGACATATCATAGTCACCCAAAGTCCATAGTTTACCTTAGGGTTTACTTTTGGTGTTGTGCATTCTATGGGTTTGGACAAGTGTATAAAGATGTGTATCTATCATTACATTATCATACAGAATATTTTCACTGCCCTAAAAATACTCTGTGCTCTGCCTATTCATCCCCCTACCCCCACCCCTGACAACCACTGATCTTTTCACTGTCTCCATAGTTTTGTCTTTTTCAGAATGGCATATAGTTGAAATCAGACGTTTTATGCAGCCTTTCAGCTGGCTTCCTTCATTTAGTAATATGCATATAAAATTCCCACATATCTTTTCATGACTTGATAGCTCATTTCTTTTTTTAAAAATATAAATTTATTTATTTATTTATTTATTTATTTATTGGCTGCATTGGGTCTCTGTTGCTGAGCAGGGACTTTCCCTAGTTGTGGTGAGCAGGGGCTCCTCTTTGTTGTGGTGCGTGGGCTTCTCATTGCAGTGGCTCCTACTGTGGAGCACAGGCTGTAGGTGCGCAGGCTTCAGTAGTTGCAGTACATGGGCTCAATAGTTGTGGCTCTCAGGCTCTAGAGTGCAGGCTCAGTAGTTGTGGTGCAGGGGGTAAGTTGCTCTGCAGCATGTGGGATCTTCCCAGCCCAGGGCTCGAACCCACGTCCCCTGCATTGGCAGGCAGATTCTTTTTTTTTTTGTACATTTATTTACTTATTTTATTTACTTTATTTATTGGCTGTGTTGGGTCTTCGTTGCTGCACATAGGCTTTCTCTAGTTGTGGCAAGTAGGGGCTACTCTTCATTGTGGTGCATGGGCTCCTCATTGCAATAGCCTCTCTTGTTGCAGAGCACGGGCTCTAGGCACGTGGGCTTCAATAGTTGTGGTGCACAGGCTTAGTTGCTCCATGGCATGTGGGATCATCCCAGAGCAGGGCTCGAACCCATGTCCCTTGCATTGGCAGGTGGATTCTTAACCACTGAGCCACCAGGGAAGCCTGATAGCTCATTTCTTTTTAACTTTGAATAATATTCCATTGTTTGTATGTACTACAGTTTATTCACCTACCAAAGAACATCTTGATTGCTTTGACAATTATAAATAAAGCTGCTATAAACATCCATGTGCAGGTTTTTGTACGGACATTAAGTATTCAACTCCTTTGGGTAAGTATCAAAGAGCATCGTTGCTGTATTGTATGGTAAGAGTATGTTTAGTTTTTTAAGAAACTGACAAACTTTCTTCCAATGTGGCTGTACCATTTTGCGTTGCCACCAGCAATGTGTGAGTGTGCTTGTTGCTCTGAATCCTCACTAGCATTTAATGTTGTTAGCGTTCCAGGTTTTGGCCATTTAAATAGGTATGTGGTGGTTTTTCATTGTTGTTTTAATCTGCATTCCCTGATGACATATGATGTGGAATATGTTTTCATATGCTTACTTGCCATTCATATATCTTCTTTGGTGAGGTATCTGTTAAGGTCTTAGGTCCACTTTAAGATCAAATTGCTTATTTTCTTATTGTTGAGTTTTAAGAGTTCTTTGTATATTTTGAATAATATTGCTTTACCAGATATGCCTTTTGCAAATATTTTCTCCTAAGTCTGTGGCTTATCTTTTCATTCTCTTCACAGAGCAGAAGCTGTTAATTTTAATGAACTCCAGGTTGTCAATTATTTCCTCCATGGAAAAGCCATCATCATACCCAAGGTCATCTAGGTTTTCTTCTATATTTTCTTCTAGGAATTTTATAGTCTTGTATTTACATTTAAGTCTGTGATCTATTTTGAATTACTTTTTTATAAAAGGTGTGAGTGTGTGTCTAAATTCATTTTTTTTTTTTCACATTTGGGTGTCCAGTTGTTCTAGCACCATATATTAAACAGACTTTCTTTGCTCTATTGTATTGCTCTTGCTCCTTTGTCAAAGATCAGTTTACTAAATTTACATGGATTTATTTCTGGGCTCTCTATTCTGTTTCATTAATGTTTGTCTATTCTTTCACTAATACCACACTGTCTTGATCATAGTAGCATTATAGTAAGCCTTAAAGTCAGGTAGTATCTGTCCTCCAACTTTGATGGCTATTCTTGGTCTTTTGCACCTCCACACAAACTTCAGAATTAGTTTGTCAAAATACACAAAATTACTTTCTAGGATTTTTATTTGGATTGAAGTGAATCTAGAGATCAAGTTGGAGAGAACTGACATCTTGACAATACTGACTCTTCCTACCCACAAACATGGACTACCTCACCACTTATTTAGTTCCTCTCTGATTTTGTTAATCAGTTTTGTAGTTTTCCTCATATAGATCTTACACATATTTTGTTAGATTTATACTTAAGTAGTCAATTTCTCTTGGTGCTAATGTAGATGGTATCGTGTTTTTAATTTCAAATTTCACTTTTCATTGCTGGTTTATAAGAAAGTAATTGACTTTTGTATATTAACTATGTGTCTTGCAGCCTTGCTATAATTGTTTAATAGTTCCAGGAGGGATTTTGTTTTTGTTTTTGTTTTTTTGGTACTTCTTTTGGGTCTGCTACACAGACAGTCATGTCATCTGTGAACAGAGTCAGCTTTATTTCTTCTACCCCAATCTGTATATTTTAAATTTCCTTCTCTTTTTTTCTCACACTAGGTAGATCTTCCAGTATGATGTTGCAAAAGAGTGGTGAGAGGCGACGACCTTGCCTTGTACTTATTCATCTTAGTGGGAAAGCTTCAGGTTTCTCGCCATTAAGTGTGATGTCCGCTGTAGGGCTTTGGTACATAGTCTTGATCAAGTTGAGGAACTTCCCCTCTATTCCTAGTTTGTTGAGAGTTTTTATCATGTTTTGTTGCTGGATTTTGTTAAATACTTTTTGTGCATCTATGAATATGATCATGTGATGTTTCTTTTTTAGCCTGTTGCCGTGATGGATTACATTAACTGATTTTTGAATGTTGAGCTAGCCTCGTTTTGTTTTGTTTTGTTTTGTTTTGTTTTTGGATACATACGCAGGAATAGAATTGCTAGGTTGTATGGTAGTTCTAGTTTCAGTTTTTGAGAAACCTGCATACTGTTTCCCGCAGTGGCTGCACCAATTTACCTTCCCACCAGCGGTGTATGAGAGTTCCCTTTTCTCCACGTGCTCTCCAATGTTAGTTATTTGTGTTTTTTTTGTTGATGGCCATTCTGACAGGTGTGAGGTGCTATCTCATTATGGTTTTGATTTGCATTTCCCTGATGATTAGCGATGTAGAGTGCTCTAATTCTTATCATTTCTTTTCTTCTGCTTACTTTGGATTTAATTTGCTCACCTTTTTCTAGTTTCCTAAGTGGGAAAACTGCTACTAGATATTTCTTCTTTTCTAATACATGCATTTTCTATATTAGATGCTATAAATCTCCCTCTAAGCTTTGCTTTTGCTGCATCCCACAAATTTTGGTAAGTTTTCATTTTCATTTAGTTCAAACTATTTTTCGATTTCTCTTGATATTTCTTCTTTGATTATGTGTTATTAAGAAGTATGTTGTTTAATCTCCATGTATTTTGGAATTTTCTAGTTATCTTTCTGTTATTGATTTCTAGCTTAATTCCATTCTTGTCTGAGAGCAGACAATGTGTAATTCCTATTCTTTTAAATTTGTTAAGGTGTGTTTTATGACCCAAAATGTGATTTTTATCCTGGTAGATATTCCACACGAGCTTGAGAAGAACGTGTATTCTGCTGTTGTTGAATGAAGTAGTCCATAGATGTCAATTATAACCAGTAAATAGATGGTGGCGTCGATTTCAACTATGTCCTTACTGATATTCCATCTACTGGCTCTACCCATCTCTGATAGAGGGATGTGGTCATTTATTTGTTTTTGACATAAAGTTCCTTGTAGGTTAAGTAAAGGTTACACTTAGAAAGTCTCCTTTTTAAAAATATTTCACTTCCTTCCATGCTTCAAAATTTTCACACATCTACTTATATGGTATATAAGAAAAAGCATTTTGACATTCAAAGAATAAGCAAAAGTGAATTTGTTACATCCAAATAGATGTAAAGAACCCATAACAAACAAGAAATGTAGATATCAATTACAAGGTAAGAAGCAAGCTCAAGCACTTCCTAAAGTGGAAGCAAAAATAATAATCTAAGCAATTTGGTCTGTTCCTTCAGCAAGACTAAATAATAATGACAGTGGTAGCCAAAGTGAAATTACTTGCCTATCAAGATATGCTTAAAATATTTAGATTAGATCATAAAAATAGTAATGTTCTTAACTACAGTAAACTTTATTTATCCATAGATACATTTTGCATTACTTGGCTTTAAGATTGCCTGCAAAGCTAAAAACAGCATCCCTAAATGATACTCGCACATCATACTGGGGGATTGGAGTAAAGAGGGTGTTTGAAGAGTACATTTGACTCTTGGGAAGTTTATATGTAGTTCTCAGTCTTCAGGTTACATTCAGCCATCATCATTTCTTCATATTTTCTGTATCTAGCCTTTACACCCAGCTATAGACTTTACCTGTTCCTCAAATTTTGCTAGTGTATTTCATATTTGGGAAATTCACTCCACGTATTTACCTTCATTCTGTGCTACATCACTTTCATCTCCCATACCAACACTGCAAATGAAATTTTCAAGAAGGAAAAATTTGTATAAGGCAGCACTATAAACAGGGGAGTTTGACATCAATTCTCAGCAAAAGTGTAAAAAGATTAACATTGGTTCTAAGTACTTAAAAAAGGTAATGGAAATCATTGATACCAGAATGGGTTCATTTTTTAAAAGGTCTTGTTTAAAGAGTTATTTGAACTGGTAGGTTTAGGAACGCTAGAAACAGTGAATTTTCATTTCAGCAGAGCATCTAGAAAACCTTTCACGAAATCCTTCGTGGTTATAGTATGGTTCCATGAACTAAAGTGCTTGAACTTGAAAAATATTGGTTCATAAATGATTGTTATCTCAGCGATTATTTTTGGTGGTGGGCTGCAAGGCTCTTTTCTAAGCCTGTTTTATGTAACTTTTTTTTTTTTAAGACAAGTAGAAACAAGGAAGGCATGTTCATTAAATTTATAGATGTTATAAATTAAAAGTGATCACTTTTAACAAGAGTAATATTTTCAAATCTGAAATTATGTCTTAAAGCAAACAAGATGAAATTTAATAAGGATTAAATGTAAAAATTAGGTTTAAACATAAAATTACGGAAGTGTAGACTATGTAAGGTGAAAGATATGGTTTAATTGTAGTCTACATGAAATTGACTTGGATGTTTTTTTATCTGGCTCTCTGTAATATGCTTGCTAAAAATCCTAACGCAGGTTTGGGATGCATTATTGTCAGAGTATGCTTGGATCAAAAGGGCTGCTGATTCCTATGTGACTTGGTTCTCAGCCCACTGTATTTGATGTTGTATTCTCTTCTGAGTGCACAATTTAAGGAGAAAAGTGAAAAATCAAAGCACATTCAAAGCAGGGTATGGAGTGTGGTTATGAGAGCTCACCATTCCATCTGAAGAACAGTGAAAGGATCTAGAGCTTTTGAAGAAAATGAAAATATGAGAAGATCTGGTAGTTACTAAATAATTGGTTCAAATATTTCAAGGCTTGCAATGTCTATAAGAAATGAGATTAATTTTGTGTTGTTCTTAGGGGCAGAACCAGCACCAGTGGTGTCAGTTAAGGGAAGTTGATTTGATGTTCAGAAAGCAAATGACACAGACTTCAGATTTAAGCAACCTTGGATTTTAATTCTAGCATCAGCACTGGCTTTGGCAAAAGGAATGAAACTTCTGAGCTTCATCTTCCTGCTAAATAGGTACAACAAGGCCCATCTTATTTTTAGGATTAGAAATAATATATAAGAATTGTTTAGTTCCTGGCATAGGTGCTCAATGAAAAATTATAATTATACATAATATTGATAAAAATAGAGGTTTCCAACAATGGAAAAATTTAAGTGGTTGATAGTGTAGGGGAAATACTTAAGATAGGGAACTGGACTTAAGGTCTCCTCAAACTTTTAGGATAATGGTTTTATTTCCCATCTTGGTCTGAAATCTCTCTCTTGACTGCACTTCTCCCTTGCTTCACAAAACAAGCAGGTCCAATCTATTTTAAGTCTTTCGTTGATTTCTGGGAGTCAAGTGACCTTAAAGAAGTTAGAAAGGAGCGGGTCACAGCTATGACAAACGTGGAGTTTCAAGAAGAAGCAAATGCAATGTCACAGATGGAAGGACTTCTTATTTAGTGGCTCTGGGGGTTACTGAGGGGAGGAGTAGGTTGTGAGGTTTGGTTAGACCGTGAGGGGCGTTATATGAAAGAAGCGTCCACTACTTCAAACCACATCAAGCTCTTGGCAAGAGCTACAACAAAAATAGGATCCAAGGCAGGCATGCGAGGCGGGTCTGGGCTTGCTGCTTGCAGCTAAGGACCGGCAGTTTGCAGACTCCCAAGGACCGAATGGAGGCCCTTGGGTGCCACCAGTTTACAGCATGAGTTAAGGAGATAAGATTTAAAAAAAAAAAAAAAAAAAAGGAAGCGACAAAAGGGGAAAAATAGGTGGGAGGGTCCGGGTGGAAGACCAAGGCTGGAGGGTCTTTGGGTGTGGCAGGTTTACTGCCCGCAGGTTAGTGGCCACCAATTGCGCACCAGGACCCGGGGCGCTGTAACTGGAGCGCCCCCTCCGCCCAGAGCATCCACACTTGCCCCGGGGAAACCTCTCTTCGCGCTCTACACCTCTTTCCGCGCCTCCCAGCTGCCAGTCGGTCCTGCTAGGGCACTTCTGGAAACTCGTCGGCGGCTCAGAACATCGGTCCGACTTTGATCGCGGCCTTGATATCTCGGCGCCATGCCCTGCCCTCCCTCCTCCCGCCCCTCTTCCACCCACCCGGCCCCGCCGGCCAGTTCACCGCCGGCGCTGGGGTCGACCAGATACTCTGCGGCTCGGCTGCCGCCAAGACCCGGAGAGCGGAGCGGGCTCCCGGCCGCGCGGCGCGCGCTCGCGGGCTCGCTCCCCGCAGGGGGACTGGGCATGCGCGGCGCGCGGCCGGCTCGGGCGAGCGGCTTGCGGGCGGGCAGCCTCAGACTTCCCCGGCGGCGGCGGCGGCGGGCGAGGCCGGCGCGGAGCTCGCCCCGGAGACCGCTTCTCTTCGCCCGGGCGCCGACGGCGGCTGGGCGGCTCGCGGAGGATTGGGAGGGCGCGGTCCGGGTCGGGGGCTTTCTCGCGGCCGCCTCCCGCCCGGGGTGGGCTCGAGGCGCCTCCGGGGGAAAAGCCGCGGCCCCGAGGGCGGATCCGAGGTAAGAGCCCCTCGGAGAAAGGCGCCCGCCGGGCTCCGGCGGCTCGGACTCTCCCCTCGATTTTCCAAATCCTCCTTTGTGTGCCGGCGTGGAGCGGTGCCAGGCGCCGCGTCCGCCTTCATCCACTTTGACTGCTTTCAACTGGTGTCGGAGCCAGGTGTGCGAGGGCGCTGCCGCCGGGGCGCGTCCGCGCGCGGGTCCCGGGGCGCCCGGAGCCGGTGCCGACCCGCGGCCGCCCGCGCCCGCCGCGCCCGGGGCTCCGGCGGGGTGGGCAGAGAAGAGGCACACCGTCCTTGTCATAGTTCCCGGTAACCTGAGCTTCTGCAGATACACCTGCGCTTCTCTGGTCCGTGGGGCGACTCCAGAACGAGTATTCTTCTCCTGGTTTGTCTTAGACGTGGGGTTTCGAGAGCTACCCTCCCCACCCCCGAATGGAGGGGAGGGGGGTCTTTTCCAATGCACACTGTGCAACCAGGTCCCACCATCGCACACCCCCCTCACATTTCGAGGGAGCTTGTTGTTTGTGCATAGTTGCCACTCTTAATTCCTGGTGACTTTCCTCTTAATTTCCTGGCTCCACTCCGCTCACTCACCATTTTACTTTTTGGGGAGACGGCCCTTCAGGTGTCTTTGTCAGTGGATGCCTTTGGAGTGGATTTTCAAGATCCTGCCCGCTCCTCCTGTGCACTCACTTTCTGCTTTCCTTTCAAGGACTACCTGTATGCAGAATCTTGGCACGGATTTTCCCTCCCTTTGCATTGTTTCTCAGATCCTTCTTTCCCTGTTAGTGCCCGTTGCATCGCTGGACTCTGTTTGAGGGTAGGATGCTGTATTAGATATTAGGATTTGAAATCCGTAGACATCAGGAGCGGGAGAGCATTGAGAACTGGAATCCACCTTTACAAAACATATTTCAATGAAATGTATTCTTGCTTTTCTTTTTAAGGTTTTAGTCCTCGCCTCAGATAATAAAAGGAATAGCTAATGTCTTAAGAGTTCGGGTAAAACTTGGTTTCAGAGGCATGTGACTAGTTTGATTTTGGCTTTATTTTTTTTGGCGGGGGTGGGTGGAGAAGAATTAGGATTCCCAGAAGGCTTCTTTATATACATATAACAAAGTAACTGTGTTATATTGCTGTAACTGTATTGTTTCTAATTTATTTCCACTGAAAGGATACTATTCTACAGCGACTTGGGTTTTGGAAAGTGTGCACTAGTAATTTAGATCATGTGGTCATTGACAATTAAAGTCAGTGCCATCCTTTCTCACCTAGTATAGATTTTCTATTTGGAATTGAAGTTTTCTGAACATATTACTATAGTTCTTAAGTTGCTGGTGTGGAAAATTTTTGGTCATAGGTTCACATTTTTACTTAACCAATTTGAAAAATAACCCACTTTGTAGACTTGCCATGTAAAGGGTAAGGTAGAATGTATCACAAATGTCATAACATTTTATAGAATGCCTTTAGTGCAGAATTCAGAGATTAATACTTTTAAAAATTTCACAAGTCATTCTCTTCACAGCAGAAAAGAAGGAAAGATAACTTGCTTTTAATTCCACTGTTGTGAGATTGACCACTATTCCTAATATTTGACATTCTCTTCATAAACTTTATTTTCTCCCACTTTCCAGTGTCATTGAATATCATTATATAGTAATTTTCAACCTTTTTACTGATACTAGGGGAATACTTTAAGTTGTATTTAGGGTGAAGTTTCTTCAAATGTTTTATTCTTATTTGTTCCCTATTGGGAATCTAATGTCGAATTTTGACTGCTTTGCTTGTTTTTCCTCAAATGTAAAGATTTCATTTTGTTTTTATCTCCAGCTTTTCCTGCTTTCAATATTTTTTTTCTTAATCTATGCTGATGCTTTTTGGATATCAGTCTTTTTTTTTTATGCTGTGGCATAGGCTTCCTACTCTTTGCTTTCAGTGGTTTTATTTGATTCATTTCAATTCCTAATCTTTACCTTTGCTTACATTATGTTACATACACTTTCAGCCACTGCTTTTTATGCTTCTCCAGATGCTTCTGTTTTCTTCATTTACCTACTTTAATTCTGCAGCAGCTCACTTGAACCATTCTCTGTGTAAGAAAATATAGTATCCAGAATAAAAGATGATGGTCTTTCTCAGTGTCTCTCTTTGGATGCTTGAAGTTTTGTTGGATTAATATTTTAGCACAGATTTGACTTATATATAAAATTTAAGTTAGCTTTTTTGAGTTGTATTAAACATATTTGGTAGTTATTTGGGTAATCATAAAACAACAAGTTAATGATAGATTACAAACTTTAGGACATCTGCAGTGGTATGTAAGAGGAAAAAGTGAAATTTCAAAGTACTTCATTTATAGTTCATTCCTGCTGGGAATTACTGCATGAAATTGTTTGCAGCTGTTCATGATTGGAAATATTTTCCTAAGAAAAATTCTGTAACAGAATAGTTGTAAACATTTGAGGTTTAATATATTCATGGAAGGTGTGAAGTTCTTCTATGCCTCACTACAGCCTTTTCAGTGTTTTCTAGATACATTCTTAAAAGGGATTTTAAAAAACATTTTATTTTTTAGATCAGATTTACAGAAAAAGTATAAAGATAGTAAAGTGACTTCTCATATACCCCCATATTCAGTTTCCCTTCTTGTTACCATCCTACACTAGTATTTGTCACAATTAATGACCCAGAATTGGTACATTATTGTTAACTAAAGTTTACACTTTATTTAGATTTCCTTAGTTATTATCTAATGTCCTTTTTCTGTCCCAGGACCTGCCTCCTAGGATGCCACGTTACACTTAGTTGTCGTGTCTCCCTGGGCTTCTCTTTGCTGTGGCAGTTTGTTAGACTTTCCTTGTTTCGGGTGCCTTTCACAGTTTTGAGGAGCACTGGTCAGGTGTTTTGTAGAATGCCCTCTATAGGAATTACTTTAATATTGTTCTCCTGATCAGACTGAGGTTTTGGGTTTTTGAGGGGAAGATCACAGAGGTAAAGTGCTACTTTTATCATATACTATAAAAAGTCCATACTATCCAACATGATTTATCACTCTTGATATTGATCTTGATCACCTGGCTGAGGTAGTATTAGGTTTCTGCACTGAAAAGTTTCTTTTAATGCTGTTTCTTAAGGGAGAGTTATACTTCTTGAGGGTGGAGTATTTATATAAGTTTTTGGGAATTCTTTTACATAGTAGATTTGTCTCTTTTCTGCATTTATTAGTTTACTCTATCAGTCTGAACTCTTGGATATATATTTATACTTTGGGTTATAATCCAGTGCTACTTTATTTTGTTCCTCAAATTGTTTCAGCTTTGGCCATTGGGAGCTCTTTCAGTTTGTTCCTGTCCTCCTTTGACATATCTCCATTAATGTAAGTTTTTTAAAAGATCACTTCCTTACTTTCTTGCATTAAAAGATACTCCAGGATTATCTTGTATATTTCCATTTCCTGCCCCAGCCCTAGAGTCAGCCAGAAAGAATCTGGTTCATCTTCCTGGGAAATGGTGTTAGAAGCCAAGATCTGGGTTCTAGGTAGTCTCATTGCTACTGAGATGTCATTACTTGTAGGCCCTCCCATCAGACAGCAGGGAATACAGATGTGTATACAAACCCCTGTGTGTACTGTTACCTGTATATGTTTCTCTTTGTAACCATGTGTATCTATTTTAAGCTAAATATGAGTTCATATGGTTGTCTCTTCCATTACCACCTATATCATTCTGGATTTCTCCCCTTGCTTATCTGTAAACTCATTCTAATAAGGAGAAGAAACCTGGCTTCCACCATCGGCCATCCATTTACTTATATGTATATAGCAGTATCAAAATTGTTAACTTGTACTCCCTTTACAAAGAGGGGGAAACAGCTTTATCAACTAGAGTACATTGCTTATGTGCAGTTCATTTTATAGATTCTAATTAGTCTTACAGATTCCACTCCTTTTCCTCCTATCCCTTTAGTGAGGCTTTTGCACACATTTATGATACAGGTAGATTCTTTTGTCACAATCTGCATTCCATTTTGTGATCCCCAGACCTCTACATGTTTTTTAAAAAATTTGTATATATTGTTTTACTCTTTTGTCCTGTGAAGTTCTGTTGGTTTTGACAAATGCACAATTTCTTGTATCTATCATTACAGTGTTAAAGTATCATATAGAATAATTTCAACACTTAAAAATCTTCTGTATTTCACATATCACTCCCTTAACCTCCTCCCCCCATCAACCACTGATTTTTTTTTAATGTCTCTATAGTTTTGCATTTTCTGAACATCATATAATTAGCATTATGTAGCTTTCTCTGATTGGCTTCTTTCACTTAGCAGTGTGCATTGAAGTTTCATTCATGTCTTCTTGTGGTTTGATAGCACATTTTCTTTTTATCATGTAATAATATTGGATTGTAAGGCTGTATTACAGGTTGTGTATCTATTCATCTATTGAAGGATATCTTACTTGCTTCTGGTTTTGGCAACTGTGAGTAAAGCTGCTATGCGTATTCACGGGTAAATTTTTATGTGGACATAAGTTTCCAAATCAGTTGGGTAAATACCTAGGAACATGATTGCTGGATCCCATGGTAAGATTCTGGTTAACTTTGTAACATATTGGCAATCTGTTTTCCAGAGTGGCTGTACCATTTTGCATTCCCACCAGTGGTGAATGCAAGCTCCTGCTGCTCCCCATCCTTGTCGACATTTGATATTGTCAGGTTTTTGGACTTTATCTATTGTAATAAGTCTATAGTAATGTCTCATTGCTTTGATTTGTCCCTTCCATAATGACATTTAATGTTAGGCATCTTTTCTTTTTTTCCCCCAGATCTTTATTGGAGTATAATTGCTTTACACTGCTGTGCTAGCTTCTGCTGTACAAAAAAGTGAATCAGCTGTATTTTTACATATATCCCCATATCCCCTCCCTTTTGAGCCTCCCTCCCACCCTCCCTATCCCACCCCTTTAGGTCATCACCAATCATCGAGTTGATCTCCCTGTGTTATGCAGTTGCTTCCCACTAGCCATCTACTTTACATTTGGTAGAGTATATATGTCAAAAGCATCTTTTCATGTGCTATTTTCCACGTGTATAGTTCTTTGGTAAGATGTCTGTTCTGAACTTTTGCCCATTTTTTAGTAGGGTTGTCTGTTTTCCTGTTTTTGAGTTTTAAGAATTCTTTATATATTTTTGGTACAAGGACTTTATCAGATATTTGTTTTGCAAATAAATTTTTCCAGTGTGGCTTGTCTTTTTGTTCTCTTTACAGTGTCTTTACAGAGCAAATGTTTTTACTTTTAATGAAGGCCAACTTATCAATTTCATGTATAAGCTTTTATTGTTGTATTTAAAAACTCATTGCCAAACTCAGGACCACCTAGATTTTATCCTGTTTTCCTGCTCCTAGAAGTTTTATAGTTTTACATTTTACATATATATCTATGACCCATTTTGAGTTAATTTTTGTGAAAAGTGTACAAAAAGGCTTTTCACTTTTTGTGGAAAGGTCTGTGTCTAGATTCATTTTTTTGACCATGGACTTTGAGTTGTACCAGTAGCAAGTAAATGTGATTTTTAAATCAAGTAGATTGTAAATTAGGTTTAGGATGGGAAAGAAAGTGTTTTTATTTGATTTTTTTATGTTTTACAAAATTGCTTAAAAGAAACAGTTGAGAAATGACTTGGAAGCCAAAGTGTAATAGTGCATAGGCTATATGCTGAGATTGATCCCTGGACATTGTATATAATCCATTTTCTCCTTCCTCACTAACTCAGAGATTCTTTGTGGAAAACAGAATTGTTAATGCAGAGTAACATATGTCAGTTATTTTAGATCTAATCATAGACAATTAATAAAGCTCTATTTTTCACACACAAAAAAAGATCTGCAATAAGGGATTTGCAGGGTGTATGCTGAGAATAGGCAGGTGATATACACACCATCCAGAAACTTGAGACTTAACTGGTTTTGAATCTTACCTATGGTACTCCTCTTGCCTTTTTTCAAGAGGCTTTTTTTCAAATACCTTTTCTGTGGGCAACACTTTGTGTTGTAGACATTGGGGCCAGAAGTATTGTTATATTACAGTTAGAACCAGTACCCTTTAGGAAGCATCTAGAGAGATTAGACATCATAAAACTAGCATCTTTGGTGTGGCAGGCATTACATAATTCTCTCTTTTAAGTCTTAAAAGAGCTCTTTAAGGTAGGTCTCCATATTTCCATATTACATGTAAGAAATAGGCTTAGAAAGATAAAGTGACTTGTCTGTGGTCCACATGGGGAGAGAGGGACAGAGTCCGGATGGAAATCCTGATCTTTCTGACTCCAAAACCCATGTTTATTTTGCTTTGCTATGCTATCTCTAGTAAATGAAAAAGTGCTGGGATAGTATTAATGTCTTTGATTTTATTCATTTCTTTAACACTGTATACTACTTAAATGACTACTGATCTAATTGGGAATGGCTCGAAAGATTGTATTTTTGAGATCCATGGAGATTCTTTTAACTTTTTTTTTTCTTCTGTTGACTGATCTACATCCCACTGACCCAGAGGTATGAGGTATTAGCGCATGTTTATAAAGAATGGGGTTCCTTTAAAGAGAGGAAGTTGTGGGGGATTAGAAAAAAATACAGCAAGCAATGGTAACATTAGCTAATTGTTCATCCCTTTGCCTTTCTGAATTATAAGTTTCTTGAGGGCAGGGGACTGAGTCTCAATGATCTTTAAGCACAGCACATCACATGTGCTACACACTCACAAAACATTTGTTGGAAGAAATCAGCACTATCAGACTTTACAGAAGTACGAGGGTGAGTCAAAAATTATCCGCTCTCTGGCTGTTGAATTTATTTTAATTAACTTTTAGAAAAGACAAATACATCATTTTTTGACATAATCTCCTTGCTTTTCAATACACTTCATCCATCTGTCAACAAGCTTTTGTATTCCTGAGCCACGAATGCACTGCTGTCTTCACTTCATCAGAAGTGAATCCGGCTCCTTCTTAATGGCTAACACTTGTGCAACCTTCCTTGAACTTCTCTATCCATTCATACACACTCCTTTGCGACAAAACACTTTCTCCGTACTACGCACAAAGTCTTCAGTAAATAATGGTACCAGGTACACCCTGAGATCCCAAAAAACGAATCACTGCACGCTGCTCTTCTTTCGTGCAAATGACAAGTAGGGCATCCGCTTTTGCTCGCACTGCAGTTACAAATAAACTGATATAGCATGTTCACACCTGCACAGCGGTGACTGGGGAGACAGGAGCCTTGAATGGAAAGCGCTGATAAGACAGTGTGCCCAACAAAATTTTTTTTTAATGAATTTATTTATTTATTTATTTTATTGGCTGTGTTGGGTCTTTTTTGCTGTGCGCGGGCTTTCTTTTTAGTTGCCGTGAGTGGGGGCTACTCTTCGTTGTGGAGTGTGGGCTCCTCATTGCTGTGGCTTCTCTTGTTGTAGAGCACAGGCTCTAGGCGCATGGGCTTCAGTAGTTGCAGCACATGGGCTCAACAGTTGTGGCTCACGGGCTCTAAAGCACAGGCTCAATAGTTGTAGTGCACGGGCTTAGTTGCTCTGCAGCATGTGGGATCTTCCTGGAGCAAGGATTGAACCCGTGTCCCCTGCACTGGCAGGTGGATTCTCAACCACTGCGCCACCTAGGAAGCCCACCAACAGAAGTTTTAACATAACCGGAGTGAGGATAATTTTTGACTCACCCTCGTATGTTTAGAATGTTTAGAAGAGGATGAATTTTTCTTCATGGAGGATGTTGAATGTAATTACATTTCATTTTCATTCATTCATCATTTATTGAGAGTTTGTTGAGTATCTGTTCTGTGCCGGACAGTGGAAACACAGAGACGAATAAGACAGGATCTCTCCCTTCTGTCATCAGGGAACCGAGAGAACGGGGGCAGCCAGACAACCATTTCAGTAGAGTGTGGAGCTAAATGGAGAATGTATTAAACAAACAAGCAAGCAATGGACTTTGAAATCAGAGAGACCTTATCTGGCTTAGTTTTCTTATCTAAGAAGTGGAAACAATAGTAGCACCTACTAGACACAGTTGTTGGGAGTAGGTTAAGTGAAAAAGAGAAAAAACTGTGCACATTTATATCTATATCTCAGTACATAGGAGAAGGGAGAGGCTCACTGTGGTTGAGGGAGTGAGAAAAGTCTTTACTGGGGATGTGACACCTGACTGTTATAGGATACATTTTTGAGGTCAAGAATCAGAGTATGAGGCGGACTCCAGGGCATTCCAGGCAGAACGATGAATACATGTGACATGAGCAGAGTGGGTGGGCATGATGGGAGTGGTGGGGAATTCTGCATGTTCTCACAGACGGAGCCTCCAGGATTATTAGAAAGAACTGAATAACCAGTTATTTTTCATTTTTATAAGTAACAATACAATAGAGTAGTCATTACATTGGAGTAGGAGGGAATAAAGGTACCAGACCTGTTTTAAGAATTGCATGGATCGCTTCTGGTAATCATGTGACTTTCTGAATGTAGTCTTTTATGTAGCAGATAAATTCTTCTGTTCTTTTTCAGTCCTGTGACACTCAAGTGATTTTATTAAGAAAGAGCACTTGTGTATTTGGGTGAAATCAGAAGTCCTGTCTCAAACCATTTTTTAAAAAATTGAAGTATAGTTGATTTACAGTGTTGTGTTAGTTGCTGGTGTACAGCAAAATGATTCAGTTATATATACAAATATATGTGTGTGTGTGTGTGTGTATATATATATGTATGTAGGTATATATACTTTTCCATTATGGTTTATTAAGCCATTCTTATATTTAGTAGCATAGCAACATAAGAATCTAATATCCCACCAAGGTGGGATCTAGTCCTGTTTGAACAGTTTCTTAACAGAACCTGAAACATAATACTTAGGAACATGCTAAAATAATTTGTTAAGTGAATGAATTATTTACTTGATAAGAGGTCAGAGTTCTGTAGTTGAAAAATTGTGTATTTAATATTAGGAGGAAAAAAGGGAAAAAATGAAGATCAATAGAAGGAAGAGAAGTTTATATTTAAGTAGAGGGAAAAAGATATTTTCAAAGTCCTTTATTGAAGACTGTTGATGTGAATTTCATTTTATTTAGAAAATCCTTTATTAGCACCATTAGAGAATTACTTGCTCGATCACCATTAAAATATTATCCTTTATCCTAGAAATACGTGCATATTATTGATGTATTTATTGGTTTAATGCAATAATAGATTATTTCCAGTATCTGAAATATAACGTTTGTGATCATTAAACACTCGAATTTTTCCTGCAGATTCTAATATTTATGTCTTGTAACATTGTAATTGTTTCTAATATTTTTGATTAGAAAATAAATGTTTAAAAAAATATAAGCAGTAAAACAAATCCATAAAGAAAAATATGGATGAAATTTGTCACTTTTGAGAAGACATTGAACACAATTTAATTTTCTACAATAATTTTGACATTTGAAGTTAATGGTAATCTTAGACATGAACATATAATAAGATGGTTTTAAGTATGTTGACTTTTAAATTTGAAGAAAGATGTACTTTAGTGAAAGAGAAGATACATTGAACTTTCATATGTGGAAGAAAATAGAACATTATTATAGCTATATAGATTTTTTTCCCCAAATAAGCATGCTAATCTTGTTTGTGTGTGTGTGTGTGTATGTAATCTCCAATTTCTCTTTTAAAAACTTTAACTGTTTTATGAACAACTGTATATTGGGATTTAGAAATATTGCTCTTTAATTCAGAAATATTGATTTAGAAACCCTATCTTTAGGTAAATTTGTCTTTATTATTTTAGTGTGTTTCCATTATCAGAACTTCTGAGGTAAAGTCTGATTTAGTTTCTGTACTACAAGCTAAATTATATATTTTTTACATCTCAGAATCTTTTTACTCAAGAGAGAACATTAATTTTGTTGGTAGTTCTTTCATTTAGCTCTTTTGTGGGGCCTTGCTCAACTCTGAATAATTTAAAAGCAATGGAATTCTTTCTGTGATAAAAATCTAGTCATGGGGCCAAATCTTGTAGCTTTATTCACATGAAACTCATGCCTGTAAAGGTGTGGAATGAATATGTATGCCTGAAGGATGTATATTAAAGAAGGTGTTTTTAATTATTGAGGAAAATAGCGCTCTAAAGATTTCAATGTGCATGAATTCACAGATTGGCTTACAATCTTATCTCTTCTGTTTTTAAGTGAATGATCCATTAGAGCCAACTCCGAACAATAACGTGTAAAGAGTAATATGATACATTTATAACTTCATTTACATTTAGGAATAATTAGTTCTCTACTTTTTTTTTTTTTTGTATTTTAGTGTATTTGCTATCTTTGTAGAATTATAGGACAAATTAAGGGTTTAAAGTACCATCTCTTCTTTTTCTGTTGTTTTACTTTTTCGTATATTTCTTATCCAAATGACTGAAACAATAGTTTCAGCACCATTTATCAAAACATCTATGCACTTGACCGTATTTCACATTTTTCAACTTAATCTTAGGACTTTCTGTGGTCTCATGAAGGAAATAGTCTCATAAAAATCTCGAAGCAGATAAATGACCATGTGGCTTTTCCCCTGACACCCCTTCTCCATCCTGCTTCCCTCCTGCCTGTGTTACCCCATCCTCCAGCCCCACTGTCCGACAGCTTTTTTCAGCACCCAAATGACGTTAGCTGAAAAATGTATCTTTCATAACTTTCCTATCTTTCCAGTTACTGTTCAAACTCTTTCTCACTGCCTGGTGAGATCTCAGCCGTGGAGAGTGAAATCTGAATAAAGGAGACATTCATGGTGGTTATGACAGTGAAGGTTACGTTTAGGCTGCTGGAGAGTTTGAAACAAAGGAGTGATTGAAGCCCTCATCACCTTCATCTTATTTGGGTAGTAAGTAAATTATTTTGGAAGTAGTAAAGTCTCATTATGAAGATAATGAGATCTTGTCCAGACTAAATACATTCACAGTGACTGACTTCAGCTGGAATGCATCTTAACACCATTCAGTTTTTGTACAAATTAGGAAAGATCCACCATGTTTTTGTGTGTGTATTAGAATATATGCTAGTGACTTTTTTTTTTTTAACTTTTTGTTTTGTAGGAGCCCCTTAACACTGTAGGGAATTTTAGAATTTGAGTTCAAATATTTGTCAAGTAAATTTGTATAATATAAAAAAATTTTTGTATTGAATAGTCCATGGTCTTCTAAAGGGTCTTCAAATAGGAATAAAAGTTTCCTCATCTTGGGACTTCCCTGGTGGCCCAGTGGTTAAGACTCTGCGCTTCCACCCCAGGGGGCATGGGTTGGATCCCTGGTCAGGGAACTAAGATCCCACATGGCCAGAAAAAAAAAAAAAGAGTTTCCTTATCTTGCCTCCAAAAGCCTCCCCTCCCACACCTTACCTATCACTGTTACCTAGAGTTATTTCCATTTTCTCTCTCTGCCAGGCAGCTGGCATATTTGAAGTATGATTTTGTGAGCTGTCACTGTACTTACAGAGTAGAAGGCCTGAGAATAGATAATTTAGCCCAATGGCTACCAATTATATTTTGTGTTATGTTTATGGTTTTCAAAGGCATTTATATGATTAACTTAAAAGATTCCAAAGTAAAGGATTAAGTGGTAAAAATGATTGGAAAAACTAGTGGTGGTAGAATCTGATAGATAGTAGAAATAATTTGGCAGTAGCAAAAGTAGAAACATTAAAATTTCTCAAGAACCTGTGGGCTGCTTTTACCACCACTGTGCTGTTTATGAACTACATATGGGGAACTTTGATTATATATACTGTAAAGAACAATGTACTGTTTGTTCAAAGTATATATTAAATATTTATTCAATAAATAAACATAAAATAAAATAAGGTTGGGTTCTGGACTGTTCCTGTTCTTGCACGATTTAACAGCCAGATCTTTCTGGCTAACACTGATTTTATTGGGCTAATGTGGACATTCATTGGATTTTGGATATTAGGTGTAACAAATGTTTGCTATCCATAGAGGTGGATTTAGTTCTGTGATCCTGAGAGAGTGGATATAAATTTGGGGCAAAGCTTTTAAGATGAGGTAGGTGATCTAAACCTGCTAGGTTTTTCTCTCTTCTGAAGGAGGACAGAAGTGTGTAGATTTTTGCAAGGAGCTGATTTGAGAACTTGGCTTAATTTTAAAGGCAAAAGACACTAATTCAGTTTTGTTTTTGTTTTTTGTTTTTTTTTGAAAGAACTTTGAAAGCTTCTAGCTGTGATCACCTGAGCTTCCTATTTCCCCCTTACTCTTACTAAGTTTTTGTTACTGCTGTCAGCCATAGCAATCACTGGGAAAGCCTTCTTTCTGGCTTTACTGGGATAAAAAATTTCCTTTAAAAGGAAAGTTATAGAAGATGGGTGTGTACACAAATGCATATTGCATACAATAAAGTACGTGCTGAAAGGTCTTTTTGTATGTGAGGATGAGTTTTGTTGGTTGTTGTGGTGATGTTGTTTGATTCATTTCAGTTTTTGCCAGTGATCTTTTTGTGATATGCATATATGAGATAGTTAAGTGAGATTAAAGATTTGGCTAAACCATTAGCAGGCACACTGGCTTAATTTAACCCAATCTAGTTTCTTGATCTAATAGTTCTGGACATATTCAGCTTTATTTAATAGAAAATAATTTTGTTTCATTTAGTGAAACTTATCTGCCAATAAAGAAGTATTAAATAAATGCCCGTATTACTAAATAATAATAATTACTGTAATTAACAAGACAGGCAAGCTTGCTGTCCTTAGCGAGTACACAGTGTGAGAAACCTAGATTAGAAGAAGCATAAAAAACTTAAAAGAAGCATCAGATTCTAGGTAAATGGTCAAAAATGTGGAAAATAAAGAATAACCTTTCTGGCTTCTTCCTCCCTCCCTTCCTTCTTCTCTTTCTTTTTCCTTCCCTCTTTGTCATTTCTAAGAGAGTGAAGATATTCACATTTTGTATTATATTTTTCAACACATCCTGATATTGTGGATTTATAAAATAACTTCATTTCCAAATTACGTATGATTTTACAATCATCCCACAAAAGAACATTTGTTATTGTGAACAGCTTTGGGAAAAATGAGGGTATACCAGTACTCCCTTTTAAAGATTTTTCAACTGTTAAGGTCAGCTTAAGATCAGAATAGACAAGTATGGTTTGTATTAATTTTATAGACACTACTCAGTATTTTTTTTCTTGGAAACATTTAGGAATGAAGAAGCCATTATTCATAAAATGAAGTCATACTAAAGACCTCAAGCTGGTTGTAAAGTGAACTTTAGAGATGGGGAAATATGTCTTATCGTGAATTTGGAATGTGGGTAACTTTAAGACTGTCATCTGAAGCAACACTGCCTTTGCATTTGACTGGCAAGAAAGAAAGATGGGGACTCCTCCGCCTCTAGTGGATCCCAGCACTTCCTAATACACCTCTCAAATTACACACGCTGAAATGATCCCCAGGATGTGTTTGGCTCATGTGTTTCTCGTTAGCTACTATGAATGAAAGATTCATAACTATCTATTTCAAAAAACGTCTTTATTTGCATTACAAGGAGCTTCCTTGGAACGGGGTCAAGAATTGTTTTTAAATTGTAAGTCAGCATGTATGGGTTGAGCCATGATTGACACTGGACCTTTAAAAAAATAATTTCTGTGCACAAAGAAGGTTCTGAATAAATATTTATCAGACCATCGATTACTGTGTTGACTGTAGAAGGATAAGAGTGCCTGAGTTTTCCCGCATTCTTAGTGATTTGGATCAAATGTTTTTGTAGCTATTAGAGAAAGCCCTGCTAACCTTTCCCTTATCTTGCTTACCGGGTGGTATATGACAAGATCACAGGGAGCAGTAGGACGTCATACAAACTTGCCAGACAGATACAGTCCCTGTGGCAACCTTGTGACCTGATTTTCCAAGTCTTGTCTACCGAACTGGAGAGTTATAGCTGTGTGCTGTTAGCTTAAAGAACTCTTGGCTTGTATACAAGTTGGGTGGTTGGGGAAAGAAGGAAGGAGGAGTGAATATATAAATCCATCTCTGCAGTTTTGCCAAATCTGTAATATAGAAGCACTTTTGTCCTAAAAGGAAACTTAAATCATTATTTCCTCATTCTGGCCATTCCTCCTTATATGTTAACAAATCACTACCAAACAGATCATTACCACAGGAGCTTATTTTTTTTTAATTGATGACATACTAGAAGTTAGTTATTTTTTAATTTGTTTTCATAAAGGAAAAGGTAAAATGTGAATGTATTGGTTAGAGGTGGTGGAATCATTTCCATGCTTTTCTTTTGTAGTAAATTAGTTTGTGCATTTCTGGTAGCAATTCCTCAGCTATCCAAATAAAATGAGACTGTTTTTCTCTTATTAGACAAATATTTATGAATACATGAAGTTGATTATGTGATATTAAAGTCACATAAGATTTCCAGCCTTTGTTATACATTTTATAAGTTGATACTGCGAAAATGAGAATTTTAGATACCAGTATGAGTCAGTTTTGTTTGCTTATACACTGACTGCTTATACCCTGGCCCTCTTGCCTCTATATATGCTCCCTAGATATGGATAGGAACTTCTTTTTCTCACAGTTGAAATATCTTGTATGGAGATTATTTTCTGGAATGATAAAACTGATGCAGACTTACGTCAGCTAGACTTATTTAATATCACTCTGTTTTTTTCTAACAGGTACTTGCACCTAAATGCTTACTTGCTTCTACCATATCATGTCTCTCTTCCCACTCCTAACATTTTCTGACCCCTCTCTAGCATTTCTTGGAGGGGCTAATAAACCCAGTTCTAAAATATTTCGTGCATCTCCCTTTAACAGGTAATTGGTCCCATGCCTGTCTTTAATCCCAAACTGCATTGAGGTACCTCATTCATTTACTTCTTCCTCTGAGGATGATTGAATTTCTTTAACCTCATGACTGTCTTCTAATTTTCAAGTTGATTTAGACTAAATTGTAGTTAGAGAATCATTCATACTCAAAATTAATAACATTGGAATGTAATTTTAATAATTTAGCCCTCTCTATCTTATAAAATGTATTATGGAATCAGTTTAAACTGTTATTCTTCTCTCCTGTGTGTGTCTGAATCAGAGTGTTTATATAGTAAGCTCTTGGAGTTCATGTGTCTCTTGGTGTGCTATTACGCATAGCTAGAAACTATTCTCTTAATGGCCTCTTGCTGCTGCCTTTCTGTCTTGTTCCTAGGTAAGATTCTTGACAAGAAGCTTATACCTGTCATTTCCTCTTCCTTACTTTTCCTACTTTAGGCTGGTGCCTAAGCTCATGTCTCTAGGTTATTTGTAATCTTCTAGAGGCCAAACGAAAAGGAAAACATTTGGTTTTTATCATACTTGGTTTTGCTGTAGCTGTTAGAGGACATGGATTGTGTTTTGTTCACTATTGAATTTTTATCACCTAGAGTTTCTAGTACTCTGTAGATTGTCTCTTTGCTGAATGAATATATGTTTGCAATGATCACTTTTTTTTTTCTTTCTTTCTTTTATTTTTCCCCTAAAGAATGTTCTCTTCCTTTGGCTCCCGTGGTGCTGTTCTTTCCTGGTTTCCTTTGTTATCTATCTGCACTTAGATTTTAATTCACAAGCTCTGCTCCTTGGAGTTTCATAGCTATCTAGAAGTTGTTCCAAACTGGTAATCGTCTCAAGTAAGTTCTAGCATCATCTGTTGGTAGCAGAGAGATCCGGCACTTTTTTGGGGGGTGGGGTGGGGGTGGGGTGGGTGGCAGTGGTTCTCAGTTCATGGTTTTGTTCATAATCTGAATACTCACACGTTGGGAAGTTTTTGAATTTTCTGGGATTCTTTTCTCAGCCTTCATCTAATTTCATATTTCATTATCTTCCAAGGTGACTTCAGACACTCACATTGTTTCAGTTAGAACATTGACTGTCAATTGTTTATCTCCTGTGATTGCTGTTCTCCTGAGCTCTAGCCCTTTAGTTCTGGCTGTACCTGAATGTTTCAGGCCCCTTGGCCTTCACATAGCTGTGCGTACATTGTTGCCTTTTCCCTCACATAGCTCCCTTGCTTCTTTTCCTGTTTCTCTGTTACCCAGATGGTAACATCAGGGGTCCGTGAATCCTTCTGGATTCTTTACTCTGCCTTAACCACTACTCTGTCCAACCTTTAAGTGATCAGTCACCAAATCCTGTTGATTCTTATTGCAAAATGGGTGAGAGGGTGCTCCCTTCTTCCCTACCCTGACTGCTAATCCTATTTCAGTGTTGCTTAAAATTCCTCATTGTTTCCCCATATGTTCATTACAGAGTCCAGTTCCCCCTCGTGTGGCACATGATGAAGGCTCTGTGACACAGCTCCTGCTGTCCTTCCAGGCCTCCGTCTTTGACTGCTGTGCCCCACAAATGCAGGAGCAATCACAGTTCCCGGAATACCCTCAGTTTCACTCTTCCGTGACTTTGCACACACCGTTTCTTCTGCCTGAGTTTCCTCTCTGTTATCCTCATCAGCTTGTCTGTATCATTTTAGATTTGGCTTAAAGATTACTTTCCCAGCAAAAAGTTCTTTCTGTGTGCCCAAGTAGTATCCTCTACTTACTGTAAAGTAGTAATTATGTTGTGTTTTATGGTTTATTTACTTGTTTTTCTCTTCAGCCAATCTGAACACTTCCAGGTAGAGGATATTTCGGAATAATCTTTGTCTTTCTTGTGCCTTAGTACAATGCTGGATGCACAGTGTGTACTCAGCTTTTGTTTTAATACATGTTCAATGAATAAATGCATAAAATGCTTTTTGGTGTTAGTAAGATTCTCTTCTACATGTAAACAAAGTGCAGTGGAAAAACTGAGCAGGTCTAAGTTCTCTTTGACGTACAGAGACAAGATACGATTTCCCTCTACTCATTGCTAAATAGCAGGCTTCAAACTGAGGCAAAGTTCAGTGTGTAATAGGGTTCAATCACAAAGCTGGCCCTGGGCAAGTACAGTGGACCTAAGGCTCACCTTTGGGGTTTTCATCTCTACTGGCCTATACTTGCCTAAGGTTTGAGTGCCTCTCTGTCAAGAGCAAACTGGATCTGGTAAGCCTATAACACTGTGGTATGAATTAAATTGATTACATGATTGGCAGCTTAAAGTAGGACTAAAAGTTTAGGCTTTAGAATTGGTCTATGAGGCTCCGAAAACTCAATGTTGTCTTTTACTACTTCTGTGACCTTGCACAATTTACTTAACATTTTATGTTCAAAATGCACATACTTCCAGAATCAATGTCATAGCTCTTTCGTGAGGATTCATTGATAAAGGCATATACAGCAGTAAAAGCAGCATCTGCTGGGTAGCAAATTCTCCATAAATGTTGGTTATTATTATTCATGATAAGTGGTTGCCTTTCTAAATGATAGAATCTTTTTTTGTTCTTTTTCTTTTTTAACAGCTTTATTGATACATCATTCATGTGTCATACAGTTCACCCATTGACAGTGTACCGTTCGTTGGCTTGTAGTATATTCACAGGTACTTGCAACCATCATCACAATTTTAGGACATTATCGTCACCTCAGTAAGAAACGCCATACCCTTTATTTAACACTGTTCTACCCCCAGTCTCCCTCCTCCTCCAGCACTAAGCAGCCATTAATCTCTCTGCTCCTATAGATTTGCCTCTTCTGAACATTTCATAGGAATGGACTCAGATAACAGGTGGGCTTTTGAGACTGGGTTCTTTCAAGGTTCATCTGTGTTTTAGCATTTGTCAGTACTGGACTCTGTTTGGGGCTGAGTAACGTTCCATCAGGTGGTTGTGCAGCATTTTCTTTGTCCATTCATCGGTTGATTAGTGCTTTCTTTTGGCTGTTGTGAGTGGGGCTGCTACAAACAGTTTTTTTTTTCCTTTGGAAATACATTTTTTAAAAAAATTAATTTATTTTTGGCTGCATTGGGTCTTTGTTGCTGCGCGTGGGCTTTTTCTAGTTTTGGTGAGCAGGGGCTACTCTTTGTTGTGGTGCCCAGACTTCTCATTGCAGTGGCTTCTCTTGTTGCAGAGCACGGGCTCTAGGGGCACGGGCTTCAGTAGTTGTGGCCCGCAGGCTCAGTAGTTGTGGCTCGCGGGCTCTAGAGCACAGGCTTAGTAGTTGTGGTGCACAGGCTTAGTTGCTCTCTGGCATGTGGGATCTTCCCGGACCAGGGATTGAATCTGTGTCCCCTGCATTGGCAGGTGGATTCTTAACCACTGAGCCACCAGAGAAGTCCCTGGAAATACGTTTTTATTTCTTTTGGCTAGATGCCTAGGCATGGAATTGCTGGGTCGTATGGTAACTGTCTGTAATCATCTGAGGAATTGCAGAATATTTTCTGAGGCAGCTTCACCATTTTTCATTCCCGTCATCATGTACAGGCGTCCCAATTTTTGCACATTGACTGGTAGAGTCTTTTCTGTTTTCTTAACAGTGAATTGATTGTGAAATGGAGCAGGATCCTATGGTCCTTCTGCCCTCATGTTCTTACCTGCCTTTTGTGTGTAGAAAAACTTTAGCCAAAGAATAAGTTTAATCGAAGAAGTGAGAAAATACAGAAACAAAGGAAAACAGCTAAATGAGATCAAATAACAGTAGTTTAGTTATTAAATAAAGTCAAGGACCTTTAGTTCCTCCTCAAGGGTTGTAGATAATATTCTGAGCCCTATCCTTTGAGCTGTCTTGTAGAGATTGAACCCCCCACCAGGTGGAAGAAGTTAACTACATGATGCCCAGGCTGTAGCCATGACATAAGCTGCCACAGTTCTGGGAACTGGCCTCACATAAATGGGAACAAACTGACCCTGGAACTGAATATTAACTGTACTGAAAACAATCAAGATGATGCTGATCAGAGCACTGTGTGACCAATTTCAAGATGACTGTCAGAGCTGACTGTGCTGTTTCTATATGTCGCCCCCTCCTTCTGCCTGTAAAAGCTCTTGCCCACTGACTGTCAGTGGGGAGAGTCGGCCTTTGGACATGAGTCGGTCCTCCTTCCCAGTTGCTGGCATTGGAAATAAAGCAAACTTCCCTTTCCAAAAAAAAGAAAGAAAAAGAAAGAAAGAAAGAAAAAGAAAAACTGAGCAGGATTCATTTCTTCACTATTTGACCATTTTACCTGCTTTCTTTCCCAGCATGTTCTGGAGGTGAAATTGTGAGGTAGACAGTTTGTTTACAATATCATTCTATTTCCCTGTTCTTGTTCTTCTTCCATTTATTAAACCGTAGATGCCTCAAGGTTGTCCTCCAGCTGCCTGAGATATGTTGCTGTGACCATCTTTTCTACCCTTGTGAGATTTACAGTTCAAGTTATGTCTGGCTGGAGAGCCTGTAATTTATACACAAAACACTGAGATTGGGCCAGTATGGAAAATTTTAAAACTGAATCTTTTGCTTCTTGCTACCACCCTTCACAACCCTCTTTTCAAAGTAAAGAAGACCTATAATATTTGCCAGTAAGAGATCAGTACCCAATCAAAATGCCTATCTGGAGGTAACTTATTCTGCATCATAATTATTTAAGAAATGTCAATTACTTAAGAAAAAGTAGCCTATGAGGAATCAAAATAGATGATAAAGAATATTAAAGTATTAGATATATAAGAAACTTAGAGATTGTGTAGTCCAGCTATCTTATTTTACTGATGAAGGAAGTGAAACCAAGAGATGTCAAATGATTCGTCCTAAGTCACAGAACTAGTTTATTGCAGAATTAGTCCTAAAATCTAAGCATCCTAAGCCGTTCTGTCATAAGCCTGATGCTCTCTTGATTTGGTCAGGAAGCTGAAAACTGATGTATTCAAAATAGTTATCAGCTATCTTTTTTTTTTTTTTTAAACTAGATATAGTGCTAGGTACTGGGGAAACAGATGGTAATAAGGTGGCCCTCCATGACTGGAACTAAATCATGGAGTGAGGGAAATTAAAAATTATTAAAATTATAGAAATGGTAGTCCATCTACTCCAGTCACAGGTGTAATACTTGGCCTATATTAAAAATCTCTTTATTAAACTTTTAGGACAAACTTGCTTAGCTTTTTAGCCAGTCCCAGAGCAAAAATGAAGAAAGAAAATGGAAGGTAATGATGAAGTTCTAGAAAGGTATGTAAACAATGTGAAGTGGATAAGCTGGGAAGAAAGGGAAATACACACACACACACACACACACACACACACATCATATACTATATACTTTTACATGTTATATCAGGCAAAAGAACCTCACTCATCGCAGACTAAGAAGTGATTATGGGCCTGAGCAGAGCATCAGTGGCTGAGTGTCCCTTGGGCTGCAAAAGAATGACATCATCACGTGGGGCAATGAGAGTTTTCTGTTGTTTCCTCCCCACAGAAGAATACCTATTCCGGCAATCACCCACAGACAGTAGTGTCCTTGTGGAAGTCTGGTAGTCCAGCAGAGAGGTTCCAGCATACCATTTCGAGGAAAAAAAAAACAGAATGAGATTGTATGCACTGAAGAGGGTAACAGGAACACTTTTACTTTACCTACATCACCCTCCGCCAAGGTGGCACAGCTCAGTGCCAACAGGGACCTTCTTGGCCCATCATTTCTTCCCCAGGGGAAAGTGAGAGTGTGTGAGTGAGTGCCCAGCACCCCAAGTGCTCTGTGTGCCTCATCCACACACAACTCCCTACTCCGCCCTGTGGCCAGCTCCCTGTGTGCGCCCTGAAACAACGAGAGTGAACCTTTGCAGAAGTCAGTGAGCACGAGTGGAAAGCCAGCCTGACTCTGCAGACTCGGGAGAGACTACACAACCTTGAGCATTTAGTACTGCCCAAGGGAAAGCAAAGGGGAGGCTCTTGGCACTTGGCCTGGCTTTGCAGGATCCATGGAAGGCATACAGTCTTAAGAATTCCCTTATAAAAGGGAACAAGAAGTGTAAAACAGGCGAATACATGGAAAAGATTTGAGAAAGTCTCAGAATTCCTAACAGGGCACCAGAAGGTTTTCTCTCCTGAAACTAGTAAAGACTGGAGGAGATGACTGCTTTTTCAAATGCAAAGACAGCAATGCAAGGCCCCAAGGAACATGAAAAAAATCAAGGAAAAAGTGACACCACCACAAGAACACAATAATTTTCCAGGAACTAACCCACTCTCCTCCAGCCAAATGGAGCTTTGCAATTTTTTCCCAGTGAAAGAATTCAAAACAGTTGTTTTATGGATGTTCGGGGACCTACAAGAAAACACAGAAAGGCAATTCAGTGAAATTCAAAAAAATCAATATGGGAACAAAATGAGACGTTTAACAGAGACAGAGATCATAAAAAAAGAACCAAATAGAAATTCTGGAGCTGAAGAATGAAATAAAAAAAAAAAAAATGCAGTAGAGGGCATCAGTGTCAGACTGGATCAAGCAGAAGAAAGAATCTGTAAATAGAAGACGGATGATTTCAAATTATCCGGTTGGAGGAGTACAAAGAAAAAAGAACGAAGAAAGCCTTATGCGAACTATGGAATACCATTAGGAGAAACAACCTACATATTATTGAAGTCCCAGAAGGAGAAGACAGGAAAAAAGGGGCAGAAAGCTTATTTAAAGAAATAGTGGCTGAGAATTTACCAAACATGGGGAGAAAATTGGGCATCTAAGTTCATGAAGCTTATAATTTCCCCCAAATTTCAACCCCAAATGATTTATTCCAATACACATTATAATAAAATTGTCTAAAATCAAAGACAAAGAAAATTTTAAAAGTAGCAAAAGAAAAAAGCTTCCTTAGATACAAGGGAACCCCCATAAAGTCATCAGTGTGTTTCTCAGCAGAAACCTTGATGGTTGGGAGAGAGTGGAATGATTTATTCAAAGTGCTGAAAGGAAAAAAGCTGCCCACCAAGAGTATTTTATTTAGTAAAGTTGTCCTTCAGAAATGGAGAGAAAGACTTTCCCAGACAAAAGCTGAGAGAATTCATCACCATTATACCTGCCTGATGGGAAAGGATGAAAGGAGTTCTTCAAGCTGAAAACGAAAGTACCCTAATTAGTAAACGTATGAAACATACAAAAATATAAACACAATGGTGAAGATAACTTTAATCATATTCAGAATACTTCAATACTGTGTTAGTGTGTTAAACAGTTAACTCTAGTATAAAGGTTAAAGGACAAAAGTATTAAAAATAATTATAGCTGCAATAATTTGTTAATGTATACACACTATAAAGAGAGGTAAATTGTGACATCAAAAATGTAAAATGTGTAGCCACATTGGAAAAGTCGTATATGTGGAAAAGCTGCATAACTAAAATGGACTGAAGGGTGATCTATTATACATCATTTGTGATTTGAGAAGCTATTATTTGTTTATTTATATGTATACATATACAGTTTTGAAGAGCAGTAACTTTGAAAAGGCTTTTTTGTCCAGTGCCAAAGTTAGGGGCTGGTTTATTGTAGAGACTCTATAAAGGTGTTGACTGAATATTGAAGAAAAGTCTTATGCTTGAAATTATTTTCGCAAAACATTGTAAAAGTGTTATGTTCATAGTTGAGTTTGCAAAAATTTGTTTACTCCTCAACAGAGCTGAGTTATAGTGGCTAAAGTTTTCTATTTTTGTAATTGGAACACGAGTCATAAAATCCATCTGGAAGCCTGAGAAACGTATCCTACCCTTGTTGCTAAAACCTCTTGAATAATATTCTCTCTAGCCTTTCTCATGTGCTTAAACAATCTATTTTTTTCCCTTAGAGAGGGGGATTTTCATCTCTCTTTTTCCTTTGCTGATTCAGGGGTAGAAGAACTTCTTCTCTTGCCAAAAGGAGATACTGTTTTCTATATGATAAAGTGATTAAGTTGGTTTATCTCATTTTAGCTCCCCGATCTTAAATTATGTTTATGCTATTTAAGTTTGTGTGGTGTGACTATTTTTTGTAGCATCCTATTTTCCAAAGTTTCTCTGTGCTGATAAATTGATTCCTTTTTCAGATCATCTAAAGTGATTTGGCTGAAATTAAAAAGAATTAGAGCCTGGTGGTAAAATATTCTAAAATGAAAGCAAGAAGGTAAAAAGCATGAAGGACAAAAGTGTGCTCAGCCACGTTTCATGGGATAGTTTTGTTCTTTTCTGGTGACAGAGTATTATTGTGGGTTTCTGGGGCTCAGACTTGTACTTTGGTTGATGTCCAAAAGTGGAGCTCCCTGTTTTGACAGGGAGTGGATCTAAATCCACATCTCTCCAGAGAGCAAAGTTTTCCACCCAGAGTGCTAGCCCTGTGCTTGTTCCAACCCTCACTTGGCCTTGGGGCAAAGCTTACTCTTATGTTCAGTGGCTTATTGCCTGGAATTCAAAAAGAAAGTTATGCTCGGATGGCCCTTAAGTTTTCTGTTACCTTTGTCAGTTGAAGGACTTGTATATGATAGGCATGTTTTCTCTAATTCATCTCCAGACGTTTAGAGGAAAAAAAAAAAGGGCCAAATTGTGAAGGCAGTTTGGGATCACTTCCTTATGATATCTTATTTGAGTTCGTGATTAAATTATACAAAATATGTTTCTTTCCCTCTTTCCTTTGTATCTTGAAATGAACTCTCAATACTTGCACAAATAATCCTTATAATGAGTTAGCTTCAGAAATAGTCCAGTGCCAGGGAGAATTCTTAGCCCATTAGAAGAACTCATCTTTGACCCCTTCTCCTTTGCCTGCCATATGCAGTTGGTTGCCACGTCCTGCTACTTTCACATTAAAGGCAATCCTTGCCTTGGCCCTGTTTGCCCTACATTCATCATTTTAGGGCCACATAAATGTTTTCTTAAGCCATTACCTCCTAAACGGTCTCTACATCTGCTTCCATTCTATTTCAGTTCATTCTAATTGCTCCTTCCAGTTCAGTTTTGCTAAAACTGACCTCAGAGTATGTCAGGCCAGTCCTTAAAAAATTGCCAGCAGAAGAAGATTCAGCCTAGACCCTCCTTAACCTGGTTGCTTCCTTTCATTTTTACTTTAGCCTTACTTCTCTCTTACCTTATGAAAGACTGGTTAGCCAAAATGAAGCACCATGCACTTGCACCTGAATTCTTCAGACTCTCCAGTTTCTCTACCCTTAGTATCTCTCTTTTCTCTCTTTGCTTGGAATGTCTTTCAACCTTATCTTCATATGAAAATCTGTTCTATCCTAGCAAGTTTATTCTGTGCTGTCATGTCATGGAATAATCTTTATCTTCCCTGCTACCTCCCTCCCCGCCCCCCCCCCCCCCCAACTCTCCAATTTGTTTTCTCAGGATCTCTTTGTCACTTACTTCTGTTGTGTGCTGTTATTTATGTGTATGTCTTACCTGCCACCAGGTATTTACCTTCTCCCCGTCTGACTCCATACACTCCGTATCTGACTTTAACTTCTGGCTGGGCCACAAGGCCTAGAGCGGTGATTTTATGTGTGATAAAAGCTTAATATATACATCTGTTCAATGGTGAAATAAATGAATCTGTCCTGTATATTTCATCATGAGTTTTATATCAATAAAAGTTGAGCACCTCAACTCCCAAATGTAAAAAGGAAAATTATAATACTGGCCAGTTTTTACTGAGCCTACATTGAAATACTCTGAAAAAGTTTAATCACGGAGCCCATCAGAACGTACCCTTGTCATTTAGGGTAAAACCTCTGGCAAACATGCCTGTTTTTCAGGTTCTCAGTTTTTAAGCGTGGGCTGTGATTATTCCCTTTAAACATTTCACAGATTTAGTAAGCAAGCCATTGTGTTAAAGTTTTATAATTTACTCCACGAAGAAACTGAACTCTTGAAATAAAAGGCCAGCAAAGGTGAATATTTCGATTCGACACTTTCTTTTCTAGCCACTCCTGTCATTAGAGAAAAGTTTTCAAGGTTTGTGTAAAATGCCAAACTATGAGTAAGACAGTGAGATGTTTATTAACCAAACCCTCCTGAAAAGGGCCTCAAAAGCAACCCTTTAGCATGTTGTTTTTAGTAAGCTCTGTGATAATTATGAGTATTTTTAATAGTATTAATAATGCTATCCTTTTTTTCCTGTTTTTTTCTAATTTGTTCTGCATAGTTTTTTCTTTTTGGTAAAGTGGAATGGGTTCACTGTTGCTTGTTAGAGTATTATTTACTAAGTGATTATCAATCCAGGTTTTTATAATGAATAAAGTCCAGTTAAGAATATGAACATTATAAATAATTATGACAGTGGAACTATTTTGGGTATTATTCAGCTGCTGAAAATAAAACAAGTAAAACTGCAAAAAACATTTGGAAAATAAAGAAACACGGCTTTGGTCAGAAGGCTTAGGAAATTTTTGTACTGTGTTCAATTTATTTTGCTCTGTAGCATTCTGGTGTATGCTAGCATTAGACAAAGGACTGAAAATATGGTTACTATTTAGAGAGGTTCATTGTTTGAAGAGAAATTCAGCTGAATCTTGAACATTCTCATGACGTGTGGAATAATTTTAGAGAGACTAGTTTAAATTATAAATGCATCCAATGTGTTAGTGTCTTAAAAGTGTTTTGCTTTCCAGATATGATACTTAAGATATTTCTGTGGAAATGTTTTATTCTAATTTTTGTGTTCACTGGTGTCTTCTACCATATTTGTTTAAATATTTGAAAGTTGATTGATAACCACAATGCTGGTTTGCTTATTTTACTTAAAATTTTGAAGAATTCTCTTAAATATTTCCATGAAAATATATTTTTCATTTATTTCTTCCTTATATGTATATACCAAGTGTGACATTTATTTTAATGAGTTTGTCAATAAAGTATACAGAAGTAGAATTGCTATTTTGTGTTGTTTATGGTGGAAAAATGACTTGTAACGTGTGCCTGGCTCTCTTATTTTGCGTGCTTTTTTGATAAGCATACATCAGTTTATTTTGCTAACATTATTCTATAGAAAGAGAACTTTTAGCGGTTAGTTCACGCAGTCTTGATTAATGGAACATAAAGTGAAATCTTATGGGGTGACAAAGGGAGACTTTGGTTTAACTCGGAGGCATATGGAAAAAAAATGGGACACCTCTTCACAAAGAATTTAAATATCTTACAAAGAACTGTTTGCCACTGCAATTGTGAACAACTGTACTTGTGTCTAGTTTTTATTTTATATTTTCAATGCTCAGGCAATTTTAATTTCATCTATAAAACCTTAAAAGTGTAGTTTGCTTAAAATAGTATGTGTCTAAGAAATGGTTTTGATCCCTTTAGTTTTTCCTTTTTTCTTTTTCTACAGAATCAAAAGGTGTATAACCTGGAAAACCTGCAGAGAGTGCCAGACTACCTCCTTTTGTCTTTTTTTCACTATTGTATCATATTTTCCCTAGTGTCATTGTTAATATGACTTCAAGAGACAGCTGCTACTGCTGTTTAATGTTAGCCGTCCACTTGTAAGGGCTAGCTAGCAAAGAGAGTTTTTTTCTGTGTGGTTGTGTGTGAATAGATAAATCACTACTATGATGGAAGGAGATTATATTCGCTTAATATTAACATTAGCATTGAAAAACTTTTTTTCTCAGATAATTTTAAAGTATCAAGAACCCAGCCTTAAAGTGGTATTCTTTAATTAATATTTGGTAAATACAGCACACCCAAGTTTGTGCAACCTGCTGGGAAACTGCATCACCTCTGCTCTTAAAATTCCATCTTCCCCTATTTTCCCAGGATTATTAAAAAATTGTGTAGTCCAGAACAGCCTTAAAAAATGGATATCTCCAAGACTCCTTCCAACTCTAATATTCTACAAATCCTTGATTTTAATTTAGGTCAGTTCATGACTTCAGTGGAAGAGTAGTATGATTCAAATTTTTAAGGTAATACAATTTATTTATATCATCCTAAATTGAGTGGGGAACTTTATTTGTAAAGTAACAAGCAGCAAATATCCAGCTTTTGTTCTCTGGGGAAAGATAATTCTATAATACATTTCTTGCACTTGAAATGCTTTTACTTTGTGAAATCCAATTGGGGAAAATAGATTTCCAGATAGCTTGAAATTGACTCATGGGTATTTTGACAGGTATTCCTGGAAGGAGAGATATAGCCATCAACCACTTCAGTTTCCTTACTATAACAACTATGTTTAGCAGTGAACAAGACATATCACAGTTTGAAGCAGGTATTTAGTTTTGAGGGAGGTGGGTGAGTATAAAACTTTTAAAAAATATTTTTAAAATACAGTGGCATTTAGTTCACTGTTACGAAGAATAGAGAAACTAACAATGTTGGTATAAAGTACTTTTTTATGGCCTAAGACTGACCTGAACTTTTGTGTCTTCCGTTCAGTAGGATGTTCCTAAAGGAGGAACCATTCTTCTCTGCTGTTTAATGGCTTTGTCCTGTGTGCTGTCTGTCTTTAGAAAAGAAAGCTTCAAAATAAAATTTATAGCGGAAACAAACTTTGTTTTTGTTTTTGCATAAAATACCATTGGTGAGCAGTAGTCACCAGACCTCAATAGAACTAGTCTGTTTCTATAAAATTACTTTTTTAAAAAAGTGGACCTAACCTCTCCTGATTCTATTTATATCTCATTCTACTTTGTAAACTTCTCATTAGCTTGTGTATATTGTAAACCATATTCTCTAGGTTTTCCTTGACTACATAAACACACTGTTAGTTTTTGAATGGAATATAAGAAGCAATTATACAATCTCTTGTTCTTCACCCAAAATGTTGGCTGCTGCCATTATTTTTCTCCATCATCACCACCATCACCATCACCATCACCATTGCCACTATTGATTTGTAATCAGTATATGTATTTAAAAACCAGAGAATACTATTTGACTGGTTTGTAGAATTTGTGAAAAGTATAAATCTGAAAATCTTAAAATGTGAACTGATATTTAAAGTTAGAGGAAATGTTATGAATAGTTAAAGAATTTAACTAATTCTATTTGGTAGTAACGATTGAATGGTTTTGCCTGTTTCAGAGAATCAGAATCAAGCTAGATATATGTCTGCATGACCCAGGGAGTCTTATTTCATAAGAGTAAGCCTGGATTAAAATCAGTTGCATTTAGCTTCTAACCAGGACAAGAGTCTAATGGTCACCATCACATTTTTTTAATTGAAGTGTAGTTGATTTACAATATTATATTAGTGAGGTGTACAACATATTTATTCAGTATTTTTACATTTTATATCATTAAAAGTTATTCCAAGATAATGGCTATTATTCCCTGTCATGTACAATATATCCATGTTGCTTATCTACTTTATGTAAAGTCATTTGTATCTCTTATTCCATACCCCTAACCTGCCCTTCCTCACTTCCCTTTCCTCACTGATGACCATTAGTTTGTTTTCTGTATTTGTGAGTCTGTTTCTGTTTTGCTGTAGACATTCATTTGTATTATGTTTTAGATCCCACATGCAAGTGAGATCTTACAGTGTTTGTCTTTCTCTTATTTCACTAAGCATAACATTCTCTAAGTCCATCCACATTGATGCAAATTTCAGAATTTCATTCCTTTTTATGGCTGAGTAATATTCCTCTGTGTGTGTGTGTGTGTGTGTGTGTGTGTGTGTGTGTGTCTATACACACACCACATTTTCTTTATCATTTGTCTGTTGATGGATGCTTGGGTTGCTTCCATTTCTTGGCTATTGTTAATAGTGCTGCTATGAACATTAGGGTGTGTAGATCTTTTCAAACTAGTGTTTTCATTTTCTTCAGATATCTACCCAGAAGTGGAATTGCTGGATCATATGTTAGTTGTAGTTTTAGTTTTTCAAGGAACCTGCGTACTGTTTTCCATAGTGACTGTACCAATTTACATTTCCACCAGTGGAGTACAAGGGTTCCCTTTTCTCCACATCCTCACCAACATTTGTTATTTGTAGACTTGTTGATGATAGTCATTCTGACAGGTGTGAGGTGGTATCTCGTTATGGTTTTGATTTGCATTTCTCTAATAATTAGTGATGTTGAGCATCTTTTCATATGCTTGTTAGGCATCTGTATGTCTTCTTTGGAAAAATGTCTGTTCAGGTCTTCTGCCTATTTTTTAATTGTGTGGTTTTTTTTTTTATATATTGAGTTCTATAGACTGTATTTGGGTATTAACCCCTGTTGGTCATATCATTTGTAAATATTTTCACCAATTTCATTGGTTGTCTTTTTGTTTTGTTGATGATTTCCTTTGCTGTGCAAAAACTTTGAAGTTTAATTAGGTCCCCCCCCCTTTTTTTGTTTTGCTTTTATTTCTTTTGCCTTAGGAGACAAATCCAAAAAATATTGCTATGAGTTATGTCAAAGGGTGTTCTGCCTATGTTCTCATCTAGGAGTTTTATGGTTTTAGGCCTTCCATTTAGGTCTTTAATCCATTTTGAGTTTATTTTTGCATGTGGTGTAAGGAAATGTTCTAATCTCATTGATTTATATGTAGCTGTCCAGTCTTCTCAGCACCACTTATTGAAGAGACTGTCTTTTCTCCATTGTATATTCTTGCCTCCTTTGTTGTAGATTACTTGACAGAAGTGAATGGGTTTTTTTCTGGGCTCTTTATTGTGTTCCATTGCTCTATGTGACTGTTTTTGTGCCAATACCATGCTGTTTTGATTACTGTAGCTTTGTAGTATAGTCTGAAGTCAGGGAGGGTGATACCTCTAGCTTTGTTCTTTTTTCTCAGGATCGTTTTGGAAATTTGCAGTCTTTTGTCATTCCATATGAATTTTAGGATTATTTGTTCTAGTTCTTTGAAAAATGTCCTGGGCATTTTAATAGGGATTGCATTACATCTGTAGATTGCTTTGGGTAGTATGGCCATTTTAACAATATTAATTCTTCCAATCCAAGAACATCATCACATTCTTTTCTTCTTTTACTTTTTTTTTTAACCTTTTTTAAACACTGAAACAAATCACTGAAGAGTATTCATTTCTCTGTTATGTCTTTTCTCTGCATGTAGATATATATATATCTACAACCAAAAAATTCTTGCCTTATAGGAGACTTGTAATTCCTTTAACTCCCTGTAGATGCTTTGAAAATCACTTGTTCTTAATATTAATTACCTCACTTCTTGCTTTTCTGAAGAAATCTGTTTCTCCAATTTTTGTAGGCCTCCTGTCATTTATTTCTTCCTTCCCCACCCCCAATAATTTTTGTCTCATGACATTTTTTCTAATAATGAAAAAACAAAAACAACGATTTTTTTCTTACTGAAAGCTAGGTGTGTAATTTTCTAGTCCTTTATTCTCTCTCTCTTTTTTGGGGGGCGGGGAGGGGGCTCTGTTTTTTCCCTTTCCTTTTTTTCCCTCTCTTTTTCCCCAGGAAGAGGTTTTTTCAAACTCCTGTTAGCATTTGACCTCTAACATCTGTTTGAGATGGATGTAGAAATCAGCAGTTGATATGGATGTAAGTACAAGTATGGAGTCATACCCATGTCCCCAGGAAGTATTTATGCATGAGACTTTCCCTTGTATTCTATAGTTTATTGTAGTCTGATAACTTTTAAAGTGAAGCAATACATCACTAGGCATTAATCTTCAGGGGAAAAGCTAATTTTACTTTCAGCTAGGCATTCTTTCCAGTTTCTTTTGTTAAGGAGAGCCTGGTTGACATTTCTGATTTGTGAACTGAAAAAGCTTTAAAATGTTAAAAATTAGATCTGCTTTTTTTTTTTCTTTTTCTGATTTCTCTGGGAATTCTAAACTGGCTGTGACCCCATAACTTAAAGAGCTTCTAAGTTTAATTTAGTGATCGGTATCACTAAATGTGACTTAACCTCAGTTTATAGGAAAGGCTGTTTCTGACTTTTAATATGAAATATTTAATGGAAAATGATTAATGGTCTCCTCTTTTTTAGAGAATTTTTATAGCGTGATATTGTACTTGGCATTAATGATGCTTAGTTGTGATAGTTGTAGATAGTACTTATCTTTCATGGAGTTTTATAATAGAACCTCATTCCATAGAAAGTATGAGGCCTTATACCTCAAGATGAGAGCTTAAGAGGAAGAAGAGGTCAAGATTTAGTCAAATTATCCAAACCGAACTGTGTTCTGTAGGATTTAGCACCTTAGAATTACTGACATCATACTTGGGTATTCATTGAAAAGAGATAAATTGAGAAAGTATAGTTTCTTGCTTCTCAAGTTCAGATATTACTTTATCTAGTTGAAGTTTTACCAAGCTGAGAAAATATAATCCTTATGGCTTGCAATCATAGACTTATACAGAGAAAAGATCTTCAAAGACTTGTTGATTTTACAGTTTATGTAAAATCAATCCTTGGTCCTGATAGCTGTTGTCTGATATTTGGCCTCTCTCCTTCTGATCCTGGGATATTTAAAAATTTGCTTTTGCCCAAACCTTGTTGAGTTGAACAGAAAATCTTTTAACCTTTCATCTAGCTACTTCTGACTTTTCTGATAAAATATTTTTTACACTCAAGCTTTGTACAAATACTGTGCTGGGTACTGTGAATAAAAAAATGAATAAGTTATGGTTTGTTTTCACAGTAGCAAGAAATCTGCTTGGGAGATAAATACTTTTAGTATACACTAGTAAAATATTTTGGGGACACAACTAAGTGGAGGAGGCCGGGGATAGGTGTGCCCTGTGTGTGAAATGAGTATGAAAGTTGTGACTTTGAAGTCTAAACTGGACCACTGGCATTATGGTGTGGGAGAACTGCACTAGAATTTGATTCCAGGCTGAAATGGGATGGAGAAAAGAGGATGCTATGTAGCATGTGCCTATATATCCTGGTGAGTTTATCTTTCTTCTAGTTTTATCATCTAGTTGAGAGAGCTGCATAGTTCCCTTTACAAATATCGTTTAAAGTTTACAATTTCTGAGTGTTTTCCATTAAGGAACAGAGGCCCCTTGTTGTGAAGCCAGTACAGTCACTGTGGTGCAGGATAGTAGGTTGCCTTGCATGTCAACTCTGCTCCTTCCCCAGAGATCCATTGCTGGGAGACTAAGGCAGCAGTCAGACTGTTTCTGCATCCCCCAGTTGCTCTTCATCTGCACAGTCCCTCCACTTAGCGTGGAACTGATCCAGATGTGCCATCCTTTAGGTTGTTAAATATTGTATCCCATCTTCCACTGCCTTGTTTTCTTTTTTTGTTTTTATTTTTTTTATTTTTTTTTATTTTTTTGGGGGGTACACCAGGTTCAATCATCTGTTTTTATACACATATCCCCATCTTCCCTCCCTTCCTTGACTCCCCCCCCCAAGTCCCCCCCACCCTCCCCGCCCCAGTCCTCAAACCACTGCCTTATTTTTATTACCAGCTTGGAAAGTTTACTGTCCGAACCCAGTCAGATATCACTATTGGATATCAGTAGCATATACACCCATTTTCCCTTCTATCCAGGTATGATTATGACCTGATTCTCAAAAAAAACAAAAACCAAAAAAACAAACAAAAGAACATCCTATCCCTCTATTTTAAAATATAACTTAAGCCTATGTCAGAAACAGCTAACCATAATTTTATAGTGAAAACAGAATTGGAATTCTGTTTTCCCTGCTGAAATTTAAAAAAGACAGAATTTTTTTTTTGTGTATAAAGGTTAAATTTGTTAATGGTGGTATGTTTCTTGCTTGGTAAATATTAAATACAATAGAACTTCATAATGTTTCTTTATTGCAAAAAATCAGTTCTGTGTTGAATCAGATTGAGATTGTGAAAATATGGCTAATTGCTACATTAAAAGCATGATATAATTTTACTTGGCAAGAAATAATTCTGCTTCCCAATTGAATTAACAGCTGTTCCTTTTTAAACTTAATTAGTTAATCAAAACATGTTTATTGGGACGCTCTTGGTAGATTATAACACTGTTGGTTACTATTAAATCCAGTGAAAATGTAGGGGACATAAAATACCAAGTCATAAAATATGAGACCATAGCAAATTTTAATAATATAGTTTATATAAGAAGTATAATAGGTATTAGAGAAGGAGGAGAATTTAATTCCCTAACATCTTATTTAAAAAATTTTAAACCTATAGCAAAGTTGAATAGTACAGTGAACACCCATGTATGTTTATCCAAATTCACCAATTTTGAGCATTTTACCACATTTGAATTTACTTTTTCCCCCTTCCTCCCCCCATATATATGTTGTGTGCATGTGTGTAAATGTATACATACATGTATTCTCTCTGTGTGTAGATATATATACATGTAATGCTTTTCCCCCATATTTCATAGTAAGTTGTAGACATCAAGATATTTTCATCATTGATTATGTATCTCCTAAGATCAGGGACATTCTTCTACATAATCACAGTCATTTTTATATTAAAATTTTTATAACAATGATTCAGTGTTATCCTCAACTATATAGTCCATTTTAAAATTTTTCCTGCTGCCTGGCATATCCTTTTTGTTTGTTTCTTGTTTGTTTGACTAGGAACTATCAAGGCAGGTTTATTGCATTTGGTATCCTCTCTTTAGGATAGGCCTCCTCTGATCTATATCTGGTAGCCACCAGCTACATCTAACTATTTAATTTATTTTAATGATTATTGCCACAAGGTTAGTTAACATCCATCACTTCACATAGTTACAATTTTTATTTGGTGGTGAGAACTTTCTTTTCTTTTTTTGGCCACGTGGCGCGTCTTGCAGGATCTTAGTTTCCCAAGCAGGGACGAACCTGGGCCCTAAGTAGTGAAGCTGGCGAGTCCAGACCACCAGGGAATTTCCTATTTAAATTTAAATAGATGCAAATTGAATAAAATTTAAAATCTGGTTCCTCAGTCCACTGGCCACATTTCCACATTTGCGGCTAACGCGACTCTGCCAGACAGCACACCGATAGGATATTTCCATCATCACAGAAGGTTCTGTTGGGCTGAGCTAGGACATGCCCCATCTCTTTTTATCTTTCATGAAATTTATTTTTTGAAGCGTTCAGGTCCATTGTCTTGTTGAATGTTACACATTAGGAATTCGTCGCGGTCGTTTCCTAGCGATCAGATTCAGGTTGTGGCAGAGTGTTTCTTCCAAAGATAGCCACGCGAATATATCTATGTGACTGACATTCCTCCAGCTGAGAGGTGGGGTCTTAGTCCCCTCTCCTTGAACGTGGGCAAGGACTGGTAATAGCCGCCCACTGAAGTGAGGTGGAGGTCATGCCATATGACTGAAGGCTCACTCACTCACTCTTGGGATGCTTCCCTTTGGACCTCACATTGTGAGGAAGCCCAGGCCCTGTGAGGATGTGACATGGCATCAGCTAAGGTCTCAGCTGGCGGCCAGATGTGCGAGCGAGTGGGTCTTCAGACGACGATTCATGCCTTCTAGCTGGGGCCCTAGATGTAGTGGAGTAGGGAGGTGTGGTCCGTCTAAATTCCTGATGCACAGAAACTAAAAGAGCTAATAAATTATTATTATCCTTTGAAGCTTCTAAGTTTTGGGGAATTTGTCACAGCAATAGGTAACTAGTACACAGGTTAAATAGTTTTGCCAGGTGATGGTGTGCATTTCCTATCTATTGCATCACATTAGGAGGCGTGTAACCTCAGTGGCACGTTATTGGTGATGTTTAATCACTTGGCTAAGCTGGTGTGCATCATATTGCTAGATCATAAGTACCTTTTCCCTTTTGTAATACATAACTGAGAGAAAATTTAATTTTGCAAAGAATATAAGCTTCCAACAAGTTCCTTGTCAACACCTTGTATGCCATTCTTTTGAGTGAATTGAGAAATTTGAAGCAATCTTAGAAACCATTTTACTCAGTTTCCTCATTTTGTATCCTCAATACATTTTATTAGGTTTCCGTTAGAGACACTGCCTTGAAACTAGGGACATAGGAGTATTTGAGATGTGATTGTTACTGCCTTGGAGCTTATGGATGAAAACTAACATGGCTGGAATTCAGAGGGGTTGCTTGGGTGATACTGAGTTTATATTCCAAGATGATTTAACTGAAAGTTTTTATTTTCCAAAAGATTACAGTGATGTCATTATGGTAACTGTATACTCCGGGTCTAAGACTGGTCAGTGGTGCTTTCCAAATTATACTTTTATCAGTCAGAATTAAAACCAGGTTTTTTTTAAGGTGCACTTTTATATTAAAAGTTCTGTGAGTCCTGTGTTTTAGAGATTTGAATGTCTTTTTTCTGAATATATAAATACTTGTATTTTAAAGTGTAATTCTATCTTGGCCCAAACTTCTTATTAAATAACTTAGGAGGTAACTAATACTGAGCTAAATGAATGTTTATGACTTGAAGATTATCAGGATATCATACTGTCATATGATACTTAAAAAATATAATGTATAATGGATTAAAGAACTATGGTAGCATCTAACCTAGTGCCCCAAATAGTTGTTGATTGAGTTCTATACATATGAACCATGCTTTACAATTCCTTGATTATGAATATAGTACAGATAAATCAACTAGAGAAGGATTTAAAAGTTTGCTCTTCCAATAAGAATCCATAGTTTTTTTGTTGTGTATTTATTTTGTTCTGAGACATAAGAATATTGGAAGCACTTTTTGGGGGGTTCGTTTTGGTTTGATAATGGCAATTTTACTTGAATTTTTCTGTCCCAGATTTTATTTAAATTCCTTGATGGACATATAATTTAAGACAAGTAAGAATAAGTCCCACACTTGAAAATCCTGGAGTCATAACTGAGTTTCTAATAGATAAGTAATGTGAAAACAGTACTAAATGTGCCAAACTATAGATTGTATAATCAAAGTTATACATGTGGTTATGGAAATGGTATTACACGTTCCCCAAAGAAGGACTTCATGCCTCTGTATGTTATGAAAACAAAGTAAAAATTTTAAAACTTTCTCAGGAAAATCTCATTGGAAATCTGCGATGTTGGGATCTCCTTGGTGTAAAAACACTTTTTGTAAGCCCTGCAGTAGGGATTTATTTCTGCTGTTTATTGCTTTAATCATCTTGTGTATTTGTATGTGTCCACTTCGAATATTTCGTTGTTTTCTCTCTGGTGAAACAGTGTTGGTTAGACTATGTTGCTAATGTCATCAAGTTCATGATATCTAATTCCTCCATGAGCTATACAGTTTCACCTGTTACTTGCTCTCAGACTGAATATTTAGCAACACTTTCTTCATGTAACTTTGGCTATGGGAAGCATTCCACGAGAGAGTGAACCGATCAATCAACAATTGAGAAAAGTGAATCAGAATACAGCTCTGGCCGCTTCAGAATCACATGAAGATATGTGAGTAATGCTATCTAGCTGGGGAAAGAGCAATCAAAAAATAAATAAATTCAGCAAAGTATAAAATTCTGAGGCCCGTGGTTATAGGAAGGCCTGTGTGTTTACCTCTGGAAATGTGAGATAAATATGAAAGAATACAGGGCTATTTAAGAAATGGAGCAAAACTGCAGAGGGAAGAGTCATCGGAGGGACAGGGAGGGAGTATTAGGATAGACTTGGATGCCAGCAGACAGGAAAGGAGGGGAGGAGACAGGAAGGGTGTTACATTTTGAAGTGGGGGTGTGGGGTTGGGTGTTTAGGAAAGAGAAGTTTAAGGATTTGGTGAGCAGGAAACCCATAGACTGAGACCCCACTGTTGCAGGTGGTTTCAAGATGAAGTTTTTTAAGTGTCAAGGAGGAAGGGCGGGTTTTCCAAAGTCTTGAGACAGAAGGCAATGGCTGGCAGACTCTTAAAGCCTCTGAAAATGCCTATCAGTGAATGATGCCATTCACCTCTACCTTTCATAAACTGCGTCTCTTGACGCTATTCTCCTGACATCTTTGCCCCATAGGATCAAGCAGACTTGACCTCTGGACAGCTTTCTGGCTATGTGCGCATCAGGCCAGTGTGGTATTTGGGTCCAGAGGATGGTAAAGGAGAGGAACTCAGTTCCAAGGGCTTAGGCTTCCCAGGGGGAGCCGTACTCCCTCCCGTCACACCTGGGAGAGGTGGAGTAGAAAGTGGCTGACTGGCAGATTGCTGTGTCACATCAGAGCATCACGTGACACGCTGCTCAGCCAGCCTACATCCCTGTCTCTAACACTTGGGGAAAAGAAAAAAGTTAATATTGTTGCTTGTAGAGATTTTTTATTTTTTTTTCGGTCAGGGTGAGGTGGGCGGTTTCTTTCACATATTTCATTCACGTTTTCAGCTAAATCTTACAGTTTACTTGGAAAACATGGGGCTGGGTGTTCAGGGAAAGAAGTCATAATTTTCAGTTATGGAAGAAGGGTTTGAGAGTTATTTGGATGTCTTTATTGTTGCTAGCATACATGACTGTTAACTCTGTTTGTCCAGGATCTTAAGATGAATAGCTACTCACTTATTCCTCATTTACTACCCAGCCATGCCAACTGCTATATCCCCAAATCAACTGCTAAATAAAACAGGACTATGTTATTATGTGACTCATCCTCCTTGAGTGTTTTTCCTCCTGTATTTCAGATTTATAAAGCTGTGGTATGAAGAGATTCAGGATTTCCATTCCTACTTTTCCCTTTCCTGCCAAGCTCATGACCCCTGCCAACTCCATCCTTTCCTTCATCTGCTGGCGATTTTGGATTGGTTTCTGGACTTGTTGGGAGTTTATAGAACAGGAGTCATTGAAGCTCTCTTTTTCCAAATGGGACAAGTGTCTTAATTGAGGTCAAGCCAACACCTACTGTGACAGAATCCTCCCCTCATCCTCCTGGCACAGGGAGAGAATTCATAGAGTAGAAGAATGGTGTGAAACTGTGTATCCAAACAGTGTCCACTGGGATAAAGCTAATGCCCAGTTGGTGGCACAACACAGTGGCTCTCTTGCCAAGCTCTGTTGTTCTGCTTGGTCCCAAGCCAGATGGCAACCTGGTGGGTGAACCATTGGCTCTGGCCTTTCCCCAACCCCCCTCAGGTCTAGGATAAAATGCCCAGCTGTCCCTTTCCTTGCAGGAGTTACTTTGTGGAAACAGTAACTGTCCTCACTGTTACTTAATATTTACATCATTTTGTTTAATACTGTAACTGCTATACTACCGGTACGATATTATTGATAGTATGAAAGTGTGGAATCCATTTAGCACCAGACTGTTTAAGTATTAAAAGAGCTTCTGGAGTGAGCGTTGTAGAGGAAGTGAGAGGATTTGAATTAGATTGAACTATTGTAGTTCATGTACTATATATAGATATTTTGATCACTAGAAGTACTTCTACTGAGGTTTGTGTTAATTAAATAGTTTTAGTACCTTTTATCTTGTAGCCATTTTCTGATGTCTGTAAGACAGAGATGAGCATCCAGGGTCTTGCTCAAGTGGAAATATATCCACTGCATCTGATGGTACTTACGCTTTTGTGCCTGGATTATATTATACTATTTAGTGTGCCTTATCTCAACAATGATAGTATCATTTATAGCTCTTATGATTTGTTTTCAATCCTTAAATAGAGTTGGAGGTATGTGAAGAAATCAAGAAGGAATTCTGGAAAAGAAACAAAGACCTGGTCATTTCACAGAGCTTCATCTGCATGTGGATCCTCTATTTTAATATGAGGCTTGCTCTCTGTGGTTATGGTTCATTATTAGTACCATTCTTATAATTGAATTTTATGTGTTTTGCTTTTTAAAACTATTTTTTGAAAGTAACAAAAAATCCCAAGAACTTTATTGATGATGTTTCTGAAACATAAATGTTTCTAGACAAAGCCAAATTACTTTGGTAGACTGGGAGGAAAACACTTTTTCCTGCTAGCCCAGGCTGGGGTCTCTTGTTCACCACTGGATTTGCAGCTTGAGGAAATATTCTGATTCCCTGAGGATCCAGTTACAGCCTGATTCGCATTTCTGTACGACATCCATGCTGTACATAAATTATGGTTATCCTACAAATGCCCCTTCCACCATAATGTAACTGAAATGATGCAGCTAATATTGTTGATGTCATTAGAAAAGTAATACTTGCCTTGCCTTCCTCATAGGATTTTATGAAATGAAATGAGATAGTAGATTCAAAAGTTTTTTTTTTTAAGATGTTAAGGGATCAATAAATACAGGACATGATGATTATTGGTGTTATTATAATTAATTTTCTGTTCCTTTCATCACGATCAACATCAGCATTATTACCATCTTCCCTCTTGGAGCATAATTTCGCAGACCCATCTCCTGTACTTCCTAACTAACTTAGCAGGAAAGGGATGGTCATTTAGAATTTAGAATTAGAGACTTTTTTTTTTTTGCTTTTCTTAGAGAATCTGAGATTCAATATAATGATGTTTCTGACTCTGGGCACCTAAATATCTCCCCCCCAGCTTTACTGAGATATAATTGAAAAATAAAACTGTATATATTTAAAATGTACAGTGTGATGATTTGATACACGTGTTGTTAAAGGATTACCAGAGTCAAGTTAATTAACATATTTATCACCTCACATAGTTATCTTGTGTGTGTGTGTGTGTGTGTGTGTGTGTGTGTGTGTGTGTGTGTGTGTGTGGTGAGGATACTTCAGATCTACTCTCCTAGCAAATTTCAAGTATATATATAATACAGTATTTTTAAGCCTACTTACTTTGCAGTAAATTAGATCCCCAGAACCTGTTCATTGACAACTGAAAGTCTGTACCCTTCTACCAACATCTCCCCATTGTCCCCCCCCACCCCCAGCCGTTAGCATCCATCATTCTAGTTGCTGGTGAGTCTGACTGTTTTAGATTCCACTTATAAGTGAGATCTTACAGTATTTGTCTTTCTGTGTCTGGCTTAGTTCACTTAGCATAGTGTCCTCCAAGTTCATCCTGGTTGTTGCAAAGGGAAGGATTTCCTTCTTTCCACTGGTTGAATAATATTCCAAAGTATATATGTGTGTGTGTGTGTGTGTGTATCTCACATCTTGTTTACCCACTCATCCATTGATAAACACCCATGTTCCCATATCTTGGCTATTGTGGATAATGCTACAGTGAATGTGGGAGTCCAGATATCTCTTTGAGATACTGATTTTATTTCCATGGGTTATGTACCCAGAAGTGAGATTGCTGGATTGTATGGTAGTTCCATTTTTCATCTTTTGAGGAACATCCATACTGTTTTCCGTAATTGCTGTACCAACTAACATTTCCATGGAAACTATATAAGGCTTATCTTTTCTCTACCCTTTTACCAGTACTTGTTATCTCTTTTTGATAATAGCCATCCTAACAGGTGTGAGGTGATATATTACTGTGGTTTTGATTTGTATTTCCTTGATAATTAGTAGCATTGAGCATCTTTTCATGTGTTCATTGGCCATTTGTATGTCTCCTTTGGAAAAAATATCTATTCAAGTCCTTTGCTCACTTTAAAATCTGATTATTTTTTGCTCATATATGAGTTCCTAATATATTTTGGATATTAGCTCATTAGATGCGTGGTTTGCACAGATAAATTTTTTATTTATTTTATTTTTGGCTGTGTTGGGTCTTCGTTGCTGCGTGTGGGCTTTCTCTAGTTGTGGTGAGCAGGAGCTACTCTTTTGTTGTGGTGCACAGCCTTCTCAATGCAGTGGCTTCTCTTGTTGCAGAGCATGGACTCTAGGTGCACAGGCTTCAGTAGTTGTGGCATGTGGGCTCAGTAGTTGTGGCTCACAGGCTCTAGAGCACAGGCTCAGTAGTTGTGGCACGTGGGATCAGTTGCTCCACTACATGTGGGATCTTCCCGGACCAGGGATTGAACCCATGTCCCCTGCATTGGCAGGCAGATTCTTAACCACTGCGTCACCAGGGAAGTCCAAAGATAAATTTTTAAAAATTCCATTTCTGGAAGTACTTGACATCTGCTTAAAGGTTCAGCCCAGTCCAGAAGGGACAGCTCCATCCTTGGGAAAATTTCAAGAGCCCTGATTACATACATCCATGTTAGCTTCTTACTTGATGTCAAGTACCATTGCTGCTGGTTTTATATTAACTTTGTGCCTCACACTGGTAACTGGTTTCTGTCTTGCTTGTATGACGAAATCCTCAACTGCACCCCAGGCCTAGTCGCTGATTTCCCATGTGGACCCTTTGTCTTGGCCTTAAAAACCTGCCAAGAATCCTTTAATGCTCTTTGATGTCCTAAATTTAGCTGACCTTCTCTCCTTCTCCTCCACCGCTTATTCTAGATTTAAATTCCTGCTTGAGTCCCAGTTTATTCACTAGCAGGCTAGTTAACATCTAACTTGTTATCTGAACTGTGGTGTGAGTGGAATTTGGTAGCACTAGTGCTGATAGGAAGGGAAAGTATTGAGAGGTTATAGAGGAGAGAGGGGAAATGACGTGACCGCAGCATAAAAGTATAAAGGGACACATTTCTTCATTTGCGAGGTTGCGCACTTTGTAAACACAAGAAACTTGCCCATTTGTTTGCTACTATATCACTAGTGTCTGAAAATGTGCCCAGCACTTAACCTATCCAGCAAGTGTTTGTTGAGTGGGTGTTTGGAGGACACACTGAATTGACTGGTTTGACTGAAAGTCACTTTAAGGTGAGCTTTTAAGGACTGGAATAGCCTTGTTTATTGCCATAACTTCATATATTTTTGCTGAATGAATAAGTATTGGGATTAGTGGAGTTGAGGCTGGAAGGCTGAAATTAATGATGTGGAATCTTAAATGTTGGGACAAGGATTTGGTTCTTATGACAAGGAAAGAAACAATTCTGGATCTTATTGTTTATTTTTACTATCTAATGGAATAGCTTTGTTCTCTTATTGCGCTCTTATTTGATCTGAAGCATTCAGGAAGAAAATCCTTTTGATACCAAGGAAAAAAAGGGATGTTTTTATATAAGATGCTCTTTTTTTGAGTTAGAATCCAATATCTGAATAGATGGATATGTTTCTAAAACATGCTTTTGAAAGTTGCTTGTATAGATAGCCAATGTTTATATACCTCAATAGCGCAAGTATATTTCTATCCAATGTTCTGTGAATAATTACTGTGGTTTCAAGTGCTTAACAGAATGAGAAAAGGCATCCACTGTTCGCATTCTGGCTGGTCTATTTTGGCATCCTGGTGTTAAGTAGTTATTCATTGCTTGAGGTTCCTTGAATCTGGGTGCCAGAGTGCCAGATTCACCTCTTCATCTACCATTATCTCTCTGGACTCTGACATGGACCATTTTAGGCCATAAGGATATATACTTTTCACACACTGCTGCTCTGGGGAAATGAAACCTATTCAGATGATAAACCAAATGATCAAGTTGAGGAGGAGAGCTTATCTTGATAGGAGCACTCAGAGGAGTTTCATCTTGAGGTTTTATCTTCACTGAGTGCTTGGACTGCTGCTTATCAGATCAGATTACCCCTGATTGTGATAAAGTTTCATGTATAGATAGGAGATTGTGTGTGTGTGTGTGTGTGTGTGTGTGTGTGTCTGCCCTAGGATAGAGTGTAAAGCCAGGCTTGCTAATCAAGGACAATTGCTTCTGCCAGCTATGAACTAAAACAAGTTGGAATTAGGGCAGGGCCATGGCAAACACATGCTGAGCACCAGAGTGGCAGGTGTGCCCTCTACAGGGTGGTAGATCATTGTGACTCTTGGCTCCCTGCTTTCTCCTTATTTTTATCCAAGCACCCAGCAGGTTCAGAAAGATAGTGTCCAGTTCCCCAGGCAGTCATCCTCCGCAGGAGGAACCAGGAAAATTTTCATCTGAAGTTGTGGACATAGGGGACAAAAGGCAAAAGGCTTGAGGCTTGTGGTTTCTGGAATGTCAATATCATGTGGTAGGAGATTCGTTTTTCTTAGGTGAGTTATTATTGTCAGCCTGGACTTAGTTTATGTAAGAAACTGATTCTTTTTAGGCTCACTGGTATGGGGGGGGGGGGCACAACTCAAATCTGCTAACCAATGTTGGAAAACCTAGACTAAAAAGAGGAAAGTAACCATTCGTAATCTCAACATACAGAGATAATTCCTTAATATTTCCATATCTGATTTTTTTAAAAGATTCCTTTTATTATTTATTTATTTATGGCTGCATTGGGTCTTCGTTGCTGTACACAGGCTTTCTCTAGTTGTGGTGAGTGGGGGCTACTCTTCATTGCGGTGCACGGGCTTCTCAGTGCTGTGGCTTCTCTTGTTGTGGAGCACGGGCTCTAGGTGCGCGGGCTTCAGGAGTTGTGGCTCGCGAGCTCTAGAGCTCAGGCTCAGTAGTTGTGGTGCACAGGCTTAGTTGCTCCACAACATGTGGGATCTTCCCGGAGCAGGAATGGAACCCGTGTCCCCTGCATTGGCAGGCGGATTCTTAACCACTGCGCCACCCGGGAAGCCCCTTGTATCTGATTTTGATGATGGACAGTGTGCTGTATGCTGTTTGGATGAGGGTGATTTGTCTTCCCACCATTACCACTGTCATGGTCATCGTCATCATCAAATATTTATTATTAATTCCTGGCTATGATCAAGGCAAGTTCCAGGAATAGTGGAGAAGACAAATAAATGGAAGATGTGGTTTCTTCTTTTAAAGAGATAATTTTCTATTTAGGACTGAACAAATGTCCTGGAGAAATGAAATCATAGTATATGATTTATTCATTCAACAGATGATTATTGATCTCCGTTAGGCACCAGGCCCTCTACTCAGTACTTGAGAAATAGTGTTTAATCAGATGTTGTTTCTGCCCTTGAATTTACTGATCAGGGGAGGTGATGGAAAAGCAATAGAAATTTCAATAACTTATGTGAATTGTCAGTGAAGTGCCACGGACAGCAAGTGCTGTAGAAGATATTGTATTAACAGATACATCGAATAACATATTGGACAGTGTTAGAAACCAGAGTAAAAACATTCAAGTGCTTAATTCTTATGCTGTCCTTCAGTGAGAGCCTAGGGTGTAATCTTAAATAGTTAAGTAGTAAATGCGTTCTGACAACACTGAAAATTATATAGTCAGGTACGTTACATTCTGCTCTTCCAAAAAAACACAAGGATGGAGCTTGAGAAATTGTGTTAAATGGGCCTTATATTCTCTCTAGTATCAATTGTCTTAATATTTACTTTTGTTAGGAGTTTAACATTAGCATTGACAAGTGCCTAAAGTGCTGATGTTTTGTGGTGTGGATTGAAGACAAAACTGTATGTTTTATACTCTAGATTCCCAGGTGTCAAGGTTAGTATTTCATTTTGAAATCTGGGAAGACTGATCTTTGTTTTTTGTCTAGGCAATGGATGTTTCTACCTCTGCAAGGAGGGAACTTGAATGAAAGAAAAAGCTTAGGTCTACTATACCTTGGATATTTTGTCTTCACCTGCCAGAAAACTTGTTGTAGAATAGAACTTTACATCCAGTTATTCCGTTGTAAACCAACTTATTATATTTTATTTTCTGTATATCTGATGAAAGAAATGAAAACTTACTCGTTTGTACCTTGTTTGAGTTGTTCAGTTCCAGAGTGAAAAAACACCAAGAGAGCTGTGCAATTTCTCTCCCAGGAAATCTTTCAGGAAAGGTGTTCAGATACTCAACTGCCTGAAATTGTGTAGCGTTTTGTGTGTCCTACTTTACAAAAGCAAGATGTCTAAAAACCCTGACTTAGGAAATTGATATCATTAAGGGTAATTTTTCTCTTACTAATCCTACTCACTTTTGCTTTCCTACTAGGTGTATTTATTTGATAATAAACAAATATAACTGTGAGCATTTGACTTAAGAATATTGTTATATAATGTCTTAGTCTAAAGCATTTTGCAGTTTTCAAAACACTTACATTATTATATCATTTGAACCTGAGAGGTCGTATATAGAAGACGATTATCCCCATTTTGCTGATGGGGAATCTGAGGATGACAGGTGGTGACACTTGCCTCTGGCAATGAGCTAGTAAGTGGTGGGGTTTGGCACAAGTCTTTTACTAACAGATTCTTAGCTCTTTTTAGTATGTATATGAGGCCCTAATTTTTTTTCTTATATGAGTATTCAGTTTTATGTCAGAATCTAATCAACACAGATTCTGGAGAACTGGATGAGGTCTATGGGCTATTGCTTTGTTTTTTCTGGAAACTGAATGACCACTGAGGGAAGTGAAAGTATGTTTAGGGCTCCCCGCAAGTTATTATTTCATCAGTTTCTTACCAGTGCAGCCTTGTAGATAGTAATTGGGAGTTCTCAGGTCAGTTCACAAAAATAATTTAACTTGTCAAATGACTGAATTGATATTATTGGAACTAACTTGCTGCTCATAAAATAACATGGTCGGATGTTAAAAATAGGTTGAGTTTCTAGGAAACAGGGAGTGAGTTTGTTCGTGTACTGAGATTAAGAACTTTCACATAACCACATTAGCCATATACAATATCCACTTCAGTTGAGCATTGATAAATTAGACTGTACACTTTGGAGAACCAAAATAAAATCAGTTCATTAACTGTTGAGTCCTTACTTTGGAGCCACAGCATATGAAGTGTAAGTTTTAGGGTTAACAGAGCCAAATGTGTACAGCAAATAAGATCCCTAGGAAGAAAAAGAGGATATGTTATCGACAGTTCCTAGGTTAGGCTTCATGTATTGAGATAATTTTACCTCGTAGTTCTAGTTTAGGAAGTTTATCTTTTTTCTGAATATTTACTACATACATAATGCATGGTGACTTGAGAATTTGCTAATGTTGTAAAAGGACAAAGAAAAAAATAACTCCTTGTAACCCTTCTGTTTGAGAATGTCTGGTGAGAGGAACGGGTGAAGTCATTTTTGAAGAAGGAATTAGTCAGCAGAGGACTAGAATGACTGACAAAATTTAGGAGCGTGAGAGAGTAGCTGGGCGTCAGAGAATAGGCCTTGGGGACAGTTGTAGATGAGGTGGATTAGCTGATGGAGGCCTGTGAATTACAGGATAAGAGGTTTGTTGTTCTCAAAGTAGGGATTGCAGAACTCTTCTAGCCCAGGACTCATGTTTTCCAGGTGAGGAAACCAGGTTGAGTTACTCACATTAGTTAGTGGAAGCACTGGGGCTGGAACCCAGGCTTCTTGATTGTTAAGCTAATGTTATTTCTCTTAAATGATCTCATGTGTTGCCACTGTTGGTTTTGGGACAGAGGATAGCAAAGTAGAAGCAGTGCTTTTTAACAGTAAATTTTCTGTCTTAGAAAAAGGATTAGGTGGGGAAGTTATTTGAAGTGAGAAGACCAGTTAGGCTTATTCTGATCATGAGGTGATGTGGAGTGGAAGGTGGAGTCAGTAATGACTAGAGTTTCAAGCTGGGTGATGAGGAGAAAGGAAGGGCGTTAAAGTAAATATTATTTGAAAAGCAACCTTGTTTTGTGGAGATTAGGTTCAGTGTTGAATAAATTAGGACATCAAGGAGAAGTGTTTTATTAGGTAGACAAGAATATGGGGCTGATATTATAGATTTTAAATTATATTTTGCAGTTAATGAGGATTGACCAGTAGGACAGCATGTATTATGGGACTAATCTCTTCACACAGTACAACTAAGGGCAATTGAATTCTAGAAAATCTCCCTAACACTGTTGCTTCAGGAAAAAATAACATCTGTTAGGTCGCTGAATGAAAAATCTGGTGTGGGCAGGCTTCCCTCAAAAAGACCTTTACTAGCCCAATTGTATAATTGTATGATGCTTCTTTTTCTCCAAGAAAAGTATGCATTGGATGTGCAACCCCATGTAAAAACTATGTTGCAGAAAATGGTGCAACTCTTCAGCCATTGCTAGACTGGCTTTGTGATATTTTATGATGTGATTACATTTTTTTGTCATGATTGTAGTGCAGTTTAATAATGTTTAACTAGTTTCATTTGGATAATATATTTGCCCTAGTCATTCATCATTTGTTGTTTTTAAACTTCTGTGCGTCAGTGAAACCAAATATGACAGCTGTTGACATTTCTACTAAGAGGTGGTGAACCTGAGCTATTATCTATACGGTTCATGAAAATTTTAAAGATGAGGCCAGTGTCTTTGTTTACCTTCTCTTTGTGTATTTCTAAAGATTTCTAAGGCTTTTCTGCATATTTATTAACTTTATCCATTACTAACCAGTTTACTTAAATTCTTGGTCCTAGATACTCCCATGACCTGTGTTCCAGCATTTATCACACTATGTTGTCATTATCCTCCTAGGTTTGAATCCGAGCTTCATGCTTAGTAGCTGCAAGTTTTTCAAATTCTCCATGTTTCCATTTTCTCATTTCTGAGATAGGACAGTATTTTCCTTACCTCATGGGCTCGTTGTGAGAATTAAATCATCGAATGTGTCAAGCAATTAAGAAAGAGCCTGGCACGTAACACCCTCTCAGATGTTAGCTGTTGCTGCTGTTACTGATCTGTTTCTCTCTCTCTCCTGTTCATGGTTCATTCTTCTATGCCCTGGACCTAGAACTGTCTGCCTTCAAGAAAGTCTTCTAAGGACAAATTGAATAAGGAAGGGGGCAGGGGAACATATCTCATGGCAGGGGGATCAGGAAGAGGCCAGATCTTTTTTCACAGGTGCTATTTCCATTCTTGCTCAATTCCACTCTAGGTGAAAACTTTTTCCTTAGTCGCTAAGACTTAATATTACTGATCCCCATATGGTGTTGTAAATAAAACAGTTGGCTGATCTAGGTTGGGAGTGGCTAATAGCTTCCCAGTAGCTTTTACACTTTAAAAAAATATGTGCTAACCAAACACCTTTCTCCTGGAGGTAGTATTTTTGTTGCCATCACAAAGTGAAGGACAGGACAGGCTACATAATTTGTAGGGCCCAGAGCAAAATGAAAAGAGGGGTGTCCAGCTTGGGTGGGGAAGTCAGTCCCCCTTTCTCATGGGCTGCCACCCCAAACTGCAGGTGGTCAACCTCCAAGTGGTTGCACCCAGATTTGCTTGGTGCCTTTACTGGCAGTGGGCAAGAGGACCCTGTGAGTCACCCACCTACCAGGCTGTGGCGCTACCAGCTGAGAATGTGGATGGCCAATGCCTCCCCTTCCTGCCTCCCTGCAGCCCGGTTACTGCAACCCAGTTACTGGCCCTGGTAAGGAGGTGTTAGGAGGTGGGACTGCATGTGAGCCAAGGCTCTAAGCCAAACCTCATTGTCCTGTTGGACTTCGTGTACTAAATACAGATTTACAAATACAAGTATTAGGAATTTCAAGACAGTTGCCACAGGACAAGATCCTGGCCCTCTGTGTCTGAGACCCTGTATACCTGTTCTGGTTGCTTGTCCATGAAGCCTGCCCTGGAGAAGAACAGTTTTTTCCAATATGCCTTTTTGGATGGGGTCCCCTCAGTAGGCAGTTCAGTTTTGCCTGGAAATCTAAGCCTGAGGACAGCTTGCCCTGGTTGTACATTTTCCTGGCTGCTGTTACTTTTGAATATACAGGGTCTCTAAAAGCACTATTTTTTAAAAAAAGAATATTACTTTTTTCCTTTCATTGCAGTCCACATAGATGTGCTCAACTGAATGGTCCCAGACAACATGTTGCATTAACTGTTTTTCTCATCATTTTGCTACAAGGGAGGTATTTCTCTCTTTTTTTTTTTTTATTGATGTATAGTTGATTTACAATGTTGTGTTAGTTTCTGCTGTACAGCAAAGTGAATCAGTTATGTGTGTGTTTGTGTGTGTGTGTATAGACATATATGTTATTTTTCATATTCTTTTTCAGTATGACATTACAGGGTATTGAATACAGTTCCCTGTGCTATACAGTATGACTTTTATATACAGTAGTTTGTATCTGCTAATCCCAAGCTCCTAATTTATCCCTTCTTGCTTTTTGGTAACTGTAAATTTGTTTTCTGTCTCTGTGAGTTTGTTTCCGTTTTGTAAATAAGCTCATTTGTATCATATTTTAGATTCCACATATGAGTAATGTCATATGATATTTATCTTTCTCTTTCTGAGTTGCTTCACTTAGTATGATAGTCTCTTGTCCATCCATGTTACTGCAAATGGCATTATTTCATTCTTTTTTATGGCTGAGTAATATTCCATTGTATATATATGCCGCATCTTCTTTATCCATTCACCTGTCTGTGGCCATTTAGGTTGCTCCCATGTTTTGGCTATTGTGAATGGTGCTATTATGAACATTAGGGTGCATGTGTCTTTTCAAATTAGAGTTTTCTCCAGATGTATGCCCAGGAGTAGGGTTGCTGGATCATATGGCAACTCTATATTTAGTTTTTTAAGGAACCTTTATACTGTTCTCCATGGTGGCTGCACCAATTTACATTCCCACTAACAGTGTAGGAGGGTTCCTTTTTCTCCACATCCTCTCCAGCATTTATTATTTGTAGACTTTTTGTTGATAAGGGAGGTATTATTTCTATTTTACAAACTTGGAAACCGAGGCTTAGAGTGGTTGATCAGTACCTTGGCCAAAGATATTCAGTAATTGGCAAAGCTGAGATGTAAACTTGGGAAAGACCGTCTTATTCATTAGCCTATATAGCTTCTACTGGCTCTAATGAACGCTTTAGTGTCAAATCTACAGGACACCTACATTCTGTTGGGAGCTTTGTGCCTGAGGACCTTCTCATTTAGTGAATTAGTATATATATTTGTAAGTGCTCTGTAGCTTTTAAGCTCTATGCAAATTTTAGTCATTAGTAGGGATCTCATCCTTTATGCAGTAAGATTCTGCATCTGTCAGTTTGATTTTTTCTCCTAGTCTTTTGTTCACAAGATTTCTTGACTGCTCAGATATTTTCTTTGAGCATGATTTCCATTCTTAACTCTGCCCTCATCCCAGAGCTTCTGTTGGTTAGTGTTCTCTATATTGATGGGTCCCTGTGTGTCCGAGAACGTAAGAGGGAAAAATGAAGGACTCCCAAAGGAAGCTAACGTCGCTTTTTAACAGCTCATTAAAAAAACATCTAAAGTGACCTCAAGGGACTTTTAGAGCCTTTTTCGAAAAGCTTTGTTTACTAGTAGCTTTCTGTTCAGAGGACTCAGTGTTGAGAATATGGGCTGTAGTTAGACTGACCTGGCTCAAGTCCTGCCTCTGCTCTGTAACCTTGGGACGTTGAACATGTTTGATAATCTCTAAGCCTTGGCATCTTTACCTGTAAAGTGGGAGTAGTGCTGATACTTACTCCCAGGTTATTGTAAAGATCACATGAACTGAGGTATGTGCTGTATTTAGTGTGGTACCTGGCATGTAGAGTGCTGTGTTAGCTGGTAGAATAGCTTAAAGGCGAGGCTTGAAAGAGTAATCCAGGGAGAGAGTCTGTGCTGAATTAGAGCAGATGTGCCCTCTGCGGACCACAATTGAACGTCTCTTAAGGTCCTACTCCCAGGTTTGGTAGCTTCCGCTCCATCACAGAGTAACTGTGGGGAATGTAACGATTTGATCCAGAAGTCCTTGGAGTGAAGCTACATATGCTCATAGGTGGATTCAAAACACATTTATTAAGCCCCTGCTTCTGCCAGGCACTATGCAGGTGCCGGTGATACAAAAAGAGAATACATTTGCATCTGTTTCTTTGGAATTCATATTCCAACTAGGGAACAAATATGCAAACAAATGACTAATACAACACGATATGCTTTAAGGTACGTGCAGAATGCCCTAGGGAATCTGGCAAGTTGGAAGGAAGCCATTCGTTGTTGTGACTTTATTTTCAAAAGTAAGAATTTCCTTATAGTTGAAGCATTGTCAGGAAATCTAATGATTTATTTTGACATTTTTAGTGTAGATCGATCCTTCAAACACCAAACATATTTAAAATGTAATTTTACTTTAGCTGTTTAACTGAAAGCATCTTACCTTTAAACTTTTTAACCATTTTATTTATTCAAAATCTCCACATAAATAGATAAATAGAAGTTATAGGCAAATTCTTGTTGTCTGCTGATTACATAAAGACACTGTAGCTTCAACGTATAAAAGCTTTTCTCAGCCCATCAGACTGGATGTGTTTTCTAAATGACTATTTATACCCATGGGAAATATTGTTGGCATGTTGGAAATATAGGTCTATGTTAGCTGGCATAAAAATAATGTTAACTAGCAGAATAATTATTAGATGTTGACAATTGGAATATTAGCTGCTATGTATTAAACAGTAACAGGAATAAATATATATATATTTCTATAGCATATATAAAAGATTAAAATATATTACACATATGGTATATACAATAATTCAAATCTATTTATCACAACATCATGCAGAAGAAACTAATTTCCTTATTTTACAGATGAAGGAATTTGAACTTGCTTGAAATTATATAAAACTACTAAGTGATAGAACCAAAATTGAATTCCAGAGCCTTTGTTCTTTTCACCTTATGTTGAATACAACTGTTTCTCACTTAACAGGATTCATAATACATAATTTAAATAATAAATGCATTTTCCAAACTTGAAAACTTTGAACCAAAATCTGTGCTACCATTCTACCTCATCATGAGTCTTCCCAGTGCCAGTTGAAGTAAACAAAAAACTTTGGAAGCAAAAAAATCTAATCTAGCAATTTGCTTATATTTTTAAACAGTCGTTATTTTTCCACTTGCAAAGAAGTTGCTGTTTTCAATGTACTAACATAAAAAGATTGGCCATAACTTACAAACAAAACAACATTTTTGGTAAGAAATGGAGACAAATATCTTCCAGTTGACACATTAGTGTTATTATCTAGTCAAAACATTTTTTTTATAGGAACATGCAGTTAAATTTTAAATTGTTCTTAAAAGTACTTCTGTAATAATAGTTGAGATCTGTTACAATACTGAGGTACCATTTTTTTGATGTACTAAATTTCTCAGATTAAAAATCTTTTGTACTATGGAAAATTTCAAATATACAAAGTAGACAGAATAGTATAACAAATCCTTATATAGCCATGATGTAGCTTCCACAGTTAACTCTTGGCTAATCTTGTTTCATCCATCTTCCCATTTTCTTCCCTCCCTTGTAAAGCAAAGCAGATTTCCGATGCACTGTTTCATTTGCAAATCTTTCAGTATGTTATTCTAAAACATAAAACACTTTTCCAAAGCCATAGCTATATTTTAATTATCATAACTAAAACTAAAAGTTAACAGTTCTTTAATATTATTAAATATTCAGTTAATGTTCAATTTGCCAGCGTTTTCATAGAAGTGTCCTCTTTACATTTTGTTTGAATCAGGGTCCAGATGCCTAATTAACCAATGCCCTTTAGGATTGGTTAATACATAGATATTCCTCTCCATCTTTTTTCCTTCTTGCAATTTGAAAAAAATGGATTATTTGCCCTGTAGAATTTTCCACAGCTAGATATTGCTGATTATGTCTGTGGTATGGCATAACATGTCCCTCTGTCCTGTATATTTTTAATAAAGTAGTAGAGGAGCTAGAGGCTTGATCTTTTTTTTTTTTTTTTGGTCACACCGTGGCATGCGGAATCTTAGTTTTCCCACCAGAGATCAAACCTACACCCCCTTGCACTGGGAGCACGGAGTATTAACCACTGGACTGCCAGGGAAGTCCAAGAGGCTTAATCAAATTAAGGCTCTTGTTCCTTTTATCCTTCTCTCCTCTTCTTTCCTTCTTCCCTTCATTCTCTCCATCCTTCTCCCCAATTCCTACTGTGTGAGTAGTATCTCCTCTTCCTTCAAGAGACATATAATGTGTAGTTGTTTTTCTTTGTTTGATGCTAGCAGCTGTTAAGCCTATATACTTTGATTTTTAGGAGTTGCAAAGTATGATATTTTAATTCTTTTATGTCAGTTTATTATCTGGAATACTTCTATAAAGACTTACCCTCATCTACTATTTGTTTAGCCAATTGTACAGTTTGTATACATAAATGCTTGATTCTTTCTCAGTTTCTGAGTTTTTAATGCTAAGAGTCATGGGGGGAAATTTTGACATATTAATGAAAAGCCCCTGGAGAATGTAGAATAAGTATAGAACCACATCCTAAATATGTACTGATAAACTAGCAATGTGCAATGCTTTGAAGCATGTACCTCCTCTAAGACAGTAATGTCAGTAGGCATTTAGTTAACCCTTAGGTACACAGTGGTGAAGAGCCTGGGCTCTGAGCCAGACTCTTCACTTACCAGTGTAACTCTGGGCAAGTTAATGTCTGCATGCCTCAGTTTTCTCATCCTGTTAGATCAGGATAAGAGTACAACCTTTCTCATAGGGTTGTTGTTGAGGATTCAATGAGTTCATGCATGTTAGGCATTTAGAGCAGAGCCTAGAACTTAGTAGGTTCTCAGTGAATGTTGTGTTGCTATTGTCATTATGTTTCTTTGCAATTATAGCAGAAACAAAGGGAAGGAACTTCTGATGCTTATTTCTATCCATGTTAGAGTATTAATTTTGATATATATCTTTTCTTATCCATTTCATATGTTCCAGCCTTCTTAAAGTCACATTTGTAACTCCTACTGAATTGTGTCAAGGCACTGCACATCAGCAGCTGGTAACATCAGAAAAAGAGACAACCAAACATTATATGTCTCTTGCTTCTATCTCTATTATACAGCTAAGTTGTGTTAAAGTTTATTTGTTTAGTGGTGTTTTCTATTGAACTGTGAATTTTTTGAGGGGAGAGAAGTCTCTTACTTTTATACTGCTGTGTCTAATATAGTGCTTCGTATTAGTTATGAGGTCTGCGTCTCTAATATTTGTTTCATTAACTGTACTAATATTTCATTTGTCAGGTTTGCCTAGTAATGTGCTTTTCTCTCTTTTTTTTCCCTATTTTCTAAATTGAGGTATAATTGACATATAACATATTAGTTTCAGGTGTACAACATAATGATTCAATATTTGTATATATTGCAAAATGATCACCACAGTTATTCTAGTTATATCTGTCACTGTAGTTACAAATTTTTTCTTATGACAAGAACTTGATAACCTTTAAGACCTGTTCTCAGCAATTTTCGAGTATAGAAAACAGTGTTATTAACTATAGTTGCCACGCTGTATATTATATCCTCATGACATTTATTTTATAGGCGAAAGTTTATACCTTTTGACTCCCTTTGACTTGCTTTACCCATTTTGTCCACCGCACACCCCACACCTCTGGCAACCACCAATCTGTTCTCTGTATCTATAAGCTTTTTTATTTTCTACATTTCATATATGTGTGATCATATGGCATTAATCTATTTGTCTTTCTCTGTCTGGCTTATTTCACTTAGCATGGTGCCCTTAAGGTCCATCAATGTTGCTGCAAATGGCAAGCTGTCATTCTTTTATTATGACTGGATAATATAGACACACACACACACCTACCACATTTTCCTGATCTCTTTATCAGTAGACACTTAGGTTGCTTCCATATCTTGGCTATTGTAAATAATGCTGCAGTGAACATGGGGGTGCATATGTCTTTTCTAGTTAATATTCTTGTTTTCTTAGATAAATACCCAGTGGCGGAATTTCTGGATCATATGGTACTGGTTATCTTTTTAGTTGTTTGAGGAAACTCTGTGCTGTTTTCCATAGTGGCTGCCCGGATTTATATTGACACCAACAGTGCACAAAGGTTCCCTTTTTTCCACATCCTCACCAACACTTGTTATTTGTTGCAGTTTTGATAATAACCAGTGTAACAGATGTGAGGTGATATCTCATTGTGGTTTTGATTTGCATTTCCCTGCTAATTAGTGATATTGAGCATCTTTTCATGTACCTGTTGTCCAGCTGTATATCTTCTTTGGAAAAATGCCCAGATCTTCTGCTCATTTTTAAATTAGATTTCTTATTTTTGCTATTGAGTTGTATGGGTTCTTTGTATATTTTGGATATGAACCCCTTATCAGGCATATGATTTGTAGATATTTTCTCTCATTCAGTAGGTTGCCTTTTCATTTTGCTGATGTGCAGAAGCTTTTTAGTTTGATGCAGTTCCACTTGTTTATTTTTGCTTTTGTTGCTTTTGCTTTTGGTGTCAGATCTAAAAAATTATAGTCAAGAATGGTGTCAGGAGCTAACCATCTATGTTTTCTTCTAAGAGTTTTATGACCTCAGGTCTTATGTTCAGGTCTTTAATCCATTTGGAGTTATTTTTTGTATATGGTGTAAGATAGTGGTCCAGTTTCATACTTTTGCATGTTGCTATCCATTTTTTCCCAGAACCACTTATTGAAGAGACTGTCTTTACCCCATTATGTATTCTTGGCTTTTTTGTCATCAATTAATTGACCATGTATGTGTGCATTTCTTTCTGGGCTCTGTATTCATTCTGGTGATCTGTGTGTCTTTTTATTCTAATACTGTACTGTTTTGATCACAGTAACTGTGTGATATAGTTTGAAATCAGGAGCATGATGGCTCCAGCTCTGTTCTTTCTCAAGATTACTTTGGCTCCTCAGGATCTTTTGTGGTTCAGTATACATTATGGGATTGTTTGTCCTATTTCTGTGAAAAATGCTATTGGAATTTTGATGGGGGTTGCCTCAAATTTGTAGATTGCTTTGGGTAGTATGGACATTTTAACAATATTAATTCTTCTAATCCATGATTATAGAATATCTTTCCATTTATTTGTGTATTTCAGTTCCTTTCATTAATCTCTTATAGTTTTCTGTGTATAGGTCTTTCACCTCCTTGGTTAAATTTATTCCTAGATATTTTTGTTCTTTTTGATGAAATTGTAAAAGGAATTCTCTTAATTTCTCTCTCTGATGATAGTTAATTTTTAGTGTGTAGTAACACAACAGGTTTTTGTATATTGGTTTTTTATCCTGTAACTTTACTGATTCATTTATTCTGACAGTTTCTGGTGGTGTCTTTAGGGTTTTCTGTGTATAATATCATGTCATCTGTAAATAGTGACAGTTTTACTTCGTTCATTCCAGTTTAGATGCCTTTTTTCTTTTTTTTTTTTTGCCTAATTGCTTTGGCTAGGACTTTCAATACTATGTTGAATAAAAGTGGTGAGAGTGAGCATCTTGTTCCTGATCTTAAAACAAGAAAGCTTTTCATTGTTGAGTATGATGTTAGCTGTGGGCTTATCAGATGTGGTGTTTATTATGTTGAGGTACTTTCCCTCTATACCCACTTTGTTGAGAGTTTTTTTTTTCTATCATCATAAATAGATGTAATATTCTTTTCAAATTCACAAACAAGTGAATTTCCTAGCTATCCAACTACATGAGTTAAAGCATAATTCTTTAAATATGAGGATTTTATTTGTTTATTTTTAAACTATTAAGATGTCAGTTTTTCTTACAAGCGTCAAGTACTCTCCAGCCTTATTAAATGGAGTGTAATTCATGACTATGCATACTGTTTATCTGGGTTGTAATATAGGGTGTTGTTGGACACTGTTGTTATTTGCATGGTTATATGCTTCTATGTCAGATATTCTCATGATGTTTTATAAATTTCTTCTTCACACTTTATGTTTTATTTTTCTCTTATTATTAAAACCTAGCATTTTCTTTCTGATATCCTTTCTTTCTGCAACTTTTAGCAATCTTAGCCCCCTAAATTCAAATTTAATGCTTCTAAGCAGTAGTTCTAACCTGCTATCGATTGATTTGATTACTGACTTTATTAGAACTTTTTTTAAAAATAAGATTTAAAAAGATCCAAACTGAGCTTGAGGGCATCTTTGCAGAGTAAAATGCAGAAGTTTAGCACATAGACTATGTGGATTCTATTTAGCCTTATAACTTCTTGCTGAGGTGTCATATATGTGTGGCCTCTAGGCAGTTGAGGTTTTTTTTTAATATTTACTATCTGGCTCTTTATTTTTATTTTATCTGTTTATTTGTGGCTGCATTGGGTCTTTGTTTCTGCATGAGGGCTTTCTCTAGTTGTGGCGAACGGGGGCTACGCTTCATTGCGGTGCCTGGGTTTCTTATTGTGGTAGCTTCTGTTGCAGAGCATAGGCTCTAGGCGTGTAGTTGTGGCTCACAGGCTCTAGAGTGCAGGCTCAGTAGTTGTGGCACATGGGCTTAGTTACTCTGCAGCGTGTGGGATCTTCCCGGACCAGGGATCGAACCCATGTCCCCTGTATTGGCAAGCGGATTCTTAACCAGTGCGCCGCCAGGGAAGCCCTGAGATTTTATTATAGTAGATCTGAACAGAAGAATGAAATGATGATCTTCATTATTTCCATTCTGTTGACTTATAGAGTTGGGATTCAAATTCAGACCTCTCATACTCCAAAGTCTGTTTTCATTATTGTTAGACTCTTGTGAAAAGAAGTTAATGCTTAATTATTACAGTTCTTTCAAATTATATGGTATTAGTGATAGTTATTGATTTAAAACACAAACTCTTTGTCCTTGTCTTATTATTAGCATTTTTCTCTATCCTAGCTTTAAAATTTTTTTCACATATATGCATTCTATAAACATCTAATAGGTACATATTTAAAATATACTTTACAGCATCGTAAGTTACATATAGATCATTTATTAGCATGTACTTTTAATATGGGCCCATTTATAATTCCCTGGTTACCATGTTTATTTGTAGGTCTTGAGCTGAATATACAAGTTCAACCACATATAGGAAATAATTAAATGTACCTATTTTACCTAACAGTTTGTAAAATGCTAGAAACTATTACAAAGATGCAAAATAAAGTATCTTTGAGGCATTTGGGGTTAAATGTGGATTCAAGTTCAGGACTTCTAGTTTAAGTCTTAGAATCTTAGTTTGTTCAGTACTTCCCAGAGTACTTCCCATGCTATCTGCAAGGATTAAATCAGATAGCACGTTAATGTGCCTATCACAATGTGCGATTCTTCACGGTCTCTTTCCTCTTCATCTTTCCACCCATATAAATTTGAATCTAGATAAAAAGAGAACACAAAGGATAAGTAAAAGAGAACAAACTGTATTTATTAGGCAACTATTGTTTGCCTGCTGTGCTTCAAAGTGAGTGATATTTTACTTTCATTCATTTACTTTTATGTGAAGGTCATCTCTAATACAGCTGTTATTGGACTGGAATGGAAACATAAGAATTGGAGCATGTTTTCATTTTTGTGGTGAGTTCATTTGCAGATAAATTAGTATACTTAAAGCATTCTGCTGTTTCTTAGGAAATTTTGTTATTTGCATATACTCCGAGACATGCTACAGTCGTCCATGAAATGCTGTTAGTGTGGAGCCCCAGGCTGCATGAAGCTTTCTTCACCAGCCAGCTCTGCTGCAGGTACCCTCAGTGTTGAATTCTTTGTGTCAGTTTGCCAATTTTAAAATGGGAGTGATATGGCTATTGGCTCTGGTACCTTCCAGATTACATGTTGTGAGAATAAATTAGAATTGTGGATATGAAAGTGTTTTAATTAAAAAATGTAAGGTAGAAGCATTAATAGTGTGAACTGTCACAGTGAATTAAGTGGGAATTAAGAGTTTACTTGGAGAGAATCTTTTTACATACAATATGAACATTTTGAATGAATCGTATCCTAATACCACTGAGACAGTGGTAATTGTAGTAAGACGGGGCCATCTTAGGTATCGTTTCTGAAAAAACTGGCAAGAACCAAAGGAGAAGAGGAAGAAAATAAGAGGATGTAGAAATAGTGGAGGAAAGAACACAAGACAAAATGAAACCAATTAGATGGTCATGAAAGCACTGGACTTTCTAGAACTGTAAATGTCTTTACTTATTAGGAAATATTAGAAGGGATTATTAATCTATGAGTTACTAAAAATGTGTTTTCTATTAAAAACTTGTTTACATTATTTACAGCACCTTTATATTAAGAATTTTACATTCTTGCTGTGGAAAAAAAATCTAGTTCTGATTTTCTCTTCTCTAGAGTTTTACCCATTCATTTACATGCCTTGTTGTATGCGGTTGGAAGCTTGTGAGTGTTTCTTCTACCTCTGTCAGTTTTTTCATTCGGTTTTCCTTTTAACTTCCTTTATTTCTCTTGTTGTTCTCCAGCCTACAGTTGCACGTCATGTTCTATCTCTGTTTGGGCTGAGACTTTTTTTCACATATGCTCTTTCTTATTCTTGGTCTCCCAAAATGTATACCTAGGTTTTTTTTAAAGGTGCCTGGATTCTATTTAGTAAATGCGATTACTATATTTCTTTCCAGTAACTGTGTTTTGAGAGTATTTTCCTACGTCTTGGAAGAGAAATACTGGTGGGGTGGTAGTAAAATTACTATCTTCACAGTACTATGTTGTGCAGGTATTATCCCATTTTAGTGTGGTGGTCGTTACTCTGTAGCTAGATGATTTGGTCATCTTTTTTCTAATGTTGCAGTTGCGGTCTGTCTTAATCTGGAGGAAAATTATATTTTCCTTGCACAATTTGCTTATTATTCAGCTCTTTGTCAAGTGACTGAGGGGGCTGCTGTGTTCAGGGCCTTTCACAGTGATTAGTGACCTGTCCTTTAATCTTCAGAGCTAGCACTACAGTTTTAATTCTTCTGCAAGCCAGCTTAACCTCTAGTTTATTGCTTGGCTGAGTCATCTGGCAACTAACTTTTGTGTTCTCTTTATACCATGGCAAATCACCTTCTTTTTTATCTGCAAAAGAAATGTTGGTTTCTTACTTATTAAACAATTGGCTTATTTAGTTTCATGTGTAAGTCATTTCTTTTGTTTCCCCCAAAAGTAATGGACCAGTCCAAAGAAATATAGTTGTAGGAGGCTTTTTACCGTTAAAATATATGTATGTAGAAAGTGAGTGTGAGATGTAGCAGAAAGGCCTGGATTTATAGATTTCACCATCTAAAACTTGTAAAATTTTGGGCATGTATCTGCTCTGAGCCTCAACCTTCAAAGTTATAAAATGGGTATAGTGTTACCTGTATGGAATTGTTGGAATTAAATGAGATGGCATATAGAGAGTGTCCAGTGCAGCACAGAGCACAAATATGTGCTTAGGAAATTATTGTCGTTGCTGATTTCTCCTCCTCCGTGTTGTCATCATTGTCATGAGTATAGAATGCAGCCTCGATAAAAGTCTCTTGTTGTTTCAGTAGATCCACTTGAGAATTGTGTGCGGTTTGGGATTCTTTGTTGCACTAGTCATCTTTGTTAGGATGAGAAAGTCCAGGCTTACAGATAGGTCGACATGTCTGACTGAGGTTACCACAGACTCATAGAAATGGGTTAATCGGTCACTTAAGAGGCTCTTTCTGGGAATAGTGTTAGAGTTTTATGAAATACACAGTTTAACTTTAGACTTAACTACTCTCAGAAGTAGACAGTTACTTAAACTATTTACCTCTGCAAAAGCAACACTCAAAAAAGTAATAACTACTTTTTAAAAAAGTCCACTTTTTTCAGTGTTTCCATTTTATGGATATGATGAAAAAAGTTCTACCATGAAATCAGATTTTAAAGAAAAGACATATATGTAGTGATGAATCATCAGCTTCCTTTTGCCTGCAAACAGGCACACTTTACTTTTTGTCTCTCAGTTCAGAGTTTGAATGTACAAGCTGTAGGGGTTAGGTAACAGCGCAGGGAGTACCTTTGTGCTGTCAGTTTCGGGATGATTGAAACTACTGACACGTCAAACTGAATGAGATCTTTTTATGTAAGAATACTAGAAGAAATATTTCTATTCAGAAAATACCCTAGCTCTGAATCTTTAGTATGAAGTTTATATGAGGTGAAAAAGCCTGAGTGAGTGAAACATTTAAAATGGTGAAAAGCTTATTCTAAAATTCTATACTCTGAATTTAATTCTTCAAAATACTTTGAAAAGGCAGTAAATGTTTCCAAGAGGACAAGGATTCTGTTTAGGGGATTTGATTCAATCAGTGAAAAAACTTGGGTAACAGTTGCCCTGAACATTTTGATTATTCTATCTAAAAAGGATTTATTTCTATATCATATAAAGACATGCCTGTAGCATAGTACTGTAAGATATATTATTGACTGAAATTTTTGCCTGAGATGCATTTCCAAAATGAGTACATGGAGTATTTTAAGTGTCATGTGGAAACTTGTCACTTGTGAATCCATTTTTAAAGCAGCGTTTAACATCTAATAGATCTTTTGTGCTATTGGAGATTTTCTTATTTCCATGTGGATTAGGGAGGTCATCCAGCTTGTCTCCATTTTTTTATAGTTATATGGGAAGTGCAGTTATTTTCTGAGGAGTGTGAAGGACAAGAGGAGCAGTATTATAGTTTGAGAATATGGTTATTATGGGGAATATGTCGTGGAACCAAAAAGAAATAAAGGGTTGATGAGCAGCAGTCAGAGACCAACTAATACTGACGTAAATTTATAGGGTGCCTGATTGTCAAGTTTGTAATTCTCCTTAGCAACATAGAATGCAAATGTACCAAAGGCTTAGTAGTAGTAGGTCAGAGTAAAGGTAAGGTCCCTGCCCTCAAAAAAGTTAATAGTTGCATATACAAATTAGAATGATTTATATTAAAGCCCCTCAGTTTCCGAGCTCCCTGCAGATATGAAGTCTAGTTCTAGTGTATTTTACTGAATCATTATTTTTCAGATTGTCTTCAAGTACCTACCTCAGTGCTTAGAATATGTATTGGTTAAATTAAACTGGCAATATGATATCAAGTGCTAAAGAGAAAGACACAATGTAGCTTATCTATAGATGAATTACATGGTCTTCTCTCCAGAAACCATGTAAGCAAGAAGTCTGTAGAGTGAAATACTTTAAAGTGAGGGGAAACCAAGGTTAGAATTACCAATGAAGAATTCTGTATCCAGCAAAATTATCCTTCAAAAATAAAGGAGAAATAAAGATTCTCTCAGACAGAACCACAACTACAGCACAAATGGGGGTTTGTCACAAGTACCCTTGCCTTGAGGGAAATGTTAAAAGAAATGTGATTTCTAAATATTCCAGTCTGTGACTTATCTTTTTATTTTCTTTATTGTGTTTTAGCACATTTTTGTTGGTTTGAATATTTTGCTACCAAAGCTTGATATCAAAATATATTGTGCTTTGAGTATTTCTGGAAATACTATCTCTGAAAAGACCGTTTTCAGTTAACCTTATTCAAAATATTAGATACGTAGTGTTCTTTTGTATTCAAAGTAAGTCACAAAGCATAAACTTTGGACTTTATTTTCTTGCAAAAGATATATGCTCTCCTCAAGCAGATATAGTTGTGTTAGGAGTAATGCCTGACCTTTCAAATTGAATTAATGACTCAACACCCGGGAGAATGTTCCCGATTATTGTTTTTGTAACATCCTCTAAGGTTCTTTGCGGAACCAGATTACCTTTCCATGCATTGGGAGTCAATGTTACTAAAAGGACCATTGGTGTAGTTTCTTTAAGCTTCATCTTTTGGACTGTTACTAGTTTGGCACAGGACACTGTGTAAATTATATACATATATACACTCCCAAATCACTTCCTGGTTTGAAAATGGAATCTATGAATTGGCTTCTGTGTCTGTTTTAAGAGTAATTACCATGGTGATGAATAGTCTATTTAGTTTTATGGTTGGCATGATTCTTCCAGCTTGGGTCACCTGTGTTTTCTTACTACCAGTTGCCCACACTTTGGGCAACAGTTAAATTTCCATCATTAAAAAGCAGGTAGTTCTAAGGAAAAACTAGTGATTTAGTAGAATTAGCTGCATCAGTGCTTTTAATCTGTTGATTATTTCCTTTCAGTGCTAACTAGCAGGCGCTTACTCCTCTCACACTGCTTTAAACCTTCCCTTTGCAATTAGAACTGGCGGGGAATCATCATGCTGTACTGTAGCTGTGAATTTGCCGTCATTTGTTGAAGCATTACGGGGGAGAGAGAAGAAAACTGACAGAAACATCTTGATAAAGGAAACTAGACTTATCCATTCTTGATTTTAATGAGTCAACATTTCAAGTATGTTGCTTTACTATATTTTTGTAAGCTGTGGCAATGAGTCAGCTGTCTTAACCTTAAACTCGTCCGTATCTACCAATGTTAAAAGAAATATTAAGGTTTTTCAGTTACATTTAAAATGTAGCATAGGAATGAGGAGGGGTGAACACGAATGAAACAATGAATTTGGGGTAATAAAATGAGTTGTTGATTTGGAGATATATACTATATGCCAAATGGTCAGACTGGATATGATGAGAGATTCCTACATGGGGTTGATGCTCCTATAGCAAATCTAGCACTGTACAGTCCTGCATGTTCAGAAATTAAATCAGCCAGGAAAACAGTCAGTACCCCAGATGCCACAGGCCTTGTGAGAAATTTAAACAGTAAAACTGTGGTTACTTGTGTATCACTCAGATTTAACTAAACAACTTAATACAATTTCCTGAGTGGAATGATGACTTAAAAGAGCTAGTGAATTTCAAACCCTGAGAAAATACCACTTGCTGAATTACAGTCATTCTGATCTATTTAATAATTTAAATCTAAGGCATCGCATGTAACAACATTTCATTTAGTTCAGTTCTCGGTATGATCTGTCTTCTCTGACTCGTAACTCTCAGTAATCAAAATGGCTTTCCATTTAATTAGTTGAATTGAAGAGATTTCCCTCTCTCTCCTTTACTTCTCCATCATTAAGAGAATTCATAGTAATTATTTATACTTCTAGAATGACTATATGATTTCATTTATACCTAATATGGTACATGCTTAATAATAGGCGCTCAATAAATCCATTCTTTCAGGAGGCAAAAGGAGGCAGGAAAACTAATGACCAACTTACATTAAAGGAATAAATAAATAAATAAATAAGATAAAGCTACAGATCATCACTTCAAAACCTGCCGCTTATTTCCATCTCACTGTTTTGAGGAACAGCCACTGTATCATGAATGTCTCCAGCAAGAAAGCATTCTGTATACATGTATGTACATATGTATATATATGTGTGTATATATGTATCTTCACTCTTTGCTGTCACTCTGTAGATATCCATGCTTTTGATAAGACCTGGCACTTCCCTTTTGACTATTTTTCATAAACCCACATGGCAATTATCACTATGGAACTTAGTTGCTCTAGTTCTCTGACTTGGACTTTGCCACATATTTGCACTCTACTGAACTGATGCTGCTTTCTCCAGGTGATTTCTTTTTAAGATTTTCTTCTCTGCCAACCACAGGGACTGAATTTTATACTCCACAGCTGAATATGAAATTCTCAGCCCCCTCCCCCAATCCTATCACTCTGTCCTCCTTGACAGTAATTATTCGTCTTGCTTTTTGCTGTTTTTCTTTCTGCTTGTATCCTTTCTTCCTCAGTTTGTCTTCCATAGGAAAGAAACACTTAATCCTTCTTGCTTTATCAGCTTCATTAGTTTCAGTTGTGAAATCATCTTTAAATATTAGCTCCCTATAAAGTCTTTCTGACTTTACTAGAAGAAAAGTGGCAGTTTGCTTCCCGAAACCTTTTTGTCTGTTTATTCAATTTTTATGACTAACTCCTCCCTATCTATCATATTAAAGTCTTCTGACCTTTTATTTATACTTAAGTATGATTTTATTAGGTTTATGCTGTGTTTATTGTTTATGCATATACCTGTGCTACTTGTATGCTTTTAGTATGTGTGTCTACATCTGTAATACAGAGTAACCTAAAGGGCAAATTCTTCATCTTATTTATGAACCAATCAGCATCCTCACATGAAACAAATTTCAACAAATACTTTCAACAGACACCTAATAAGTATATACCAAATAGTCTTTTATTGACAGAGCTTGTGAATTTTTAAAAGTCATATTTTCCCCCTCATTCATAATTTCTTCCTCTTCTATATCTCTGTCCTTCGGTGATGAATCAGGGCTGTTGTAAAGAGGTTTCTACAGGTCTGATTTTCAAGGTTAGTACTGAGTAGTGGGTGAGTCACCATATGACTAAGAGTCATTGGTGTAACCCCAGAGTATAATTTTTTATTGGATGACAAAAGTATGAGAATTATGGTAAAAAGAAAGTGAAAGTGCTCTGTAGACTATGTATATGAGTGCATACACGCACTCTGAGAGTGATTTCAGGCAATGCAAAGTTAGTGGTGTGAGATAAAGTGTGCTGCTGCTGTAATTACTGACAGTCCTCACAAATGAGCAGAAACTGGCTTAGTGAGCCAGCAGGTGAGTATCAGGTCTTTCTGGCTTATCTTGATTTATTGGCACGTGTCCTTGGACTTGTGGCATCTTCATAGCATGCAGAATAGTGTTTGCCTCGAAGTAAACAAAGTGGATTTAAAAAAAGAAAAATTCCCTAAGAGGACACCTGGGAAAGAGTGATCTTTTATAGATATTGAATTTTGTTTCATTGTTAAATGAATCAAAATGACATAAAGTGAACTGAGGGCTCATTATTTTCATGAATTTTATATTATTTTAATTTGAGGGGAGAGACCTTGAAGATTGGTAGGTTTCAAAAATAAAGCAGTATCCATTACTTGCAGATCCTGAGATGTCTGTAAACAGGCTCCCTTACAGAGTGGAGCAAAGCCAAGAGAATTGGCGTGGGAGTTATGCATATGTGTGTGTCTTTCTGAAAGATCCGTGTAAAAATCTACTTAAAATCCATGTAAGCAACTATGTAATATGTACTTATTATTCCATAGCAGCCAAATTTTAACATAAAATTGTAGCTGATTTGAATTATTTTTTATGTTTAAAGATATAGAAAGAATTTGATAAAATTAATTCATATTCAGGAAAGCTACCTTATTCTTTCTGAATCATAGTCTTCTCTAGAATGTTGAACTCAATTAAGGGAGACTTTTGGGTGGCATTTGAAACATACCATATATGTAAAATGCACAGTTTATCCTGGGAGTCTGAGATGAGCATTGGATTTTGACATCAAGTTCTGAAAGTTCATAAGCCTTAGGGATTGATTGACCGACTGACTGACTGACTGACTGACTGACTGACTCAGGGGTGATATTTTGATTTTATATTAAGAAGCCATGAAAGTTTTCTATTATGTCAGTGAATACTGTAAAACTCAAAGTCATTAAGAAGTAAGGAAAAAATGACAACAGGCATCCTCACATAAATTAAGTGATGCTTCAGTACCAGCATAGTCAATGTTATCTTGATTATCTTGAAACTTAATTCTGTTTTTGCAGTAAAAATTAAGCTGTGCCCTCTTTGGCATTAGGTTAATGTGTAAGCTTTATCTTCTGAAGTACAAAATGACCTTAACTTGGGAGTTGGTGAAAAAGGCACTTCTGGTTTTAGATTAAATATAATTAGAATAATCTAGGCAGGTATAAAGAAAGGATTACGATGTGCATCAGATTTATAAAAAAATAAACAATTGTGGCTTTTAGTTTAGTGATAATGTCTGATTATTATTGAGAGTACAGAAAGAGCTAATCTACTTTTTTTCTTTTTAAAGGTATAGATAGAGAATAGGGTCTATGTTATGTTTTCTAAGTTAGAGCTTGACATTGAAAACGTGTTTAAATTGTATGTTTATTTTGGTCTAGAGGAAAAATCTTATGCATGTTTATGCCTTATATATATATACACAATTTTTAAAAATCCATACTGACAGCTGACAGAATGAATCCTATTGGTCTAAAAGGAAAAAAAGGTGAAAAATCAACAAGAAAAATTTGAAGTTATACAGAAGTGGTTTTAAAGAGAAATGAGTATCACCGCTAAACTAAGACATGTGAAAAAATTTTTTTCTGTCAAATTGGAATCAATTTTTAAAACAAATGATGCATGGTGTTTTGGTGAGAGTGTGGGAGAACAGAAAAAAAAAAAAACAACCTTATGCACCATTGGTAAGAGTGTAAGTATAATGTCTGTGGAGTGTAGGGGAGGAAACTGTTTCCCTCAGCCCTCTCAGGGTCCCTGGCTGGACCGGCAAATTAAACTGACAAAGACAAAGTAACAGGAGAAAAGCACAAACGTTTATTTAGTGAAAGTTTTAGTCTAGTTTACATGGAGCCTTCATAAGGAAATGGAGAAATAGTTAGATCTGAGTGTTTTATGCTGGGCTTGATGAAGAGTGGACAGTTGTGCAGGAATATGATGGATTAAAGAGTAGGAGGTAAGTGTAAGGAGCTGGGGGAAATTTAACAAGGCCCGTGTGTTCGGATTGTCCTGTGTCCCTTTGTTTTCAGAGATAAGGATATTTCTTTTCTCTGGATACAGGAAGGGCACCTCTCACATGAGGATTTAAGGACCTGTTGCAGAGGAGAAAGGCTTGGGGAAGGTCACATGACCTTCCTGCTTCTGCTGTTTCCTCAGCCTCCTTCACTTTAAAATATTCAGTATGCCGGGACTTCCCTGGTGGCACAGTGATTAAGAATCCGCCTGCCAATGCAGGGGACACAGGTTCAATCTCTGGTCCATGAAGATCCCACGTGCCGTGGAGCAACTAAGCCTGTGCGCCACAACTACTGAGCCCTCAAGCCACCACTAATGAGCCCCTGTGCCACAACTACTGAAGCCCACACACCTAGAGCCCGTGCTCCGCAACAGGAGAAGCTACTGCAATGAGAAGCCCGCGAACCACAACAAAGAGTAGCCCCTACTTGCTGCAACTAGAAAAAGCCCGTGCACAGCAATGAAGACCCAATGCAGCCAAAAAATAAACAAAAATAAATTAATTAAAAAAAATATTCAGCATGTCAGGGTACCATATTTTGGGTGTAATGTGTCCTGAACCCTGACATTCATTCTGAAACTTCCCCAAGAACTTTCACAGTCTAGAAACTGAGTTAATTGTAGATTGTCTGATAAGCCATTGAAACGGTCTGAGTCCTGGATGTTTCTATGGAGACAAAAGAAAAAACCGGTTAATGGTTAGAACAAACCGTGAACTTAGTTTTTGAGTCCAGAGGGCAATCGGTCGTCGAGACTCTTTCCAGACATCGGGCTCAACGTCTCAGGTGGAGTGAGAGTGGGCAGCAGCAGCCTGGCAGATTCACTGGTCGTTTGTCGCTGGTGATGTCATCAGGTGTTCTCGTGGACTTTCTGAGGGGGCCACGTGGCAGCAGGCAGGAAGGTTGTCCATACATGACTTACTGTGGTGATTTCTCTGAAGTTCACAACAAATCGTCCAGCTTCAGCTTGTAGGACTTTGGGAAAGAGGCAGTTTTAATTTTTAATGATTCCAAGTCAGAAGGGTGGGAGAAAAATTGGACACATTAGTTTGGAGAGTTGTAGCTAGGTATTGGAGGATCCTAGAAGAATTCAGAACCCAGGCTAGTTTACAGGTAGATAACAAAACCTCAAAGACAATGAACAGGACAAGAATTTAATACCCACAGGGGTGTGCTATCGTTTTCCATTGAAACATAACTTTTGTTTCTATTGACACTCTCATTTCTATCAAAGATATTCTACGTAAGACTAATTTGTTTGCAAAATAAGTCTGGTCTCATTAAACTTGGCCTCATTGTTTACATCAGTCCAGCAAGAATAGTGATGGACCATATATGCTCATTTTAAGTCTGCTTTACTGGAACCACTTCTGGTAAGGAATCTCAGATTGGACTCTTTTGTGTGTGTGATTCATTTTTTTTTTAAGAAATTTTATTGAAATATAATTGACGTACAATAAATGGCATATATTTAAAGTCTACAATTTGATATTTTTTTTTCTTGTTAGTAATGTATATATGGCATTCCCAGTCTCCCAATTCATCCCCCCCCCCACACACACATTTTCCTCACTTGGTGTCCATATATTTGTTCTCTACATCTGTGTCTCTATTTCTGCCTTGCAAACTGGTTGATCTGTACCATTTTTTTAGATTCCGCATATATGCGTTAATATATATTTGTTTTTCTCTTTCTGACTTACTTCACACTGTATGACAATCTCTATCAAATTGGACTTTTAAAATCTTCTTAGGATTAGGAAACCAAGCCAATGGCTCACCCTCAGCTTTTGTCTGCAGTACTTACAGACTTGGGTGAATTCCTCTCTTCTCATGGTCCCCAGGATATCCCGAGGTTTCTGGGTCTTCCAGGAAGTGGCCTTCCTTACTCACCTGTCAGGCAGGAACCCTGTAAGCAAGGTACCAGGCTGGTTTTTGAAGGGGAGCTTTATATACATTGGCTCCTTAAATTCAACCTTAGTTCCTTTAAGCTGCCTGGTCATATCTGATTCTGTGCACATCATTCTCAGATATGACATTCCAGTTCAAGCTTTGCTAATATAGCCAATGTTTATGATTGTGTCCTGTTACAAGGAGAGCAGATACTTATTGAACTGATGCAAATAACTATATTGCCGTGAAAATAAGAACACTCAAAAAGAGTGTTCAAATTCTGGAGGGATCAGGTAGGGAGAAGAGATAAATGCTTCAATTCTGTTAACAAAGGTGTAATTTACCAGATTGCTGTAAATTATAGGTAGCGTAAGAGAAAAGACATAAAGATTTCTTCACATCTGGAAAATGTAACGTGAACGAACCAGCAGTGCTTCAAACAAAAGTTGTAAAAATTACAATCCTCTACATCAGTTCATTCAGTCCCGTGTTCTGCTTGATCTTTGGTTAGCAGTTCTCTGAATCCATCAGCTTCTTCATTAGTTCTGGAAAGTCTTACACAGTCTGGTGGCATGGTCTCAGAGTTATTCAGGTTATGCCATTAGGGAGTGTTCTCACAGCAGCTGACTGTAAAAACTTTCAGGGAAGAATCAGAGGAAAACAATACCTGTCTGTGAATGACAAAAAACAGTCATGGTTAAAGCTCTGATGAGAGTCCACTTGATAAGGAGATGTAGGTATTTCTGTGGCATATAGCAATTTAAGATAATACTTGGGCAAATTATTGGCAGGTATTGACACATTTCTATGATGTTCACACAATTTCTGGGATAGTTATCCTAAGATATATCCATACACATAGAACCTGTGAGGGTTTATCATCACTTCTTATTTGACAGTCCTTCCATGTCATTTAACATACCAAATAAACCTAATTATTTTCACATCTCTCTTTTATAAGATAAGAGACAAATCCTTTGTGATTTTGCAGGAACCCTCTGGGAAACTTCAAAACTAGTCTGAGGTCTAAAAGACTGGGATTTTTGTGAAAAATATCAGTTTGTACACTTGACTAAATAGGATCATAGATCATTATGAAATACTTATTTAACCAAAGTGAAAAATGATTGTAAAGGCACATATAGAAGGTTACATAGCTGTGAACAAAACTTAGGTCTTTTAATATGAGGACTCAGCTTTCTTAAGTAATTAGTGACCTGATAAAGATACTGTGAAGCACAGGAAATTATTCTAAAATATAACATCTTGATTTCTGAGGCAGATGACTTAGGTAAAGAAAACTCAGAGAAGTAGTGATGTTTTTTAAGCTACCATTTATTCCTGATAGTTAATCAGGCACTGTGCTGTGCTCTGTACGTGCATTATTTCGTTCAGCCTCTAGGAAGAAGATTCTATTATTTTCACTTCATAGACAAGCACAAAGACTTAGTGAAGTAATTTGGCCAAAGTCATACAGCTGTGAGTAACAGTGCTCACCTGTTTTGCACAAGTTCCTTACAACTATATTCTATTGCCTATACTAATGATTTGTTTAAGGTCATGTAATACTGAATTGTAGAGCCAGGGGTAAAAAATTTAAGGCTTTAGGTTTCAAATCCATGGCTCTTTTGACCACAATGTGCTACTCTGTTTTAAATTTATTATTGAAGTGTAGTTAATTTACAATGTTGTGTTAGTTCTGGTGTACAGCAAAGTGATTCAGTTTTATATACACACACACACACACACACACACACACACACACACACATGTATTCTTTTTCATATTCTTTTCTATTAGAGTTTATCACAAGATACTGAATACAGTTCCCTGTGCTATACAGTAGGACCTTGTTGTTTATTTTATATATAGTAGTTTGTGTCTGCTAATACCAAACTTCTAATTTATTTACCCACCCCAACATGCTACTCTTGACATAGATTTATTTAGTCTATTTTCCACAGCCTCATGTCAGGAACACGAGGGAATTAGAGACTAGTGCTAGAGCCGTCACTGAAAGGTCTTGAAACTGCAGACTAAAAAAAAGGTTAAGAATTGGTTTGGAGAATTAACATTTTATCAACTGGAAATAAAAGTGACCCTCAATATTTTGCGCAACCAGGGTAAGCCTTCATTGTATCAGCACTTTTCAGCCAAAGGCCATAACTAAATTCTGCTGACTGGGCAAACTCTAGTCCAATGATATTCAAAGAAGTTAAATCACTTTTAAAACTGATACAGCCTCTGGCAGTTTAACATGGGCACGTCACCATGGCATTCAGCTTTAGTGTTTGCTGCAGTGGTTTTTCTTTATATGACCGCAGTTCTCTGTGCCATTGGCGAGGCTTGTCTGATTTAAGGCCCCTCTGCCACCCCTATTTATTGGTAACATACAAGCTTCAAGGATCATTTGATGTGCAAATTTAATTGCAGGTTTTATTTTCCTAGGATGACATAGGCTATCATCATTCTAACGGCTGTTTACACAGCTTTTTCTAAACTGCTGCTTTGAAAACAAGCATTTCGTTCTGTTTATTGTAATGCCGCCTGATTTAATTTTTCAAGGCTGCTTGCTCGGTATTAGCCTGTTAAAGTATATATAGGATGATTCTTTGCAGTATTTCAGAGGGTGATTTGAAATGACACTTGGGCTTTTCTGTTGGTTTTTTAGTAAGATGGTGCCTTATCCGCATTCACAGTTCGTTTTCTGTATTTGCTGATTTGCTCCATCCCTTTCTTCTTCCTTCCCTTTCTGCCCGGTTCTATAGCACGTGATTATAGTTAGGGGAGGTTAAGTCCTATTACCTAGCTAATGTGATAATTTCCTGACTGTGTTACAGAGTGAAGGTAAAAATACTCTGGGAAGGATTGGTACTCGTGTTAAATGTCTTTTTCTTTCCAAATGGCACTTAAGACTCCCGAAGCACCCATGATTTTAATAGGCTAAGGTAGTCTATCATTTTTTTAGCGTTTAACTTTTTGTGGGAAGCATAGATTTGGGGGATGATGTTATACGTTTAAAAAATGCTGTTTTACAAGGAACATCCTGTTCTTTTGATATGCACTCACCCAGCCAATTATGTGGAATGCCAGCACCGTCTGAGTCAGGTGAAATGAGGAAGCACTAAGTGAGATGTTAATAATGGTGGAAGATATTGGTACTGCATGCCGAAAGCTCCCGTTTTCCCTGACTCTCAGAAAGTCTTTGTACCTATTGTGTTTCAGTGGAGTCTGTATTTAAATGGGAATTTTTCAGCAGAAATTGAAGGTTCTGTAAAGAGGGGTTTCTTTGTCATTTCCGAAGTAAATTTATAGGGGTCCTCGTGCAAGCTAATCCTTTTTCCTCATTTATCATTAGTTTTCTATTTGGTAATTTTATTTTTTTCTGAAAACCTACCATTTTATGTTGAAAAGAGTAAAACTGCCAATTGAGCCCAAATCTAATTAAGTGGATTTTCTATTTTTAGGTTTGAATTAGGTAAGTGTTCTAGAATAGATGTGAATGAGAGTTTACAAATTGGTCTCAGTGCTTTCCTTTTACAGGTGAGGAAATGGAGCCTAGGAAGGTTAGGTTACTCGCCCAGGTACAGAGCTATTCAGTGGCAGACTTGGGGCATAAACACAAGCATTCGGTTTCCTAATGCTGAGGTCTTCACACTTTCCAGCTTCTCTTTGGTTATAGGTCATGCATAGAAATGAGATATCACTTTTTTCTTTTGTTGTCACCATTTTTTTCAAAATATTGTTGGCTTTTTGATTGAAATTGCCAAATAAAAGCATGACTTACTGGAACTTTACAGTGATTCCTAGGTTAAAAAAATTTAAAATCCATCATCAGATAAGTTTGTATGATGTTTCCTAAGTATATAACTAAAGTTTGCCAATTTAAGGCAAAACTACCATTTTGTTCACTTGTATACCATTACATGATTTTGCAGTAATAATGAGTTCATTTTTCTTAAATCAGTATTTTTCCAACTTATGAGACAAGCCATCTGTAGACTTAAAATCGAATTATGATCTCACTCTTCTAAATAACTAATGTGAATGAATATTGTTGGTCCTATTGTTTGTATTTATTCACTCCAAGAAGTGCCCATTTATGTGTTTCTTCTCTTTTCATGTTTCCTACCTTTAACCCAGGTTCTGTGTCCAAACAATAGCTCTAAACCCGTAGTGACTCATTTGATCTTTTTTTGTATGAACAAATTGGTTCTTCCCCTCATTCACATGCCTTGCGTGTTTGCCCTTTTGTATGCCTATAAAATGTTAGTAATTTGACATGATTCTCCCCCAATATGAATCATACTGCATTGTTATTCCTCTTCCAGGTAAGTGGTTAAGGCATTTGGTTGGTCATTCTATCCATATAAATTCAGCTACCTTAGCTTGTGTGTAATTGAGATTTGACATACACAATTTAGAGTCTAGAAACCTCTTTTGGATTCTCTCGTATTTGTAGCACATTAGTTTCTTACTCCCGTTTAAAAAAGGTTTTAAAGTTAGAAGGAGAATAAGGGTTGGCTTAGACCCAGCAGATTGTGATCCTTAGGAGAGGAAGGAATGAAAGACAGATTGAGGAACTGAGAGTGAAGTTCCGCATAGGTTTCCAAGATGAGTGGACCGTGACCGAGTTGATCCATTCTGCTTGGCTGTCCTAACAGTTTATGTAAATGACTTCATGTCTTTTTGGATCCAGTAGGCTTAGTTTGATAGGTTTTGCTACAGCTTATCTTGTCTGCCTCTATTTTGTGGTTACAAGATGTGGAATGTAGGGCAAGGTTATCAGGAGAGATGTGTGTGGGTGTGGGTGGATGGGTAGGTGGGTGTGTGTGTGTGTTGCACAATTTCCAGCTTCCTTCAGTAGTCATGGAAAAATGTACAGCAATCAAATCTATCACGTTCCAAATATACAATATTTCTCATGACTACTTCTGGTGTGCTGCCCTGTGTTAGAAGGGTAGGGAATCGACAGACACCCAGGAGCCTTGCTTGGATTTGTCCCGTGTCATTGGTGTTCTGAGTGACCCTATGAATATTGTTTTAGTCCATGCATTTTTTAAATTAGTATTCTGGATAATGATTAGTCACATACCAGCCTGTACTGGATTAGCCTTTTATAAAACTATCGTTAACATTTTTACCAATGATTCACCACTAACAGACATATCAGAATTATATTACTGGGGACATGGGGCGCATCTAAGCAAGGCTCGTGGGTTTTTGTTGACTCTCCTTTCTAAGATAGGGCAGCTCACCAGAAGTAACCATGAGAAATATATATGTGGAACGTGATAGGTTTGGTTGCTGCTTGCTGCACATTTTCCCATGACTGTTAAAGGAAGTTAGAAATTGCGCGCGCACACACACGCATCACTGCCGGTAACCTTGTTTTAGCAGGGTATTAAAGCACCTATTAACTTGCTATTGGGAAAGTGACTGTCTTAAAAGAACAAATGTGCCTATTTCTAAGCAGCAACAGTTTGGGCATTTAGCAGACCTTCGGCCTAAAAGCTTTATCTTCAAAACGACAGGGGCTAGAATTGGAATACCCTGTAAGATACCTTTTGACTCTCAAGTTCAGAGATACACTGATATGTTGGGTTGGAATTTTTGTGATTATATTGTTCATTTTGAAAAAGGCTTTCCCTTCTACTATCGAAGAAAGAGATTACAATAGTACTTTCTGCTGTTCTCCTGGCTGGTTTCAAGGCTTTCTTATTCTTTTCACTTCCTTGATAGCACGGCCCCATATCCTGTCCTTTTTTCTTTCTTTCTTTCTTTTTTTTATCTGATGCTTTTCTATTGCACTCTGAGTTCCCCAGGATGCAGACTCTGAGATAGAAATTAGTGCCCTGGACGTTTCTTATAAAATGCTGTTGGGATCAACCCCTGTGGAGTGGAAGGAAGAAACCAGCACTGGGCAGAGGGGACGTTAGGCTGCCCTGTACTCTCAGGGAAGATCTGACGCCCTGGAGGCACTAAAGCTGGGGTGGCACTTTACCATTGTCTCTAGCTGGAGAGAGGGGGGCCAGCCTTTGTATTCACCATGTCAGCCAGTCTTTGGATGTGGGCTGCCCTGGGAGGGGAGCGTGAACTTGCATGAGGAGACTCCTCGGCCAAGGCTGTTTTTGGAGAGCTGATAGCTGAGGCCCGTGTGCTGGCCGCACTACAGCATCTGGGGAAGAGATCCTTCAGTGGTGAAGGGGGATCTGGGTAGCACATCAGTTTCCTCTCCGTCATTTCTGCAAGGGCGCTGGAGGGTTCCATGTGGCTCAGGGGATGGGTTGGAATTTCCAGGAATGAGGAGTTGTAGGGCAGAGTAGGTCAGGAGGTTGAAAAATGGCAGAGAAGAGACGTCGGTGTGAAGAGGTTCTGTCAGACAATTGACTTTGGCCTTGATTAGCCCTTTTCTAAACAAGCTTTAAAACGTCTATCTATTTATAGTGCTGCTAGTCCCTTTTTAAGTTACAGAATTCTGATGAAAACTCTGGGTTCTCTATGCAGAGGAATGTGCATATCTATATGCGTATAAATTCTGTTTGTTGTAAAACCTGCTTGTTTTTTCAGTTCCCTATGTATAGGCTCTTTCGTTCCCCCATCTCTTAATGATTATGCTTTTTTCGGCATCTTCATATTAAAGCATTAGTTGAGGGCTAAATTTTCTGTTTGATGTATTTGTTCATGTTCCATCACAGTAAATCATTTTCTTACATATTTTGTAATTTCCAATTTATAAGGTCATTTTCAGTGAGGATTTTTGTTTTTGGGGTTTTTTTTTTTTTTTTTTTTGCTTTTGTTTTGGTTTAGTTTTTCTAGCTTGTGGAAATCCATCGTGGCCTTGTTTATGGAGTGTTACTTTAAAGTAGCTTTATGTTTGTTTATTTCGGATACTCCAGGGATACCACAAGCCCAGGACTCATTTTTTTCTTAATTTCTTAGCTTGGAGATTCTCATACAACTAAGATTCAGACTTCAGAACTGTTGTGACACAGGCTTAGGGTTTTAATTTCTGGTCGTAAGCATTTCCCCTGCCCTCTCACCCAGATTCTCAGAGACAAGCTCCACTGATGTCTTACTAAGACAATAGGTGGATTTGTCCACTCACCATTTTTTAACTATGATCACAGCCCTTTGACGACAGCTCCGGTTTTATGGAAGGACCTCAGAACCAACTTTATGCCCAACTTGTGTGCCCAAGACCTTATTCTGTCCCTAGATGGGCATCAGGGTTGCTACATGTGGTTGGGCAGGTTGTATCCTATGTTGAAGAAAAGCTGGGTCAGAAATCTAGCCTAACGCTGCTCTCCTGAGAGAGAACTTTCTTCTGATCCCATTCCTTGAGGCATCATCTCCTTACCAGTTTCAGTTAGACCGAAGAACTACAGAGACTCCAGTGATTCTTCCTGGCGGCCACAGCTGGCAATATTTGCTTTTGTGCTTACTACCACTTTGGCCATCAGTCTTAGCTTTGGTTTGGCACCAGAGGGATTTTTCTTTACTGCAGGTGGAACTGTGTATTTAATTTTTAAAATGTGTCATTCTTTCTCATCTTTTCTGTGTGTTTATTTATGGTAGAAAGTCATCTTCATTAGCTCAGTTGACCAGACTGTGGCACCTGGAATTCCCACAAGTTACTTATTAACCTCTATTCCTCAGATATCACCTCTTTAAAATGGGAGTAATAATAGCCCATCTGTATGGTGTTAGTTTAAATTTAGAGCACCTGGTAATTTCCCCATCAGTATTTGTACCATTTAAAGCTTTACCACTTTAGGGAAGAGTTGGAAATGCAGTAGTGGCTGTATTTACTTACTTAACAAGAAGAGGAAGTCTTAGTTAACGCCCTGGAGAAACCAGAGAAACTTTGTTCAGTGTAGCACAGCGCTGAAACTGAAGCTCCAATCCCCACCCTTTCTGATGTGCCAAAGGTCACTTGGCACCAAGAGTGGACGGAGAGGAATGTCCCCTCAATATTGCCCGGAGGATCGCTTAGAGGAGCTTTGCCTGGATTGTGTGGGTAGGTAAGTTTGAATTTCTGAATGTTTTCTTTGCTAAGGAGGGCTTTCAAAGGCGTAATTATCATAGAGGGTATTTGTAGACCTTGAAACATGTGGTAATACTTTTAGTCCCAATAAGCCCTTTGACAATATTGTAAATTCCAATTTGGAATTCCAAGTGGATTCTAAACTTGGTGAAATTGGTACTCCAGGTGCCACAGGGTCCTACCGTCTGCCTTCTTGCTTACAGAGGTGGGGATTCACTGGACTTCCTTCCTTTAGGTCATGGTGTGTAAGAGAATAATCCCCCCCACCCCCCCATTATATAGCTAAGAAGGAATCTGTTGACTGTTAACAGTTGGGAAAGTACAAATACAATATATCAGGTTTTCTTAAAATTACTTTAAAGTTAATCTGATATGCAAAATACTGTGATTATCCTATAATATTAACTGCTTTGGATTGTTAGACACTGTTAGCTGTACTATGAAAATGTGCTCATTACCAAGTTCAGTTTTCTTAGGTTGTTATTGGCTTTGAGTCCACAGACTTAACTCTGCCAAATTTCTGTGTAAACATTTTGCTTGGGACCAAAAAAGTAGTGAATATGTGTATTTAAAGTTGTTTTTTTTTTTAAACCCATGTATATTGATGCATCTTGTAAACATTTAAATAGTCAATTAATGGAAGGTTTTAAAGAACAACTCTTTCCAAAATTCTATAATTTTTCTTAAAACTCTTTCATAACACACCACAAATTTATACCTAGAGTATTTTAAATATAAAATCTGAGCTTAATGGCAAATATATAAAAGTCTTAATACATAAAGATCTACTATTTTTGTAGCTCTTATTGATTTATTTGTTATATTTAATATTCAGGAGAAGCCTTTTTTTCTCTTACTAATGATTAAGTGCAAGTGTAAGTTAAGATTTATATTATAGGAAAACAAAGGAGAGCTAATAATAGTGTATCACAGTGTAGTGCATAACAGAAGTGAATACCTGGTTACATCACTGCTTCGGTGCTGGGAAAGGCAATGCCTTCTTGAGTTTAGGTGCCATCGTTATGGCTGTATTGATCCTTTTGGAAATGGATTCTTGGCTATGTTGATCTTCCTGGAACGTGTCTATTATTTCTTGAGACTTTTTACACCATAAGGAGTATTATCAATTCACACAAGTTTGAACTACTCATACAAGCATTGTATGCAGCTTTTTGTCAGCATAAAAAAGAAATTCCTTGAGATGTTTATGGCCTGATTTATTTTTACCCTTGCTACAAAGCTTTGGTCAGCTTTACAGGCCAGAATTCCAAGGCAGATGTCAGTATCACTTTCAATATAAATCTCATACATGCTCTGGGAATGGTATGTAAAATATTTTGTCTTTTGATATACCTATTCTCACCTTAAGAAGGATATCCCTGTACCTACTGTACCTAGAGTGTTTTAAAGGAGGTTTCTGTTTTTCAGCAGCTAAACTTGGAAACAGTTTCTTCAGTTTAAATAAACTGCATATAAGAGGAAATGACTTTGGAGAGGATAAGATGGTTAGACTCATTTTCTATGTAAATCTGAAATAAATTGTTTAGAGAGGTTTCCTGTTTTGTTTATTTTTCAGTGAAGTCATGTCAGTAATTCAGCAAAGTAGGTATGAAGTTTACTTTAAGGAAACTGCCTTGGAGTTTTAAGGGACTCCAAGTCAACTCATTATATTTTAGGTTTTTAAACAATAGCGTAGTCGAATTGCATAAAATTTTTGTGCAGGTGATATAATGAGGTAGATTATCATACATTCTTTTGATCATTTACCCTATAGGATAGTTCTGATTTAATTAAACTGTTAAGTATTCTTTAAAAATTCTTTTTTATTTTAGAATTGAGGTTTGTGTATGTTCTTAACTGTTTAATTTGACATGTGAACATTTAAAATGGACTTTTCTGCTATATGAAAAATTATACTTCTTATTTTAGTTAAAATTTGTGGGCTTTGTATACAGAATCTTCTGTATAGAATATGTTAACTAGGTTTGGGAATTCGATTAGAAGAAACTTGTGGTAGTTTTAATTTTCAATGTATTTTCTAAAATTTTAAAGCAACTTGTAAAATATTGTCTCTCGGTATTTGGTAATGTAAAATCTCAGTTGAAATGCCTGTGTGTTTCTTAACCTTGCTGTAGGTCTCACATGAATATTTGTTCAAGAATGCCTTGCTTTCAGGAACATTGTGTCAGATATTTAGATGTAATTCAGAACTATATTATTTAACTTCCCTGATTATATGATCCTAATGGTCAGATTTAAATATCTGACATTATTGTTATTACTGCAGGTTGCATTTCATGCTTTGTCTTCCTTCATTATTCCTAAAAGATACTTTTCCTTCATTTTGTAGGTAATTTTTCTTTTTTTTCCACTATTTTATACAATTTGCCAGACCAAATGACACAGTTAGTATCCATTAAGTAGAGCCCTGAATTTCAATCTCGGACACAAAGCCTGGGATTGTAGCTGGGGGAAGCCCTCCTGCTGCTCTGGCTTGGCATCCAAAGACTCTGAATGAAGTCTCTTAACTTATTCAAAGCCAGATCTCTGAAAGCCCTTTGGGCTCCCCATTGCCCATTCGTGGCCAATGTTGCACTCTTCTGGTTAAAAATTATCCGTGGCTTTCCCATTTCCCATCATATCAAATTCCAAGTCTAGTACGTAACTTATCACTTGCAGTAATGTATCTTAATTTATGGCCCACACTTCTTCTTCTTCTTTTTTTTTTCTTTCAATTTTTATTTTTCATTTTGGCCGCACCACACAGCATGCGGAATCTTAGTTCCCTGAGGAGGGATCGAACCCATGCCCCCTGAGTTGGAAGTGCAGATTCTTAACCACTGGACTGTGAGGGAAGTCCCTGGCCTATACTTCTTGATCTTTATGCTTTACATCTCCATGTCCTGCCTTTTCCTTGACTCATGCTACAATAAGAAAGTCTCTCCGTCATGTGCAAAATTTACCTCATCCTTAAGGTCTACTAATCACATCCATTACATTTCTCCTGGTCCCCTCTTCCAACCAATTATTGAAAATAATCTGCTTTGTACTTTCTATATTTTCTTAAGGTGTTTCATGTTCTGTCTTGTGTTACCATTATTTTTACGTGTTGTAATATTTTTCACCTCCTACATAGCATAGACTAACTTTAAATGATCCGCTGAGTCGTGTCTTTATCTCTTACTGTGATGGGTTGGATGTGGTTTCATCTTATATAGCCTATGTTTCCATGTATTTAGTAGATGCTCACTATAAATATTTGGCGACTGAATAAATGTCATGCCATGGCAGTGAGTTACTGATTAGCAGGCTTTTACTTCTCTGTTGGAATGGACATTTGGGGGTAGGACATCATCTAGAGATCTAAACACATATGGCATGGCTGTCTGAATCAGAGCTCTCCCCAGCAGGGAAAGCTGAAGAAACAAAGATGCAGTTAAAAAAAGGTTTAGATTATGTGTAGCAGCTCAATACTGACAAGGAAAGAATAACTCTTTCTAGGTAAAGGCTTGGGGCTGATAGAAAATTGAAAGGTAACACAGACTTTGAAAATAGTGACTATGGTTCTGAGAATGTTTTTTAGGAGTTCACAGTTTAGAGATAAATACAGTCAATTCTGCTATCATGCTTGTCTTGAAAATAAAAATTTATTCCTACATTATTGATATTAGGGAAAAATTTGAGTAGAATGTAAATTTCACATTTTTTTATGTGTGATTTTATTTTATTTTCATCTAGTCGGTGAACAGGCCATTTCACCTAGCTGAACTGAGCCACATAGGAATAGACAAAATGCACATACACATACCTCAGATGCCTTCCGGCTCCCTGACTTCACAGCACATCATGAGCCACAACTACTCATATCTCGTTTCATAACTTTCCCTCCCATTTCAGATAACCCTTCTTCCACCATCGCACAGTAAGTCAGAAGCAGCAACCCTTGGACACCCAATTCCACGAGCAAACTTCAGGTCTTTTGCAAAGTAAGGCGCCATATTTATTATAGTTTTTATTTATTTATTTATTTTAACCACTTAACCTATGAAAAACTGTGCTAGGATCTTTACTAGGCTCCTTTCTTTCTTTATGTGTCACTGACGGCCTTTTTTCCCCTAAGTCCTGTGCTTTTCATGGTGTGATTTTGCATGGCATCATGATTTTTCAGGAACACATATGCCGCATTATAACAGAACTGACTGTACTAATTGAGAACATACAGAGTGTGAACTGACAGTTCTCTGTCTCTCTTTCTTTCCTTCATTTCTGTCCTCCCTCTTCCTTCTCTTTTAATGGTGAGAGACATTAAAAAAAATCCCTTGTAAGAGGAACGCAGTGCAACGGAGAAAAATGCCAGAGAACTTGTTTAATCAGTGTCATAGAAAAAGGGCATAAATTTACCTGTAGAAATAGATATACTCAGAAGCACGTAGAGACTGAGAAGGTAACCTGAAACACCAAGGACCCCCTGGCTTACCCTTAAATAATAATAATTATTTTTAACACTTTGTGAGCCTTTACTATGTGTCTGACACTGTGGTCAGTGCTTGGCATGGATTAGACCATGTAATCCTCACAAAACCCTATAAAGTAGATGTTATTATTGTCTTTATGTTACCGATGCAGAAAGTGAGGCTTACAGGGGTTAACTTGCCCGAGGTCCATAACTCATAAACGTAAATGGCAGAGCCAGATCTTGAATCACATCTGACTTCTGAACCGGAGATCTCAGTGGTTTCTTAGAGTACTTTGTAGGTTATAAATAAGTAACTTCCACATGCGTTATTTTCTCTGCCCTTAACTGCATCTGATTGGCATCACAGGCACAGGTATGGTTTTGACACCAATGGTAGATGAAGAAACAAAGGTCCTCAGGCTAAGAAAATGCACAGATCGTCAGAGGCAGAACAATAACAGAACGAATTCTGGCACCAAATTCAGATTTTTTTCCACTGGAATTATACGTGAAAAGGAAGAAAAATTGGACAATTAGAGATCAGATGAGCTGAACTCCAGAAGAGAAGAAATTATTGTTTTGGAAGTTGGGGGAAAGCAAGTGAATGTATAACAATGTATCCGAATTGAAAGGACAGAGCCTGATGGAGAGTGGGGAGTAGGGGACCTCTAACTCTGTGGTACAAGAAGCCTAATCAGATTCGCATCAAGGAGCTCAAACTAGCACCAATTTCAGCTCAGGATTATGGGAAGAGAAACCCCAGGTCATGAGCAAAAATTGGTTATGCTGTAAATCCGGATAAGTAGTAGGCTCAGGAAAAAAAAAAAAAAAAAAAAGAGGAAAGAGAGAGGTGACAATCTAGAAAAGCTGCAAAAGGCTTTAGTGTACTTCTTTTACAAGATGTGATGCATCTCTTTGTTTAGATAGTCAGTTACCTTATAGCACCTTGCATGTAAACAGGTGTTCTATTTGTGTTTGTTAAACTGACGGTTTGATAAATAGTAGAGAGAGTAATTTTTCAGTTAAGTGTTAAGATCCTAAAATTATACAGGTAATAGGATAAGACAGGACAGATTAGCATCTATGAATTTAAAGCAGGGGGCTAGCAAAGTATGCCCAGTCTTTTCTGTCTACAAGCCAAGAATGTTTTTTACATTTTTAGTAGATTATTGAAAATAAAAACAAAAACAAAGAATATTGACAGAGACCATATGTGGACCACAAACCCCAACTATTTACAACCTGGCTCTTTACAGAAAGTTTGTCAACCCCTGCCCTGAAGTATATAGCCATAAAGCAGAAAAAAGTTAAGACTTGTTTTCTTTTCGGAAATCAGATTAGGTAATGGAAACCGTTATTATATTTCATAGCGGGCTACATTTTCAAACGTGAACCTTTTTTTCCCCCACATGTAGGAAGGAATTGATACTTATTTAGTATGATATTTTGCTAGGGGCTTTGTATACTTTATTTCTCATAACCTTGAAAAATTTTGTAACTACTTTACAAATGAGGAAACTAGGCTCATAGAGGCTAATAAGCCCTCACGTTTATTAAGTAGGGGGATTCATATTTGTCTGGGTTTCTTCAGATAAGAATATGGTAGAGAAAATTTGCTTGTAAAAATTGAGTGTAATCTATTCAAAATTCTGGCTTGAAAATATCTAGATATCTGATGTGGACATTTTTACCAATATTAGCTGGTATCTAAAATATTAAAAAAAAATACAAGTTGTATACACAAACAATGGAGTTGGCTGGAGAATTGTGTAATTTTATTATAAAAATTGCACCTGAAGGAAGATTTTTGGATAAATTGTGTAGAGTTATAGAGAAAATGTAAAGAACAGAAAATTCAGGCTTCATATTAATATATATAGATATATGAACTTAGTATTCATCTAAAAGAAAGATGAGACTTAAAATATTCTCCATATAAAGTACAAAATAGAAAAGTGTGTTCTGCTTCAGTAGAAAGTATACCAGGTAGCAGTTTATTTTTCAAAAGCAGATTATTAAACAAATATTGGCCCATATGTCTAATTATAAAGTTTTATGAAGAAAATTTCAGGGTGCAATGAAAACATGCAATGAGGGATCTAATATAGATTGGAGGAATCAGAGGAATAGTTCCCAAAGGGGTCATTTACGCTGAGATACAGGATTTAGGCAGGCAAAGACAAAGAGGATAATTATTCCAGACAGAGTGGCATAGGCCTTGAGGATGGAAAGAGCTTGGCATATTCAAGGGAGGATCAAAGAAGGCCATTGTGTCTCCTAACGACTCTGAGAAGAGGAATTATGTCTGTTTGTTCACCATGGTATATCCAGCCTCAGACATACCTGCTGGCACACAGTAAGCTCTCAGCAAGATTTACTGAATGGACAAAGACTGAATAGACATTTCTCTGTGAAATTCATGATATAATCGTGAACACAGGGATTGCCTGGATGAAGCCTACGCCCCTCCTCCCTGAAGCTCACCGAATTACATTAAACTTCTCAGGTTGTTGGTAATCCCAGGTTACTCTAGGAAAAAGGAATGTAGGCCACTTCAGCTGGATTTGATCCTGAGGAGGAAAAGTGAACTGGCATTATTACAGGACTAAATCTGAGATAGAATGAATATAGATAGCAACTTTTCTAAAAATAACCAGCTGAGGGGGAGGGTGTTCTGTACTAGAACACATGATCCTGGGTTCTCTGGGTGATCACGGGGTGACCAAGTAGCACATGATCATCAGGCTTAGAGGTTTAATTAAGAAGTTAAATACTGAAGTCCTTCCTATTTGTGGAGCTTATTTCTCCAAAATCAAATTTGAACTTGTAAATTGAGATATTTCACTTACAGGTTGGGTGCATTGAGGAATTTATAAAGTAGAAAGAGAAGGGGAGAGGGTTGCATGTTTCTCAAGTGGGTGAAATAAGTTGTAGTAGACTTGGAAGGACTGTTTTACAAGATATTTACCATAAAATGGAGGCAAAATAGGGGTTTACATCAAGCAATTAAGGAAAGAGAAGTTCTCTTTAGGTGGGAGGGAGAATGGGAATTGAAAGGAAAGAAAACATTTCAGGGTTATTCTGAAATGTTAGTTTTTGAGTTAAACAAAAAGAGCCATAAGTGGTAAAAACAATACATGTACAGCTGATTATACAAGAATTTAATAATATTCTTTGCTTTGTTTAAGCTTAAACTTCAGTGGACTTTAGTTGACAGTATCAGATTGTTGGGATTTAATGTGGAAGTTTGAAGAATTTCGTACTGGATGTCAAAAGTCTATTTCCTTACAAAAAGGGATGTTTTGGCTAGCATATGAGGTAAATGTTTGCTGAGAGCTTGAGTTTTGTTTTGATCAGTGAGGAAAAAAGATACCCCCTGCCCCCTGAAGAATGTAAGTTTTTCAAAGGTATGTTGGGTGGGGGATTGGTGGTACTGACTCATGGAAGACTCTTGGTTGTTTATTTTAAACTGCATGTTTCTTAAGTACTAAAACCACTGAGTGAGATATTGTCAGTGTCACTTGGCTTATTTCCAGGGACTAACTCCTGCAGTTAACAATTGATTTGCCATAAGACATCAAGTTAATGATAACTTTCTTGAAGTTATAGACATGTTTCTCATCCTTTTAAATGAGTCTTAACTTTGGTTGATATCATTTGGTAATTCCTTTCGATATTTGGTATGGAACTTAATAATGGACTAATTAATTATAAAAGCAAAGTCTAAATCTTATCACATTAAAAGTTTGACCTTTGAAGCCACCTTATTGAGTATGTGTATATTTTATATATATTTATATATAATATAAATAATATATATATATTTGGCCCCTTATTTATATATAATATAAATAATATATATATATTTGGCCCCAAAATACTGATGTATTTTAATTTGTTCAGGGGATGTTTTCCTCAAAGTTTGTATGCATATTAGATTACTTGAATGCTCACTTAAAAAGTGAAAAACGCAGAGGAATTTTAAAAAATTCTTTGAGCCATTTCATAAGTCAAATGATCCTTTTGTAAAGGAGCATATCTATTCCAAATCACTTTCTATGTTAAAATAATTTTATATATACATTGCCTTAGTTTATCCCGTTAATATACTGTGAGATTGGTGTGTTGAGCGGTGGGACATAGAGCCCTACTTCATTTGAGTAATGAAAAAAAAATTTTTTTAATAAATTTATTTATTCATTCATTTATTTATTTATCGGCTGTATTGGTTCTGTACACAGGCTTTCTCTAGTTGTGGTGAGTGGGGGCTACTCTTCATTGTGGTGTGCAGGCTTCTCATTGTGGTGGCTTCTCTTGTTGCAAAGCACTGGCTCTAGGTGTGTGGGCTTCAGTAGTTGTGGCACTCAGGCTCAGTAGTTGTGGCTCATGGGCTCTAGAGCTCAGGCTCAGTAGTTGTGGCACACCGGCTTAGCTGTTCCACAGCATGTGGAATCTTCCCAGATCAGGGCTTGAACCCATGTCCCCTGCATTAGCAGGCAGATTCTTAATCACTGTGCCACCAGGGAAGTCCCAAGTAATGAGAAAATTAAGGGTCACTGAGAAATGGCGTTTGTTAAGAGGGGCTGCCAGGTAAGGTTAGAGCTGGACGAGAAATCAAAAGTTGGTGAAACTGGACCAGTGCTCTTCTTTTCCCCCCAAAATACAGTTCAGTTTATTGCTTTTGTAAACTAGGGATTGTGTCTCTTGATCTTTATTAAAGTGGAATATATGATAATCTAATTTAGTTCAAGTTAAAATACATATATACATCCACGTATATGTATATATTTATGTGAACACACACATACACACAAAAGATTGTAAGGATGGTTTTAATTTCTATGTGTGTGTGTGTGTTTGCCACAGAAATCCTTGATGCCTCTGGTACGTCCTCATTACAGAGGCAGCCGCAGTAAGATCTAGTGTTACAGGTCAGGCAGCCATACCTGATGGACTCACAGACATTCAGTAGTTTATTCGTTCCTCAGTTATTATTATGGTAAAATATACGAGGGTGAGTCAAAAGTTATCCACACTCTGGCTGTAGAATTCATCTTAATTAACTTTTAGAAAAGACAAATACATCGCTTTTGGACATAATTTCCTTGCTTTTTAATACACTTTGTCCATCTGTTAACGAGCTTTCATATTCCCTCAGTAAAAAATGTTTCAGGCTGAGCTGCGAGCCAAGAATGCACTGCTGTCTTCACTTCTGCATCAGAAGTGAATCCTTCGTCCTCACAGGGCTGCTTTCGGGGATAAAACAGGTGAAAGTCCGATGGAGCAAGATCAGGACTATAGGGAGGATGCTTTAACCTCAAAACAAAGTTTTTGCCGAGTGTGGACAGTGTGGGCAGAAGTGTGCAGACGTGCACACCCTCAGACCACAAAAAACGAATCACTGCACGCTGCTCTTCTTTCTCGAAAATCACAAGTGGGGCATCCATTTTTGCTTGCACCGCAGTTACAGATGAACTGATTTAACACATTCATACCTGCACAGCAGTGACTGGGGGGACAGTAGCCTTGAACAGAAAGTGCTGATAGGACCGTGAGGCCAACAGAAGTTTTAATGTAACCGGAGTGCCGATAATTTTTGACTAACCCTCGTATATAACATACAATTTACCATTTAAATCATCTTTAGTGTAAATTCAGGGGCATTAAGTACATTCACATTGTTGTGCAACTGTCACTACCATCCATCTTCAGAACTTTTATATCCTGACAAACAGTTCCAGACTCATTGGAGGATACTCATCTCCGGCCAGCTCCTGGCAACTGCCTTTCTTTCTGTCTTCATGAATTTGACTACTCTAGGTACCCCGTACTAGTAGACTCATACAGTATTTGACCTTTGGTGACTGACTTATTTTACTCGGCATAATGGCCTCAAGTTTAATCTGTGTTATATAGCATGTATCAGAATTTCCTTCCTTTTAAAGGCTGAATAATATTCCACTGTATGTATAGACCACATCTTGCTTATCCACTCATCCACTGATGGACACTTGGCTTGCTTCCACCCTTTGGCTGTTGTGAATAATTCCGCTTTGAATATGGGTATATAAGTATCTGTTTGAGTTCCTCCTTTCAGTTCTAGGTCTACACCCAAAAGTGAAATTACTGGAACATATGGTAATTATATGTTTAATTTTTGAGGAACTGCCATATCTTTTTCCACATGGCCATATCATTAAAGGAATGTTTTAAATGAAAAATAGACAAAAACCAATCTTCAGTTCTCTTAAATCTCCGGATTTTTTATCTATTTATTTTTGCCATGCTGTGTGGCTTGCGGGATCTCAGTTCCCCGACCAGGGATTGAACCCAGGCCCATGATAGTGAAAGCCTGGAATCCTAACTGCTAGGCCACCAGAGAACTCCCAGTCTCTGGATTTTTAAAATGAACTTTTCTAAAGTAGGATGAATAGATCTCCCTTGGGTTTCTTATATAACTAATAACTAGAAAATGTGAGGTGTGTCATTGTAGGTTATTGGTGTTGGTAGGCAAATTTTAAATTAGTTAAGCTATCTTCCTGCTTCTCCTTGGGGAATTCAGAAGTTTGAAGACATTATGAGAATGACATAGGTGAGTCTTCATTTTTCCCAAAAAAAAAAAAAAAAATCTGTAGAGCAGAATACAGTTGGGGAGATTCCCATAGGAATGAAAGAAACAGATACAATTATCTCAAAATTAGTTAACTTTGCTTCCTAATCTAGTCTACCCTCCAGAATGCCCCCATAGTTATTTTATTAAAATTAGTAATATGACTGTTACTCCCTCCACTGGTTTACTGTTTTCATAAAGACTGAGTCTAAATTCCTTTATATGATCTACAAGCTCCCACATAATCTCGTGTCAAGCTTGTCTCTGCCACATCATCATCTTTTATATACCCTGTACTACAGCCACACCGAATATCACACTATTCCCTAAAAACCACGTCCTTCCACGTACCATGCTTCGCATGTGCCTGGAATGTCCTCTCCTACCTGTACAGGTGCTGATTGACACACTCCTTCTCCTGTCTCCTCCCAGATGAAACCTATTGACAGAGATGGTTTCATAGTACATTGTTTATACCATGACTAGCATTTACTAAGTTGCATTGTAATTAGCTCTTTGCATATGTCTTGCTCAACTAAGTGCTCCTGAAGGACAGAAACCATGGTGTTGCTTATATGCCCTCATGTGAAGCACAACCCCTGGTAGGTGTAGGCCAAAAAACACTGAGTGAATTTCTTACATGGTTTTGCTCACTATATATTACCAGCAATTATTAATAACTGAATATATCTTGATACTTTTGCAAAAGTATCAAGGAAACACATTTTTTTCAGTAGTTTGCTACTGCTCTATTTCTGTGCAGGTTTCTGAGGTTTCTGGGCATAATGACTTTATCAGTAACGTTCTCACATCACCCTAGGTTGCTCCTATCTTCGGAGAAAGTATCTGATAAGTTATACTTAAGTGTTAATGACATTATTACTCCCACAAGTGCTTGTAGTTTAAAAGTGGTTCCCAGGGATGAAAATACTTAATTCAAAAGAATAAATTTCCAGCAGTAGGAATTTCATTCACTATGTCCCTTGGGCAGATGGTATCATTTAAAGAATCAGGAGGACTCTCTTGCTCATCAAATCACAGTAGGCATGCAGGCTTCCAAGAGCACCCCTGCATCTTCAGCACTTCCAGGTTGGTATTAACACTGGAAATATATTTCCTGAGGCTGCTGCTTTAAGGGCCTCACCCTTCTGGGATAAATTTCCCCTTTTTACATTGCCCCTTTATAATCTGAAGGTCAGGGTGGTGTGACTCTTTTCAAAGTGCTTATTCTGCCTCCTTAGCTAACTAGGAATTTCTTTTTCAAATGTTGAGGACTAGAAATAGGCAGTCATTTAATATTTAAGCTAGTTTCTGTGAATCAGTTGTAGATATGAGCGAACACATATTAGCTGAAGTGGCATATTAAAGGATGATCTTTCTACTGGAAACAAAATACTGCAAGAGTCAGATATTTGAACTCTTTCCAGTCTGGATTACTCAAGAGGAAGCAAATGGCAAGATTCAGTTTAATTGCTTGTTATTTTGAAGAAGGAAGTGTTATGTGTATTTCCCCCCCCAAGGATAGTGTCCAGGACTGTATCATTTTGGTGTTTTTGCAGTTCTGTGAGATGTTTCCAATGTTTTAGAATGAAAAAAACAAGTGAAACTGACATAAATATATCTGGACAGTGGAATGTTTCAAAGCTTATCTGAGTAATTGTTCTTCTGGATTAAAGACCTGGTATTATTGGTACCCAAGTCCTATTGATATAATGGTCACAGAAAAGGGCATACATAGATTTTAGTGTGGATTATGTAAATGTGAAATGTTTACACAGATGTATATGTGTGTAATTGTAAGTGTGTGTGTTGTCTGTGTGCTTAAGTGTTTTTAAGCTTTAGCACGCATTCTAATGGGCGGGGGTATCACACACACAGAGCACAGAAACTGGGAGTTTGGGCTCTTACATTGGTCTGCCTGGGTTTGGGGCTTTACCATGTGCTCACTGTGCGATACTGGGCAAGGTGCTTTGTTGTTCTGTGCCTCAGTTTCCTCATCTGTAGAACAGAGATAATAATAGTACCTACCTCTTAGAGGAGCTGTGGTTATCAAATAAGTTAATGCATGCCAATAATTTATAACAAAGTTTGGCACATATAAGCACTTAATAACTGTTACCTATTGTTTTTGTAAATTATTATTAAATATTGGCCACACAGGTGATTCAGAGAAGAGAAAATAATTACTTTGGATAAAAAATTATTGTTTTTAAGCCAAAGACATTAGTTAATTTTGTGGATTAAAATCATAATGTTTCTTCATCATTAAGAGATTATGGTATAGGGACTTCCCTGGCAGTCCAGTAGTTAAGACTACAGCTTCCACTGCAGGGGGCGAGGGTTTGATCCCTGGTCAGGGAAGTAAGATCCTGCATGCCACACAGCGCGACCAAAAAAACAAAAAAGGGAGAGATTATGGTATAAAGAGGGATATGTGTAGGTAATTAGTGGCTTATTCATTATAATATACCTTGGATTATCCATTTTTGACTGTATTTAAAGTCTTCCCTTTCATGACCAAATAATACATGTTTATGGAATGCTCTACACTTTGAAACCTGTTTGGGTTTGGAAAATATATGTCTTTTGACCGTTTTGTGTTAGACTTCAATTTTGTCTAATCAGTGTTTGAAAGAAATGGCACTTGTATATCCTTCCTTCCAAGAAAAACATTGGGTGTTTCAGGAAGTGGTCTTGGTGAGTCAGAGGATAATACTTTTTCCTCTGAGTCAGTTCTGAACCTCCTTGATATAAATAGGCTTACGTTTACCAAAACTTCTGCTTTTCACATCAGATGTTAAAATCATCATTTATACATGCCCAGACCAACAGCAGTACTTTCATTGGTATTTCACTCAACACGGAGGGTCTTATCTAATTGTGACTGTAGAAATGCTGCTAAATAAATTCGTTAAAAAAATTTTAGTGCAGTTCTGTACTTCTAAATTTGTTTCTATTCTGCATCCATTTTTCTTTAAACAGGAGTCATTTGTGTCAGGTGGTCATTTATGTCAATCATAGAGGAAATTTATATTGGTAATAATATCCACTTTGGTCACAAAATTCTATGCATTTTCGTTATCGCACATATATAAACTCTCCATAGCACACACTTAGTACTGGAATTATTTTGCCAAAGACTATACGAGTTTGCCACATCCCAGAGCAATGTCAGATTTACCAAGGAATAAATCAGAGAGGTTCTTCTTAGCACTAAAAAAGTATTAAACATGATAAATATTTGCCAAGTGACAACCCTTGCTAATGTTGAGTTGGTCAGGGAAAACTTTAAGAAAGGAGTAGGGATTGAGGAATTAAGCAATTGCTGGATGGTTGATCAACCATAAAGTAGTGGGAGGGGTTTTTAGGGTAAGAGCAGAAGCCTGCAAGTGAGCCAGTCCAAGAAATGCCCAGAAAAGTGTGTGGTACTAGTAAAGGTTTATAGGTGGGAGAGCCTGTGAGAATGTGGAAGCCTGGAGAGATTATTGCAGGCAAACTCTTGTGGGTGATGAATGGTAAGCAAAGGAATTTTCTTTTTGTGCATCTGCAAGTGTAATTGGTAACATTCTTTATTTTGATTCTCATGTGTTTCTCTTGTGTCGTATTTGGTTGACTGCAACTGGATTTTACTTCAGTGAATTTCATTTTTTTAGAACCAGTATCTAAAGAAAAGGTATCCATTTCTATTTTTCTCCAAAATACAGTTCTTTAGGAAAATAAAGGAGCTGATAGATAGATGTAGAATATAGATATAGATCTCAAGGGACCTGTTGCTTTTGTATATGATCCTTATAACAATCTTATTCCCATTTTACAGATGAGTAAACAGAGGCTCAGAGAGGATAATGACTTGTGCAAGGTCATAGAGAGAAGGTAGAGTTAGAATTTTCATTCAGGGCTGCCTATCTTCATAGCATGTTCTTTTTACTATCCCACAATACCACAATGAATGCATTGGAATACACTCAGTAAGTTTTTATTGTTTCCAGTGGCTCTGATAAAAGCACCCCCAAAGTATTTTCCTTCTTGGCAGAAGCATTATTATTATTTTTCTTTTAGGAATAGGAAAGTAGTCTTCGGATGCTAGGAAATTGCTCCTGGGCAAGCTTGCTCACCCGTCGTCTCGGGGAGCATTACTTGGACCATCTTTATTTTCTAAGAGTAGATTATTGTCATTTGAGCCTCTATAAGGTTTGCAAGAGCTGTCAAATATGTTTAGGGATCATTTGTGGGTAGAGATGATCCAGGCTGTGGATTCTTTGTTCACTTATATTAGCAGATGGATAGTTGGTCATTTTTCATCTTTTTTCAGTCTTAAGCATTTGAGCCTTGATAAATTGGAGTCTTTGATTTTCTGTCTTGGCACATATAGTTATTACAAGAGCATGCCACTTGCTTTCATCCTATTTCCTTCATGGCAGGGAAGCAGCCATGTTGGTCTCGGCAAACTAGCCCTCCCTGAGGTGACAACAGTGGCAGCTGAGATTAAGTATCACTCTTGTAAACACTGAGTCTCATATCTCATAAAATGCAAAGACTTGTTTAAAAAAAAAAATCCATTTTAGCATCCTGGAATGAAATAGTTCAATTCTTAGGAGAGCAGGGAAATTCATCTTATTCCTCCCAAATAGCTAATTCATATGATTGTGTGTGCTGCTAGATGCTATTCCCAGGGCTTCTTAGCAGCTACATAGTAAAAAAAAAAAAAAAAAAAAAAAAAAAAAAGGACAACATTCCTTATATCACATGCTTTCTTTGTAGGCAGGCTTGGAGTTTATGAGGGTAGAGTTCAGCCAGTCCTTAAAGTTACTTATATAAGGACTACCCTCACCAGTGAGAAACAAGATACTTTTCTCATCTGCTCTATTCTGTCGGATGGTCCTTGTAGGTAAATTTGTATGACAGGAAGCAGGTCACTGAGTTAATGTGCTAGCCTTTGTCACTGATGTCACCGAGCTAATGCACAGACTTGGGAGCTGCAGAGAGCTCTTGGAGATACCCTAGTTTCTAGCTTAGTCAGTACTACTTGGGAAGCTATGAGTTCAAGTGACATGTCCAAGGGCACAGAGTTAGGAATAGTATTAGCAAAGCGAGGAATAGTATGGACTTTGGAGTTCAGTGTTCTTTCTAATCTCAGGACAGATCTAAATCAAGTTAACATCTAGGATGTTCCAGTGGCAAGTCCAGGAGTGGTATCTCCTCACCCTCACAGAAAGAATGGATGGGCTTCGGTAGGACTGATGCCCATCATCAGAGAGGGGACGGAACTGGAGAGGTGAGAAGATGTAGTTAGATGAGGATTTATTTTCCTCTCCATTTGGGGATGATAAAGAAGGTGGCTGGTAATAAGAGCCAGCAGGATGGAGAAACAGGAGGATGGCTGGGAGTGGATTAGAGGGATTTGGGGAGAGAGTCGACACTGCCTGCCCTTTTCCTTGAATAGCTCTTGTTAGAAGCTAGTGGTGCTAAATATTTTCTGTTTTTAACTCTTCAACTAGTTAAAATATTTCCTACTAAGTTTTTCTTGCTTTTAGAGCATTATTTCATTCTTCTTAGTAAGAAGGTTTGAAATGAACACCTTAATTTGTCCTGTAAAAGAATAATCAGGAGCCTAGTTTTTCATTCATTTGAATAAGCATTTAGTGAGAACTTACTACGTGTTAGAAGCTATGTTCAGCATTTGGTATTCAAGAGAGTTATTATTTAAGTAGTTCAGTATAGCTTGTGCCTAGCTGCCAGTGTGAGCCTGTGGAGAGGTGCGGGTGCTGGGAGGGAGCAGGGGAGGTGCAGGAAGGCAGAGCTGGTTAGAAAAGAAGCTGTAGACGTATAAAGGACCAATTCACCAAACAGCACTATGCTATGCATTTGAATCGGATGTTACCTGGAGGGTGGTGGGGATCTTGTAATTGGATTTAAGTAGAAGAATGATAAAAAAAAAAAATTGTTTTAAAAGGCAGTAGTATTAGATTGGTTCAAATTATATCTATAAAAGCTTCTAAAATGATTCCAGTTTAGATCACCAAAAGACCAAGAGATCACTTAAAATCCTGATACTCTTCATTAATAGATTTTTACTGCTTACATAGCACAAATATATGCAGTTTAAAAATTACTTGAGATAATACCAAGTATAAGAAAATATATGTTATCAGAAACAATCACGTATCTCCCTCGGAGGGTAATATATTGAAACTATTGGAAGAAGTTGCTGAGTTTAAGCTGACACTTAGCAGCTTGAGGAGAACTGATAACTCCTTTCCCAACTAATTCGGTAAAACTAAATAAGATTGTTAGAAAAAGCAGCATATGTTTTTAAGTTGATTTGTTGAAGTTCCTGAGAGAATATGTTTCCCACAGAAGTTGAAGGAAAAGTGCCCACTCTGTATCATGTTTAATAGAGGTACAGCGAAATATCTGTACAGTTTCATAAGGGTTTGTGGGTACTTTTTGATATCTGTCTTTTATAATAATTTGTATGTCCCCATGTTTGTAAAAACATATGTTGCCTCAAAGTTGGATGTAAAAGTCAATCCTACTTTTATTGATTGTGGTTATATAATTGGACATATGTTCCCATAGAGAAATACTCTGTAGTAGGCATAGACTTTGCTGAACAAAAGCTAAGGCGATGTCATGCCCTTTTAGAATTTTGTGATCCTTTTGAAATTCTAGGGTGCATTGTTTTTATCCTGGTACTGCTTTTGCCTTTGTCTTGATGCTATTTCTAATAGTCCCAACCGTCTCCTGCCTTTACTTCATGAATATCCAGAATCCAGTCGTTTTCTTCTTTATAAGTAAACTAGACTGTTAGTTCTTTACTATACAAATGTATGCACTATCATTTGTAATAAATTTATAGCAAAAGAAAAAAAATCCCTTAGTTCTATTTAGATGCTATGCGAATTTAGGTGAAAAACAACTCTCTAACCATTATTTTCCTCTCTGTAGGAGAGTGGTTGGATTTTATTCTATATCTACTACTTATGAGCTATTAAATTTTTTTAAATTGAAATTTAGTTGATTTACAAAGTTTCAGATGTACAGCAAAGTGATTCAGTTATATATTCAGTTCCTTTTTTCAGATTCTTTTCTATTATAGTTTATTACAAGATATTGAATACAGTTCCCTGTGCTATATAGTAGGTCCTTGTTGTTTATTTTATATATTTATATAAATTTATATATTATTTATATGTTATTTATTTCTATCTAATAGTGTGTATCTGTTAAATCCAAATTCCCAGTTTATCCTTCCCTCTTCCTTCCCCTTTGGTAACCATAAGTGTTTCTATGTCTGTGAGTCTATTTCTGTTTTGTAAATAAGTTCATTTGTATCTTTTTTTAGATTCTACATATAACTACTTATTAGCTCTTTGACATTGGCATGTTATTAAACTCTGCACCTAGCTTAACTCATGTGTCCTGTGAGCACAGTAATGGCTGCTACCTCGTGAGTGTGATGTGACAATTAAAAGAAAATACCTAGATGTAAAACACTTAGAGTTGCGCCTCGCACGTGGCGCTATGCTATCTAAATGTTAGCTGCCATCGCTGCCCCTCCTCATCTTTCTCCTCCTTCTATCACTACTATTAGCACTCGTAGTAATAGTTTAGTTCTCAGTGCGTGGATTTTACAAAATTATTTGGCTTAAAAAGAGGGACAGTGATTATGCTAGCTAAATGATACCTAGTTTATTTACTAAAGAGCTGGAATTAACTTGGGGGCAACTTAGAAACATTAAAATAAACTTGTTCTTGTAATGAGCAGTACATTTTAATTAAATCCAGTCATGCTCCTCCCTGTCTGTTCTACCTACCTCTGCCTATGGGCCGTTTTCCCAGTTGCTTAGAGTTGGAAACTATGGGAATGAAAGAAAGAAATGCAAATGCGGCATTACCAGCCCTTGTGATAATTCCCTCTTCAAATTTCCACTTCCTTCAGACCTCAAATAGCCTGCTTACCCAAACAGATCTATCTTAACTTTCCAAACAAAAATCCACACAGTATGATCCAGGAACATGACGGTTTGGAGTGATTCTCCCTTCCCTGGCTGACCCAAACACCTTTTTTTCACTTATTGATTCACTATAGAGAGTTGTGTTTGCTCTGTTTCAATTCCAGGTGCTCAAATCCAGGAATGTAATACCTGGAAAAGAATCTGGGGGGGGGGGGGGGTTATAAACTGACACTGGCCCAAAAGTAGACATGTTGCTATAAAAAAAAAGCCCCATTTCTGCCCAAGTTGTTTCTGCCCCATTTGTTTCTCTCTCATTTCCCAGGCGCTTAAACTTGAAGTACCTTCAGTTAGCATTTTATAGAATTTACTGCTTTAGTTTTTGTGATTCTTCTTCCCTATTCTTTTTTATTTTATTTCATTTAAATTCAGATTGTTACCTGGAATAGGATAAAAAACCAGCAATCTTTGTTCAGAATTATTTTTGCATAGACTTGCCAACAGGGCACTGTTTCTGCTTTTCAGTCTTGAGCACTGATAACTATGGAATGATTACATAGTAAATACTTGTGAATGAGTGAATGAATGAATGAGTGAGTACTGCTTTTGGCTTTTGCCAGTTAACATTGCATGAATTTTGTTTGAGTAATCATCTATAAAGATCATTTTGGCTTTTAATTCATCAGTGTGACACTCCCAGTCAACTTCAAAATACTGGATTTATCATTAGTTAAAGGAAAGTATACAACAGTGGTTAAAAGCATGACTAGTGGTCAAATCTTAGCCATGCTATGTAGGTGTCATGACCAAGTTAACCTTTACTTGTAACTTTTGTAAGTCCCAGATTCTCCATTAAAATGGGGATAATAAGCTCTTATAACCTCATAAGGTGGTAAGAATTAAGTAAGATTATGTACAAATAGTGCTTGGCACAGTGGCTGACACACTACAATGCTTAATAAATGAGCATTATAATTTTTTTTTATAATATTGAACAGAGATATGTCTAAATTTACCCCAGTTCATGGATAATTTCGGGGTTAGTCATGAGGAACTTTGCTGTTTTTGAAAACTTCCATTGTTATAATCTGGCAAACATTTTTCAAAGGTACTACTATCCATAATCAGAGCTTATATTTACTGTCTCTTAAATACAAAATTTCATAGCCTTGATTTAAAAAATTTTTCCATGGGACTTAATTTTATTCTTTCTTTAATTTTTATAACTATGAAAATATCTAACCTCTCAAGAAAAGAAAGCTTCATACTACTTTTATGGGCAACCTGAATTTTAACACTAATACACAGATGTCTCTGACTTTTGTTTTGGGGTAGCTCACAAAGAATTTGTTTCCCAGGTATATTTACTGAAAAGGGCTTCTCTTTGGAAAAAAATACTTAAAAATCTATGTAATTAAAATGAATAAATTAGTGGTTATTTACCTAAGGGTGAATTTTTCAGATTTCATTTAGGAACCTAACTCTGTTGTGCATTTAAAGCTCTGATTCAATTTCTGGAAAAACAGTTAAAGCATTTTTCATTAACTATAATGCCTGAGTTAATTAGAGATATTGTCTTACTTTTACATATTATAATGTTTTTTTTTCCTGGAATTTGAAAATAGCGTTTGTTGTTATAAAAATAACAGGCAGCTAAACATACACTACCAAAATATCAGCTGACTTTATGAAAGATAAATCTCCTTCATTTTCTGTGCTTTCACTCTGGCCGCTATGGTACTCTTATTTTTAGTATAAACTTGTACTCATATTTCTCAGCCACCTTAACCTCTCAAGTTCATATTAGAGGTGACTTGAATTTTTCTCTTGAGTTTTTCATTAACAGATATTTGTCAATGTTAGACAATGAAAATATGTCAGAGAAAGAAGCAGATTAAGCACATACATACATTCCACTCTCTCCAAAAAAAAAAAAAAGACAGTGAAGGGATTTTAAAAATGCACAAAGTCGGTGAGACCAAGGGATTCTGGAAAGTTCAGGGATGACTGAAACTAACTAACCTGCACATCCTGAGAAGCTGATACCCAAGCTGCTTAGGGAGAGACATTGAGGTTCACTTCAGAGCCTCAGAAAGGCTCAACAATGAAGGTGAGGCTGAAACAGAGGATGAGTGTGTTTAAAGAGAGCTTAGACCCAAGTGCCTCCCCACTCTCCAGCAGGACTGAAGTTTATTCCATGGAGAATGTGAAGTAGAGAACTCTTGACTGGGAGATGCCAAGGCATATATGGAGGAGGGGAGGATTAAGTGAAGTACTTACTAAGCAGAGATGCCCTCGGGGTACTTATACTTCTCCCCAAAATTTGGCAGTCAGGTGTGTATTCTGCAGGGGTGAAATTGGAATATGCTGCTTTGAAGAATCTGATTTATCTGTGTAGAAGACCTGTTAGTACTGATGGTTGGGGGTCTCCCAATGGAACAGCCCAGCCAGGTTGCTCTGCAGTGAAGTCCACCTGTTGACAAGACCCACCCAGTGACACAGACTTTCCAGTCAGCTTTTTAGTGCTCTGTCTTCAAGGTGTGGAGTGACCAATGATCACCAGACATTTGAAGAAATCCAGAGACCAACACAAACCTGGAGAAAACAAGGAAATTGACAGAAATAGAGATGATGAAGGGAGAAGGAAATTTTAAAATACGGTCAATAATATTCTCAGAAATATCAAAGAATATACTGCAATTAGGAAATAAGAACAGGTGCTATAAGAAAAGAAACATTTAGGGCATAAAAATATACTCCTGGAAATTGAAAACTGATAGAGGACATTGAAAAATGAAAAAGTATTTTGAAGATAAAGTTGAGGAAGCCACTCAAAAAGTAGAACAAAAATAACAGGAAATGGAAAACAAAAGAGAAAAGAGGACAAAATTAGAGACTCAGTCCAAGATGTCCTATTCTGAATAACAGACTTTTTTAGAAAAAGAAAATTTTTTAAAAATGTGGTAAAGAAACTATCAAAGAAATAACTCAAGAAAATTTCCTAGAATTTAAGGACAATGATTTCCAATTTGAAAAGGCTTATTGAGTTTCTAATATATTGAATAAAAAAAACTCTTACACTGATGTATTCATGAAATATCAAAAAATCAAGAGAGAAAATTGACAAACCCAAAACTCCAGAACTGCAGAAAGAAAAAAAAAGGCCCTTACAAAATATTCAGAAACAGAATGGCACCTGACATCTCAGGAAAAACATTGAAGACAGAAGAACTATGCCTTCAAGATTATGCGGCAAAAATAATGTCCAAATATGGAATTTGAAATCAAGACAAACTATTGATCATCTATGAAGGTAGAATAAACACATTTTCAGTTATATAAAGCTTCAAAAATTACTTTTCTCATCATACTCTTTGTCAGGAAACTCCAGAAGTATATGCTTTTCCAAGATAATAAAGTAAAAATAAAAAGGGGGAGACTTGTAGGGATCCAGGAAACAAGGATCTAAGGCAGGAGAAAGATGAAGGTGATGAACAGGAAGATGTTGAATTTGGGTACCATGATAAAAGCTGCGCAGGAGGCTTAGAGAGTCATTGATTCCGATTGTGACAGGAATATAGAGAGATCAGAGAGAGATGCCCACAGAAAGAGAAAAATGATGAAATAGATGGTGTTTAAATGTATTGAAAGGAGACACTTCTGGTGGAGAGTAAAGGGATGAAATTAAGAAAAGTACATAGGACAACTAAGGGTCGAAGGTAAGATAATTATTAACTTTAATAAAGAGAAAAGGTTGTACAAAAAAGGAAATTTAACCCTAACATACTGTGAATGGCAATTGCACAGACACAATGCACTGAACTTTGGTCTAACCAAATGTGGTATGAATGTAATGTTGCCTTCAGTGATGTGCATTCTCACTGTATCTCCAGCTTCATCCCTCATTATTTCCTACCTCTTAAGTTATTCTTTAGTAACTCTGAACTGCTGGTGCTTTCCTAACTATATGAAGCTCTCTTTTGCCTTCACTCTTCCCTTTTCTCTTCTGGCTTACCCCACTCATGCATCAAGACCTGAAAGAAATCTTTCAGGAACTGAATACCCTCCCTTTCCCAGCAGGAGGTGCCCACCTTGCCTTCTGCTTGTCTACTTGCTACATTGTACTATAAACGATCCCTTTGATGTCTCTCTCCCCGCCACTGTACTGTACATTTCTAAAGGTCTTTATCTTGCCTTCTTTGATTCAGTCCTTCTTTGAGGGAGATTTTGTTCTGTAGACGCATCCCTACTCTAGCTTCCCTTGAACTTTATACTGTGCTGTCCTTACATTGCCTGTAATGTGCTCATTTCCTAAATATGCCTTTTCTTTCTTTTTTTCCTAAAATTTCCTTGTAAGGTGGGCAAGTTTTCAAGGAAGTCTTTGTTAGTCTTAGGTCTTCTGTGAATTGGATGAGGTGCCAGGGATTTGTTTTCTTAGTAAAAGTATCTACTGACAATCAGTTATTTTGTATTCAACCAAATGTAGGTGATTATTGGAATTGATATATATATATATTTGCACTATTCTTTGTTGCATCACTTTCTAACAGCATATTAGTACTGCCTCTATTTCTGAAGGTAAATGAAAAATAGTATTTCGAAAGGAGTGCATTTTTATATTTGTCAACAAAATATTAAGCTGTATTGAATGATAGGAATAAGAAGCAGTTAAGAATGAACTGAGAGTTTTATCTTATCTGCCTGGTCATCAACTTTCCATGGGCTTATAAAGTTAGGTACATTGAACTTGATACACTCTGATACCTAAAGCAGTACACAAGGTATTCTATTAGAGCAAAATACCTGCCCCATGTAACCATTATGCTGGCATTTGGATCTGTGAAATTGTATCTTGCTAAAACAGATCAAACAAATTGAAATAATGAATAGGCTTTGATAAGATATGGGACCTCTATGTCTTCTTATCAGATAATCAGTGTTTGAGTGGTATGGCAGACAGGGAGAGATGAAGTTGAGATAAGAAGTACCATCTTTTTATAAAATATCTGAGAAGCAGTTCGGGGGTGATATAGCACTTAACCTTCATTTGTACAGAATTGCATTTCTTAAAAAAAAAAGTCCTGTATCGTTTAACAGTTAAGCATTTTTACTTCTAATAATCTTAGAGAGATGTATTTATATTTTGGAAAAGTGGGATGCATTCAGCACAACAGTTGCTTAAAGGTGACGTTTCCCACTCTGTGGGTTGTGACCATTTCTAAGATTATGTTGTACAGTTTGCAAACCGCTGGTCCTCTTAAGGAGCTGTACTGAAAATTCCGAGCGAATCGCCTACCACGTTTTGTTTATTGTTTAATGTCTGTTGCTCTAGGTAAACCCAAGGAAGGTAATCATGTGGCAGCAGGGTAGTTAAATATTAAAATGTTATATCTCATCGTGGGTTAGAACTCTTCTCACTGTACCTGTAAGGTTTTATGATTTACTATTTTTAGAGGCCATTTAATACATCACAATGAAATTTGAATTCAAGAGTTTCGGTTTCATTAAAGATAATTTTAGAACGTATTTTTCTGTCTCTCCACCCAGTTGGGTTACGTCAGGCCCAGATAGCTCTTTGTTTGCCTTTGTAAGATATGTTGACCTGTACCAACTTAGCATATGGCACTACTAGGGCAAAAGGACATCTAGCAATAAAAATGTAGTGTGAGATCCTCATTTCCTCATCAGCTTTTGTTCTGCATTAGTCAATGGCACAAAGTTTAATTTTGGAAAATGTCCACCAAGGTTCATAGAATATCAGTGAATACTAACCCTTAATGTTGATTTACAAAAAGTAGAGATTTGGGGAAAAAATTACTTGGGAGTGGGTTAGTGGGGTGAGTAAGATGGTCTTCTCGACTTCTTTTCCCAAAATGTTCTTCTCTGAATTCAGCTCAATTGAGAAATGAATTGACAGAAAAAGTTACACTTTTATTTTTACCCTGAGAGAAAATGTCCACAGTGAATATTTTCCTACCTTTTCTGAGAATCCGTGCCCAACAACTTTTTGCTTCTGGGAAGATTTGAACCTCTTAGATAATGTTTACTTTTTAAAATTCCGATCATCTTTTGGTGCTGGTAGCCACGGTTTTTTGTTAAGGGCTGGGATCTCTCTCATGCCCTGATTTCACTTGCTCTCTCTCTCTTTCTTTCTTTCTTCCTTTCTTTTTAGCAGCATTCTATATCCCGCACAGAACTGAAGCTAACTCAGATCTTGTCTGAACCACCTGAAGTAGGAGTTTTACAGGCAATGAATCATCAGGAGTTTTTATTTAGTGACTTTGAACCCTTCTTTTTTGTTTTTCCATATTTTCAGTTCAATATAAAAAAAAAACAGAATAAATAAATAAATGGTGGCAAATACACACATCTTCCATGTAGGAGATTCCAAATAGTTTGTGCAGATACTTCTTCCTCAAGGAGGTGGAGCATAAGTCTCCACCCCTTAAGTGTGGGCTGCATATAATGACCTCCTTCCCAAGAGGCCTGGAGGGTGGTGGTGAGGAAAGTCACTTTCTCATGGGGAAAGCTGGAAAATGCTGCCTGCGTCAAGGACCAAGGTCAACATAAATGATGTGGAGTCATGCTAACGGCATGCACTCTTGGTGTGAAGTGATGAGAATCTCACATGTCTCTGTGGTCTTCCTTTCCAAAACCTGTACCCCCATTCCAATCATGAGAAAAACATCAGATAAACCCTGATGGAGAGACATCCTGCAGAATATCAAAATGCAGCACTCCTCATAAAACTGCCAAGGTCATTACTGCAGGTTGAATTGTGTCCCCCCAAAAGATGTGTTCATGTCCTACTGCCCTGTACCTATGAATGAGACTTTATTTTTATTAAATTTTTAAAATTGAGGTATAGTTGATTTACGGTGTTGTGTTAGTTTCAGGTGTACAGCAAAAGTGATTCAGTTATACATTTTTTTTCAGATTCTTTTCTCTTATAGGTTATTACAAAATATTGCATATAGTTCTGTGTGCTATATACTAGGACCTTGTTGGTTATCTATTTTATGTATAGTAGTGTGTTTATGTTAATCCCAAATTCCTAATTTATCCCTTTCTCACTTTCCCTGCTGGTAAACTTAAATTTATCATTTCTGTGGGTCTATTTCTGTTTTGTATATAAGTTCATTTGTATCCTTTTTTTTAAGATTCCACATGTAACTGATATCATATGATATTTGTCTTTGTCTGGCTTACTTCACTTAGTATGATAATCTCTTGGTCCATCCATGGTACTGCAAATGACATTATTTGTTCTTTTTATGACTGAGTAATATTCCATTGTATCAGTATACCACATCTTTATCCATTCATCTGTCGATGACATTTAGGTTGCTTCCATGTCTTGGCTATTGTAAATAGTTCTGCAGTGAACGTTGAAGTATATGTATGTTTTTGAATTATGGTTCTCTCTGGATATTTGCCCAGGAGTGGCATTGCTGGATCATATGGTAGCTCTATTTTTAGTTTTTTAAGAAACCTCCATGCTGTTCTCCATAGTGGCTGTACCAACTTAGAATGTGACTTCACTTAGAGAGGGCCTTTGCAGGTGAACCAAGTTATGATGAGGTCATATTGGATTGGGGTAGACACTAATCCACTGGCTGGTGTCCCTATAAAAAGAAGAATATTTAGACCCAGGGAGACACCCAGGGGAGGCCATATAGAGACAGAAGCAGAGATTGGAGTGATTCATCTACAAGCCAAGGAAAGCCAAAGACTAGCAGCAACCATCAGAAGCTAGAGGACACAAGGAAGGATTCCTCCCCTACAACTTTCACAGAGAACTTAGCTAACACCTTAATTTCAGACTTCTGGCCTCCAGAACTGTGAGGGAATCAGAGAACTTAGCTAACACCTTAATTTCAGACTTCTGGCCTCCAGAACTGTAAGGGAATACATTTCTGTGGTTTTAAGCCACCCAGTTTGTGATAATTTATTATGTCAGTGCTTTCAGTCATCAAAAGCAAGGAAAATCTGAGAAATGGTCACCCTCTAGAGGAGCCTAATGAGACATGAGGACTAAATATAATGTATTGTGGCTAGGATCCTGGAAAAGAAAAAAAAAAATTAGGTAAAAAAACTAAGGAACTCTGAATAAAGTATTGGCTTTAGTTAGAAATAAAATGTTGATATTGGTTCATTGTGACAAAGATATTATATTAATGTAAGATATTAACAATAAGGGATTGGAGTATATAGGAACTTTCTGTGCTATCTTCACAACTTTTCTGTAACTGTAAAATGATTCAGAAATTTAAAAGTTTATTACCAAAAATTAAGAAAACCCAGAACTTAGCTTCACTTTTAAGTAGACCTCAGGTGCACATGATGTAGTAAATGACAATCTCTTTAAGGGGTGGCAGTAGTGAGGAAGCACCTGGACCTCCTTTAGCTGATTAATTGCATCACAGGGTACTTTTGAGTCAAAAACATCCACTGATGAAGTATATGCTCCTTGAAAAGTCAGTTTATTGTGGCATTTTTCACAGAACTAGAACAAAAAAATTTTAAATTTGTGTGGAAACACAAAAGACCCTGAATAGCCAAAGCAATCTTGAGAAAGAAAAAGAGAGCTGGGGGAATCAGGCGCCCTGACTTCAGACTATACTACAAAGCTATGGTCATGAAAACAGTATGGTGGCACAAAAACAGGTATATAGATCAATACTACAGAATAGAAAGCCCAGAAATAAACCCACGCACCTGTGGTCAAGACAAAGTAGGCAAGAATATACAATGGAGAAAAGACAATCTCTTCAATAAGTGGTGCTGGGAAAACTGGACAGCTACATGTAAAAGAATGAAATTAGGACATTCTCTAACACCATACACAAAAATAAACTCAAAATGGATTAAAGACCTAAATGTAAAACGAGATACTATAAAACTCCTAGAAGAAAACATAGGCAGAACACTCTTTGACATAAATCTCAGCAATATCTTTTTGGATCATCTTCTAGAGTAATGGAAATAAAAACAAAACAAAACAAAAGTCAGTTTATTGTAGCAACCATTATTTAAGACTGTAAGTCCACTGTTAATTATGGAAATAATACAATGTGGGAGGTATACATTTTGATAAAAGGTTTTATCAAGCCTGTATAGGGAAGGTACATGTAAATAAGTACATCATACATAAATAAGTATATGGAAATTTCAGTTAAAATTCCTCATATCCCTTGTGAAATTTCATGGAAACCTTGTTAAGAAATAGTTCAAGATCTCATCCAACCACCATCTCTTCCCTACACTCAACCCCAGGGTATGGTTCTATGGGATAGGGGACCTGGTAATAGACAGACATTGAGACAATTTTTTTCTCTCTGAATTTCATTCCCTTTTCTACCATAGTTTTATTTTTTTGTTGGAAAATTCCAGCTAAATTGGAGGCTTACTTTCTCCTCCCACCTTTAATATATAATTAATTATAATGGAAGAAATACAGATGAGTCAGAGAAATTTATAGGTATCATACGCTGTTTACATGGGGATGAAACACTCAAAAGACCTTTTATATTTAGAAACTGTCTCAACTATGATAAAAAGTAACTGAAGAAAGTAAGACAAATAATATTTAGAAATTTAACCAGTGAAAAATTATTACTCAAAGCTAGATTCAGCATAACTAATCATTTTCAATATTATAATTAAAAGTATACATATATATTTTTTCAGCTGTGTTGGGTCTGCACACTGGCTCTCTCTAGTTGTGGCAAGCGGGGGCTACTCTTCATTTTGTTTGTGGGCTTCTCATTGCAGTGGCTTCTCCTGTTGTGGAGCATGGGCTCTAGGCATGTGAGCTTCAGTAGTTGTAGCACACGGGCTCAGTAGTTGTGGTACGTGGGCTCCAGAGCGCAGGCTCTGTAGTTGTGGCGCAAGGACTTTGTTGCTCCACGGATATTGCTCTTGAGAAAATACTGTGCTTCCATATGGCCTAGAAATTATTGTGATACATTCCCAAGTGTTAGCTACTATTGCCATCATCTTTATCATTACTAGTATTATAACAATTTAGTGTTCCAAGTTTATTCACACACAAAAATTCTTTATTACTGAATATTAGACCAAACAGTATAGAGAAGTAGATGGTGACATCTCTAAAGACAGCAGTACTGGTAAGATTTATTGAAAAGTGGCCCCTCTAAAAGACACAGAAGGAGACAGAATATGGATGATTTAGAAGGTTGAAAGCACATTTTGGGGTCTTTTAGTAAATTTAGCACATTCACTAGTAGACAATATTACAAAACATTGGTAGAAATTAAATTTCAAAGATTTTTTAGTTAAAACCCTAAGCAATGATGGTAATCAATCTCCTCACCCCTATCTTTGTTATAACTTAGACCCAGAGATATGAATTAAATTGAAATTTAGATACGAACACTTCAAGGTAGGTACTCTGTCACAGCCAAACAGACTAACAAGAAGTTAAACAAAAAAGTGTCTGTGACATTTTTCTGAGAGCAAGAGTCATTTCAAGGATAGCTCAGTATACACAGAGAGCTGCTGTCTGTGTAGTAGCTAGATTGGGTAGGTGGGATTCTAACACAGCACAATGACTGAATTCATTCATCAATTTGAAAATTGATACCATAGACAAGCAAGAGTGAAGAAAAGAAATGGGAATATAAATTGTCATTTATTTATTTATGTTTGGGATCTTAAATTTCCCAATACAAATTTAACTTGCTGGTTTTGCCTTAATATAGCCTCATTTATTTCTGCTTACAGTGATTTTCATACATTCTATTTACTTTCCTTTGAAAATTTCAGTGTTTAACAATTTGGGTATGCTTAACTTAGATCTTAAATTTACCATTTTTTAAATGTTTGTAATTGCTAAGGAGTGTTATTTTCTGGAGAAAATAAGGAGAAAATTATAGTAACTATGACTTAAAAAAGTGTTTTCATAAGGAAATTGATGCTCTTATTTCAAATTTGTTGGAAACTATTATGAAGATTTTAGTGTACATGTTTATAGAATTAAGTAGTTAACGTAGTCAAGTTAACTGAATTTTTGAGTCCTTAAAAGTAATAAAGAAAAACTTTGTCTCAGTTTTTATGTTGTTTTGTTTGAGTTAATAAAAATAAAAGCACTTAATTTCTCAGTAAAAGTTGATGATTCTTCTATTTATTTTATATATATATATATATATATACACATATATAGAGAGATATTTTAAGAGATATATCCAGTTTATACATACATATATGTATGTATACAGGGTCCATATATGTATAAACTGGATATATCTCTTAAAAGCCTAAAGGAGAACAAATATTTGTAATTGTTTCATTTGTAAGGTGTGCCCTGTAGTGCTTTGTTTAAATATCTGAAAGCCTCCACATCGCTACATGAGCATCTGTGACAAATGACACTGTGGTTGCCAGTAAGAAAAGTTTCTATATTTAAAATCCAGTTTAGCAAACCAGCATTTTTTATTCCCTTTCGAATGTCTCTTATTCTGACAGATCACTGTTTTAAAACAAAACACAAACCACACATTTATTTGACTGTCATGAAGAATTAAACATGAAAAAAGATGAGAAGGCTGTGGCTCTCGCTTTTCACTAAAACCACCTGCTGTGGTTTTAAAATGCAAACCAGATCAAAATCACTACAAACCCTGGGGGTTTAATTTATGTGCTGAATGAACCAGCTTGTTTTAAAAGAGTACTTCTTTTTTTCTTTTAAACTTTAGAAGAAACCCTTACATCTATCTCATTTGATCTTTCACTAGTCCTATGAGCTAGAAAGTCCAAGAATTATCTCTATTTTACTGATGAGAAAATTGAGACAGAGGCTTAATTGACTTGCTTAGGCTAGTTAGTGCCAGAAATGGTGTTAAAGTTCCAGGCTTCTGTGAAAGCCTCTGTCCTAACCTTTAGCTCTAGATCCATAATGCTATCCCAGGCCTCTGTCCTGGCCCACATTCTAGGATGTAACAGTGATGTGCTCTCTCTTGAGCCTATAGACTTGTAAGAGCCAATTGTGAAATATTTAGGATTTTGTAAGCCGCTGTTAAATCATTACTAGCTTGAAATGGGCCATGGTGGGAATACCATGGAAATCAGGAAGTACTACAAGTCAAGGTTTTATTTTTCCCTAGAGAATTGTTTTACCTCTGCACACTGATTGTGTATCTAAGTATAAACTGAAGGAAAATCAACAACAATAATAGAGACAGAAACGATAATGTAGTATAAATGTAATGTAATTTTATGGATACAATACTTACCTAGGTTAGAGGTCAATATTTCTTTGTTCCTTAATTTGGAAATGTGCTTCTAGGCTGTGAATAAATATGGACAAGACTATCAGGAAAGGGTGAATTAAACTTGAGTGTTTTGAAGACCTTTATAAATCCTGTCCATTCTTTAAAAACTAGGTCAAGTCCCAGCCCTTCCAAAAATTATGACAGTTGCCTTGCTTTTCCTATCTCAGAAGCTCTAGTACATTTACAATAAAGCCTCATACTTTGGGACTTATTTACTGTGTGTTTCTTATGGATTGATTTTTTCTCCTTAAGAATACAATAAACTCTTTGAAGAGTAGGACGTGGACTTCCCTACTTTCTTCTTTCTTTGAATTAATATTTAATGAACCCCTAGTCTATGCCTGGTCCTGTTCTTACCGCTTAAGAAACAGCAGTCATCAAAGAAAAGTCTCTGCCCTTATGGAGCTTAAAGTCTAGTGAAAAATCAGGAATTAAATAAGTGAGAAATTACAACTGTGGTAAATACTTTGAAAAATTGTGTATAGTGCTGAGAGTGTCTGATAGTGGGCTTTTATCGATTCACAGAGGTCAGTAAATGCTTCCCTGAGGACATGGTGATTGAACTGAGATGTGAAGAATGAGAAAGAGTTAATTTGAAGTTACTTGAATATGATTTATGTAGGCTTTCTGTGCCCTCTCAATCTGGATTAAGTTCCCATATTATATACCCCCCATGTGACCTTGAATTTTCCCTTTGTAATGGTAACAGCAATTTAAAATTTTATATTTATCCACTAAGTGTATGTTTTTCCTGCTAGACTATTGGTGCAAAGCTAGGACCGTGTCTGTTTTGTTCATCTTGGTAGTGCCAGGATCCATCATAGTACCTCACAAATAACTCACACGGTAGTTGTTAATATTTCTACTCTTTGCCTTTGTCTTATAATAAAGCTGGGATATGTCCTACCTACCTCTCAGTTATTGAAAAGACATAGTAATGTAATGTATATAAAAGTCAGAAAAGTAAGACAAGATCCAAAATAGTTTAGGGCCACAGAAACCAGGAAGGGCCAAGTATTCAGGGATGAGTAGAATACTTCAGGTGTAGCAGTGTTATCTGGGAGGAAAAAAAAAAAATGCCGTTGGGTTTGGCAATAAGGAAGTTTTACTTATTTGCATTCATCTTGTTTGAAGGAAATTTGTTCAGTTCTTGAAACAGATTAAAAATGGTTTCTGAAGATAAATATCTGGTGTTAAAAAGTTGTTTCTTGTGAAAAGTAAAAGGAATGTGTAAATGAATACCTTCTTGAAAAAAAAGGTATATCCAAGTGTATGTATAGGATGTTGTCAAACGTGCTTTGAAAGGAGAAATAAAGAAAATGGAAGGAAGGAAGGAAGGAAGGAAGGAAAGAAGGAAGGAAAACTAGATATAGGAAAAAAGACTGGAGGAAATAGGACTGTTAAATGGTTATCTTTAAATGATAGGGCTCTGAGTAATATTCTTCCCCTCTGTACTTTTTTCTATTTTATGCTTTTCCATATTTCTCAAATTTTTTAATGTAATGAGCTTATATTACTTTCATAATGAAACATTAAACAAAGTAACATTTCACAAAACTGACAATGATGAGGTTGAGTGGAATATAATTATGCTTATATAATTAGAGGATTCAGAACTATATTTAAAATTTTTCTTTTACTCACTTATATTTACTTACAATTTTAGTATATTAAATGCCCATTTGATCTTTATTTATATGTCCATCTGTACTTCTGGGGCCTGAGCTCTTTGAGGGTGAGATCTTTTTTTTTTTTTCTTAAGCTCTTTATTGGAATATAATTGCTTTACACTGTTGTGTCAGTTTCTGCTGTACAACAAAGTGAATCAGCTGTATTTATACATATATCCCCATATCCCCTCCCTCCTGCGACTCCTTCCCACCCTCCCTATCCCACCCCTCTAAGTCATCACTCATCATCGAGTTGATCTCCCTGTGTTATGCAGCAGCTTCCCACTAGCTATTTTACATTTGGTGGTGTATATATGTCAATGCTACTGTCTCACTTCGTCCCAGCTTCCCCTTCACCCCCTACCCTGTGTCATCAAGTCCGTTCTCTACATCTGCATCTTTATTCTTGCCCTGTCACTGGGTTCATCAGTACCATTTTTTTAGAGTCCATATATATGTGTTAGCATACGGTATTTGTTTTTCTCTTTCTGGCTGACTTCACTCTGTATGACAGTCTCTAGGTCCATCCACCTCATTACAAATAACGAAATTTCATCCCTTTTTATGGCTGAGTAATATTCCATTGTATATATGTGCCACATCTTCTTTATCCATTCATCTATTGATGGGCATTTAGGTTGCTTCCATGTCCTGGCTATTGTAAATAATGCTGCAGTGAACATTGTGGTACATGTTTCTTTTTGGATTATAGTTTTCTCAGGGTATATGCCCAGTAGTGGGATTGCCGGGTCATGTGGTAGTTCTATTTTTATTTTTTTGGGGAACTTCCATACTGTTTTCAACAGTGGCTGTACCAATTTACATTCCTACCAACAGTGCAGGAGGGTTCCCTTTTCTAAGGGTGGAGATCTTTATATTTCTAGCGTCATCCTGGAAGTGACATATTTTGAATGAATAACTTTAAAACTGAGATGTCTCATCCTTTTTACTGCCTTCAATCCATGTACCTTTCTTTTTCCAGAACATAAGCATTAAAGTCACGATGAATGGTCATATTTCTAATCATCCCAGTGGTTTTGCAATGTATCCATCTCAAATGAAGTAAGTTGAAAATTTTATATTTAATTTATTGGGTTTTTAAATTCAATTTGGTGCTTTTAATTGTTTTGTATTTTCAATGAAAAGAGCTGTCTCATTTCTTTATGTAGTTCATTCCTCAATATATAATTTCTTTCTAACACGAAGATATGTTATTATTAAGAATTTACTATGTCTCGTAAGAAAAAGATGGTTAAGTAATATCAACCCCAATGATAGTGATCTAATACAAGGCGTTTTGTTCTGGTGTTTTATGTATTATTGCTTTCCACAGTTGAATATATACACCATTTCATAGCTTTCGCTTTCTCTAGAGCATTCCATTTTTGTTATTCGTAAAATATTTGCATTTGAGGAAAGTTAAATGTCATCTAGTTCAATCTCTCAGGATATGTACTGTTGCGTAAAACAAAACAAAACAAAACAAACAGTCCCTATGGCTTTAGATATGAATTTGAAATCACTGCCCTGGCTTAAGTGGCCATTGCCTTCTATATTTTGGTTAATATTGTTGTTATCTTATATTGGCCCTTATGGTATAGAGTTCATTATTTTTCACAACTAGGTTATTCAGATTTTTCAGAACCAGGTTGTTCACATCACTTCACCTTTTCTCTTTACAAAGATGATTGCGAATCCCTTTATTGTTGGTCAGTAAGAGACACCAGGGGAGTATGTCAGGTGCTATCTTTATCTTGTCCATCAGTTTATTCAAGCCAGAAAGTTTCACCACACCTCAATTTTTTCCTTTTTCTTATAACAAGTGTCTGTTTAATCGTGAATTTATTATGATTTCTTCTATTAAGGAACTCTTGTTTCTATCCCAAACTATTCTTTCTCTCCTAAATTTATTTGTGGCTTTTATCTCCTACCTGAGTTTTTGCAGCACCTTTCCATCTGGTTACCTTGCCATTAATTCCTGGATTATCTTTCTTAAAAAGTTGTTTGGATCATGTTACTTCCCTGTATAAAGATATTTACTCCTTGAAGAGAACAGAAATTTAATCCTTAAGCCCTCTATTTGCTTTCCCTATTTCTCGAGCCATTCATTTCCTCCAAGCACATCCTGTTAGATGCTTTTCCCCTCAGATGCCATGCTAGTTCTTAAGCCAGATCTATGTGCTTTTTCTTCACTTAATTCTCCACCTGCCTCTAGCACTGCTTTCTGTTCTTTCAGATTCTGCTTAAGTGCCAGTAGAGTCTTCTTGGGCATCCCTATAAAAATTTAGTCCTTTTTTGATGTTATAGCTATTAGTTTTACCCAGATATCACATTCTATTTTAACCATTCTACTTATTTGTTTTATTAACAGTAATCTCCCCACACACCCCCACCTTACCCCTCATTCTTCTAGATTTTAGGGCTTAATAAATGTTCACTGAGTAAATTTTAAAAATTCAAATAATATGTTTACTTTACATAACAGTAACAGTAAGCTAGAAGCAGGATAAAGCTGGTCAAATTTAATGATAAACTATTATTTTCAATAACTGCATTTTAAGTATTTGTGAAAATAGTGTCTATTTCGTTATGGTTTAAATGATACGAGAACTTTTTATAATTGGATCACTGCTCACAACTGAATTTAGTTTGGTAAACTTGACTTCTTAGGCAGCTTCAACCTTGTTGAATCTCCTGGGTTATAGTTCTGACTTGGTGTTTGAGAAGAGGTTGTGTTTGGTACCAACTTTGATCCACGAGAGATCAGGATCCAATAGCCTATTTCTTGACCAGATCAGTATCTGGCTCTTTTTGACAGACCCAGTTGTATAAATTCTATATATTGTTTTTTAAAAACACATGGTGATTGTGGCCCACTGGAATTTTTATTTGTAGCTTTGACTTTTTATTGCTTACTTTGGACTTTGACTCAGCATGATGACCTTTTTTTTTTTTATTATTATAGTGGTTACGGCTCATCATCCACCTTTTCCATGGACAGAGAACACAGTTCAAGAACTAGTGCAAAGGCTCTCTATGGTATGTTTGTGTGTTTAATGAGGTATAATTCTATTTCTAACTACTTTTTACGAATGACATATTCAGAGCCATAGCTTGAACCCATGCCTTGTTTATATTACTGGGGATGAAGTACCGATGGATAAATAAGGATTATTTTAAATATAATTTTTACAGAAGCTACCAAAGCCATAATCTCTGTTGGCTGTCATGTAATTTAGAACTACCAATGAAATGTATTCAGTGCTTTCTAAGGAGACTTTGGGCATGGTACCAATATCTTAGGTGGATTTTCCCATCTAATTGTGTACAGTATGTTGATTGATCTTCACGACTGATCCAGTTAGGTGACAGGACTTCTTCCTTGCAGCTCTTGAACTTTTTGGGTAGTATTACAGTATGACCAGCAGCCCTCATATAATTTCTTTCTGATCCTTCTCTAACTTCCATTGTCTTCCTTCTGTTGTCTCACTTATAAATACTATTTTTTTAACTTCAAATATAAAATAGAAGTCAATACTCAAAGAAGTTGAGGACTCATGAAATATATCACACATGTTTAGAAAGGCATTTGCTTTCATAGGATCTACATTATTGTACAACCATAAAGGATGAGACTAGTTTTGTGGTTAAGAGCAAAGACTCTGGAGCCAAATGTCCTGGGTTCAAATCCAGTTCTACTATTTATTAGCAGAGTGATCCTGAGCAAATTACTTTACCTGTCTGTCCCTCATTTTGCTTATCTATATAATGAGGATATCTCAGAGGGTCGATATGTGAGAATTTTGTAAGTTAGTACATATAAAATGCTTAGATCAAAGCCTGACAAGCAGAAAACACTGTACATATTTGCTATTTTTGTTATTATTTACTATAAGAAGCAATAGCATTTTCTAAATTTGAAATTCTTTTCTTTTTACATTGGCTAGAGCTATAATATCTTGGCTGTGATAAGAATGACTCATTCTAAGATTTTGTGATTCTTTCTCTGCCTATGTATCCAGTGACTGGACTTTAGGTCTCAAGTTACACATTCATAAAATGGATTTTACACCATACATAGATACATTTTCTTGTGACCTTGTCAGTCTGATTAGTGTGGGTTTCAATTCTCGAGTACGCTGTGACATTCTTTCCACGGGCTAGTCATTATGAATTGTAGATCTAGAGAGTATATTCAACACATACTTATTTTGTGATTAGTATCTGCCCAGAACAGGGCCAGTAATATATGGTCCTTGACTTTAAGGGACTTGCACTCTAGAGAATGACTTGAAGAAACTGAATAGGGAAAACCTTTTTTCTTTTTTGCAAAAATAATCAATTCCTTCAGTCTTCCATTTCTAGACCGATACTTATTAAGTGTTTCTGTATGCTTGGCCACGATCTTCACAGTCTCTGTTTCCATGTCCTTTCATTCATTTCAAAGATGAATAAGAGATGGTCATTGCTTATGCACTGTCTTGGTGAAATAGACTCGTGCATGCCTTGTTATAATAAAGTGCTGAATAAGCTCAGATGGCAATGTGTATGAGGTACAGATGGGGGAGGCCGGGTCAACTCTTCTATGTGAGCAGGGGAGGTAAGCAGGAGGGATTTCACAGAGAAGTTAAACTTTGAAATTCTCTAGGCATTTGCGGGGCTGAAGGATGCTGTAAACAGCTGTATGAACTCTTTTTAAACTAGACGATGAGCTCTGGGAAGGTGGGCCACATTCTCCTTGTTTGCTTCAGGATTCCCTAATCTTAGCACAGTGGCTAATGTATAACACGCTTAGTAAATACCTGTAAATTGAATATAATGCGCCAGTGAGTTACAAACAGTTAAGTGTTAACTGGAGGATTCAAGGTGGTGCATTGGGAAATAAGATGGGAAAAATAAACATGGACCACATTGGGAAAAATCACTCTAAGGCATTTAGACTTTGTTTACAGGGAATGACTGACCATTGAAGTGTTTTAATCAGGGGAATAATAGGTCATATTTGTCTTGGATCACTCTGGTAGCAGGTGAGGATGGATTTGATGAATACGGATGGAAGTAGGTGAATCAGGCACCTAAATAATGTAGATAAGTCAAACGTAAATAATAGCCCCAAGTTTTTGTTAAGGAGAAAAGGTATTAATCATCTTGCAAATACCAAAGATACAAAAGCCTATTTTCAGAGAGCTAAGAAAGGAATAAGGAATTAAAAGCAGGACTCACCTGCAGATGTTAATGTTTATTTTGTGTCGGGAGCAATTTCATAAAATCATAGCTCCAAGGACTGAATCTTTGGCTTTTAAGCAGTAAATTTTTATTTCCCGCTTTTTACATGTAAAGCAAACTGAGGCTCTGTTTTAAGGTGAGGTAATTTGTCCAAGTCACATAACTTTAAAAATTTTGCCTATAAGAAAATATAACAGTTAATCTTGTGTAGTGTGACGAAAGGGACATAAATAGAGGGGCAAAAAGGGGCAAATGCAAGAGGCGTGAATAATGAAGAAAGAAGACTCAGCAGTGTGTTAGGCTTAGAAGGCAGCGGGTTTTAAGTTCCTTGAAGGTGCAGGTAACGTTTCATTCCACCTCGTATGTAACACTCACCCCTCCCTCCCAGCACGCTGTGCAGGAACACACACATGCACGATATGCCTTCTCTCTGACGGACTCCCAGTGAATGCCTATGGGGTGAATGGTTAGATGGATGAATGACAGTGGAGAAATATGTCCAGGTTTTGAACAAACCTTTGCAATAAACAAGTTCTAATTGAGGTTTTGACTATATTTAGTTAACATTGGGAGTGTTTAGCCTCCCAGTCTGTGTAGTTTTAACTTTCTTGTTGTAACTAGAAAGTCGGTGAAGCAGAGATTGGTAATGTCACTTACTGAGTCACAATGTACGCATTTTCTTTAAGATTTCTTTTTTCACAATGATTAAACCAGCTGAATAAACCTTTCAAGAGTTCATTTACCTTCATGGCTAGTATATGGACTTCTTTGGGATGTGAGGGTATTATTTAATGCACTTGAACATGAGATTCACGGTAATGACCACTGTTTTTTATATACTGACCACAGGCTAGATACTGTCTCAGGAGCTTCCTGCAGCTTGGTCTTTTTTATGAGAACACTTTTCAGTCTGACACCATAATATGCCATCTAGATTGCTTCGGTGTCAGCTCAGAGAGGCAGCACGTGGGTTTTGGAGGCCAAGTGGTCTGTGGCTGAATCGTGGTGCTTATACCACAGGGCCACCATTTTGAGCAAATGATTTAACCTATTGGTCCCAGTTTCTTCAAGTACAAAATAAAAATGATGATAACACTGTAGTAAGTTTATATGAAAAAATAGAAGTAACGAGCCTATCATGGCAGTGAGGAAGGGCGTGGGAGAGTCACTTTTTGTCCTGGGTCCTCAGATTCATCAAGCCCTCAAATTTAATATTTTAATATTGCCTCCAAATGATGTCATACCTCTGATCACAGTGATACTTTGACAGGACGAAGGGGTAATCTGTATTATATCTTTTTAAGCTTATGTTCCAGATATCACTAGAAATATTTTTTTGTAAATCCTGTAAATGTGAACTGCACAATTATGACAATAAATGTACTTCCTCTGGATATGTTCTAATTTATTCAAGGAAAATGGTTAAAATATGCTGCAGTTTTAATAACTCTATATTGTCATTTCTTCACTATTATACAAGAAATTTCAAACCAGCACGTGAGAGGCTCTGTGCCACTAAAGTCCCTGACAACATAAATAGGAAATAGGTATTAATTTCTCTCTTCTACAATTTCTTTCTTTTCTTATCTCATGAGAGTAACATTTCATTTGGCTGCCATTATCAGGGAACTGAAAATTTTATATGTGTATTTTTTTCCGGCCAGCCTGCTTGTCAAAGTCTTTAAGCTTTAAAATCGCTTTTAAGGGAAATGCTTATAAAAAATATTAAACATTCCCTTCTGTCAGGGTGTGGCTCCTATAATCTCTTGTCCATGACGCAGAGGGTCAGTGGTGCGCACAGGAGCTGGTGTACTGCCGTGTGCCCAAAGGCTGCGTCCCTTACCTTCACACCAAATCATTCAGAGTCCTTTCCCTTTGGAGTATTTGAGGCTTTTTTTTCCCATGGGGCTGGGCCCCAAGTAGCTGTAACAACCCCATAAGAACCTTTCCCCGTTGGTAACATACCTGCTTCTAGCATTGCTTCTGATACGTGTGAGCTGAGAAACTAATAGGAAGTCTTGTGAATAGAGTACTTAGGTTCTCAGACCTCCTTAGAGTCTGTGTGTTGAAATGTGCAAATTTTACTGTTAGGCATTGTGACATCTCTCTCTGCCACTCGGAGGGCTTATTTCATGTATGTATGGATTATTTGCTGTATTCTGAACAGCTGAACTTCCCAGAAAAGTAACTTTCCTTTAAATTAGACATTGCTAAATTTGGAATATGACCATTTCCTGTAACTAATCAGTGGTTTAAAGTCATCCCATCTCCAGAAAAATGCAAGTTTCACAGAATTACCACTTAGTAATACTTTATTGTCATGACCAACATTTATAGTATTGTTGGGAGGCCAAGTGGTAACAGATGAGTCGGACAGACAGGCACTCTCTTGAGTTGCATTTTATCTTCAGTTTGAATGTTTTTGTAATATTAGCAAGTAAGAAAATACATTTGTGTTTTTCCTGCTTTTCTGTTTTCTTCTCAGGGAGGTTCTGGTAGGAAGTGAGCATAAGTGATCTATAACCTGTACACTCCATTTCTGTATAATTGACTTGACTGTAAACTTTCCTGTATTTTTACATAGTGCTTGACTCAGTTTTCTCAATTGAGTATCCAATATTGAGTATATTCAATATGCCTGAATATACCACTTTTCTTAATAGATACCTACCCCGCATATGTTACTTTATGTATTTATCTTTCTTTTTCTTTCTGTTCCTCTCTGTCTCCTGATCTTGGTTTGGAACTACTCTCTCTGTTTAATTGTCCTAATTGAAGCCCCCAGGCCAGCTCTTACACATTCAGGTGGCACTGAAGGGGTTAAAACCCGGTTCTCTTATCTCCATCTTTGTTATTTACAGGGTGTAATTTACTTGCAAAAAATAAATATTTTAAGAAAAAATTTTTTTGGAATTCTTAAGAAGTAAAAAGGCCCATGATTATGTATTATCAGGAGGCTGGGCAATGTTAGAGTCAACAGAGTATGTGGGTGCATGTGACGCAAAAAGACAGTTTGGCAATTTTTCCACCTTATCTGAAAGATATAAAGCTTCTTTCTCCTCAGGGATAAACTATTTTAACAACTTGTTGGACTGGCCAATAAAATTAATTCTTAAATCATGCAGTTTTGTAAAAATGACCTTGTTTTTAAAAAGTTATCTTGTTTGGATACTGGTTTGTCAGTCTGTGGTTATAGTAGCCTAGATAATGAGAGCTTGTAATTATTACTCAGTGCTTCTTACTAATTCCCACTAAGTAACCTCCCCTCTATGGAAATTATACACTGAAATAGTGGGAAAGGAACTCTCCTTTACTGTGGCTGAAAGCTTTTATAATTGTAGAGTAATATGGACTATAACCCATTGTTTAATTTAGAGAGAGGAATACTCGGCAGCTGCTTTTATGTTACATTTTTTCTTTTTAACAACAAAATCCTTACTTTTTAAAATTAATTAATTAATTAATTTTTTGGATGCGTTAGGTCTTCATTGCTGCGTGCAGGCTTCCTTTAGTTGCCACTAGCAGGGGCTACTCTTTGTTGTGGTGCGTGGGCTTCTCATTGCAGTGTCTTCTCTTGTTGCGGAACATGGGCTCTAGCATGTAGGCTTCAGTAATTGTGGCATGTGAGCTCATAGTTGTGGCTCGCGGGCTCAGTACTTGTGGCTTGTGGTCTCTAGAGTGCAGGTTTAGTAATTGTGGTGCGTGGGCTTAGTTGCTCTGCAGCATGTGGGATCTTCCCTGGCCAGGGATCAAACCGGTGTCCCCTGCATTGGCAGGCAAATTCTTAACCACTGCGCCACCAGGGAAGTCCCCAAATCCTTACTTTCTAACCAACACTTTGTTTACAGAGAAAGAGAAATAACAATTCTCTGAATACTAGCTGTTTCCAATCGTGCTGTCTCATGCATAAACAGCAATGTAGGCAAACGAGAATTGAGTTTAAATACTGAGACCTGCATATTGTTATAGTCATTGTTGTACTCATTGAAAAGTTAAGGGAAACCTAATTTTTTAAAATTAAGACTTTTGGTTCATCAGTTTTAGGTTCACAGCAAAATTGAGAAGGTACAGAGATTTCCCATATACCCGCACAGCCTAGCATACCCCCCTATCAACAGCCACCACCAGAGCGGTACATCTTTAGAACTGATGAACTTGCAGTGATATATCATAATCACCCAAAGTTCATTGAAACCTAAGTTTAAGTTCCTGATCTGGAAGTAAAAAATCAGTTTTTGCACCAGCATATCAACTCAGTAATGCCAAAATGATGTGCAAAGGATTTCCATCTTTGGTGACTGAATTCCCCTAATTCCACCTCTTTGGGTTTGTATATTCTGGTCCATGAGATAAAAGCTATTAGGAAAAACAGTGAAACACAATCAGTGGTACCACATTCAAGTAAAGTTTGTTCCTAGCTCTAATCGTATCAGAGAGAGAGACTATTTGACCGTGATTTACTCTTAATTTGGAAACAAAAAAGTTTCAACTTAAATACGTAAAATGTGGTAGATGAGTTGGCATTTGCACAGATTTTGGAACAGTAGCTTCCAACCTTGGCTGCACGTTAGAATTGTCTGGGGAGCTTTTACAAATTGCAGTGCCCAGACTGCATCCTGGACCGATTACATTAGAATCCTGGGGGGTGAGGGGGGGCAGTATTTTTTAAAGTTCATTCTAATGTGCAGCCAAGATTGAGAACCACTGTTAGAGAAAGTGGGGAACGTCAATAGAGACTTTATCTTGAGTGTCATGGAGATTTTATTTAGGCTTTTCACATTGTTTTAAGGCTTTGGGTGAGATTTTTGAGGCTTAGGAGCATAATTACTATTTGCAGCTGTACTTGAGTGTACATATGATTTTCATAAAAAATAAATGTACTATATTTGCCTTTTAGGAGCCTTCTTTTAAAATTTCCTATTAAAATGTTAATAGTAACTTTTATTTATTCATTGGCTTAAATCACTGAAACTACTAGTTTATTTATAAATCCACTTTATGGCATTTATACATTTTTAGGCTTTTTAAAAGGTAATTTCTTGTAACACATAACATCTTATTTATTGTGTAACATTGGAGAGAAAGAGCTTAGGAATTCCTAAAATGGATCCTTCATTTGGAATATTAGAAATGGTACCATATCTATTTAGGCAATCAGAGTGATGAGTTAGCATCATACTGTTTATAAATACTATCAAATAGTGTTTTTCTGCTTTTGTAAAGATGTTTCTGTGGGATTGAGAAACTATGTGTTAGGAAATTTGGGGGAACAAAGTCTTACTATTTCATAATGAGAATATTTAATTACAAAACGTATAATATTTTTGACCCTTCAACTGTGTTTGCCAATCACTTATCTGAAAGAGTCAAGCATTTGAACATCCTGGGGTTGCCATATCAAAGTTGGAGACCATGGCAACCCCTGCCATTTCTTTTACTGTCCTCAGGTCAGACCAAAGGAAACAGAACTACCCTCCCATTCTGAGTTGGCCATGGAGAATTGTGTTAGAATACAATGAACCCGTGATTCTGAAACAGTGATTATTTCTAAAAGTGCTTTTCTCATCTATGTCCCTGCGTTATATATTGTGCTTTAAAAGTTATAATGGTTTTTCCAAGAACAATTATCAACTGGTTAATAGCTCACATTGATTAATCCTCAGCTAATAATCAGAAAAATTATGGTTGTTCACTTTTTGAAATATGTAAATTAAGGTTTGTGTTTTGTCATATTGGAATACAAAATTTTAGGTGAAACCAGATGTTTCTTTTTGGTCACATTGTTTTGGTAGGACCAGATGGATCATACTTCTTCAGATCATCATCCAAACAGAAAAAGAAAGGTAGCAGATACTGAATTTTGTAGTGTGCCTGTTTTTATTAAATAACTTTAATGCTGCAAAAGCAAAAATAGAATATATTAGAATAATAACAGAGTGATGTAATATAAGGCATATTTATATTTTCATGTAAGCATTAAGATAAATGTAAATGAAAAGTCATAACGTTCATATATTGTCAAACAAAAATTTATCAAAATTTTAAAAAATTCTGTGTTAGCATTCTGAGTCTGTATATGTGCTTTATATTTTTGTACTTGCTTTGCTTTTGTGTTCAGTAGAACTTTTCAACTTCTGTTGTTGTAGGAAAGTCTAAAAGTTTTTATATTACCTGAAAGAAACAGGTTTATATTTGGGGAAAAAAAGTTGGTTATTAAGAAAGCTAAGGTGCATGTGTGTGTGTGTGAGAGAGAGAATTTTAGTACCATAGGGATCTTGAAGTCTGAGCTTACTTAACTCTTGTATTTTATAATACAGGTGCTGAGACCCAGAGTTTTGCCAAATTCAATCTCCTACTTAGTAACAGAGCCAAAGCAAGAATGGAAACTCTTCTGGTTCCCATTTAGAGTTCTTTTTCACCATAGTATGCTGTATTAGAAAAAAATAGGGCAACTCCAAACTTACAAATAATCAAGTTGCTTGATTAGAAAGCAACCAATACAGAATACTGCCTTCACATATTTTATTTTGGTTTTGCAGCATTTTACAAAAGAAAAACAAAGGTTGCTTTTTGCTTTTTAAATAGCTGGTGCAGTAACTTTCTGCCTAACTTTCTTATTTTTTCTAACAGCTTGTATCTACAATTCTGAGTATCACATTTGTGTGTTCTGTAGATGTGTGAAAATTGTTAAAGTTTAATGGGAGTGAGTGTGATTGAATCTCCTCTAACACTCTCCATGGTGTGGCTGTGGTAAAACATGTTCCTTGCAGTGTCTATTATTTTTAATAATGTAGTCTAACTCATATACTACAGTATCTGTGACAGTATTTGCAGCTCCATTTTGTTCTCAGTGCATTAAAAGATGAAGTTTACAAGCCAGTTCTTATCTTTTTTTTTTTTTTTTTTGGCTAAAGAGGAGGTCCCTGATTAATAAAATCTTTAGACAAAATAACTTTTTTTTCTTAAACATTGATAACCTTGTTAACCTTTGGGATTCTGAACATTTATGTTGGGTTGAATTGTTCTTGCATATCATGTAAGTTTTCTGATGACTTTTTCATTAAATGTGAATAATTGGGTATTTCAGATACACCACACAATGGTGACTTGTCAACTACTGTACTTATATATGAGATAGACTAGTTTTAGAGATGGCCATGAGACACTGATATATGAACTTCAGCATATTCGTGGGAAAATAATGGCTTTTTAAACTTCTTTTCCAGAACAAAGGAAGAATTATGCACGGGACAGTGTCAGCAGTGTGTCAGATATATCCCAATACCGTGTTGAAGTAAGATGCTTTGATGTTTGCTAAAATTTAGAATGAAGCTTGAGGGACATAAAAATTGGTAGTAAAATCAGAGTTATGTTTTATTTCATGATGTTGTTGATGTTGTAAATTGTGTTGACCATTTTCTTCTAGATTTTTATAAAACAGATGTTAAATATAAAAGTATCCCGTTAATCTGTTTTCATAGAGAATAAATTAAAATGATAACTACTCATTTATCATTGTCAGCCTTATTTTGGTTAAAAACAGGACAAAGGCTTCTATTTTGTATTATGGAATCTGCTTGAAATAAGCCTTGACAGTTTCAGTGGATGGTTTAGTTTTAGTTTTGTCTAAAGTCATTGCTAGTTCTATTTAAACAATGGTTTCTTTTTTTAGTTTTTCCTCTATTGGTGTCTTAAGATATTTGCTCTTAATTGGAATCTATTTGGGTGAACTTTGCTTATTATAATAGAAAATATTTAAGTAGGGAGTAATTTTTAAATTGCTTCTATTTTCAGTTTTCTCCCTCCACAAGCATGCTTAATTAAGTTTAAACAGTTTTGTTTTAGTAGAGTGAAAAGTTTGACAGTTGCTACAGACTAGAATTGCTGTTGCTGCTCTCAATTACCAAGGTCTGTAGTTTTCAAGCTGCCTTGTAGATTGCCTTCTATTGTTCAGCATTTAAATAACCAAAATGGAATAAAATGGATTAAATAAAGAGAATGTTATTTAAGCTGTTTAGAGTTTGTTTTTGTCATGTTTATATAGTTCAGCAAGGCTCAGTATGAAGCAGATTTAGGTATTTTATGATTCAAGGCATCATTCCATCTATTCAACAAAAACCTGTTTGACTTTATTATCCCAGTAAGGTAACCATGACGTTCTAGAATACTTTGTATTTGCCTCTGCCCTCTCTGCTAGTTGACTTCAGGTAGGTTAACTTGGCTATTTTTTTGGAAAATGTTTACTAAGAGACTGTGTATGTTATGTTTTTTCTTTTTGCCAATTATAAGCACTTGACTACCTTTGTTCTGGATCGGAAAGATGCTATGATAACTGTTGACGATGGAATAAGGAAGCTGAAATTGCTTGATGCCAAGGGCAAAGTGTGGACTCAAGATATGATTCTTCAAGTGGACGAGAGAGCTGTGAGCCTGATTGACTTAGAATCAAAGGCAAGTTTGAAAATTTTATACTTTTATTTTCAAGAGTCCACAAATATTTATGTTTACAATTAAGTCAGATAGTTTGAAAATGGGTAAAAATTTAGCAACATAAAATATTCTTGTCAGTGATTTCGAAGAAAAAAATCATGCTTTATGTACTTTATGCATGCAAAATCATATTTTTAAACTAGAGATAGAGGGATACAGTGTTTTTTAACCATGTATGATGAGATGGAAGAAGTGAAGAAAAAATGCATAGTGCTAAAATAAAGCCCCTGTAGGGCACTATTCTTTATGACATATGTTAATTATATGCTAGGCCAAGCCATATCCCAGTGGTATGGTTTGAACCCCAGTGTGTAAATTGGGATGAAGAAGTTTGTGTGTATATACATCAGTTTCTACCAGGCCAACACCGGGCACCTTTGTTTCATACAGCTAGTCAGGTAAGATGCTGAAGCTCTTAAAAGACGCCTTTTCTGAGCTCCGTCATCTAATAGGCGTTTGGGTTGCTAAGATAAAGAAAAACAGCTCTTGTAATCATGTTAAAGTATTCTGATAGGAGTCGGGATAAAATTTGCCCTTTCTTCCATCAGCCAAGAGCTTCTCTAATCCTCATAGTTTCAAGTAATTGTAGAGAAGGGATATTATTTAATTTATTTTGCAAAGAAGGAAAAGTTACTGTCTCTCTAGTATGGTTCAGAAGTTTTATTCTATTTTAATGGAAATTTCATTTTTTGTCACCTTTTCTGGGTCCCAGGGAATCAGGACTTGGAATATGGTGTGATGTCTATGTGTATGTGCTATCTGTAATAAAAGTTGTTTTTCATGTTCCAGTTATCAGGGATATTGTGTTTTGTTTACTTAAACCCCCCCCGCAATTTTTCCCATCGACTACATTATGACACCATTCCCTATTTGCGTAAGGCCGTTAGTGTTAGGATAAGCACCTTAAATATATCTCATTAAATAAAGAATTCTTTACTATTATGAACAGAAAGTTCATTTGTTTAAGAAGTAATTACTTAATCTCTTTCTTATTTGCATGACTCTTTATAGGTTAGAGAATATTCACTTTCACATGACCAAATATCTTAGTCATTTTAAAGAATGTTTTTTTAAACGAGATTCTTCTGATCTTGCTGTTTGACATTTTTGGCTGGAAAAACTTATATTGTGAATTTTTTCACCTGAGAGATTCACTGAAATAAAAAGTGAGCAAATGATGTCTTAGTCTTAACATTGTGATCACTGAAGGAAGAAACTAAGAGTGTGACTGTAGAGTGTTCAAGTGAAAAAACAAAAACAAAACAAAACCCTGACACTACGTGGCCACAGGGAAAAGAATACCAGTAAGCTGGTGAATAATTTTGGAAAGTGGCCTCAGTTTATCTGTTTTGCTCTTAAAGGCATCATCTCTATACCGTAATCTTAGGAAATCAGTGATGCTAATTTCAGTATTTCTTCTGTTTATTAAGCACACAACTACAGTACATTCCTCTGTTAAATATTTCCATTTTTGTTGCTCTTTCTCCCCCCGTCCCCCAGCCCAGGCTTGTGTCTTTGCTGCCTGCTTGTACCTACTCATCCATCATATTTACTGTGCTTACTAGTGTCTATTGTCAATGTGATTTGCATACTTTAAAAATTACTGGTACTATGCCTAGAGCTCTTTGTGGGCTAGGTTTTATATATTCAATGAAGAATAAGGCAAGTTACATTTTTACTTTATAGAATGAACTGGAGAATTTTCCTCTGAACACGATCCAGCACTGCCAAGCTATGATGCACTCCTGTAACTATGACTCAATTCTTGCCCTGGTGTGCAAAGAGCCAACTCAGAACAAGCCTGATCTTCATCTTTTCCAGTGTGATGAGATTAAGGTAAAAGAATGGTGAATTTTCTTCCCCTTTAAGCAGATGTTCTGGCAGCTTTTGATTATCTACTTTAATCATATGGCTAGTAGATACTAGATTTTTGGTTTCTTAGGATTTTGTAAGGAAAACAAATACCTGAGTATCTCCCCTAGGGTTTCTGAGCTAAGTAAATAAAGAGGAGATAGAGTGGTATTAAAAAAAATCTGATGCGTGATGTTTATTAAAAAAAGTGTGGATAATACATTAAATTCTTCACCGGACTTGGACTTATAATTAAAGATTGATTCTTCAAAAATCATGCTTCATGGACAATAAATAATCATGCCCTACTATTTTATTCTGCACTAATCACATAGCATGGATTATTGCAATGAAACCCTTGGACATTTTCCATGATATCGATTTACGGCTCACCATCTAATTATGTGACTTGAATAATTGCTCAGGATAAATAATCCCCAAGTGAAAATGTGAAAATAGTTGATCATAGTTACCAGTGATAATGTGCCATGTCCTGAAGATTTGTATTTCAAAGTGCACTGTAATTTTCAAATGATTATAATTTGTGATGCTTTATTGGACATGAGAATTTACCTTCAACCTTAAATCTTTATTTCATGAGTTGATTTCTCTAAAAGGGAAATCATTTTTGGTTCAGTTGATTGGTGCTTTGCCAAAGCAGTGATTTATCACTGTGATTGTATATTATCACATATACAGGCAGTTTTTATCTTATAAAGAAATGTTGGGAAATTAACATGGTGACTTGATATTTTCTTTAATCCTTTGACATTAAAATATGATAGGTAAGTTAAGATTGACTGTAAATAGTCAATCTTAATAATTTTCTTTTTATTTCAATTTATATCATAAATGACTTTCTAAAAATCTTACTTGAAAAGAATTGTGGCAGTAGATAATTTGTAAATGTAATGTTCAACAGACTTTTATATAGTGCCTTTTCAAAGTCATAAAGTATATTAAGAATTTTGTAAGGTTAGAGTTATTAAATCAATAAGGATTAAGATAAATATTTTGCTCTGAAAATATAGTGAAGTTTAATTCAAACATTTTAAAAACAGAGGACTATGCTAAAAGACATTTTAAATCTGGTGTTTGCCTCAGTACTCTAAAATCCCTCCCTGGAAAACTAAGAGTTATTGGGCTGAGTGAAGTTTCTGGATTTCAGTTTTGAGAATAAAAGGGTTGCTGTATTTGCTAGAGCATGATGATATTGATGGGTCCAAAACAGATTTACTGAGTGCTCTTCTGTCCTCATTAAAACCTCAAGTACCATTACACAGCTATATGCATTTACTTACTGGTGCCATATTCCACAAACGAGATGGATTTTTTTCCTTGCCCCATTAGAAATATAAATGTAGTGAAATATGTGGTCTCTTTTATATGGGTCTTCTTGCAACGTCACTTTTGAGTTTTAACATTTATCATGGGACTTTACACAATGCTCCTGCCCACCTCTGTAGTAAATTTTTTCTTAGAAATATGATAGCCAACCCCACACCCTGCCCATGGGAAATTCAGGATTCCTAGGCATCTCCAGTTTTATTTTCTCACATACTAGAAAGCCTTTGACATGATGTTTGTAATGTCTTCCTGAAACTAGGATGTTCTTATGGAAATGAAGCTGGACCAGGATGCATTAGTGCTCTCATTTAATAGCCATGTGACTTAGTAATCATATGAGTATTCCTCACGTTCATTAATTATAAAACAAGAAGAACAGATTATATGATCTTTAAGTGTCCTTTCAGTTCTAAAATTTTATGATTGTGCTTATGGTAAAAGAGTATAATATATGTGTATGTATGTGTGTGTGTATATATATATATATATATCCGAGAAAAATATGCATAATTACAGAGAGCAAGCAGGCACAGAATAGAAGATGAATACATCCCAGCAAGAACCTAATATACAATAATAATCACTAGCTATAAATAAACTTAAGAACCAAACAAAATAAACTTCTTAGCTGCTAATCTCACATTGGTTCCCAAGAAAACCACATTAAATGTTGAAGTGTTCTTGCTGGAAAGGATCAGAAAATTCAACCATATGGAGAAAGTTAATTTTTATTAACCTGAAGTGACAAAATAAAGAGGTTATCACAAAGGTTACCACCACGTGTTGGGTCTGCCCCGTGATGATGTGGGCTTGTCTTAAACTGGAAGTAGCACTGCTGGAACTGAGTGATGCGTTTCCATGGGTAAATGGGTGCCCAGTGGATGGTGGGGGATACCCCGCTCCACATGCTTGTACTTCTGATTCCTTCACCTCTGCTCAGGCAGATGTATTAACCCAGTTACATTTTCAGCATGTGATTATACTTTCAACATATGCAAATCCTTTTTCCCTTTGCCTTTATAGAAGTACAGCTTTAAAAAAAAAAAAAAAAAAAAAAACTAAAGGAATCTGGATTAAATAATCTGTAAAAAATTCCTTCAGTTTTCCAATCCTATCATTACGAAGTTCACTGAAAAAACTGCAAGACTTATGTTTTAAAAGCAGATTTAAAAAAAACACTCTTGCATCAAGACATGTATTGATTTGGACAGGGAACATAATCCCTTTTTCTGTTTTAACCTATATATCAAGACAAAGAAATCCATAGCCTCCCAGGGAACTTGTCTTTCATTGCAGGCAAACCTAATTAGTGAAGATATTGAAAGTGCAATCGGCGACAGTAAAGGAGGGAAACAGAAGAGGCGGCCTGATGTCCTGAGGTAAAAACATGAAAAGAAATTAAGGGCTAGAATTGGTTTGTTTTTAAGTTTTTTTTCTGTTAAAAATTAAAAAAAAAAATATTTTCAGTGAAAGTATATTATTATATTTTGCAGATCAAAACCTGTAATCTCAACTCATTTGCTCTCCTGAGTTTGTCAGTGAATGTGTGTGCCTTTTCTCTCCATGATTCTGGTCTTTCTCTGATATGACTCCTCCCACTTGTGTTGTCATAGAGACTCATAAACAATGAGTGGCATTTTAAGGGAAGGTAGCCTAAGAGAATATAAATAGATATTAGGACTCTAGTTGGTTAACAGCCTTTGCAAATCATAGGAGACCCAGAAAAAATGTTAAACCTGATTTTCAGCTACATTGAAGATGTTCTATATTTTTGTATTTCATATACACTTCTAAATACACATAATATGGAAGGGTTAGGAAATCCTTGTTTTTCTACCCCTTGACATAGTTGTCCTTTGAGGTTGAAGAATACCATAAAATTGAGAAAATCGGTGTAGAAAGAGAGATGGTAAAATTCAGTTTGTTTTCATCTGTTTTAGGATGATTTCCAAAGCAGACCCTGGTATACCGCCTCCGCCCAGAGCACCCGCCCCTGTGCCCCCTGGGACTGTGACCCAGGTGGATGTTAGAAGTCGGGTGGCAGCCTGGTCTGCTTTGGCAGCGGACCAAGGGGACTGTGAGTATTTCCAGGGATTGGTACTTATTGAGCCTTTGCTTTGAGACGTGACCTAGTTCTTGCTTTCACATTCTGGTGCTGGTTTCTGAGCTAAAGCTTGAGGTTAGTTTCGTAAAAATAAATCTTAGGTAAGTTAAAGTTAAGCCTTGGACACTATAAGATTATTGTCTCTGAGAGTTCAGACCAGTCATTTAATAAATATGGTGTTAGGTGTAGAGTCTTTTCTTTTTAAAGCAGTCAAAGAGAGCTCGTTTGACTCAACTAACAATTAAGAGGATGGTAATAGAATATATACCAAACGAGAGACGATCAATACTTTTTTAAGATAATACTTCAAGCTCTTTCCATTATTATTATCTTACCACTCTCCTCTTCTGGACAAACTCTTTGTGGTTACAAGGGCAGGATGTCAGGACGGGGTAGGGTGGTGGGAAAGGGCTAAAACACATTCACCATCGGATAAACTCCCCCAGGGGGCCCTATGTCTGTACCATCATTTTACCTTGACATTCTTCTTTAAAAACAAATAATCATAGCCAAGAACATAGTGTAACAGAATTATTATTTACTATAATTTTATAAGTTTCTGTTTTTAGGAATCATATACATTTCTGTTGATCCACCTTGTATTTCAAATTTTATGTTTAAAAACTAAACGGGAGCTTATAGTGTTTTCCATTTCTTGTGTACTTACAGTATTTTTGCTACTGTTACTATTTTGTGGAGGGGATGTGGGTTTTATTTTGAGAAAGGTCAAAATGGTCTCTCTTGAAGTTGAGGAAGGAGAAATCTTAATTTTCAGACATTCTGAATAAACCTATAAAAACATCTCTAAAACCTAATATAATTTACAACAAAAAACATTTATTCCCAGGAGTTTCTGAGCCCTCATTAGATTCTGTCTAAAATACTCTGTGCGATCTCTTCTATTTTAATTACAGTTAGAAAAGGTTTTCAGAACTTCTGGTTGACTACTAGGTCAAACAGAAGCCAGCACTTACCACATGAGGTTCTGTCTGGATCCAGGCCAGTGTGTGATTGGAAAGCCCTCCAGGAGAGACTCCTGTCCCTCTCTGGTCCCTCTGAAGGCTCTGGCTGATTCGGGCTGGACACCTCCTTCTTTGGATCCTCGCCGTAGCTCTACCCCTCACTCCAGAAGAGATCTGTGTAGAGTAGTGGCAGTGGCATCTGAGTAGTGCCTCAGACTATGAAAAACTTCAAGAAATACTGCATCTCTCTCACTATGCCCTCCACATGATATTTTGGGACCTATTGGAGTTCCTAACAGCTGTAGTTCAGCTTCAACTTTATGCTGCCTGGAGTGCACTATGACCAAAACAGCCACTAACCACATGTAAAACAGCAGCTAACCGGCAAGATTTCATATATCAAACCTTTACTGTTTCGATTTCATAAGCCTCAGTGATTTCTTCCCTTTTTTGGCAAGTATTCCACCTAAGGGTAAAGTTAGGCATAGAGCAGGCATAGCAGTTTTCAGTATTTTTTGCAGTTCTCTGCATTGAACATCACGAGTCACGATGATGCCTCACGAGTTGTATTTCCGTTAGTGATGAGACAATCTTTCTGTTCTATCCATCCATTTTTCTTTCACTTTGTCTACTGGAAATCTTTGAATGAGTCTCTGTGTGTAGTGGAAGTGTTAACTGACTTGTACCGGGAAGGAGTTCACGGTAGTGAGCAAGGTTAACAGCATGCCCTAGCCAACTGAGCTGAGTAACATCCCAAGACTTTGGTTCTTCGATTTGCAAATTCTTGCAGGTATTTCTACTTTTAAAGCTTATGGCTTAAAATGATAATGAGCCCATATTGTGGGTTTTAAGCTTAATTACAACTAGAATTTTAGAAGCACTTTACTGTCAGAACCCCCAAAGCTTTACTGTTGTCACGATGTTAGATGGTATGAAAGTTAGAACCTTTAGAACTTAGAATTTAGTTGGCGCCTTTTAAGAAGCAGGTGCTTAATGTGGGTTTATGTTTTTTTTCTTGCATAGGAATTAAGGGGTACTAAGTTAAGGTTGGTTCCACAGGCAGCTGACATTGAGAAGAGAGAGAATAGAGGGGAAATTACAGGGTAAATCAACACCATACAAATAGAAGGCCAGTGCTTACGCTCTGCCAAGTGTGGTGGCGAGGCTGCGTGTCAGAGATGAGCACAGCTTTGATTTTTGTACCCAGTGGAGGTGTTTTCTTTTGCAGATGGTGCTCTTTTCTAGCCAGATTGCATGTTTGATTATCTATATTGGTATCACTTAAGCAACAGGTTGAGAGATTTATGAGTCTCTTTTCTTTAGTTGAGAAACAGAGGCATTATTATCAGCAGGAAGAAACACCTGAGATGATGGCCGCCCGCATTGACAGAGATGTGGTAAGTGACACAGTCATCTTTAGATCATTGACTTTTTTTTTTAGCGGAAAAAAATATTAACAGGGAAAATTAAGTTGATTTAAAGAAAAATGTTTTGTGGAAACTGCATTTTCTCTTTCCAGTGGTCAGTATGCCCTTTGAGTTTTTTTTTTAACTATTTTTGCCTTTATGCCAATATTTAATTAGTAGACTAAGCTGTGATAGAACTAGAATATCAACTGGTTTGCATAGGAATTTAAGCTGAATTATCAAGATTTGAGGGGTTTTTCTTTTCTCGTAGTTTGTAATCCATATTTGAAATATCTTTTTAATTTGTCTTCCTGGTATTTATTCTAAAATATTTTATAATGCCTGAAAGATAAAAGTTATGTGGCATTTCTTAAGGGTAGATAAATACATTTTAATGCTTTATAAAGGAAAAGGCTATATTTATTTTTATTTCTCCATAGCAATTTCCTTGCAGAATGACATTGCCCTATGACATAATCATAAGATATGATGCCAGCATCATTGCTTTTTATACTCTGCTTATGTTCTCAACTTATTTGGAAACAAATATTTAGAGGAATTAAAGTCTGAAATTCAATTTTTACATCACAGTATTACTTGTTAATACTTAAAAGTTTATTTAATACTTAAAAGTTTATTTGATCTCAATTTTTAGTCTTTAATTAAAAGAATGTCAAGTTTCACACATAAAAGAGAAAGTCAGGTATGACTATAGTATGTACAATATAATATGTATAATATACAGTATAGTATAATCACAGTTGATCCCATGATCTCTGAAAGCATAGTGCATCATTAATTCTGCTTTACCCTGTAGAAACTCTTATTAATGCCTATTATTACAGATTATCTATGTGTTTCTTAGGTTATCACAACATTCTATATCCCTTTAATTCCACAAAATAATATTGTCAGTACTTCATTGGGAAATTTATTAGAAAAACTGAAATGCTCAGTGCTGTTTTAACAAACTGTTTCTCAGAATTTTTATGTGGGAGAACATAATGAGGAAATTAGGGTAATTGAACATAATTAATAATCTGAATAGATATTGTGAATGCTTTCTTTACGGTTTTGAAAATAAGCTAAAGAAAAATGTAAACATTAGACTTTAGCCACAGGTATATTTAGTTCAATACTTTTTCTCAGAATTAGTGAGAAACTTGAAATTTGTATGTGGGAGGTGTTCCTTTTTCTTTTCTTTCTTTCTTTCTTTTTTTTTAACTTTCTGATTTTTCTTCACAGTGTACAGCTAAGGCAAAAATAATTTTCTTTTGTTTTATATTTTATTCTGTAATTTCTAATTCCAGCAAATCCTAAACCACATTTTGGATGACATTGAATTTTTTATCATGAAACTTCAAAAAGCAGCTGAAGCATTTTCTGAGCTTTCTAAAAGGAAAAAAGCTAAGAAAGGTAAAAAGAAAGGACCAGGAGGTAAGTTGGATTTTCTTAACCTTCTAAAGACCATTCAGTGTTAGGCAAAGTTTCTGCCCTTCTGAGCTATTCAACAAGACTCCATTGACTGAGGACCAAAGTCCCTTTTCTGATTTTGAGATAGCACCAGTGACATAGGCAGAGATTAAGATGAGCCTGAGGAAGAGTCCATTTGGTCCCAAGTTGGCTACAGTAAAGGAAGACTCCCGAGCACTTTACCTAAATTACAGAGACTCTGAGATTCAGTAGTGACCATCTGTCATAGTTTTCATTAGTCATTGTAAAAGTAATGCCTGTTAAAGAAAGTCATAGCACCGTTCTCCCCATATTTGAATTTACTTTATTGTAAATATAGAACCTCATTAGTTTGTTAAATAAAAGGATTGACTTTTTTCATTAAAATAGTTAAAAATGTCAATGGATTTTAATTTTTTATAACAAAACTCCAAACAGTACATTCAGATCACCTATAAGCAGTTTTTAAGTATGCTGTGGTTCCGCTATTTAAAATGACCTCGAAACGCATAAAATTATAATTATGGAACAAAATGGTATAGATTGAAATATATAATGGAATAGTAAATAAGCATTCCTTTCATTACACACAACTTCCAAATCTTTCTCTAGCTCTATCTACATCACAAGCATATGACCTGTAGACTTGTTTTCTAGTTTTGTATATGTGGATATACTTCACCTCCATATATTCTGAAATTAAATGTTACTGCTCTTGTACTCTTTACGATAGGTATACTATCTTCTTGGTCATCCATATTTAAAACCATAGGTTTTTTTATGAGTCCATTTTCTAGCTTATACCAACATTTAATTTTTTTCAATGTCTTTTGTACCCAGTTTTTTCCCTTTTCATTTTCATAACTAGCACTGCTTCAAGCTGTCTCATTCTTTATCCAGCTTTCTAAGCAACCCTTAATGCTCTAGTCTTCCATTCTGTGAGGACAGTCTTCTTAAAGCTCTAAGGTAGTCACTTCATTCTTCTGCATGTTAATCCCATGTTCTACTGATGTAAGTCAAACTCCTCACCCAGGCAGTCAAGGCCATTCACGATCTAACCTTGATCTACTTTTCCATTCTCATGTTTCTTTGCTTTTATGTTTGTTGTTCTATGTATGTGCAGTTTCCTTTTTCCATGTTTTAGCTAATGCTGTTTTTATCCAACCATGATGTTTTTCTTACCAAATTGCCCTGGAACAAACTTTTCAGATCCCATCTTAAAAGCTGCTTTCCCTGTGAAACATCTTTAAGTATACATTTCCCCATCTGTAGTCTCTCTGTGGCTCTCCGCTGACATATCTCTGTTACTTGTCTGATTCATGTCTTCTATAGATTTTAAGGCCCTTGAGAGTAGGGCTTGTAACTTACACGTTTTTATGGTCTTCATGGTGATAAGCACATAGAAGGGCTACAATATAAATGTACGGAATTGATGAGTAATTCGGGGGTGTCTAAGGGTAGAGGAATCCATTTCAAATGTTGGATCACTTTAATCTGTTACAATCAGACTATGAGATGTGGGAGGGTAACTGGGTAGCATGGTATCTGATATGATTATCAAAATTTACAAACGTAAATGTAGTTTTTCATTGAATAAGTGTTCTTGGAATTTTGCTCTCATCTACCCCTCCTCCCGTTTATTTCTTTAGAGGGTGTTTTAACGCTGCGGGCAAAACCTCCACCTCCTGACTCATTTGTTGACTGTTTCCAAAAGTTTAAACATGGATTTAACCTGCTGGTAAGTGAAATTTATTTATATGCAATTAAAAGAAACAAACGGAAGAGATCAAAGTCTAGCCAAGATGTACCTGATCAAATTAAGAAACTAAACTGTTACTGTAGATTTTTTTACATGTTTTTTATTTATTTATTATTTATTTATTGGCTGCATTGGGCCTTTGTTGCTGCACGTGGGCTTCTCTAGTTGTGGAGAGAGGGGGCTACTCTTCGTTGCTGTGCGTGGGCTTCCCATTGCAGTGGCTTCTCTTGTTGCAGAGCCGTGGGCTCTAGGTGTGCAGGCCTCAGTAGTTGTGGTTCACGGGCTCTAGATTGCAGGCTCAGTAGTTGTAGCGCATGGGCTTAGTTGCTCTGCAGCATGTGGGATCTTCCTGGTCCGGGGATTGAACCCGTGTCCCCTGCATTGGCAGGCGGATTCTTAACCACAGTGCTACCAGGGAAGTCCCTACATGTGTGTTTTGATTTGCCTTTAATTAGGACAGCAGATTGCAAAACCTGTATAAAGAATGACTCCAATCTTTTAAAGTGAAATTCTACTCTAACTCATGCTTGCTAATTAAGATACAAAAAGTGAAACTAATAGTAAAAACCTCTTTGAGTCTATGTTGAATCTTTTTGAATATCTGTCTTTTGCTTGATTACATCATAGTAATATGTTTGCCTGCTCTTTTTGCTGTTACAGGCCAAATTGAAGTCTCACATCCAGAATCCTAGTGCTGCAGATTTGGTTCATTTTTTATTTACTCCATTAAATATGGTAAGATTTGTTAATGTAAGAAAGTAATTATTCTTAACATTTTTTCAACCCCACGTGTCTGTCTAGATTATCTAGAAAGTTTTTCTTCATTGCCTTGCATGGATACTATTTCTTTTTTTCTTTTTTTTCCCATTACAGGTTTATTTACTTATTTATTTATTTATTTCAGATCTTTTTTGGAGCTTTGCAATGTTGTATTGGTTTCTGCTGTGTAACAAAGTGCATCAGCTATATGTATACATATATCCCCATATCCCCTCCCTCTTGAGCCTCGCCTCCCACCCTCCCTATTCCACCCTTCTAGGTCATCACCAAGTATCCTGTTCATCTCCCTGTGCTATGCAGCAGTTTCCCACTAGCCATCCATTTTACATTTGGTAGTGTATATATGTCAATGCTACCCTCTTACTTCATCCCAGCTTCCCCTTTCCCCCTCTGTGTCCTCAAGTCCGTTCTCTACATCTGTCTCTTTATTCTTGTTCTGACACTAGGTTCATCAGTACTGTTTTTTTAGATTCCATATATATGCGTTAGCATATGGTATTTGTTTTTCTCTTTCTGACTTACTTTACTCTATGACAGACTCTAGGTCTATCCGCCTCAGTACAAATAACTCAATTTCTAGGTACTGTTTCTTTTGCCATCTATTGTGAACATTGAGGATGTGAAATTTGAGAGATTAAAAGAACCTTAGGAATCATTTATTCCAAACACCTTATTTTATAGCTAAGGAAACTGATGTCTCTGATAGAGCTAGGGAAATGAAAAGAAATAAAGATTTATTGGATACTACTGTTTCAGTATATATTAGTATGTAGTATGAATGGCTTGAACAATATAGGAAATTTTCTCTTTCTCACAAAATAAGTGAGGCATGAGGAATCCGATGCGGGATGGATGTCTTTGCTCCATGAAGTCATGCAGAGATCCAGGTTTCTTTCAGTGAGGTGTTCCTCCATCTCCTGAGCTCTCTGATTCAATCACTTCTTCATTCATTTATTTATTTAACAAATATTAACTGAGAGCCTGCTCTGTGCTTGACGTTATTAGTAGCTCATCAGGAACAAAACACATAAATTCTTTTTGGAACTTATGTTATAATGTGGAGGGGCAGCCAATAACCTAAATAATGTATAAGTAATTCACCCAAAATAAATGCTGCATGGAAAAATATAGCAACGAAGGAGAATGGGAGTGCCGTGTGTGTGCGTGTGCCCATGCGCTGTGGAGTATTACACTTTTTGAACAAGGTTCATTAAGGGAACGACTCACTGAGAAGGTACCATTTGAGTAAATGAAGTGAATGAGTCGTGGATTTCTGAAGGAAGAGAATCTAGACAGAGAACAGCTAACGTAGATGCTCTGAGATGATAACATACAAATTCTGTTCTTGGAAGAAATGGGTATTGACTTGAATAGTATGAGGGCGGAGATCTCAACTAGAGGGAGATGAGGTCAGCAAACAGGAGGACATATCTTATTGGTCTTTATATGTGATGCTGAAACCTTTGACACTTTGGGAGGGTTTTCAGCAGAAAAGGATTGCTCTGGCTGCAGTGTTTAGAAATTTGAGGGAAGAAGGGACTGAGCTGGCTATGGAAATAATCCAGATGGGAGATTATGTTGTTTGGACCAGGTAACACTGGAGGTGGTGAGAAGTCTCATTCTGATTAAACATAAGCAACAAGATTTGCTGGCAGATTGAAAGTGTCATGTGAGAGTCCAGGATATCTCCAAAATTTTGGCTTAAGACTGGAAGGATGGACTAACTATTAACTGAGATGGGGAAGACTGTGGGTAAAACAGGTTTGGGGCAAAGGGTAAGGAATTCACTTTAGGCAATGTCAAAGCTGAGCTACATCCAGATGGAGAAATTTGAATTGGCAGTTGAATGTATGAATTTGGAGTTCAGTGGAGAAATCAGGCTTAGAGTTATAAATGCGAGGATCCTCTGCATATAAAGCCATGGAATTCAATGATGTCACCAAGGGAGTGATGATAAATAAAGAAGATGAGGGGCTGATGGGGCCGTAGGTAGTTTCAGTGATGGGAGAGTGAGAAGAACCAGCGAAGAAGAATGAGAAGAAGCAGGAAGTCAGGAGGAGAAAAACAGGAATATCACGGTAGGTATTCTGGAAGCCAAATGAAGAAAATGTTTCCAAGAGGAGGAATTCAGATACTCTGTCAGGCATTTCTGTGGTGGAAGCTGACTTACCTCCATTTCCTTGAAACAGACGTACAAAGGCAGAGAAAGAAAGCTTTGTCTTTAAGGAGGTAACTCCAGACTTAGACAACTTCTGCCATTATCCAGTTGGTGCAAACTTCCTCATATGGCCATACCTATACACCAAAGGCATGTAGTCTCCACTGGAGTGGCTGTGTGTTCTATCTAAAATGTAGGGGTTTCTCTTTCTAGAAGGGAGAAGAAGAGAATGGATACTAGGGGGCAATTAGCAGTCTTTGGGAGGCCCGTATGTGCCAGGTACAGTGATATGTACATAATACAGATTTTCCCCCAGAAAACTCCCCTCTCGTTCGTGTGTATTTTTACATAAGATATAATTTTTGATGATAACAAAATGGTGCATTGGGAGCAATTCCTTTCGTGAAAGAGTTGGATGTTTCCATAAATTCTGTCCAGCAAAAGTTTATACCACTTGTATCACAGGCAGGATCCAAGATAGACGTTTTCATTTTCTAGATTTTCAGTACCCAGGTATGCTCTTTTCTGATACGTTTAATGAAATAGGTACAGCACTATACTTCCCTTCCCATTTTCTATTTCTTATATTTGCAAACTATATAATAGCGGTTTTTCCAAGCTGACGTATACCACCATCTTGTCCTACCGGACAGCTGGGACAATTAGCTGAAATAATGTTCGAGTGCACAAAGAAAAGTGCTGGAGTTTGGTAAAAGCATAGCAACAGAAAGCAGATGGAACAGCTGTTGGCCTTACACACAGCTCACAAAAGAGACTGGGCTGCAAATTACCCTTTTCTATAATTCCACAAGACCACAAATTTGATAAGTCGTTCCTCTTTATTTGGGGAGGGCAAGTGAGAGAGGAATGGAAAGAAGGCAGAATCTCTTTCTTTTAAATAATTCTAGGAGGACAGAGTTTCCTGTTTGATGGGCTAAGTCAGGGACGTGTGGAGTGGTTTTGAATGGTTCATCCTGTCAAAAGAGCAGATGATTGCTTTATAGAATAACAAGAGCAGTAATGATAATTGTTAGTAGTGTGTGATTGCTCTGTGTGTCATTTCTGTGGTTTTTTTTAAAGGGTAAGAATGGTAATTATGAAGCAGGTAAATTTCACTAATTTGATTTAGAGCATATGAAGACCACGGTCATTGAGTTCTTTAATCTTTATTAAAAATGGAGCAAATTCAAGCATTTCTCATAGGTTTTGCCTCATTATCAGAAAAAAACTGAAAAAAAGAATCCAAGTAATAAAAAGGGATAAATCTCCTCCTTCTTTTCCCAAGGGTAACTAGACAAGACCTGAAGTAGAATATGAAATGCATATTGCTTTACAAACAGAGGAAAGTAAGTAACCTTATCAGCATGAATGTCAGAACTGGCGATAAGAGATTGGAAGATGAAAGTCCGAGGTTACATCAATAATTTATGAATGCTTCCCTACGTTGTTACTATAAATAGAGTATCCGATTTCTGCTTGTCTAGTTATTGTTGAATTATTCTTGCTTTTTAAGCTCTTTCAAAAATTAGATCAGGGCCATCCACATGCAAAGAAACTGATGCTAGCTCATTAGCAAAATTTTTATTCTTTGTTCAACACATTTGATACTATCTTAGTTTGAGTGTTAGGAAGTATTGTTTATAAAGCAGTTTTTGCCACCTCCTCTCATTCCTTTCACAGTCTTTCACAGATCACAAGTAGAAATCCAGACATTACACAGAGTAGAACTATAAAATAGTGGGACTGCTTTCCCTAACATACAAAAATTAGTCTTTGTGATCAGGCTGTGTATCTGAAAACATTGATTTATTTTATATTTTCTTTTCTCAAAAATAACTCCTTATTAATGGTCTCCCAAACATAGTACTTCTGTTGCTTCTTTTAATGTTCTGCCTACAGAGTCCCAGACATTTTACTTGGACAAGAGAGATGGAAAGGAACATTTATTCAGGGCCTGCTACTAGCCAGACAAAATTTAGTGGCTTTAAACCTTGTGAGTCCCTCCCTGTATCTTCAGCGTCTCCACGCAAGCGTACCCACCGCACACACGGGGGCACATGTTCTTCAGAGGGAACTATGACCCATGACCTTTTATTTACTTTCTTTTGTTCCATTTCCTATTCTCACTGTTAAACCAAGATTTTAAATATTTCTTTCTTTTCCCTCTTAGTCATTCCTACCTATTTACTGGAAAAGCTTATAGGGCTTAGAAGTTAAAAAGAAAATCACTGTGTCAGGCTTTCAGGGTAGGTTTTGTTCTCAAATAAGAGTCTGCTCACCTCCCTTATCCTTCATCCTTTCTTTCACTTATTCATTCCCCTAATCCTGTGTCTTCTGCAGTTCAAAGTCTGATAGGTTTTGGTCCAAGTCCTACCAAAGGAGGAGAAGTGAAAAACAAGGCCCAAGTTACAATGGAATGTGTAGCTGATATGCATTCTTGCATATCCCAGGGTGCATCAGAGTTACACTGTGGGATTAAGAAGGGCTTCTCAGAAGAGGTGGTACCCAAGTAGAGTTCTAAAATGATAAGGAAGGGCCTTTTGGGGGCTGGGAAGTAGCATGTGCAAAGACAAAGAGGTACAAAACAGCACAGCAGACTCAGAACACCTGAATGACTGGAGAGAAATTGACTCTTGGTCTGGAGCCATTCAAAAAAAAAAAAAAAAAATCCCTTTATTCTTGTGCCGTATCTCTGGGAAGGTGAGATTTTTATAAAAGGGCTCTGGTTTCTGCTGTAGGAGATTACCATTCCTTAGCCAGGAAATAGCTCCTGAGAAGTAAAATTGGAGCAGCTTTCAGACATCTACTTATCATCATTTTGCTTATCAGAGAGTTGCACCTGTTTGTTTATTTTTGCTAATCATTAGGTTGTCTATTTTAAATCAGGGCAATTTCCTAGAATTAAATTCTGGGAAGGAATACCATAGATTCAGAGGAACAGTTCTCATCCTTCTCTCCTTTCTGCATCCCTTTATTTTTGTATGTCTTTATAGGCACAGCCATAGATTGTTAACCTGAGCCTTGTTTCTCCCTAAAGTATTCATTTCTAGAACCATATTTTTCAAGTTTGGCATAATAGATTTTCCAGTAGAGATACATTCATATTTTTTTTAGGGCAGCAGTAGTTAAACCACTGGACTTAGAATTCTCTGGATAGCCATTAGTATTTTCTAGGGAAATTACAGTCATATGAAGCCAGTAGACAGATCCTGTGAAAGTTGTTAAATTATTAACTTTTCATTTTAGATGATTAGGCACCATTGGGCTGGATGGATTGATCTGGATGAAGATTTAATTTGAGTATATAGAAGCTGCTTGTTTTTTATCATGGGTTGTTTTATATCTACACATTTTGAAAATGTACAGATAATCATCATCTTGCTAAACAATGATTTGTTGCCATTGTAGGTGGTGCAGGCAACAGGAGGTCCTGAACTAGCGAGTTCAGTACTCAGCCCCCTCCTGACTAAGGACACAATTGATTTCTTGAGTTACACCGTCACTGCCGATGAGAGGCAGCTGTGGATGTCATTGGGAGACTCTTGGATGAAAGCCAGGTAAACATATACATGAGTTTAGCATTGAATACCTCGAATACTTTAAGTATTGTTCTTTGTTTAGTCCACGAACCTAGCGAGATATTTATTTAACCTTCTATGTATGAAAGAGGAGGTGTTGTAGATGAAAAAACCTAAACCCTTAAAAAGCTGGAGGTCTAGTGGAGAGGATAGAAGTGTACGGTGTAAGGCATGATGAATACCAGGAGAAACTCATAAATAAACTGCCATCACTTGGCAAGGTGGAGCCGTCAGGAAGAGGGTTTAGAGAGGAGGGCAGTTAGCTTTCAAAGAAGAGCTGGCATTTAAAATCAACAGATAATAACACTAGTAGGGATATGTGTATAAACGTAGGTGTACATATAGTGTTTGCTAGGCACTCTTCCATGCACTTTTATTATCCCTATTTTACAGGTGAGGAAACTGAGGCAAAGAGAGGTTAAGTAGTTTGCCCAGAGCCACACAGCTTGTAAGCAGCAGACCTGGCATTTGAATGCAGGCGATCTGGCCCTGGTGTAGGTGTTCATAATTATTTTGCTCAGCTGCCTTTCAGCAGGATGAGTAAGATTTCCACAAATACATAGCAGGGAAAGGGCCTGCCCAGTAGAGACAGCAGCATGAGTGAAGCCATGAAGCAAGAAGTCAAGAAAATGGACTGTGAATGTGGGTTTAGCTGGAGTGTAGACTTTGGGTAGTGGGAGCTTGTGGAGAACAGAGAGCAGAGGAACGGTGGTGAATGAGGCGTACGGCGATGAACAGGGCTGGGTCCGGGCTCCCAGTGCCATGCCAAGGAGCTGGAGTGTGGTTTTTTGGCTGCGGAGAGCCAATAGCTTTGTGAATAGGAGTGTGACACAACCACACCTTCGAAAGAGAAGTCTGGTGGGGAGTGAGTCTAGTGGGGACATGGACAAAAGTCACTAGAGGCGTGAGGCCCCTTGGGACGATAATGCAATAGTAGAGGTTCCTTATTAAACAGCATTCCCTGGGACTAGAACTATGGAGAATGAAAAAGAGGAGGGGACAGTTTTAAGAACTGCATCTCATCAGTAAGGTGACTATGGAAAAGAAATCACTAGCAATTGTAGGATTCAAGTTTGCTGAGCCAAGCAAGTTATACAAATATTTCTCATTTCAGTATATGTGATTAAATAATTTCTGCTTTCCTCATTTATTCAAATCTTTTTATTTCTCTCACCACTTAGAGTAAATCATTCAGTATCGTCATGTAGAAGTTTGTCTTCCTAAGGGTTTTAGACTAGCCTTAAAGTAATGGACCAATTCATATTTTTTTCTGCTTTTCTTCTATTGAAATATGTATAAACCATTCCCACTTATATTTTGGACTTTGGTAACTGCTTGTGTTGGAATATGGTTTGCTCGTGGAGTGGTTTACCAAGCAGAAGATTCTTTAAGAGCCCTGTAGCTGTTGCTTTTATATTGAAAATATTATCTAAATTTATTTATGCATATTTTTATATATTAATATAACATACTGTATCATATTTATATATCATACTGTGTAAAAACTGGTTAAGTAGATTTCTTAAATTTATTAGATTTATGTAGATTATGATTTTATGGTAAGCCTAGGTAGGGATCTTTTCATTTTTTTTCATAAAGCCTATTAAACGTATCAGATCTCAAAGTACTAAAATAGCTTACACTTTTTAATTTCTTTGTCTTGGGTCCTACCTCAAAATGAGAAAATTAATGACTATTAGGAAAACTACATCAAAAGGAACTCATATTTTTCACCCTTGACATGAGAAAATGGTCATTTCAGATCCCGATTGCTTAGAGTATTAGGAAATGAATATACTGACTTACCTCATAAAGATAAAAAAGAATCATAAAAGTACATAATAATCTGAGTCATTTCATCATAGTAGAAATATAACCTGAAGAATTAAATCATGTGTGAAAGGTAAAACAACACATTTTAGCAGAATTTAATAATGTTTCCCAGTTATTTTTGTGGTTCATGAGTGATTAGGAGCTTGTAGGAATAAGTCTCAGAGTTACTAAGTAATGATTGGGTCATAATTATATTACAGATTAGTCTTAACTTGATTTTATTGATGAAAACCTAGCTGATCTATTTAATTTACAAAATTAGTAATCTGCTTCACTTCAGGAGACTTCATAACTTAAAAGATCGGGAGCCTTAAGAATATTCCCTGCTGTTTCTCTTTTGAAAAATATATCTCATATCAAGAGGCTTCATGATGATGCTAGTGGAGTGAAGGGAAAGGTGAAGATCAGAAACCACTGCAGATGCTTAGAGAAGCTTGTGTCCTAAGTACTTATCACACTTCTAGCTTCACATTCCTTTCCCAGGTAAAAAGTGGAACTAATGGAGAGGCAATGTAGTAAAAGCAGATTATGAAGTAGAATTCAGCCTTCCTTTCATTTTATCAGCATTAAATACTAGCATAAACATGTTTACTTTCTCTCTTTGGATGGAAAGGGGGCAGACTTGGTGTGCATTGTTTTTTGTTGTTATTTGTTTTTGTTTTTTTGTGGCCAGCCCTACTGAAGATCATTTTGAGCACAGAGGTGTTTCTTAATTTTCCTGTTCGCACGTCTTAATGTCCTTCCACAGAACAGAGTGGCCAAAGGAACAGTTTATCCCACCCTATGTCCCACGGTTCCGCAGCGGATGGGAGCCCCCCATGCTGAACTTCATGGGAACATCAGCGGAGCCGGATCTCTATCAACTGACTGAGTCTGTGGCCAACGCAGCGGAACATCATCGCAAGCAAGAAGCAAAAAGATCATCCACAGAGGTAGCCTTTCAGCATCACCTTTTGTGGGAAGAGCAATAATCTGTGCATTCTCTTGTAACTCTGATTGTGAGTTCTCACTTGATTGATCGGAAGGCTGTTCTCGAATCAATGACCAGATGTCCTGCTGCTCTCAGTTACCTCTCACCTCTTTGTCATGGTGACAGTTGCTCTGTTTCCCTGTGAAGCCCAAACCCAGCCCATATGTATCACACCTCCCAGCCTGCCAGCTCTCCTCCCTGGCCTTCGTGCCGTGCCCTTGAGCCCTGGTGATTCCGTCTTTTGGACTTTGTACTTTCTCTCCTCATCAGGAAATTGCCCCACTGCTGCTTGGCTCATGCTTTCTGTTTTCCTCTCGCATCATCAGACACTCAAGACAGTTCCTTGGACCCAGACCTCTAAGCCCATCCCAAGCAGCTTTTTGCTGAATGTCCCATTTCTTTCTTTCTTTTCTTTCTTTCTCTCTTTTTCTTTCTCTTTCTCTTCCTTCCTTCCTTCCTTCCTTTCTTTCTTTCTTTCTTTCTTTCTTTCTTTCTTTCTTTCTTTCTTTCTTTCTTTCTTTCTTTCTTTCTTTCTCTCTCTCTTTCTCTCTTTCTCTCTCTCTTTCTCTCTTTCTCTCTCTCTCTCTCTCCCCCCCCTCCCCCCCCTTCTTTCTCTTTCTTTCTTTTTCATTTTTTGGCTTCATTCTAAACCTCCCGAAGTCCTATCAGCCTGGCTAGAAGGCCAAAGCTTCTCTTGGACTCCAGTCCCAGGTCCAAACGATGATTTATAACACTATTACACCCTAAGGACATCATAAAATATACTGTATCTTTTACGATCTTTAGTAAGCTTTGGACTATAACTTGTTGGGGGAGCAAATTGAGGGATTGCAATTGAGTATGTTATTTCTTCACATTCTTTAAAAATGATTTTTCTAGGACTCTTCTTGTTCTGACAGAAAAAACATTAAACACTACTTAAAGCTGAACCAAACTGAGAAGGATGATCAGAACCTGAGGGGTTAGATGAATGAGGTCTAGTTTGAAGAAGAAACAGAAAATTAATGACTAGATCCTCCTTGAAGTCCTGTTCATTTCCTTTATTTAATTCCTTAGATTAATTTTACAGATCCCTGTGGGTATTTACAGTGTAGGAAATATGATACCAAGGAATGAATTATCAAACCAGAGTAAATCCTCACTTTTAGGGAGGAACATTTACATAAATTTCTTAAAAATGTTTCTTTCAGCAATAGCCATAGTGTTAGAGAAGATTGGTTAAATTCTGAAACTTTAAAAATAAAGCAAATATACTGCTCTGAAAATAATCTTTTTCTACTGTAACTGTTTTTTTTTTTTTTTTTCTGGCAGCATATAATAGTAGGGGTGGATTCTGTAACTGCCCTTCCCTCTAATTGAGTGATTAAGAAGGTGACCTCACAGCTCTGGGCACTGGTTAGCAGACATATGTCCTTAGCTGTATTTTATAGTTCAGACCTCATCACAATGAATTTTCCTTCCTCGTAAAGGAGAAAATGTAATCAGACGTGAAATTATGATACACTTGCTGTTGCTATAGTTACAGCTGAGTATTTTCAAATCACAGAAATTTCTAGCTTACAGTCCTCATATCTTAAATAAGAAAATATATCCACTTTATAATGTATGCCTCAGAAATTCTCTTTTGTGAGTTCGTTTTCAATTTGTGTATTTAAGGAGAGAGTAATATGTTCTGGCTTCCAGTGTAAAAGTTTGTCTGCTCTCAGTGTATAAGTAACTTTAGAAGAAGAATTATTGAGAATTCTTCCTTGTAATGAGTTATCATTTTCCTGTCGTAAACTCTTTTCCATTTTATGACTTAAGCACTTATTCAGAGATTTGAAAAAAATGAATTGAAAAGCACGTGCTAGCAGTTCTAGGGGATTTTATGCCTTAAGATTTTGTTGGAAAAGAGGCCAAAGTAATGGTGATTTAAAAATGCGTAAAATGCAATCATCCCCAGAAGAGAGATAATATTATACTTTATTGCAACGATAAAAAATGCATTCAGGACAAGACTTGGGTAATTCAGGATCTGGTGGTTTTGTTTTGAACCGAAAGGCATAGGTGACAAGGAGTGACAAATATGGGTGGCAGTGCTCAGCTTCTTTCCTCCCTCTGAACCAGCAGCCGCCCTGAACACAGTTGTACAGTCATCACAGTTAGTCACTTAGCATCATTTCTCTCCTCCCTCCTAATATTCCCAGTCACTCTCAGGACCTAGTGACTTCATACTGTCTGACATCACTGTTATGTTCAGAGCTAGACAGGAGCTGTGGGTGATTCTGTCTCCTCATCTCCTCCATTTATAACAGTGTTTAATAAAAAATGGCCTGATCATCTAGTGCCTCTCTTGTCTCCTAGGGAAATGATAAACTGAATTAATTAAGCCATTTGTTTTTTATTTTATTTTTTAATTCCAGCTTTATGGAGGTGTAATTGACAAATAAAAACATAAGGTATTTAAAGTGTATATCGTAGTGATTTGATATATGTGTACACTGTGGGAGGATTTCCCCCCCATCTAGCTAATTAACACAGCCATCACTTCACATATTTATCTGTTGTTGTTGAGAACATTCAACTTCTACTCCCTTAGCAAATTTTAATTATATAATACAATGTCATCAACTATAGTCACGGCATTTTTATTAGATCCTCAGACCTTATTCATTTATAGCTGAAAATGTGTACCCTTTTACCAATCTCTCCCTCTTTCCCCCACCCCCAGCCCTGGTAACCATTTTACTGCTCTCTGTTTCTATGAGCTTGACTTTTTTTTCTTTTACTTTCCCCATATAAGTGATGTCATGTGGTATTTGTCTTTCTCTGTCTGCTTATTTTACTTAGTATTAAGTCCTCAAGATTTATCCATGTTGTCACAAATGGTAGGATTTTCTTCCTTCTCATGGCTGAATAATATTTCGTTGTATATACATACATACCACATCTTATCCACTCATCTGTGATGGATCCTTGGGTTTTTTCTGTATCTTGGCCATTATGAAGAATGCTGCAGTAAACCTTAGGGTTCAGCATTCTCTTTGAGATCCTAATTTCATTTTCTTCAGTATTATACCCTGTAGTGGGACTGCTGAGTTATATGGTAGTTCTATTTTAAATTTTTTGAGAAACTTCCATACTATTTTCATAGTGGCTGTACCAATTTACATTCCAACAACAGGGCACAAGGGTTCCCTTTCCTCCACATCCTTGCGAGTGCTTGTTCTCTCTTGTCTTTTTGACAGCAGCTATTATCAAGTGTGAGGTGATATCTCAAAGTGGTTTTCATTTGCATTTCCCTTGTGATTAGTGATGTTGAGTACCTTTACATATACCTGTTGACCATTTGTATGTTTTTGGAAAAATGTCTGTTCAGTTCCGCTGTCCGTTTCTTAATTGGATTGTTTGCTTTTTGCTGTTGAGTTATATAAGTTCTTTATGTATTTTGGATATTAACCCCTTATCAGATATCTGATCAGGGAAATGATTTCTCCCATTCCATAGATTGCCTTTTCACTTCATTGATGGTTTAAGCTAACGTATTTAAGTGGTAAAAAATTGTTTATCTGTGTTTGTGTGTTAAGTGCAGTATCCTGATATATGTTCCATAGGAGTAATATATTATGGGTACTTTGACATCAATAGCAGTCCATGGGAGACACCTCACCTACACTCTCTGTGAATGAATTCAGCCCCGCTCCTGCCAACTTTGTGATTTGAATTAACTACAGTAAACAAGCAGTCAAACCTTTTCTAAAACATTCCCTATTTCAAATATTTTGTCCCCGTGAATCCATAAACAGCTGAAATAGCCAAGGAATTCCAACGCTTTAGGGTCTGTTGTGCATGTACCCTACTTCATTTTACATAAAGAAACAATACAAAATCCATAGATGAACTTGTTTTGTTTGGTTCTTCGCTTTTGCCCCATAGCTTTAAAGCCATGCTGCTTTAAAGATCTCGGTTCTCCCATAGATCTCGGTTCTCCCACCTAGCAGCCCAGTAGGCTCATGTCTGCCTTGTGTTAACTGAAAAAAGAAATGACTCCAGCATTGTCTTATTCTGGACTATAGACTATCAAGATCAATGTGCTTTTGCCTTTCTCTGTTATCCTTAACAGTAAATCTGATAATAGTGTTACCATTTAAAAATATTAAAAAATAGGGTCCATGTACATTTAAAGAATGAGAATAATGAGTGTATAATTTTAATCCATAGAGTTCAGATGATTTTCATGTGATAGTATTTACTTTGCTGGGTGGCAAGGGTCTATTTCTTAAACATAGAAAGTGAAAGTTAAGGGTTTTATTGTTGCTGTTTATTTATTTATTTATTTATTTATTTATTTATTTATTTATTTATTTTTTTGGGGGGGTACACCAGGTTCAATCATCTGTTTTTATACACATATCCCCGTATTCCCTCCCTTCCTTGACTCCCCCCACCTCAAGTCCCCCCCACCCTCCCCGCCCTAGTCCTCTAAGGCATCTTCCATCCTCGCGTTGGAATCCCTTTGTTATACAACTTCCCACTGACTCTTTTACAGTTGGTAGTATATATATGTCTGTGAGACTCTCTCGCTTCGTCTCAGTTTCCCCTTCACCCCCCGCCCCCTCCCATACCTCGAGTTCTCCAGTCCATTCTCTGTATCTGCATCCTTATTCTTGTCACTGAGTTCATCAGTACCATTTTTAGATTCCGTATATGTGAGTTAGCATACAATATTTGTCCTTCTCTTTCTGACTTACTTCACTATGTATGACAGATTGTAGTTCTATCCACCTCATGACATATAGCTCCATCTCATCCCTTTTTATAGCTGAGTAATATTCCATTGTATATATATGCCACATCTTCTGTATCCATTCATTTGTTGATGGGCATTTCGGTTGCTTCCATGTCCTGGCTATTGTAAATAGTGCTGCAATAAACATTATGGTACACGTTTCTTTTGGGATTATGGTTTTCTTTGGGTATATGCCCAGGAGTGGGATTACTGGATCATATGGTAGTTCTATTTGTACTTTTTTAAGGAACCTCCAAATTGTTTTCCATAGTGGCTGTACCAACTTACAGTCCCACCAACAGTGCAGGAGAGTTCCCTTTTCTCCACACCCTCTCCAACATTTGTGGTTTCCAGACTTTGTGATGATGGCCATTCTGATTGGTGTGAGGTGATACCTCATTGTGGCTTTGACTTGCATTTCTCTGATGATGAGTGATGTTGAGCATCTTTTCATGTGTGTGTTGGCCATCTGTATGTCTTCTTTGGAGAAATGTCTATTTAGGTCTTCTGCCCATTTGTGGATTGGGTTATTGGCTTTTTTGGTATTAAGCTGCATGAGCTGCTTGTATATTTTGGAGGTTAATCCTTTGTCCGTTGTTTCATAGGCAATTATTTTTTCCCATTCTGAGGGTTGCCTTTTAGTCTTGTTTATGGTTTCTTTTGCTGTGCAAAAGCTTTTAAGTTTCATGAGGTCCCATTCGTTTATTCTTGATTTTATTTCCCTGATTCTAGGAGGTGGGTCAAAAAGGATGTTGCTTTGATGTATGTCATAGAGTGTTCTGCCTATGTTTTCCTCTAGGAGTTTGATAGTGTCTGGCCTTACATGTAGGTCTTTAATCCACTTGGAGTTTATTTTTGTGTATGGTGTTAGGAATTGTTCTAATTTCATTCTTTTACATGTTGCTGTCCAGTTTTCCCAGCACCACTTATTGAAGAGGCTGTCTTTTTTCCATTGTATACTCGTGCCTCCTTTGTCAAAGATAAGGTGCCCATATGTGTTTGGGCTTACTTCTGAGTTCTCTATTCTATTCCATTGATCGTCCTTTCTGTTTTTGTGCCAGTACCATACTGTCTTGATCACTATGGCCTTGTAGTATAGTTTGAAGTCAGGAAGCCTGATTCCACCAACTCCATGTTTCCTTCTCAAGATTGCTTTGGCTATTTGGGGTCTTTTGCGTTTCCATACAAATCGTAAGATTTCTTGCTCTAGTTCTGTGAAAAATGCCATTGGTAATTTGATCGGGATTGCATTGACTCTGTAAATTGCTTTGGGTAGTACAGACGTTTTCACTATGTTGATTCTTCCAATCCAGGAACATGGTATGTCCCTCCATCTGCTTGTGTCGTCTTTGATTTCTTTCATCAATGTCTTAAAGTTTTCTGCATACAGATCTTTTGCCTCCTTAGGCAGGTTTTTTCCTAGGTATTTTATTCTTTTTGTTGCAGTGGTGAATGGGAGAGTTTCCTTAATTTCTCTTTCTGCTCTTCCATTGTTAGTGTATAGGAATGCAAGAGATTTCTGTGCATTCATTTTGTATGCTGCTACTTTACTAAACTCATCAATTAGTGCTAGCAGTTTTCTGGTAGAGTCTTTCGGGTTTTCTATATATAATATCATGTCATCTGCAAAGAGTGACAATTTTACTTCTTCTTTTCCAATTTGGATTCCTTTTATTTCTTTTTCTTCTCTGATTGCTGTGGCTAAAACTTCCAAAACTATGTTGAATAACAGTGGTGAGAGTGGACACCCTTGTCTTGTTCCTGTTCTTAGAGGGAATTCTTCCAGTTTTTCCCCATTGAGAACGATGTTGGCTTTTGGTTTTTCATATATGGCTTTTATTATGTTGAGGTAATTTCCTTCTATGCCCATTTTCTGGAGAGCTTTTATCATAAATGGATGTTGAACTTTGTCAAACGCTTTTTCTGCATCTATTGAAATGATCATATGGTTTTTATCCTTCAATTTGTTGATATGATGTATCACGTTGATTGATTTGTGTATATTGAAGAATCCTTGCATCCCAGGGATAAACCCCACTTGATCATGGTGTATGATTTTTTTAATGTGCTGTTGGAGTCTGTTAGCTAGTATTTTGTTGAGGATTTTTGCATCTGTATTCATCAGTGATATTGGTCTGTAGTTTTCTTTTTTTGTATCATCTTTGCCTGGTTTTGGTATCAGGGTGATGGTGGCCTTGTAGAATGAGTTTGGGAGTGTTCCGCCTTCTGCAATATTTTGGAAGAGTTTGAGAAGGATAGGTGTTAACTCTTCTCGAAATGTTTGATAGAATTCGCCTGTGAACCCATGTGGTCCTGGGCTTTTGTGTGTTCGGAGATTTTTAATCACTGCCTCAATTTCTGTACTTGTGATTGGTCTGTTCATGGTTTCTATTTCTTCCTGGTTCAGTCTTGGAAGATTGTATTTTTCTAAGAATGTATCCATTTCTTCCAGGTTATCCAATTTATTGGCATATAGTTGCTTGTAGTAGTCTCTCATGATGTTTTGTATTTCTGAGGTGTCCGTTGTTACTTCTCCTTTTTCATTTCTAATTCTGTTGATTTGCATCTTCTCCCTTTTTTTCTTGAGGAGTCTGGCTAATGGTTTATCAATTTTGTTAATCTTCTCAAAGAAGCAGCTTTTAGTTTTATTTATTTTTCTTATGGTTTCTTTCCTTTCTTTTTCATTTATTTCTGCTCTGATCTTTATGATTTCTTTCCTTCTGCTCCCTTTGGGGTTTCTTTGTTCTTCTTTCTCTAGTTGTTTTAGGTGTGAGGTTAGGTTGTTTATTCGATCATTTTCTTGTTTCTTAAGGTAGGACTGTATTGCTATAAACTTCCCTCTTAGAACTGCTTTTGCTGCATCCCATAGGTTTTGGGTTGTTGTGTTTTCATTGTCATTTGTTTCTAGATATTTTTTGATTTCCTCTTTGATTTCTTTAGTGATTCCTTGGTTGTTTAAGAGTGAATTGTTTAGCCTCCATGTGTTTTTATTTTTTGCAGTTTTTTTCCTGTAATTGATATCTAGTCTCATGGCATTGTGGTCTGAGAAGATGCTTGATATGATTTCAATTTTCTTGAATTTGCTGAGGTTTGATTTGTGACCCAAGATGTGATCTATCCTGGAAAATGTTCTGTGTGCACTTGAGAAGAAAGTGTAGTCTGTCGTTTTTGGATGGAATGTCCTATAAATATCAATTAAGTCGAGATGGTCTAATGTGTCATTTAAAGCTTGTGTGTCTTTATTGATTTTCTGTTTGGATGATCTGTCCATTGATGTAAGTGGGGTGTTCAAGTCTCCCACTATGATTGTGTTACTGTCGATGTCCCCTTTTATAGCTGTTTATTGTTGCTGTTTTTAAACCAGTTTTATTTTATACAAGCTGTTAAAGTCTGCCTAATACCAAAATCACCTATTACTGAAATCCCCAAGGAAAGAATTTATTGCTTTTATACATGGTTATTTCCTGAATTAAGATTTAGTCTTTGCTCTAATTTTCTTATTATAAATAAGTCTTTGACAAAAACATATTACCCCCATTTCATAATTTATTAACATATAATGGTCGGTCACTTGAAGATGAAACATCACAATGTAGTGGAGGGTTCTTGTTAACTGACGTCAGTCTCATTCAAATAGTATTGGTGATTCTTTAATCTTTCTTCCTCTGTCTTTCAGCACTCCAGTGCATCAGAGTATCCTCCAGCTGATGGGTATGCAGCACTCAGTAACATTTATGGAAGAGGGCCTCAGTTGGACCAAGGGGAAGCCTCTGTTCCTTTTAAGCCAACTCCTCATCGTCATGTAGATAGGTAACATTTCACGGGCATCATTTGGAGAGCAGTGGATGATTATCTCTGGTTTAATGCAAATAGAGGTGCCAGTGTCTGTATTGTTCACTACCTCTTTAAACTTCTCATCTATTAATTGTTTGTTGAAGTTTCAATTGTTCCAGTCCAAAGAAGAGGGGATATACATATACGTATAGCTGCTTCAGTTTGCTGTACAATAGAAGCTAACAATACTATAAAGCAACTATACTCCAATAAAAATTTTTAAAAATAAAAAATAAAAAAAAGAAAGTTTCAGTTGTTCTTTTATAGAGCTGGCTTTGATGAACAAGTCTCCAGTCTATAATTCTAACTTAGTGCAAATGCCATTGGATGACTTTCCATTTTTTAAAAGATGCTGCTAACAAAATCTGTGAATTAAGAAGAAGAATTGTTTTGAAACTCTCTAGTTTTCACCAGATGGTCTCTAAGGATCTTTCCATTTCTGTAACTTCAAAAGGAAATAATTTCCATCTTTATCTCCCCCTACAAAAAACAAACAAACCTTCCTTTAGATAGAAGTATTTAAACTAAATATAAACTGAATATTTAAACAGAATCAATGCCTTATTTGCCATTTTTGCCATTTCATCCTATATTTTATTTTCACTTTCCAGTTTTACATTTCATTTATTTTCCCGTATTTACTCGCTCAAAAAATTCATTGTAGGCAAAAATGGAGATTTGAGATGGAGAAGAAATAAATTGAATTGGAATAGGTTCACTTTTTCAATCTTGTTTCCAGTGTAAACTGCATATGAGGTTTACAGAGGCCAACCCATACACATAAGAGAAAGAAAAAGGTGAAGTATTGATAACAAGGATAAGGGAGAATGATCATTCAGATGAAGCGGGGTAGAGAGCTTGTCCAAGTACTTTCCTACCTCAAAGCCTCTCTTACTATGAGTGTCACGTGCCCTTAATTTCTTTTCAGTATATTCTTTTCTTAATAGAATCTAAATAAGGTGGGATTTAAAGTTTTGGGTTTTTGTCAGGAATGATAATAGAGGTAATACTTAAGTAAAATGATGTGGAAATTATACAGTTATTATTCTAAGGGCACCAGTAACATATTAAATTGAGTACAAAGAAAAGTCAGCAATGAGTAATACATTTTGAAAATGCCAACATATGAAAGAAGTTTTAATTGTAGATTCAATTTTCAGGAGATACAGGTGAAAATCAGTTTTGAAGTTTAAAAATTATTTCATTGAAATTCTTTTTGAGCAACTTGTTCCTCATCCTAGTATTTTCTTTTTCCTTTTTTTCTGTCTTAGCTGTCAGTATTCTAGAAATTATTTCAGACTAGTGAAGGAAATTCCATAAAGGGATATTCAAGTATATAGATCTTAAGACTGTCAGAGAAAGAATTTTTTTAAGGGGTAAATTGTACTGATATATCTCCATTGTCTTTATGGGTTCAGTCTCTCAGCTGGGCTGTTATAATAGGAGCTGGGTTGTTAATAGACGCCTGGATCATTGATGTTGCTAAGAAAATTTGTCATCATTATTGCAAAAACTGTCTGAAAGTTCTGGTCTGATATGTAATACAGGGTTTGGAATTTCTTTTCTTAATAATTATTATTAAACTTATTACATACCAGGAATGCAGTAAATACCATATGAAGTATATTCACTCTTCAGTGAAATTACAGTGTCATTTAGGGATACCACCTATAGAATTTAGAGCCCTCATCTTTGAGGGTATTGTTTACTGTATTCAAAAGCAATTTGTGTTTTAGAAAAGTCTCAGATCATTGCTGTCTTTGTGTCTAGTCTATATCAGGTGTGTATCTATTACTTCAAATCAGAAACAGAAACCATACATTTTGATACATTCTAGATCTCTTAAGAAACTTTGGTATATCTGAAAAATTATAAAGCGTGATTTTCAGATTGATAACTATGGTCAGTGTCTTACCCATATTTAATCTATAGAGGATAAGAAACTGTAAACCGTAAAGATCTGTAAATTCTAAAGCACTCTGTAAGTGCGTGCTGGGCCGTCACTTCTGAGACATGCAAGATAGCAAAGACTTCAAAGACAACTACAGTCAATGTTTCTTTTAAACAACCCGTTGATTCACATACACAGTGACAGAGACTTACTCTTCCCTTTGTTGTACAGTACACTCAACTCTCTGTTATTAGCAGTGATTCCTTTCCAGGTCATAGGAGATAAGAACATGAGAGAGAAGAGAAAGATAGAAAACTGAAGTTACTACTGTTTTGCTAATCTTTGGAGTGATTGAAACATCTCATCCCCCTCAAATGAAATTTTAATGGAACGTGATCATATAAAACTAGAGATAGGGGTAGGAAATCCATGGAACATGGTTTAAAATGTATTATTATTAATAATATATAATAATTTGGCCATAATTTCACTTTTTCCACATTTTCTTAGTTTTTTAATATGCCAAGAATTGCCAATATGGCTTACAGGTTATGATTTGCCTTTGTTCCTGTTTCTCTTCTCCTGGAGTTACTATCCAGGAGGTAGCCGATTCCCTATGATGACAGGATATATTGTGCCCACAACTGTCCCGCAGGCCCCACTGTGATTCAGTATTTTAGATGACCTTGGTAGGCAGCGAGCAGAATGGCCTCTTGACAGGGAAGGATGACCAGACATCGTTAGCTCCTTCCTTACAGAGATGTATGAGGAAATGTGGGAATGTAAATGGAGGAGAAGATTAGGGAGTAAAATTAATTAAAAAATAATTCTAATTATTATTTCGTTATTGAAGTGAAGCAAATATTAGTACATTGTTGATATATCAGGGTTTGTTATATTATAAAAAAGCATTTTAAAATTATGTTGTTAAATCTATTAATGGTCATTTAATGATTAAAAACGTATTTGGTTTTTATTTTTTTTGTTTGTTTTTATGTTTATTTTTTATTTATTTTTTTATTTTTTTAAGCTCTTTATTGGAGTATCATTGCTTTACACTGTTGTGCCAGTTGAAGTGTTTGGTTTTTAAAGAAAATTTTCTTTTTTAAAAAAAAATGTACAGCTATTCTTACTCTTAAAATAAGTTTATAGTGAATTAATTAATTAAGAAGTGTTATTGGTCTTGGACTTAATCCATATCTTCCTTTGCATTTTAGACAACTGGACAAAGCTTTCCTGAGAATTGACACTTAGTCATAATTTTTTCATATATATTTGGGTTAATAAATTGAAGACATTGCTTGAATTAGTGAAATCAACATATAATTTAAATGACTGCTTTAGAAATTATCTTCAGTCTCCTTTAATTTTATGAAAAATGATAACATTGACCATTATCCTTGTTCTTTCATGGTAAAAATGCTGGTTAACAAAGCAGTATCCAGTATTTTGGATATTGGATTTAATGGACCAAGAATTCATAGATTTGCATTCCAGATTTGGCTTAGCACTAACTAGCATTGTGATTTTGCATTATTTATTTTTGCCCTAGCTATTGTTTGTTCATTTTAATGGTAAAATCTCCAAAATCTAATAAAATTAAGTACTCATATTCTCATATTCTATAAAATATAATAAAATTAACTACTATCTAAATAATTTGTTCAAATGGTTTCTGGTAGGAATTGTCCTGCCTTGGTGTTTTACTTCTGTTTTCAACCTTTAGGGATAGCTAGCAGGATGATCATCTTTTTTCTTTCTTTTTGTAGAAATTATGATCTACAACCCAAGAAATATGCCAAGTCCAAGTATGACTTTGTGGCAAGGAACAACAGTGAGCTCTCAGTTCAAAAGGATGATATTTTAGAGGTAATATAATTTTACCTTTGTTATACCTTTAATAAAGTGGATTTCTTGTATTCCTCCTCTGGTATATACCTAAACCTTCCTCAAAGAAATGCTGAGATCAAGAAATTATTCTTCAGGATTATTTTATTTTACCAAGGATATAGCATATTACAGATACCTCTATCTATTTAGGTGGGGTAGCTGCTTTATCTGTTTTCTGTTTGTTTGGGAGGCAGGGTTGGATTTCTCAGCTTACTTTGCCCTCTTCCTTCTTCTGGACTTTATTTATTCTGGAATCAAGGCTAGTTATCACTTCAGATGTAGATGCACCATAGTATTTTAATAAGAGAAAACATTTCCTCCTTCCTATTTTAGTACCCTTGCACAAATGTAACCAGCAGCGAGTGTGCTACTGGTTTCAGAAATAATCTATAGTGACTCCCAAATCTCTTTCTTCAGTTATAACTGAGAGTTCATCTTCTCTAATATACAATGTGGCATAGTTACAGTAGTTTTTGTAAAAAAAAAAAAATGTTTTTTATACCTTTCCTCTCTGTTCTAAGGATAAAGACAATAGACCTTTTCCAAGTAACTCTTCTTAAGTACTTCAGATACTGCGAATAGTTAAGCATTCTTGGGAAGTAATATGGACCTTGGGTAGAGAGGTACCATACCTGTTCTATACTAGGAATTGTAATTTTTTTTTTAATTAATTAACTTATTTATTTATTGGCTGCATTGGGTCTTCATTGCTGCGTGCAGGCTCTCTCTAGTTGTGGCAAGTGGGGGCTAGCTACAGTGTTGTGGTGCATGGGCTTCTCATTGTGGTGGCTTCTCTGGTTACGAAGCATGGGCTCTAGGCACGTGGGCTTCAACAGTTGCAGCACACAAGCTCAGTAGTTGTGGCTCGCGGGCTCTAGAGCACAGGCTCAGTAGTTGTGGCACACAGGCTTAGTTGCTCTGCAGCATGTGGGGTCTTCCTGGACCGCGTCCCCTGCATTGGCAGGCAGATTCTTAAACACTGTGCCACCAGAGAAGTCCAGTAATTGTAGTTCTTAGTGTAACTCCTGGGAATCATTTAACCCACAGTATGTTGATGCTGAGTCAGCATATTAAAAGGGAAAACATTTTCTTGGACTAAGACTAAAAATCGGACTTCCTCCATAGATTGGTTTTGGTACAGAAATGACGCCTTCATTTTCTTATATGATGACAGATCCTTGATGACAGGAAGCAATGGTGGAAAGTCCGAAATGCAAGCGGAGACTCTGGATTTGTGCCAAATAACATTTTGGATATCGTGAGACCTCCAGAGTCTGGATTAGGGCGTGCTGATCCACCTTACACGCATACCATCCAGGTAATGACAATTTTTGAGCAAAGCTTAACTTTTTCAGGTTTTCTAATTCATCGCTCCTAATCAGGACTTAAACACTTTTTATGTATTAGTCATTTTGAGACTTAATTGATTATATAATTTATACCTTTTTTTTCTAGGATAACTGGGGGACAGTGGCTAGGGACATAAGGAAGAATTATACATATGTTTTCCTGATTTACTTCATCAGGAAATTGCTCCAAATGTGTATCTCAGTGACTGTTCCTCTGAATGCTGTTTTTCTCTCCCCTATAATATTTTTGACATTTGGAGAAATAGTATTTCTGCCTCTTACTCTTACCCACAGCCCCCTTTTCCAAGGGTCGTGATAGGGGACAGCACTGAGACAGTGGCTGGAGTGTCTACCGGTTCATCTTCACCAGCCTTTGCTCTCATCCTCTGTATAGACTTTGATTATAGCCTGTTTGCTTTCAACCTTCCAACTACCGAATCCTAATCCCTTTTAAAAAAACTACCTTCACATGGTAGACCCTCCACCTATTTCTCCGCACCATTATCTTTCTTCAGATGTGGTAATCACAGGAGCTCAGGGCCACCACCATGTGCTTTTAAATCTGCAGCAGGATCTCTAGAGTTGGACCTGCCAGCAGAGACAGAATGGATGGACTGTCCCAGGCTTAGCCTCTGAACCTGTGGTAGATACTTTCTTAGGAAAATTCTTTTCCTTTTCAGAATCTTGAGCAAAAATCACATCTGACCCTATAAATATGTCATAAATTTGAGCAGAAGCTGAACCTGCAGAGAATATGCAGTGAAATAGTGAAATTTCATGCCTAGGATTAGTAAAATAAAGCCTCTCCAAACCTAGAACTGTGGTCATGTGCTGCTGTGACCATTCTGTAAGGACTTCTGGCTCCTCGTGGTGTTCAAGCCCAGCGCAGGTCCCACACTTATCCAGAGAGACTTTTGGCCTTATTAGGATTTGAGAATCACACAAACATTTAAAATAAAGAATTGGTATACAATCTATATATCTTGATAACTTACAGCAATGGCAGTGGGAATTCTGTTTGCTGTGCTTATGTTTGGGCTGATGTGCATATATATTATATACTTATTTGATGTTCATCATTTGTCATTAGCTGTTGATGCCAAAGAAGGAGTTTGAGTTGTTCAAGGTACGGTCTCCTCCATTTCCCATGGATTTTTGAAGTGATTTTTCCAACTTAGTCTTAATACCTTTTTCTTTCCTAAGTTCTTTCTTTTCTGATTTTGTGATGTGGTTACCTGACATAATACAGACTCCTCTCTGGTTTGTAAATACCAATTTTTCGTGTTTTTTCCTATAGAGATTTTGGCTGAATGCCTTAAGCAATGTTAAGTAGCGTGTGCCTAAACCAGTGATGGAGTTTATACCCTTTGGGCTATATGAACTGTTTTTAATATTTAACTCACGATAAACAGTAAAAAGCAGTATTCACAAAGGCTATCTCTAGTTGCTGCACGTGAGCAGAAGCCCAGATTTTATATACAAAATGTTGGAAACAGCCAAGTTTGTTCTTGTTTGTGTGCATGGTTGCTAGGAATGGCAAACTCCCATAAAATAAGATAACTAAAACTTGCAAATGCTAACGTGAATTCTAAGTATTTTCCCCTCCTGAGATTTCCTAGGGAATTGAACCTCTCTTACCTTTTCCTGTTTACTGTGCAGTCTTGTTTTTTTCTCCAATTTGGATTCCTGGCTTGGGCTGTAAGTTGACTTTTCCTTTTAAAGGTTGCTTCTGTCTAAAAATGAACCAGAACTATTAATACATATCATAGGTAGAGTACTTTTGAGAACATAAAATCTTTTTCTCCTTTCTTGAACAGAGCCTCAGCTTATATTTTTGTCAACTTTGGCAAAACCAAGAAATTTTTTAAGTGCTCACAAGTTTCAGGAGTTTGTTTGGCTACTTTATGTAAATAGAAACTTGTACGGATTGCTTGTTTGGGCTGTCTCCTTTTAAACTTTTCAACACTATCTGACTGTCCGCTGAAATTTTCTGGATATAGCTGTGAAAGCAGTGATGTACGTAGAAATGTGTATAGAAGCTCTGTGTGTGTGTGTGTGTATGTGTGAGTGCGTGTGTTTAGGTTGAAAGCTCTACTTTTAAAAGGTATTTAAAACAATCTATTTTTTAACACCTCCTGAAAAATTTGGTAGCAGCCCAACAAGACCACCAAAATCTTGTAAAATTTTAATAACCAAGCTTGAGAATCTGCTATCTGTTTCCTGGCATAAACATAATTCTAAAAGGATTCTTATTCTCAAAGCATTTATAACACACACAGAAAAAAAAAAAAAAGACTAGATAGAGTAAGATGGGAAAAAAATCACCTTCAGAAATCTATGCCAGTTATTTTATATCTCTACAACAGTGTTACCAGACACTTTTATCTAAAATATCTAAAGAAAAAGCCTGCAGCTTATTTCAGAATGACAATAAATATACCACCCTATTTCTATAGATTCTGGTAATTAACACCTAGTCTCGTAGGACCCCACTAGTACAAGCAGATCAAAAGCGATTCTATGTCTTGTTTATCTTTTCATTCATTCACCCCACAAATACTTGAGTGCCAGCATCTCGCACTTGATGAAAAGAAAGAAATCCTAGCACCGAGCAGATCTTCCATAAAAGCCTGCTGCCTGGAATCGAATCTCCAGGCCATCCGCCCTGGCTTTGCCCCTCCCTTTGTGTTTCTGTATCAGGACCAGTGACCCTCTCTCTGCTCAGAAGTGGCGGACACTTTTCACCCTGTCTCATCCATCCAATGATATCAAAGTTTTACAGAAGTTTAAAGAAACTTCTTCCAAAAACATTTTAGATCCCTGTGCTGTACTACAGAAAGATGCCCAGGCTATATGCCACATCCTTTAAGGACATCACAGATACCCGTGGAGTTAAATCCTACAAGAACCTTGGGAAGTAGGCACATTTTATTATGAGAAAAAGTAGGTACAGAGAAGTAACTTGCCCACAGTTACACAGCTGCATAAAGCCAAGATGGGGCCCCAGGACTCTGGAATCAGAACCCATGCTCTGATACGCGCCACAGTCATGGGGAATAGTGCTTAGAGAAGAGGCGCTTAATTCCTTAACTTGGGATATCCAGTTTTCTGTAATTTACAAGAATCTTTTGATGTTCCCAACCACCTGCCCTTTATTACAAAACTTCTCTATAACCTGGCTCCCCGCCCCCTTCACCTCCTCCGAGCAGCTCTCTCAGGGTTACTTGAGATGCTACCTCCCGGGTTTGAAGTCCTAAAAATTCTCACCGAATAAAACATAACTCTTCAAAAAGAAAAATGATTGATATCCCATTTTATACAGACATATAGTTTTTCACTGTATGAATGCTTAAAGTGATACTTTCTCAGAATAGGTTTACCTTGCATCGTACTGTGATCAAAGTTGATCTGACCAGTCACCATCCTTGGAATTGGATTTTTGCTTTATACCTCCATTCCTTCGGTTTCATTCATTGTTTCATCTTTCAATCATTTAGAAAAATAACCCAAATTATATAATTCACTTAGAAAGTAGGCTTTTTTTGGAATGGTGTCAATAAGGAAATTAGATGTGAACCATTTCCATGTAGCATCTACAAGGAACCAAATTTTAAAAAGGCACAGGGTTAGGACTGTTATTTTCATACACTTACGTTTCCTGTAAATAAGTGTGTAGAAATAATGGCAGTTGCTGGAGGAAGGGCCCAAGAGCAGCCCTAGCCTGCGGCTCACACACTGTTGGTTAGAGGTTCTCTCCTGTTGGCAGGGATGCTCATACCTGGCACCAGTCACAAATAGGTGTTGAGATGCCACCTGGCGTCCCTGCGAGTCCAGGCTATTTAATATCCTCACATTTGGAGTGATTTTTAACAGCTCTGTAAAAACAGCCATTCTCACCGAAAGTGTTTTTCCCCATGGTTTCAGCAAAGTCTTAAAAATGAAAGACTTTGCTGAAAGATGTGGAACATAAAAAAAAGATTGGGTGAAACTGCAGGGATAAGGATGTAAATGTTTGTGAGAGATGATGGAGAAACGAAGATAAATGATGTATCTTTTGATGAAAATACTGTTGTCGAGTATTCCAGGGCTTTAGCGTGCTTTCGCTGGGCAACACGTGGACATCCAGGGTGCTTCCTCCCCATCTGGATTCTACTTACCATATCAAGTTTCCTGATATGTCTTTTGACTTGATTCCCGACTTGATTCCCTGACCTCTTGCACTTTGACTGTTCATCTACCAGAATCGCCTTTTTACCGACATAGATTCTCATGTTATACACCAAGAGCAGAAACCAACCCCTGCCCTTCCGATATCCTCAGAGGCTTGACTCAAGAACTCTTTTATTTATTATTAATTATTAAGTCTAGGTGCTTATTATTATTATAGATATGCTTACTCTACCAAGAAGCAAATAATTTTGAATGTCTGATCATTATGGGCCTATAAATTCAACAGAAAGTTTCCCTGTCTGCTCTGTTTCTTTTTTTTTTTTTTTTTTTGTCTGCTCTGTTTCTAAGCAAGAGATATTATGATATTGTGGAAAGGGCTCCAAACTAGGTTCTGGTGGATGAGGATTGCATCCTGGCTCTGCCACTGTGAGCTTAAAGAAAACATCTTATTTTCCTGTGCTCCAATTTGCTGATTTGTGAAATGAAGCCAAGTTTTATGATCTCCACAATCCAGTCGAGATATAAAATTTTGTTGTTTTCTATATACATGTTAAAATAATCCTAAATTAAAAGTGGAAATGTTTTCTTCAGTTGAATACTAAACTACCAGCACTACTAATTTCAGTTCCTGTTATGAATTCTCTGTTTTTCAAGCTCAATCCAGAAATTCAGTTACTGCTAGACAGACAGAGAGGATGAATTTACTAGAGATGTCTTTATATTCATTCCAGCAGACCAACTTCCTGATAATATTTAGTGCTTAAAAAAACGTTTGAAGGTAATCTTAGAACACTCTAGTCATCTATTAATTAGAGGCATGGTCTTTAGACAGGGATGGTTACTTTTTCTTCTGCTTCATGTGTTGACATTTTCCCAAATATTTCTTGCAATAATTTGAGTAATACCTACTCTCTCTCTTTCCATAAATATGTATAAATTACTGCCCAACATGCACATGTACAGAATTATAGTTTTTTTATATTTGTTTAATTATTTACAAGTTCAACTCACTAAAACACACCATGATATATATTTCCTTCTGTAAATCAGCTTATAAGAAGAGTTAGTCTTACATTTAATGTACTCTAATTGTATCTTTATAAGCTTTAAGAATAAGATGAACCATTATCTTAATATTTTTAAAACATAATACTCAGGATACTCAAATAGTTACTGAAATACTCCACAACGTTTATACTGTAGTGTGAGTCTATATAATTAGTTTTCCATGGCTAGATAGTGGTGGAAATTAATTATATATTTACAGGCGCCTTCCCTGGTTGATTTGTGGGGAGGTTATTTTACTGTCAAAAACTAATTTGCTCACGGTTTCCGATATTTGACGTGAAGTATAATTGATATTATTTTAGTTCCATCTCCTATGTTAAATTTTCTCATTTGATGTGGTTTGCTCCATTTTCCTAATAGCAATTACTTGGCGAGCTGTCAGAGGTAACCCACATTTGTTCCCTCAAGGCACTTCTTTTTAATGTAATTTTTTGGTTTCAAACTCTGGACTTAACACCCTCCAAATGTTCCAGCTGTGACTAGTTTTCACTGCAGAATGCCAAAGAGACTAAATTTAGAGGGAAAAAAAATGTGTAGATTCCATTTTTAAGAACAGTTCAATTTTACTGGCTTTGTTGGGTCTGCTTGCATAATTTCCCCTCTGAGGCAGTATCTTGCATAAATCAGAAGCTTATCTCCAGATTTCTTTCTTTACTCCTTGAGAATTTCTACTCAGCCTTAGTGGCTAAAGAAAAGTAACTCATTTGGACTTAATTATCAACAGTTAAGTTGGGAAGTGACAGTGATGGTACAAACGCAGAGCCACACCAAGGTGAACCATCATCCCAGTTTGCTCACAACTGAGGGATTTGGACGGACGTGGGCCTTTCAGTCCTGACACTGGGAGAGTCCCAGGCAAACTGGGAACAGCTGGTCAAGGTTTCTTTTTGGATTTGGAGATGCAGCACCCTTGGTTCAGGGGAAGAACGCTTAGGGTGGAGTTCTGCTCTCCAATACTTTCCATCAGTTGAGGGGCCGTCAGTTCTCTACCTCCAACCAGATATAACCAAGAGACAGAAATAGCAAAGGGCAAGGATGCAGATACAGAGAATGGACTGGAGAACTCGAGGTATGGGAGGGGGCGGGGGGTGAAGGGGAAACTGAGACGAAGCGAGAGAGTCTCACAGACATATATATACTACCAACTGTAGAATAGTCAGTGGGAAGTTGTTGTATAACAAAGGGAGTCCAACGCGAGGATGGAAGATGCCTTAGAGGACTGGGGCGGGGAGGGTGGGGGGGACTCGAGGGGGGAGAGTCAAGGAAGGGAGGGAATACGGGGATATGTGTATAAAAACAGATGATTGAACCTGGTGTACCCCCCCAAAAAAATTAAATTAAAAATTAAATTAAATTAAATTAAAAAAATAAAATAAAAAATAAAAAAAAAGAAATAGCAAAGGGAAGAGCAGTAACTGGGTGGTAAGTAGAAGGGGGTGGAGAAGGTGGGGGGGACAGAGAAACGTCATTTCAGTAGTCAGTCCTGGTTCTGTCTCCTTTTCCATGGAAAAGCCGCCATGGTTTCAAAACAGGTCATAATGATTTGAAGAAGGCACTTCCCTGCCTTTTTCATTCCAGGGTTTGGAAGCATGAGGCAGGAAGCAGGACCAAAGAGAGGGGAAAATATGCAAGTAAATAATATTTATGACCTAATTCATGAAAAATTTTCATATGGTTTCTCCGTATATTTTATATATATATGTTATACGTATATAATATATATATATTTAAGCCTATGCTTCTGGCAGGTTATATTGATAAAGTTGTATTATATAGCAATGACAGATGAATGAAACGAGGCGCAGAAGATGTGAGCCTGTGTGCAGGCCTGATTGTGACAATAACACAGGTATTGAGTTTTTCACAGTATTATTTGATGGCCAGCAAAACACTAGCTATTTTTGTTTTTCTGAAAGCAGAAAATATGCATCATATCATGGAATGCAGAGCCAATAACATTTTTGGGTTTGTTTAAGCTTTCAAAGCAATAATTTAAACTCTGACAGTTTTGAAATCCTAATGTAAGAATTCACTAACCCTTCATGAAATTATGTGCCGAGGACATTCTTGTCAGGGAAACATTGCATATACATTAATCAGATGACTTTGGTGTGTGCTAAGTACTACATTTCGGTGATGTTTGCTGTATTTGGATTGCTCGAACTATATTATTGGCCCAAATATAGGAACATTGTTTTGTGGGTGACAATAATAATATAATACACTCGATTACTGAATATATTAGAAACGTTTCCAGGCCTTGAATGGCGGAGGGGTCAGCAACGTCTGTTTCTCTCCTAACTCCGTGGCTTACTTTGTGAACTCAACCCCTACTCCTTCCCTTCCTCTGCCGCTCTCCTCCTCCCTCCCATCCCTCTCCAAGAAATAGCAGCATGATAAATGCTTCTTTCAGTTCTTCTCCCATCCTTGCTTCATACCCTCCCACCTTCCCCACTCCCTGGAGGGTAAGTGGTAGCTTTTAAAGAGACAGCAGAGAATCAGGGCGGCCCCCTCTGGTTTCCACAGGTGTTACTCATTTGCCGTGAAGGTGCCTATGAGGATGGTGTGTTGTTTTCTAAGTAAGAATTAAAAAGTGATGTGTGTGTGGTGTGTGTATTTTGATGTTTTTGATCTCTGTGGAAATTGGGAAGGCCTCTTTCAAAATCAATATTATCTTATATTTGGGCCAATTTAGAAATTCAATATAAATTCTCTTCTAGCCAAAGGACCAGATTACCAAAAGGCCTACTTTTTGTATTTCATCTGCTACTCCTGAATTTTAAAATAATTAAAATCATGCCAGTGCAGTATCTCAACTGCACTTAGCTAAATTATAAGTCATTGCTCTGTATATTTGATTCTATCCAAAAAAAAAAAAAAAAGCCTTTTGAGAATTTGGAACTTATTCTAATTCAGTTATCTATTAAGATTATTTTGTTTAAAGTTTTAACTATTGTGTGTAGTTTAATAGGAAATATACACAGATACTATTTTAATATAGCCTAAGTCATGGTTTGAAAATTACTGAAGGTTATTATATATTCTATCACATCCACCTTTTTTCAGTATAAATCCCCACATGGACTTTTTTCTAGTAATATGCTTTTGAGATGTAGTCATAAACATTTAATTAAAGACTATGCCATTATCCTCACCGCATTTCCTATTTTAATAAGGAAACTTTCTAAGTTTAATAAATTAGCACTAAAATGCTGGCAGCAAGGGTTATGACTTGAAAATATTAACAATATTTTAAAATTTCTTATTTATTTTAAAACATAGTCCTTTTATCTACTGAAATATTATCACTCTTAACAAATTACTTGGAAACAGCAGAATTAAACACTTTTGAATATAACATACATTTAAAATAAAGAGTAAGTAGCATTTTCTGTTATTAATATTTAGACTTACTGTACAGTTAGAGGTTCTTATTAATGGGAACTATAAAATAATCAGAAATATTTTGACCTACCCTGATCTTGTGTGAATCCAGGTTCAAATTTAGTGGGGGTTTTTTTGACATTTATTGCTATTATTAATATTACTGTTTGCTATCAGTATATATTTTGACTCTTTAATTTACATTTTGATTTTCAATAAATGTGTAGAATACTTAAAAAGTAATTATTATTATATTATGTGGGCTTGGAGGGGTGTGTGTGTGTGTGTGTGTGTGTGTGTGTATACACACATGTATATATATACACACACACACATTTGCTATGGATTTGCAAGGAAGTTTACAAATAGCCAACAATGTCCTGTCAAAGTATAATTTGTTTTCCTAGCCTAGGTTTATATTTTCACAATTTCAACTTAATTATTTGTCTTTTTATAGAAACAAAGGATGGAGTATGGTCCGAGAGCAACTGACATTCCCTCTGCTCCATCACCTCCTCCAACACCAGCTCCTGTTCCTGTTCCCCTCCCACCTTCTGCTCCAGGACTTGTTCCCATGTCAAAGGTCCCAACAAATGTAACCCGTCAGAACAGCAGCTCCAGTGACAGTGGTGGCAGTATTGTGCGAGATAGCCAGCGACAAAAACAAGTTCCTGTGGACCGTAAGTTTCCCAGGGAGGCAAAAAAATATACAGTTTCTCCTGTGAATTAAAAGTACTGCTAAGTAAAAATTGTGTATTATTTGTTCTGCTGGTAATAAATATTATTAAATATACATAATAGTCCTTTATACTTGCATGGTACGTCATAGATTGCAAAGATTTTCACCTGGTTTCTCATCCTCCAAGTAATTCTGAGAAACAGAAAGTTCTGTCTGCTCTCTAATGTGTGTATTTCTACACGTATTCCAATATATTGTGGTGGCTAAATGCAGACCCTGGAGCCAGACGTGCTTGAGTTTGTATCGTGAAACGTCACTTGCTGGCCATGAGACCTTTAACAATGTAATAGTCCTCTCTATACTTTAATATCTGAAAAGTGGGGGAAAATAATGATATCTACTTCATAGCATGATTGTGAGGATTTCATGGAATAATGTATGCAAAGCACTTAGATCAGTTGTTCTCAGCCGGGGGTGATTTTGCCCCCTCCCCCTGGGGACATTTGGTGTTTGTCTGGAGACATATTTTGATCACAGTTGGGTGGATGCTACCGGCAACCAATAGGTAGAAGTTAGGGATGTAGTTAACAGCATCCTAAGATGAACAGGACAGCTCCCCCACACACATACACAACAGAATCATCTGGCCCAAGATATCAGTGGTACTGAGGATGGGAAAGCCTGATTGATTGTAACCAATATGACACATTATAAGCAGTTAGTAAATATGTGCTCTTATCATCATCAGTAGCACCATCACAGTTTTTCTGCTTCTCTTCCTCATATCTGCTATTCATATATATATTATAGACACACACACAACCACATTAGCTTAACATAACCAACCTGCCAATAGCAGTTTCACATTTGCCCCCCAAATTCAGATTTTATGTGATTTAGGCTTAAATTTCATATTTTTGTAAATTGAAGTTTTATTTTTCATGTGAGTGGTTAAATCTGAAAACCAGGTTTAAATAAATTAAAAGAAAAGACACAGTGGCCAACTTTGGATTATCCTTGTTAGTACTTGGGAACAGCAGTGTGGGTAATTTGAAAACTGAAGGTAATTCTCAGATAATTTTTATTTTGTTTTATCTTACGGTATATGGCTTGTATGTTTAATCTTCAAAGTGTGTTTTTAAAAATATAAAATTATTTTGCTTTATTGATACTTGACATATAAACATTCTTAGAAAACTAGATCTTGGAAGATATTTCCTCAATATGATAGAAGTATATAAAGTGTATGTGTGTAAAGGATATCTTTCATTCTCTCAAACAGCCTCTCCTAGGGTTTGGTTCTGGGTTCTTTTCTCATATAAACATACTTTTACTGTAGATGATCTCTCTATTTTCATTCCTTTCAATACTGTTTATACCGTTGGAAAAGGAGTGGCTTGAAAATTTGTCTTCATATCAAATCTCATCTCTGGCATCCAGAGTATGTCTTCATATCAAATCTTATCTCTGGCATCCAGAGTATCTGTATCTCATCTCAGATACAGGTTTTGAACTATTAACTTTATAGTTGAGAGTGGTTTCTTGAGATTCAGATTCTCATCTCAGTAAATCATAGTCCCATCTATTCAGTTGTGGTTATTCTTTTTTTTTTTTAACACTTCTTTATTATTTTATTTATTTATTTATTTATTATTTTTGGCTGCATTGGGTCTTTGTTGCTGTGCGTGAGCTTTCTCTAGTTTTGGCAAGCTGGGCTACTCTTCGTCGTGGTGTGCGGGCTTTTCATTGTGGTGGCTTCTCTTATTGCGGAGCATGGGCTCTAGGCACTCAGGCTTCAGTAGTTGTGGCACACAGTCTCAGTAGTTGTGGCTTGTGGGCTCTAGAGAGCAGGCTCAGTAGTTATAGTGCATGGGCTTAGTTGCTCTGAGGCATATGGGATCTTCCTGGACCAGGACTCGAACCTGTGTCCCCATCATTAGCAGGAAGATTCTTAACCACTGTGCCACCAGGGAAGTCCCCAGTTGTGGTCATTCTTGATAAATTAAAAATTTTTTAAAAAGAAGACTCTGAAACTATCATTATTTAATTGTTCTAGAAATTCTGGTTAAATGCAATAAGCACAAACCTACTTTTATATATTACTTTCTCAACTGAAGTATAACCAGTTTAAATTACCTTCTTATCCATATCTTGACCTTACCAAAGAAGTAATGGGAACTGAAGTTTTGGAATAACGATTAGCTCTTCCTGTGTGGCAAAAACAACTATGCCTGTGCGTGTGTGTGTGTGTGTGTATGAGAGAGAGTGTGTGTAAATACAATTGGCTACTCAATTTTAAAATATTTTTGTGTATTTTTTTAAAAGAGGCTTTATTTTTTTTTTTCAGACATGAAAGACATAGTTTTGAGATGAGAAAGTTCTCTAAATATTTTTACTGATTTCCCTAAGGAAAATTTTCCTCTCAGAAACTTTCTTCATTCTTACCACAAGTTTATAACATCTCCCTTCTTTGTTACGTCAGTGCGGTAATCTTTGACACGGTGGCACTTCTTTTCCAGGCCTGGGAGCAGGGTTCACAGGCATTCAGGCCCAATTTTGGAACAATCTGTGGGCTGGGACAACTTGTTCTTTCTCCTAGTCTAAGAAACTAAGAATAACCTAATGGGAAAGAGGCATGGTTAGAATACTTTAAAGATAGAGAACTCTCCTGATAATTGTGACTCATCATCTTCAAGTCTGTTTTTCATAAGCAAAAGGGTGACATTGGTACGTAAAACATAAACATCTCTCCCCAAATGAACACAAGTACTTGTTTCTTTAAACTAATAAAATTTTGCATTTACTTATATAACATTCCTTTTAAAGGTAGCTCAAAAGTGTAGTTTGGTATTAAAGATAATCCTTTTTATAAAACAAGTCTTTTCTTGATAGCTTTTTTTTCTTGACAACTTTCTTTTTAAGGTAACTCTGCTTCTTTAAACATTGGTTATTTGTTTATTTATTGATTTACTTATTTAATTTATTTATTGGTTGTGTTGGGTCTTTGTTGCTGTACATGGGTTTTCTCCTTGTGGTAAGCAAGGGCGACTCTTCGTTGTGGTGCGCGGGCTTCTCATTGCAGTGGCTTCTCTTGTGGAGCACGGGTTCTAGGCACACAAGCTTCAGTAGTTGTGGCATGTGGGTTCAGTAGTTGTGATGCATGGGCTTAGTTGCTTCACAGCATGTGGGACCTTCCCGGACCAGGGATCGAACCCGTGTCCCCAGCATTGGCAGGCAGATTCTTAACCACCACACAACCAGGGAAGTCCATGAGCACTTTTTTGAAGAACATTTCTTCTGAACGAATGTTGGGGCTTCCTCAACAGTCTTTTTCAAATGAAATAGACATGTTTCTTTATTGGTAACCAGGTTTCTTTCAAAATAAACATTTTGTACTACCTATGTTTTCTGCTTATGGCCTAGACTTCTGATAGGAGTAAACTGGAAGGGGCTGTAAGTTGAATACTCACCCATAAAAATGTTACCAAATAGCCATGAACAAGGAAAAAAAGTCAATAGGCCTATTTTTAAAATGTCACAAGTAGCGAGAGCCCGAGAGCCCGGCTCCTTTTCTGAAGTGTTACTACATTGATTCAAACCAGCTGCTTGGAGCCCTGTGTCATATAAACTATTCAATTTGACTTGTCATAGGATTCAAAAAGGTTCTCCTCTTATCACTTTTGAAGATAACAATGCTTCAGTTGTTTTGCATGTCTTCCATTTCCTTTGAAATGTTAGTCCCTTTATTTGAGTTTAATCTTTTGCAATCAGAAGTGTTGATTTAGAAAGAGGCGTAAAGTTAGTCTGGTGTGTAGTTATGTGCTAGAACATTGCAGTTGGAAACAAAAGCCAGGAACGCATTAGAAGAGGTTTTTATATTCCCTGAAAAGCGGTTATGCTGTGGACTGGAGATAATCCTGCAGTAGCTAAATCAACAGATGAGGAAATAAATCTTTTAGTGTGGTGATACTTTTTTTTTTATTTCTTTGAGATGTACTCCTGTGTTGTATGGCAGTGTGACTAAATTGTATGGATTTAAAAGAGTTAACTAATGAAATGCATGTCCTGTATTAATTAAATGTAACGATCAATAATATTCCCTCTCACTCTCTAGCCCCCTCATCCTCCCTCCCTCCTTTTCTCTTATTTCTCTTTCTTTCGACTTTTCTTCTTCAAAAGGTTTCCCAAGTACTTGAGACATTAAAAAAATTAGACTGAAATAACACTATCTGATTATTTCACACTTTCATTTATTTCCCTGGGGCACCAAACACTTTCTAAAATACTCCTCCTGAAAAAAAAATCAGAACAATGGTCACAAAAGCTCCCTTAGTGACCAGGTCACTTTCACTTGCCAAGTTAGTTAATTGCATTACTAAACCAGTTCTTTGTATTTAATCCTTGAAGGCAATATACAAATACTGTGTGTGTGTGTATCAAACTCACATTTTAAGAGCATCACTTTATCTGTAGTATTGAGAAAAGAATGAAGAGTGAAGAGTGGGGTTATGAGCGTAGGACCAGAGAGACGTGTGAATAGGCTGGTGACTCAGACCAAGCTGGTAGCAGAAAAAAATGGAGTGAAGTGATTGGATGTGTGGTGTCTTCTAATGGTAGGACCAACAGGATTTGCCAGTGGAGTGGATGGAGTCAAGGGCAAAGGGGAATCAGGCATACATCCATGTTATTTTGTTGGAGGAGTAAAATTACCAACTAAAAAAAATAGAATTAGCAACTAAATTGGGAAATCTAGCATAAAAGCAAGCTTCGGGAAGAAGATGAGTAACTCAGATGTGGGCACATTATATTTGAGGTATCTAATAGACATCCGGTGAATATATCAGGTAGACAGTTGATATATATGGGTCTAGAGTTCTGAGGACCAGCCTGGACTGGGGAAATAATTTGGGTAGTCATCTGCTTTTAAGTGGCACTTAAAGCCAGGAGACCAGGCACAACCATCATTGATGGAGTGAGTGCAGACAGAGAAGAGGTCCAAGGACTGTGTCCTAGAATGTTGGGGAGATGAGATGAGCGTCTGAGAAAAGGATGCTGAGTAGAGGCTGGTGAGACAGGAGGAAAATCAGAGAGTGTGGTGAACTGAAGGCCATAAGAAGGTGTTTCAGGGAGGGATTGCCTTCTTAAAATGTTGCTGGTGGATGAAATGAGGAAATGACTGAGAATCAACCATTGGAGTTTAGCAAAATGGAGGGGAGGGATGGGGCCAAAAAGCCTAGTTGCAGTGAATTTAAGAGGAAATTGGAGAAGGGGAGTTGGAGCTGGCTGGTATAGACAGCTTTTCATGGAGTGTTGCTAAAAGGGGAGCAGAGAAATGGGCAGTAGCTGGGAGGGGACCTGAGGTTAAGAAAGGGCTTATTTAAACGTGAGAGAAACAACAAAATAATAGCATGCTTGTAAGCGGATAAAATTATTCAGTAAAAGAGGAGAATTGAGAACATGGGAAAAGCAGGGGGGAAATTACTGTCCAAGTATTTAAACAGACCGAGGACATGGGGTCTAGTGCACATGTAAAGGGGTTGGCCTGAGGAGCGTGGAAACAGTTCATCTATAATGTAGCAGAAGGAAGGCCGGCAGAGTATACAGGAAAAGTGCTGGTGGTAAGGAGAGCTGCTAGGGGAACTTAGGGAGGTTTTCTTTTAACTTCTTTATTTTACTTGGAAATTATGCAAGTGAGATCATCAGCTCAGGGAGAGGACTGGGACCTGGGAATTGGAGGTTTGCAGAAGGAAGAAGATAGGAAATACTCGTCTGACAGTGGACAGTTATACGGTCCTGGGTAGGATTTCTCAACCTGAGTCCTATGGACGTTTGGGGCTGGATAATTCTCTGATGTATCAGTGTGACCTGTGTGCATTGCAGAATGTTTTGTGCATCCCAGGCCTCTGCCCACTGCATGATGGTAGCCACGTTCCCCCTTGCCTCCCGTTTATGACATCCCAAAGTGTCTCTAGCCATTGCCGGATGTCCCCTGGGGTCAAAATTTCCCCCAGTTGAAAACCAGTGGCCTCAGAAAAATGTAGTATGATCGTCAGGGAGCATTAACAGCCCGGGGGATGTTCCTGATCATGGATTTAACATAGCTCGCTCAGCACTGTTGTGTGCTATTCGGTGTGCAGGGGCAGCACAGAATAAGCAGGTAGTGGGATTTAACAAGGATGGGGGTTTTGTCAAATGAATACAGTGAAGAGAGAGAAGAGATGGGGTGATTTTAATAATTGATCATGGAGTTTATACTTGGTGAGGATAAAAGGAAAGGTGGTAGGAATACTAGATCATAAGTCCTGTTGGGGTCAAAGGATTCTTGGCATTGGGGTTCTAGAGAGAGTGACAATCGCTAGGGACTTTCAAAAATAACCTCCTCTATGTTGGTATCTAGGGAGGAAATCTCAGATGGAAGAAGTGCAGGATGAACTCATCCACAGACTGACCATTGGGCGGAGCGCTGCCCAGAAGAAGTTCCACGTGCCACGGCAGAATGTGCCAGTTGTCAATATCACGTATGACTCCACCCCAGAGGATGTGAAGACGTGGTTGCAGTCAAAGGGCTTCAACCCTGTGTAAGTGTCTCCGGGGATACTCTACAGCTCTGTGTGTACAACATGCAGTGTTTTCAGTCTGATCACTAAGATGTCAGAAGTGACTCTTTAAAAATGTGAGAACCCAAACTGCGTCTCTTTCTATGCTGAGGAAATGACTCTAGCCATTTATAGTTAAAAAAAAAAAATTGGAAGAAGCAGAAACAACTGTCATTTGGTGGCACCCCATTTTCTAGGTGGTGGTGTCTGGTCGTCATTGGTTCCTTAAGCAGTCTGTTGGCAGCTTTGAGGCTGGTGGCTGTCACTCTCCCTCAGAAGGTCACACAGGGTAGGATTGTGATCTTAGACTCCGAAGGCCACAGAGGACATATAGCAGAACCTTTCCTCCTGCTGCAGCATACACATTGCAGGCAAATAAAAAATAGATGACATTACTTATCGTTGGTTATAATCTAACAGAGCTTTTCTTTTAGGAACTGCACAGTGAATTTTCTATTTATCGATGATTAAAAATTTGTAAACATTCTTTTGTGTATTTGGTACACCTATTTGAAATTATGTATTTGAACTATTTGACTGCTACATAGTCAAGAGAACTTGACACATTATAAACTCAGCCAGCGTGACTGGAAAAATGAGGTACGCTGGTTAGTCCATCACCTGGCTGCTAGGAAGTTATTCATTCCTTCTATGAAACACCAAATTTCAAGGACTTGGCACTGCACAATAAGGACACTAAACCCAGGTGACTCTTTTTGTCTCTTCATGATCGATGATCTGACGTAGCCTCAGGGTCATTATCATGACAGTCCCTTGTCGTTGCCCTAAGCACTCTAGCACCATTTATGAGGCCCAGTGTATGGGACACCTAGAGAAGAGAGGTTGTAGCAGGACCAGACATTTTTCTTTTGTTTTTTCCAGACCATATTATCTATTTATTTAATTTATTTGTTTTTATTGAAGTATAGTTGATTTACAGTGTTGTGTTAGTTTCTGCTATACAGCAAAGTGGCTCAGTTATACAGCTGTATGCATTCTTTTTTATATTCTTTTCCATTATGACTTATCCCAGGATATTGAATATAGTTCTCTGTGCTATACAGTAGGTCCTCATGGTTTACCCGTTCTACATGTGATAGTTTGCATCTGTTAACCTCAAACTCCCAGTCCATCCCTCCCTCATCCCTCTCCCCATCAGCAACCACAAGTCGAGACAGCATTTTTAATATTCAGTTTCCTTCTTTTCCATCTTTTGTTTTTTCAGGACTGTCAATAGTCTTGGAGTATTAAATGGTGCACAACTTTTCTCTCTCAATAAAGATGAACTGAGAACCGTCTGCCCTGAAGGGGCCAGGGTCTTTAGCCAAATCACTGTACAGAAAGCTGCATTAGAGGTATGACTTGTCAACCTAAGGTGGTGTTTTTCTGCATTAGTCAAGAGTGTGGACTGCAATTTGAAAGCTCTGGAAAGAATGTTTATGTCCATGTTGGTCACTTCCTTTGCCTTTCATACAGAGCTGAATTCAACTTGATTCAGCTTTAGTAATCTGTCACTGGGGACCATTAGTGACCATTTTCAGGGAAATTAATTTGTTATAAGTGCTCCTATAACATGAAACTTGAGCTTCATATACTTTTGGACATCTAATGAAAAGCCTAATGTTCTCATTTTACATGTACTATTTCTGTAGGCATTTTATTTACTTACTTTGGGTGAGTAAATAACTTAAGAGGCCAGAACTCTTTTGCCTTAGCTTAATATTTAGTTTGGAGATTCTAGCAGGTTAGAGGTCATAAAGTCTTAAAACCGTGGCTGTGTGCCTTAGGCCTGCTTATGTATATAAATAATCAGAGGGAAAATATTAGGTAGGGATCACTGAAAATAGCAAGCCCTGAAGAGTAATTCTTTATAGTTGTTTCCATGAAAGCAAGAGAGTAAGTGTTTTCTAGATTGGATATACTCAAGCCTCCGATATCCTACTCTACTTAACACGGGCTGTGTAAGGGTAGTAGTTTCTAACTGTTACATCTCACAGCTCTTAATAGCTTTCATGAAAATTAAACTTGTACTCCAGTGATTGGCGTGCAATCAATATGTAATTATCTCTATCAGGTATATTGTATAAATTCAACAGTTAAATAACTCAGTAAAATAGCTTCATGCGTACAACCCTGTAACCGTTCTCAGTCAGGAGAAATTGTATTTCCCTTGGAAATGTTTCCTACAACACTCATCTCGGTTGATTCTATATTAGGCTTTTCGTATATTGAATGTGAGTCCGGATTGTATCTTTTCTGAGGCAGTTTTGTTACCATTCTGCCTTCTAATTTTATTGAGAATGTATAAATTCCTCCTCAAGGGTTATGATAGAGAGTTCCACATTCCTAACGCTTCTGAATTCCTTCAGTCCAGACTCCCCGTCACTGTCATTTGCCCTGACGTCCCGTGTCCCCCTGGCCTCTTGCTCCTGTTCCTCTGGATGTGAATTGAGGCAGAGACTTGCTACCTGAGGTTCTTCGTCTTCCCCAGGCACCTTCCCAGCATGTCCTTCTCTAGTTCATCGTTTAGGTTACTCACCAGTGTTGCCAGAGATTTCTGTAGATGAGAAAGGAATAAGGAGGGTGCATAGGGATTGTAGGTCAGGCTTGGAAAGGACAAAAGCCAACATGATGTCAGAGGGTCAGAGCCCTTTGGTATGAAGAAACTTGGTGTTTTTCGAGCCCAGTCTTTGGGCCTGATTTAGAATCCCCTGAGGTAGATAGATGCGTGTCTTGCTTGACCTAAAGAGCATTCTTTGATTTACCATCTTTTTGTGCTTTTTGTACAATCTCTTCTTTCTCCCAGGGAATCCGGAGCATTCCACACGCATTACTGATTTATCTTTAGCATGTTCAAGTGAAAGGCATGATGAATCAATTGCCTTAAGACAGTATAAGTGAAAATGTGATATGAGTAAAGTCCAGATTCATCACCTATATGAAGGACAGCCGTCAGTTTTCCCCTTAGAGACATGAAAGAAAAACACAAAGGACTTTTAGCCTGAGCCATTTCATTACATGATCTGCAGCCCACAAACCAGTAACCATCTTGTCTGAACCACGTTTGTTTTTCAGGATAACAGTGGCAGCTCTGAGTTGCAAGAAATCATGCGAAGACGACAGGAAAAAATCAGTGCTGCTGCTAGTGATTCAGGAGTAGAATCTTTTGATGAGGGAAGCAGTCACTAATTCATCTGTAAACTCCATTATTCTTGGCATCATTCCAACGTGCTTTGTTTTAAGAAGCCATGAAGGGAATGTCCGATTCTTATTTCTTGGTATACAGAATTTATCGCCATAAAGAAACAGTGCAAACATAAGTAAGCAGAGGACTTGCTTCTGGGCCCGTTATTTTTATTAAAACTAAAAAAATTGAAAACAAAATTTCTGACCTTGGGAAATATTTTGCCTACTTTACCAAGGTGAGGTTTCCTTTATTGGATTAATCATTTCATCCCCATCTCAATGCCTAAGCAGACGTTTTTGGACAGCAGCGAATTTATTTATTGCAACAAAACGGAGATATTGCCCATGATTCACAATCTAAACATTTTCAGTTTTGCCTGTTACTATGGTATATGTTATCCAAGGTGGAGCTTACTTTAGGCTAGCCTCTGCTTACTTAGGTCTCTTCTTCGACATACTCAATAATAGAATATTTAGATTTATTTAAAGTTCTTAATGCCAACAGTTTTTTAAAAAATCAAAACGTTTAATGAACTGTAAAATACAACAAGGCCTTGGACATACAAATAGAAACCTTTGGAGCATTCCCGAGACATTTTATTTGTCATGGCTCTGTTGATCCCAATTCCTTGTATAGCTTGTATTTTGATTTAGTTTATATTCTGCTTATTATCTATACTGTGTTCTTATATATGAGACAGCACAAGTGTACAAGAGGTCATATACATTCAAAATCTGTCACAGGAAATAGCCTGCATTGGTGTGTGCTACAGTATTCTGCTTAATGAAGGCCTCAGTTCTGAATATTGATATAACTAGTTAAGAGCAAATTGGGGCCATTTTATGTGTTTATCTGTGTCAAGTTTTTCTGGTAATAAGAAATAATCTACACATATTTTAATCCTGTGAAAGATTCTAGGTAGAAAAAAGAGACCTAACCTTCAACAAATGTTATTTTTGGAAACATGATTTTTGTCATTAAATGTTATATTATTTCACATATATAAAACAGATGTTATGTAAGAATGTTGTATATTTTAACATAAATCCATTTAGAGAGATTATCTAGATTCATTAATTTTCATAGTGCCTTTTTCACATGAGTCAGCTGGAAAGTCTGCAATAAACAGTATTTGCTGTATGTTAATAAATGGTTTCTCTCTCATTGGCAAAAGGGACCTTTGGCGTGGAGAGCAGGGATCAGGGTTGTGTGGAATGGGAAAAACAAAAGCCCACTCTCTTTTTTTTTTTTTTAACTGATTTCCAGTAGAGTTCTGAGTGGGTAGAAACCGCTCTAGAATACTTTCTTCAGTTGTTTCTCTTCTTTCCACCTCTCTTATATCATCATCATCTTTTCTTCTACCATCTAGTCACTGTTGGTCCCATTAGTAAAAACAAACATACGGTATTTGTGATTACGAAGTACTTGCACATAAATGCTTTGTTAGAGATCTACAATAATCTATGAGTTGTACTTTATAGATGAGGAGGCTTAGCTCCTAGAGGCTAATTTTCCCCAAATCATGAGGGATATGAGAGTCTCTTGTCTTCCATTTCTCCATATCTCCAAAGCGTTGTCCCTCGGACATAGTGAGGCAAACATGAGAATAAGAATTACTGTAGATCTTTCCCATTTCATAAGCACTGATGCACATTTATAACTTAGCCCTTATTGAAAATCTCTGAAGATGTAGGGATAAGACAAAAGAAATTAGGATAGAAAAGTTAAAATAACCTGTGTGTGATATAGCATATCTGTATCATTTATGTGTATCTTTATGTTATACAATTCCAAAGGAAAGTATCGCCAAAGTTATAACTGCAGGAAGTAGTTACCTCCCTCAGGGATGTTGGGACAAAGAAAAGAGTTGGGATAGAAGTTGCTGTATAACAAAGGGAGAGCAACTCGGTGATGGATGATGCCTTAGAGGGCCGGGACAGGGAGGGTGGGGGGGAGTTGAGGGAGGGAGGGAATATGGGGATATGTGTATAAATACAGCTGACTGACTTTGGTGTACCTCAAAAACTGGTACAAGAGTGTAAAGCTATTATATTCCAATTAAAAAAAAAAAAAAGCGCGAGGGAGCGTTTGGATCCAGACATCTGAGGAGTTAGGTCATGGGGATGAAAAGTTTGGAGGAAAGACCCCACAACTGGTAAACAAACTTCCCAGAAGGGGGCACAGCCTAACTGGTTCTGTTGCCTCAGGAATTCAGAAAAGAATTCAGCTGAAAAAATAGTCAGCAAATCCATGGAGCTGGGACTCAGACCACAGAGGAGAGCAGGCCAGGCAGCTGGAACTGGAATTTCTTGAGAGGCAACAAGGAGGCTGCTTCTGGGAATGGGGGTCACTGGAACCTGCTGGGAATCAATCACTATTTATAGAGTGAAGAACTATTATTAGGGTGATGTTGACGGAAACAGGAAGTGAAAGAGAGAAAAGCAAGTCCCTGTTCCCCTCTAGCTTCCTGTGTCCCTGTAGCCCACTTTTTGGACGGAATCTATTGGTCACCCACCTGGCAAAGCCCCAAACCACAGAGAATAAAGGGGTAGATTTGAAACTGAGAGAACAGCTCAATAACCAACCTATCTCCACTCAGGCTACTTAGCTTATATATGTACTCTTTTATACATCTTTGAAATTCTATAAAATGATTTTTAAATGTTTATACTTTTATCTAAGATGCAGTCATCCTTCTCTGTTGTTTAAACAGTATTTAACATAAGGAATTGGTTAAATAGGCAAAAAGAAAACACTGTGATACCACAGAGGTAGTAATAGCAGGAAAACAGCCCCCGCCTCCTGGGCTAGGTTTGCACAGGAAAAGGGTCGGGTTTATCAGCATTTAGAAGCCTGGAGAAGGGAAGTGCCCTGGGACCTGGGCACAGACCACTGAAGAAGAGGCATTGTCTGTGTTGGTGCTGATGCCTCCAGAGCACCGAGGCAAGACCCCCTGTAGAGCTGGGACAGGGACTTGAAGAGAGGGAGGATTCTGGACAGTTTACCTCTCACAGGGTGCAGTGGTGGGGCTCTGAAAACTTAGGGGAAAAAACTATAAATTAGAATTACCTACTGCAACTGGAATCAATTGCTACTGCCAAAGTGGAACTCTCATCACTGGCGTTAAGCCATTTGCTTATGGTCTTTGTGTAGTTTACTTCCTGTTTCTTGATGTTCATTGAACTTTTGAAAACTATGGGATTATAGTTTTTATTAAATTTGGTAAAGTTTCAGTCATTACTCTTCTTTTTTTTTTTTCTTTTTTCTGTCCTTTCTGCCTTCTCTCCTTGGGAGACTCCAATTTCATGTATGCTAGGCCATTTAAAGTTTTTCCAAGTTCACTGATACTTTGTTAATTTTTTACCCAGTCTTTTTTCTCTGTGTTTCATTTTGGGTTGTTTCTATTTCCTTCTTCAAATTCACTCATCTTCTATAATTTCTAATCTGCTTTTAATCTCTCCCATTTGTGTTTTTCATCTCATATTTTAGGGTTTTCATCTTTAAAAGTTTTACTTAAAAAAAAAAGTCTTTCATGTCTCTACTTAACTTGCTCAATATTTCTTCAATTTTATCAATCATATGGAAGGCAGTAAAAATATCTGTCTTAATGTTCTTGTTTATTAATTCTATCATCTTCATAACTTCTAGGTTAGTTATGATTTTCATTATTATGAGTTTTATTTTTATGCTTGCTAATTTTAAAAGCTCTGGCTGCTTTCAAGGTTCTTTTCTGTATCTTTTGTTCTTAATGTAATTTTTAATTGGATGCCAGATGTTGTGAATTTCACCTTGTTAGGTGCTGGATACTTTTGTATACCTTTAAATATTATTGTGCTTTATTTCGGGTTGCTATTCAATTACTTAGTAAGAGTTTGATCCTTTCTAATCTTGTCTTTACACTTTGTTAGGTGAAACCAGAGCCATATTTACATTAGAACTAACTTTATGTCACTATTGAGACAAAACTCTTCTGATTCCTCAACCGATTATTCCATACATTATGTTTTCCACTGTAGCAGGTGGTAATAGAGACTATTCCTGGTGCTGGTGAGCTCTGAGAATTGTTCCTTTCATCCTTTCAGGTGATTCTTTCCTCAGGCTTGAGCATTTTCTTATATCCATGCAGTGACCCATCCTCAGCTTAGGACTGTATGGGGACCATATGCATATCTCCAGAGCTCTCTCTTCATGCAGCTTTCTCCTCTCTATTACTCTGTGCTGTAAATTTTAGCTCCCTTGCCCTTGCCACACTTTAAGCTTTGTCCCCTCTACTCAAAGAGTCTGCTACTCCACATGGGTTTTCCCTCCCTACACTGAAGCTTGAAAGCAGTCCCTAGGCAGAAAGCTGGAACAGTTGTAGAATTTTCTGCATTTTTCACCTTTGATTGCGCTGTGTTCAGTATCTTGAAAACTGTTCTTATATATGTGTGTGTACACATGTGTGTGGGTATTTTAAAATTACTTCAGGCTAGAGGGTAAATCCAGTCTCTCTGACTCCATCTTGGCTCACGCTTGGAATCACCTTGCTTTTCAAAGTATATATTTTTTTTACTGTATATAGAAATCTAGGTTGCTACTTTTTATTCTAGAACTTTAAAAGTGTCATTCCATTGATTTTTTGGCTTATATTGTTCCTGATGATGTCAGTCATCATTCTTATTTTTTCCTCTGGTCGCTTTTAAGGTTCTTTTCTGTATCTTACATCTTCAGCAGCTTGATTATAAAATTGATAAAGGTGGTTTTCTTGGTGTTTATTCTATGTGGGGTCAGCGAGTTTCTGGATTTTTAAGTCAGTGTTTTCCCGTTATTAGAAGCCCTTATTCCATACAATATTTTTTTCTGCTTTCTTTTCCTTTCCTCTCCTCAGCCTCTATTACATGTATGTTAATGGCCACTTGAGACTACCCCAGAGATCCCTGAATCTCTGTTAATATTTTTAAAATCCTTTGTCCCTATTCTTCAGATTGGAAGTTTATGACAATATATATTCAGCTTCACCAACTCCTTTTTTCTCTCTGTGATCTCTCTTCCAGTATGTGTTGAGTCAAGTCAGTGAATTTTTCTTTTCAGTTATTATATCTTATCAGTTCTAGAATTTACATTTTGTTCTTCTATATAGCTTCCATTTCTCTGCTAAGACTTTCTGTCTGCTGATTCACTAAGATAATATTTCCCTTTAATTCTTTGAGCAACTTTCCTTTTTTTCCATAACACATGAAGGCTGCCTTATAATCTTCATCTGCTAAACCAAACATTTGGGCCATCTCAGGCTCAGTCTCTATTGATTGCTTTTTTCCTCCCCCACTGTGAGTCCTATTTTCCTATTTCTTTGCATGTATAGTAATTTTTTATTATATGTACTTGACATTGTAAATGACATGTTTTAGATATTTTAGAATATATTATCTTCCTTGGAAGAATGTTTATTCTTACTCTAGCAAACAATTCTGTATTGGCTGATGACTTTGAGCTTGTATAGCTTTGGTTTTATGCTTTGCTAGGATGAATTATGGCAAGTTCAGTGTGTTTTATAAGATCTTCTAACTTGATGGGACTCGATCTTCTCTGCAAATCTTGTCAGGACTTGAGTTCAGGCTTTGTCTGTAGCTATCAAGAATAGTTTTCACCATGGAGTCCTTACTTCTAAGACATGCCCTTTATGGGGGGATGAGTTTCCAGGATATTTTGCATCTCAGCTAGGTACCCAAGGTGTTAAAAGGTGTTAAACAAGTCTCTTCACTTTTGCTGGGCTGTACCTCTGATATCTCCCAACACAGCGACCTTTCTCAACCTTGCATTGGCCCCTCTGGCAAGCATTGGGTAATGTTGCCCTGTGTGAACTTGGTGGGTTCACTTACAAATTTCTCTAGCCATTTTCTGAACAAATGCTTCCACTCTGGTGCCCCTTTTCAGAATTTCCACTTCCAGTGTCCTGAACTCTGACCTTTGCCTCTTTAGCTCATCAAGACTAATTATTCCCCTTGGATCCTAGTGGCTGCACTGCCTTTGGGGAATTGTCCTCAAGTCAAGAGCTAGTACATTTCCTTATCCCAAGGATTGTAGTCTTGTACTGCTTATAAAAGATAACCAGTAAATTGTATGTCATTCCCTCCCCTGCCCTTAAAGAGGCACTGGGTCATGGGAAGCTAATGTAAGAGATACTCTCGTCACTTAAAACTCTTCCTTTCCTACTTTTCTCTAAAAAAAAATTACAGGAAAGTTTCAGATTCATTTGTTTTCTAAAATTAAATTTATAGAGGCTGCGATGCTACTGGGTGGAGATCTCACTAGGCTGGTTGCGCTCTCTTTCTTCTCAATGCTTACATGGAACAATATTGGAAAGTTATACAGACTCAGTAAAGGGATTTTTTAATAACGACTGGTTGTTTCTGGGTAGGAAAAGACAATATTCATTCAGTAAACATTTTGTAAGTGTTGGCTTCAAGAATTGGATTTCCAAAGAGAATCTTAGATGTCGCCTCTAGAGAACATACAATCTAAAGAACTGTTTGCAGCTTGCTGTGTTTATCCCTGGTGCTAGTCTTACTGGTCTCCTGGGGCAAAATGACACCCTAAAATCACCTAAAATCAGTGCTGACTTCCCAGAGGCTGTGATTTTATCCTTGCGACATTTAGTTTTTCCCAAAAGGCATGATGTTAAGTTAGTCCACTCAGAGATCTTTGTAGGGTTGCGTCAGGGGCCCCTGGGAATGAATTAGGAGGGGAAGGTGGGTACCATTTTACCACCCTTCTCTTGGATCTTCTTTTCCTTATTTTAAACAAAACATAACATGCTCAAAAAGCTATGGTTGCTATAGGCACTTCCCAGATAAGGGTTCTATTTCTAGCAATTCTGGGTCCCAAACAGGAATTTTAGTGTGTACTCCCATCTTCCAACCCCACCCATTCTCTTTCCACCATCTTGGTTCCTCAGTCCCTTCTTTTCCTGCAGGCCTATCCAGGACCGACCACCACACCGCCTCACAGTCTCACACCACCTCGCAGCCTCGCAACCCCTCCAGGCTCACACCACTTCACAGCCTTGCACCACCACACAGGCCGCACCACCTCACAGGCTCGCACCCCGTCACAGGCTCGCACCGTCACAGCCTCGCCTCACCTCACAGGCTCGCACGTCACAGCCTCGCACAACCACACAGGCCGCACAACGTCACAGGCTTGCAGGACCTCGGCTTCGCACGACGTCACAGGCTCACAGCACCTCACAGCCTCGCACCACCTCACAGGCTCACACCCCATCATAGCCTCGCACTACTTCACAGCCTCCTTTCCTGGCCTCTTTGTTCCTTTCTGTTTGCATGTTTAGAACAGAAAAGAAGCCAAACAAGCCAGTGCTCTGAGCTCAGGTTTATAAGAAATCCTCAGGGTTTTGATGGAGAATTACCCAGGTACCAGGAAAAACATATCTCCTAATACCCAAATGTTCAGGTTTATCACATTAAAGAAAGGTTATCAAATTAAAAGTAAAATTCTGATAAGATAAAAGGAATTACTAAGAACAATTCTCTTAGACTCTAAACTAAACTGCGTAAGATATGTCTATCAGGTGCTCTAAGGCAAGTGAGGTCCAGAATCTAGATTTCTGTATCAATGGGGATATTTTAACAGCTGAGATGCTTCCTGAAGAACCTCAGGCATATTGCATTTAGTTTGGTGCTGGTACCAAGTGGGCAATGAACCAGGGCTCCTGCCAGGCCCAGATGGTCCTGGTCCAGGCTGGTCACTTGGGCTCTTTCCTTCCTGACTGTGGTTCCAGGCACTTGGCCCAATTCCTACTGCTTTTCTGGGCTGCCCCACCTGCCTGACCCTGAGGCGGTCAGTCTTGTCCCTCAAGCGTGGCTGTGGAGTAAAAGATAATTTCTCCAGCTTCAGTCATTCCTGTTATCCCACCAAATAAACACATAGTCTCTGTCAGATCATGGGAAATCTGGGAATAAAACACACACACGCACACACACACACACACACACACAAACGGTGAGTAATTAGTATCTACAAGTCTTCCAGAGCTTGTCTATTTTATGATTTCTTACTCTGAGCTAGTATCATATGCCTTTTTCCCTCCTATCAATTCTAAAAGAAAGGAAAGCAAGAACTGAACTCAGATGTGCTGAAAACTTTCACATATATTCCCCACTTTCCAGATGAGGAAATTGAAACTCAGATATAAGTTAACTAGCTTCTCACACAGTAAGTGGAACAACTGAAATCTGGACTAACTTTGTGACTTCTGTACATCCTGCAAATATTTTTTTCTCTCAGCTATTGTAGGTCAGTGTACACACTTTTTTTTAAAGCAGAAAATACATTTTTTAAAACATGAAATTTTCTATAGTATCCCATCATATAAAAGAAGTGAAAGCAGTTTCTCTCGTTGAAGCTGCAGAGAGGAGGCCTGGAGCCTCATTTGGAAGTCACTGGCCCAGGGCCCAGAGCCCCTCCTCCGTGAAGGCCCTCACAGGTGAACAGGAAGGTGGATTGAGAGCTGGTCATTCTATGGCAACAATTAGACCAGAAAATACAGTGCGTGGTCTCAACAGTCACTTACGTCTTTGGAAAATTTCAGATGACTGATCACCCCTGCAAAACACCACTTTATTCAGGCAGGACATCCTTTCACTCTTCCTCATGTCTGGGTCCCTCTGTGATACCTGCCTTCCTACTGCCCTCCCATGTCTAAAGATGGTGCTCATTTCTGCAGGCTGGAACTTCGCATACGGAGTTGGCTCTCTGGGGCATCAGGGAATTCCTGCGAGTGGGAGAGCGTAGCCGATGCCTTGGTGCACTGCCAGATTGCCCCACAGGACACAGGCACTCATCCCGCTGCTGCTGAGGGATGTGGCTGCTGGTAGCTCATAGCTAAATCCTTGTCCAAGAACTACCCTCACCAAAGAGAACACCCTCCCATCCTGCTCTGGAGTAGGATTATGTAAGATGCTAATAAAGCAAGGCAAAATTAGCTATTCCTCCTCCTAGTCTTCCCTCTGATAGCCACACTAGAACCAGAAATGGATCCACATTTGTTGCCAGTTCATCTGTGGTGTGGCTTATCCAGTAATCATAACAACGGCAGAGGCTTCTTCAGCTCCTAGAAGGCATGTGGATCAACTTCACTTGCATGAGTGAATGAATGAAAACCGCAGCGGTCTTGGACCACGGGCTAAGACGATTACCATGACCTGTTGTCCCACTTACAAAACGCAGCCCTTTGTATGGTGATAAGGTCTAGAGTATTTATAACTAGTAGCAACCCAGTATTCTGCAGTCAATAAATGAGAACATGTTTTACTAGGAACTAATAGGGAAGTTAATTTCTTGCCTCATCTCCACAACCAATCTTATTACAGGACAGAATATAGTCATCTGGGTAAATCCTTTCATTTGTCTTGCAGCAACAGAAAAAAAAAGTGAGGAAATAACTATTGTTATTTTATGCCTCAGTGATAGACAGTGGATATACAAAATGCAAATTCAAACAGCTATCTGGAATTACTCGAATGTGCCCCATTTCCTTTAACATTTGTCAAACTGAGTTTCCCACGCCTCTGATAGACGTGTGTGGATAAAGCCTCTCTTAGAGCTCCTGATGCCAAGTTTGGCCGCATTCAGCACAGAGAGTAGGTACCACCAGTGTGGGGAGCAGGCCTGGTGGACGGGATCTCGAGTCAGTGCACCCAGAGTGATGAGGACTCAGTTGGGCATGCTCACTGTGCAGATGTCTGGGTGCTGGGGTGAGTGGGAGAGTCCAGTGGTCCAAATGCGCTAAGAGAGAGAGATTTAGAGAATCACACAGCATTTATCCCGTGCTGACTCTGCCAGGCCCTTGACCTGTGCTTTACGCAACAAGTTCTGAATTTTCCCACAACTCCATAAGGTAGATAAGTGCTTTATGCCTTTCGTGGGAACACTTAGACCCAGAGATAGTAGGTGATGTCTCAAGGAGACAGGGCTCCTAGGTGGCAGAGCACTGTGACTCGAAGGTCTATACTGTTACAATCATGTCACTCTGCTTCCCCAAACCACCAGGCACCGCAGCAAGGAGCCTTCAGCGCGGCCCTGCGGGGGAAACTCTTCTTAATCCTGATCGCGAACACAGCAGCTGGTTCACAAGGGATTCAGTGGCGTTCACAAGTGGTGCCTGCTCAGAGCTCACCCTGCCCAGGTGTACTTACATGTTGCATTTGTACAAATTGACTTTTTTGTTTCAGAACAAGTAGCCAGCTTTTCAGACAGTTTTAGTGCAACAGATTTGCACAGATTGCTTGCACTATTGCAGATGTTTTCACTGAATGGGAACCACGCCCTGGTATTGCTTTGCTGGGAAACCTGCTAGTGTGGGTTGTGTGATGCACTTAATGGCAGAGAATCAAAGTCAAAAGCCAGGTGTGGGTAGTGAAGGGCTCTGATCTAGAGGAGCAGTACCTATTTGGCACCATGTGCCTATGGCATGAGGGTCCTCCTTGGGTCACAGGCTGCATCTCTTTTGTATTCCAAGGTCCATGATGGTTGGGGGTGGGGTGGGAGGGAGTGGTTCAGGTGTCACCCTGGGGAAACTGAACCAGTCCAGCACAGGCACCAGCTTCAGATGCTCTTATCAAATGTATTCAAGAATTCCAGGATGGGGACTTCCCTCGTGGTGCAGTGGTTAAGAATCCGCCTGCCAATGCAGGGGACACTGGTTCCAGCCCTGGGCTGGGAAGATCCCACATGCCATGGAGCAATTAAGCCCGTGTGCCACAACTACTGAGCCCATATGCTGCAATCAGTGAAGCCTGTGTGCCTAGAGCTTGTGCTCTGCAACAAAAGAAGCCACCGCAATGAGAAGTCTGAGCACTGCAACAAAGAGCCACCACTCGCCACAACTAGGGAAAGCCCACGCACAGCAAAGAAGATCCAACACAGCCAAAAATAAATAAAAAATAAGTGAATCATTAAAAAAAAGAAGAAAAATAATTCCAGGATGGCCCTTGGAGATGGTGAGAGTTGTGCTTGTTCTTGGGAGCCATGGAAGATACTAAGTTACTCCAAGTATTGTTTTCAGCCCTTTACACATTATCTTCTTTATTTTTTGAAGTCCTGTGAGAAAGCTACCATCACTATGTCCATTTCACAGATGAGACCACTGAGTCACAGTCAGGGGCAGAGTCTTAGCGAGTCTCTCTCCATCCATAGTCCCTTGTTCTAAACCATTCCATCTGCTATACTGCTGGGCCCTTTGCTGTCCTGATTCCCAAGCTCATTGGTTAAGGAAGGATGTGATTTAGTTGATTTTGAACATGAAATAACCCTTCTAAGACCATTCTGTTGTGTTTATAACAGCAGCAGGGGTGCAGTTAACTTTTCCCAGTTGAAACAGCCCTGTGGACTTTTTGGTGTTCTTAGAACTGTACAACATTATGTTGTGTCAGCTGGCTTTGAACTCCTCTCCACTGCCCTGGACTCACCGTGACACGCTCAGCATCTCCCCACCTACCAAGCCTCATGGCCTCCTGTATGTTTGAGCTTTCGTTGATGTGGAACCACTCTGTGGCTTATTTTTTATTGGAATCCAGGACTCAGATTCAGAGTCAGTAGCCTCAAATGTGGTTCAAAAATTTGAACAGACTTCCTAAGTAACGGTCTTGTTATGGGGTTTGGAAATGGACTACAACAACAACAAAAGAGAGGGGGAGAGAGATAGAGGGAAGGAGAGCTCTAACTTGGAGGAAAATCACTTCTAGAGAAGAGCACAGATCTTCCCATAGAAAAGTTTATTTATTAAAAGAATTGGTCATGGTTCTGCGGCCTTTTCCTGAGCCCTTATTTGCCTTGCAGGTTACGCTCTCTCTGTTCTGTCTCATCTTTAACCTGTCTGCTGGGAATTTTATTTGGTGGTCGCACACCACTGCCCCGAAAAACTCCCACTGTTACCGAGACGGAACATAGTTGCACAGTAGTGCTGTCACGTGAGTTAAGGGCACGTTGACGGCCGTAGCCGATGATTCCAGAATCTCGTGATGACACAGCAGAAAAGTGTTACTGGATCACATCATGGGCCAATGCAGGCAGGGATTTCTCCTCCAGGTGGCAACTCAGGCACCCAGCCTCTTTCCATCTTTTTGCCACCACCATCTCTATCTGGAGGTGATAGGTAGATAGAGGGAGGTGAGGAGGGAGGGAGAGGTAGGGAAGGTGGCTTCTGGCTGATTTTCAGGGCCCAGGGGCCAGGGACTAGAGTCCACCCCTTCTGCCTCCCTTCCAGTGAACAGAACTGACTGCAAGTGCCTGTGAAATGTAGCCCAAATATGCTCGCTTACATTTTCAGTGATAGTAAACCCACTTGATTCTGCTGAAAAACACATGAACTGGAGCTGTTTCTGGAGGCCTGGAAAGAAACTGTCATTTTGGAGTCAACCAGGAAGAAAAGCTTCAGAGGGCAGGTTCAGAGGTTTGGTCACCCATATGGGCCCTGGTGATGGACACCATGGGCGAATGCTCGCCGTATGCAGGGGTGAGTGTACAGCATTAGTATTCTTCAATACTTTAATGCAGCAGCATAGTCTTTCTTGACCCTTGCAGAAAGAAATTACCTGTCCTCTTGGGCCTGCATTGGCTGCTTTCCGTATTTCTGTCACATTTTCTGTAACACTGTTGCCCTTAGTTTGCATACTCACATTCCCTTCTAGAATGTAAACTCCTCTAAGTAGTGACCTTGTCGAATCCATCTTCACAGCCCCAGTCCCTTCCACGGTGCCTGACATGAGATGTTGCATCAACAAATGATTTTTTCTGAGGGCTAGAAATTTATCATTTCACAAATGGAAAGTTTTGAAAGACAGCCTCCCTCAAGGCTGGCCAGGGGCACGGTGCTTGTCCTTTTACCAAAATGGGAAAGTCAATTTGGACTTCAAGCCTCTATCCATGAGAGGTATAGAGCCATATGTCCTCAATGTTAGTAAGGTCCTTAGATGTGTAACCAAGAGAAGGAAATGCTTTCTGACAAATGAAGCGATGGGCTACCCTCGAGGTGGCAATTCCAGAAGCATACCGAAAGTGTTCGGTAGAAAAGAATTAGCCATGTGCCAGGGATGTGGTGGAGGAGAGTCTTGTTCTGAGGAAGCGAGTAGGCTAGCTTGCTGATTCTCATCAAGAAGGAAGGACCACGTCAGGGTCTGTAGTGACTGATGAGTAATTAAAAACTATGAGAACTTAGTGTTTCTGTCCTGAAGCCATTGGGAAAAAAGGTGTATCCCCATTACTGGTGTGACTGCAGAAGGTAGGTATTGCAGTAGATGTACTGGCAACATTTGAGCTACAGAAGTGAAAAATGTTGAAAAAGACTTGTCTCATGTTTTCTTAGTCCTTCCAGCAACAACCAACCTTTGGTCCCATAACATATTTTTACAAGTTGGCCTGCGGCACCATTTGTGTTTCTGGTGCTGGGCATATTGCAAGTGGTCAAAACATCTTTCCTTGGTTGATTGATTGATTGATTGATTCAATGTGATTAGATAAACAAGTAACAATATTTGTTGAGTGAATGATTGGATGAACTAGGGACTCATCCTTGACTCCAGGTTTAACAGCCCCACTTGCCCCAGGTCTTGTGATTATGACCTTTGTTTCCTACAAGGTCATAAGGGTTCTGGTGACCCTGCCACGAACAACCTTCAGTTTGTTCGTGTCCCTCATAATACAACTCCCAGAGCTAAACGTGGTCCTCCATTCTTAACTGAGTGGCCCACCAGGATAAGGCCTTGTAATAAGCCTCCATTGAAACTGAAAATAAAAATCCTGTTGTTCTGGAAGGCCAAGAGTTAGAGACACCACAGCTTAAGTTTCCTTCAGATGCATCCAAACATTGCTGTTAAAATTCAAAGGTAGAAGTTCGTGTACGTTAGGTTTTGTTGCTTTCTCAGTCCTGGGCATGGCCTCTGCGCTCTGAGCCTGTGCCAAGCCCCAGGCTAGTGGTCAGTGAGCTAGGAACCAAGCCGGCTAATTTGAAGCACATTACATCAGACATTTCCTGAGGTGGAAAGGAAGGCCTCCTTGCTAGAAAGCAGGGAGGATTTTGGCTCTTAGAGATTGGATTCAGTAACTTTACCTCCTTGGCTGAGAGCCAGGTCCCTAGCACGCAGCTCTTGGTCTGCAAAAAACTGAGACCTAAAGTCTCCGGCCCCTGCTTTACATGTTGACACCACAGCCTTCTTTGAGAGATGTATCACCTTTCTGGGCACAGGGACAGCTTTTAGAAATGGGGAGAGATTATAAAATCTGATGAAAGATTTTATAAGAGCTCAAAGAAAAAAACCTACTAACTTTTCTAACTTTAAATTTGGGGGGCAATGTTAACTTTGTAGTGGAAAATTGTAAACCCCAAATTAGAACACCGTCTCTCCCCAAAAGGTTGCCATCCATCATTTTCCTTTTCAAGTTAAATAAAGCCACATAATATGTAAGGATGGATATACTGGTGTTAGATACGAAATTTATAAATTAGAGCTTAGTGGTAGTTTCCCAATTAACTTCAGAAATTGACTTTTTTGATCTCAGTAGCACTCAACGTTAAACATTTTGTTATTCCAAAATCTTCAGCTCTTTCTATGCACCATGTAGGCTACTGTGAACCACAGATGCCTCCATGTTCATTGCACTGTGGCACTTCACAGATGATTTTAAAAAAAACTTAATTACAAAGAGACCCTGGCTGCCTCCACCGTGAATTCTTAAAGTTGAATCCTCGAGTGGAAATTAAGCTGGTTCAAGGGGCCCGTAGGGTACATGAAAGAATAAGATACAAAGCACCTTTGTGTGAATTATCATATCTGATACCCTTTACACCGGTGAAATATGGTGCTTTTAGTATGTAATTCTACAGTTCATCAACTGAGACGTATCAGGACAGATAAATTTCAAAGTCGTCTATTGGGATTGAAACCCAAGTCTTCTGACAGATGGATGCTTTTCCCGCCATAAACTCTACAATTTCAGGAGCACTGGTGTACCAGTGATGTACAGAGTGACGGCTGTGGAAACCCCTGAAGGAATGATCTGGTAAAGTGCTTGCTGAGACTCCTCTGTCGTCTAAACTCTGAGCCTTCCGTCTAAGTCTGGATACTTCATCTTCTCTTTTGGGAAAACTGATCTGGGACTATTTGACCCCTACCTTGAAGGGGTGCTCAAGCAAATCATAAAATATTGACCAAGTGCTTTAAGTTTCAAGGAAGTAAACTTCCAGTCTGTGAACATGCGGAGTGCGCCAGCACCAGCCAGTGTCTTATCAGCTCACCCAAGGTTGCCCACTTCACTCCTGACCTGTCTGTGTGCGAAAACCTAAGGATGTCACACATACACTTGTCACCTTTCTTTAGCCATGTGTGCTCCAGGGAATAGGGTGGTACATTGTTAACATGTCCAGGGAGGGACTTAAAGGGGTGGGAGTGAGACGAGAAGGAGGTGGCAGCAGGGAGGTGAGAAGGGGAGGAAGGGGGGGTGGCGAGTCAAAGCTGACAACACCCAGGGAGTCCAAGCTGTCAACCTGCAGGGTCTGGACTGCCTCTTTCCTTCCCCCACAGCCCTCCTCCCCACGAGGTGAACCTGAGACTCCCTGCTTAGCCAGGTCTTGCAAAGAACCATGCCAAGCTCTGCACTGGCCAGGTCTTCTCAGTGACAAGAGACAGCGGGGTGCAGAGCTGTTCACTTGGCATCCTTCACCATCACTAAGGTCACTGATAAAATATGAAACCGATGCTGCGTACATGGCTTCATGAAGATGAGCAGGAAAGCGGGGAGCCAGGGCAAGGGGCATATGCACAGAGGGGGACACAGCCTCCTGAAACACACACAGGAAGGCTCGGGACAGCCACGCTGCCCCAGTGAAGCAGCAAGCATGTGTTTACTTTCAGCTCAGAATGTTTTCCTTTGTTTATCCATCACCTCTTCATTCTCAGGAAGCGACACAAAGTAACAGGCTTCAGGATGCCATCTGTGTCCATTTTGACAGCGTTCATGTCACAAAACACAATCATGTACTGTAATTATACAAAATGCAAAGAATAGAGTGTTGTTAGTTACATGGGTTAAATGAAACTGACAACCCCAAAGAAAACAAAACAGAAGGAGATCTCTGTAGGAATCCACAGAGACACTTGACAATATTACCCCCCAAAATGTAGCCAAATCATTGTCCTAGCATGCTGCAGTTCATTGCCACAACGTCATAAATTCCCAGCTCTTTGAGGGAAAGAAAGTGCGTGTTCACAGCCTATAGTTCGCAAAGAAATAGCTTTTACGTGTATGCAGGTCAACAGAAAAAGGAATGCAAACTCTAGGCACCAAGATTGCTCAGACAGCAACGGAGTCTAAAGAGCAGACTTCAAAGTCTTCTGAACCAGATCTAGTTTGTTGAAAAAGAACCTGGACAGTGATATTAGTCCAAGAGCGCCAAGGAAGAAACACTGAACCGTTAATAAGAAAAAAAACACACAAAAAACATCAAGAACTAGAACAATTAAGACAAAATTTTTCTCTACTCTACTGTGAAGCTGAATTACAGCTTTTCATATTTGGAAAAGGTATGCAGTTGATCTGTGGGGAGAACCCTTCTCTTTCTCCCCATCCACCCTCCTCGCTCCCGATCCAGTAACTTATGTTGGAGTACAGATATCACTGGTTCAATTTTCTTGAAGCAGAATTTCCATTTCTTCATGTGCGGCCATGCCTCCTTTTAACAATGAGGTATAATTTGACGCTGACAATGCCTGTTCCTTCTTGGGCTATGAGCTTGATCAATAGTGCGGGCAGAAAACAATTCAACGTTTTGATAAAATCACACATGTACAAAAATTATTGCACTTAAAAACAACAACAAAAACCTCAGCCCAACCAGCAAAGGGCCAGTGAAACTCTTCGGAAGTGTTGTGCTTCCTGCCCTTTGCAGAGCGTCTGGACCTTCCCGGTGTCTGGTTGAATTTGGTCCTTTATTGAACATCCAGAAGTGAAAGAGTCCAAAAGACACTGTAGGCTCTTTAAGGCTAAGTCTTCCCGGTGCTTCTACGAGATAAATTATCTCCTTGGCCACATGCTACAAAGCAGGGCTCTTTATAGCAAATGGCTAGTAGGCCCCCCCAAAAAAACTCTGGAAGCAAAGGAGGGTGGGTTCACATCATGTCCTGTCCTGTGAATGAGAGAGAGAGAAAGATGGTAAGCAGTCTGGGAGAGCAAAGCTGCTCATCAGCTTCCACTCTGTGGCTGGAAGTACAGCCATCGCCTCCTGACCCCATCACTAGCTTTCATTACACTCAGCCACACAGTCCATGTGGATGTGGGTTTATCTGCGCATCTTTCTCTGTGTAAGTCCTCCTTTCTGTGGCTCCGACTGTCTTTCCCTCTACCTGCAAATTCGTCTCTCTTTCCTTATTCGTGACCCTTCCTGCCTTCTCGTGCTTTCTGTCTCTCTTTGTTGATGAATGTAAAGGTCCAACGCTAATCATATCCTGGTACCCACTGATCCATATCCTTCCATACTTCTTCCATAATCCACCCCATCCTCTCCCTCCCTGTCAATGATCCTCCCAACCTCAATGTATTCAGAACACTCCGTGTTCTGTTTACCGAGCTGAATTTGAATCAGAAGATTACTTGTTACTTTAGCCAAGATTACTTACACCTCCGAAATCTGATCTCCTAGGCAAATGTGAGCAAAGGGCATTGACTGTGTTATGATTTTTTTCATGATGCTCTCAAGTAAGTACTCACATAATAGATGAGATCAAGGGATCTGGAAACTCTGCTAACCTGAGACTATTGTCAATATTGTTTTTCCTTCTTTGGGGTGTCTACTTCAGCTCATGTCTTCTTTGTAACCCCTTGTATGGCCCTTGTAGTCAACAGTATGTTTGCATAAAGTATCTAGATAAATAGCATTGGATGGTAGTATTCTGATACTGCAGGCACAGATCCAATATCAGAGTAATTTAAGTTCAGGGTGGAGGGAATGGAGGTCAAATCTTCATGAGTTGCTGAAGCTCCTGCATGCCACGCCCACCAACCAAGGGCCATTGACGTTCTGAGATCTACTGTGATAATTGTCTTTCCCTATGACCACCTCCCTGTGACCACCTCTGTGGGGTCAGAGTCAGTACAAATAGCCACTGCTGCCTCTGTCATATCCCATTACATCCTCTCCCACTGTGCTAAGACAGGGTGCCCCTGATGGGCTCCTCTCTACTTACTGGTCTGGATTCTGAACTAGGACTTGCTGACATTCTCATAGATGACATCACTGATGCAGAACTGCTGCTTCTTCTTCATCCACATGAGTTGGACACATTGATGGATAAAGATGTACTGCTCCTGGAACAAAAGACAAAGACAAGTTTTCGAGCAAGATATCTTTGTGTAAAAATATATTTTAATACTATGGCAGTATTAAATACTATAATGTCAAGGGAAGCCATCTTCATTATTTATGAGACACAATTTTATAACTAAGAAATCCAAGAGAATCAGTTGTAAAAATATTTTGGTTAATAATAGGGCTTAGACTATCACTACTTAGTGCCAAAGGCAATGAATAATCAATCAACAAATCATGGGGCCCTCAGGCGTTACAGCATCATTCACTGACCTTCTCTCCCTGTCTTTGTGCTCCACCCCAGCCAGGCACAGCATGGCCCAGGGCAGAGCAGCATGTACCATGTGCACCCACATGTACACACCCACTCACACTCATTCACACTCACACACAAATGCACACACACGTAAAAAACATAAAAAAATCATGGGGCTATTTTGAAAATAAAAAACAACATAGCACTTCACCTCATAATACACTGAAAAAAATTCCAGGAAGTTTAATAACTTAAGCCATAAAAATATAAAGGAAAATATTGGTTAATTCTTTGATTACTTTAAGGAAGGACTATCTAAACTTTAAACAATGAAATAAGTTACAAATAAAAATGTCAAACAATAAAAAGAATAAAATAAAGGGCAAAACAGAAACTGAGAGGAAAAATATTTTCTAGAAGTATGACAAATGTTGATACATTTATCTTTATTTAAAATCATCCACAGCAGTAAAACACACGCTTAAACTGACAAATAAATAAAATACACAAACCACTAGACCAAATATTCCTGAAAGGCAGGGACTGTGTCTTTTTATTCCTAATACCCAGCACTTAGTTTGTGCTTATTAAATGTTTTTTGAAGTAAACTGAGAAAATATTAAAACATATGCAAAAAATGGCCAAGTAATAAAAAACTGTAAATTAAAACAATTTATTTTTTACCTACAAAGTAAGCAAAGCTAAAGGAAAAAGTAACATTCAATGATAATTTGAGTTTGTTGAAGCAGTCATTTTTATCTACTGTTGGTAGAGGTACAATTGATAAAATGCTACTAAGTGGCACTGTGGACAGATCAAAGTAAGAAAGCAGGAAAGAATCCAATTTAATGTCCTATAAAAAGGAGAACGTTTTAAGTAAGCAAACGTACATCGAAAAGGAAACAGTATTCTGTCTTTAAAATGAGATTTACTGAGTTTTAGGCAATCTGGGATGATACATGTAGCAAAATATTAAGTGAAAAATCAGAATGTAAAATTAGCATATATGTATAGAGCATGTGAGCACAACTGTGTGAACATTATACTTGAATGACGGTCAAGATGAGATATACCAAAACATTGAGCGTAGATGTCTTTATGTCATGAAGTCAAGGTCATTTCTCCTTTTTCCTTATTTTCCAGAGTTCCCCTGTAAGTAATACTATTAAAAATAACTTTTAAAGAAGAACCATTTAAGATACCCACAGGATTTAAGGGAGACTTTTGTATGACAATTTTATACAAAGGATAAGATTAAATACTTCAAACTTCCCTGGATTGATACCTAGACTCATATGTATTTTTCAACAAAATTTGGGGAAATATGTTCCCTTATTTTGTGACAATATCACATCAGTAACTGAGCTTCCGTTTCTTGTTATGACACATCCCTCCGTTGTTTCTGGTGTGGAGTCAAACAAAGGGCATCGATAAGGACAAGGATTACCTGGTTTCTCAACCCATAACTACACAGTGGCCAAACTTTGTGTCATTAAAAAAAAAAAAAAGTAGCTGGGCCACTGAAAAAGTAAGTAAAAGACACATCTCTGTGTAAATAAAAGACACATTTACAGACGCATCTCTGAGCATTCCTGAGAAACTGGGAGGCTGCCGATCAGGAGGGCTGGCTGCTCAAGGCAAGGCCCTAGCTGACCTCCAGGGAAAGCCTATTAGAGGAAAATTAAAGAAAACTTTTGATAAAAATAGAAGAGAGCCCAGGAGAGGTGAAGGCCATCCATACGTGACACTTCGAAATTTCAAAGCACTTATCTTGATGACATGGGTTCACCTAATGTATACTTTACAACAAACAATTCATGAACGCTGTCCTTCACTTTTTACAGATGAGGAATGGAGCTTTTTTAAAAAATGTGTTTTTAATTTTTATTTTTTTAATTTAAAAAATTGAAGTATAGTTGATTTACAATGTTGTGTTAGTTTCAGGTGTACAGCAAAGTGATTTAGTTATACATACATCTATGCCTATTGTTTTTAGATCCTTTTCCTTATAGGTTATTACAAAATATGGAGTATAGTTCCCTGTGCTATACAGTAGGTCCTTGTTGGTTACCTAACTTACATAAAGTAGTGTATATCTTTTAATTGGAATGGGAGATTTGAGAGGTGAAGTGAGTTGTGTGGTGGGCAGGCTGGGATCACCCTACTCTCTGACTACCCCTTGCTGCTGTCATGCAGGGGTCCACATGGCGTGCCTGCTTAGCTGAGAAAGGAGAAGGGGCTTATCAAAATATGGCCCCTGCAGCGTGTGGCGGGGACCTGAAATGTGCATCTGAGGACATGGTCGAATTAGTCAGTGACTTCTGCTGTTTGTGGAGTGGGGTGAGGTAGTAGAACCAAGGTGATGGGCAGTTGAGAGGATGTAGGAAAATTAGAAAACAGCATGGGAAGTAACCTGTACACAACACACAGTGGTGCCTGTATATACGAGGGTGAGTCAAAAATTATCAGCACTCCAGTTATATTCAAACTTGTGTTGGCTGCACTGTCTTATCGGCACTTTCCGTTCAAGGCTATTGTTTCCCCAGTCATTGCTGTGCAGGTGTGAACGTGTTACATCACTTCATTTGTAACTGCGGTGCGAGCAAAAATGGATGCCCCACTTGTGATTTGCATGAAAGAAGAGCAGCCTGCAGTGATTCGTTTTTTGTGGTCTGAGAGTGTACCTGGTGCCTTTATTTATCAAAGACGTTGTGCGCAGTGTATGGAGAAAGTGTTATATCGTGTAGAAGTGTGTATGAATGGATAGAGAAGTTCAAGGAAGGTCGCACAAGTGTTAGCCATCAAGAAGGAACCGGATTCACTTCTGACAAAGTGAAGACAGTGGTGCCTTTGTGGCTCGCAGCTCAGCCTAAAACATTTTTTAATGAGGGAATATGAAAGCTTGTTGACAGATGGACAAAGCGTATTAAAAAGCAAGGAGATGATGTTGAAAAATGATGTATTTGTCTCTTCTAAATTAAAATAATTTCTACAGCCAGGGTGCAGATAATTTTTGACTCACCCACGTGCATTGACCCAGCTGTAGAATCATTCTGGCCCCTTGAAAACCATTAGTGTCAAAGGAGAGCTCTGGGATGAACAACAATAGTTTTTTACTCTGCTCCTTACTTATCACCATCAGTAAACTAGGAGGCAGCAGGACTGGGGTGCGAAAGAGCTGAAGGAGGATATTAGGGAAATCCTAACATTCAAGTTATAGGCTAAACCACGAAGAGCATAGGAATGAGGGAAAAAAGAGGTAAATCAGTGGACAAGATGTTCCAGACATAACTAACAAAACTGACATAAACAAATAACTTGAACTAGAGAGGATCACTGCAAAATCCTGAGGGAACTCAAGAGTGAACTGGAACAGCTGGGAAAAGTAAGTGACCCGTGGTAACCTCTGTCTCTTCTGCTGACTTTGAATTTTCCCATGAGAGTTCAGGGAAGGGATATCATACTTAAAACAGACTGTTTCCCTGGAGATGTCAACCTAAAATACTACCACAAACAAAGAAGCAGTCAAAATCTAAGGAAAGAAAGTTAGGGAGAAAACTAAACTTTTCCCCAGCTTTGCAGAAAGGCACATGGGGGCAGCTCTGGTCTCGTGTGATTACCACACGTGAAGAAAGATAACGGCATTGAAAGTTGGATGGAGGGTCTACCATGTGAAGGTAGTTTTTAAAAACGGATTAAGATTCTGTTGTTGGAAAGTTGAAAGCCAACAGGCTATAATCACAGTCTATAAAGTTATAAAAGGTATAAATTAAGTCAAGGAGGGCAGACAATTCATCAAATCCAAAATACTTAAAATAAGGAGTGGCCCTTTGAAGCTTGGGGATTAATATAGGCAATACAGAGTTTTAATCACGTAGGAGGATACAGATTTAGGGAAGTGAAAGCCAAAACTATGGACGGATTCATAAAATGCTGTTTAATCACTAGGTCGGTGGGCTTGTCTGGGAAACCAGGACATTTTAAAGTTATGATATATGGGGATATGTGTATAAAAACAAAGGATTGAACTTGGTGTACCCCCCCAAAAAATAATAAATTAATTTAAAAAAGTTATGATAATAAGGTAATGTTCATGTCTGCACAGCGGTAGGTTAGAAGGTAGCAGGACTGGCATGTGAGTGATCGCAAGGAAGTGCGGGCACCAATAGATGTCCTTCCTAATCATCGATGAGCCACCTGAATGTGAATGAGTTACGCTTTCCAAAGCGCTGTGATCTTGCTAGAGCTCAGAAATAAACAGATGGGAATGGCGATGCCAAGCCTTGGTCAGATGGGCTGGGGAAGCAAGAGAGAAAAGCGAAAAGGGTGGGAAAGGGGAAACAGAAGCACTGAGACCACAGCTAGGGCTGCGGGCTTTTGAATAATACTGACATCTAGTGGTGGTGGATGGGAAAAGCATGAGGAAGAGTAAGGCAGGTTTTAATCCCTTGGGAATTGAGTCAGCGGTCAGGCCAGACTCGGTTCTATTCCACAAGTGTTCTTCCTACACACACTCCTTGCAAAAAAGGATTATTGTCCGCCTGAAGCTAAGAAGTTGTGAATATGGCTGGGTGACTAGGATTACGAAGAAACTATTGTGCTTAGATTTGGGGCATGCACAGGGGCACACCCACGGCTGCTCTGAGGCGGTGTGATGGTGTCTGGCTGGGGCTGCCACTCCAGCCCGAGTGCATTTTTAAGGCTTCAAGGGTGGAGAGTGCTTGGGAGAGGAGGAGGAAGGGGAGCACGTAACACTGATGGATATTTCTGGGGATGCCTGCACGTTGTTACAATGACGAATCCATTCATTTAGCTCAAGGGGACTGACAGTGCTGGTAGGTGTGGATCTGGAAATCCTTAAAATCATAAGGATTCTACTTCATCAGAAGGCACAAATTCAACCCTTATTATCATTAAAAGTGAATTGAGTCACATGAAGGGCAAACTAATGACAAACATTGAATCAAATCTAGCATTTTATATAGACATTAAATCACAGCAGTTCCAAAGACTCCACTTGGTGGCATTTCCCCAGATGGCTGTTACCTTCATTGAACTCTCAGTCTGTTCAAAGAGCTTTTATTCCATTATAGATATATCCATGTGCTCTGGGTTACTGAAGAGCATATGACACCAATAAAAGTGCAGGCACTGTACACCGAATGGATTTCTAGAGACTAATATCTGTGTCTTTTATACCTTGGAGCAGTTTGAATGTGCACAGTAAGAAACTGGGAACGGCAGACACACACACACAAAAAAATTCGAGACAATGGTTTTGACATATGAGATTGAATAATGGGAAGTTTTTCAGCCAAGGGCAAATTTAAAAATACATATGATTGTGTTCCTACCTCGGTCTGTACCATGGACATTCTGTATGACCGCATTTCTGACACCAGCCCTAGGATGTCGACAAACTCATGATCCCGAATGTGCTGCAAGAGCCTGTCCAGGGCAATGAACGTTCCTGTCCGACCGACTCCAGCACTGAAAAAGAGGTTCCGACAGCACATCACTTAGACAGCGCTTCTACACTGCTGGAAACAAATTGGTGATTAAAAAACAAAACAAAACAAAAAACCCCACTAAAACTACAGGGTGCCTCATTGGAAAAAAAGAAAAGACTAAACTGACAATATTTCCCACCTAACTGATTTTTAAGTATGCAATTGTGGTTGATGTGTCCCCTGATGTCACAGTTCTATCACTGCTACCTCCCTTAAAGTGGTGTGGGTCTGCCTTGGTCACACCTGCCCCTTCTGCCTCCACGTTCTCTGTTCCTTAGGAAAGTAAGGATTCCATATGGAGCCTGCTGGAGAGTTGGTTCCTGCACCCAGGGAGCTGATACGCGTAAACAGTTCCAGCCTTCTGAGCAGCCTCAGAGTTAAGCCCTCCTGCCTGGCTTGAAAGTCTAGTTGAGATGCCCACACCCTAGTTCTAGGTCTGGGGCCATGTGATTTGTGTGCCTTCAGCCCTAGCTCAAGTTCATCATCTCAGACCTTCCTTAGAGCCCATCTGCCCTGCTAGTGGGTGCTGATCTGCTTCAGTTGCCTCAAAATCAGATTTCATATTTGGACCCAGTCTCTTCCAGTCCCCAAATCCCAGGGCTCAGGGCATAGAGGGAAGTGGAGTGAAACAGCCTGACCAATTCTCCACCGCAGTCCCCAGGGTTACAGTTAAAGTCAGCCCTCTTTTTCCTCCAATCACTCACGGGCTGAAGTGCCAACTGGTTCTTGGATTACGAGAAAATAGAAATCAAAACCAATTCACTTGTGGGATTTGCTGGGAGAGAAATCCAACAGGAAAAACCATGAGTTCCGAGTTTGCTTTTTTTCCCAGACTACTCTTCCCTCCTAGGACTTATCTTCTCTGACAAAATGTTCTGTGTCTGGGTGAATTCTCATGGAGTCACATCCAGACCTATACCTGTTACCTGCGTGAAAGGAGTCCATGAGTTTGACCCCAGGATTGAGCAGCTTTATATTCTGCTCTTGGAAAGAGTCATTTTGAGACCAGATAATTTCATCTGGTGAAGCAGAGCTTTTGACCTGGGAATGACTACAGCAACAGTAGTCTCCCTAATCAGAAATTTGGTGGCCTGTGAAACATTTCTCTTTCCAAGGTGACACATACTCTTCTCTCTCTCTCTCTCTCTCTCTCTCTCTCACACACACACACACACACACACACCCCTAGCCATTCTGGTTCACAAAGGCCAACGTGCTAGATCCAGGATTATTGGCTGTCGGTGCCTCCTTTGACATCTTTATCCCACTTCTATCTCTGATACACAATAGGAGCACATTTATACCCCTTGCTCTTTTGAGGTTCTGTGAACATTTTACGACAATATTGTGTCACGCTGCTGGATTTTGATGGAGCTTTGTTCACTCGGTAGGAAAGAAAGCTTAAACTCAAAGATAACTCTTTCCATAAGGCTTTAGGGCAGTTCTTGGTTTTTGATGATGCAATAGATCATATAGCCCCTTTCATTTGCGCCATCTAGAAATTTAGAGATAACCTTGACGAGAAACCGAGCACATATATCTTCATGAGCTGAATGTTTTTATTTCTCCTTTCCTTCGACTTGCTTTTTATGTCTATTTATATTACTCTGGGCTGTGATTGGCTATTTTTAATTTCACTTTGTATTTGGCTATATTATAAACCCACAGAATCCTCAATAGGATAGGATACTATCATATAGTGCTTAAAAGCATGGCCTTTGGAGACAGGCGTGCCTGGATTTGAATACTAACTCCTCCATGTTCTAGATGCATGAACTTTTGTGACTCCCTTAACCCTTCTACTCCTTAGGTTTTTTTTGTTTTTATTTTTGTTTTTTTTTTAATCTGATGATGGGAGTAATAATATTAATCTCATATGCTACAGGATATAAGATAGCCATATTATAAGTAAATCATGTATCTAGTAAGACTTCAGTTAATCATAAATTTTTTAAAATCATAATTCATTTAATTGTTAATTCCATCTGATCAGGGATTTATAGAATGGTGGGCGATTTCCTCTGTGATTCCTCACAGGCAATGCATTTGCTGAGGTTACCTGCAGTGCACGATCATGGGGCCTTTACTCTTCGTAGCTTGCTGTCGGACCATGTGTACAAACTGCAGGATGCTTTCTGCAGCGTTGGCTGTGGGCACTCCGTGATCAGGCCACGCGGTGTAGTTAAAATGCATCACATCCTGCATCTCGTCAGCCTTTAGGAGAAAAACAAGTGTTAATCTCTCAGGCCACTGTCAGGATGGCTCAGGCCTCCGAGACAGCTCACAAGCGAGGATAAAGCTACATTCCACTCCTGGTAGGTACACCTCCCTTTCCAGTTCTAAGCATTGTGTCTGGCACAAAGCAGGCCCTGAAAAAAGTACTAATGGTATAAAGCTTCAGCTAGTAGGATGAATAGGCTAGTCCATGCCTGTGTAGTGATAAGGGCTTAAGCTGATCAGGGTTTGTATCCTGGCTCCGCCACTGAGAAGTTACATCACCTCTGGACAATGAATTAAACCCTGGAAGATGCTGTTGGTGCCCCGCTTCAGTCCGCTCGGCCAGGCTGATGCACACCCTCTCCCTGGCTCTGCTAATAGCATCTAGCTGCACCCCCATCTTCACAGGTGTCTCCCACTAAAGGGAGCTGCCTTGCTGGAAAGTGCCTAAGAGATCATGTTCTCAGGCTGAGGGCAGCCTGCAGATAATGAGTGACGGATACTGGGGCACGAAAAGTCGTGGTGGGACAGCTCTACAGTCCTATCCTACTTCATTTGTTCCTGTACAGATTTTACCCAACATTACACTTTCAAAACATCTCCGATGTGAGGATCCCTGTCTTGGGCTCAGATGTTAGGGAAACGGACCCAAGACAAACTCGCTGAACATCAGTTTTCTCTCGCTTGAAAATGGTCTCATGATATCTTTAAGAAGCGTTGCTGTGGGGATTAAGTGCGATCGTGTTTGCGAAGGGTGGTATCTGTTAGATACTCTCATCACTGCTACAGTATAATTATTACCACTTGCTCTCATCCAGCTCAGTGTATTTCAGTGGGTGGTTCTGGGAATCCCAGTAGTGGGTATGTTTTGTGTATTTTCCCATTCCTATGAACCCATGCACCGAATATATCGTTGCTCCCTCTGACCTGAGTAAATATCAGCAGGGATGTGGGTCCTTCGAGGTTTACTTTTACAGTCCCTACTAATTCATAAGCATAAGGTTTTATTCTGCCCTTATTATCAACCATCAGAAATATTCCAAATCCAAGCCTCACAAAGATCTAATGCATCCCCCATTCGTCAGATTTGCTAAGACCCTAGAATCCACTCAAGAGATAGAATACTATATCATAATTTGGAAGAATTTGGCCTGGCTATGAGTTTGGAGCTAAGGTTTAGGTTTTCACGTATTAGAGAGAAATGAATTTCAAAGCGTCGGTGGTCTTGGGTGAGGTAAAAATTATAAATATAAATAAATGTATAACTAAAGCATGTAAATAAAAATATAATAATATTCGTATAAATATAAATGCCAGCATTTCAACTAGACCCACTGACTCCTTGGCCTAAGGCCATGCATCTCCGGTCACAGGCAGTGTTTCTCTCCATGAGAAGTTTCGAGGGCTTTGTCCTAGACACATGGAGCATGAAATCTGCAAAGATGCTGGCCAGCCTCACTGCAGTCTTCAGGATGTATGGCAAGAAAGTACCTCGAGCACAATAAATTGTACAGAATGAATAAATTATTCAACGCCAGGAAGATTTAAGGAGAGTCCATCACCAGAGAACTCTGGTTGCCCAGAAAAGCTCATGAAAATGCTTGCTCTTTCTGAATGCGGATCACAGGCTGAGCACAAGTCTGGTACGTTGTAGGATACATGTGTATTGATAAAAGAAAGTTTTACATATTGAGGTACAGGTAGTCATTCTGGGTTATACATGAGTTCACTTGAATATTATGCTAACCAGAACAATCTGTTTGTGGCCTATCAAACATACATTGTACATCTGCTTTAATTATTAGAGAAAAGGGTGCATTGCCCAGAAGTAAAGGATGTTCGTGTTGAAAATGAAGATGAAATGCCCCTCTTCCTGGGAGGCCAGTGCTGGTCCTCCTTCCATGTTAAGACTCCCTTCCTAGGTGCCAAGGCCATACTGACTTGCTGCGTAGGTGCTGATCTGTTTTTTGTTTTTCTTTTTTTTTGAAAACTTGAAGGGACGCATCCCTGACTTCTTTAATGTTCCTGTTCTGACAAGATAGAAAACTGTGCTGAAAATCATGCTTCCCCAGGCAGTTCTTCAGAGTTATCTCAGAGGCTGTCTTCCAGGCTAGTGTCCTCAGGTTGGTTCAAATAAATATTCCTATTATAGATTGTGTATTGGTTATTTTCATTGACAGAATATATACATATACACACATATATATACCTATATATATAAAACAATATTAGAATATATATATTCTAATATAAACTACATTATAGTATATTATTTTAATATAGTCTGTATTAGATCTAATATAATCTCTATTAGTCTATACAGTTGATCTGAAAATGTACCCATATTCTAAAATATGCAAGGTGGTTCAAAAATAAGAAACCTTTAAATTGTCATTAGTCTGTCTGTCGCTGCAGGGCAAAGGTCTTGTACCAAATGAGCGATTCCTGTCAGCTGAATAGCAAAGCACAAGTAACGGGAACCAACAAGTTTTTGCTGGTTTTTAGTCTCCAGTTCCTACTCAGTTCATGCCAAGTTTCAAGTACTGGAATGTGACAAATTTTGTGCTGTGGTCATTTTCCTCCTTTTCTGTTAAATGAGAAAATCCCGCTGGTTACATCTGACTTAACTATTCCATAACTTCTCATACTCTGATTTCCTCACTTGTGTAATTTTATCTGGTTGTACTCTGAAAGTTTCCACATATCCACCTGGAGGCAATAAAGAAGTATATAAGCAGAAAATGAAAAAAAGAGAAAAAGGTATTCATCAGCACAGCACAATGTTCTTTGGTCATTTAACCTTCATTGCAGGAGCTTAAAATTTAGATTCTGTATGTTTATCGCCAAAAGGGGGCGCTCTGGGATCAGATGATTGTAACTACTGTATTAGAAACCAGAAAAATCTTATTATTCAACATTTCATTCCTATATTTCAAGCCCTTAACACGGTTGTCATTGAAAAGTTATTATTTAAGACCAAGGACAAGAACATAGTATTGCTCATAAAGTGATCAACGTCACTCTTCGCAGTCAGGGGAATGGACCCTATTTTTCCTTTGCAACCGTTTTCTCCCAGGTGCAAAACCTAGGGAAAGATTTACTCTATATTTGTATAGCAGTTTATACTGCCTTTCTGGGTAAAACAGCCAAGAAAGAAAGGAGAGTTCAAATGGAATTGAGATTGTCAAATATTTTCTCTGATGGGTAAGTCCGTTGACGTTTTCTAAGTGCTTTATTATTTTTGAAAACATTCATTCATTCACTAATTTATCAATTCCACAGAGATTTATCAAGTTGCTGAGGGTTGGGATTACGAGGAGTATTAAAACAGGGTGCTTGAGTCCATCACAGCACATGGGGCGGGGGGGCGGAATGGGAAGGCAGACATGAAGTGAGAGAATCATCACCATGTATGGTGCACTGTGATGGAGTGACATACGTGAGACTGGAGCAGGGGAGGGAAGGGAGAAAGGTCTCTTTAGACTAGGGAAGGCTTGATGAAGGACGTAAGATTTGAGCTGAAACTCTGAGTAGCAGCGTGCTTCGGGAAGAGGAGGAGATGGGCACTTCAAAGAGATGGGAAGGCATGGAGTAGTTTGTTAACAGTTACACTGGAATTTGCATAGATTCTCAATGTAGCAAAAGCCATTGTTACCTAATAGTGGTTAAGAAATGATTTGTTTCTTGTAAATATCAATAAATGGTGAGTTAATGAGTGCTTTTATGTTGTATTGATATGAACAATCCTTGTTTCCATTGTCTATGTTAAGGTGAGCAAGCATTTTCTGTAAAGGGCAGATAGTAAATATCTTAGATTTTGCAGATCATACAGTCTCTGTTGCAACTACTGAAGATTGATGTAGCGCAGAAACAGTCACAGAAAATCGGTAAACAAATTTGTGGCTATGTTTCAGTAAAATCTTATTTATGGGCATTGAAATTTGAATTATATAATTTCCATATAATATTTCCTGTGAAATCTTCTTCTTTTCATTTTTTCCCACCTTTAAAAAGGTAAAACTCATTGTTAGCTCATGGGCTTCACAAAGCAGGTTCTTTTGTTCATCCTCTGATCTATACTGTGAGGAAAGGTTGTTTCTAGGCAGAGAAGCGCATTTCAATGAGGACTTTCCTATTGTTTATCCTCAACAGAGAGCATGTTCAAGTGGAGAATACTAGTAAAACTTCCCTCCTATTTTCTAGGACTGTTCTCTGTGAAGAAGGCACCAGGGTGACTGAGGTTGATCTCAGCACCTAGCCTGGCATACAAACATTCAGTATGAGGTCAAAAACTTGCCTGTCAGCAGAGAGGTTGCAATCCTTGTGGGAAAAATAGACTTTTCTGACATTCTAACCATCAGAAATCAACAGGATTTCAAAAGAGCTATGACACCATGATTAGTAAGGTCCAGAAGTATCTCTGAAATAATAAATACCAAACTACAACAAAATAAGGGACAAAGCCAAACAAAGCTAAATAAAACTCAAACCACTACATCTAAAACTACATTCTAATATAAAATGTAAGTGTTTGTAGGCACTTTCCTGGTGGAGAAGTGGTTAAGAACCCGTCTGCCAATGTAGGGGACACAGGTTCGATCCCTGGTCTGGGGAGATCCCACATGCCACGGGGCAACTAAGCCCATGCCCCACAACTACTGAGCTTGTGCTCTAGAGCCTGTGAGCCACGACTATTGTGCCCACATGCCACAGCTACTGAAGCTCACGTGCCTAGAGTCCAGTGCTCTGAAACAAGAGAAGACACTGCAATGAGAAGCCCCTGCAATGAGAAGCTCGCGAACCACAACAAAGAGTAGCCCCTGCTCATCGCAGCTAGAGAAAGCCTGAGCATGGCAATGAAGACCCAATGCAGCCAATAAATGAATGAATGAATGAATGAATAAATAAATAAATAAATAAATAAATAAATAAAATTTTTTAAAAATGTGTTTGTATATCCTCCTTATACTCATCTATGGTTAGTATAAGTAGTAACAGTGCTGCCTGGTGAGTAGTGCGTCACCATATCTTCTATTACCCTGGGCAAATCTGAGATGGAACAGTGCACCTTCTGACTGCATCTCCAGGGCTCTCCAGGATAAATATTTCATCCACACCATTCTCGAGGAGATGGGAAACAAGCACATTACATGTGGGATCTTTCTCTTGGAGGAAGCAGTGTTGCCAAGTCTGACATGCTCCCTCCCATGAAAGGGGATTGGTCTCCTGACCCCGGGGGTCCCTTCAGTGTGGGGACAGCCCCTGAACTTCTGCTCTGTGACTTACGTAGTTGATCCGGAAGTGTCTACAGGCCCAGTCGTCCTGCTCTTCCTCTGACATCATCTCCACTGTGATGTCTCCGTAAGCTACGGGTTCTTCGGAGAATGGCCAGTAGTGGTCACATTTCACCTGAGGGGACAATAGCACAACCTTTTAAAACAAACAGGCTAGGGAAGAAATAGTCTGTGCTCATTTAGGGAAAGCAAGTGACTTGCCTCTGCTGAACTGTACAGGATTATTGTGAGGACAGAGCATGAAGCAAGTGGAATAGTTTCCAGCACACAGGAAGCATTTAATCCACGCGAGTGGCCGGGGCAGAGGGTTGCTGCTAAGTGGGGCCGAACCCATCGGGCACTTACCCTCCTTTTCTCATTACACTGAGTGAGCATGGCAATAATCTGAGACTTCTGTTGTAGGACCATCTTCCAAAAGTCATTTCTGGTTTCAGGCAGCGGCCCCTGTGTGGCAATATACTCCTGCGGTGCATTGTATCCCTGGAAGGTAAGTGACAAAGTTGTCACCTAAGGAGCTGCAGTCAACACCAAATGCTGTTTCACACAAATGAGAAAAAAACTGAAAATTTACTGGGGATAAACCTGGAAAAAGATCATGCAGACTATGGGAATACATTCTCCTTTTTTGTCGAAGAGGCAGTCACAGTAACTGACCGAACAGATCCATATGATTTTAAACATTTTTTTGTAGGAAGCCTGTAAAATCACACCCACACCTTTTTACAGTAACGACCACTGTCTTTATAGATACGTTTTAAAAGCGCAGGTGCTCGGGTGGAGCCCTTTGAGCTTGGTTGCCGACACTGAAATTCAAACACAAGGAAGAGGATCTTTAGTATAATTACCTACTTTTACTTTCACTAGTCCTTTTCAAAGATAATTGAATGTTACTAGTCTCTGGGCTTCTTTTATCTCCCTATTCTTTATTCTAAAATGGAATAATGGAAACTGTTCTTTAGAGTTGGAGTGCTTGGTGGAGAACAGCTCTCCATTGAACTGTTTGACACATCCCTGCAGCCCTGATAGTCTTCCTCTGGCTGGGCTAGAATTTAGATGCCTGATTTAAAAAATTTTTTAATTTTGTTTACTTACAGGAATGTAGTTGGCATTGATGTAGTCTGCGCCTTCCTCTTCATTCATGGAGATTAATCTCACTCGGCTAAAGTCATCTGTAAAGAATAAGGAGAACAATATTAAAAGTCAGAGTGGAAGGGTGCAGCCACCGTGAACAGTATGCAGATTCCTTAAAAACTAAACATAGAGTTACCAAATGATCCAGCAATCCCACTTTTGGGCATACACCCAGACAAAACTGTAATTTGAAAAGATACATGCGTTCATGTGTTCACAGCAGCACTATTACAATAGCCAAGACATGGAAACAACCTGAATGCTCACTGACAGATGAACAGATAAAGAAGATGTAGTATATATACATAATGAAATATCACTCAGCCATAAAAAAGAATGAAATAATGCCACTTGTGGCAACATGGATGGACCTAGAGATTATCATAAATGAAGAAAGTCAGACAGAGAAATACAAATATCATATGATATCACTTATATGTAGAATCTAAAAATAAAGAGATACAAATGAAATTATTTACAAAACAGAAACAATTGCAAAGACAGAAAATAAAGTATGGTTACCAAAGGGTTTGAAAGGGGTAGTGAGGGATAAATTAGGAGTTTGGGATCAACAGATATAAAACAAAACAAAACAGAACAAACCAGAAAAAAAGAAAAAAGAAAAAAAAATCAGAGTGGAAGGAAAGCTTGTCAAGACAATTCTGTACCCACTATCTGTACTCAACACCAAGTCAAATTGGTCAGTGATAGGGTAGGTGAATAAAGTTTATTTTAGCTTGATGTTTTAGTCTACCTCAATCTTTTTCTTGTTTAAATAAATATGTAAATATCTCCCCACCACTATTTTCTCCCCACCAGCCTTCCTGTCCTTGAAAGAGTGGTCTCCAGATTTTGCGGGGGATTGTGGAGAATATGCACAGGAAATAAAATTTCTGATAGGTTGTGTGGAAGGCTGTAGAGTGTAGCCTAAACACAGGGTTTCCATTTCACTCAGGGACATGCAGAGAATTCACTACCTTTGGGAAGCCTTGAGAAGAGAAGATGGGGTGGATGGGCTTTTTGTAAATGGACTTCACATGAAAAAAGTAAATCCTGAAATGTGTACAGATGTAAGATGTTGTAATGATAATACTACCAAATTTTGCTAAGAATCCTTTTGAAGGAGGGAGTTCTCTTTCTAGAGCTTTGCACTTTTCCCTTCTTTTCCAGCTCCCCCTAGAGTGTAGCAGAGAGGAAAGTTAAATCTATATTGGAATGTATTTTAATTGTCCTGTAAGTACTTTATATTACTTTTTCTTTGAATCTTTCTTTTTTTTAAAAAAAACTTATTGGAGTATAGTTGACTTACAGTGTCGTGTTAGTTTCAAGAGTACAGAAAAGTGAATCGGTTATACATACACATGTATCCACTTTTTTATTTTTTTTTAGATTCTTTCCCATATAGACCATTACAGAGCATTGAGTAGAGTTCCCTGTGTTACTCAGCAGGTTAGTATGTGTCATCTATTTTATACATAGTAGTGTGTATACGTCAGGCTCAATCTCCCAGTTTATCTGCACCCCCCCATCCCCTGGTAACCAAATGCTTGTTTTTCATATCTGTGACTCTACTTCTGCTTTGTAAATAACTTCATTTGTACCCTATGTTTTAGATTCCACATGTAAGCGATATCATATGATGTTTGTCTTTCTGTGTCTGACGTCACTCAGCATGACAATCTTTAGGTCCATCCATGTTGCTGCAAATGGCGTTAATTTGTTCTTTGAATGTTGCTTTTATTACAAAATGCTAAGGAATGTCAGAAATTGCCAGGAGTAAGAAAAGAGGCTTTTTCACACCTTGCACTCCCTTTTCATTTGCCTCCTTCCACTGTCAATATATTGACTGAAAATAGGTTATGAGCACAAATTATCTTATCCCTAATTTGGCTAAGACTTTTTGATCTCCCAAAGGCCAAATGGTCAGTCTTTTCTGTTCAGATACAATTTATTTAAAAGCATAATAATTACATCTTCCTACACAGGACAGGATCTAATGGCATGAAAGCACCAATATGATCAATGCAATTGCAGAGATGGCCTTGAGGATACAGACCGTTACTTGGCCTGCCCAGAGATTCCTGAAACTGATTAATCTGCAATAACAGCCTTCAACCTTTGGAAGACATGAGTAGGACTGGCATGATTGACAGTCTTACATGGTAGGATGTTCGTGTAGCGATTTTTACATCGGTTCAGTGGAAGGTCTGCAGCAAAGTGTGGAATATCCAGTCCAATCAACTTCAACTCCTGTAAATGACAGAGAATAGATCTGAGATTCCTGTACATGGTAAGGACTGCATTATTGTTCACATTGATTTATTGCTCATATTGGATTATTCTTCACTTCCTGCCTCTAATAGAATGATCACACCCCTTTGCCTTATGACGTCACTGTGGCTCCCGTTTGGAGCAGAGTGTACTTCTCCATCCTACTGCTGTCACCTTGCTTTTGGCCAATGAAGTTGGGTAGAACTCATGCCTAATCAGAAGCTTTAAATGTGCTGGCTCAGCTTCGTTTGCTCTCTTGTGTTTCTGCCATCTGCTTGAAAAGCACATACCCAGGGAAGCTGCTTGTCCCAGGATGAGAAGACACATGGAACAGACCTGTCTCTGACCCACAGCCTGAAGCAGAACCACTTCATCTGTCCCACAGACCCACCAAGTGAGAAAAATAAGTGTTGTAGGTCACTGAATTTTGAGGTCGTTTCTTATACAGCTTTATTGCAGTAATAGCTGACTATTGTAATACATAAATACCTTGGATAGCTAAATGATAACTTGGAGAAGGTAAGAATCACATGCATCACACTCAAGGTGTGGAAAATTTAAAAACAGAAGTAGGTTTCAGATTTTTGGAGGTACAGGGTAACTGAAATTTATGCAGTTTGCATAAATATTTCCTATTCTATGAGGAATTATAGGTATTTCTCCTGAAGGGGATGAGCTTTTGAGAAGGTAGTAAAGGAGAACGTGAGGAACAAGAAGTAGGGAACATTCTCCACATTACAAGATATGGGACTGACAGTCACTAAAAGTCTGGTAATAAAATCCTAAAATAACGATGGAGCAGTAGTGCGTAGGCAAACCTTTCCATGAAAATAGGAACATCCAAATATCTGCTTGTGTGTATCAGTGCCCTTATAAATTCTATTATCAGAAGGTGCACTGATAATGGCAATTTTTATATAAAGACAACCAATATACTTGAGAAAGTCTATGTTACTGGAAACAGGGGTTTCTAAGCTGCTATGTCCTGTGTCTGATAAGAAACAAAGGGTTGGAGTCAGGCCAACTGGATTTCCCCGGGGGCATCATTTACGCGGTGGTGTACCTGACTGGTGCTCCTTGGAATTGTGCAGTGCACGCCAATGCAGCAGATCCGGTATAAGTCGGAGGGCAATATTAGTAAACAGTCTATATAATCATCTATGAATAGGGTTACATATGTAGCATGCATTTTTCTATGACTATTACGTGAAGAAGTAGAGATACCACTTGCTGGAAATTTTATTTACTTGTATGAGATGCTATTCTTCATGATTCCTCCCATGTGTTATTTCAAAGAATCATAAGCTGGAGGAATACTTCTCTGGGGGAGGAATTTTGGAAAATCTTTGAAAGACTTTTGAAGGGAGTTGGAAACATTTGATGATATTTTGAGAGATTGAACAGGGAATTTTGTGGGCCTTTAGTGTCTTGATTCAAGTGCTCATGCAAAGCAAATGTAGACACCCAGTTCTTGGGACGTCTGCTGCATCAACATAGAAGTTTGTTGATAGCTTAGTGTGTGAACTCAATGGCATTCGGAGGCAAGCTGCAGTCAACATGGATGAACTGACCTAATTGTCCAGATTTCTCTCTTCCTTTGATTTCTCATCATCGTTGGCTTTTCAAGCTCACAAAATGCCAAGCTCTTGGCCCAAGCTGAAGTCAGTCTTAAGACCAATAATACTGACTTTGATCTTCAATTTACAAATTTACTTGCCAAATGCCTTTAAAAAGAAGTTTGTCATGTTTCCTTTATAACTGTTTTTTTTTCATTTTAAAGGGTTCCCAAAGACTGATTATATTGTTCTTATAAGAAATAAAACTTATTTTTAGCAAAATTCAACCAAATCCGTGTTAGTTTTAGGTTAGCCCCTTTTGGCAGCTATAAGCTTAGTTAAATGATGCTTCCATTGCTTAAAATATTTTGGAAATCTACCTCCTTTGGGGAGCATCTTTATGGATAGTTTGTCAAAATATCTGGCTTATTTTGGTGGACCACTTATAAACTGCAGGGTCTTGAAAAAGTAGTTCAACTCTCATTAACGTCAATTTAATTATCTGTAAGATAAGACTAATAATTTTCCCATACCTTACTGGCATATAGTAACTATCAAATGGAATGATTAAACTCAATAAATATGAATGCAGCACTATTTATTTTTTATTTATTTATTTTTGGCTGCACTGGGTCTTTGTTGTTGTGTGCAGGATTTATTTGGGCTCGTGGGGGCTTCTCTTTTGTGGAGCAAAAGGCTCTAGGGGCACGGGCTTCGGTAGTTGTGGCAGGTGGGCTCAATGGTTGTGGCTCTCGGGCTTTAGAGTGCAGGCTTGGTAGTTGTGGCGCACGGGCTTAGTTGCTCCATGGTATGTGGGATCTTCCCGGCTCAGGGCTTGAACCCGTGTCCTCTGCATTAGCAGGTGGATTCCTACCCACTCCGCCACCAGGGAAGTCCCGAATGCAGCACTATTGCTCATGATTGTGAAATGCTTCTGTTACGATTCTTTGTTGTTTTCGCTTTGCCTGGCTCCATAATTTCTCCCTTTTTGCCATTTGTGCTAACTGAACAACCCTCCCCCATAAATTCCCACTTTGAGGACAGACTGATAAGCCACAGGCAAAGGCCTCCCGTATGCAAAGAAACTGGAAACAGATTGAGGCTGAGAGCTGGAGCACATATGGAAGCTGACTAACTGATAGAACTTTAATTGTGTGTTGCCTCCCTGCTGTAAATGCCCTAACTTGATAAGAGAGGTTTAATTGGCTGAACACTGTAAATGTAAATTGCCAAAGTTAAATTGCAGCAAAGCGGGAATGGCATGTATACACAAAATGCCTTGCAATCTTTTGTAATTTAGCCTGTCACTAAGTGGGAAATCAAATACTAAGTTTCCAGCCCAGTAGCCTTGCCGTTATTTTCTTTCCAACCATATGGAAACCCAGAGGCTTAAATCTTCATGAAGGCAAAGTATGAGGTGACGGTCTGAAACCAACATAAATCATTTTTGAATTTTCTTTTGCCAGTGTTGTTTCTAATATAATTTATCACTGTGGGTTTTTTTCTAGGTTACATAGTCATCCATAGTAGGTTGAATGATGATTCCTCCAAAGATATGCCCACATTGGAAACCCCAGAACCTGTGAATGTGACCTTATTAGGAAAAAAGTCTTTGAAGGTGTAATTAAGAATCACAAAATAAGATCATTCTGTATTATGTGGGTGGCCTCTGAATATGACAAGTGTCCTTAAAAAAGAGAGAAGAGAAGGCCATGTGAAGATGGAGGTGTTAATTAGAGCTATGTAGCTATAAGCCAAGGATGCCTGGAGCCACCAGAAGCTGGAAGAGGCAAAGAAGGATTCTCCTTTTAGGGCCTTCAGAGGGAGCATAGCCTTTAATTTTGGACATCTGGCCTCTAGAATTTCTGTTTTAAGTCACCAAGATTGTGGTAATTTGTTGTGGCATCCCCCTAAGAACGTAATATAATGCCACAGAGCAACTAAGCCCACAAGCCACAACTACTGAGCCCATGCACCACAACTACTGAAGCCCATGCACCTAGAGCCTGTGCTCCACAACAAGAGAAGCCACTGCGATGAGAAACCTGTGCACCACAATGAAGAGTAGCCCCCGCTTGCCACAACTAGAGGAAGCCTGTGAGCAGCAATGAAGATCCAATGCAGCCAAAAATAAATAAGTAATAATAATAATAAATAAATCTTAAGGAAAGAAAGAAACTAATACAGTCACTGAAGCCAATGGCAGTCTGTGTTGTGTTGACTGTGTTTGGTCTTGCAAATCAGAGCACAAACACATGCGCTGTATTAGTCAGCTTGGGTTGCCATAACAAAATACCATAGACTGGGTGGCTGAAACAGAACCGTATGTCTCATAGCTCTGGAAGCTAAGATGTCCAAAAACAAGGTACTGGCAAGGTAGGTTTCATCATGAGAATTCTCTTAGTGTGTCGGTGGTCACCATCATGCTGTGTGCTCACATGATCTCTTCTTTGTGTGCACATGGTGGGGTTGAGGGGAAGAGAGAGCAAGGTCTCTGGTGTCTCCTCTTATAAGGGCACTAATCCCATCATGAGGGCCCCATCCTCAGGACCTCATCTAACCCTAATCACTTCCCAAAGTCCACATCCGCAAATGCCATCACACTGGGGCTTGGACTTCAACATATGCATTTGGGAAGGGGGGGATACCTTTGGTCCATAACATGTACCATCATCTTCTAGGAGGAGCACAAGCCGTATTCTGGCTTTAAAGTCTGCAAAAATGTCAACACGTGATAAGCACCTGTTGTTTGCTTTGGGATGAGGCTGGACATTAGAGTCAGATGAGATTGATGATGAGACTACAGGACAAGTCAGGAGAAACAATGTGACCTGTGGTGTTGACATAAGAGTTCCCATCTACGGCAAGTGAAAAGTCCAATTGGCAAAGGCTGGCTACTTTTCAGGTTAACACAAAGGGAGCAGAAAAGATTTAGAACAAGGTATTTAGTGATATTCTCTATTAGTTCCCGAGAGCTGTCATGACAAAGTGCCACAAACTGGGTGGCTTAACAGGAATTTATCATCTTATGATAACGAAGGCTAGAAATCTGAAATCAAGATGTCAGCAGGGACATACGCTGATATCCTTCGGAGCATCGTTTTTTGCCTCCTCCTACCTGCTGATGGTTGGTTGGGAATCCTTGTTTTCCTTCACTTGTAGGTGAATGACTCCAGCTCCAATCTCTGCCTTTGTCATCACATGGTCTTCTCCCTCTTTGTCTCTGTGCCTTTACATGGCTGTCTTATCATAAGGATCCCAGACATATTGGATCAAGAGCCCACCCTACTCTAGGATGACCTCATCTTAACTACATCTGCAGTGACTCTATGTTTAAATAAGTTCATATTCTGAGGAAGTACATGATTAGGGGTCCAACACATCTTTTGGGTGACACAATTCAACCTATAACAGGCACTCTGAAGGAAGAATGGGAAACTTGGGCACATGATGGAAGACTGGGTAAGAACAAAGTTAACCTCAGCACAGTCTAGCAATAGCTAATAGGGCCCTGGATTCTAGAATGGGATTTGGGGGAAATACTCCAATCACTGGACAAATTACTAGTACAGGCACTTGGAAACACAGACCAAACCAAGGCAACAAGGAATGAGAGCAGAGAAACATCAGGTCTAGGAACAAAGTAAGAGCCCTGCTGTAAGAACCGTTGGAGAGGGTTTGAGTTGACTTATTTCAGCAATGCTGCGGGTAGGTCTCCAGGGAACTGGACTGAAACACAAGTAAAAACAGCTACAAATGGGAGCTACGACCAGAAATCAAAGGTCATCTCCTATGAACTATGTGGCAAGAGGTACAGTTTTGTTTTGACCTTTGCAGCCACATTTCCAAGCAAAGGAGGTGAGGGCTTTTCCTAGCATCCCAAACACAAAGCACAGAAATTAATGCCAGAATGAGCAAATGTGCTATGTCTTATGGGGTCTAACATTCCAAGTTCTAAAGTCTGGCTCTACAAAATATTTTCAACATGAGACAATAGAAGTGAGAAATTGAATCTAACCCCTGGGTCCCAAACCTCCTTAAGAAAAGATGTATATTTTCATCAGAAAGGTAACCAATCTTTCCAATAGATCCAAAATCAGATGGAGAGTGAAAAAGGCTTTTATTCAGTGAAGGCAAATGTTAGCAACTCGTGTATCTTCATATATGACTGGTACTGGTAATAAATGTAAATTCAGACATTAGTTTCAATTTGCATGATGCTTACAAATGATGTAATTTCTCAATATGAGTGTGATCTTTCAATGTCAGTGTCCAAATGAATGCAAGTATTAAGCATTAATATAAACTGAACAAATAACTGTTCGGAAACTGAATTTAGCTAGCCCAATTGATTCAGCCATCTCTATACCCTCTTGGGATCCCATTAGAGCAAGAAACATTTTTTTTTTCTTAAGCCTCCATTAATTATCAAGCTCAGGAAAATTTGAGGGCTGCCATATGAAAGGTTTGACATGCACCCAGAACCTGAGGTTGTGGGGTGGGGTGGATTTGGAGGTTGGCAATTCCTGGGAGGCTGTCAAATGAAAAAGGAAGTGAGTCAGACCACTGGGTCACTGCTTAAGCAAATATTAGTCCTAAACCTACAATCTGAGCCTATGATTTAAAACAGATTTCTGGAGAGTAATTTGCATTTTCTTACGAGAGCAGAGATACAATATCAGGACTTGGCACCAAATAAATTACATATTTGACCAATGATGTCCTAAGAACAAAGGGATGTGAAAAAAGATCTTTATAATAAATAAAAATACTAAATATGTCTTCAAGTCATGATGTGATGGCTGATTTTATGTGTCAACTTGACTACACTATACTGCCAAGTTGCTTGGTCAAACATCAGTCTAGTTGTTGGGTGAAGGTATTTTTCAGTTGTAATTAACATTTAAATCAGAAGCCTTGAGAAAGCAGATTACCCTCCATAACGTGAGTGGACCTCATCCACTCAGTTGAAGGCCTTCAGAGAAAAGATTGAGGTCCCCTGAAGACGAAGGAATTCTACTTCCACATTGCCTTTGCACTTGAGCAGCAACATCAGCTCGTCCCTGGGTCCCCTGCAGATTTCAGACTTGTCAGCTGCCACAATTGTGTGAGCCAATTCCTTCAATAACTCATCTATCTATCATCTATCTATCATCTATCTTTCTATCTATCATCTATCTATCCATCCATCATCTTCTATCTCCTATTATATTATCATATATAGGATCTACATATTATAATAATTATAAAACATAATTCTATAATAATCATATGATAATATAATTCTATAATAATATAATTAACCTATATTATATATATATGTGTATATATATATAAGGGTATATTGTACAATGTATAGGTCTCCAATTGGTTCTGTTTCTCTGGAGAACCCTGACTAATACGTAAGAATTACAAAGCTTGGATGTATCCTCGTCCCCCATTTAGTCCAGTGTCTCTCCATGGAATACCACTGGCCTGGGACAATTCTTTGTTGTGTGGGACTGTCCCACTCATTGCAGAACATTTAACATTGCTGTCCCTTTCCCCATTCAATGCCACTCCCAAGTCATTTGGATGAGCACACACTCCCAAACTCCCCCAGGGGACTGTCTGGTACAGGCCCAGCTGAGAACCACTATGTGTTCAACTTACCCATTCTAGAGATGAAGAAACTGAGGTGATGAGAAAATGTGATTTTTTTCCCCAATATTAATTAGTGGCAAAGCAGTAGTGAGGACCAAGGTTTTTGGACTCAGTTGGGTCCATTCCTATCTGCCTTATAAATCCTATGAAACAAGCCTGAATGTGTTCCTTTACACCTTGAATACATAGAAGCCCTCAGCATAGTGTAAATGGAATATTTAGTCATAAAATTGACAATTCAACTTTTCACATTTTTGAAACATCTGAATCTAGGATCTAATCGTTTATTGCTTGGTCCTCCCAGTGTCCTCTCTTTGGGAATAATGCTTGCTCTCTCTCTCTGGTTTAGCCACGTGTTTCCAGTAAGAACTGTCCTGTTCTTCCATAATTCTGCCCTCCCAGGCTGTAGATGATGTGAGCAGACATCAAGACCCATGCCAACCAATCAGAATCCTCCCCTGTTATTTTTCAAACCACGAACAAGAAAGACAGTCTGGGAACCATTGGTGTAATGCTCCGAGGCTGTTGGTGGTTGCATTTTCCACCATGAGAAAGAGGTTGGTTTGCAGCCAAAGAAAGCGAGGCCAAGACAGAGAGAGAAGTAGAATAAGAAATAACAAGAGGGGAGTCTTTGCAGGGGTGTGGCCCTGATTCCAGCCATTCCTGAGACTGAGCTGCTTCCCTGCTCCCCTCCTGGTTTAGCTCCTCAATGCTCACTTTGATTACATGAAATACCGTAGTTACCTTTGAACAAATTCCCTTCTTCTTTGGTCTTAACTACTTTGAATTGTGTTTTGTCATTCACAACTGAAAAAAAATATTTTCTTTTTACCAGAAAATGATTCGCTGAATTTTTTTTATAATGATGCAATTCAGAAGCACCGTAATAGTGACACTGGAGTTTGACGACGTGAACTGGGAGTACTCCTAATCCTGCCAGCAAAGGCAGTGACCCTGGCTGTGCCACAAAATCATGTCATCTGGGAGGAATTAAGAGACAGTGGCTTCAATGAGATTGGAAGTGGACCTGCATTGTAATTTTCATTACTATTATCAGAATTATCTAGATTTTTATTTCCTTCTGAGTTTGGACTTCTGTTTTCTTACAAAAATCCTCCTCCTTTCCTTGGTACACTTTCCTGAAATTCCATCCTCCCCATAGATCTCCATTTCAAATTGAGTTTCTGTTCTTTGAGCTATAGCATGTGGTGTGGCATTTATAATTTCTCATGCACCTGTGTACAATGGATAACTGAGCCAGACTTCATGTGGCATTTCTCATGACACAGGTGATAGTTAGGGGGCTTTGCATTTGATAATGTATAAGATTCTTCTTATCCTTAAATTCCCTGTTAGAGCGAACACCCACTCCAGGACTCCTGCTGCTTCTTGTAGAACAAAGCTGTCCTGGGCTGATGAGGGGAAAGAAGAAATGAACGTGGATAATGAGAGAAAGCAGCTACATTCTACAACCTGGTGTTTCACAGGAAAAGCAGCTAAGAGGCTTTAAAATAGCAACATAATTTAGAAAAGTGACTTTATCTTTCCCTTCTCCCTGGTCTCCCTGAATCACAGATCACCAGAGCCTTGCTGTAGAAGGCACAAGACTGTGTTCTGAGCTGTGAAACCTGTGGGAAGAAAACCTGAGGACCAGTTATATCCCTCACGCTGTTGAGATCCTAAACCCTATTCCATCTACTCTGACACGTGGTCTTGGACTCAGAGAAACATGTGCGCTTCGGAAAAAGGAGCTGTTGCTAATTTTGTTCTTCTTCTACACAAAGCATGTGTAATTCTCTTTCTCTAATTTCTCCAAGAAAAGAAAACAAAACCTCACAAAGACATGTGCAGTAAAATGCCAAGAGTCAGATAACTTTAAGAGACACCAGGCTCAGGAGACAAAGAGGTCCAATTCATCCACCACCTACCTTTACTGTGGCCTAAGTGGTATGAGAAACACACGAAAAATCCCCTGAAAGAGAAACTGTTCCAGATCTCAGGCCTCAGTTTGCTCTCCCCCACCCCGACACTTTCCATCCCCATGGTTTCATTGTTACCATTGAAAACTTCTGTTACCATGTTTGTTCCCCCCAGTACCCCCAGTGCCTTCAGCTGTTCTCTCCTTTCCTTCATCTGAGCCACCCAAACCCTGACCTCCTAACTAAGGGCTGACATCCTTCCTCTGAACCAGCAAACTAGACACCTCAAGCCCAATTACCATCCTGCCCGACATGAACCTCACCACCAGCACTGCCCAGTGAGCAGGGAAATGACATTGGTACAAACCTGTCAATCCTCATGCCCACAGAGGGTCGGAAATACTTTATCCACTCACCTCAAATTGAAGAGAAAATTTATAGTCAGAGTCTTTGGCCATATCCTTGATGTAGGCATCAAAGTCATCTAGTTGCACCGGGCTTTGTCAAACACAAAGGAAGATATGTTTTAAAAATCCTGTTGATAGGTGTCATGTAGTGTTTAACACCATACTTCTCAAACATGAACAATTTTCTTGCAGAAAATGGACAGTTTACTTCTCAGAGGTTAGCACTCTCTCTCTCTCTTTTTTTTTTTTTGGTTAAAGTTATCAGTCACTAATATAATTAAAAAGAGAGCCCTATATATTAAATTTTCTTGAGATAGAAGAAATCTCTAGATTTTTAATTGGCTTTTACTTCAGCAGTAAAATATTATATATACACATACTCATACACACACAGGTATATGTGTTATTTCTAGAAAACTCCAGTTTACGAGAAAGAACAAAGGATTAGTCTGAAGACCTGTTTGAACTATAGTTTTACTTTATTTACCTAATTCCTCTGAGATTTAACATGCTCATCTATAAAATACGATAGTCATACCTATATCACAAGGTTGATACACAGACTTACAGACTTATACACAAACTTACAGACTTACAGAAACTTGTATATTTAAACAGCTTGAAAAGTATAAAGGATTGTGCTGCCCTGTTTCCCCAGAGCAAAGGCAGGGTTCTGGCTGGAAGCACATCTCCAGGGAGCTCCCAGTGCTCCACTCAGAGAGCCCCGTCTAGTGGCTTGCGTATTGCAAAATGGTTCAGAGATATGATCAAGGAATACATCTGGGTTTATGCTTCTGCATCTGTAGCAGTTGTCACTTTTTTCTTTCTTTTTTTTTTAATAAGAATTTAGTTTTATTTTGTGTAGTTTTCTCTAGCTGCTTATCTCTTCTAGAGCCTACCTGTACCAACCTGCTCCTTGAGCTTCTGCAGGACGCCGTGCTATCACCTAACCCAAGCCTTTCCACCTCGGCAAGGTCCACAGAGTTGACCTTTCCCTTAGTGTTGCTGCAAATTACTCAGCTTATATCATCTACCTATGGCTTTATGTCCTATTAGCAAATACAGGGTATAAAATAGATATTTGCTCAAAGTTGTTGATTAGCTAATCTGATAGATTAATTTATGTTAAGATTTTAGTAGATTTTTAAGGGTATTATACCTCCCATTCAAATTTTAATGCTTTTACTTAATAATAATGTGAATGACCCTTAAAATACCCTAAATATTCTTATGCATTATCTTGCTCGGTTGATGGTTGAGGTAGACATGGACAACATTAACCCCATGCTCCACATGGAGCTCCAGAGAGAGCCAAGGCTGAGACAGTCAAATGAGTAGTTCAAGATCTCAGGGCTGCTAAGCCAGAGAACTGTGAGTAGAACCAGGGAGAAGGACTCCTGGTTAAAAGCTTTCTCATTTAACTTTGCCATCCTTCCAAAAGAAATGGCTAAACAGAGGTGGGGTGGGGGTGCTCCTTCCCTGCTGTCTTTGAGCAGTGCATTGACCTTAATGTTGGACTTAGCGATTCTAGTTCTTATCTCATTAAGAGGAGGATGGGATTGGAAAAATGGGGTTAGAAAAAGCAAAAGCAGGATGGAGAGGGCAAAGAGAGTCAGAGGAAGGACCAGGAAGTAGAATAATGAACATCAGGGAGAGGAGGAGAATGGTAAGGAGAAGAGAAAGAAAACTGGGAGGGAGCAGAGATCAACCAGTGGGACAAAGATTTAGAGGCAGGGGTGGGGGAAGGAGGTGAGGGAAGGAGGGAATGAAGGTAAGTAGGGAGGGGAAAGGGAGCCAAGGGACACAGTGGTGGTGGTGGTGGGGATTTGGAGTGAAAGAGAAAAGATAAAGAGAAAGTAAATGGAAAGGTGGGGGGATCCCCTCAAAAATGGCTTGTAGAGAAGGACGGAGGGATGAGAAGGAAAGTGAGAAGAGGGAAGGAGGAAGCTGGTCTGACTGGAGGTTTTGGTGTGTGACCGGGTTCTACCACGTCTACGTTCCACCCAAACTTTGATCCACGTCCTGCTTCTCCTTCGCTCTGCCTGAGTCTTGGGTCCTCTTTTGGTCCCAAGACCTTGTCCTCTAACTGCTCTAGTCAATGCCTCTGTACCTCACTTAACAACCCAACCACTGATTTTGGGCAACGAAGTCTTTCTATTGCTGTCAAATCATTCCTTCCGGCTGACAGCACCTCTCCTCTGCTTCGGCTGGTCGTGTCTCTCCTGCATCACTCGATACATGCCAATGGAATGCTTACTGATTTGAAATAGATTTAGGAAAAAATTATTTTGTCACCCATATGTGTCAAAACATTATATGTCACTCAAAGATGAATACAAATATTTTTGCATCATGTTTTTTTGTATTATGTGCTTCATTAGCACAGATACCGTAGATCTGGCTGAGAACTCTAATTACTTCCTTAATGAGTTCCCTAATATTCTATCCCAGACAAATATCAAGAATGAAAACTCTATTTATAGGAATGATCCACTCTTCATGTAGAGTTTTTAACTAAAGGCCTGGAGGTGATAGTCTAATTGGGCTTTTGAAATCAACTGATAATTCATTTTCACCCATCACAATTATAATTCTTATGATTTAGTTCAGCAGATAAGTGAAACCACAGGCTAGCTAAGTAATTACCCTTTTCTGGTTATTACAAAGATTTCCTGAGACAGCGTTTATCAAAGTATTTGTTATAACATCACATAGAGTAAAAGCCTTTCCCTGCAATAAGCACAAAATGTGAAGATACAAAACGGCAAAGGTTTTTGTGCTACTTTGATGTAGCTAAATATTAGCTTTTTTATAGATGTAGAATATAGACTCCCTTCTGCTAGCCTTATAATTCCTAGCAACCCATTGCTTCTCAGATTTCATGTGGGGAGAATTTTCCTTATTCCTAACATGATTTCTGTCTGTACACTTTCTGGTGGTCACTGACATCCACATGTGTAAACATACCTACACATGATAGCTTAGCTATTTTAATATGCTTTTGCCTCTTTCTTAAAGCATCGCTTCTATTTAAAGACAAGCAATCTTTTCAGTTTGGAAAGCAAAGATCATTACAAAGAATATTTTTAAATGACATAGTAAGAAAGACTTACTTAGTCAGTTTCCTCTTCTTTAAACCATTTTTGCTCCTGAGAATTCAAAAATAAGAGAGGCAAATTTATCTGGGCAAAAGAATTGGTTAACATAATGCTTAAACTTGAAGAGCTTTAAATAATTCCATCAAGCACCTCCATTTTACTTACTTTTTATTAAACATACCTCAGATTTGTTTCATTACTTCCCCTAAAGGAGAAGATTATGATAAAAATTCCAGATTCATTTTTTAAAACTCTGTTAGATTTCAGGAGCATGCCTGCACTTTCTATTTTAAATTTGCCAAAAAACTGAGTTCCAGAAATATAATTTCTTGCTCCTAGTGATTAAGTCACTGAAGTGTTTTGTAAACTTATGGAAGTGTTTCCTGTCTAAATACTCCAGATTCTACAGGCAAAAGGAACGAATTGGGGAATAAAGGTAAGAACTGGCAGAGGGAGGATGGACATAATTGGTTTTTTAATTAAAGACTAAAATAGGGCTTCCCTGGTGGTGCAGTGGTTAAGAATCCGCCTGCCAATGCAGGGGACATGGGTTTGATCCCTGGTCCGGGAAGAGCCCACATGCCACGGAGCAACTAAGCCCCCAAGCCACAACTATTGAGCCTGCGCTCTAGAGCCCATAAGCCACAACTATTGAGCCCATGTGCCACAACTACTGAAGCCTGTGTGCCTAGAGCCCGTGCCCTGCAACAAGAGAAGCTATGGCAGTGAGGAGCCTGTGCACCACAACAAAGAGTAGCCCCCACTTGCAGCAACTAGAGAAAGCCCGCGTGCAGCACCGAAGATTCAACACAGTCAATAAATTAATTAATTAAAAAAAAGACTAAAATAACCTTTTCAGACATTTTCATTGGGAACATGAATTTGTGCTGTCAGCGTTGTCATGTGTCTTATATATCCTACTGCAGCATTGTTCTTATTTAGTTTTGAACTAGTTTTTAAGCGATCTGAAGAACTATACCCATTACCTGTTTGTTCTTAATTCATTGCTAGTCTGCAAGCTCAGACACATGTAATACTAACGTTTGCTTCAGTTAATTGCATTTTTAGAGTCTCTTTAAAAGGGGAATTGTTTTCTACCAACATGTAACATAACTGATCTAAGTTAGCTAATGCTAAGATAGTATCTGCTGAAAGGCTTCATTATTGTATTTACACTGTATTAAATTGAGTGTGACAATTTTTATAAGTAGTTTTCTTTTTTAAAAAATTTATTTATTTTTTGGCTGCATTGGGTCTTTGTTGCTGCGAGCGGGCTTCTCATTGTGGTGGCTTCTCTTGTTGCGGATCGCGGACTCTAGGCTCTCGGACTTCAGTAGTTGTGGCACGCAGGCTCAGTAGTTGCGGTGCACAGGCTTAGGTGCTTTGTGGCATGTGGGATCTTCCTGGACCAGGGATCAAACCCGTGTCCCCTGCATTGGCAGGTGGATTCTTAACCACTGCGCCACCAGGGGAGTCCCTATAAGTAATTTTCAGAGGTCTTGAAATATTGATGAAAGCACCCAGACTTTCAGAACACAAACAATCGATAGTAAATAGCCAGTTGTGATCTGAGTACTCTTTTTGTCAAAATATTTATTTGGACTGAAAATTATGAATGCTTGCTTACCCGCATACCTGGAAAGCCTTTAGCAGAACGAAGCACTACTTCCTCTGGGCTTTCATAGCACTTGGTTTATGGAGTATTTCTCACATGGTCTGACCATCAGCAGTATATGTGCTCCTTACTAGACTCTCCTTTGTCCCCAGAGCTGAGCACAGTTAATGGAACACTAGCGGGTGGCCAATAAATGCTTATTTGATTGAATTGAAACAAAACATCTTTGTTATGTTATCCTCATAATTTTACCTAATGATGCAATTAAGGACTTGATATTAGGCTTGGGCTCAGGAGGGGTCCCACTGGGGAAATGACACTTGTGGATGGAGAGGAAGGAACAGAACAAAGGAAATATCCGTGAAGGCAAGTGATGTTTCTGGTTTTCCTTTTCTAGTTTCTGTTAGTTTTTATTTTTTCCCAATTCTCAGCGAAGACAATCCATTTGATAGTTCTTATCTTATTTTTTTCTCCTTCATCTCTGTTGGTCTTCCATACTTGGAATTTAGAGGGAATAGACATTCCAGTTTTTACTTTGTCTCTCCATTATCACCCCCCCCAAAACAAAAACAAAAACAAAAACAAAAAAACTAAACCCAAACCACTGTCATATTGGACAGAGCTGTGCCATACAGGCATTTGGGAGCCTGAAGAAATACCTCGTGAGTAATTCTTTTACTCCACTCTTGTGATAGTGATTTAGTTAGGAATTGTACATTTACTTCGGGTAGTAGGAGTCCATTACTTCAGTGCTTGATGAAAGCAGGATGTTAGCATAATAAGGAACAGTTCTGGTAAGTCAGGAGGCTGCCAACATATTTTGTGATTCAGAGTGAAATTAAAAAAAGAAAAACACAAAACCTTCCTGATCCAAACAGACTTTAAGGGAAACCGGGAAGAAACAAATGTGTGTGGTAGGTGACACTGAATAAATTCAGTGCGGAAATATTAAGTTGCTACTATTCCACAGCTTGTGTGGAAACATGATTCGTGGAAGGGAGGTACTATTTTTCTCTTTCAGTCTCATTCACTGATTGAATGAACATTGACTAGAATATGAAATTCTACCATGTTTTTGTGTGGCTTTTATCTTACATGTATGTCTTCATGATTTGTGTACAGCTTTCACTGTTCTGATTAGATTTTGCTGAATTCCCGAAGATTCCCAAGGGTTCCTGTATCTTAAAGCTGTGGAACAGGACAGGACTGAATTATAAGACTCCACAGCAGCACTGATAGAATTTTCCCACATTTTCAATTGCTGTGCTGATCCTGAGACTCAAATCAACAGAAAATTCACTTTTAAACATGTAAGTTCAGGTTTTGCTAACGATTTTCACTTCAGCACTTTAGAGAAAGAGCTAGTGTGTGTATGCATGCCGCAGTGAACACTTTGGGTGATGCTGAGGACATCCCTTTGTCATTGCAAAAGATTCTCTAAATAACTGATAACACCCATCCGACGTCTAGTGTATATATAGGCTCATGCGCTTCTTTTACTTTTTCTCTTTCACTTGCATTAGAAAAGGTTCAAAACCCTAATGACTTCAAGAAGTTAGGATACATTATAAGTTCTTCATGGTTATGACTGTCTTGGAAAGCCCGCCAGAATGGAATTGATTCCAAAGAGGAATACAAGGCAATGGCAGAAACATGGGGTTTCCAATGGTTAAAAACAAACAAAAAGTAAACCCCAAAACCATAAAACCAGAAAACTCTCAATGACTCCAATTTGACAAGCATTACTTACTCTTTCATGAGCTAAACGAAAATCATCCTCACATCTTAAAAAGGTCATTAGTGTTATGTCATCCTCTGAATAGAACATGCAACAAACAAGAGTAAAACTGAGCAGTTTAAATATTGCATCGTGCTTAAAATGCCAGCTGTTGAGGATTTAGAACAGGCAGATGAGTATGTGAGTAGAGCATGAGGTGACTATGATAGTAAAAAAAAGGAGTGATAACACTGAATCCAGATAGAGCTAGTCCAGCTGAGGTGGTTTTCTTTGACTAGGAAATACAATCTGAGATTATTGAAGTCAGAAATCCTGGCAGAATACAATCTTGAGACTAAGCCAACGGGGCAGGTAGGCTCCACACTGGTTCTGCTACCACCTGGGGAAAGATGTGAGCAGCCCTGTGAGGGAGAAAGGGCCTCTGGATTTCCACACAAACCATCAGAGGCATCAGAAGGATTGTAAACAATCAACAGGAACATTTCTTCCCAAAACGTTGACAGTTTAGAGACAAAGCCAAGCAGTGTTAAGAAAGGAGGGGGATGGCTCTGTTATTTGGGGCGGTTGTGAACAGGTGGGTGAAATATGAAGACAAACAAATCTAGTGGAGGATTAAAAAAAAACTATTTAGCAAATGAAAGCAGGGGAAAATATCCACGACTTATCGGATGAAGAGAAAAGTAGCAAAGAGGTTGGGGCGGCTTTGTGAGAGTTCTGAGTTTGACATGAAGGAGCGGGGACCATGAATTTTATCTGGCAGAGCACAAGTCTAGGGCTAAAAACACAGTTTATGTTCAGTATCTTTTCATTGGTTAATATGTGTGTAGTTTACAGAAAGTGCAGAAGGCCTTGGGCTCTATGTTTTGCCTTCTCTTCACACCTGGAGGTAAGGATTTACAGTCTCAGGACCATTCTTCTAAAAACTACTGAAGGGTTTTTTCCCCCTAACTTAGGTATCATGCTATTTGATTGGTACTATAAATAGCAGACCTTGAAGGAGTTGCTGAGATTCAAACGTGTTCATCGGGGGGACCTGTTCAGAAAGACATACAAAGAAGCATAGGCCTGTCTGATATAAGCTTAAAACGAACTCTGGAAACTGAGAAAGTCAGAGAATTAAGCCTGGAAATGAATGTAACATTATCTGCATTTTTCTTTCTTTTGTTTTAATTGAAATCTGTGGAGGGTATATTAAGGATATTGGCCACACGTATTCTAATGATAGGCAGAATACTTGAGGATGATCAGTAGATGTTAAGTTCAAAGTAAAGTGTATTTTGAAAATCAAGATGGAATTGATGTGTATCATGTGATGTTAAATACTTAAAATATTGGTTGACTGTGGTGAAGTCCTACACTGGAGACTGTTATTAAGAATCAACTTAGAATGATGGTGAAGGGCTCCTCCTCACCCAACACATTCCCCTGAGTTTATTGCTTATACATCAGTGTCTACCATGTTTAAAACTTTTTCAACTAGCTCTCTTTTTAAAGAAAATCCAAATTCTGGCATTAACAATCTCCATGGTGAGAAAGTTCTTTTTGATTCTTTTCCCATTGCAACTCAAGTTCCAACTTTGCCCACTGTATTTATTCTGTCTTCAGAGAAACCAAAGAACATTTGATCAATTGTCTTTTGGAATAGTTAACTCTCCAGGTTGCTTTAAATCTTGAACTTTGCCCTACCCTTCCATGAGCCTTTTTTCCCAGTCCATGAACTATTTTTATTGCTTTTCTCTGAGTCCTTCTCAAATTGTCCAGATTTCTGGGTCTGTCTGTACGTCATTTAGTACCTAAACACCATGGACTAATACTTAAGGACAATGATTTTTCCCCCCTCTGGGAAACTACCTTTTTTCTTATGGCTCAGAAAAAGAAATAGTCCTTCTACTTAAAGAAACTAGAGAAAGAAGAGCAAACAAAACCCAAAGTTAGTAGATGGAGAGAAATCATAAAGATCAGAGCAGAAATAAATGAAATAGAAACAAAGAAAACAATAGCAAAGATCAATAAAACTAAAAGCTGGTTCTTTGAGAAGATAAATAAAATCAATAAACCTCTAGCAAGACTCATCAAGAAAACGAGGGAGAGGACTCAAATCAATAAAATTAGAAATGAAACAGGAGAAGTTACAACAGACACCGCAGAAATAAAAAGCACCATAAGAGATTACTACAAGCAACTATGTGCCAACAAAATGCACAACTTGGATGAAATGGACAGATTCTTAGAAAGGTATAACCTTCCAAGGCTGAATCAGGAAGACATAGAAAATATGAACAGATCAATCACAAGTAATGAAATTGAAACTGTGATTAAAAATCTCCCAACAAACAAAAGTCCAGGAGCAGGTGGATTCACAGGTGAATTTTATCAAACATTTAGAGAAGAGCTAACACCCATCCTTCTCAAACTCTTCCAAAAAAACGGCAGAGGAAGGAACACTCCCAAACTCATTTTATGAGGCCACCATCACCCTGATGCCAAAACCAGACAAAAATACTACAAAAAAAGAAAACTACAGACCAATATCACTGATGAATTTAGATGCAAAAATCCTCAACAAAATACTAGCCAACAGAATCCAACAACACATTAAAAGGATTATACACCATGATCAAGTGGGGTTTATCCCTGGAATGCAAGAAATCTTCAAAATACATACATCAATCAATGTGATACACCATATTAACAAATTGAAGGATAAAAACCACATGATCATCTCAATAGATGCAGAAAAAGCTTTTGACAAAATTCACCCATTTATGATAAAAGCTCTCCAGAAGGTGGGCATAGAGCAAACCTACCTCAACATAATAAAGGCCATATATGACAAACCCACAGCAAACATCATTCTCAATGGTGAAAAACTGAAAGCATTCCCTCTAAGAACAGGAACAAGACAAAGATGTCTACTCTCACCACTACTATTCAACATAGTTTTGGAAGTCTTTGCCACAGCAATCAGAGAAGAAAAAGAAATAAAAGGAATCCAGATTGGAAAAGAAGAAGTAAAACTGTCACTGTTCGCAGATGACATGATACTACACACAGAAATTCCGAAAGATGCCAGCAGAAAACTACGTGAGTTAATCAATGAATTTGGTAAAGTTGCAGGATACAAAATTAACACACAGAAATCTCTTGCATTTCTATACACTAACAATGAAAGATCGGAAAGAAAAATTAAGGAAACAATCCCATTCACCACTGCAACAAAAAGAATAAAATACCTAGGAATAAACCTAACCAAGGAGGTAAAAGACCTATACTCAGAAAACTATAAGACACTGATGAAAGAAATCAAAGATGACACAAACAGATGGAGGGACATACCATGTTCTTGGATTGGAAGAATCGACATTGTGAAAATGACTATATTACCAAAAGCAATGTACAGATTTGATGCAATCCCGATCAAATTACCAATGGTATTTTTCACAGAACTAAAACAAGAAATCTTACGATTTGTATGGAAATGCAAAAGACCCCGAATAGTCAAAGCAATCTTGAGAAGGAAAGATGGAGTTGGTGGAATCAGGCTTCCTGACTTCAGGCTATACTACAAGGCTACAGTGATCAAGACAGTATGGTACTGGCACAAAAACAGAAATATAGATCAATGGAACAGGATAGAAAGCCCAGAGATAAACTATGGTCAACTAATCTATGCCAAAGGAGGCAAGGATATACAATGAGAAAAGACAGCCTCTTCAATAAGTGGTGCTGGGAAAACTGGACAGCTACATATCAAAGAATGAAATTAGAACACTTCCTAACACCATACACAAAAATAAACTCCAAATGGATTAAAGACCTAAATATAAGGCCAGACACTATAAAACTCCTGGAGGAAAACATAGGAAGAACACTCTTCGACATAAATAACAGCAAGATCTTTTTTGATCCACCCCCTAGAGTAATGGAAATAAAAACAAAAATAAATAAGTGGGACCTAATGAAACTTCAAAGTTTCTGCACAGCAAAGGAAACTATAAGCAAGACGAAAAGACAACCCTCAGAATGGGAGAAAATATTTGCAAACGAATCAACAGACAAAGGATTAATCTCCAAAATATATAAACAGTTCATCCAGCTCAATATGAAAAAAACAAAGAACCCAAGCAAAAAATGGGGAGAAGACCTAAACAGGCATTTCTCCAAAGACATACAGATGGCCAAGAGGCACACGAAAAGCTGCTCAACATCACTAATTAGAGAAACGCAAATCAAAACTGCAATGAGGTATCACCTCACACCAGTTAGAATGGGCATCATCAGAAAATCTACAGACAGTAAATGCTGGAGAGGGTGTGGAGGAAAGGGAACCCTCCTGCACTGCTGGTGGGAATGTAAATTGATACAGCCACTATGGAGAACAGTATGGAGGTTCCTTGAAAAACTATAAATAGAACTACCATATGACCCAGCAATCCCACTACTGGGCATATACCCAGAGAACACCATAATTGGAAAAGACACATGCACTCCAATGTTCATGGCAGCACTATTGACAATAGCCAGGACATGGAAGCAACCTAAATGTCCATCAACAAATGAATGGATAAAGAAGATATGGTACATATATGCAATGGAATATTACTCAGCTGTAAAAAGCAATGAAACTGGGACATTTGTAGAGACATGGATGGACCTAGAGACTGTCCTACAGAGTGAAGTGAGTCAGAAAGAGAAAAACAAATATCGTATATTAACACATATATGTGGACTATAGAAAAATGGTACAAATCAACTGGTTTTAAAGGCAGAAATAGAGACACAGATGTAGAGAACAAACATATGGAAACCAAGTGGAGAAAGCGGGGAGGGTTGGGGGAGGAATGAATTGGGAGATTGGGATACCAAATTGTACACTCTAAATATATGCAGTTTATTGTAAAAAAAAAAATCAAAATCACTGAAAACTAATCCATTAATGAACAAAATGGTTAATTTAAGAATAAAGACAGAAATCAGTAAAAAAAAAAAGAAAAAAAATAGTACTTCTAGATACTTTAGTTCAGAATTGAAGATTATTATTATTATATTTTATAAAAGCCATAAAGGATACACTTTGAGATTTGATTATGAAAATAATTTAAAAGTCAAGAAAATACGAATTTAAAGGAGGCTGTTTTTTAGAGAGGAAAGACTAGATTTCAGAGACACTTGGGTTTGGGACCTGGATTTTCTATATAGTTTATATAGTCGTATGATAAGGTAATAGTTATCTCCTTATGCCTCTATTTCCACATCTGTAAAATGGAACTGATAATACTCTCTGCAGAGCTGTGGGGACAATTAGATAAAAGGATTATACAAAGAGGCCTGTATAATGTCAGTTGTTTAATATTCACTGAGTGAGCATTATTATAAAAATATGAAGGTCTCAAATACAGAGTATAGTATTTTGGGTTTCTCTACCTGATTGCATTTTTTTCCTTCTTGGAAATATGGAGCTATTCAATGGAGATGGTGAGAAAAATGAAAGGCATCATTTATAAAGATGAGAGGCCAATGGATTGACTCAATGAAGAAACAAATAACTTAGCAATAAATGGAAGAAAAGCTTGCCAAGAACATCACAAGAAGAAAATTTAATTGGGAAAACATTATAGTTAGCATTTTGGTACCATTAGCTGCTTTAATCCATTTCAACACATAATTAATAATTTTGCATGCTTCAAACACATAAAATCATTAAAAAGGATTTTCCCTTTGCTTTACTTCTTGAAAGCTAACTTTTAAAGACTTTGTGTTAGGTAAACAGTAAAAAAAATCACTTACCAAGGATTAATATAAAATGCCAAAAGATAATCAGTCCAAAGACATGAGGGTAGCAGGGTTAAGAAAGCAAATATACTCCTACGCCTGTGAGCATTAATAGATAACAGATGTAAAGATGAAAAAGTGGCAAGAGTTAGTAATACAGACTGTGAACAGAGATCAGTAAATTACCTACTGGGATCAATTAAAATGACAAGCACCTTAATTACAATTAAATATTCCATTCTCTGAAATTTAAACATGAGGACTTAAGTGCTATCATATTGCCAAAATCAGTTTTATTCACACACGGCCTTATTGTAATCAGATATGTTTCTTTCAACTTGTTTTGTGTCAATTAGCCTGCTATTAGGTGATTACATTTTGCATTCAGTTAAATGAGGCTCTGAAATGCCTCATTAGTTATCTCGAGTCTTATTCTTGGATATTACCCTTGCATGCTTAAGCCTATTTTAAGAAATCTATAACATCATTTGATAGCTAATAGCAGCTTGTGTACGGAATACAAATGGTTAGTTTGTGTATATGGATTTTGGTAAACAAGCTTTCAGGACACATTCTTATAAAGCTGCACTGTTAGGTATGACTTTCTATATTATTTTCAGTATAAATTAATACATCATTTCCAAAAAATAATCCTTAAAATAGAGGTATGGTATGACATCCAGGTATTAGTCATTCAAAATAAGTAGCTCATCAACTGCCTAGTTTCTAATCTTACTTATACTCAGTTGAGTGGGAGCAAAATTATTTAGTTTCACATTAATCTAATGCAGACTGTTAATTTAAAATGCCAGGTTTGAATCAAATTTCCGATATTTAGACACTTGTAAAATAGATCATTTATTAATGCAGATTTTAAAATATCCTATGGTTGCATCTATAGTTATTCTGAGAATTAGAGGAAAAATGTTGTCACCTTGTCACTTTAGTTGTTATAAATCTCCATTGAGATATATATTCTCAGTTAACAAGAAAATGCCAGTGTTAGCAAAACTGTCTTTGCCCAGAACTACAGGAGAATTTTCTTAATTTTATAGAAATGTCCTGAAATGAATTCTATTTTGCCTCAGTTCTCCCATAACTGGTCTCATAAATTCCATACACTGTGACCAGTTGTGTAATTAGTCAATACATAGATCTCCTGAGTCACAGGTATAATGGGATCAATTCCTAGCTCGACCCCTCATCATGACTCTGTAACTGGGCCTTTTTTAAGGGTGAGCCAGGCGAGGAACAAACACCAGTGAGTCAGTCTTTTAATCTTGGAAAGAGTGCTAATTATATTTGAACACACCTAGAAATGTCTTCTAAATTTTTACCGTCAAGAGTTTATGGGTTTCTCTTGACAGCTGGATTACTCAGATATGAATAGCAAAATTCCATTCTGGTTGAAGTTTTAGAATAGCACAACATATCGTCTGGTTGGAAAGAATCCTGTTTTACCTAGATTTTCAATGAGAGTAGATCTCAACTAGTTGCCCACGTAGGGAAGTAGAATTTATAGTTTAAATAAAGCTCTCCTTCCCTCATTAATTCCGAGGGTAAAATTTCCAGTCTGTACATATTTCTTTCTTTCAGACTAACCATTTTGGAGGAGTTAGGAAAACAGAAAAAAATCACTTACTGAGGATTAACATGAAATGTATATATTAAAGTGTGCTTCGCATGGTTGCTTGTGGAACAAATTAGATCGTGTAAGCAGTGCTGGATTGTGACTTAATTAGCAGTTTTGGGGGTATTAATTGTTGTGTTATAGGATTGTTAGTTCTCAAGGATCACTGTTAAGTATAATGTCAACCAGTTTAATCTCACGGCAGTGCTGTCTTAACCCTCAGAACACCTCCTCCCTCCAGGTCCTTAACACTCAAGCATAAAGAAACCTGAGGCTATAAGGCTAGTTTTCCTGGAACTTTCCTGGCTTTGATATTTATCTGCCTGTAAGCATAAGAGTTGAGAGCCCTGGGCTGTTTAGTTCTACTCAATTTTTGAACAGAATGGGTGGCTCATCCCCAGGTGCTGAAATGAGTTTTAAATAGAGATGCTGCTCTGTCTCCTGCTGCTTCCCTGGAGTCTCCCCTCCTACTTCAGCCCTGCTTTGTTCCCTGAGGCTCCGGCATTAACCCTCTCTCAGCCTGGTAGTGGACAACTTGTACAACGGCGTTAGTCCTTTGTGTAATATAGTAAATATACCGCAGACTACGTCATTTTCTCTCCTTCTTAACTGAGTTAAACTTATATAAACGAATATGCTCTGTGAAGAAGATGTCACCTTCAAGTCCACTATCACCAAAATTATAAAGGATGATCAGGCAAAACCATCTACCCCCAAAAGCTAGTACAATCAAGTTTAGAGCACACAGGGTGTAGGTAAGCCCCATAGAGACTTGTTCTGAAACAATACTCACCAGTTGTATGGAAGCTTTCCATCCCGCTCTAAGGATGCAAAATTGACAAAAGTTCCTGCTCCACACTCCCTGTTGGAAAGGAACCACAAAATCAAGGTTAGTGCTTAACAGAGCACTCTTTACCTTGGCATGAAAGAGTCTTTAATGGCTAATCTTCACAGTATTCCGTTTTTAAAAAGCTAATATAAGTTGCATGTATTCCTCTTTCCAATACAATGCAATATAGAAAAATAAAACAATTTTTCACAAGGGCACGCACACCCAAATCAAGTTATTTGAAGCCAAAAGGATTTGGTTCACAATCCTTACCAAGGGGCGTTCATGATCCTAACATAAATTACTGAACTATGTGGGGTAGAGTATTTTTTTTTACAAAGGCTTCAGTAGTAAGGCATAGAAACTCTCCTACGTAGACTAAGGGTGTTTCCGTTTTTAGCAAATATTCTTTGTTTTTACAGCATTTTGATTTCCTCTCTATGATGATCGTAGATGAAACTGGATTGTTTTCTTCCTCCAAAAATTTCCCCTCATGTTGCGATGCCCATTCTATTCATCACTTGAGAGGAAAAGAGTGACACATATTGAAATAGATTGGCTTTTGCAGAGTCAGTAGAAAATATTGTTACTATTTTTTTTCCAGAAGTGGAAGAAAAAGGTCAATATAATTCTCATGCCTTCTCCATCTTTTGCTTAATATCATGCATAAATAACACAGCTCACTGAGGTGCATGCATCTCATTTTTCCCTCTATATGAAATTGATGGACTTATTCAGAATCGAAGCAGAGACTTTGACATTGTTGGCATAATGTGCTAATTATTTCCGTTATCTGCCCGTTCTCATTTGAGTGTTCTAAGAATAGCTTTCTTCCTTGAAAAATACACTAACATATCATTATTTCATGTGGTATGTATTATAAATTAGATATCATCAATTAATTTTCCTATATCCGTTTCCTGTGTATGGGATTTAGCTTACTCTCTAACTCAGGTGTTCTTAATCTGGAGTCCGAGGAGAGAATTCAGGGCTCTGTGAACATACGTGGGGAAAAAAGTACATTTTTATTTTCACAAATTGTAACTGAAATTTAACAGTTCTTTCAATTATTAAGGTAGGCAACAAGCCCCAATAACATCATCAGCACTTGTGAGGTTTGCTGATAGAAACTGAAGATACCTTTCTGCGATAGACCTGCTGCAGATGTTGAAACACTTCATCGTCATCACTTGGATGAAATCATGAGATGGCTCAGATGCCCTACTAATATTGTTATCTAATGTGTTAATAAAGAAGCACATAACACATTTGTTTTCTGAATACTTTGATTACCATATTTCCATATAATTAATTTCTGTTTTAATCCTATGTGTTTTATTGTATGCACTTAGAAAGAGAGCATTATTCTTGGAAGAAATCCACAGACTTCATTAGACTGCCAGAAAAAAATCATGCACAAAAATGTTAAGAATCTCTGCTCTAATGACCAGCTGGCTGAAGGAGAATCACTCCTTCTAAATATTTTGCTGTATACATCACAAGGGATGCTCCTGCAGTAATGTCCTCATAAACACCACTGCTTCCATTTCTACTTCTGTTACCACCCCCTACACTATTACTATTATGAGATAACATTTATTGCGTGCTTCCTATGACACTATGTGTTACTGCAGTATTTCTCCTAACAACACACTAGTATAGGGCTGTTATCATTTCTTTTTGATAAATATTCTTTCCCTTGCTTCCAGGCTACCACATTCTCTTAGTTTTCCTTCGATTCCACTGGGTGTCTCTTGTCAGTCTTTTTTTTTTTTTTTTTTGCACCTATCTTTTATTTCCCCTCTGAAAATCTTAATATTAGATTGTTCTGGTACTTAATCCAGGGACTTCTTCTCTAATTTACACTTAATTCCTGGACTTCACCCAGTCTATAGCTTTAATACCATTTATATGCTAAGAATTCCCAAATGTGTATCTTCAACCCAGACTTCTCTCCCCAATACCAGACTTTTATGTTCATCTGCCTACTCCACACCTACTCCACACTTGTGGTCACCTTCAACTTAACATTTCCAAAACTGGGGTCTTGATGGTCCCCGAACGCTGAATCCTCACCTGTAATTCTATGTCTGTTGATGGCAACTCCACCCTTTCAGTTCGTAGGACAGAAAACCTTGGCCTCATCCTTGACTCTTACTCATTTCCATTCCAATGGAAACAATTTGCTATCAAAGCCCTTTAGCAAATTCCTCTATTTTCAAAACATATCCAGAATCTGATAATTTTTTCTTATGTCCATTGCCACCACTCTGGATTGAGCCACTACCATCTCTTGCCTGGATCAGCTGGCTTCCCCAGTTAATATGCCTGCTTTTGCCCTTGCCTCAATACAGACTCTTTTCTACATGAAAGTCAAAATGAAAATGTTAAAATGTAAGTCAGATCTTCTGCCCCCAATTTTGCAGTGGCTGCTTTCTACTCAGAACGAAAGTCAAAGTCCTTACAATGGCTTATGAAGCCCTGTAGGACCTTACATCAACTCTCGCTATTCTTCCCTTCATGTCCTCTGCTTTAGCTACACAAACCTCTCCGCTCTTCCTTGAATCTGTTAGTCATGCTTCTGCCTCAGGACCTTTGCTCTGGCTGTTCCCTCTACTGGGCACACTTCCTCCAGGAAATACATGACTAACTTCCTCATGTCCTTCAAGTCTTTTCTCAAATGTCACTCTTTCGGTGAGACTTACCTGTCTCCCAGAGCTCCTCCCATCCCCTTCATACCTGAATGCTATTCTCCTCTACTCTGCTCTACTGTTTATCTCTTATCATCTGCTAACATACCACAGAATTTTCACTTTCATCTTTATCATTTCTTGTCTACCTCCTCAACTAGCACACAAGCTCTATGAAGGCAGAGATTTTTGTCTGTTTTAGTTGCAGCCATACCCCAAGCATCCTGGGGGTTATCCATTAATATTTGTTAAATTATGGAGTGACGTTTTATCCAACTGCCTGAGGTCACATAGGTTGTAAATTAGGATTTCACCCCAAGGAGTATAGTTTCAGAGCTTTATATTCTAGCCTCAGCCTAGTACCACCGCCCTCCCATCCTTCTGAGATGTGTTCAAACACTAGCATTCAAGAAGCTTGATTTTTATATTCAGACCTAATCCCTTTTCTTGACTTTCCTGGTATCGCATTCTTATCTCCTTTCTGCTACAGCTCACTTTATATCTTTAAATATATTTATTCATGTACCCATCTCCAGTGAGGTATTAGCTTCCTCGTGGACAGCTTGGGTTTTTGATTTTTCTTTGATTGTGCTAAGGCAGTGATTGACATTATCAGGTGGATAAGTTTATTTATGAATAAGTAAATGATAGAGCTCTGAGAAAGGAGAAGGATGTTAATTGACAATTCGGCAGGCTAGCATTGGGCAAATATAAATTTGATCCAAATTTCCCAAACTCAGTAACACTCAAGTAGGCAAAAGTTTTCTTTTAAGAGAAATGATGGATTGTTTTGATAATACAGGGGATCACTGAAAGTACTTGTGAATGTGCTCTGATAAGAAATGCATCAGTGGTCGAAGAAAATAGGGTATCAACAAAATCATAAATCAAAAGGCTTTCCTAACTGCAAGAAGAATGAAACTGCCTGTGACCCTGGGTAATAGGAGTAGAACTAATAGGGGGACTGGAAGGGACCTAATCATAAACACTACAAATATTTTCTGATAACATAGCTTCAACAGAACTAATGCGGGAAGGGATTTTTTCTTTCTTGCGGTCTCCGTATATATGAACTCCTTTTATTAATTGTACTGAGTAGGCAGAGATCTTTCTTTTACTCCAAAAATATATTTGGAAGTATCCAAATATAATGAAGGAATCTCAATACATGGGTGACCTAAAGTGACAAGATTGATAATAAAAAGTCTGACTTTGTGTGAACAAACAATCCTTTGCTTTGCTATTTCAATGGTAACATTTTCTCAAATAATATTGTAAAGCCTACTTAGGAAACACAAAATAGAAATAGGCACTACAAACTGAAATCAGACTCACCACTGTACAATTTAGGTCTGCAAAAGCCACACCTGTGTGATACACAAAAATATTTTAAAGCCTGGGGGTGAAAAATGAGCAAAACACAACTTACCTGGCCATCTGCAGATGCTTCTTCCTAAGAATGATGAGGGTGATGAGCAGAAGTCCGATTAACAGTGTGCTAAGGATGGCCAGCATGGAGATGACTACCACATTGGGATTCATCTCTGTAACTAAAGAGAAAAGCCACACATGTCCATCGCAGCTTCCACGACATGGAAACTAACAGAACCATTCATCATTTCTCATCTGATCTTATGATGATAACAGCAACAGCAATGATGATGTTTCTCTGAGCCAGCAACGGCCTCTATCTGGTCAACTCTTACTTACTCAAGTAGATTGACAAATAGTGTTTGGGTGGCTGGAGACATTGAGTCCATTTCGAGGGCCCACATTCAGGATGTGCTATAAAAGGAAACTGTGAAATGTAAAGGATGCCTGTGCCATGATTTAAGTTCATTTGAAAACAAAAAATCTAGAGGTCATTACCATGTATGATCCTTGTTTAACATTTTCCAAAGCTTAGAGAGGGGCAGGCTTTTATTTTATGCCCATGACTTTAAAGTCAGAAAGCACAACTGTATATTTCCCTCACAACTAATAATGTATATGAAAAAGGCATTAGCAAGCTACCATCTGCTGCAGCACTTAACACATCGCTAGCAGCAGGCATTCTGATGATCTGTAACCATATGTTTAGAGGTTTTTCCATCTGTACAACTCAGGAGATTAAACCTATTAATAAGTTGTAGGGTCCCTAAGAGCAAGGTCTCATATACCAGGTCTTCTCTGATCCATCTTCTGTGGCACTTACACATTGCCTACTTCACACACTATCTGGAAGACCAGGATGTTAAAGGTGGGAATGCATATAAATATTTTTATAAAACTCTTAAAAGTGGACCAGAGGAAAAGAGGAGATGCCATCCTCTGCCTTGGTCACAAAGTCACAGAACTGGCTGGCCTGCACAATCTCTAAAGCTTTTGGTATTTTCCGCTTTCCATTTGGGCCAGCTCGGCTCCATTTTATGGGTCGAAGTACTTGAACAGAAAGAACATTAGACTCATGGTCAGAAGAGATTGTTCAATTTCGCTTGACTGCTACCTGCACCTTGGGGAAGCTATTTTACCAGTCTCTCCTGGCCTCATTTTTCTCACTTGCAAATATGTTTAATAATGTCCCCTGTTTCACTGGATTGCTGTACAGATGACAAGGAATCATGAACATTAAAGTATTTTTAGAAAATGTAAAAGGATGCCAAAATGAGAGACCATTAATATGCTTTTCAGGTCCATTTTTGCCCTCTCCTCTGAAAAAGCAAAAACTAAAAACAGGAAATTAAAAAAAAAAAAAGTCTGTTCTGGTGGCCACTGGATATAGTGGCAAAACATATTAATGTGACATAAATGAAAATGAACCCAGTAAGGGATAATGTAATGGTAAGAGTGGTTTTATCACAGGGAGCTTCAGTGAAGATCTCAGATTACAGAATTAGACTCAGGCAGGCGAGTAAAACAAATAATGTAACTCAGAAAAAGAATAAGGAAACAGCATTACTCTGGACTTCTCATTAATTTCTAATTTTCCCCAATTATACTTTCTGTTTGATTGGAAATATTTCTTCTTTGACCCAGTAATTTACGTTTGCCATCATTTGATCAGTGACAGCTAAAGGTCAAAGCTAGAATAGATGGGCCTGAGTCGATTAGGGTACTGTGGGTACCACTGAAGAGGATGATGGGGAGGATGAAGTTGATGATAACAAAAAGACAGCATGTACTAGGGCTTTAGGTACTTTGTTTCTAAGCCTCAAAAAAACTCAACAGGGTACATATTATTATTCCAGTTTTACAGAGGAAAAAACAAAGGTTCAGAGAAAGTAAATATCTTTCCCTAAATCACGTAACTAATACGTGCTGTTTGGGATTGGAATTAAAGTCTCCCTGAACTCAAAGCTTGGAATTTTTTCAATGAAACGTGAGTTTTATTTTAAAAATATGGATTATGTTATATATTTAAAAAGAAAACTTAAGGAAAATCTGGAAAGATATAATTTCCAAAGACACCAGATTCCAGCAATGCCTGTAATTACCCATTGTCGAGACCGCTATGAACGTAGGGACACTGGGGCTGTCATGGCTAAAGCTGGTGACACTACAGTTGTAAGCAGTGGCAGGAAGGAGGCTGGAGATGGTCACGACATGAGAAGAAACAGAAATTGGTTCCTGGAGATGCAGAAAACAAGATAAATGTTATGTTATCTTCATTTATTTTGGTTTTTAAATTATTTTCATAGTTGAGTAGGTAACACGTGCACAGAGTAAAAAATTTAAAAAAGGAAAGAGGAAGCAGTGAAAAATGTTTCCTTCTTCTTGTATGTCTCATCTACCCAATTCTCTTCCATGGAAGCAGCTGTTGTTGTCAGGTAGTTTTTTTTCTTTCCTTCTGTATTTTATGGATGTATAAGCATATAAGAATATAGATAAAAATGTAAGTGAAAACATAGTTTACTCATCCTTCTGCTTATTTTGTATTTTGGTTGTCAGAATATTTTGGCACTCTTTCTATATCAGCACAGATAAAGCTGTTTCATTTTAAGGGCTGCATAGAAATCCATTGAAAGAACATACTATATTTAACCAGTCCCCTATTAATAAACGTTTAAACAGTCTCTGATTTTTTGCTATTATAAGTAATGCAGCAGTGAATATAACTTCATAATTATGGGAACATATATATATGTAGACACATTCATTTACTGTATATATGTATGTATATATACACATATGCATTCACACACAAAACCTGTGTGTATATGTGTGTGTATGTGTATATATGTATAAATATACATACTTATACTAACATTCATATTCTTAGAAATTGAATTACTAGGTCAAAAAGTTATATATTTTTCATTTTGAAAGCTATTGACAAATTATCTTCCACAGACATTTTCCAAGGGACCCACCTACCATCAGTGTGTGACAATGCCTGTTTCCTTACATTTGTTTCTACACAACAAATTTGCAAACTCTTTGAGCTTTTCCAATCTTGTTAGTGGAAGTTGTACCTCATTGTAGTTTTATTTTGCATTTCTTTCACCATGAGTGAGCTTGACCATCTCTTTCTATGTTTAAGAACCTTTTGTGTTTATTTTCTATGAAATATTGTTTTGGGTTGTTGATTTGCATCTTTCTTATTCGTGGTAGATCTTTGCATATTAGGAGCACTACCCACTTTGTCTGCATTCTTGGCTTTTAAATAGCGTCCACCAAAGGCATAAAGACTTTCTCTTCTCCAAAACATTTAATATTAACTTATTCTTGAGCAGAAGTTGTTAATATGGTAGGCCAATGACCAGACCACTGACAAGTACAACTGTACCATATAAAAAGATAAGTCAGCGTAATACTCTTTTTCAAAACAAGGACCTGAAACACCTCTGCCTAAAGAGGTGAGAGCCATCAGCACGGATTTCCCACTCCCATCTCTTTCACTATCCTTTAAAAGAATGATCCTAAGGAAAGATTTTTGCTAACAGGACTCAGCTGTAGTAAGTAGCTGCCTCATCATTGTTTTCTTAAAGGCAGACGTTACTGTAGTTGCCCAGAAGAAAATTCACTACTGGGAGAGTAGCTCTTTTCCAAAATGATTCTTAGGACAGAAAAAGAATTCAGCTGTTCAGTACAGATCAGAAAGAGATACACTTGTAGAACAGACTATCAAAAGGGAAAAGAAATCAAAGCAAATTATCTTAACACTCAGGATGAAAAGATGCATACTCTCAGAAATCCTTTTTTCTTTTCACTCTCTCGAGCTGCATTATTTAAAAAGCATCAATTATTCATGTTCATAGTATTAGTCTTTGCACTGTATTTTGTGACATCCCTCCCACATTTGCCCTTTTCCTTCCATGTCTGGCTGTCAAATAGCTTTTTCTAGTGGTTTTGTTACCCTCCAGGTCCATCGCTCTCCTTCCATTCACTTTAACTTGGTGAAAGACTCAGTATTCATCGTATGTACTATTTGTGATTCTAAAGCTTTGATAATCACCTCTCTCAGCCTTCATTTTCCAAAACAAAATTGTCCTCCTTACTAACTTCTCTTAAATTCTCTTGCTAGTAAGGATCTCTCTTCTGACACGTATACTTTAATTATTACTACTCTAGTGAAATATCCACAATTAAATGAAAACAATTTTTTGAAGGCAAGTATTGATTCTACCATTTGTGTCCCATACAATGCCTTTCTCATGAGTGGCATTTAGTTCATGTCTGTTAAATTATATTTTATATGGCAGTGTCTTTGTCCCGCCCATCAATTTAATGGCCAATAGGAAAATGCCTTGATTTAACCTCAGTATGAGCCACAGTGGCTAAGAACTGGGGACAAAAGACAAATACAAAGATGGAAATAAACTTTGTGATTTGGCAAGTTGGTTATAACATATTTTGGGCTTGTTCTAAGAATAATTTCAAATTTCTATCACTGAAACACAAAAGTGCACATAAAAAGTTTTCATTTTATATCATTCAAAGAAAAAGAAGATTTTCATTTTGTTTGGATAATGAGTCTTAATCAAAATTAACTCAGAAAAGGAAAATCCAAATGTACGGTACCTGGAATTTTGTTTCCTGACTGGAGCCAACTTGTTGACAGAAAACTTCGAAGAAATCAGCTACTCCCTCTTCCACCCACAGCAAAGTCACCGAGGTCTGGGTTTTATTCACTGCAAAGAGTGATTTTGGAGGAGCTGGTTCTGAGCAAAGATAAGTTTTTAAAAAATTAATTTACTCTAACATATTCTTTCTTCCTTTACTAATTGGCTGGATAAAATAGGCAAAAAAATCCAAACATAGGTAAAGAGCACCATAAAGATTGTATATTGCTTTTGAAATATGTTCTTTCACAAAGACATTCATCTAACTTGGAAGGCAGAATATTTTGCCTTTTTATCCCCTTTCATTTTATACTTCTCTTTTCGGAACACTTCTGTTTTCTACTTCAGCTTTATTATAGAAGTAATCTATTAATAGTTTTTGTGTCATCTACACTGGAGTTAGCACTGCCCATATGATACAGAACTTTCTGCATAAGAAACAAAAATCTGTACTGAAAAGACAGAAAAATGAAAGTGGTGTGCTCCCTTCTTTGGGAGAGATTCAGTCTGGTGCTGAGCCAAACACCTGCCTTCCTTTCTCTGGAGACTCTTTGGAATAATTTAGTCACAGGAATGGCTTCTTGAAAATTTAATCAAAATTAACAGGGGTAAAGCTAAAGAGAATACAATTTTTCAAAGAAACAGATTGATGAAAGAGGACCGGAAGGTTGATAAAATGTAAGAGGACTGATTTCTTTATCTTATTCTTTTAGACACTTAATCTGGATCAATAAATTAATCCATTAGTTAAGTAAACCATTCTGTCTGTGCCCTTTCATACACCTTCCCAGTAACTGAGTCATTGGACTTCTTGGCTTGATACCACATGCCAGTCTGTCCCCAGTTCTAGGAAGTCATCTGCTGTCTTGGTCCCCTATTTCTGAATCTCTCCTGGTCCCTTCCCTGCGCCCCTGTCCTTTACATTGCCTTTCTTTTTTTTCTTTTTTCTTTAATTTAAAAATATAATTGTTGAAATTAGGAACTCAATGGCTAGATTTTTTTTTAATATAAATCTGTTTATTTTTGGCAGCGTTGGGTCTTTGTTGCTGCACGAGGGCTTTCTCTAGTTGGGAGAGCGGGGGCTACTCTTCCTTGCAGTGCGCGGGCTTCTCATTGTGATGGCTTTTCTTGTTGCGGAGCATGGGCTGTAGGTGCTCAGGCTTCAGTGGTTGTGGCGCAAGGGCTTAGTTGCTCCGGAGGCATGTGGGATCTTCCCGGTCCAGGGATCTAACCATGTCCCCTGCATCGGCAGGCAGATTCTTAATCACTGCACCACCAGGGAAGTCCGGGCATTGCCTTTCCCTCAAGTTCCTCCAATACACAAAGCGCTGAGCCTGAATCCAAGTTCTTAAGCCAGGGTCCCTCTTATGCGTGTCAGATCCCCTTGGCATTGCTTGTTGGACAAACATCTTGCCGTCAGGTTCACATAACAGCATATTCCGCCCATCAGCATGTGCCTGACAGACAACTATCCACACTGTTTGCTTGTTTCCTGGATTTCTTTTCATTGTCTGCCTCACCCTCCCAAGTCTGTTCTGCTGCTCCTGGTGTTTAGCAAAAAATCCCTAGAGGCCACTTCACTCTTTCGACAAGTGATATGTCTTTGTAGGGGAAGGTCTGGACCTTCTTTCTGGAATATCATCATCAGGTCCAGAACCAAGAAATTTGTCAGAATCACTCTTGATGTGATCTAGTGCGATAACCTAAATTTGTGTTCAACTGAAAAACAAGCAGTTTCCTTTCCACAGGCAATCTGACAAAGGTGGGCAGAAGAGTTGAAGGAGGGAAAAAATGAGTTGGTCTTGGGCAAGTGTAACTCACAATAGATGTCAGGACCCTTTCTCATTGGCAATGAATTGTTTACTCCTCTAGACATTGTACCGCCTCACTTCCCCTCTGATAAAGACTGTTTATGAAACACAGAGGTTTACTTCCACTTCTTACATCCTTCATAATCGTCACTGTTAATAGGCTTATGAGTCAGAGACTGAGTCCCCCAGTGATTCTGACTCCTGTAGAACTTGGATTGCTGGAAGCAAGTGTGAGGTTATTTGAGGCAGAGATGGATGATGTGTTAGGCTGAGCCTGGGCTGTGACTCGTTAAAAGATATACACTAGGGAATTGCTCCTCAGAGTGAGTTTCTTGGGCTATGCTTAGAATCCCTGGGATGTCTATAGATGTCTATAGATTTTTTCCTGATGGGTAGAGAAAGTCAGTTTAGCTCTCTGATATGAACATTGCCCAGATTCTAATCTCTGGATCTGACTTTTTACATACTGATTTCACATCACCTATCATCTGTACTTACTCAAGTATCTCACTATTAATCCCAAACTCCGTAAAGTTAAAATGGAACGTGGAGTCCCTGCCTTTCCACAAATCACTGCTGCTTTCCACCCACCCCTGATTCTGTCCTGAGCAGCAGCATTCTTTCAATTGTCTAAGCCAATTTTAAGGCTCTCCTCTTGCTTCTCAGTCTCAGATCGCACTATCTTTTAATACTTCCTTTCATCTCTTCCTTTTATTTATTCCTTTTATTATATTACGCATCCAGGCTTTTGCCGTCACACTTAACAATCATGACAACATCCCCTTACTCCTTTTTCCCTGCTTCTTACTTGATTCTTTCTTCGTTTTGTCAATGATGGTTGAAATTGTCTTCAAATGCCACTTTGTTCCTGTTAGATCCTACCTGTGCAATGATCTATTGTGATCAGTATCTATTGTGTCAAATCCAAATATGCCAATTGTTAAAGATCCTACGTACATTGGCCACATGCTACCCAACACCACCATCTCTCCTGCACAGATATACTGCCCCCGTAAAGCCAGTCCTCTGGGTGACCATCACACAGGTATCACTCTTTTTCGACTCACATATTCCTTGATGTACTCTTTCGTCTCTTCTGATCATCTTAAAGAAAAATCTTGCCTTCTCTTTGAAGCCTTATCTAATGACTGTCTCCTAATGCTCTGTCCCTTCTCTGACCTTCTATTGCCCTTAAATTATTTCCTGTGCCATCTGTGTGAGTGAAGTCCTGATTCCACTGGGTCGTACTAGATTCCTTAAGAACGGTGGCCATGTATTGTAAATTATTTTGTTGTCATTTTTTGTTGTTGAACTACCCACATGTAGGGACTCAATAAATCTCACCTATTGATAGATTTAAAATGTAAGTCCAGGTTCAGTAACCAGAGGTGTTAGGATTCAAGCATCAGGTAGACCAGACACATGGGCATTGAATTTTGATATTCTCTGCCTTTATATAGTGATTATATTTGTAAAAAGTTATCAGCTCTCAGTGGCAGGGATGAAGACTGTTGTGAATGAGAAGTATTCTCAGTGGCCCAAGAAATGTGATTTAGAAACTAAAGTAGGGGTTTCTTTTGAGCTGGCTGAGAATGTGAACCTAGGTGATAAGCAGATGCTGAGGAAAGTCTTCGAAGGATCTGTGACCTCTAACAGCCACGTAACAGTATTTTCCCCCTCAGGTGGTATATGAAGCAATAGATTATTCCAAGATCATTCTACCCATTGTCTTTGCATCCTTTTCTGAAAGACATAATACATTTCAGTTCTGCAGGTCACCTGCTTGAAGACTTATGATCTTTGTGATAGATCGATTTTCCTAGATATATTAGGGAGAGATTCCACCCTGCTATTCCAAAGAAAAGAACGTTATCACAATATTTCCTGAGTGGAGGTGTAATTGGATTGGGAGGGGTTTATAATTAAATTTCACTACTGAAGACAACACTTGCCCCAGGGAATGTATTAAAATATTAGAATTGTACTGTGCAACACAGTAGCCACCTGTGGCTACCAAACACTTGAAATGTGGCTAGTCAAAGGTGAGAGGTTCTGCAAGATTAAAATACAGACTAGGTTTCAAAGACTTCAGGATGAAGAAAGAATAAAAATATCTCATTAATAAATCTTTACATTGATTACACATTGAAATGATACTCCTTTGGATTTACTTGGTTAAATAAAGTATATTAAACACAACTTCACCTATTTCTTTTTACTGTTTTGTAATGTGGCTACTAGAAAATTTAAAATTACATATGTGGCTCTCACTGTATTTGAATTGTACAGTATTGGGTTAGAACATCACTTCCTGTTTGTTAAAGAAGTCTGGAAATTCTTGGCAGAAACTGGTCAGAGGGTCCCCCTTCTGCTGTCTATCTCTTCTCATGAGAAGGCAAGGTCAGCTCCACCCCATAGCCTAGGATGACTTAGAAGTTCATGTTCTGCATTCTTAGAAACAAGACTAAAAGTGGGTAATGACTTAATATTGTTTAGGCAATTTTATATAATGGGGAATACAATGAACCACAACTGCCTCTTGAGTGGTCTGTGTCTCTATTATGGCCTGAATTCTGTTGCCCCAAATTCAGATGTTGAAGCCCTAAACACAAGCACCTCAAAATGTGACTATGATTGGAAATAAGGCCTTCCAAGAGGTGAGTATGTTAAAATGAAGCTATTTGGGAGGTCCCTAATCCAATCTGGCTAGTGTCCTTGTAAGGAGAGGACATTGGGCATACAGAGAGACATCAAGGATGAATAGTACAGGGAAAGGACCACCTGAGGACACAGCTGAAAGACGGCCATCTGCAAGCCAAGGAGAGAGGCCTCAGAAAAAACCAAACCTGCCAACACCTTGATCTTGGATTTTCAGCCTCCAGAACTGTGAGGAAATACAATTCTGTTGTTTAAGGCACATGGTCTGTGGTATTTTGTTTTGGCAGCCCCAACAAACCAATATAATCTCTTACAGCTCAAAATATCAAATTCGGTCTAGTTCATAAAGGGGAGAGATATGAAGACTTTGTTAATGTTATGAAGAGTAAATGAGCCTTCATTTAATGTATACAAAACAATTTATGTGATATAGTATGTACATATTAGTTACAGAACAGCTTCTGGTTATTATTTTCTATCTCTCTAAATGACATTTTAAATTTCTTCAAAATTCCCCTTCTCCATAATGTCAGATATCCTTTTATTTAAAATAATTTCAGAATCCATGATATTTGAAACGAGAACCTATGGATATGGGAAAAAGAGATAGACATACTATTTTTACAAAATGAGGTATAGATACAGGGTTGTTTGCTTTTAAATACTCCAAATATTGCAGGTGTTATATTCAACTATTTGGCCCTCTCTTTCCTTCTCTTCTCTCTCCTCTCAATGCCACTCCTATTTGAGTTGGGAATCCAACCTAATTTTATAAAAAAAAATCAAGTACTGTGCACAGAACATGGGCTGAAAGGAAAGCTTTAGCGTTATCTTTACCATTTAATTTAGGATGCATTTTGAGAGGCTCATGCTACTGCTGGGGATCCCCAGGGATGAAGGTGACCTTGGGTGAAGTATGAGTGAGTATTTGATTCTCATTCTCTGCTCTGGCAACAAAGCTCTTCCTTTGCTTGGGAATTCCAAAGGGAGTCAGGTGTAATATTCAGCCTTGGAGCGCAACAGAATGTGTTTATTGCCTAAAATCCATCTTTCTCTGACAGTTATTACATTCTTTCTTATTTTAATGTGACCCATTAGTATAGCTGGCAATAGAATTATGTTGATGAGGCTAAGATTATATCCATAAAAGCCAACTGGTTTTATTCTGTTGGTATTTTATACCTTTAAACTTGGTGAGTTGTTTTACAAACATATGACATTGATAATAAGAATTCAACAGAAAAACATTGTAAAAAATGATTGACATGGCAAAATCTATTTTCAGTCCTCAAGCCTGATTGACAGCAATTTGCTAGTATCCTCTTCATACACAAAAGCTGGTCTTTAACATTTGTATTATTGTAAGTCTTTTAAATCAATTTTTATTTTCCTCAATTCAAGCTGTTCTACCTTAAACAGGGTAAGCCACAGAACTTATATTCAACTTGGCCAAAGAAAACATCTGTGACTTAAGCAGTGTAAGCCATATAAATTACATTCAACTTGGTCAAAAACAACATCTGCAGAAGAGAGTACTATTTGAAAAGAAAAAAAAAAAAAACCAACAAAAAACCCTAAGGGTGAGTTAAGATTGATATGCTGTGAAATTAAGAGGAAAATGTATATTAAACAACAGACACCTTTGTTAGATCTGAAGTTCATTAGGCCTATTCTCTTACTGACTTTGGGAGATTCTTTTTTCTGTGTACACTTAATAGTAATTAGAACACTTAAAATAACATTGGGGAATATAAAAAAATTCAGGCAAATATTTGGCATTAAATTATAATTAGGCCCTTTTCATATTGGGTAAGTTTATAGTATTACCAGCTCAAGTAATTTCTAAAGATTAGTAGCATTTTTCAGAAAAATCTCTCTTTTAAATTTATTTATTTTAAAACAAAATATCTGACTTCCTCCTTTGTTGGTTCCAGGAATATGTGTCTTTGCTTGGTGTTTTTATTAGTTAGGAATTATATATTGCATGGTCCCTAGAAAAAGGTCGCTACTCTTACTGTAACATCTGCTTGTTGCCTTTACTCTGAACTCAGTTATGAACTAAATCCTAAAACTGGAAGATCATTTTGTCCAGACTCTCATTTTGTAGAAGAGGCAAGCAGCTGAAATTCAGAGCGCCTGAGTCATCTTTCTAAGGTGATGCAATTTGACTGTGAAGGCAAGTACCCCTAGTTAAGGATTCCCTTCCTGTACCCGGCTTACTCCCTAAACACTGGGGCATTTTCCATTCATTTCCCTATAACTGGGGATGATGAGGTCTTCTAGAAATTTCCTTTGCCCAGAAGATCAACCTTTCCAGAGTGGGCACTTGCTTGTGCATTTAAACCAGTGCCAGACATTACAATCTTTGCCCTATTAGTCCAGCATCCAGGTTCTTTTACTATATTGAAGGGAAACAAGCAAAACTTACAAGTCACTTTACAATGGGCAGAAGTGCTTTTAGGGAAGTGCTGAAACCGTGTGGCATGGCTGTGGGCAGCTGGTAAATTGCAGTGACACTCAGAAAACCACTGCAATGAGAAATGAGGATGACATATATTGAGGGCAGGAATGGAGCCGTGGAACAGTGACCTGCCTGGCAGCCTAGCCCAGAAAAATATGCTTGCATGGGGCTGCTGGCCCTCAGGAGTGTACAAGAGTAGCACAGCCACTACGATCCTCTCCAAACCTAAGGAAATTGCATGTGTTTATAAGAGGCCAATAGGTGAAAACTTTCACAAGCTTCCATCATCAATCTCACCTACTCATACACCTCCTTAATGCCCATAGACTCTGTCATTCATTGTCTTACTACAGAGTCACCCACCCAAAGGCCACCCCCTCCACTGATACCCGAGGTCCAATCTCCTTTGGCCCGATTAAGGACATCACTCCAACAAATCTTACTCTAACCATCCTGCATCATCCATTTCCCCTGCTCTTGTTGAATCATTCTGATTAGCTCAATGATCAAGCTGTTTCTACCCACTTAAAGGCAAGAGAAACAAAACAAAAACAAAATACAAACTTGGATCCTTTTATCCTCAGCTACTGTCCATTTTCTCACCTCTTTATAATAATTTACCTCCTCAAAAGTTTAATTCCAGCCATCTTCAGTTTTTCTGCTTTCATTATATGTTTTTTCCCTCACTCACCACTCCACCCAAATGTCTTCGTCGCAAATCACCAATGACTTCTGGGTTGCTAAGATCAGTGATCAATTCTCATTCCTCGTGTAACTCAGGCTCCTTTGCTAGTTTTCCCTCAACACTTCTACTTTTAAAATTTGGAGTGCATAGGGCTTAGCTCTTGGGTAGCATTCTTTTTTCTTTTTTCTTTTGTTAAGAAGGTTTAACATATTTTTTAAGCTCTTTACTGGAGTATAATTGCTTTACACTGTTGTGCCAGTTTTTGCTGTACAACAAAGTGAATCAGCTGTATTTATGCATATATTCCCATATCTCCTCCATCCCGTGACTCCTTCCCACTCTCCCTATCCCAGCCCCCTAAGTCATCACCAATCCATTCTTTTTCTTTACTCTTTCCCTGATAACCTCATCACGTCTGTTCCCGGTCTACCCTTATATTTATATTTTCAGTGCTGAAGTCTCTGCAGAACCCAAGTGCCTTCCCCTGTCTACTCAGTAACTGTTCTTTAATGTTTAATAGGCACCTTCAAATGTTGACACATCCCAACCTAAACTTCTGATCTTTCCCCTCAAAACTGCCTCTCCGTAATCTTCACCAATTCAATAGATTGTACCTTTGTCTTTCCAATTTCTTGGGCCCCAGAACTTGTCATCTCCCTAGACCTCTTTCATTCACTCACAGACAACACCTAAATCTATCAGTAGATTCTCTCAGCCCCACCTCCAAAATAAATTTTGAATCTGATCACTTTTCATCACCTTGGTCCAAGCAAGTCTAATCTTGTATCTGGATAGATGCGATAGCCTCCTAACCCTAAGGAGGAGGGGTGATCATGTAAGTTATCAACTGTAAGTGTCCAACTGGAATCCTTTTGGGGAGAAAAGAGATTGCTAAAGCAGATCCATAACAGATGTAAACTGGTATCTGAGGCAACTGGGATGAATGATCATCTTATCTAACTGGGCTCCTGCTTTTACCCTTGAACAGCCTGGTCTCACCCAAGTGACCCCTGCAGTTGATCAGGTCATGTGACCCCTCTGCTCGAACCATCCAGGGGAGCATCATCTCCCTCTGCTTAAACCCTGCACAATTTGCTCCCTTGCTACCTTTCTGCCTTCTGAGTTACTCCTCTTCGTCCTCATTCCACGTCAGCCACACTGCCTTCCCGACTTTTCCTTGAACTTTCTAGGCGCTCTGCTGCTGCTTGAACTTTGTGGCTGTGGTTCCTTCTGCCTACAGACTCTCCTCCCAGCTACCTGCTTGGCTTCCTCTCGCAGCTCCCTAGGGATTTGGCTGAAATAGCACCTTCACAGTGACGCTTACTGTATCTCCACCCCTACAGAAACTGCATCCCCACTTGCCTGCTAGAACCCTTCCTGCTTCATTTTTCTCCAAAGCACTCATCGCCATTTGACATCCTTATATTTACGTTTTTCTCATTTTCCCCACTAGAACGAGGGTAGAAATTTTTGTCAGCTTTGTTGGTTTCTGTATCCTCAGCACTCAGGTTAGTGGGTCGTACATAATAAATGTTAAATAAAGATTTGTTGACTGATAGGATAAATTAATTTTTAAAAAGTATAGTACCCTAGTTATTCTATTAGCTTCTTCCTAATTGACTGGTGGTACATATATGTTCTACTGGGTAAATTTTGTGCTAGCCACTACACGTGTACAATTATCCCAATTTCATAGGATAGCTGCATGAAGTGTATGTATATATGTGTATATATAGAGAGGGTGTATATATATATATATATATATATAGAGAGAGAGAGAGAGAGAGTATGCACACTTTTTTTCCTTTCTCATGTCCTCCCTGTCTTCAATCCATTCATTCCTTCATCTTCCTTTCCTCTCTCTGTGCTACATTGACACAAATTTGCTCCTCTTCTTACTGAACCCATTTTTGTCTATTTGTTTTGGTGGAGGGTAAGGGGAATAACGAGTTAGTCACTTACTGGGAGAGGATTCAAGGAAAGGGATGGGTGGCTAGGGCGAGGTACTTTAGACTTCAGTTTGCCATGACTCACAACACTTAACTCGCTTCTTACTGAAAATGAGAACTGCATACATTCCAATAACTATTTCCAAAATTGTGAACTCAGTGACTTCAACAATTAAACAAGTTTTCTCAGCTGACAGTGAGACCAGGAAGGGCAGTACCTTGTAATGGCTGGGCTTTTATAAAGTCAGAAATTACATATCATCAGAATATTAATAGATATAATTATTTGTAATCTGCTGAAATTTGATGTGTGTGTGTGAGAGAGAGAGAAAGAGAGAAAGAGAGAGAAAGAGGAGAAGAGAGCAGATTCTAACATCCCCCCAATTCCAAACATCTGGACCTATAGTCAAATAATGAATAATGTTTTAAAGATTTCTAATCTATATAAAAACTTTCATGACTGAGTTTAAGGAAATCAAGTAAATTTCACAATGCTCAAATTCCCAGACAGGAACAGAAAGCCACAGGAATGGGTGTGAGGCTCCTTCCTGCTCTGTTAAATGTGTTCACAGAAAAATGAAGTTTCTGGAAAAAATACACCCCAAATCCAGGAAGACATAAACAACAGATGGGTTAAAAAGTACTGTTTCTAGACCCAGGCTCAACAGTGTGTAAAGTGAATCAGATTTCTCCAGGTTTCAGCTTGTTCAAATGAGGACACTGCACTAAATTATCTCCAAATCTCTTCCAGAACTAAGGTTACCTGAGTCCTTATCTTGAACCTCCTTGAACACCTGTGGCCAGGATAAAGCAGACCTTTGACAATGATGGTGTACACATTTTGTTTTTCGCCTTTCTCTGACCTCATTGGCTGTTCCTTTCATGTCTCTCTTGCTGTCTTCTCTTTCTTCTGCTCTATCTCTAAATGCTGGAGTGGTCCTTCTTGGCTAGACCCAGGGCTCCTCTTCTCTGTTTCTCCTTAGGAATTGATAATCTTATCCAGACACCCCCAGATTTATGTTTCCAGCCTAGAATTATGCCCTGATCTCTAGACACATATATCAATAGTCTCTTTACTTGACAATTGCACTTAGATGTCCTTCTGATTTTTTATGTCTGAGGAAGAGTCCTTGACTCTCAACTTACCCTGTTTCCTCCTTTTGTAGTTTTTCTAGTCCTTTCAATCTCAGCAAATTTTACCACCCTCCACCCTAGTTGCTCTAGAGCAAAGCCTAGGAGTCGTTCTTAATTTCTCTTTCTCTCATTTCCTGTTTTCACCCCATGAGGAAGATCTGTGGACACAAACCTCCAAAACAGCTCCTAAATTCCGCACACTTTTCTCTGTCTTCATTACTACCATTTTGGGCAAAATTACCATCATTTCCCAGGGCACTTATTTGAATTAGAATGCTGGGTTTTTTTTTAATTTATTTAATTAATTAATTAATTTATTGGCTGCACTGGGTCTTCGTTGCTGCCTGCAGGCTTTCTCTAGTTTTGGCGAGCAGGGGCTACTCTTCATCTTGGTGCACAGCCTTCTCAGTGCAGTGCCTTCTCTTGTTGCAAAGCATGGGCTCTAGGCACGTGCGCTTCAGTAGTTGTGGCACGTGGGCTCAGTAGTTGTGGTTCGCTGGCTCTAGAGCACAGGCTCAGTAGCTGTGACACACGGGCTTAGTGGCTCTGCAGCATGTTGGATCTTCTCAGACCAGGGCTCAAACCTGTGCCCCCTACATTGGCAGGCAGATTCTTAACCACTGTGCCACTGAGGAAGTCCCTAGAATGCTGTTTTGAAGACTAATGACAAATAATCCCTTAATTGGTTTCCTTACCTTTATTGTTGACCCCCAAATCCTTTCTTCCTTGAGCAACCAGAAAGCTTATTTTAAATATGTCAGATTATTTATGTTAAATTCTCTAAATGGCTTTGAATGTGCAATTTCAAAATAAAATCTCAACTCCATGCCTTGCAAGCCCTATATAATCTGACTTCTGATTCTTTCTGCTGATGTGTTCTTTCCCAACCTTTTCATGGTTGATCCTTTCTTGTTATTCAGATCTCTTCTCCTTGTTTCCTCAGAAAAAGCTTTTATTTCAAAGCCACCTGCATCATACTACCCTATTTTAATGCTCTGTAAAGAAAGCACTTATGACCATCTCTCCCTTCACTCTATCATAAGCTCCTTGTGAACAGAAAATGAATGTAGCTCTTTGGGTTCATTACAATAGGAAGCCTGGCATCTAAGCAGAGCTTAGAAGTTTCTCAGCATATATTTGTTAAATAAATTAATGAACGAGTATTTTGTTACCATAGATCTATTTTATGAATCTCATTCTTATTTCTTTCACTCACTTCTTCCTTCCTTCATTTCTGGTTTTTTTTTTTTAAGTTGGAAAACTGATTGTCTGATGTAAACTTATCAGATCCTCCTAATGTTTCTCCAGAGTTCCAGGTAGATTCACCAAAACTAGAGGTTATGACTGGTTGCTGGTTGAAGCCACAGTTGCATGCAGACCAATGAGCTCTTGTAAAATGACAAGTCTTAGTGCAGATTTGATTGACATTTGTGTTATCTGCCAAAGGGAGCTGTCATCACATACCACCATAGTACCATGAAATTTCTGGCAACCTAAAATTCTTAGTGGGATGACTGGTTCAAAGCCTTGCAAACAGTACCACTCACTAATGGTACATGTCTTCTCGTGGATGTCCACTGATGACATAGTAATTGAAAAATTTTGGCAACTGTTTTGAGAGATTTCTACCTTTGCACATGCCATCTTGGATTAATTTATATTTTTCTGGATTCACTGATGATCTGTTTTTTGTCCCCAGGTGTAGATTCTGCCCTCCATGACAGCAAGTAGAACCATTCCACAGAGACCTCTATACAGAGAAACCAAACTCAGGGTTGGCCAACCATTGCTGCTCCTAAGTTAAAGATGGCATTCTGGTTTAAACAAGCCCTGAAAATCTGTGTGCCAAAGCTGTATTTTTCTATAAAGTAGAATTAATTTGACTTCTATGTATGCCAAATGAATGCTGTTTAAAAACATAAAAATGGCAAGAATAAATGTTTTGTGAAAAAAATTGCCATTCAGTTATTACTAAAGCAAAATGTTTCACTTCTCTGAAAGCTGAAACTTGTTTTGGTTAAATATTAACTGTAACATGAATTTCAACTATGAGTTTCAATTCCATTCAACAAATGTCTATTAAGCATCTACAGCAGACAAAGCATTGTGTTATAGAAAATTGAAAAAGCTAATAAAACACAATAATGTGATTAGTAGAACGGAAAATAGACCTTTGGACAAATGGGTAAAAAGTAGGGTTATTTCGTTTTCAGAAACAAAAAGAAAAGGCTAAGGACAGGCACATTATATAAAGATTGTCTTGCTTTCAGAGAGGAACAAGATAGAGGTAATATTCTGTCTGATATTAAGATGCCAATATGGAAAAGCTTCTTGATTGTCGGGGTAATGATTCACTGGAAATAATTGCTGTGGGAATTTGCCTTCCCTGTTTGAAAAGTTTAAAGGAAGTTTCTAAACTGGTTTAGGCAGTCCCATCTGTTAACGGGAAGATATGGGGGCTCAAAACCTCATAAGTTTGGGAAACTATGACAGTTTTTTTACTAACATTACTATTTGTTTGAGTGTAATTGTTCCAGTTCATGACTTTAATCCATATTCCTGAGGCTTCATGGATCCTCCGTAATGTCACATAAAAATGACAGCAAAGCACGCAATATGCCACTGAACGCTACTTTGGTAAGACCACCTCTGAACTTGTATTTTAAGGGAGACCAACAAACCAATTAAGTTGGAGAAAGCATCTAGAAACCCGAGAAACACTTATGGTTGCTTCCACTAATAAAGCTTGGGAAAAGAAAGGCTTGGGGAATGCGGGTATAATCTTCAAGCGAGTATCATCTTCAAGTAATTTCAGTTACCTGGAAACAAGTTCTGAACTAACAGTCATACAGAGGACAAAATCAGAGTTAATGGTTGGAATCAGATGATTTTTTGTCTTAAAAAATAGATCGTGCAATGTTGGAAGCTGGTGATCTCCACATTCCTGGAATTCAAGTATAGACTGCTAAGGAAGAGCAGCTTGTGTGCAGTGCATGAAAGATTGAACGCGACTCATGATTCTCGATAGGAGCAGTACCGCCCCCTTGAGGGTGCTTGGAAATTTGCAGCAATGTTTTTAATAGTCACAATAAAGGGAGTTAACCAGACTTCTGTGGGCAGGGCTCAGAAATTCTAGATTTCCTGCAATGATCAAAAAAGTTCCAAAGAGAAAAATTGCCCCATATCCCATGTTTCACATGAATTTCTAATTTTGCACCAGGATAAAACCACTATAAATATAATCAAAGGACTTTATCATGCAATTAATATTGGAAAAAAATTTAAGGTTAAGTAAAATAATTTTGAAGAAAGTTGTCATGAAGAAGCGTTCCTTTTTTTTTTTTTTTTTTTTTTTTGCGGGAACACAAATGGTTTATTTAGCTATCTTTTCAGCATTGGGTGTTTTTGAGATTAGGTACTCTGCTGTGTTTTACTTTTTAAACTAAGTATATTAAAACTAGTCAAAAAACCTGTATATTCTCTTATTGCATTATGGTGTCTTTTTTCCTTTAGCCTAAGTTAATTTTTTTTTAATGTCCTGAGTGTGACATTGTCAGAACAGTTTATCTAGGCATTCAAACTTCAGTGGCATTTTTAGTCCCAATATGTTTTTTCCAAGAGTCAAATGGCACTGCTTCTTTCCTGTAAATCTCTTTCTGCCACTTCCCTATTTGGGGCTATGTTTTGCCTATTGGTTGTTTTTCTTTTTTTTTTCTTTTCTTTCTTTCTTTCTTTATTTATTATTTTTGGGGGGAGTACACCAAGGTAAATCATCTGTATTTATACACATATCCCCATATCCCCTCCCTCCCTCGACCTTCTCCACCCTCCCCATGGGCTATATTCTTTTTTTTTTTAGTATTTAATAGTTTTATATATATATATTTTATTATTTTTTGGGGGTACACCAAGTTCAATCATGTGTTTTTATACACATATCCCCATATTCCCCCCTCCCTAAACTCCCCCCCCACCCTCCCTCGAGTACCCCCCACCCTCCCTGTCCCACTCCTCTAAGGCATCTTCCATCCTTGAGTTGGACTCCCTTTGTTATACAACAACTTCCCACTGGCTATCTATTTTACAGTTGGTACTATATATATGTCTGTGCTACTCTCCTGCTTCATCACAGCTTCCCCTTCACCCCCCACCCCCCCAAACCTTGAGTTCTCCAGTCCGTTCTCTGCATCTGCGTCCTTGTTCTCGTCACTGAGTTCATCAGTACCATTTTTATATTCCGTATATGTGAGTTAGCATACAATATTTGTCTTTCTCTTTCTGACTTACTTCACTCTGAGAAGCGTTCTTAAATGGAATTAAGATGTTATTTAAAAACTACCCAATAATTTACCCTTTCTGCCCATAGTGTCTATTTAGTACGTCATGCATTTTCAATTACCTACTTAATTCTAAAGGGTTTCAGTGCAAGAGTTTAGTTTTTACTGTGGCAATTAAGAGACAAAAATGATTTAAGACAGTGTCTTATACATTGAATTATAGAGAAATGCAACTAGTGGATAAACTAAGAAAAGATTGTGCTTTGCTTTGTTTTAGATTTTCCAAGAGTTTTCTAAAAGTACAACACTGACAGCTCTGCTGCTCTTGGTATTTAAGTTGCTAATAAAACACCCTGGATCATTCTTTACTTATAGCTGCACATATGAACATGTGTAATAACAGAGAAGATTTGAGACTTTTATGGACTTTTATTAGCAGACATCTGAAACAGTGATGTCGGTAAGCTACATTAAGTGTTTTGAGACTATTTTTATGGCCATTCTACATATACATTTATTTTTATTGAATTATAATTGACACACAATATTGTATTTGTTTCAGGTGAACAACATAATCATTCAATATTTTTATGCGTCATGAAATGATTTCATGATGTATGTATTTTATGTATGTATGTATTTCATTATGTATATATTTAAATTTTTCAACTGTAAAAATAATGAGATTTCTGCTGTGAAAATTACATATGGAAGTACATTTATTTTTGGGTTATCACTCTTAAATTGATATCGACCCGAGAGGTCTTGCACTCAACTTTTTGCCAGTCTGTCCTTTTTTGCCTGCTGCCAATTATAGGATGTTATTTCTGAGGTCCCTTTAAGTAGCAGAAATTAAACATTTACTTTAATACATGGTGGATTGTTAAGCGTAGAAGATGTGTTTTGTGTTACATAATGTCATTTCCAAGTTGTTTTTCATAATATAAATAATTCTTTTGACACTACACAGTGTGTCCAGCTCACTTGCAAGAATATCATACTTTCCTCAGTTTCCCTCATCCACAGCCCATTATTTTTCTTAGCATGTTATCTCTACCTTAACTAAGGTTATTTCCCTCTTTCTTTCATCACAGGCAAATATGTCTCGTCTCTTTTTACTTACACCTAACTCTAGGTTTTATTCTAGGGTCCAACTGTACTTATGTTGGACAGTAATTTATTTTTAATTAATAATAATTAATTAATTAATATGAATTTATTCATTTCTTTATTTTTTATACTTCTTGTATGGAAGAACTACTAATCCTGTTACTTCTTTTTTAAAAATTTGTATTGGAGTATAGTTGAGTTACAATATTGTGTTAGTTTCAGGTGTACAGCAAAGTGAATCAGTTATACATACACATATATCCACTCTGTTTTTTTCTTTAGATTCTTTTCCCATATAGCCCATTACAGAGTATCGAGTAGATTTCCGTGTGCTATTTTCATTGCATGTAGTCAGCAGGTAGTCCCATTTTGACTTTTAGAATAGCTAACATCTGTACCTGAACATATACATAGGGAATCCATATTATTTTTTATAAATCATTTTTCTTTTATCTTGATTTTGTAATAGAGTTAGGATATTTTGTAATAGAGTTAGGATATATTAAATTAAAAAATCAGTGTGGAGATTATTTTAGTCTATGAATTTCAATTTAAGATATTAATAAGGGCATTGCATAATATTTATATAAAGGGGGAATGATGTCTGATAAGGTTGAGAACATAGCACTAGATAGTATCTAAGGTCCTTCCATCTCTAAGATCCTGACTTCTTGGTTCCTCTAACCCTACTGTGAACGATGAACACTCCTGTCTCCCAGTGCAGTAAACACTGCACTCACAGAAATTTATAAGTTGGATGTACTCTTTCGATAGTATAGAGTCTCTTTTGCATCTATAAAAGACAGTGAACCAGTTTTTTCTATTTCTTTGATTTGGAGAAGACCATGCTAAACCAAGAGATACAAACATTAGTTCTCCCAGCATTATTATTTTCACCCACACACCTGCGTACTCCTCTTACCTAGCTTGACAAGGCGGAGCATAGAGGTATTACTTCCTCTTTCAGTGCAAGCAGTTACGGAGAGATTGTAGATATCTCCCGGAGGCAGGCTGAGAATTGCGGTCATGACATTGCGTGTTACCTGCAAGATCATCAAAATGAAGGGTTTAAGCTTCCAAAGGCCTTGAACTAGAATACCATTCCAAACAACTACAGGGCTATCACAGACGTTCCCTCTTTGTTCTGTGCTGCAGTCTACAGTTGATTAAGCCTTACGAATATGTTATTTCCTCTGAACATGATATAAATTTCTCAACTGAGCCAAATGCAAGGTAGCTCTAAATAGGCACATATCAGAACATTTTTGTGATTAATTCCTTTGTTTGTATTACTCTGATTTTTTTCCCCTCGTTATCACAGCAAATTTTAGGGAAAGCAATTACTGGGTTGCTACTAATAGGAATATTGCTCAGCTGTGGCTGAGAAGCTCAGAAGAACCCTAGCCATGTCTATAGACACCAGGCCTCTTAACTAAAGACTATATTTCCCAGTTTCTTCTATAGCTAGTGGGGACCATGTGACCCCATTCCAACCATGGGTAAGAGGAGGTCCCCTGGGCAACTTATAGTTTTGTTCACACCCTGTATATGCTGGGCCTCCACATCCTCTCTTTTCCCCTTCCTGTTGGCCTGAACATGGCTTTAATGATGAGGAAAGTTTGCCTTTGCAGATGAGGACTATACACAGTGATGGATAGATCAGCAGAATAGAAAGAATCTGGGCCCTGGGAAGATCCCTCACAGCAGAGGTGCCCTGTTCATCCTGGGCACCACGAGAGAGACTTAAATGTTGATATTCTTTAAGGCATCATCTTAAAATTTTTTTTATTACAGTCATTTAGTCTATCCCCTAATACAATGTCAAAAAGCTTAATAAAACAGGAGAAAAGAAATCAGTATTTCCAACATTTCCAACCCCAAATATTTAGGTGTTGGGGATATATGGAGAAAATAATGAAATAACTGTGGTTTCCTTGAAAATGTTTAGTATCATGAAGAAAAAGCTCAGTCATAACTTTAAATATAGATGAAATCAATAGTTACACCAATTACAACTCTCTGTTAAAGATTAAAAGGTAAGCTCTGTGAAAGGAGGAATTTAATTTTGATTCACTGTCCTATCTTCAGAACTGAAAACAGTGCCAGTGGTATAAAATTAATGGTTTGATGTCTCAATAAATGCTTGCCTAATAGTTTTCAATAGTACATGCAAATATAATACATGTTCAGATGCCCAATACTGGGATTCAAAGAAACATACGCTCTTTTTAATTTTCTTCTTTCCTTCTGCAACGATCATCCAGTGGAGCATTCTAGAATGGGAGAGGTCAGTAGTGTCATCCCCGTATATCCAACTGATATATAACAGGCTGTTGAAATATTCCACAGAAGTGATCTCTGGAGCAACTGGGGCTACGAGGGAGGAAAGAAGCACACTTTAGTATAACAGACTATGAATAATTAGAGTAGTTACGAACAGAGCATAGAATCCCATATAGAGTTCACTTAGAGAATTAAAATTCACACCTTTTGATGGTCCTAGGGACTCCTGGACCTGTCAGTAACATAGTGAAGTTTGGTGGTATGAGGTGGGCACTTGTTTTGTGGGATGCTACTTTGTGTGGCTCAGACCCAACAGCCAGACTCACCTATACCTGAGAAGAGTAAGGTTTTTTATACAAATTTCAGTTACAAGATTCCTCAAATGTTCACTTGTTTGGGTCAATTGTTGGGTTAATTTATTGTTGGATCAATAAATTAGTATTATTAGGCATTGGTGAAATCATTTTCCAAGCAGTACCGGAAACTCTGGGGTCCTGTAAAAATAAATCATTTTATCATGGCAGTAGAGAAGTTTATGGGAATAAAGAACAGTAGAATCAATGAGCAGAAGAACAGAAAAATAAATATTACGTCCCTAAAATAACAAGACAATGGCATTGACAGTGTAATGCTTTGTGGGAGGTAGGCTCTAAATGAAAGTTGCTGAAGGAAGTATTAAGGGAGGGAAGGAAGAGATTTTTAAAATCATTCCTCGAAGCTAAATTCTCTCTATGGCTGAATTTATTAACTTATTTTATAATTTTACACATTGAAATTCAAAAAATTCCAATGGGGAGGAGAGTTCATCACAAGCTTTATAATACATAAGCTCTGAAAGTACAGTAATTATTATTTTTTTATTTAAAATTTTTTTTAATTTTGTGTATTTATTTTTTATTTATTGGCTGTGTTGGGTCTTCGTTGGTGTGCACGGGCTTTCTGTAGCTGCTGAGAGCGGGGACTATTCTTCATTGCAGTGTGCAGGCTTCCTATTGTGGTGGCTTCTCTTGTGCAGAGCATGGGTGAAAGCACACTATTTTTTAAAGTAACTGGCAATTCTGAAGATTTTAACAAACAAACACACAGTTGAATTTAAATTCCATGTGATGTTGATTTGAAGATAGCCAAGTGTTCTATTCCAAGATACAGCCCCAAACCAACCAATGTTTGGAGGAGAATTTCTACAAATCAACAAGACTTCTTTTCTTTAACATACACTAATACAAATAACAAACATTCATGACTATCTATGCTTTCAGAAACAATTATTCACTGAAGAGATTTGTAATAGAATAAAAAATACATTTTTGTTTCATGCTAAGTATGAATAGCATTTCTATATTTGACAATAAAACCTTGAAATATCAACAATGTCTATAAGTAGCACAAATCCACCTCACCTCATACTGCAGAAAATTCTAATAAAGGGTAATAACCCAGGTTTCTTCATAGCCTCGTAACATATTTCTACATAAATCATTATATACAAGAACCTTTATTTATGTTTCTTCAAAGAATATTTTTTCATGTTCTAATTCAAGTGAGCATATTTAAAATTGCAAAACCAGAAGTATATATTTCCCCATCACAGGTAGGAAGTCTTCACATTTTTATGCTCCATGTTGTTGATTTCAAATCCAGCATATTGCTGAAAGGCCACCAGATGTCACTATTTGTTTATTGAACGTTATTTGGTATACTGGCATAATTATGAACTTGACTTGCAGACAAAGCTGTCTAACAAAGATAACAGACTTGAGGTCCTAATAAATCACAACTTGTTCAAATATTTTATTTCTATTCCCAAACAGTTTGGCAATTTGGATTACAATTGGAAAGCATATGAAAGTAAAGTATGAAGTCTTCATTTGCTTTAAAATTGAAATGAGTGAAGAAAGCTCTTCCTCACCAAAAGCTAAAATTTCAACTAGTTTTAGATAGTGGTATAAAAATAAAACTCAGTTTCCATATACATTTTAATAATGATTTAGATTACATAATTTAATTCTGACACTACCCTAAGAGGTATTATTATGCCCACTTTATAGATGTGAGAATTGAGACCATCTGTGTCAATACGGTTAGGTAAGACTGTGGACCACCAGTGTCAGCGTGACTTAGTAGTTGATACCAGGAAAAAATAATAAATTCCCAAAGATCAATTTATTGAAGACAATAGACTGCTCACCTAGGCAAGTAGCTTGCTTATTAACCATAGTTTATGTATCCAGACTTGCTTTACCCACCTAAACTATCTCATGATCTTTGCCCATTCTCAGGTGGTTCCCAGCTGTGAAAGGCACACCTAAACCATTTAAGTCCGGAACTTCAAATCCTGTTAATACTTTATTTCCAATGTCCCCCTTAGGAGACACCAGGAAGGCTGCCTAGGAAGTGGTTTGGCTTACTACAGTGAGTCCTGATACACTTAGTTTTGTTCCACTAGCCAGTTGTTAAGCAATATTTTGAGTTTTACCATTGAGAAAATAGAAGTCCAGGATCATCAAGATAACTTGCTCAAAGTTCTATAGCTGGAAATTTAGCAAGGTCAGATCTGCTCAATAAGTGATCAGATGTGAAGTCTGGGCTTTTTTCAGACAGCTGCTCTGTCTGAGAAGGAAAGAGCATTCTCAGAGTGTTAATCTCAATAAAATTAAGTGTATGAATTATTGATACAATGGAGTTTAATTACAATTATGTGATTATGAATATAGCCAAAAAGCCTAACACAGGGCTTATCAAATAATAGGTATTTTCTCTTTTTATGATAGTCTTTCACTTTTCTACTCTAATATTACTATTAACATCTGGAACAAAGGAAGCTCTTGACATTGGCCAGTAAACAAAATGAACTGTGTAAGTCAATTGTGTAAGAATTCACATGATTAATTTCTTTCCATTGTTTTTTTAATTGATAAATCTCAATAAAGCTAGATGTCCAGTGAGTAAAATATTTTGCCAAAGTTATTCTTTACCTAAGCAATATTTTTCTCATTTCTTTTCTCAGTATAACTGTAATTACAACTTTGCAGACCCACCAAAAGTTCTTGAAAAAAAATCTTAGTTCAAACAAGGAGGGTTCCTGCTTCCTGCATGAATTTCCTCTTTTCATTGCTACATCTGGCCACCTCTAAATCTATCATATGAGAGTGATTTACATAATTTAAGGCTCTGAAGATCCAACACCAGCAGTTTTTTAAGTACTTAAACCTTGTGCCATGTATTTCGCTAAATAGCTTATTTAACTGGGAAGTAACAATAGATAATAATAACAGACAATAGATACTATTATCATCTCTATTTTACATCTGAAAAAAACTGAGGCGTAGAAGAATTAACTTGCTCGAATTAACTTGCTCGAGTTTACAGGTGGAAGGCATCAAAGCGGTGACTCACACCCACGTCTATGTGTCTCCAAGCCTGTTTTAATTGCTGTGATGGACAGTACTGCAGTCAGCCTGTGACTTTAAAAGTGGCTTAATTAATAAGGAAATGGAGGCACTCTAGCAAATGCAATTATCAAATGGACAAAATCAGTTGAGTGTGGTGTGAAGCGGAAAGCTCTGCCTGCTACATCTCGATTCTAATCAATTCCAAACAGGGGCACGTAAATCAAGGGCAGTGACTCAGGATAAAAAGAAATCAAGGACAGTAACTCAGAAGAATATAAATTATATTTTAATTTTTAAAAGCTATGATTTAAACAAGTAATACATTTTCAGAATCAAGTATATCATCTTTTGTGACATTGATACTCATTTGGTCCTAGGTGAATGACTAGCATTTCCTGGAGATGGGCCCCTTCATAACTTCCTCAAAATAGTGATCTCTCCTCATGGGACCATTTCCCACACACTCACCTGTTATGAAGCTTATAGTGGAACTGTCACAGCAGCTCAGTTCCGGGTCTCCCCATGTTACCATGGTAACTCGAAAGTTGTAGTACCATGCTGGCAACAGATTAGCTATCCTCTAAAGAAAGCAAGAAGACAAAAGACTAAGAGGGAAAATCATATTTTTGGAATAGAGTTGTCTTAGGCTATGAAAAAATAAGTAATTTGAAATTTCCTTTGTGCCTTTTGTATTTCCCAATTTTCCATTAAAAATATTCTTTTTGGAATGAGATGAGGTGTAAATAAAATGGTGTACAACAATGTAATATATTTTTAAAAAAGTAATTCAAAGATAAGAGTCAAATACTTCCAATTTTGGTTTCCTTTTGCAGCTCTAAGTTATATTACACAAGTGAAATAATACTTATTTGTAAGTGACTGTATGTACATGTCCTTCTATTTCTAAGGCAATTGACCTTTCACAACTCTATATTGTCCCAGCTTGGACCATGCATTCATATTGGGTGGCAATCACCAAAGTTTTCTCAACTGGGTAGAAGACAATTGTGTACTTTGTGTGTGACCTGTAGGTAACCTGTACTTTTAAAATTACTCCAGTCTCAGAAAGAGCAATCTTTTTCTGCTCTTTTGAATAACATTCTCTAATGGTATTTAACTGATTTTTCAATGTCAAGAATAGTCATCATTAGAGTTAAGCAGTGTCAACTAAATATTGAGTGACTAAAGGAAATCTCTTGTGTTTTCCTCCTTAGGAGCAGAGAGAAACAATAGGCACTTGATAGGTCTACTAAAATGTGAATCAGCAAATACACTCAATTAAGAGTGAAAGCTAGTTTCACACAAATTTTTCTCTTTCTCAAAAAAGAAAGCAAACAAAAAATTAAAAGCAAAAACAACCCCAAACCTTGAAAGTAGCAAGCTACCTGTGTGTATTTACAAAATGGTCTAATTTACAGAACACATAATAATTTTTTCAGACACATTTGGTACATGAAAGCATGTCTGTTGACACAGGAAAATGTGACAGCTGGTTAAGGAAAGATTACCACTGATGCAGTTAAGGAGACAGTCGCTGCTATTTCATAGTAGGTTGTCCATTCTGATGTCATTGTTGTAGGGTTGAAATAAAACATTTCAACCACATATTTTCTGAACACTCCTAAGTAAGGTCTGGTCCAGCTCAAAACCACTGCTGTAGGACCCAAGGGATAGAGCATTAAATCCTTTATTCCAGTTGGAACTAGGAGAAGAAGGGCGGGGAGTGAGAAAAGAAAGTCAAAAAGGAATGTTTAATATCTTAACAATGGCTTCACACTTCTACCTAATAACTAGGCTTTTTCACTCTTCTGACACAATCATTAAAGACTAAACATTTGCCTGAGATTTTCTTTTTCTCAAGTAATGGATGCTAAGAATGTCTTCCAGGTACACAATTGTGGTCATTAGTTACTCTGAAGGTTGAATATGGGGTGAACAAGCACTGACCTCCCATAAATGATGATAATGACAAGCTTAGACATCGCATCCCTTCAAAAAGTTCTCTGATAACGGTACTATTCTTGTAGCTGGCAACTTACCAATAGCAAATGTCACAGGATCTGAAGGTGGTCCAATCAAAGGACCTTTTCTTAGGTACATCACAACCTGGTACTGGGCACCAGGAACCAGATTTTCAATAATAGATTTGCTTGAGTTCACCTTTAAACCAAAAATAACAAATAAGATTTATTTAGAGCTGGGCTTTCAGAATGTGACACAGAGGCTAACATCGTATTCAGGGACACTGTGTGAAATCACAAATGCCTTTGAAATCCAGAAGCCTTTACTCATGCTGAGGAAGGTCAAATTTCAAAATTAGGATGATTTACAGTTTATGTGAATACTGAAGGGAACCCAGAACATTCAAATTCTATGGCTGGATTTAATAAGCCCTGTGAACTGCTTTATACCCATCAATGTCAATTGTAACTATGTACACTAGAGACACATCAGCCTCTAACCATAATCAAATCAGCAATACCATAAGGATAGTCTGACATCCTAAATTGTAGTGTCAGCTGATTACTTTCAAAGATCAGTGCAGAAATGTCTTTAGTCTCTCATCACTTAGAAGCATATAATTTCTAATTATAGTGATGGAAATGCCCTCAGAGATTATCTAGTCCAAATCTCTCCTTTAATAGATCAAGAAAGAAAAGATAGAGAATGGCCAAGGTCACATATTTAGATCAGTTTTGGGACTGGAAGCCTAGCATTGTGACTTCTACTCCATGATACAGGCCAGGCAGCAAGATACAGCAGTAAGCACTTTACAAGACTACTGTGACAACCTGTCAAGACTGAATCAGGAAGAAACAGATAATCTGAACAGACTGATTACTAGTAGTGAAATTGAATTTGTAATTAAAAAACAAAAAACTCCCAGCAAATAAAAGTCCAAGACTGGACAGTTTCACAGGGGAATTCTACCAAACATATACAGAAAAGCTAATACCTATTCTCTCAAACTATTCCAAAAAATTGAAAAAAGATAGAACACTCTCAAATTCATTGTACAAGGCTACTGTTAACCTGATACCAAAACCAAAACCCCAAAAAATTACAGGCCAATATCTTTGATGAATATAGATGCAAATTTCTCAACAAAAATATTAGCAAACTGAATTCAACAATATATCAAAAGGATCATACATCTTGATAAGTGGGATTTATTCCAGGGATGCAATTGTGGTTCAATATATGCAGTCCATCAATGCGATACATCATATTAACAAAAGGAAGGATAAAAATCACATGATCATCTCAATAGATGCAGAAAAAGTATTTGACAAAATTTAACATCCATTCATGATATAAAACCTCATCAAAATTGGCATAGAGGGAACACATTTCAACATAATAGAGTCCATGTATTACAAACCTACAGCTAACATCATACTCAATGGTAAAAAACTGAAAGCCTTTTCTCCAAAATCAGGAAAAAGACAAGGATGCCCATTCTTGCCACTTCTATCTAACGCAGTATTGCGTGCCTTAGTCACAGCAATCAGTCAAGAAAAAGAGATAAAAGCATTGAAATTGGAAGGGAAGAAAACCTTAAAGTGTCCACCAAAAAACTATTAGAACTAATGAATTCAGTAAAGTTGCAGGATACAAGATTGGTATATGGAAATCTGTTGCTTTTCTGTACACTAATAATGAACCATCAGAGAGAGAAAGCAAAAAAAAAAAAAAAAAAAAAATCCTGTTTAAAAATCACATCAAAAAAAATAAAATACTTAGGAATAAACTTAACTCGGGAGGTGAAAGACCTATACCTTGAAAACTATAAAGAATGAAATTAAGGATGATTCTAAGAAATGGAAAGATAGCTTGTGTTCTTGGGTTGGAAAAATTAATATCACTATAATGTCCACACTACCTAAAGCAGTCTACAGATTTAATGCCATCTCTATCAAAATATCTATTACATTTTTCAAAGAGCTAGAATATATAATCCAAAAATTTATATGAAACCATAAGAAACTCAGAATTGCCAAAGCAATCTTGAGAAAAAAGAGTAAAGCTGGAGGTATCATGGTTTCTGACTTGAGACTATAATACAAAGCTGCAGTTATCAAAACAGCATGATACTGGCACAAAAAAAGACAAATAGATCAATGGAACAGAGAGTCCAAAGATAAACCCATGCACCTATGGTCAATTAATCTACAACAAAGGAGGCAAGAATAAATAGAGGAAAGACAGTGTCTTCAATAAACGATGTTTGGCAAACTGGAAAATTACATGTAAAAGAGTGAGATTAGAACATTTCCTCACACCATATACAAAAATAAACTCAAAATGGATTAAAAACCTAAATATATGAACTGAAATCATAAAATTCCTAGAAAGGAACATAGGCACAACACTCTTTGACACAAAGAATAGCTATATATATGTTTGTTTTGAATCTGTCCCCTAAGGTAAAGGAAGTAAAAGCAAAATAAACAAATGAGACTTAATTAAACCTAACATCTTTTGCACAGTAAAGGGAACCATCAACAAAACAAAAAGACAACCTATGGAATGGGAGAAAATATTTGTGAATGATATGACTGATAAGGGGTTAATATCCAAAATATACAAACAGCTCATACAACTCAATATCAAAACAAACAAACAAACCAAAAACCAATCAACAAGTGGGCAGAAGACCTGAACAGACATTTTTCCAAAGACATACGCATGGCTAACAGGCACATAAAAAGATGCTCAACACTGCTAATTATTAGAAAAATGCAAATCAAAACCACAATGATATATCACCTCACACCTGTCAGAATGGTTATCATCAAAAAGTCTATAAATAATAAATGTTAAGAAAATGTGGAGCAAAGGGAACATTTGTACACTATTGGTGTAGCCACTACAGAAACCAGTATAGCAGTTCCCAAAAAACTAAAAATAGAACTATCATATGATCCAGAAACTTCATTCCTGGGTATATATTTTAAAAAGAAAAAAGAAAGAAAAGAAAATGCTAATTTGAAAAGATACATGCACCCCAATGTTCATAACAGTATTATTTATAGTGGCCAAGATATTGAAGCAACCCAAGTGTCCATGAACAGATGAATTGATAAAGATGTGGTTATATATATGGAAAACAAACTAGTGGATACCAGTGAGGAGAGGGAAGGAGGGAGGGGCAAGATAAGGGTATGAGATTAAGAGATAAAAACTATTATGTATAAAATAGATAAGAAACAAGGATACACTGTACAGCACAGGGAAATATAGCCATTATTTTGTAATAACTTTAAACGGAGTACAATCTGTAAAAATATTGAATCACTACACTACACAGCTGAAACTAGTATAATATTGTGAATCTACTATAATTCAATAAAAAAAAGGTAACAGCAATTAGTGCTTTGCAAGGTATCTGTGAAACAACAAATTAAGGTTGTAGAGATCATCTCTCATTTAGATAAGCTCTTTTTTACTGTTCTTTAAAACAAACAAAACAAAACAACTTTTAGTTATGGAAAAAAATTTCATATAAAGTAGCATGAACAGATAGATGAGTAGAATTATTAAAGTTGAATATAGTGTGCACAAGAATTGATGTTTTAACTAAAAGGTTAAGAAATGTGGGGCTCTGCCCTTTAGTGCCTCTGATACTTCAAACAGTTTTGCTTAGTGGAAGGAACACAGGGTTCTCTAGTAGACTGCCTGAGATCAAATCCTGACTCCACACCTTCTAAGAATGGCAATTTATTTGTAATTTTTAATTTATTTATAATTCTTACCCTCACTTCCTAATTGATAAGCTATAGGTAATATACCTCATACAGTGTGATGATCCTTAGGGTATCAATAAAGTTAACTGTTATTAACTTTTTGGCATCTAGGGTACATAAAATTGTAAAATTGCTACAGAAAGGAGCAGGAATCAATGAAGAAGAATATTGTTGACAGCTTACCTATGTTGTAAGGTTTTTTTTGTGTCTGTCTCATCATGATTTTAAAAATAAACATAGTTCTGATTATATGATATAAATGTTAAGCTTTTCCAATACTAGAAACTAATTCTACATAGTAGAAATTGTATTGATATAATTTGAATTGGTACAACTTGTTCTACATGTAAGTAGTGGAACAGCACACCAAAATTTCTTTTCCAATAAATTGATCAAAATAAGATTAAACTGAATTAATAAATCAGCATTTCCACTTTTTCTTTCCTATTAACACTCACATCAGAGTTTCTTGCCCATGTTTTAGAATTTTAATCTTGCTGGAAGCCATCTAGACAAAGTTTGCTATCTCATCTGATAGAGCATTTCCTGAAGAGACAAACTACACATAAGAACACGTACGTTTTGCAGAACTAACAGTACTGTTTTATTTCTTTAAAACACATTTTTAAGTGATAAAAATAATAATGATCATTGTAAAAACTGTCCACACCATAGAAGAGCAAATAAAGTCAATTGGATGTCTTTCTGGTCTCCTCTCACCATTTCCCACATTTTGGTGGGTCATCTTCTAGACCTTCCTTGATACAGATATACATAAATAATATGATATTGAACGATATGTATTATATTATCAACATTGCTCCAAACTTTTAAACTTAACATCCATTGTAGACATGTGAACATACCTGCAAATAGAACCTTGCTCATAAATCACTCATTTAGAAGATTTAGAGTAACACAGAGTGTATATTGTTTCAGGGTGATGTTAAAGTTTCTTTGGTTTGATAATATTTTAGGCAGTAGTAGATTCTAATTATTCAAATGACTTCCTGGAATCATAACCACTTAAATATGTTATCACAGTAAATTCATCCTAGGAAAATTATACTGCCTTTGAAAAAAATGAGAACCAACAATGTGTATATACATCACATTACTAAAAAAGTGAGAAGAGAGCAAATGATATTGCACATGACCTTGGTGACAAATTATAAACATTAATTTCCCCCTAATTTTTGAATATTTGCTGAGCAACCTATATCACTTTTATTCCTTCACACCTTTTTATTTTTCCTGGATCTACTTAGGGGTGGATTGGAGGTGAGCAGAGGTAATGCTCCTGTATTCTACTTACTAAACAATGTGTGCTTTATCCTCTAGAAGGTTACTCCTCCCCCAATTTTCACCCCATCTTTGCATTCTAATATTTTCTCTCTCTCATTTCTGACTGGCTTAGTCTCCATTCTAGAGAATTTAGTTCAGCCTAAAGTATCTCCAACTAGGTGTCTGTCCTATCCCTCCTCAGCTAAAGAAATAGGAAAGATGTATCATAGAGCATAGGAAATATCTGATAGACTGTTAAATGATGAGGTTATATTAGATGATGGTGAGAGTTCCTTTAAGTCTGAAATGTTCTTATTTCTATATTCGGTGATCCTCTTTCCATGATCCCTTTCTGTACATTCATTACAGTTACTCAGGTTTCTATGGAGAACCTCTAGAACCTCTTAATCTTCTTCCTTTGATATAAAAAAGTATTCAGTTAGGTCTGCATAATAATAAAAGTTAACAATTTCTGGTGCACGTTACTTTTACTATGTTCCAGACATTGCATTAAGCATCAGGTCATCTCTGTTACAACTCTAGGAGGTAGGATATGCTTCTCCTTATATTATAGATTAAGATGGTAAGACTTATAGAGAAAGGGACTCAGAGCTGGTAGTTGCTAAAATTGGGTCTGAAACCCAAGTCTGTTTGATTCTACAGTCCACGCTTTTAGTCAATACTCTTGACTCCATCAAGATGAGCTATGAGGGTGACCTTCCCCTAGTGTATCACCTGCAATCTGCCAGAAACAACACTCACCTGGAAGTCAGATCACTTGAGCTGGGGTCTCAGCTCTAATACTAATCAGTTGTGTGACTTTGGGCAGGTCCCTTAAATATTTGGCCTCCTAGCTCTATCATTTTCTCATTTGCAAAGCTAATAGGTTGATTGGTCTTTCTTTCTGATTTAGTCACTTAGTAATTACACATTCCTATAAATTGTCACCAAACTTTTATGGACCAAGCAGATCACGTATAAAAATAAATGTGGATCCATATATTACATGATGCTTCTTAATTCTGAAATTCACGATTGTGTGTGAGTCTTTGGAGAAAATGCCAGAAGCACATTTACTTCAAAGCATTGACTGGGTCCTTTATATAACACTGATTGAGCACTGGCTTTATGTTCACCATATCAACATAGGTTTATTAATGAATGGCACTACAATAGTTGTTAGGAGGGATACATCACAAAACTCCCTTTTCCACGAACATTTGCATATCAGCTCACACACAGAACAGAAACCAGACAGGAAGAACACATACATAATGAGGACAAATTCATATTAAGGGGTACCAATGTACCTACATGAAAGGCCAGACTCTAAGCTTCATGAAATCAAGGTTCAAATCAAATTTGTTCTTATTTCTAGCATTTCACACAGGACCTCCTAGAACACAGAAGTCGATGGAGCTGTGGGGAGGGGCAGGGGCACTAGCGGTGAATCTCATGGATGATCTAGGTAATCAATAAAGCAATGATCCTGTGGTACAGGTGATGAGATGATGGTAGAGAAAAAGTAGGAGAATGAAAGTATAAGAGTGAAACATTATGCTTAATGATTTAATCAACTTAATCATTAGTTCATGATTTAATTATTAATTTAATTTGATTAAATTAATTATCCATCTGTGTTTGGCCTTGGAATCACTTTTATTTCTGAGCTGTATTTTGCGTTTTCTATTTAACATAATCACGGTGACACTGAATATAGAACTAAAGAAATATTATTTTTTTCTGTCTGGATAATGCTTGCTTCAAGAAATAACCTAAGTCAGATCAATCCTGGTGAGAATGTCTTCTGGACTCCTTTGATTAATGGGTACATGACTCTAGGCCAATTTTTGAGATTTTGAACTGATGTTTCCTTCTTTGAAAATATGTCTTTGTGTGTGTGCAAGTGTGTGCGTGTGTGTGTGTGTGTGTGTAATGATGATGATATAATAATAACACAATCCTCTTGCTGTAATTGAGATAACACCTAGCACAGTGGTCTAGTTCCCACCCTCCACTTCAAATATTGGCCTCCTTGCCTGTAATCCCTAACAGCTTCCTGTTTGCATTTCAAAAAGCCATTGTCAAAGTGCGCTTAGACCAGCCTTTTCTGGTTCATTTATAATTTACAATATCTATCTATACTTTTAGCCTTTGGCTTCTATGTACAAAATATGTAACTTATACATTAGATGGAATAAGAAGAACCATACCTGAGAGCAGTCAACTTCTAGGTCATGTTCTGTAGGTACAACACACTTTCAATGTAAAGAGTCGTGCTGGGTACACTCAGGGGAGGAAGCTAAGAAGCTGCACAGTGGTCTGTGATTCCTAGTTAATCTGTTTAGCATATTTACTCTTTAATTCAATTCAAGCAGAGTTAAAGCAGGTAGCTTCATCTTCATGTTGGGCTTATCTCAGCACTCTAAGTCTTTCGGGAGCTCCAAAGGCTGTGATTCCTGAATTCATCTGATTAATTTAAAATTTCTCACTCTTTGAATTACACTAAATGCCTAATTTTCATGGAATCAATGGAAACACTCCAAGTAGCTTTCACACAGCAAACATCTTTTTTGAGTGCATATTATATTTCCAATGTACTCCACATGAACTGATAATTTAATTTTTTGCCTTTAGGCAAGAAAATATTGTTTGTAAGACACCAAGAATCAGCACCTTTGATCTTATGAAAAAAATAAAACCATGTTTTAGGAAAACAGGACTGGGCTCCAAGATTCCTGTGGGTATTTACGGCATCTGAGAGTAAGATCTGTTCTGGGGCCCAGCTTGGTGGTTTCATTCAGGACTGATGATTGGGCATGGCTTTCATTCCCATAGCCATGCCCGGAACTGCTGATTTCCACGAGTCTTCACTTGCCCCTCCCACTCCCTTTTGCCCAGCTAACTCCTATATATCCTTCAAAACTCTTCAGTTATCATTAGTTAAGGGGGAGTTTTTCACTTTATGGACTTTAAATTTTTGAATTGTTTTTTCAGTGAGCAGGCCTTACTTTTAAGCATAAAACAACAAGAAAAAAAATGGAAAAAAAAATAAAACAAGTGAACAAAACCTCCTCCAAACCTTCTGCTTGGTGTCTCTTTCCCTGGGGGAAGTTCTTCTGACCAGTTTCCAAACCGTCTTGCCCCAATCCATATTTATTCATGTGCTTCTTTCTGTGAGCTCATATGGCCTCTCTATCATTTACTTTTAGCCTAGGCCTTATTTTATACCCTGCAGTAATTATATGTTCACTTACCATTATTCTCACTAGATTATAAACTCAACAAAACCAAGACGTATAAAAATTGTCTAGATCCCCACCATGTATCCCAGTACACAGCACATCGTAGATGTCCAGTATATTCTCTTGAATGAGGAATGAAAGTAAAAGGAAGATGGTTCTAAGGGGGAAAAGGAAGGCGACTGTGATTGAGAAGTCTTGTACATGGGCTTCCCCGGTGGCCCAGTGGTTAACAATATGCCTGCTAATGCGGGGGACACAGGATCCCTGAGGTGGGAAGATCCCACATGCCACGGAGCAACTAAGCCCCCTGTGCACCACAACTACTGAGTCTGCGCTCTAGAGCCCATGAGCCACAACTACTGAAGCCCGTGCACCTACACCCTTTGCTCCACAATGAGAAGCCACAGCAATGAGAAACCCGCGCACTGCAACGAAGATCCAGTGCAGAAGAAAAAAAAAAAAAAAGCCTTGTGCACTGATTTCTTGGCTTCTCCCCTGGCTCTTGCTAACGCTGCCTGTGATGCACCCAGGAGATCTCAGCACAGCTTCTTGCTCTTGCCATGGCGGCCCCCTTGCATCACCTGTGAGGCTGGGCTGCAGGAGGTGGAGTGAGCCCATCCGCCCTTCCGTTCCTTTACCTGAGTGCAGTACTGCTTTTCTAGCCTCTGGCTCTCCTTTTGTTTCTGGCAGGTGAGTGATACCACAGACACGATGGTGCCATTGTAGTTCTCTTGGGAAGACGTCCAGGACATCAAGGCAGTGGTTGAGCTTAGAACGTGGACACTCACGTGCTGGGGCTTTTCTGTGAGTTCTTCAATCCACTCTCCTGAAGGACCTGGACATCAAATCAGAGCACAAGGGAGGTTTCACGCTGAGCTGGTTGAGGCACAAGATTCTAGTTTTAAAAACCATACTGTTTCCCTTTTGCCCTTACAAAGATATTCCAAGTAAGACCAGCAGTCAGACTGACAGGTCTTTCCATCCTCTGCTTAGCTACAGTCTCCACTGGGTGACCTCCCCATTGACCTAAGCAACAGCCTGACAGCCGCAGCCAAACCAGTTCTACTGAGAAACAGAAGCTCCACTTCAGTTGTTACATGCCTCTGAGATTATTCTGGTAAGTTCTTCACCAAAGAGAGTTTACTTCTCTTTTAACAAAGAGTATGTGTGGCAGTGTGGCATTTCATGAATGTTTATATTGAATAATTCCTTTGCTGCTAGTATCTTCGGTCTCTAGAAATAATTATGTTGAGATTCAAATTAGCCTCTGCTACAATCATGTGAAAAATTTTTAAATTTGGTGACAGCAGGATCAAAGAGGCAGGGTGTGACTACCTTAGAGAAGAAACAGGCAACAAACGAGCTCAATTATAGCAGCTGGCGGAAACCTGGGTGATAATTTAAGGACTTGGTGGGTTCCTCACTATAAAATATCTCCCTAAAAGTGTCTGCCTTTAGCTTTGTTCTCTTAAATTTCCAAAGTGGTTATTAGCACAGTGCCTGACACATAGTGAGAACCTGGGAAATGTCAAGCTGATTATTATCTCCTGAAAGTCCCTGTTAAGATGCAGATGTGCAACTTCTTTTATTTGCTCAGGATACATTTCTTGGTTCCCTCATAGGAAGCTGTATTCCTGGAGCCCAGGAGAGGGGAAGGAGCAAGTGGCTCTGCTGGGGAGGGCAGTCTCGGGCTCAGGGTAAATGCGCCAAGGGCAATAATGACAGTAAAAATGATAATATTAATGACGATGGCCAAGAGATGCAGGACTCACTGTGTACCAGGCTCTGTTTTAACTTCATATGTGTTTACATATTTTTATCCTTTAATTTTCTTAACTAACCTATGTGATAAATACTAGGATTGATTTCACTTTCAGATGAGGAAACTGAGGCATAGATAATGGAAGTAGAGCTAGGATTCACACACAGGAAGCCTGATTCCAAAAATCCATGCTCTTCATCCCTGCATGAAACTTCCTGGAGCACTATGAAACAGTGAAAAGCATGGGTCTGGAGACAGGAAATTTGACCCCAAACTCAGTTTTGCTCCTTATTAGTGATGCAAGCTTGGGCAAACAACTTTACTTCTCTGAAACTCAGTCCTTGCATCTGTCAAATGGACAAATCATAGAATGTTAGGACTGAAAAGGGCTTTAGAGTTCCAATGCCTTGTTTTGCTGATGAGGAAACTGATGCCCAGAGATGTGAATGGCCTGACCAATGTCATAGAGATAGTAATGTTTGAGAACCAACCTAGAACTCCTGTCTCCTGGATTGGGGCTTTGTGATAACATATCATGATGCTATCTGATTAGTCTACTTCACAGGACTGTCACTGGGATCAAATGAGATTATAATGTGTTAGAGAACTATCTAAATGTGAAGTGTTATTACTGTTATGATGATTACTGGGGTGCCGGGGCGAGCAGGGAGAAAGTGGGGGGAGGCAAAACACATTCACTCACTTAGTGGCTTTGCATTAGGAATGACCCCATAATCAATCCAAGGTAATAGGTCACTGCAGTCTCCATGGAAATGGACTTTGCTGTTAAATATTTCTAGAGTCTAATTCTCCTTCTGACACTAAGTCACTAAACTTTCTGTGACTCAGTATTTGTTTTCTCACCTGAAAAATTGTAGGTAATAGAAATGCTCCCTTCATAAGGCTGTTGGGAGACTAGTGTAAATTTCTACCTTAATTTTCATCTCTGAGGAAAGCCTTCAAAACTACAAAAATATAGTACCCTTTTAAAATCAAAGGCATTTACACAGTACACCTGAATAACTCATTACTGCAGAACAGAATATCCGAAGCTCTAAAAAGATTCTTTTATTGGCAGAGAAAAAGGAACATTTCTAATGCCCTATATTTTTTTAGATGAATATTAATATGCAACTCTTTGAAAAAAATCATATTTTTGAGCAATTTTGACACATTCTCAGCAGCTCTGATCAATTTGGATGCTCGAGGAATAGAGCAGAGTGCTGACACTGGAAAGTGGTCCAATAAATATTTGTTGAATGTACAACAGAATTAATAAATAAGCAAATAACCCCAGCCTAGGGTTTTGTAATTTGGTATGAGAAGCAAGATGTACACAAATAAAATCCATCTAGAAAAATACCACACTCAGATAAGCTCTGTGTTTTGTCTTGTGCACTATGAAACACAGTAGAAACTCAGAGAAGGGAAGAGCTAATGGCCAGAAAACTTGTGGTAGTTTTCCTGGAACTTGCAGTGGGTCTCTGCTGGCAGACAAGGGAATCCCTGGGTTAATGAAACATTTTTAGCTTCATGGGAAGAACTGAATACTAAACTTTGCTCTCATTCTCAAGTGATGTCATGTCAAAGTTCTCCCATAGCTGAAAGACAGGCAAGGCAATCACAGATCTTTTTTCTGTGTGTCTAGTGGATATTCCAAGCCTTTTCACCAGGCACTTTTGGTTTCTTAAGTAACACTGTTATATGGGATATTTTCAACATTTTTAAGCTGCTAAATAAACTAATCTCTTCCCTCTGCCCCCCTCCTCTTTCTCCTGCTCATCTTTTTGAGGATCATTTGATGAAGGGTGGTATTTTGCCTTTGGAGGAGATAAAGTATGGTGGTCATCCTTCTCGGAATGCAATTTTTATCCATAGCCTTCTGGTTTTTCTTCTGCTGATCAGAGGCACATTTTACTCCTGATAAGCTAGGAAACTGATTTTTTGGCCTCTAAAACTTCTGGTAAGCAGAGTCAGATTAGCAAAAAACATTATAGACATCCACTATTTGTGTAGCTTTTAGAGGCTAGTTATTGCTCTGCTCTTATTCTTGATGCAATCAGTAGAAGCTGCCCTAAGACTTGATATTGGGGCTTTCATGATTTAGTCTTGTGCTAACTTTTGGAGACTACCTAAGTCTTACCACACTTGAATCTCTGTCTTTCTTTCAAGCTTCACAAGCTCCGTACTCTAACGAGACTTTTCACGCAGTGCAACAATGTCAGTTTTCATTACAGCCTTGAACAAAAGTCCTCTTTCCCAAACTATGTGACTACATCCTTGGAGAGTTTGTTATTGCTAGTGTGGAAGGTCAGTTTAATAAATGTTCAATTATCACAATAATAAAAAAAAAATCCTTAAGTTAAATCCCTGGGTAGATTTGCTACTATGAAATGTACATATATTTCCTCTGCTGTCAGAATCTCATGGATCCGGGCCTCTCATGACCTTGAAGAATTCTCAGGCTCTCTAAGGTTTGATAAATAATTGATGTCTGAGCATCATTAATCTCACCAGTTCCATTGTTCTAGCTCCTCTGTGAGCGCAAAATAATCTCTTTGGTACTTACTGATATAAAAACTGAGTGATTTTGCTGACTGACTGTTTCGAGTATCACAAGATCCTGAGGAACTAAAGGTTGTCACAGATAACTTATATTTCCCGGGCTCCTTCAGTTCTGCCACAAATTCATGTGCTTCTTCATCCACTGTCAAATATTCAGTAAAGTTTTCTAAATCATGTATAAAAAAGAGAATAGATATGAATTGATATCTGGAACAGCCTTGGCTATAGACAAGTCAATTAATTATAAAAAGCATTTTTTAATTTTTCCTCTCTTCCCTTTGTCAAGTTGAATTATACCTCTAAAATTACTATTTAAAAAAGATGACTGAAGATTATTTTTTTACAATACTTCAAATCAATAAAACTAGGTGTGGCTATATACTGCGTTCTTACATGCTGTCAACCAATAAAATTATATACACAAAATAGAAATATAACGTTAGCAGGAGATAGCAATAATCAAGGGTCTCATTGGATATAAAGGATTAAAAAAAGGTAGTAAATGTTGTATAAATTCTTTGTGTTAGCATTAAATATCCATAAGTATCTTAAAATATATTGAATTATTTCTATTTAGAAATAACCCTTCCGGATATATTTTCTGACACTTGTAACATTTTTGCTTCATTGGTTTGCTTCCAGAAATTTTAAAACTAAAAATGATTTTTACATTTGCTTCGAAGTCTGCTGCCTGCTGCTTATTACTTCATTTGAAGCTGTTATCTTTTGGTGACTACAATAGCCTTCAACAGAACACACTGCAGTCAGATAAAAGCATGCTTGAACCTTCCTGGAAATAGGCATTACAAAAAATTCTGAGTTGTAAGACCCTACTTTCCATAGAATATATTGAGGAACAGAAAAATAAGGGATAGATTAAGAGAACTTTTTTTAATACAAGTAATTTCAGGCAAATGTTAAGACTTTTGACTCAAATAGTTGGAAATGACAAAGGATTTCAATTTTATACAATATTCGGGTAGGGATGATGCTCTATTCTCTAGTATAGAGGAATTCATAGATCTTGTATTTCATTCTGTTGAATAAAATAGGGGCAAACAATATGTCATATAGGAGACTACATGATTTGAAAACCCTATCCTGGAAATAAGGCTGTCAATTTAACCTCAAATTTTGACAACTTGACAGCCTTTGCCACCCAAACTGCTAGACTGGAAAGCATAAAATGAAGTATGTTATTGTAAGAACAAAACAAATAACAGATAGCTATGAAAACCTACCAAATAACAATTCAGATATGATTCATGACTCAAATTTACTGAATACCATGGCCCTGGTTTTCATAAATTAGTATAAGGAATGACTCTCAGATGCTAAGTGAATACAACGTATAATTTAATAGTATAGCCAGAGTGGAAATACCAGTTGCTATGTATTTTCTACTCTATTACCAGCTCCTCTTTGGGAAAATATGAGTGGTGCTGGTTCCAGGGGTCAGCCCCTAAGGGGAATAAGAATAGCTCAATAAGCAGGACACAGGTCTGATACTCTTGGGAAAGTAGCCATGTTGTCAGCAAGATTCTTTTGCTGCATGCTTCACAAATTTGTGTACCGGAAAACAGAACATTTCTCCAGGATATTTTGTAATTTGTGATGGAGAACCTTAATTCAAAATCTTTCCAAATATAAAGTTTCCTCAGTGGCCTGGGTTATGTGAAATGTCAGATAATGAAATGTGTATAGTTGCCTGTACTTGCAACGTATGAACCACACCAACCGGATCCTGACCCAATCTCTTCATTTTTGTTTTCTGGTTTCAATCTGCATTGGATACTCAATTAAATTCTTCCTTTTCTTGGACTTCCCTAGTGGCACAGTCGTTAAGAATCTGCCTGCCAATGCAGGGAACACAGGTTCAATCCCTGGTCCAGGAATATCCCACATGCTGCGCAGCAACAAAGCCCGTGCACCACAACCACTGAGCTTGCGCTCTAGAGCCCGTGAGCCGCAACTACTGAGCCCGAGTGCCACAGTTACTAAAGCCTGCATGCCTAGAGCCCGTGCTCCGCAACAAGAGAAGCCACCACAATGAGAAGCCCGAGCACTGCAGTGAACAGGTGCCCCAGGCTTGCCACAGCTGGAGAAAGCCCGGGTGCAACAACGAAGACCCAATGCAGCCAACAAAAATAAATAAATAATAAATTAATTTAAAAAAAGCTGTTACAAAATTCTTCCTTTTCTTTAGCATTTTTCTTTAAATCTTAAGTGTCTACCATCAGTCTTTCTTTCTAAAAGTAATTTTTAAAAGTTTCAATTTTCTTTCCTTCACACCATTTCTTATGTCCTCTTGTTTCCTATTACTTTACCTTCTCTTTCTATGTGGATGTGGAACCCATCAAAGGCAGTGGGTGGTTTTGGTGGTAACCAGCTGAGTATCATTTGGACAGGGAAAAAAGAGAAAGAGCTGGACGTCGATTTCTCGGTCTCACTGAGTGTATTGTTATTGTCGTATTCCATGGGAAGAACACCAACAAATTCTTCCTCACTCTCAGGAGCTGCAGATGAACTGTCCCACCAATATGGCTGGGATGTTGTTTCATAGTCACTGCTGTTAAAATCAGGCCAACCAGAAGAAATGTTGCCAGACGGAATTTCAGGAGTGTCTTCTGTAAAATGGAAGAATTTGTCTTTTCCCATTGTATCTTGTGATCTCATGAACGATTCCTCTGGGAAACTGCCACTCTGCTCTTCCCAGTTGTTTTTGTTCAAGTTTACTATACGAACTGAGATATTTCGAGGTGGATAAGGGGCTGTAAGAGAGATAATTATCATTTTCAAGTATTTTTAACTGTTATAATGAATACTTAATCTATTAATGCATCAAACACAAGCAGATTTACAATATAGAGTTTAGTTTTACTTTTACTGTATAGATAATCTATATCAAGAAAAATTGATACACCTACATCTAAGATTTTGTACATGATGTGCACACATTAGCATATCGCTGGGAACATTTCAAATACACTAATTTGTGATACTATGCTTGTGCAAGTGGTGATTTAACCAATTCCAAAGTAGAGTTACATACATATTTCTCAGCCTATCACAATCTCCTTTTTTTAAAAATGGGGTCTCTGTCACTAGATCTTTCATACAAAAAAAGCAACTATAGTGTTCTTATAACCATCAAGATAAAAACACTCTCCTAGTTGCACTTAGGAGAGTTGCATGTCTGAATTGCCCTCAGAAATGATAATATACATGTTGGAAATATGGCTTCACTCCTCACCTCTCTAAAATGAAAACTGTGCACACAAAATGAGTTTATGAATTATGGAAGCATACTTTTCTAGTGGTAGAAAATTATGAAGGCGTGCTGCATGGTGTCTACCTGCAACAGATTGTATGTATCCTGCAAATAGCACCTTGACTCTCACCTCTTCTATGAACTTTTTTTTTTAATTAAGTAATTAATTTTGGGGCTGTGTTGGGTTGCTGCACGTGGGCTTTCTCTAGCTGTGGTGAGCAGGGGCTACTCTTTGTTGTGGTGTATGGGCTTCTCATAGCGATGGCGTCTCTTGTTGTGGAACATGGGCTCTAGGCATGTGGGCTTCAGTAGTTGTGGCACTTGGGCTCAGTAGTTGTGGCTTGCAGACTTAGTTGCTCTGCGGCATGTGGAATCTTCCCAGACCAGGGATTGAACCCATGTCCCCTGCATTGGCAGACAGATTCATAACCACTGCACCACCAGGGAAGTCCCTGAACTTCTAATAAAAATCAATCTTTCCCTCCTTTGTGCTGTTATATAACTTTGTACCTCTTTAATAATATATACTGCCTTCTGCCTTGTCTGAGTGCCAGTAGTACCTCTACCATTTTTGAGGACAGGGAACCATCTCACTAGACTTTGTCTTCATATCTTCCAGTACTTTAAACAACTTCCAGGTAAAACATGTTCAGTTTCTTTACCTGAATAATGAAAGCTACAAGTAGAATCTTAGATATTGATGTGAGGTGAATAAAATTTAGCTGAATAGTTTCTTTGTTTTGGCCTAATTAATGAGAATTTGGATTTTTTTTTTTTAACACATCTTAGAATGCCAGTCTGGCAGAGTCTCGGAGGTGATCTATTATAACACATTTCCCAGTGTTTGTATGAATCATGTCTCCCGCATTCCTATTGAATACTTAAGCACATTAAGAATGAAAAAATATCAGTTATATTGGTATTGGCAATGGGTATTTTGGATGTGTGTATTTATTTTACTCATCCATTCTTCCGCCTGCTGGATGGATGGATCTATTCATCCATCCACCCATCCATCCATCCATTTATCCATACACGCATCCATCCTATGATTGTGCTTCATATTAGTGATGCTACTAAAATTAAGCACTGCAAGGTTTAGATATACTGAATTCCTTTAATAATCCGATAATCTGTACTAGAACCTCTCACATCTGTTCTGTCATATGAGTATTTTGTCAGGTTATAGAATAACTGATGTGTACTTGGTCCAGTTAAGTTACTTAAATACTGAAATAGTTTCTTGTTTTGGCATAATTAATGAGAATTTGGATTTTCTCGACAGATCTTAGAATTTCAGACTGGCAGGGTCTCAGAGGTGATCTATTATAACACATTCCCGATGTATAATTATTCCCAATAATTTACTTAACTATACTTTTGGTAGTATCACAGACTTTTTTAATTCAAAGATTATGAATCTATGATTTCATTGACATATTTAAAATTTTTCCTATTGAATACTTTGCTTAGTTCCCTTTACCTTGATAGAAAATTTATTTGAGGTTATTAAAATATATATTTATTTTCTTTCTTAGCTCTGGAACAGAATTTTCCTTAGAATGATAGAAAGTATATATATGACGACATATAATTTAAATATTTTTTCACTAAATTTTATTCTGTGGAAGACTTACCAGTTCTGTGCTGTTTGGGTTCATGATTGACACCACTGTATTCCACGAGAGTGCTTTTATTAAAAGTTGCCTCAGATACCAGCTGAAAGGTGATATTACTATAACATATTCCTGGCAGCCAGTGATTAAATACTGTTTTTCCCTTAAAGAAATCTGAGTAGAAAAAAATCAATTATATTAAAATTTTGGTTTCTTAAATGCCACATACTTCTAGAAAGTTCTGAACAATTATGACCAACTATCCATAAAATAATATTTCCTTCAACTTCTGGCATGGTCAGTAATAAAAAAATGATGTAGGGGTAGTGATGAAAATTTGGATTTTTTTGACACAAACCGAAAGGCTTTTTTTCTGTAAGAACTGGATACAATTGGAATTAAAATTTTATTATAGGAACATTTGGTGTAGTAAGTGGAGAAGATAACATAAAGAAATTGTAGAGATTAGATTTATGCCAGCCTTTTACTTTAGGATTAGAACCCAAGGTTTTTTTTGCCAATTTATGACTTAGGAAAAAATAACTTTACAGGAAATATTTTCACTAGACTCACTTATAGAATACAGCCTATTTTAAAAATAAAATGTTTTTTCTGTCATTTGGCAGAGAGGACCTGCTTGAAAAAAGAAGAAAATAAAAAATTTGAATTTTATTTGGAAAACACTTTATTTGGAAAATAATAATAAATTAAAAAATCCAATCCAAGTTAGAAAGAAATGAGAGAAAGAAACAAAGAGTACCACTTATTGAATGAAAAACCAAAAATAATTTAAAATTAATTAACTTAAAAAAGAGAGTGTATTAATTAACTTATTCTTAAACTCATGGTATTTAACTCAAGTTTCAGTGACTGCTTTTCAACTGTTTCTGAACTTATATTTGCATGTGATCAATAAGCAAATAAGGTCCCAATTATTAATTTGCAGATAATCTGTTTTCATTGAAAATAAAGAATGCAATAATTTAGGGAATCTATTGATGTTTATTTCATTTTTTTAAAGTTAAAAAACCCTGTAAATTCACTGCATATATTTTAAACAGTGTCTCATTAAAAAAAAATTCATGGAAGATTCAGGAGTTTGTAAAAGCAGCAAGTCAAAGTGAGATATCTCTGGATATCTGGATATCATGCCCCATATGGTTGAGTACCTGGTTTCCAGTTACAACTAGTATAATTTGAGACCATCATCTACACCCTCTACAGATAAATATTCTGGTGCTGGGTCCTGAGAATATTTAAGTTTCCCTAGTTCAGTCCCCAAAGTCTGAATGCCCTCCCTTCCTCTCTTCCTGTCCCTCTTCCTCTTGACCTGCCTCTGCACCCCTCGTCTACTCAGAGAAGTTGACTGGGTTCTTTAGAAATTATTAATTCCCCTAGGCTCTCTGCTCTCTCTCAGAGTCGCCATCAAGCTAGTTAAAATGGTGAAACCAATTTTTGTATATTAATGCAATCATTTAGCTAGTCATAGAGATAAATATATACAAAGGACCTGAAAAGCATTGTCTTTTGCATTTGAGAATAATCTTAGACCATTTCCAAGTGAAACTTTGTGAAAGACACCTCTCTAGCTTCCCAGCTCTGAGTGCCTTAACATACTCAGGAGGAAATTGCTAAGTGAGGTGCTTCTAAATTTAAGTTTGAATTTGTTTCCTGCACCAGACATGCAGGAAAAATTTTTGACAAGAATAACATGTAAGTCATAATAATTTGAGTTTTTCTTATGCTTATGTATGACACGACTCTAAAATAATGAACCAGACATTCTAAGACTCCTCACAACATATTTTCATGCAACAGTAACTATTTTTACTGGTTCATTTATGATCAAATAGTGAATTATAAGACCTCTTCAGAGCAGGAGCGAGATCATTTGACAAAAATCATGTAAAAAGTAATAGTCATCATTCTTCATCTTCCTTTTGCCTCTTACCTTTATATAGCATTGTCCGGAAGTCTTTACCTTCCCAATAGCTTATGTTTACTCTTGTGAAAACATTATATTTCTCTGGATAATGAATTTCAAACAGGACTCCTGTTTCAGGAGAAGGTTTATAGTCATATATTGAAACACTGGTTACAGGAAGAGGTTCTGCAGAAGGAAAGTTAATGGAGAAAGGGGAATCGGGAAAAAAAGCAAAAGGTTATCAATACTTAGAAGTGGCAAGGATTACACCTATTAGAATTTTATAGATATTTTTAATATCTATAAGACACTAAAGTCCTAAGTACTCCTGAGTTGAATGTTCTCCTTAGTAATTAATAAAGCATATTTTATATGGTGATTTCTGCCTTTCAAAAAACTTTATACTCATTTTTCCATTTGCCCTTTGCAACAACCTTGAGATCTAAGAGGACCAAATATTGCTATCACCATTCAACATATAAAAATAACAGTAACTCAGACTTCAAATTACTTGTCAAAGGTAATTTAACAAGGACATGGCAGAGTCTATATCTCCAGATTTCTAGTTCATTTTTTCCCCCAAGCCAAGAAAATTTGATATTAATAACAGACCAGTAACAGAAAATATATTTTGGCTCTGACCAAGGATAAATGTTTCAATAATCGGTTATTTCTTTGTGTGAATTTAGAACTTTTTGAATATTAAGTATAAGACTGTAAACCATTCTATGCTGTGAGTTATAGTTTATGATGTTTATCAAACTATTCTTTCTATGAAAGTTTAAAATTGTTTATTTCTACTTTGTGTGAGTTGTTAACTCATCACAAAACTTTGTAAATACTCATTTTTTTAATAACTGTGATTGATGTATGTCTGCATCTTCTCCGCATCCCACCCTTCAGCCAAAGTCTAGCAAAGGGCCAGAGCCACCTCACCCTCCAGTAGAAACTACTGGGTAAGTCTTACTTGCATTATTTTTATTCAAGAAAATATTTAACTTGGCTTGGAGTCAACTCTTGTATTATAGAAAAACTTGATTTTAATTCAAAATTTTAGAATTGAGGGGATTCTTGATCTATACAGGCTAAATGAAATATCCTTAGTTTAAATTTTACACTTTGAAAATTTCAGTTTCAATAAGGTAAGAAACCAAAATTTGACTTTGCTCATTCAACAAATAATTACCTACTTTGTCTCAACTTGTAGCTAAATATCTTTCATTTTGTTCTTAAGGATCTTAACCTATTTGTGCTTTTGATAGATGAGATCCAGGAAAGATTAACTACGTGTTAAAGTGCTTAATTTTTTTCTGGACTTTTCTCAAAATCCAAGCCAACATCTACAAAAAATTTAGGAAGGCCTTCAGATTGCAGAATATACTGGGTTCATGTCCCTGTAGACTATGTGCAATGTTTTCTGGTTAGAAAGTTTCTATTTTATCTTTGTCTTATACTTGGTCTACCTACTTCAAGGGAAAAAACAGAATGAACTCACAACTGTCATGTAAACAAACCAGCAAACCAAGCCCTGAAGACCCTATTTCTCTTCGATTAATCCCAAAGAAGTTTTGAACCATTTTAAGATCTTTCTTCCAACTCAGTTTAATTACGAACACAGGGAGTCTACCCGTTCCACCGATTGACTCTGGATAAAAAAGGAAAGCTAACAGCAAACAGCAGCCACAGAGCCATAACTTTTCCACTGCTGCAGCCCAGTTTCGCATCCTCACCAGGGGTCTGTCTGCTAGAAAGAGAAGTTAGAGGTCCACTCAATCTTTCATGCCCTGAGAAAGGAAGTATGCACATCAAAGCATAGTCAAACTTTGAAATTCAAGAAATACAGGAGGATTAGAGCACAGATATTTTATTTTGCAATTTTTTTGTTGGCTGTGCCAGCTACTTAATTTTTAAACTAAGAGAATTTTAAAAATGCCTACTCACATGTTTGCTTCCTATATTTCCCTCAACTTCAACATAAATGATCCACGTCAGCTGTAAATTCTAAAGTCCATGCCCAGGCACTACTGAAGCATATTCAATCCAAGAATTACTGTTTTCAATAGAACTCTGTATTCTCTAGAGATATTTTACCATCTTTCCAGTTACTTCCCTAATTATTTTCCTTTTTTGAGAAATGAAGTGTTGTGGCATAAGCCAGAGCTGTAATTACTCATGAGTTTTTCAGTGATGACAATGTTAAATATTGATCTAATTCATTACTTCTTTCTCTGCCAACAACACTGTTATACTTCCTTTCTTGTCTTAGGAACCAGGCTAGACTGGACCAAGAAATGGAGTTATTTAAAAATAGGAATTGGGACTTCCCTGCTGGTCCAGTGGTAAAAAATCTGTCCTGCAATGCAGGGGACGTGGGTTGGATTCTTGGTTGGGGAACAAATATCCCACATGCCATGGGGCAACTAAGCCTGTGCACCACACCTACTGAGCCCAAGTGCCTCAACTAGAGAGCCCACGTGCCCTGGAATCCATGCACCACAGCTAGAGTGAGAAAAGCCTGCATGCCACAACTAGAGAGAAGTTCACTCGCCACAGCGAAAGATCCCACGTGTTGCAACGAAGACCCGATGCAGCCAAAAATAATAAATAAATAAAATTAAAAAAAGAATAGGAATCATTTACTGTTGTTTGTTACTTTTATGACTTTAGATTTCTCATTTTAAATTTTTAAAAAATTAAGCATTACAAAATATAGTTGAAACTCCCCAATATAACTTACACTGATCCCATTTGCCTCCAACAATGGCCAGAGGTAAATTATTACTCTGTATTTGGTGTTTATCTTCCTATGCATGCTTTTCACTTTTATATTTGTATGGGTCCAATATTCATATGCAGTGTTATTCTACATGCTTTAAAATACTATGTTAATGGTATCATATTGTACATATGACTCTTACTTTTCATCACCTAACATCATTTTTGAGATTTGCCTGTCTTGATGTATCTCTAGATATTTTAGTTTAGTGTCCGTTTTACAACTATACAAACTATACCATTTACCTGTTTTTCTTTTCATTGTTGTTAGATAGGTTGTTTTCAATCATTCACTTTTGCAAATAATGCTGCAATAAATGTTTTGAGACATGTTTCCTTAGGTTGGAAATCCTGGATAGTAGAGTATGCACATCTTCAACTGTATGTGATATGAAAATGTTTTCTAACTTTATGTCGTTATCTATCTATCAGTAGTATATGACAGTTCCTGTTTCTCCATATTCTTTGCCAACACTTGCTTGTATCCATCTTTTTAATTTTTGCCACTCTGAGGCATGTGAAATATTGTCTCTTAGTTTCCTGTCACAATGGAGTTTGACTATCTTTTCTTATATTTATCTGTCATTCAGCTTCTCTTTTCTTAGAATCGTTTGTTTGATTCTCATGCCTGTTTCATGGATTCTTTTTCCATATTCTCCTGCCAGTTTGTAATGCAACCTTTGTCATACACCACTGCCCCATTGTTATTTTTTTATTGTGTCCTGTGCCTTTCATCTGGATTCACATTTCTTCTTGATGAAACACATAGTTTAATAGTTACTTAAGTTAGAGTGTGGGTGTTAAATTCTCCTAGGCTCTGTATATAAAAAAAAAAGAATTCTTATTTTTATCTTTATTCTTGATGTAGTTTAGCTGGGTATAAAATTCCAGTTAGTCTGGCTTCCCCTCAGTACCTTGAAGATATTTCTCCATTGTCTTCTTGCACCAATTTTTGTGGAAGAGAAACCTTGTCAGCCTAATAGTTATTCATTTGTAGATGTTATGCTTTTTGTCCTTTAGTAACTTCTAAACTTCTAATTTATTTTTATTTATGCTTGATTATCTGCAGTTTCACCATCACATGCCTAGGTGTGGCCTTAGTTTTGAATTATCTACTAGGTACTTGGAATGCTTTGTCAATCTGTGGATTCATGTCATTCTTCAATTGGAAATTCTCATAATAATTTCTTCAAATATGGTGCCAATCATCTCCTCTATTTTTCTTCTTAAACTCTTAATCTCCTCCATTAGATCCTCTCCCACCTCCCTACCTGTGGGAAAATTATCTCATTGTGCTAAATCATGGGACAATGATATAGTATTAGTGACTTTATTTAATTGTTATTAGTACAGAATTTATCCCATTTGTTGAAGTTTTTCAATTAATTAACTTTAAATTTGATTAATTAAATTAATTTTACCTAGTTTAACAAAATAGTAACTGAAATGATTGTGTTTATTTTTAAAAATTTAAGTTTGTTCATTCTGTATGTTTTTGTTATATTTCTGCCTTAATTATTCCTTAATCTTTTTCATTATTCCTTAATCTTTTTTTAATAAATGTAATTCTTTCATTTATCACATTGTATATCATAACATACTGTGAATTTTTGTTACATTGCTACATAAAATATAATCCAGAATATTATAATAGTTTTGATGTCTCATTATTCCTTAATCTTTTTTAATAAATGTAATTCTTTCATTTATCACATTGTATATCATAACATACTGTAAATTTTTGTTACATTGCTACATAAAATATAATCCAAAATGTTATAATAGTTTGATGTCTATCTTTATCAGTATAGATTTCTTTGTGTGTTCTAAAATATAAGCCCTAGGCCAAATTTTGTTTTCTCATTGCCCCATTTCTTGCTTTTTCCTTGCTATTTTGAGGCAGTTTAGCATCCTTTCAGCTCACCAGAATCTGCAGCCTAGAACCAGGGTATATAACATTATTTTGAGGTTCTTGATATTGTGGATGGTACAGCAATTTTCACAAATTCATTCCCTGAGTCAGAGGGTAATTAAGCTTGGTCCTTGATAGTAAGGCTGTGTGTCCCCTGCCTTTATCCTTAGGCCTCCATATGTGCTTTTTTCACAAGCAGGAAGAATCTTTGCTCTAATCAGAGACTGGCTCTGGGCCATATCTAATGCAAAGCAATTCAAACCTTCCTTCTCTAAGGTGGCCCAGACTTAGTACTGTCTCCTTTCAGACCCAGAGCACAGAGGTCCCATGACTTCAGCCTACTTTCTTACTTTGAGTATCTGATTCCAATAGGAGACACCTATCTTATTTTTGAGCCTAGAAGTATACTTCTGTTTTTCTTTTCATGTTGTGGTGGGAGCAAAGAGTATATGACAAAGCAGGGATTTACTGCATTATTTTTACTAAAAATCCTACCATGAAATTCCCACTTTTTTCTTTTAATAAAAAAATTTAAAGTGACATTTAATATTATTATTTCCTCATTAGGTGTCCCACATAATAAAAACTGATGTTCAAATTGAAAAATATTTTCTGTTCCTTGATTAGCTTTGAAGCATTCATGACAAATCATGAATATGAAGATTTTTAAAGTCCTGGATATGACTCTCTAAGGCAGAAGATGAAAAAACAAAAGCAAATGTGGAGCAAACACTGTTTCAAGAAAGCAGAGGTAGCCTTATGCTTGTTAGTATCTGCTAAGTGCTAAGAGGTGCTTCTTTCTGTGATTGCTCTGTTTTGAGGAACTAAAACTAAAGAAGCTGTTGGGTCAGTGATCAGTATCCTTTGCTTTTGATGTGACCAACCTAAGAACATGTGTCTTCTGTCATAGTTCTCTTGAGGGAGATGAACCTGGGTTTAGTCCCTTACTTCTGATGGCAGGAGTAGGGAAAAGGGACGAATCCACGTCCCAGGCCAGAGCTCTTATAATATGTTCAGATGATAATTTGAGGCCTGACCTAATGTTTCAGCTATATCCAAGCAGGCCACTGAGGTGAGCTGGCAGCACCAGCCATCCACAGTCCAGGAGAGATGGTTACCATCGCACCCTCTAACTTAGTTCGAGTCTTCATCATTTCTTTTTTAGGAGAGCAAAATTTGCAACCCCAAAATGTGTGTCTTTGGCATGAGGATTAACTTAGGCTGAGTATTTTTAAGAAACAGAAGACTCGGGAAGAACCCTTGATCTTCCCCATAATTTCCTAAAAGAATTTAGATAGAGCGTCTGTTCCTGGAATAGAGCTGTCACAAGAGGTATCTGTAAAGAGTATGAGCTGGAAGTGATGGGGGAAACTCAGCAGGGCCTGGAGGTCAGAGCCCACGCTGTGTCCCATTGTCTCTGCAGGGCCCAGCAAACATTTATTTATCAAATGTTTACTTTTCCATCTCCAAGTCAATTGCCTTCCTCCCCTTTGTAGTCCCAAACCACTACCCTCAATATCCATTTTTGTTTTTAGCTGAAGATGGTCTTTAAGGTGAAGGTTTTGGCCATTTTGATGAGTTCTGAATTTTCCTGGGTCTCGCACACTACACTTTAGTTTTGATTTTCTCCTATTAATGTCTCATATCAATTTAATTCTTAGATCAGACAGAAAAACCTAGAAGGGCAGATGAAAATTTCTTCCTCTCCAACACTTTCCTGGAATATTTAAACAGCTTTCTAAATTATTCTTCCTGCCTCCATTCTCACCTTAATTTTTCTTATTTATTTCTGTTCAAAACTTTTAAGCCTGCAGGCTCCTTGATACTCTATGCCTGTCACCTCCACCTCACTGATTTTTCCCTACCTGATCTTTTTTGGTTCTCCTTTGATTCCAATCCCTTGAGTAATTTTCTATTTAATGTCATTGGTATTAATTCTATTTATTTATCTGATACCAGGTGCTACACACTTTGTTAAGGAGTTCATTTAAAATTTTTTATAACAAAATATTTACATAATTTAATAGTACCCTCTACCAAATCAGTAATCTACAGCCCACGAACTAAATCTGGCCTGCCACATGTTTTTGTATGATTTATGAGTTAAGAATGGTATTTACACTTTGAAATGGTTGACAAATATCGACAGAAGAATACTATTTCATGACACATGAAAATTACATGAAATTCAAATTTTGGTGTCTTTAAAGTTTCCTTAGATCACAGCCGTGCTTATTTGTTTACAGATTATGTATGGCTCCTTTTCTGCTGAAATAGTGGAGTTGGATGATTGCAACATAGATTACCTGGTCCACAAAGCATAAAATATTTATTACCCCTAGGTAATAAAAAAAGTTTGCTACCCCCTGGAATAGATTATAAATTAGATAATTAAGAGAATGTAATAATCTCTCATGAGTCTACATCATAGTTTCCAGATTTCTTTGGCTCTAAAGTTCATGCTTCGACTCACTATTCAAAATACTTGTGTGATAATTTGTCCATTGCAATGCAGGATTCAGGATCCTGTGGCTTGCAGCTCTGTTACAAGAAGGAGATGTCCCCAGTCAAACCACATTACGTCATTTCTTTTTATAAGATCTGTCCTCATTCCTCATCACTTAGAAGTTAAGGTCTAAACTCTTGTAAAGTATTCAAGGTTCCTCCCAATTTTTCTAGCCACCTTTCCCTTGCTGTTCTGGAATCACAGATGCTTGCCATCTTCACTCTTGCAGCTCACAGATGTGCCATGCAGTGCACCCAGGCCTCCATTCTTCTCACCTATAATTCCCTTTAACTCTGATTGTGACACCTTCCATTCTCTATTCAGTTGGCAAATTTTGGCTAATTTTATAATTTATTTTAATTAATTAATTAATATTTTTTTATTTATTGGCTGCATTGGGTCTTCGTTGCTGCTCACGGGCTTTCTCTAGTTGTGGTGAGTGGGGCTACTCTGCATTGTGGTGGCTTCTCTTGTTGTGGAGCACGGGCTTTATGCACGTTGGCTTCAGTAGTTGTGGTACATGGGCTCAGTAGTTGTGGCTCACAGGCTCTAGAGCACAGGCTTAATAGTTGTGGCACATGGGCTTAGTTGCTCCGCGGCATGTGGGATCTTCCTGGAGCAGGGATCGAACCCATGTCCCCTGCAGTGGCAGGCGGATTCTTAACCACTGTGCCATGTAGGAAGTCCCTTTAATAGTTGTTTCTTCTGAGGTGCCTCCCCAATATTCCCTAGGAAAGCTGGGCAGTCTCTTACATAACTTTTATAGCACATCATACATTTGGAATGTTTTGTTTGTCTTTTCCACTATGGCACACCATCTCTGAGTGCGGGTATTTATTTTTATTTCTCTGCCACCTAGGACATGGCATAGAGAATGTAGACAATACATAAAATAAAAACTCATGCATTATTTTCATTTATCATGGATGAATTTGTATAGAATACTATATTTGTAGAGCGTGTCCATCTGTGTTCTGCAATGTTTACAGCCACTGTCTCTAGGGCTTTATGAACACAGGAAACAGTAGTGTATAAATAGCATTTCCCAAATTTCTAAGCAATTGTTTTCAAATATTATTTTATCTATTAGAAACTACTCCTTCTCTCTAATGTGCACATGATATACTGAAGATGCTCAGTCAATTAAATATTAATCAGATGTCAGAGCCTAAGGGTTATGAAACTCTTTTGAACTGGTCAAATGACTTGTTTGTGCTGAATTTATGCTTTGCCATGTTCCTCAGCTTTCTCTGAGAGCACCAGACTGAGAACAACTGTAGAGAAATATCAAAGGACTGCCCCAGGGCCAATTGCTTTGTCAGTGCTTATTTCATGAAGACAAAGATCTAACGTAGAATAAATGACTCTAACAAATGTACCCTTTTATCCTCCAGGTGTCAACTCTGGGAGCAGATCCTACAAATGTTTCCTAAACTTTCAAGAAAAGCTTCCCCTTAGAAAAATAAAGATGGCAAAAAAAAAAAAAAAAAAAACAAACAAACATCATTAACTGATACATAATGCTAAATTTAGAGCTCAAAAGTCATCTTAGTCATAGTGCATTTTTTTAAAAGAGGAAGCTGAAACTCAAATATCACTACACGCCTAATATCCCACAAATATTTGTGCATTAACCCCCAGTTCTTATATTGACAACCTATTATTGCTTTCAGAATTTGCGACGTTGTTTTTGAGTATTTAAAAATGGAATATAGGGTAAGAGACAATAAACCATCATTAATCAATTTTTACTCTTTAGATATCAATGCAAATTTCCTCCTCTGCTTAGGATGTAGAAAACTGCAAGTCAATGCTATTCCCCAACATCCAATGGCAAGAATAAAAAGGCAAATAATCCATGAGACATAATTTTTTCTTGAGTCTATCAGAGAGATGAGATTGCAAGGCAACCAAATGAACTAAATTCCAGAGACAAGCCCCTTTGAGGACAAAAGGGACACTGTAACTGTTTTACCTTTAGTAGGGTATGGCAGAAAGAGGGGGTACCACTAAAGTAGGAAAAAAGAAAGCAACTAACATTTTTCTGACCCACAAAGGCAGAGTGTGTTCTAAATGACAGTTTAGACTGTTCTGTCCAAGAAGGTAGTTACCAGCCACCTGTGAGTATTTAAATTAAGCTTAGAATGAATCAAAATTAAATTAAAGACGAGTGGCTACTGTACAGGAAAATGCAGATACAGAGTATTTCCAACATCCAAATGTTCTAGGACAGCGCTGGTTTAAAATGAGTGGGGATCCCAGACACAAGTGGAGCCCACTTCTCTCTAGCCCTTTACATGGGCCTCCATCAGGTGCTCAGGGTAGCAAGAGAGCTACTCTCCTGGGCACAGGCATGCAGTTGATAATTGGTGCCATTAAGAGGTCAAGGAGAAATCTGAATTCCCTGGACTTTTCTTAAATACAAAGCAAAAGCCTAATGCCTTGGGGAGGGGTAGAAATTCCTTTCCTCTCAGTTCTCTGGCAAAGATCTTCCCCCTTCTGAGGGACAAGTAGAAGTAAAAGATGTCTATTCCAGAGACAGAGGCAGAAAAAGTCTTGGACCCATGATCTTCACGCCCTGATAGAAGGTAGAGTTTTGTTACTATGGGGAAGAGGTAGGAAACTCTCCAACCCATAACCTTCTATAGATTTAAGGTAGACTTTGGCTGTGAGTAGCGTATAGCAAGGGGTAGGGTTGCTGAGAATACCCCACTTAGCATCACCAGGTCTGCCTAAGCCTGAGGCTGGACCAGGAGAACCAAGAAACTCCCCTGTCCCTCCAAAACTCAGCGCTAGTAAAAAGTCCATTGGCAGGGGAGTGGGAAAATCAGAGATCCCTTCTGTGGTGCATGTGTTCAGGACTTGCTGAACATGGAGGGTAGAACTGGAATACGGAGAAACACCTTCTGTCACAGCTGGCAACCTATCATTGACCAGAAGAATTTGAAATCTGTGATGAACTGAAGGTTAATAGTGCCTTAAACTGAGCTCAACAATTGACTAGAGTGACTCAAGTGCTTACACAAACAGCCTAGCAATATGGAAGCATTTAAGTTAAATCCAATAATATAAATAATTACATTAAATATAAATGACCTAAACTTGCACTGTTTAAATTGGTAGCCACTAGCCACATATGGCTATTGAGCACTTAAAATGAGGCTAGTGCCACTGAGAAACTGAATTTTAAATTTTATTTATTTTAATTATATTTAAGAGCAAAAAAAATGTAAATTTTTATATCTTGATTATATACTTGAGAAATAAAATATTGCCTGCCTGCCTTATCAGTAAACAGAGGATGTCACAGTCACCAGCGACTGCAGTCAGAGGTGAGCTGGTGAGCCCTGAGGGAATTCAGGAAGGAAACAAAGAATACCTGCTATCTAGCAGCCATCAGACTGCAGCCCCTCCCAATGCTGAGCCCTGAGGAAACTCAGGATGTGGAAACATAGGATCCTGGCCCCAGATAGCTGAGGTACATATCAAAGGAATGATTTCAGTGAGCCCAGACTCTTGCACCTTACCATACACAGAAAAGCGCTAAATTCCTTAACTGGAGATATTTAGTTTTCTTTTATTAACAGTAATCTTTTGTTCCTATTTCCTGCCTTTTGTTGCAAAACGCCTATATAGCCTAGCTCCCTCCTTGCCTCCTCAGAGCAGTTTTCTCAGGGTTACTTGAGATGCTGCCTCCCCAGTTTGAAGTCCTCAGTATGTCCACTGAATAAAACATAACGCTCAACTTTTAGGTTGTGCATATTTTTTTTAGTTGACTTACTGAAACAATAATGTTTTGAATGCAATAGGCTAAGTAAACTGTTATTAAAATTAATTTCACCTTTTCAGAAAGTTTTTTAATGTGTCTAGCAGAAAATTGAATATTACATATATGGTTAGCATTCTATTTTTATTCGCTGGTGCTAAACACTCCAATGAAAAGGCAGGGATTTTCAGATTCTGCAAAAAAGCAAGATCCAATTCTATACATTTACAAGAAACCTATTTACATATAAAGATGTAAGTAGGTTGAAATTAAAAAGATGAAACAAATATAACATGAAAATACTTAAAAGAAAACTAAAATGTCTATATTAATATCATACAAAATAGACTTCAACACAAGGCATATTATTTGGGATAAATGAAACATTACATATAGATTAAAAGGTCAGCTCATCAAGAAGACATAGTAATCCTAAAATTATTTGCACCTAACAATATCAGTAGAGCTTCGAAATAGATAAAGCATAAACTAAAAGAAGTAAAAGGAGAAATAGACAAGTCCACAGTCTCTGTCAGTCATTGTTTGAACAAGTTGACAGCAAATCATTAAAGGTATAGACGACTTGAACAACCAACTTGGCCTAATTGACATTTATTGAAACTTCACCCAACAAGAGCTTACAGAATGCACAAGACAGGCCAAATTTGGGTCCGTAAAACAAATCTCAACAACTTTCCAGTGACTGAAATTTCACAAAGTATGTTCTCTGATCACAGTTGCATTTGCCTAGAAATCAATAAAAAGATCTCTGCAAAATCACCATATTTCTGGACATTCAGTAATACACTTCCAAGCCCAAAGAAGAAATCACAAAAGAAAATAGAAAATTTCTTGAATCGAACTTACTATGTATGCTAAAATATCAACAAGATATTTCAGAAATCTTTCACCATTTACTTACCTAACAAATTTCTCTGTAAACCATTAACTACAGGGCTGACTCCTCCAGCTTTGTCTGATCCAGAGTGGCTGAGTGCCTGCTAATGAGTGTTGGGTCAACAACAGTCACTACAGTTTTATTTTGCTCTGTCTCTTAGCCTCTTTTTCCTGGTTCTTTTGCTTGTTACTTGCTCAACTAAGTTGAATGAATATTTATTGATCACCAATTAAGTATAAATGTCATGCTAGGTGCTCATGAAATTATGAAGATGAGTAACGCAGAGTTTCTGATTCCAAGAGTTATATTGTAAGCATTATATACCTAGATCTGCTGCCTGGTTCTGTTAGCTCCTAATTCGCCATTTCTGGAGCTTGTTTAAAGACAGTATTTTACCAGGCAAGTCCTTCCTTTAATTCAGCTAGGTCCTAGATTTGTTTATTATATCCATAAAACTTGAAGGTCTTGGGTCTGTGCCATTCCTAATTTTTGGAACTCAATACTGATCCTGGGACTCTGCCAAGGGAAACTTTAATTAATTTTTGACAGATGTTAAAAATATGTCCTCTAGCTTGATTCTGAGTTCTCTCTTCTTGGTGTTTCTCTTTCCTTTTATCCCAACAGAAAATAGCACTATGGCCTTTTCCTTAATTGTGGCCAGAAAGATCACGTATGGATGGAGATTAAAAGATTGCAGCCACTGGAAAAATCTGCACTGCAGAACAATGAACAAAAAGAACTTTGTTGAGACATTACATTGCTCTAGTGATAAATTCTACCACCTTATAGGTAACAGTTTTTCTTCCATACATCAACATATACAATAGAGCTGAATTTTACTTTAAGATTAGGTGTTAAAGTTAGAGAGTAAAGTGAAAATCATATATAGTTAAAACCATTCCTAAAAAATTTCCGATACCAACATGATCTCTTAAGACGTGGTACTAAATGTTAAAATGTCAATGACTTTTTTTTTTTCTCAGCATTTTTCTTGGGTAGTGGAGCCAAGGCTATTTTGAGGGTGAGATGGGGAACAGCAATTGATAAATAACAATATCTTTTATTCTCCCAGATAAAACGTGTAATTGAACTTGAGCCAGCTAAATATGGGTATAAATTCATTGCCCAAAAAAGGAAATCGCCTAATAAGAGAATGTGTATTCTGGAAAAAAACAATTATGATCATACTATTAAATTATATAACAGCGAATTACATGATCCAATCATAAATTTTAAATTGTCGTTCAACCTCAAAATACACTATCAAGGTTGGCTTTTTTTTTTGGTTTAAAACACATTTTTGTTTAACAAAAGGTTACAGTAAAACGGGATCAAACTTCAGCAAGAAGCTATATTCTGAAGGTAAAGCAAAACTTTGAATCTTTCCACTTGTTTTCAAGGCAATTGATCTTGTCGTTTTGGGTTGACTCTCTTTCCATCAGAACCCCATGGGAATACACCCAACAAAGAGACACAGAGGACAATATTGCACATGATGCTTACTTGTTAACACAGTGATTGATCTGGATGGCTTGGTAACCACATTTCCATTGACCACTACCAAAGTGATTATATAATACAGGCCGTGATAATTGGCCTTAAAGATAACGGGAGGAGGCAAAGTAGTGTTGAATTCCTCAAACTCAAAGAAGTAATTTTTTGATTCACCAGTTATCTTCACAACATACACAGATGATGGACTCATGACATCTGAAGCTTCTAAAGAGACAGTGATGCTATTATCATCACGGACAGTTACATGGAACGTTGTAGCATTCTGTTTAAGAAAAGAGAGAAAAAGGAAATGAGATCAAATTTCAGGTTATTAGCGATAAAATTATACTGAGATAATTTTCCCAAAACTAATGTTGTGACAAGCATTGCTTTGTGAAATAGAGTTACATAGATATTTTAGGATACGAGGAAAAGCAGAAAGAGGGAGATGAACCACACTGTGGCTAATGATCTTCTCAGGCTTTTTTACTTTTAGCATTCGAGATTGAAAAGCTGCTTCCGGTTCATGGATTGTGCTAAGTAATAAACACAAAATAAACCACGGAAATGCATAAATATAAATGAATGAAAATCATCTTGGCACTCAACTCCCAATGAAGTCCTTGGTTTCACCTATGCTGAAGAAGCTGTATGGTTTGAAGAAGCACTACACATATTTTACCATATTTACTGGAGGGAAGTAGTCCTGCCGTAGTCCTAGGAAAATTCTAGAAGAATGTTTCAAGGCAGTTATTTCCTCCTTGATGTCTCACCTGTCAGTTCTGAAAACTAAAATAGTCAGGACTGAGAAACCTGTGATCATCCTCCTCATTAAATGTTAGCCAGTCCTTAATAAGAGAAACTAAGATGCTCCTTGAAGAAGGGACCAGACCGAGGAGTGAGGGTGTTGCTGGAAAAATCAGCAGTTAGTGAACTGGAAGACTTTACTCCAAGTCTCCAGATATATACTCATGAACAGTGTTTGAAAAATCATTTGTGTAGCTGGCTTAAATATTCCTTCCTGATTCCTTTCCACACTCCACAGGCAGAACCTGTCCTTCTGCTCTCTGGTCTTGACAAGACTAATGTACTTTCTAACATTTGCCGTTCTGTTTTTAATTTACCTTCTGGGTATGTGGTGTCCAGGACAAATGATTTCATTGCTCTGAGCCTCAGGTTTCTCTTTTACGAAAGTGGGACAGAAAAATTGCTGAAACTAGTCAAGGATTATAAGGATCCAGGTACCAAACTAAGCAGGCTATAACCATGATCATCTCATTTAATATTCAGGGTGATCTCAAGAGATAGATATTATTATTTCCATCTCAGTCTGTTGCTGAGCAAACTGAAAGCCAGAAAGATGAAGTCACTTGCTCCAGGTCACACATCTAGTTTGGACCCTTAAGCACTGCACACAAGTACCAAGATTGTGCTCCACTGTCTTTCCACGTCTTTGCCTGCTCCTCTTGACATTTTCCTAACATTGAGCTTGACACACAGTATATAGCTGATAAATGTTTGTTAAATGAATGAAAGAATTTACTGATTGCACTAATTATATGTGCACATTGTCCTCTTAGGATTAATCTACTTACTGATTTTGGTACCTCACATACTGTCAGCAACCAAATCAAGTGTGCAATACATCAATCCTTTAAAAGACACTATATAGACCTAAAAACATACCGATATTTTTTTCTTATTATTTAATTTTTTAGAAATCTAGTTTTTAAAGGTCCTATACTTATAAAGACTATCTGGCCATTAAGAGAAGTTTAATTCTAGGCTAACATTTAGCAGACAATTATGTTCATGATATCCCTACCACGCTAGACTATAAACCCTCTAAGGGCAGGGACTGCATCTTATTTCTAGTTGTGTCCACAGCTTCAGGACCAGTGTCTGGCATATGCCAAGTGGTTTGTGATCTGGGCAGGCCTGGGAAGATTTCTGTAATACAGGATTGTCAGTTCAGATTGACTTTTTAAATGTCCCTTCATCCACATTTGTCTCTCATCCTGAGATACGTGGGCAGATTTCTAAAACTGAGTTCTGCACCTTTGGGACCAAACATAAAAGGTGACCCATTCTCCATTGCCAGTGGTCAGGTGGGACATGAGATTAAACCAAGCGTTGAATATCTAATAGCACTGAAATCTGGTTTTTACTCACTATTGATTATAGAAGCTGGTTCACTAACTCAGAAAATAATAAGTTTACAGACATCAAATACACAATAACTAAGAATTTTTTGCTCTGTTTTAACAGCCAAGAAACTGGAAGTGTTTGTGATAACGAAAAGAGGAATAAATAAACTCAATTTTGTAGAGTGTTTGAGAAATATATGTCTCATGTGTCATGATACTTCATAGACAGTTAAAGCTTCCAGGGAAAAGAATTCATCTTCCAAATGCTAACAACAGCTTTGGGGATGATTGTATCAGCCATGAAAATAAGCATTGGCCCATGTGCTCCCAGGTTGCCAAAAATAAATGAGGGTGGGCTAATCAGATTCAGTCAGTGGGATTAATGAGAAAAAGGCAGCAGGCCAAGTGCGATCTAGGCAACGAGCCTAAAAGAAATGTCATCTATGCTATTTCTTTCTTCTCTGTCCTCTTTGCTTCAGCTTTTCCTGGAATCTATATTCAGGAGAAAATTCTGAATGTATGCTGCAGACGTGTTATCCCTGCTGAGAAGCAGAGCAAGAAGGAAGTGTTAAAAGTAATAAATGGATCTGATAAACTTAGGCAAGGCCAAGGCTGGTTTATTTGGTGGATAGAAAACTATTTAAAATGCATTTTTTTTTTCCGAGACTGGTAATGGTATTGCTCGACGCTGCAGAAAAAAATGTTTTCACTGAAATGAAACTTTGCATAATAAAGTTTAATATAGAAATTTCTCTGGCCCAACATCCTCATTTCACACTTGAGAGAACAGTGGTGCAAATGTCACACAGCTGATCGATGCCAGAAGAAGGTCTAGGATCCGCACGTTCTGATGCCCTTTGGTATTTCTCTTTGCTAAACTAGAGGTAAGTTGCTTGAGGCAGCAAAAGGGGCCTCGGGGCTTGGCTTCAGCAAGGAAGGGGGAGCTCAGGAGCCTGTCACCTGTTCTAAAGCCAGTCCTGGAACAGAGAAGCTACTGGAGACAGAGTGGGCAACAGTAAAGAGGAGAAAATCGCAGGATGAGCCCTGGGTGAGAGGAGTGGGGCAAGGAAAAGAACTGGCCACAGATATGTACCTGTCAGAAGTTCAAGGATGTTTTCCAACATCCCTCACAAATGTAGCAACTGTGGTCTATTGACCCATCCCCTAATCTGGACCAGGCTTTGCACTAGACATTTTATATGAATTTATATCCAAATTTATACGTATATAAACAAATAAGTAACTATATGTATATATATATCTATATATCTCCTTTTATTCCTTACAACCATCCCCAGAAATAAGTGTTATTATTCCCATTTTATTCAGAGAGATTGAATAATTTTCTTAAGAACACAGCAATAGACTTGGAATTAGAGGGTCTGAGTTTCTATTCCTTCTTTGCAGCATAATACCTGTGAGAACTTGGGAAATCCCAGGGATCTCTCTCTTATTTTTTTTTTTCCCTTACTGGTTTCTCTCTCTCTCTCTTTTCTATTGGAGTATAATTGCTTTACAATGTTGCCTTGGTTTCTGCCTAACAATGAAGTGAATCAGCTGTATGTATATGTATATCTCCTCCATTGTGGGTCTCCCTTCCCCTCGCATCCCACACATCTAGGTTGTCACAGAGCACTGACCTGAGCTTCCTGTGCTTTGTAGCATGTTCCTGCCAGCTATTCTATGCATGGCAGTGCATATATGTCAGTCCCAATCTCCCAATTCATTTCACCCTCCCCTTCCTCCACTGTGACCACATGTCTGTTCTTTACGTCTAAATTTCTATTCCTGTCCTCAGGTAGGTTCATCTGTACCATTTTTCTAGATTCCACATATATGCTTTAATATACGATATTTGTTTACCTCTTTCCGGCTTACTTCCCAGGGATCACTTAACTGTATCTTCTTAATTTATAAAACAGGGGTAATTCCTATAACTCATGGGATTTTTGTAAGGGTTAAATGGCTTTTATAAAAATGCTAATAGTGTGAAATTAGTCAATATTAGTTGTATTTCAAAAGTTATTGTGTTGTAGTTAAGTTTTGAACCACTCAATGACCTTTAAACTACAGAGGTTCTATAAACATTTATTTAACTAACTTCAAAACCCAACCGAATTCTGTAAGTATGTTCACTGCATGTATTATTCACAGAACCTGGGAGAGCTATCCCTTTATTAATTCAGCAACAAACATCAGGCATCATGCTAGGTGTTAGTGAAAGACAAGTGACTGGGGTACTTGAACTCCAGAAGCTCAGACTCCATGAGAGAGGCACACTCAAGGCACAGTTATATCCCAATCTGAGTGTCATTAGTTACAGACTTTGAAAAATTGTCCGATTGATTCCTCTTTTTACTGCCTATTTGGAATCCCTTCTTAGATTGTACCTTCTTCTTTGGAGAGCTGCTTCTTCCCCATTATAAAGCCAGTAAAGGATGCTGATGGAAGTTGCTAATTATGGTACCCAACTCCTAGGTCAGAACAGGAGGTACCTGGACCCAGTCTGGGTGAATCATGGTACCCACCCCCTCCCCATGAAGACAATTATAGAGATGCATATGTGAATCAAGCCACCCAACCAAAACGCTTGCTCTGAAATGTTATAACTGGAATTAGCAGGAAGGAGCACTTTCTCCTCTGGTTTCAGATATGTATGGATGCAAAGCTGGGGAAGTCAGTATCTGTAATTTCTGTCCCATGAAGATAGTTGCTTGAGGGAGAATCTCTGATTTGGTCTGAAGCTGTGGTCTCAGCCATCCCAAGGCCTAGCCACCACACAGTTTGGTGACATGAGTGAATAAATCCCAAGTTACAGCTTAAGTTGTTTAAGCTGGACTTAGAAAATTTGCAGCCAAAGATCCTGGTCGGTACAAGAAAACCATTTGGTGTTATAGACATGTAGTGAAGATAGCAATTCGTTCTGCTTCTGCAGATGGATATGAGGGAAGGCTTCAGGGTGGAAGTGATGCTTGAAAGATACTCAGGAGTTTTCCAGGGAAACCAAAGTCAGGAAAGCCATCTGGAGAAGTAGGAAGAGACCCCACAGTGCTTGGGAATGGTTAGACAGTGCAAGGATGCTCAGAGGAGAGGCTTGATAGTCCAGTGCAAGTTGTGACTTATTAAGGAATCTGAATTTTTTTAGGCCAAAAGAAATCACGCACTGTTTTAATGCTGAAAAGTGGCATGATTAGACAGATCACAGTTTAGAAAGGCTGATACAAGTTAGGATGGTGGACCAGTATAGTTAGGAATTGGCTGACAGGGCCCACCTAAGGCCAATAGACAGTAAGGAGGCTGTTGTAACAGTTCACGTAAGACCTGACCCGAGTTCAAGCAACTGCTGGCTGCACCACATCTGCCCTGTGTGATGTGCTTCTAGAACATTGTCAGTGCTCCAGCAGGCAACCCAATCAATGATTAGTCTTGTTAGAGAGGGTATTTTAGAGGGAACACTTAGAAAATTCTGCTGTGCTAAGGTTACTATGTAAGAAGTGATGGGATGCTCAATTCTTTTAAAGTGTAATATTAATGGCGTTCGGTGCTTATATAGCACTTATAGTCATAATTCTCTGCAAATGTTATATAGTTCATCCATTTAGCCTCCTGTCTGGCTCCTGGGAAACCCTTTCCAGCAAGATAGCCTTCCCTTTCAGTTCCTTCAGGAAGATCAAAGTCCCAGAGCTACCTGACATATTCTTAGAATGATTCACAACTCTCTTTCGGAAATTGTCCGAATTTGGATGTTGATCTCAAAGGCTAAGGATGGCCTCCCCCTAATCTTGTATTATTTATTCAGTTATTCTTCAGAAATGCTTTGAGCAACCAGCATGTATTGGGAATGGTGCAGGACATTAGGGATATATTCTATCTGAGAGTAAAGAGAGTAAATTTGTGACTTTGTCCTTCCTAGAATCGTGTCTGACCAATAATCGTAGCAATGGCAATGGTAACAACGATGACTTTATTGTAATAAAGAACATTAACTTACATCGTGTATATTGCATGCTGCCAGAAACTGCTCTGAAGCTCATATAGCAGGTTCTTGATCACAGCTTGCTGTGTGAATGTGTCTACAATCTGCTGTGTACTGGCAGACTTTTTTATGTGGGTCTTAAGTGTATCCTTTCAGGTGGAATATGCCAGTTCTCTCTTGGTGCCTGAGTCCACATTCAAGCCAACTCTGCCTTTCAAGTTTTACATGCTCAGATACATCCATCTTTGTCTTTATGATTTCATGAGACAGAGTCCTCATCTCTTTTGCCTCTTACTTGGTAAAGGGGCCCAAACTCAAATGTCAGGCAGGTAATACAAATGTGTGAAGCAGTCAAGTGTAAGAGGATTGAATGGAATAGTTAGTAAATGGGGGCGTACAGGCATTGTCTAACAGCATCATTAAAAAGTACCATTACAACAAAATAAAGATATATTGGGAAAAAAAAGAAAAGAAAAGAAAGAAGAGAAAACCCATTTGATTGTCTCTAAGCAAGCAAATGTAAAATAAAGGGTATACTGGATTTTGGAATTGTGGATAAAGATGTACCTTCTAGGGTAATGCAATATCATGGAAGTCAAAGAAATACAGTTTCAAGAAGAAAGTGGCAGTCAGTGGTGTCAGGTGTGGCTAAGAGATGAAGAGCAAGGACTGAAGGAAAGTCAATAGACTTGATCATTAAGAAGTTAATAGTGACATCTTTAAGAGCTCATCCTGTCTAGTATAAAGTAATGAGAGCACAAGACGACTTTTAAGGAGTTAAAGAGTGAGATCAGCTATGTACCCATAAAGAAGGTAAAAATTAAAAAGGTAACATATACAAAGTATTGACAACAATTTAGAGCAAGTGGCATTTTCATTCAGTGCTGGTGGTAGTATAAATTAGCTTCAGCATTTTGGAAAACTGGCACTACCTACTAAAGCTGAATATTTACATAACACACGACCCAGCAATTCTAGTTCTAGATACAGGCTCAGCAAAGATGAATGTGAATGTTCTCCAAAAAACATAGACAAGAATGTTCATATTCGCTTTGTTTTGGAGTTGTGGTCCGTTCATGGGCATTGATTGTATTGTAAATAAATTAGTTACAAGTAAATAAAAGGTGCCATACAAAAAAAAAAAGAAAAAGAAAAGAAAAGAAAACACATTTGCAGGCGAGTCTCAGCCCACAGGCTACTGGATTACAACCCTTGAATTTGTTTCATTTGCCATTTCCTTGATTAAACAGAATATCTTTGCACCTTCAGCTTTCTATCTTACTGTTTGCTCTACCCAACCAGAGTGCAGAATAAGTCAACTTTTACCCATTAAGCATTAATTTAAAATAAATACTAATAATATTTCCTTAGCAAGTTGCCATGTGTGCGTGCATATGAGTGTGTAAAATGGCATTTTATTGTATATACTTTTCGACATGGACTTGGGGTGGAAGCTCTGAGGAACTCTTAATTTTGGAAATTAAAACAAGAAACAAAAACCAAAAAAACAAACATGCTTGAGAAAAGAATTCAACCTGGCATTTTTAAAGTGGAAAGAAACAGGCTGAAGAGCTATGCCAAGATTTTACGTGATATGTAGGATAATGACAATAGCCACATATCACATTTTATATTTTATAAAATGCTTTAAAATACATTTTCTCATTCCATCCTCAGAACCCCGCATTAAGTTATTATCTCACTTCACAGATGAAGACCCTGAGGCACAAAGACATTAAGTGGGCTTTTCAAGGCTCCTCTATTATTATGTACAAGAGCTGGAACTCAAGGCAATTCTTTAACTACTAATTTTATGACTATTTTACCATAGTCCCTAGACTGTCAGATTCTGGAGTCAAAATGACTTCCTTTCCTACCTGTCCTTAATTGATGGTGAACTCCCTCAGCACAAACTATGACTTATTCCTCTAGATTTCCTTTGAGAGGTGCTTGAAAAGTGTCATATCATGAAAACAGTAGTTTTGGAGGTAAAAAGAAATTTTGAAGGCAGGCTGACCTGGGTTCAAATCTCATGTGAGTGATACTCTCTCATTTTAATTCTTTGAGCCTCCTTTTCCTCAGGTAAATTATGGAAAAGCTAAAACCTATGATGATGAGGTTTGGGTGTGGGGGGGGGGACACAAGAGATTATATGTGTATATTACCCAGTTGAATACCTGATAAACAATAGCTACTTGTTGCTACAATATTTACAAGCTATTTTTCTCCTTGAGTCTCTCTGTGAGGTGCACATTTTAGAGGATGTATCTTTTTAGGGTACTAACACCATGGCTCGCAAATGGTTCCATAACCACTCTGACTTTCAGTCTACTTATTCAATAGTAATATTACCCCTTTTTGTGGCATCATGAAAGAGTTTCTTTTTCTGTTATTACACCTGCATGTGACAGCCTGAGCTAACCTGTTTGACGGAAGGTTACCATGGGAACAGTTTCTAGGACCTTTTGTGCTGATGGGAAGCTGCCTGGCTGATGATTGATTTGGGAGGAGATGGGTCCACCATCCAGGAAGCCATCACATACATCTGTTCTCCACAGTCCAACGACCAGGCAAGTTCTGAAAATGTGTGATTCTTCTGGCTTAATATGTTATGAAAAATAGGGGTCCCTGACAGGTCAATTCTGTGAAACAAGTGTTATTTTCATAAAATGAAGCACTGACAAACATAATTTTGCCTGAATGTTTTTATTCCCCATCCCTCTGAAGCAGAAGATATGTGGGCTCCAGGTTAGGCATTTACAACTGGCCTCCCGTCTACATTTCTTGGGGCAGGAAAAAGATGGGCTTCAGGCCAGACACTTACAACTAGCTCCTTGTTTGCATTTCCTGAGGTAGGAGATAGGCAGGCCCCAGGTTAGGCATTTACACTCAGCCTCCGGTTTGCTCTTCGAACTAGAAACAACAACAGAAACAGGGGAAATAGCCAGGCTTTGTCTCCTGTGGATGCCTTAAGATAACAGTCCTGGCAGGAACAAAGAGGGGCTAAACCCTCTTTGAGTAAAGGCATATTTCCCCTCCTTAGGGGCAAGGGAGACACTACACATGCGCAGAAAGGCTCCTCAGGGCTCAAAAGGCAGGGGAGGCCAGGCCGCAATAAGTCTCGCCGTTCCTCGCCTAGATGCCCTTGCACAGAAATCCATCTTGGCTGAGGGGTGCGTGAGCACCTAGGTGAGGACCTAAGACAAAATTAACCCGAGGAACAAAACAAGACGATTGACCAGAGGGAAGACAAAGACCCGGAAAATTGCCTCCTTCTAATTGATTTAAACTTCCCAAAGGCGCAGCTCTCATGACGCTCTCCCTGAGTTCGCCCATGCATCTTTCTGCATGTGCTCTGCTTTCCCGATAAACGCTTTACTTTTCTCTTTACCTTCCACCTCCTCGTCAGAATTTTCTTGTCAAGGCAGCCGAGAACAGGGCAGTTAGGCTCTAGTCGCTGGCCTTCGTGGTCTAGTGGTTAGGACACCTGGTTTTCATCCAGGCGACCATCCTGGCTTCCAGCTGCTGCTCACTGCTGCTGCAAATCACCTTTTCTCTATCTTTACCAGTATTGCTAATTTTTAAGTGGTTTTACCTCAGAGAGATGCTTGTAAAAGTGTAGCTGTCCCGCTTACTGACAGATAAGGTGAAAAATGATGGCGCCAATCATATATTTTAGAATGAGTTCTGTCAGATTTCCCCACAGGCAGGAAGTATCTCTCCAACCCTCACACCAGTTAATTAAATCACCGTCTGCTTACAAAACACACAGTTCATGGCATATTTAGGTGTGAGCCTTGTAACCTTTTGTAAGCACTGCCCTTCAGCTCCCCTCCTCGATGAGCTGTTAACATTGTCAACAACAGAATTTTCAGACCTTTAAAGCATGTTGTTTCCTGTGTCCTCCACCATCACTAGGATTTTATGAAGTTCCTGGAAGACCGACTCCCTCCATGCCGGATAAATTAAAGCCCAGAAATCGAGGGATGAAGTGCTATACTTTACACACATGTTTTGCTCAATGTGTACCTTCATATAGTTTTAAAAAATTGAGTGCCTGCTGTATGCTTGGTGCTGAAGTTACGTACGATGGTGAAGAAAAGAAATTTGGTCCCGGTCCCAGTGGTGTTTGACGTCTACAGCTAAAGAGAGGAAATACACCATGTTAAATAATTAACTACAAGTGGAAAAGGCACTGAAAAGAAGTGAGTGATGATTAAGGAGGACCCAGCAAGAGGATCTAACTTAGAGGACATGAGAGTCTATACAGGTAAGTAGGGGCTACTGTAAGAGTTAGCCTGATGTTGAATTGGAGAAAGAATAAGGTCTACGAAGAACAAAGCACATGAAGATTTGGGAGCTGGAGAAAACACAATGTATCTGAGAAATCAGAATAACATCAGAGTGGTCAATGGTGGAGACTAGATCAAGGGATACTTTCTAAGTCCTAAAAAAGTTGAGGCTTATCGCCCAAGGCAATGGGAAGCCACTTACAGGTTACTGAGCAGGGGAGTGAAACAATTAGATGTGGATTCTGCAATAGAAGCAAAACATTTATTATGTTAACTGCTGGCTCCCAAATTCCTATTGGGGGAACTTTTAATGAAAAAATACTTGATGATGAACCACTGGGGTTAGAAGCGCACACTAACGGTATGAGCAGTGGAATCTAGGCAAACGAACAAAAACAAACAAAAAAAGACAGCCAACTTGTATTCAAGTTGCAAAGAAAAGAATGGCTTTATTCCAGAAAGTAAGGGGGGGGGGGAGGGAGGGAATAAGAGGGGAGGAGCTGGAAAAAAACATGAAGAGCCAGCACGATGGTGTGATATTGGGATGTAGGAGGGCCAACCAGCCAACAGAAATATCCAGATGGTGAGGAGGTCAAAGAGCATTTTAAAACTGGAAATGCCTAATGTTTCATTTGAAATTAGCATTTTGAATAGTAAACACTTCTCCATCTCCCCAAACCCCAGTCTTTACTAATGTCTGTGACAGACACACATGCTTTGTGTGAGTGGCTCATTTGTGGAACTCAGTGAAGGGGCTGAGTTTCACTTCCATGTGTTATAACATGGAAGTGGTCCTCATGGACGTTGGTGGATGCCTGAGGGAAGAGGAAATTGTGAGAATGAAAACCTCCTCCCAAATGACAAAAATTCTAACGGGATTTGAACATTGAAAATGAGAAAGGATTTAAAGCCAATTTCATTCAGGTCTCAGGGTGGGTAGGAGGATCTTTGTGGTTATAGTACAGAGAGCTGGTTGGTGAGTAGAGGCAGCTGTAGGTGTGATAGTAGTAATCTAGGAGAGAAATAATGGTAACTGGGAACAGCACAGTGTCAGGAGAAATTTAGAGGATTCCTCAGAACATAGTCACTTGAAATATGATTGGTTGTGGGTTGCTTGTGGGGTTGATTTTACACACAAACTCACACATTATCATTATTGTATATGAAAAAGACTGCAGGCGAGCAGAGATTAGCAGGGTGGGAAGAAGGGGGAGGCGTACACTTAGTTCAGTTCAGTTTGATACACAATGGGTACAAGAGGCAGGTGGGGATATCCAAGTGCGAATGCCAAGTGGGTGATGAGCTATACGGATCCGGAATTCAGAAGAAAGGTCTGGATCTAATATTTGGAAGAGATTGCCTTAGAGATGGTAGCTGAAGCCCTGGGCTTTGAGGAGATACTGCAGTGTGATAATACAACTATTATTACTAATAGAGCTTTCTTTTATTAAGAATGTACTCTGTGTTAAGAACTTTTTTGGCATTACTTTGCTTAACCCTTTTAACAGTCCTCTAAGATAGATATTGTTATTTGCATTTTCCTGATTTGTAGTTGAGCCTCAGAAAGATTCAGTAACATGCCTAAGGTCACATGCTTGTATGTGGTGGACCTGAGAGTTAAATCCACTTTTCTCTGATTTCAAAGTCTGTGCAATAACCTTGACACTCCATTTCAAGTTTGTGCTACAGGCTGCCTTTTACTTCATTCCTTTGCAACTATGTGGTGTGAACATCACTTTAAGATCACATCTTTATTACATTGCAGGGGAGGGGGGCGGTCGGTGGTGGTGGAGGGCTTATAGGACATTCAGGTGTAGTGGAAAGAATAGTGACTTAAATAGAGTTCAACATAAGTATCAGTTCCATTGCATTCAGACCACCCCATAGAAACCTTGAGGAACCTTAGTTTCTTTGTGTATAAAATGGGAAAAGAATGCCTATCTTATAATGTTGCTGTGAGATTAAAATGAAAAAAATGGAATTAAGATACTTGCCATATTTTACGCCTTGCACATACTAAGTGCTTAATTTTGATGATCTTAAAAATGGCAATTACACTTAATGAATCTGGCTAAGGAAGCTCTTGTAAGCTGCATTGCAAGACTTTCTGAATATCATTAGAAACCTAATAGATAATAAAAGAAATTGGCTTTCACTTGTTAGGAACCCTCAACATCATAATAAAACTCTAAAATAATAATCATGCAATTTTTCAACATACATTTTTCAAGATTTGCTGTTACTTGAACTAGTTACAAATAATTCAATTAAAAATCTTATTTTTTCTCATCTGAGTAAAATAGCTTCTAAACCAGTTTCTCTCCTATTTCTCCTTTCTTCAAAATACCAAATTATTAAGAGTAAGAGAATTACAAAATTACAGTCTTGTAAAAACAATAGGATTATGAAAACAGAATTACGAAGAGTAAGGAGAATACAATTTAGGGTAAAAGCTTTTCTTATTAGATTGTTGAACACAGGCAAATTATATAGCCTCTCTTAGACAGTTTTCTCATCTGTAAAATGGGGTTACTACCTCCTTTAACTATACTTTTGTAATGACAATATTGGATAATATCTGTAAATTCCCTGGCACAGCTGAGTGCATTCTAAATGCCCAATAAATAGCACAGTTCTGCTCATGTGAATGTTCTGGGTTTAAAACCTTGGGTTTCAAACCTTGGGAAAAAATATCACTGAGCTTATTACTCAGCCAATAAAAACCAGATTCTTGCGTGACCTTAAAACCTTTCACAGTCTGTCCCCAATTTACCTTCTTATCTGATCTGTCACTATTTCTCTGTCAAGAACTCCATGAACCCCACAGACTAGTCAAACTCCTCATTCCATGTGTGCAGGGGCTTTGTGTCTCTGTGGTTATATTGATGTATTCCTTCTGCCCCAAATATCCCTTCCCTCAGTTTGAATATCCAGTTCTGACACTGTATCTCTATCAAATACCACCTTCTTCCAGATGTCTTTGTGACCACCCTGGAAAGAATCAATCTATTCCTGAAATCCACAGCCCTCTATCTAAACCTCTCCCAGAACACATCACTCTGTACATAGGATCATACAAATCTAGTAACAGGCAGATTGCCCTTACAGTAGAAAGTGGAAATAATTTCAAATGGCTCTTTTACCAAGACCCTCACGTTAAGTATTCATAACATCTATATACTTAAACCATTTGAGGTTAATGTTTTACATATTCATTTCACAATGTTAACTTTAAATTGTCACCATTTCTTACTTTCCACTGCATGAATAATTTTCAACCGGCACTGATGCTATTTTCAATTACAAGAAGGCTGGAATAACAATCTGATATTTATGTTTTATGAATGAAGCTCAAAAATATCTTTGTCTTTGGGAACAGCTGTAAAAAGACAGTATGCAATTTACTGCACCAAATGAAAGGATTCCATTCTTTGGGAAAGGATGGCATTTCTATAAATCATGCTATGGTATTTCGTGAGGAAATTTCATTACTTTTACTTGACATACTGCACTTGTTAATTGACATTTCATCATTAAATAGTTTCGTATTGCCCTGTACAAGATGTAATTTAAAAGGTGAAAAACAAAAATGTTTGCATCCTTGAAATAATTTTAAAAGGTGCTTTTTACCATTAGAACATTTTGATGGTACAGGATCTAATGGTAAATACTTTTCATAGGATTCTGTACAGAAATGTTTAAACCTTGTTCTATATCTTTAATTACTATTTTAACTTCTGTTCCTAAAGGCAGCAGCTGTTATTGGTGGCCTCATACAGGTACCTCATGCCAATTTGCAATAATCCATGTAATTTATGTTGAACAAAATATCTTTAGTTACAAGCCTTTTATTTAATTCATAATAAAACCTTAATAAAGTCATAACATGCAATATTTTTACCAGGCCATGGCTGAATGTGAGATCCATATGATTTTTTAAAAATTAATATTACATGCTTTATTTTGAAACACACCTTTCCTTTCTTGAATACCTTGAAATATAATACTTCTAATCAATATTAATCTTCCATTTGCTAACTACTCTATTTCCTCCTCCCTGAATAATATTCCACACCTCTCTTCTAGCCAGTAAAAACCAGATTCTTTAGCGTTTTTTTCCCCTATTTCTTTTCCTCCCTTCGTATTACTTTTCATGGTCTGTCTTTGTGCTGTGTTTAGTTAGTTCTGTGTATAAATTTGCTGTAGATTTTAACCTCCTAAAAACAGAGAGTCAGACCTCACTTATTATCTATCACAAAATCTAACACGGTACTTTGCTATTTGGAACTTCATAAATATTTATAAACTGAAATCCATACAATTATCCAGTCATCCACCTACCCTACTTTTATTGAGTCTTTAACAACATATTCTTACTGTGTCTGTTCAGCCTATTCTTACGTGTCAGAGTATTTCTTATTACAGCTCAGTTTCTGGATTATTATGGCAAAGTCATATCACTGTATTTTAGAAATAAAAGAATACTTGGCCAAACTAAGAAAGATATTAAGGAGAGAGGCAAGGAGGTAAGTGGTGAGAAAAGAGGAATTAGACACAGAGGTAAGACTAAATAAATATAAAGAAAGAATGGGTGTGAGATAATAAAGAAAACTTGTAAACTGGGAATAAGTAATAACACAGTTGCAGAATAAGACTGACATTTTGTATCTTTGCTGGTCATGACTCTATCTATGTTATTATTTAATATCTGATAGAGAAAAAATCAAGCTAAATTTTGAGTGATATCTCAATTGTTTCTTTATCTACCATCCACTTTCTTTTTTTTCTTCTATGACTGTGTTATAATTTGTTTCTGACTTGCAGGTAATATATTCTTAAAGACTCATAGATGCACCATTAATAAATCATATGTTGCTATGGAAACAAATAAAGATTTAATCATCTAACTGCCCACGCAGAGGCCATCCATCCACTTGGTGGTGCCACAGAGATTCAAAGATTGGATGGGAGATTGGACTTCAGGACCCCTTTCAATTCATACCTTTGAAGAGTTATGAATTAATAAAAGCTGAACCTATGAGGAATTTCTAAGAATATTAAGAGATGCATGCCAGATTTCCTTTTAGGCCATAAGTATCCAGGACCTATTTTCTTCAAAATGACAATTTCTCTCAAGCCTTTTCCGTTAGCTTAAGCTTCAAGGAAACAAATCATGGAATATTTACTGGAAAAATTTAACAATACTTTGTGACAATTCAATACTGTATTCTCCAAAAACATTGCTGCATAATTTACAATAAGTATGATTAATTATATGTATTTAGTATATAATAGTATGATTTTCTGTTTCACTGGAATAGGAAATACCATTAACCTGATACACTTGTTTAGATGATTAATGCATTTACTTCTTTGTGTATTCCCTTTAGCATTCAAAGTGAAAAAGAGATTTTTACTTATTAGGTAATTATAATTAGGCCCATGCGAACTGCTATGAATAGTAGTAATAGTAACAGCTGGCATATATTAAGTGCCTAATACATGCCAGGGTTTGTTCTAGGTGTTTTAGATTAATTAGGCCTAATCCTTAAAGCAATATTTAGAGTTTACTCTTATTATTTTATCAACGAATAAGAAGCAGAAGATGGAATTCAAATAACAATTTGTAATTTTACTTGGTGTTGGCTACAAGAGCATGATTATGAGCAAGGAAGAGTGATTCACCTTGCAAAGGTTAATTCTAAATGAGCCATAACAGTAAGAAGCACCAAATATTATGATGAGAAGCACAGTGTATTCTTGTATTAAGAACACCTTACCTAGTCATGATGAAGTTGATGCTTGAAAGATTATCAGGACTCAGTGGTCAACAGGCTCGGGGGTAGGGGACGTTTCAGGCAGGAGGGGCTGGAAGCAGGAGTGTGTTTAAGGACAGAGGATCGCACAGCATCTTCAAGGAATAGGAAGGGACTTGCAGGTCATGTGCAGGTGTTTGGGTGTTACCTTGGGACCACTGGAGTGTTCTAAGCACCAGATGGCCATGATTAGATTTTCTTTTGAGAACAAAAGAACTAGCAGTGATGTGGAGCTTGGATGGGGAGACGGCAAAAGGAAGCAGATCAATTAAAAGGCTGTGGCTAGAAACAAGGCTTCTTGGATTTGGCAGTGGTGAAGGCAGCAAGGATGGCAGTGAGAGATCTATTAAGGAAGTATCAGTAGAGTCCCAACAAGCTGTCAGGGTGGGAAGGAGCCTTGGAGATTATGTTGTCCAAACTCCTTAATACAAATGAGGAAACCCAAGACCTGGAGGTGGGAAGGGGCCTGCCTCGGGTATCTGCCTGGTTAGAGGAAGCCTCCTAGTAAATGCAGATCTTCTTGAACCTGCTCCAGTGATATTTCCATGACGATGTTTTGTCCTCCCAAACCTACCAGATTAATTATTTTTTCCATTTCTGCCATAAGAAATAAATACTTAGGTGACCTCTCTGTAGATACAAGGCAAATTTGGCACTTCGTTGAGTGGGCAGAGTGGAGGCTATTGTTGTATACAAGATTACATGCCAAGGGGAAATGGAGACTGCCTGCGGAATTGATCACTTTTTGATAACAAACGAATTAAAAACAACAAATTGAGAGTTTTTTCTTTGCATTCAGTCACAAGCATACAAAAACTTATTATATCATGAGAGAAATAGCTTTAATGAATAGAGTGCTTTAGTAGGGCTTCTCAAAATTAAAAGACATATGAATTCAGGTGGTCTGGGATAGATCCCAAGATTCTGCATTCCTAAAAAGCTCCCAGGTGGTTCTAATGCTGTTGGTTCCCAGAACACACTTTGAGTAGCAAAGCCATACTTTTCAAAGTTTTTATTCACTGGTTGCAGGCATGAATGATTACTCAGCAAAGTCCTGAACCACCTAGGATAAGCCGAGAGTCTAAGCAAGTCAGGCCCCCTAACCAGGAGGCATTTGCAGCGTGAACACAGGTGACCCACTAGACAAGATAATTTGCTGATAACCTATTGTGAAGCCATCTTCGGAAGAGGTGGCTTTCACCACTGGAGCAACACACAGGTGAGACTCAGAGTCTTTAAATGAACCAGGGGAAGCACTAGCCATGTCCTGCCACAGTTGGCACATCTCCTTGACACCCTGGGTGTCACCCTGGGAGCACTGGACTCTGCATCAGGTAATTGAGTTGAAATCCTGTTACTTAGCTTTATGTTCTAGGTTAACATACTAAAGATTATGAGCCTTGTTTTCACTCAATTTTATTTTTAAGCTTAGGTTTTTGTCAACTCTATGTTTAGAATAATTCAGAGATGGTAATGACACAATACGTGTGGTAATTGTCTGTTACACAGTAGGTGTTCAAAAGAATTAGAGGAATGTGTGTTTGAAAATTGTGGTGGGTGAATCTTTCAAGACTTGGATCTAAATATTCTTTTTCTCACCCCATGTCTGGAAAATTCATGAAGCAACTTCCATATCAGGCAGTTAACTGCGATTCTTTTCACATGGACATGGTCTATGAAAGAGATAGAAAACTGTTGCATCTGTACATTTCTGGGGTCGTACGGGTTGTGCCAAAGCAGATTTAAATTTAGAAAGAGCAGCGGGCAGAGGTGATGAACTCCGTGTAGCAAAGGCAGAAAGCTTGGACTTTAAGAACAAACCTGAACAATTATGGATGAAAAGACTTAAAATTTGTGCACTTGATATAACATCAAGGTTTCTGTAAAGCAGTCACATCATTATGGCCAAATAATCACAGGATGAAACTGAGATGGCAAAGGCAGGAGAGAATCTTAATTACAATGGGGAAAAAGCTGTTTCCCTGAGGTACTTCTGGCTGAAGGTTTCCAATACCCAGGAGAGAAAAAAACTGGTAAATAAATTACAGTATAAAACTCCTGCATTGTCAGGGTTGCTGCTTCGTAACTCACTGCAATTCAATGTGTAATTAGAGGAAATTTCCTGAATCCAGAATACTGTCAATGCAGCGCTGCTCAGAGAATTTGCAAATACAACAGGGGACATAAGACATGAACACAGATATATAACATTTGGAAGAAGGCATGATCAATAAGAGTGGGGAACAAAATGAGAGATAATATTCAGCTGGGGCAATCAAAGAATGTTTCACATAGGAAGTGGAATTTCCTTGAATCATGTCATTAAATTAAAAATTAAAGGGATCTTGGAAAGAATGAGTCTGATCCCTTGGGCTAGTGAAAAGGGGGAGGAAAGTTTGTTAGAAGCAGACAGTATTAAGTACAGAACCCCATTAGATAAGTTCAAAAGTTTTACTCAGTGGTAGCACATGGCCCAAGGGAAGAAGCAATGAGAGACAAGAAAAAGGCTAGATTAAAGCAAATGGAGAAGAATCTTGAATGCCAGGCTAAGAGTTTGAACATGGTAAGCAGGGAAACCATTCAACAAGTGTTTTATTGAACCTACTATATAAAACCTCCCTATAAGCCCAGACAGGTAATGCCAATTCCCTATTCTTTGCCACCCTTCTCTTATAATTGTATTTCGCTAGACAGGGTAAAATAGAATAGGCAAAGGATAACGCTGGATGGATTCTTTCAAATAAGTTTCTATATTACTGAGCCATAAAAAAAATGAAATGATGCTATTTGCAGCCTCATGGATGGACATAGAGATTATCATACTAAGTGAAGTAAGTCAGAAGGAGAAAGACAAATACCATATGATATTGCTTACATGTGGAACCCAAAATATGACACAAATGAACTTATCTAAGAAACAGGAGCATACTCATAGACATTGAGAACAGACTTGTGGTTGCCAAAGGGAAGTGGGGGGGGCGGTGTGTTGGATTGGGAGTTTGGCACCATCGGATACAAACTATTATTATGTATATAGAATGAATAAAAAACAAGGTCCTATAACTATATCTTATATCCTGTAACAAAGCATCATGGAAAAGAACATGAAAAAGTATATATATATGTGTGTGTGTGCGCACGCGTGTGAGTATATATATATATATACAACTGAATCACTTTTGCTGTAGACCATAAACTAATACAATGTTGTAAATCAAGTATACTTCAAAGAAAAAAAATAAGATTCCACAAGGAAAATTTGTAGTATTAGAAAAAAGTCCTTCTTTAAACATGAACGGTAACCGAGTTACATTGGGATGTATTAAGCAGAGGAAGCACATATGTATGTGATGCTTGGCATTTCATTATCTTATAGATTAAAGAAATGAGCTATACCTCATACGCTTCAGGGTAGTTCTACATTGCTATAAGATTGCTGCAGATTGTGACTCTGTTGTTATAGTCACCACCAGTAAACACAATTTAGAATTTTTGAAAACTGAAATCACAGTCTCAACGACAACAGAAGCAATGTTTACTTGTTTCTGTGAGGCAGCTCAACTGGAATTACACTTCAAAATGAAAAGTATTTCTTGAGAAGACTAACATGAAATCCACAATTTCTCTTTTAACAATGCCAATCCTTTTGAAATGAACATGACATAAGATTGTGAATCCTTCATTTCAATTGAACCAGGAATCCAATGTACCTATAATTGTTCTTTTTTGTTTGAAGACAATAAGATGCAACCCACTTGTGTCGCTGGCAAATTGAGCGCTCAAAACCTGCTTCCTGGATCCTTTTTGTGTGTGTGGCAAATGATAGTTACGAGGCATGCTTTAGTTTTCAGAGGCATCCATCAGGAATTCTACCAGGAATTCATTTGGTGTCTTTAAGTTTAGTAATTCTTCATCATGCAGTGCGTTATCTTATTCCTAGAGCTAATTTTGTGTCATTGCTGCCTTGCTTATCCAAACCTTGGCCGTCTGAGATCAGAGAATGCTGATGGTAAAACAGTTAAACTCATAAATGCAGCAGCATTCAAAGCTAAGGTGGCAAAGTCCTGCTGAGCCTGATAGCTTGCTTTTCACTCACATTGCTCTGCCTTTTTATTCTCTGTAAATGGGCTGGAATTGAGCAATAAGACCCTGCTGTGATTTTTTTTTTTCAGGTTTACTTATGCACAATTTTGGAGCTGAGCACCTGTTCTTTATGGACATTTACACTTTCTATTGCCTCCCCCCCCAGACATCCATTGACAAAGAGAAAAGTGTGGCCATTGGTTGTTATTCTGTTTCATTTGCTGTAAGAGTTGTGTGGTAAGAGTCCACCAGCCATCCATAGGGCTGGTTCTCTAACTGATTTTTTATTTTTTCCAGGCAGCCCTCCGCTGGGGGCCTTCATGATTCATATGCTGTACGTAGGCTGCAAGAAGCAAATACCAGAGGAGTCACTGGAGGTTGGGCCACTTGCTGTGAGCCAACATGCAGGGAAGTGGGGGTGGCACAAATGATGCATGGTAATTATCCCACGCATGAGTAGTCTAAGGATCCTTGCAGGTGTTGCTTTTTTTTTTTTGTCTTCTGGTGATAAAAAGAAAAGAGGGAAGTACAACTTGGCCTGTTCTTTTCAAGCTTGTTTAACACAGCAGAGTCTTTCTCAAACACTCCTTGCTGGTGCAACGAGATGGATCTTGGTGGCACCTAAAAGGATCTTTTCCTACTTTGCCTTTGGGCCCCATGTAAATAAGAGAAGGCTGTCTGATGCTCCCATTATTTTAGCTGTTTCAGCAGCTACTGCTCTTGTGGGGCCTCCAGCTCCCATCTCTTTGGAGGAGACTATAAGGTTTTAAAAGGCATGTTTTTCTTATTCTGCTTTTTCTAATAATTCCCTTTACCCTGACCAGGAGACTTTAATTACAGAGGTGTGGGCATATTAGAAAAATTTGAACCTCTAGTAGCATAAAATTTATATACTTTAAAATACAAAACCCAAAAGTTTAAGAAAAAAGTTTGGGATTATTTATTCCTTTACAAATTGAACAGTAGAATCATCTACTGAGGAAATGGGCTCTATTATGCTTTGCTCTCAGTAGATTAATACCATATTAATGAGGTATCAAAGTCCTAAGTGATTCGCTATTTTAAAAACCTATGCATTTAGTACTTTTTAATAATATGCTCCAAATTCTACTTTGCAAATATCAATTTCATAAGTGTTCTCTGTCCCAGAAGAAATAAATTTATCTAAGGTGGACCTGGCAGATATGTTTCAGTTGAGCTGTTTCTGTCCTTCTTATTTTGATATTTGGCTGAGTTTTATTCCAGGCTTGTCAAAGGCCTGCCCTAGGGAGATAAGGATTAATTAATTGAAGATAACTTACTATGCAGAAGCCAAGCAGAAATTTGCAGAACTTGTTGTTTGTGTCAGTTCAGATTGGATCATTTTAGTGGAGCATTTTTTTTTCTAAATGGACATACCAAAGTATATTTTGTAAAATAGATAAGAGTAATGATTACCCACTTGTTATGAGGACATAATTAATTTTTGTTAAAAAAGGGGAGAGGAAATATTACTTAGATATAACTTCGTTTAATGTTAGGTTAAGCCATATGAAATTTCTCATATTTAACCAAATACGTCTTTGAAATTGGATGCTTTGAAAATAAAAACCAAATAACGTCAATGCTTCCACTCCCACCCAATAAATGCTTCTTGGGTACCTACATTTTTTTCACATTCGAAGGCTCCAAACCAGTCACTTAAAGCATATAGAGACACAGTGATAGACCATGAATTAGAATACAAAAATATTGAGTGAATGATCAATTTAAAAATAATACTTCATTTCCATGAGTCCCAATATTTTAACAAAATAAGTACATAATCATGGTATAAAAATTAAAAATATACAGGAAAGAAAAATATCCCTCATAAATCCATCACCCAGAGGTAACCACCGTTACACTTCCTGACTCTTTCACCATGTTACTATTCTTTAATAAAAATGGGATTTTGCTTCTTTATAACATGCTTTTACAAATTAGCATATGGGAAAATTTCTGCACCCTAATAAATATTCTCTGCTTTTATTTAAGTGACTGCATAGTATTCTACTTTTGGGTGCTTGAAACATTATAGTGTTTGCCAAATACAGAACCCATAATGAGGCAAGAAATCATGTGCTCCTCAGTAATTACTAATTAAAGGAGAGTCTTTGGGACAGTACTAGTCTGATAACTATTTATTAATCATCTGTGACAAACTAAGCACATCAATTGAGGATAAGCATCGGAATCATTTATAACAATTTGTCACAGTTTGTTATATCTGCTGTCATGCAATAATAAAAAACAAATTGGGGCTTGTATTTTATATGTCTGCTTTAACTGTTTAACTTTTCATACATTTGTTTTTGTTGGAAGTATTGGTCCATGTAGATTGGGGGAGGGGGACTTTAGCACAGATAGTTCAAAAGGTGAAACCAATCTTGCTAGATGCACTAGAACTTCTTGGCATGGAAATCACAGTCTGAGCCAATGGCTGGATAAGAAGAATGTTTTCAATAATATAGCAACTAAAATTTGGGGTATATGGGGTGGGTTAGTATTTTGGGAAGCATATGCTCTACTCTCCATAGTACTGAACCATCATTTATCACTAGAGCCTGGTTATTTCTTCTAACTTTGGATAGCTGATTGCTCCAGACTAACTTTTCTCAGATACTTAGAATCAAGAGAAAGAAGAAAAAGTGGTGATTTAGAGTGGGAAATATGGAGAAGAGAAAAATCGGTAGCAGTAAAGAGGCATTTCAGAGGGAGATTGCCAAGGAGAAAGAAGATGGTTTGTGAATTCATTTACTAAAAAGCTACAGTCAATCTTAGCCAAAATGTTAAAAGAACAACAGATTTATATCCCATGTGGTGCAAAGCAGCATCAGGATTGATATTATTAATTATTTTTGAAGGAATGACAAAATACTAAGCAAGCAGGGACTGCACGACCCATATGCCATGTCAGTTACACAAAAATTTTTATGGGGTTTCTTTGCTTTAGTTTTAAGTGAAAACAGTGTTTTGTAAAAATATCTTAAATCATATAGAACCATGCCTTATGAATCTTATTTGAATGACAAATCTCATACTTTTGGAAGGGCTGTCATATTTTTGATAGTTACAATTACTTTTATCCTCTGATAGGTGGGAAGGTCTATTACCCCATCTCAGCTTCCTGCCCACGTTATGATTATGTGAGATGCTCCATGTATGATAGTGACTGAATAATCTGATCAAATCCTCTATACTTATACAAGTTAAGTTAGAGAGAAATTAGGGACACTTGTATCTTCAGGAGTTATACCAACAGAGACCTTGAGAGGAGAAGGATGAGAGAGGAACTATGTCCTGTAGCACAGCAGTTAATGCTTCTTTGCAGTAATGCCTATTATATTTTTTTCTTTTTAGTACATTATTTACATAGAATCAACTTCTAACAAGGACTTGGGATGTCTTAAAAAAATACCTTGTTTGACATTAGGCATCAGAATAGCAAAAATGGGGAAGGATATAAATTTACCAAAAATCTGAACTACGATAATTAGAAAGCAGTGCATGTAGCTTCCTGGTGGTCAAAGCAAAAATATCAGAGGATGCTAGTTATTGATAGGAACAAATGCATAAGCAGTAACTCCTATTATTTTGAAATTGGCTGTATCTGTGGTTCTTACCACCTAAAGGGACAAAATTATAGATGTAATATAACTTTTTAAGTCAAACTCCTATTTTCATGCATTTAAGTTGTTTCACATTCTTTGCTCCAATCAGCGATACACTGAACATCCCTATAGCTAAATCTTTGCACACATTCAAAAGCTCTTTTAAATGTCAAAGAATTTCTCAGACACTCACCTGATTGAAAATTTAGTAGTTGTTGAGAGAAATCAACTCAGTTTGGTTACTATAAATTGTGTGTTTTATTAATCATAATAGAACCTATAAATTTGGAAAAAATTCCCATGCATACACGTGTGAGTTATACTTTTCATGCTTTCTGAGAACAGTGCTTGATATTCAAATGGATTTGCAGACCCCTGGAATGAGCATTAGACTTTTCGCTTTTCCAGGAAATACTGATCTTTGCTACTTTACTATTCAGCTTGAGAGAAAAGAAAGCACTTGCCCTCAATTTCTTTACCTTTACTTGCATGAGAGGCATGCTACCCAAATTAAATTACTTTTAGTGTTACTTTTTTTGTTTGTGGATTAAAACCAAAATGCTAAATGGAGATCTACATATATTTTGAAATTTGATGTGATATGGGAAATTAATGCATTTGAACATAAAGTATCTCATCTGAGTCTATATCTGCTTTCATTTGATAAAGCAATAAGTTTTAAATGGTTAAAAGTCTCTTGCAGTTGTGCTAAGATTTAATAAGATTTGTAATAGAAATAACGGAAATAATTCTGCAAGGGACGTTTTACTGGACTACTCATTTTCAAATATGCAATTTTTGTGCAGTGCATACTGGGTAAAAAGGACTGTGATATGATGAGTGAATGAATGAATGAAATTAATGTTAGAAATGAATGCTAAATCTTTGCACACATTCAAAAGCTCTTTTAGATGTCAAAGAGTTTCTCAGAGGAATGAATGAAATTCACATGGCTGCACTGTGACCCAGAGGCCAAGTATATATTCAGAAAATGGACAGAGAGCTTTGGATAAGATACAGGACAACATTTTGTCCGAAAAAAGAAAAAATAAGCTGCTGAGCTCAAGATCACAATGAACATTAATTTAAACAAACTAAAGATGCTTCAGTGGTCAGAGAATATTAGCTAAGCTTGCCATGTGGTAAGATGCAGCATGTGGATGGAGAAAGACTAGGCATGCTCCCCTAGGGTAAGAATGCAAGTTTAAGAGAAATTTTTAGAAATTGAAGTATAGTTGATTTTATAGTATGTTAGTTTCAGGTGTACAGCAAAGTAATTCAGGTTTTTTTTCAGATTATATTCCATTATAGGTTATTACAAGATATTGAATATAATTCCTCATGCTATACAGTAGAAGAAATTATTAAAAGATAGTAAACAGGTTTTGAAATAATAATATGGTCCTTTTGGTTATAACTGAAAAACCTTGTACAAGATTTTCTAACATTAACATTTTTTTCTAAACTAAAAAACCAAATACAAGAGTAAATAATCCCTTTGCAAAGTATCTGAAATTTTTTCATTTGCTTTTATAGTTGCATGCATATAAGACCTATTTCTTTCAACTACAATAATGATTAGAACCATTAAAATGATAATTGCCTCTTAAAATAACCATAGGTCTCTTGTACTTTGACAATTTGTTTGTTCACCCACTAAAATATTTTAATTTCAAAAAGAGATAATTTAACATGGCATCTTATTGCAAAAATGTTTGAAGAACTGAAGTGAGGGAAAAATGAAATACTTCATGATATTTTGAGTGGGGAGAGATGATTAAGTGGCATGGCTTTCCAAAAGGTACAGTTTTTGAAGGCACATCCTTCCAATGTGAGTGAAATGATGAATGAATCCCATCTGAGAGGATGAGGGATGCCAGTCGATATACTCCTCTCACAAACCCAACTCCGTTCTTTTAGAAACTAAAGAAAGTCTCATTTGGCCACAATTCTGGTTTTGAGAGTCTAATATTGTAATATCCAGCAGTGTCCCTGATGGAAATACTCCTTTTTTTTTTTTTCCAATCAAGGACCAACTACGGACTCCTGGGAGACGTACCCAGGGCATCTCTCCCTAGGACTGGAAATAGTAACTAATCATTTTGTCCCTTGAGTGACTGAAGTTCACAAAGTGAATAAACATCTTTTAACTGGGGTCAACATCAAAGTACGGGGTACAATTTTAAGAAACTAACGACTTTACTATTTCCATATATTCTATGGAAGTGCTGCTCTCAACAAAGCGAAATCTTTACTAAGATCGTTTGAGAATTTGGCTTCAGAGCGGTCCAGATATTAACGTACAACACACATATCACTGACTAGAAGAGGTATTTGTCACAGTTTATTCTCGCAGTAACATTTCAGAACCCTTTTATAGTCTGAAATTTCACTTTCTGTCCTCATGTTCTTCGACGTCTCTATAAAACCTGACTCTGTTCAGTGCTCCCGCCACCCCCGAGCTTCATTCTCACCACAAACTCCTCACGTAACCTCTACCTGCCCAGCCCTTCCTCAGGTCTCCTTTGTTACTCCCTGCCATTCTTTTTCTGCCTGTTTTTTTCTATTCATGTCCTAGATTCTTTTTTTTTTTTTTAGCTGCATCTGTGGCCTGTGGGATCTTAACTCTCCAACCAGGGACTGTACCCAGGCCCTCGGCAGTGAAAGAAGAGTCCTAACCAATGGACCACCCGGGAATTCCCCCATGTTCTAGATTCTTATTTTTTCTCCTCTCTCACTGTGTTTGTTGGTGATCTCATCCAGGGTTGTGGTTTAGTTACCAACCATCTGTGCTGAAAATTCTCAAATCTGTTTCTCTAGCCTTGGTATTTCCGCTGAGCTCCAGACCTGTGTATTTAACTGCCTCCTTGAAATATCTACTTGAGTGTCTGAAAGATACTTCAAACTCAAGGTTTTTTAAAACAAACTAAACTTTGCTCCTAAACCTAACCTTTTTTTGGTATTCCCCGGTTTCAGGAGATGGTCTACCATCTATCCTTTGAGCGATCTTGAAATGTAACATGGGAGTCACCTTCAATTCTTCTCTCACCTTCACTGTCTCTTGTCATATCAAAATTACCATCTTATTCTTTTTATCTCTCAATTCTGCTCGCATTTCCCTCTCTCTTATTTTGCCTGGATTTCTAGAGTACTGAAATTTCTGTATTTTCTTCTTATACCCTTTCAGCTTTTCTCTACACTGTGCTCAGACAATCTTTTCAATATATAAAACTGGTCATATTGCTATCTGCCTCAAACCCTCCTATTTCTTTTTGTTGTTGTGTGGTTATTTTTAATTAAAAAAAATTTTTTAAAGGTTACTTTCCATTTACAGTTATTACAAAGTATTGGCTATAGTCCCCACGTTGTACAATACATCCTTGAGCCTATCTTACAGCCAACAGTTGTACCTCCTGCTCCCCCATCCTTATATTGCCCCACCAACTAGTAACCACTAGTTTGTTCTCTATATCTTTGAGTCTGCTTCCTTTTTGTTATATTCACTAGTTTGTTGTATTTTAAATTCCACATGTAAATGATATCATACAGTATTTGTCTTTCTCTATCTTAGTTCACTTAGCATAATGTTCTCCAAGTCCATCCATGTTGCTGCAAATGGCAACATTTCATTCTTTTTTACAGCTGAGTAGTATTCCATTGTGTGTGTATATATATGTATATATATATACACCACATCTGCTGCTTTGACAGTTGTGAAGATGTCCAGCTTTTCTGCCTCCTCCTGCTTGCATAACAAAGGAAGGTCAGGATGCCCAGACTTTTTTCCCAGAGACCCCAAGTTTCCTCTACTATTCAGGGCGAGGGCTATTGCAAAAACAGACTTTTACAACTATTGAGAAGACCACTGTTGTTACCTATTGATAAGCCCAATCCTTCATTTATAAACGTGAATGTATGTAAATAAGAATGGACAATCAAGGTCATCAGACCTTGTGTTTTGAGGAAAATCAACACTTTCATGTAAAAGGAGAGTGCTGATCAAACAGAACCAACCTTGGAGGAACCCAACATAATGCAATGACAGAAAAGAACTTAAAAAGTCATAGACCAGGGACAAATTGAGATAGAGAGCAGAGAAATTCCTAGAAATTAAAACCATGGTGGTTAAAATTTAAAAATTTAACAAAAATTATAAATAATAAATTAATTTGGCTGAAGACATATCCCAAAGCATGTCACAAAATACAAAAATATAAAAATTTAAGTTATGAGAGATAGATAATAGATCAGGATTTCCAGTATCTGTCTTTCCACAGAACAACAATGGAGAGCATAAAGGAGAAAATAAAAGCCACCATTTTTATCCCTCTTCTGTCATGTGAGTATTTAAGAGCCTAAGGCAGACAACCAAATTAAGAACAGCTTGTCTGGGGCATAAAGGTGGCACAATATTTCAAGAATCAGTTTTCTGACCTAGTACAAAGTGTCAGAGGAATAATAAATATTTCTCTGAGCTGAAAAAAAGACTATAGTTTAAAAAAGCCCACTAAGTGTCACACTAATAAAGAAATAATAACAATAATAATAACTATAAATAGCCTATAAGGATTGTCAGATTTAGCAAATAAAAATACATACAATCGAGACATAGTTTTAATTCATTGTACATCTGAAATTAAATTTAACTGGGTGTGTGGTGTTTTGTCTAGCTACCCTAACTCCTAACTACATATTTAGATGAAATTGAGATGAAATATTTGAACTCCAAGAATGAAGACAATTCTAGAAATGAACAGAGAAAGGAATGGAGAGCCACAACATGCGACCACAGTGGAATGACTCTTATATTGGCATCAAGCTTCTCCTTCAAAACACAGGAGCCTAGGTTTGGAAAGATGCTAGAAAATTGAGACAAAGGTTTGGGGACCTAAAGTGCTGTACTAGCTGAAGTGTCATTTAAATGTCAGGGTGAATTGGACTTCCCTGGTGGTGCAGTGGTTAAGAATCTGCCTGCCAATGCAGGGTACACAGGTTCAAGCCCTGCTCTGGGAAGATTCCACATGCCATGGAGCAACTAAGCCTGTGCGCCACAACTATTGAACCTGCGCTCTAGAGCCTGTGAGACACAGCTACTGAAGCCCACGCGCCTAGAGCCTGTGCTCCACAACAAGAGAAGCCATTACATTGAGGAGCCTGTGCACCACAATGAAGAGTAGCCCCCACATGCAGCAACTAGAGAAAGTCCGTGTGCAGCAACGAAGACCCAACGTAGCCAATACATAAATAAATAAATTAATTAATTAAAATAAATAAATAAATGTCAGGGTGAATTAAACTAGTCTAGGAATAAAACTCAAAATTCTATGTAGGAACATTCTAATGATGAAATATTGGAAGCATTTTTATTAAAACTAAGAACTATAAAATTAAGGATATTATCACCAATAGTTTCCATTATATACATATACAAATACAAAACAAGACAATATAATAAAAAAGTGTAAATATTGCAGAGGAAGAAGTAAAGATAACACTTTTCATGGGTATGAAAGCCTAAGAAAAAAATTCAAGATAACTAATTTAAACACTACTAGAACTAATACAAGATTTTAATATGGTAATTATATATAAGAAAGACATGCAAACATTAATTGTTTTTCTATTCTAATTAGGAATTCTAATGGAATTTGAGATCTCATTAAACGTGGAAAACAATGAAGAATACTTAGAAATAAGCTTAGCAAATAATGTGTAAGAACTTTAAGAAGAAAACGCTAAAAGTGGAGTGAAGTATAAGAAAGACTTTGATACATGAAAAGATATACCATATTCTAGTGCGAAAGAGATAATTATTTTTGACACATCAGTTTTCTTCATGTTAATTTCTAAGCACATTGCATCTCAAGTCAAAATGCATCCTCTTGCAAAAAACAAGCAAACAAACTACTATAGAACTTAGAAGCCTGATTTATATATTTCTTTGGAGGAGTAAATGCATGAGAAGAGTGACAAATACTTTGAAAAAAAGAGGACACAACATTTATCAGCATCAATGCTATAAGGTTACAATAATCAGGACAATATGATGTTAGTAAAGGAGTGAACACATTGAACAATGAAATAGAATTAGGAGCTACAGAAAACCCCACGAATATATAAAATGTTATCTTAGAATAAATTTATCATTTCAAATCAATGAAGGAAATAGTGGCTACTACATTTGAGGGGAAAAGATGTAACATTTGAGGCGAAAAGAATGTTTCAAACTCAAATTGTGCAAAATAATGAATTGCAAATTGATTAAAGTTTTAAACCAAAAAGTTACAGAATCATAACATGATTATAAGAATGTCTAGGAAGAAGTTTCTATAATCTCTGAGTTGTAAAGGACTTGTTTAATGAGATGTAAAGTATAGGTATTATTAAAAAAAAAAAAACAACAACAACCAGAGGGTCACATTTTAAAGAAAGCTGCTTAGCATGGGCTAAAGTATGGGCTGTGGAGTGTTTCCTGAACTCAGACTTACTAACAACGTGTGAAACCTCTCGTATTATAGCTCAGTTTCCTTGTCTGTCATTTGGAAATATGAAAATCTTCCCCATAAGCTTGTTATGAGGATTAAATGTGTTAACATTTTCAGGGCATGTTCTAAAAGTACCTGGCACAGGACTGTTTGTTAACTAAACTTAAAAACTAAAGTTTGCATATGGGAGTAAAATCATACACAAAATAATAAAACAAGCAAAATATTGTAGATGCATAAGAGCCACATAAAAATGGCAAATGGGGACTATCATTACTTGTAAAAGCCAGTCAAAAAGCAAACTACCAAATTATGAGAAAAATAGGTGAGAAATACAAATCAAAGAAAAATGAAAGCCAAGTGGCTCAGTCTTACTGTAACGTCTAGTAATTCGGGAAAACGTGAAGCGTCTTGAAATAACCACAGCTGCAGGAAGGAAACACTTGATGCTTGAAGGAGAAGAGGGAGATCTATGTAGCCTCCCTGGTGATGTCGGGTGGGTTATGGGGTGACAATCATCCCCATCAAATGTCCTGCATGGTGGGCCTCCCGGTGGGGCCCCAGCTCCCCTTCACGTTTACACTTGAACCCCCTTGGCCTTGCAATCACTGCTTGAATAGTTCACACACCTCCTGAACGCCTGTTGCTATATCCTTTGGCTGAAATGTCTTGCTTCTGTTTCTTCATCTGGGAATATTCTCTGCATCCTTCAAGACTCAGCTCAGATGTTTTCTCTTCTGGGATATCTTCCTTAGCTTCTCAGAAGAGATGAAGTCCCCTATTTCACACACCCACTAGTTTTTGGTCTATATACTAACTATGGGTTGATCACCATCTCCTGACTTGTTTTATCATTCTGCTTACATGTCTCCCAAAAAGATTACAATCTTCCTGGGCTTCCCTGGTGGCTCAGTGGTTAAGAAACCACCTGCCAATGCGACACAGGTTCGAGCCCTGATCTGGGAAGATCCCACATGCCGCAGAGCAACTAAGCCCGTGAGCCACAACTATTGGGCCCACGTGCCACAACTACTGAAGCCCACGTGCCTAGAGCCCGTGCTCTGTAACACGAGAAGCCACTGCAATGATAAGCCCGTGTACCACAACAGAGAGTGTCCCCGGCCTGCCGCAACTAGAGAAAGCACACACAGCAGCAACAAAGACCCAACATAGGCAATAAATAAATAAATAAATAAATAAATAAATAAATAAATTCATTTAAAAAAAGATTATAATCTTCCTAAGCACCCATGACATCACCAGTTTATTTCCTTAGTTATTATTTTTCTATGAGGGACTTAATCTTTGTAAATAATGAACAACTGTTTGTTTTAAAATACTACTCTTCTATTTTCATGGATAATTACAAGTTAATTGCACAATAACGAATCCATTCTTACTTGAGACATAATCGTATAACATTTTCAAATGTTAAAGGAAAATGGGATATTTAAGCATCAATCAATGTCATTTTAAATTTCCATCTTCATGCTCTAGTGGAAAAGCCTCTTCAGAAAAAAAAGAGCTTGTCAAATGTGTGAATTTTGATGTTCCATAAATACAAGATTTGAAATAGAATGTGTTCTCCATAAATAAATAAGAATATATTTCACTGAAAAGGTAATACATATGCTACCTTTCATTTTCTTACAATATTTATTTGGGAATATTTGGCTACAACTTAAAGTGCCAGAAAAATTCTGATAATTGGAAACGCTGTCCAGCAAGTCAGAGGTGCTTATCCTTGTAGGTTACCTGTTCTATTAGCTTGTCATATTTTAAAAGGCTAATGAATTCCCTTTTGATGACCAGACTCTTTTACAACTTGTGAACTTAAATATTCAGCTGGAGGAAGGGTGAAAGCAGAGAGACAGGATGGAACTACAATAAGTTATTCCTAGCATCATCAGTTATATCAGTATTCATGGCATTGAGTCTGAGTCATCTAAATGGGTTAGAGAAGTAATTAGGACATTGACAGGAAGAAGCAATGGATGTGAGTGAACCTGTGATTATCCTGTCTTGTCTTATCAGCATGATGTTGAAAGCCAAGAAGTAACTCTTAAAACCAAATAAACCTGAGCTGCCATTGCATAAATGTAAAACCAAACCAAAACAAAATTTCTCTGTCACCCAAATTATGTGATAGATCTGAATCAATCAAAATGGTTGCATTCACCTTAAGGCTTAAGCAATTAGTAAAGTTGAGTTTATGGATAGAATAGTCAATGATTCTGGATTATTCAAAAATATTTAAGTGCACTGAGCTATTTATCTCACACTTTGGTCCAATGTTGATTTAAATACAACCCACCTCAGTTTACACCTCTACAAGAAATAAACTATAATTAAATACAGAAAATGTTCCCAGTTACAAACTAATTCATGTTTTACTAGTTTATTTCTTACATCTTAGCATTTTGCAAAGCAGACACATTTAAAAGATAATTAATGATCTAATTTTACAAGATCAATATATTATAAAAACTCTAAGAAACTTTGGAGAGCATCTAGTTTAGCCATCTTACTTTATTTTTTTAAATTTATTTTATATTGGAGCATATACTTGATTAACAATGTTGTGTTAGTTTCAGGTGTACAGCAAAGTGATTCAGTTATACGTATGCATGTATCTATTCTTTTTCAAATTCTTTTCCCATTTAGGTTATTACAGAATATTGATCGGTGTTCCCTGCGCTATATAGTAGGTCCTTATAAACAAATGGGACCTAATTAAACTCAAAAGCTTTTATACAGCAAAGGAAACCATAAACAAAATGAAAAGACAACCCACAGAATGGGAGAAAATATTTGCAAACAATGCAGCCAATAAGGTGGTCAAAATTTACAAACAGCTCAAGAGGCTCAATATCATAAAAACAAAAAACCCAATCAAAAAATGGGCAGAAGACCTAAATAGACATTTCTCCAAAGAAGACATACAGATGGCCAAGAGGCACATGAAAAGATGTTCAACATCTCATTATTAGAGAAATACAAATCAAAACTACAACGAAATATCGTCACACCAGTCACAATAGTCATCAAAAAAAAATCTACAAACAATAAATGCTGGAGAGGGTGTGAAGAAAAGGGAACCCTCCAACACTTTTGTTGGGCATGTAAATTAGTACAGCCACTATGGAGAACAGTATGGAGGTTCCTTACGAAGCTAAAAATAGAGCTAACATATGATCCAGCAACCCCACTCCTGGGCACATGTCCAGAGAAAAACATGGTTTGTCCACCTTACTTTATAAAAGAGGAATTGGAGGCCCAAGGAAGGTAAGAGATTTTCCAAAGTTTCACAGAAGTTAGTGAGAAGTAGGACAGGAGCTCAGCTCTCCTCTACCCCTGGAGGGGTAGGGGAGGGGCACTTCCCCCAGGTGACCTTACCTTCACCCAGTCTTTGCTTCACTTTCTCTAAAATGATTCTCTCCCTGAATACGTAATACTTTCTCTTTCTTACCTTCTCCTTGAAATGTTAAGCAAACAGGACTTCCCTGGTGGCACAAAGGTTAAGAATCCACCCTCCAATGCAGAGGACATGGGTTCGATCCCTGGTCTGGGAAGATCCCACAGGCTGCAGAGCAACTAAGCCCTTGCACCACAACTACTGGGCCTGAGTGCCACAACTACTGAAACTCGCATGCCTATAGCATGTGGTCCACAACAGGAGAATCCACAGCAACGAGAAGACTGCACATTGCAACAAAGAGTAGCCCCCACTCGCTGCAACTAGAGAAAGCCCGCACACAGCAACGAAGACCCGACACAGCCAATAAAAAAAAAAAAGTTAAGCAAATAAATGAGAAATTCCTTTGTATATCAACATGACCATAACTTTTTAGAATTTAGGGAGAGAGGATGTACAGTGGTATACACAGAAATTGATGATGGTAGATGGTAATTATCTCAATATTACATAGAGGAAAAATGTTTGGTTTTATGTGACATTGGACTCGCACCTTTAATCCATATTTTCTGCTGAAACAGCAGCACGCTTTGTGTCGTCTTTGATTAATCACTAAATACTTACCTTCTCTTAAATATTTTATGTCTTATTGCCCATTCTAGCAAACATTTCTTACATCTTGTATTATTTACATGACAAGGAAATATGTGAAGAATGCTGAAATTAGCCACTGAGATGAGCCCCCAAACCTGGACCCGCATCCCCACACTGTCACTTTGCAGCTGTGTGGTTTAGGCAAGTCACCTAATCTCTCTAAGCCCTGACTGCCTTCCTGAAAAAATGAGAATTCTACTTGGAAGAGTGGAAACAATGTATTTACGCTGAACCTTATTTTATGGCCATTTCTCAGGTTAAAAACATCAAATATTGACAATGTTATTTGGTTCAACTCAATATATAAAATATTTGGTACATAACAAGCATTCAATTATAGGTAATATAATTATTATAATTCTCTTTCAAGCTAGTTTTTGCTATTTCACTCATTAGAAAGCCAGCTTTGTACCAAGTCATCTCGTTCATATTTATGTAGTGGCTACGTAATCCTCAGACTGCCAATATCCAAATTCTACTCCCTGGGGTGAGTTATTTTGGAATCCTTGCAAAGCTTTGCTTAGCAACTCTGTGGCAGAGGAAGTATCTTAAAGGGAATCATTCTTTTTTTTTTTTCTTTTCTTAAGTGGAAAACTTCACATTTATTTCATTGTTCTTTTATAAAATCTCTTAGATTTTAATATTAATAGGCAAAATTAAAAAAATTTTTTATCATGAATCAGGTGTGGTGCTAAGAATGTCATGTATTCTCAACAATGCAATAATACTGTCCCGCTTGGAAAATGAAGAACTGAAGTACAGGGTGACTTGCCCAAGATCACAGAGCTACTAAAGGTCAAGCTAGAATCGGACCCTAGGCAATCTGATGTTTGAGCTCTGTATGCTCTTTTGCTTAACACTAGATATCACACAGCTTTAAACATAGGAGTCATTTAGTAATGAGAAATAATATCATACATTATTGAGAATGGGGTAGAGATACAGACTCCAGGAAAAACACTCTGGCACCATGATGGTGGAGAATCACATACTCTTATTTCTCTTTCTTCATTCCCACCTGGCCCAGGCAATAAAATAACAACCTGTCCACAAGTTAAACCTCATAGGTTTCTGAGTCATCTCTCTAGGACCACAGTGTTTGGTCCTTACTGCCAATCAGGCACTAATTGTACTATATTGTATATTTTAATGTCAACCATCTTACTTTGTTTTGTGAACTTCTTTCCTTCCTTCTCCCCGCCCCCCACTCCCACCTCTTCACCATTCTCTCCCCCCTCTCTCTCTTTCTTTTTAAAAAGCACTTTCTTGACCTCCTACCAGATTCTAGCCAGCAAGCTAGAGACACAGAACCCAGAAGGAAATACAGGAAAATAAATCAATTGAGTGAAAGACCATAAGTACTACGAAGTACTACAAAGACATATGCAAGATAGGGGTGTAAAGGGTCTGGTGGTTCTATTTAAGAAGTTATTTTTTAGAGAAGGATTTAAAGATAAAAGGATATGATTCTGGAATTTGCTTTAACATACTCTAGTAATAATATCTAGACAAAAAAGGGATAGATAAAAGAAACAACAATGGCAGCATTTTGATAATTGCCAGAACTGGGTGTTTAATACATGGGCATTACTATATTATTATCCTTGATTTTGCATATATTTGAAATTTACCATTAAAATGTTTAAAAAGTGTATCATCAACATATTTATTGAATATTTATCATGTGGCAGGTACCAAGTGCTTTTCCTGTGCAAACTCATTCAACTCTCACAACTACTTTGCGAGGTAGAAATTAGTATTTCACCTATTTTACAAGTGAGAAAACTGACACAGAGCGGTTAGTAAGTTGCCTCAATCCACAGAACTAGCGCGTGACGAAGCTGGGCGGTCTGACGCTAGAATTTACTCATTTAAACACTATGTTATATCATCTCTAAGTACAGGATAATTATTATAACCTATTGTATAATCATAGTCATTTACTATTTTTAGGCATTATGTTAAATACATACAGTAATTCATTCAATCCCTGCAAAAATATGAAGACTTAAGTCTTAAGGATCTTTTTCATGGTGGCATGGGCGGGTCAGGAAACAAGGTAAGATGGGAAGGAAGTGATGCCTGAGCTGAGTTTCTAAAACTGAAAGGCTCCCTCCCAGGATGAAAAGGATGTGATGCCATTCCAGGCAGTGGATGAATCCTAAGCAGATGCACAGAGACATGATGATTCAGACAGTGGTAGTCGCAGTGGAGGAGAAATAGGTGTGAAGTGGCTGGTACAAGAGTTGGGCAAGGTTGGCTAATCAGGCAGAACTGCTGTCTGGAGGCACTCATGACGTGGTAAGAAATTTGGGCACTGCTCCAAGAGTTATGAAAGAGCCACCACCAGGTTATAAGCAGAAAAGTGACAGTATCAGACCTGAATTTTAAAAAATCAACTAGGGAGCCCTGGAGAGTGCGAAGTAGAAGGGGCAATGTCCAATATACAACTGACACAATTGGTTTGCTGAGTGGACGCTTTGATACACATTTATTAATCTTGATAAATTCTGTGCAATGTTGGATTACTTCTTTTCTCGCTGAACACGAAAACAGAAACAAAACCAAAACAAACCACATTAGCTTTCACTTTTTCTTGTGCCCTCATGCACATGGTGCCCAAGTGAATGATATGCTCTCAAAGGGCATTAAATAAATGTGGTGCACCAAGTAATTTTCTTGCCATAGTCTGTTTATCAATTAGGAAAAAAATTCCTGTAGTCAAACTCCGAGATCACCACTCTTTATCCTGTGGCTTGGATACATTTCTCACATGTAATGTAAATACTTATTGCCAGGGAGCTTGAAAAAGGAGGGAAGCACTCTGCATTGCTTCATCCTCTGGCATGTACTTTTTTCCAACATTTTTATAGATGCTATTTTTAATGGGGAGCTTTATGGCTACATTGACCTTTCTCCAAAACTCCCGAGTCTGAAAAATTAGATCGCATCAATTAGTCCCCCTCTTATCATTATGGGAGCATCTTAAAATGATAAATGAACTAGTGGGCACAAATGAAGGCAAAGGAGGCTTTTCTCGATGAGAACATGAGTATCTGCTAAAAATCATAGCCCAGCTGTGCCTTTTTGGCTGTGCCTCAGACTCACCTTCGTTCTTTCAAAATTGCATCTATTTTGATCTTTGGTGCACTCTAACTTGTAAGTCTAACTGGTTTAATGTGCATTAGTAATGCTCTAAATTTTGCATTGTAGAAAATGTGTCATCTGCCATCCAAGATCTTACTCCTGAAGCTTTCGAAAGTATCACAACTTTCTACTTTTATTACAATATTGTGTGTGTCTCTGTGTGTGTGTGTGTGTGTATGTGTGTGTATAGTGTGACTGGTCCCTACAATCACTTTGCTGATGGTCCTTTAAGGAAGACCAACCATATCGATAACTCAGGAAGCTCAAAATCCAAGCCAGAAGAGAAGAAAATAACAACAACAGCAGGAATTTAGTTAGGTGGTTTATTTGTTCAACAGACATTTTTTTAAGTCCATCTCTGTGCTAGGTCCCAGCATACAGCCATGAATACAATGAAAATGATGGAGTTTATGGAGAAATTATTCTATATGAGTAATTAATCTGTGCTCTAGTATGAAGAGCTTGGAATGATTACTCATGTTCACACTGCAGTGAATACAGGAACCTTCTTTGTTTAATCTCTTTGCCTGTGCTACTCAGAGTCCTTGTCCATAACGAGGTCCACGAGCTTGTACTTGAATGGAAATCAACATACTGTTGCCTTCATTGAAAAAGTCTTGCTAAGAAAAAAATAGTAGCTGAAATTGAGTGTGCCTAGTGACATGGGGAATTTGTATTCTGGCACAAGCTCTTGATGTCATCCTGCACGTTCTACCGAGGTCCTTATCTGGCTGCAGACTAGTAAGAAACAATTCTCAGGTGGGCATCCAATCTTCTGACCTCAATGTGGATGGCGTTGCTCTGGACTATGTTCCTGCCTTGTTGACCATCATCAACTATGAACTCATTCCACAGAGGCTGTGATTTGAGTGCATGCTTAAGATAGACGACATCCTGATGTGAAAGGCCCCAAAGAATCCCAGTTCAGAGTAGATTTTGGAGGCAGCACAGACACAAAAGACAATTTCAGAACAGACCAACATTCCTGTCCTTCAATTACATTCCTTTCATCACTCTGGTTAAGACTCTACCATCAGCTCCTTTGTGAGAAGGAATTGGAGTGTGATCAATACGTACTATGTACTCGTTAGAGTAGCTTCTCAAACACAATGTGTGTACAAATCTCCTGGACTCCTTGTTAAAAATTCGATTTTAATTTAGTCAGCCTGGGCAGGCCTTAGTTTCTACAGTTTTAACAAGCTTCCAGGCAATTCCAGTGCTGCTGGACAGTGGGTCACATTGAGTCATGAGGCTTTGTGTTCTTGGTATTTATAGTTCATTGCATATATTATTATAGCAAATTGGGTTCCGTCATTTTCAATATATTCTTTTGCTGTTTTAATGAAGATATGGATTAAAGATCCTCTATCTAACTTTTATATTCAGGGTTATTTAAAACTTGTAAGTAATATGTGTAGAATTCACTCATGTTTCTCTTGATATCTATATTTGCACAGGTATTATTAATTAATTTTTTTTAACCTTGTGCTAGGTTCCTTTGCATATAGTTGGACTGTGTAGGAATAAATGACCTGACCATTCCCATAAATTTGTTCAGACAGTTCCACAAAGCACCTGAGTCTAGAGTCCCACAGCTCTTGGAAGGTACAGATAGGGATACAATAAATAAGAAACAGAGAATCTTTCAACTATAGCCAATCTGTATAAGTATGTATAGACAGAAAATTAATATAAAATTTATATCCCAGCCACTTTTCCACTTCTCCTTATGTGGTATATTGACTTCCTATTACTATTTGTCTCTGGCCAACCACTGACACAAGCAAAAATTCATAAAGGTAATGAAGAGAAAGCCAGAGAACACAAGTGTTACTGTTTATAACTTAGAGAAAATACTGTCCAGTTCCACTTAGTCACAGAGACGAACATGTGGGTTGCCAAGAAGAGAGAAAGTGGTAAAATCACGGCCAGGATATAAAGAAACTGCTCACTTCTTAACAGAGGGCTGTCAATAAAGAGTCTGGGAAACTGGATTAACAGAGAGGAGCTGAGATTTAGCTTGACCATTAATCATGGCAAGTGGGAAATGTCAAGGACGCTTGAGACTCATGACTCATCCATTCATTCATCCTGACAAGGACGTGGCATTGGCAAAGCTTCCAAAGTCTTGAGTCTGGGCCTTTTAGCACTGCTCAATAAAATGTGTCTGGGGAATATGAGCTAAGACAATGTACAGATGCAGGAAATACAAAGATGAATAAGAAATAGTCCCTGGCCTCAAGTGGTGCACTGCTTATGGGACTGGTGGAAAAACAAATTAGAGATTAAAATATATGATAAATGCTACTTGTCCTATGTCTGAGTCATATAATCCTTGAACTTAAATAGGAGATGTTATTGGGATTCTAATTATAATAAAGCTCTTTATATCATATGATTGATACTTGATATAATTTTCTTTTTCTGTAGCAAAAAGGAAATTTCTGCTGTCTTCTTCATGACAACCTTTTAATAATTGAGGCTGGCTATCATAATTATATTTAGATACTTCTTCAAACTGAACACTCATTTCCTTTTCCACAGAATAATAGAAAGACATATAGTTAATTCTTAGTACATTATTCTACTTATACAATCAATAGAAGGTATCATACATTCATTTCATCTGACAAAAACCCTGGTTTATAGAAGAGAAAGTGGAGAGAAAGAAGAAGGAAACACTCGGGACGATTGGAAACAGCAAATTTCTCTTACCTTTTTCTTGGCAAGCTGGTGATTACCTGGGAGACGGCAAAGAGGCCATTTAGGGCATTTTGCCTGTGGGCAGCTAGATGGGTCAGTAAGGAAAACAATTTAGGTTATTTATGGATTTTCCAAAATCTGAGAGTTTTCCTGTGAAGTAGGCATGGCAGCTGTCTCTGTATCCTGTCTCTGTTCTTTCTTAGCCTCTCCACCTGAGCTATGCCAGCTTGTCACTGTTTTTCTTATTAGTATTTCTCATGAACGAAATGCCTGCGAGATTCTGCACCATCTTGGTGGAGTTAGCTTTTGAGCTTGTTTTTGAAGAAACTAATGGGCAGTAATGGCCTCACACTCTCCATGGTAACATTATAGGCTTAAAAAATAATTGGATAGATTTAGACCAATTTAACATAGAAAATCAAGTACAGATTCAGGGATGGTACTTTTCTAAATGGCTGTATTAGATGACTAAATTTCCTTTTTCAAGAAAAAATAATCACATCCATTTCCTCCTTTTTTTTGCTTTTAAAAATAAAAGGTTAGTTGACACTTTCTTGCTTCTCTTACAGGTGTTCAGATAATTGAGTTTCTGGTCAAGGTAATGGTGAGGACAAGAAGTCCTCCTAAAAGGTAATTTGTGATTATGATAGAAGCAGCAAAATAATTAAAATTTGAAAAAAATGCTGTCAAAAGTATGAATCAGACCATTAGAAGGCTACTTCACAGAAAGGGCACATCTCCAACAGAATAAGCGTAAGTGCTCAGTTTACTAGGATAAAAGAAAATAGTTTATTTCAGAGGATGAGTTAAAACAAGAGAAAAAGAAGAAGAAAAGAAAAGATGTTTTGTACCAGTGCATCTAGCTAGATTCTCTTTTTTCCAAATTTTGATTTTGTATTAGAGTACCGTTGATTAACAGTGTTGTTAGTTTCAGGTGTATAGCAAAGTGATTCAGTTACACATATACAAGTATCTATTCTTTTTCAAATTCTTTTCCCATTTAGGTTGTTAAAGAATATTGAGCAGAGTTCCCTGTGCTATACAGTAAGTCTGTTAGTTATCTATTTTATTTTATTTTAAATTTTTTGTGTGTGTGGTGTTGTCTTACATTCTATTTTTTTCATCTTTATTGGAGTGTAATTGCTTTACAATGCTGTGTTTTTTCTGCTGTACAGCAAAGTGAATCAGCTATATGTATACATATATCCCCATATCCCCTCCCTCTTGAGCCTCCCTCCCACCATCTCTGTCCTACCTCTCTAGGCCATCACAAAGCATCGAGCTGATCTCCTTGTGCTCTGCAGTAGCTTCCCACTAGCTATCTATTTTACATTTGGTTGTGTATATATTTATCTATTTCAAATATAGCAGTGTACACAGGTCAATCCCAAACTCCCAGTCTCTCTCTCCCCACCATCCTTCCCCCTGGTAACCACAAGTTCATTCCCTGAGTCTGCGAGTCTGTTTCTGTTTTGTAAATAAGTTCATTTGTATCATTTTTTTTAAGATTCTGCATATAAGCAATGTCATATATTTGTCTTTCTCTGTCTGACTTACTTCACTTAGTATGATAATCTCTAGGTCCATCCATGTTGCTGCATATAGCATTATTTCATTCTTTTTAATGGCTCTAGATAGATTCTGATCAAGTAACAAACATTGCCTGCTAGACAGGAGACCCTGTGTTGGGGGTTTGCATGCTTCTAGAATGCTTCCTTAACTCAACACATGGCCTGCAGAACAGCACTGTTTATATCATTTGGGAGCTTGTGATAAATGTATCTAAATCTGCATTTTAGTAAGATTCCTAAATCTTATGAATATCATTCATATGTAAAGTGTGAGGCATGACCTCTAATGCAAATAGGAGATCAACAGTTCCTAAACGGGTGTCAGGATTTGTTCAGTTACTTCTGGGAATTGGTATTTTAACAAGGGACTCAGGAGAGTCTTATGATTAGACAAGTCTGGTAAGCTTTGAACTAGATAAATAACTGTACAAAAGCCGATGGGGTAAAGATCAATTTTTTTCTTCTAATTACTTTGCAATTTATGTTTTGTACGAGGGTCAGTCAAAAATTATCCATACTCTGGCTGTAGAATTTATTTTAATTAACTTTTAGAAAAGACAAATACATCATTTTTCGACATAATCTCCTTGCTTTTTGATACAGTTTGTCCATCTGTCAACAAGCTTTCGTATTCCCTCGTTGAAACATGTTTTAGGCTGAGCTGCAAGCTACGAATGCACCACTGTCTTCACTTCATCAGAAGTGAATCTTCGTCCTTGAAGGGCTCCTTTCAGGGGACCAAACAGGTGAAAGTCAGGTGGAGGAAGATCAGGACTATAGGGAGGATGCTTTAACACCTCAAAACGAGGTTTTTGCAGAGTGTGGACACTGTGAGCAGAAGTGTGTGGACGTACACACCCTCAGACCACAAAAAAAACGAGTCACTGCACGCTACTCTTCTTTCGTGCAAATCACAAGTGGGTCATCGTTTTTGCTTGCACTGCATTTACAAATAAACTGATGTAAAATGTCCACACCTGCACAGCAGTGACTGGGGAGACAGTAGCCTTGAATGGAAAATGCTGATAAGACAGTGCGGCCAACAAAAGTTTTAATATAACCGGAGTGCAGATAATTTCTGACTCACCCTCATACTTGTTGGATAAATGGGAATATTTATTTAGCATAGTGACACTTAAACGTCAATTTTCAACATGTTACTTGATGCCACATCAGCTGTTTTAAACCTTCTCTTTAGCTATGGAGCACTTTGCTCAAATGAAATATTTTTCCCACTTAAAAAAATATTTTAAACATTTAAAATCTTTTAAAACCCCTATTAATTTAAAAAAAGTGTGATTTTTAAAATTGATCACTCTAATTTTAGTCTAAGCATAGAGTCATCCACTACAAAATTCACACCTAATTATTCATTGTAATGAGAACATCTATTCTTTGGCCTGTATTTTTCTATACGTACAGAAAGGGAGATTTTGTTTTGTTTTGTTTTGGCTTAAAACAACACACTTTTACTGTCTTATAGTTCTGGAGGTCAGAGTTTAACTTAATTTCATTGGGCCAGCATCAAGGTGTTCGCAGGGCCATGATCCTTCTGGAGGTTCTAGAGCAGTAGTCCCCAACCTTTTTGGCAACAGGGACCAGTTTCATGGAAGACAATTTTCCCACAGACGGGAGAAAGGGTTGGTTTCAGGATGACTCGAGCACATCACATTTATTGTGCACTTTATTTCTATTATTATTACATTGTAATATATAATGAAATAATTACACAAATCACCATAATGTGTAATTAGTGGGAACCCTGAGCTTATTTTCCTGCAACTAGATGGTCCCATCTAGGGGTGATGGGACCGCCTCAGTTCCACCTCAGATTATCAGGCATTAGATTCTCATAAGGAGCGTGCAACCTAGGTCCCTTGCACGTGCAGTTCACAGTAGGGTTCCCGCTCCTATGACAATCTAATGCCGCTGCTGATCTGACAGGAGGTGGAGCTCAGGAGGTGATGTGAGCGATGAGGAGCAGCTGTAAACGTAGATGAAGCTTCGCTCACTCGCCCACCACGCACCTCCTCCCACGCAGCCTGGCTGGGGACCCCTGCTCTAGGAACACTTGTTTCTTTGCCTTTTCCAGCTTCTAGAGCTTCAGTGCATGTATCCCCAGATGGAGGCCCCTTCCTCCATCTTCAAAGCCAGCAGCATAGTATGTTGCCTCAGCTGTTGCATTGTCTTCTTCTTTTGTTCTGCAGTCAGATGTCTCTGTCTCCTTCTTATAAGGACACTATTATTGTAAAAGGATGTAACTCAGGAACAGTCAGATGGAAAAGATGCAGAGAGCGAGGTATGCAGAAGGGGTGTGGAGCCTTTGTGCCCTAAGAGTGACTTTCTCCCCAAACTTCCATGTGCTTACCAACCTGGAGGTTCCACTTAAGGTGTTTTATAAAATGTAATACTGTTTCCAGTAATTAATGGTGAGCACTTGAAGGTAGATCTTTCAGGAGAATATAAAAATGATCGAACATACATTTATAAAAAGATACAAAATAAACACTATTCAAAACAATTACTTAGATTTGTTTATTAAGCTGCTTTCCTATAATGACTCAACTAGTTATAAATAGGATGACAAAAAAAAATAGAAGTTCCAGGAATTCTAATTAAAGGTTTTCTTCATCCCCAGAGCAGTAGCAGCTAAACTTATATCCTAACAAACAGATAAAAAACCCAAAAAACCATTTTGGGCAATTTACCCAATGACCCCATGATAGCCTTTCATAGTTAAAACATTTTATCTTGTGGCATTTTGAAGGCCAGATTTTAGAACTGTTAATAAAAATGACTTACTTCTCTTGAAATGTATATAAAATGTTGTAGATGACATTGTACCTTGGTTTAAGGACATACAAAATATTGAAAAAAATCTAATTTCTAAAAATTGGTTTTCAAAAGGAACAGTATCCCTTAGGGCAGGAAATAATAACACTGTGTATCTTAAAATAGTTTAAGGGATCTTTCAATGTTATTCTCACCAGAAAATCTGGCATTTCCAGATTAAAGATTCACAGTTTCAGCCATATGTGAGTGACCCCAAAGATGTATTGCAATTTTGCTGACACATAGGAGGTCTGAGCCCGGTGAGTGAAGACAATAAACATGGTAGTAACTGGTCTTGGCAGAATATGCCACATGTCCCTCTCATGGAGGATTGATGATTCTTTCTTTTTTTATTCAGTGATAATTATTTAGATTGTTTTTAGACTGCTTGAAGCATGCAGCTTGGCCAATAAAACTGATTTTCCCACAAATTGTGAGAGGACTAGGTTAAACAGAATAACATGACCCCAAATCATGTTGTGTTTGTGCTAAATCATTGTCTATGTGAGGATTAAGCTCTTAAAAAAAATGGAATAACAGGAAAATCACTTTCCAAGTAGATTGTATTCTGATTGCCTAATTTAAACATCATGGTAGTATTTAGAGTGGTCCTTAAGACTCTCTATCTTAAATCTCAACAGTGTCCATTATACCCCAATATAAAATAAAAATTAAATTTTAAAAAAAGCGTCCACCAAGCTCTTAGGTCAGGGTTGAATGTGGTCAAGTGTCATGTTCAGACTTTAGACTGGTAGTGAGTTACACGTATTAGAACATTCTGTATCAATACACAGGCACTGTTGATTACGTTGAGATCCTAGGACCCCACTACTTTGCTCTCAGCTTCTCCACAGATATTCTCAGCTCTTCTGTTTCCTTTCCTAAGGTAAGACATATACCCAAAAGAAGAAAGAAAAGTAGAATATTTTAAAAAGTTAAAAATAGGACTGCTTCCTCTCAAGCAAACCAGCTGGATCACCAGGAAAAAGCCCTGCACATAACTATTTTATTTTTACAGGAAATAAAACTTACATTTTACATGTAGCCAATGGAAGCAAATATTCAGAAAACTTTAGGCAAATAACTAACTTGGACCATATATAGTTATCTGAATATACCAATTAGGAGGTGATGGGATTAAAGATTTGAATAATTGCTTTAATTGACTCTGGAAAAAAAGATACAATCTAAGTTACCAATGTCCTTCTTACTTTAAGTAATTTTTTAAATTACTGAGTGACCTAAAGGGCATTCATTACCTTTAAGATGCAGTTCAAATATCATTTTTTGTAATCATCAACTTCACATTTCTCGTAGCAGTTTACTTCCTCAGACTTTAATTTAGTGAGCTAACATTTCCTCATTACCAAAAATATGGCATAATTGTCCATGTAATTCCTTTAGGAAGTTAATTGCATAGCATCCTGACCTCAGCTTGGAAAATTAGCTGTCAGGGACACATAATTTCTTCGTGCCGAGACTTAAACCACTATCCTTCCAATTTTACTGTCAAATATGAGAAGCTATATTAGATGTGGAAATCAATAATAAATCACTCCTTCAATAAGGAACCTGTGGTTTCCCGATCACGAACAATCCTAAATTTCACTCCCCTGACTACAGTATTCTCTATCACGGTGCTTACATTTCTATTAGGATGCAATAATATTTTTATGATTGGTAGGACTTCCCATTAGCTGATGGTGACAAGCAGATCTGAATCTAATTTATAGACTAAACTATTTACATAGAAGAACTTAAGTTTATCTTTGCAATTTTACCTGGAAATTATTAATGAAATCCATCTTCACCAGAAGTATATGTAGCTTAATTAATATAGAATATGTAGGGTTATATTTAACTTCCACTTGATTTTCTAGCTTGTTTTTTGCTTCTTTCATGCTCAATTCTTTTTCTCTTGGTAAAAAGAATCTAAAAATACCTGTCCTTACAAGTTACAAAGAAGTGACTTACACAGAATCACTTTTGTATGTTTGAGTCATGAAAACACATTGACTATTTACAGAAAATCCATAAACCTATATGATATAAATAGTAAATAATAAATAATACATATTATTATGTGGATAATATTATTTCAGTTTAATTAATAGACACTGATACCTGATGTTTACATTGGAAATGAAAGTAAGCAAGCATAGTTACCTTAAAGAATCTCTAATAATGCAATGTTATTTATGAACCTCCCCTGTTACTATTTCAGAAACATCAGCATTACCCTTCCTCCCCCATCACCCCACCCTGGCACCACTGCACCATCCACTTCTGCCCCAGCAAACCCCTTGCCTTGCCCCCGGGATATCCCATCAGCCAGGCCTTCACACTCATTGTACCCAGTACCTGGCCTTCTTCCTTTCTTCCCTTTCCCAGATTCATCCTTCTCACACCCTCCCAGAGTCGGTCCCTTTCATAGCTTTCCCAGCTCTCTGATTTTCCCTCAAACACTAGCCCAGCTCACAACCATCAGATATTATTTGCTACCCCTCAAATAATAATCAAATGCTAAATAATCACAATGCCAAATTTGGTTGTCATTCTCTAAGTCCACAACTTCCATACAAATAGAATACAACAGGAGCCACCATATTGAATGCATATTCATTCAAAAATACTCTGAGTCATCAGGAAGAAAAAGAACTCCAAAATTAGGTTAGGATACTGCTATGGTGGCTTATTAAGAAAATGAATGAGAGAAACTCGATTCAAATTCAAGACCATCGATCTTTGCATACTTTGTTCTTTCCCTCTGCCACACTGCTTTTCAATGGTAATGTATTCAACAATATTCCTATTGATATAATTATGCACCTGTGAGGGAAAGAAAAAGGGTCTTGGATGTTAACTGTTTTGTGCCAATTCTGATCAACATTTGCTCTCACATCAAAGACCAAAAATCCTGTTGCCTTTAGGGAACTGTTTTCCTTATGTATGTTTCACTGCTTTGATACTTTTGTTGTCATTTTCATGCCATCTTTTATTTCTTTTTCCTACATCTGTAAATCTTTTTCCCCATTCTTTTTTTTTTCTATCTGTCTGTCTCTTTTTTTCCATTATCCTTTAACCAGTAACTCTTCAGTATACCTTAATCAGGCAGGCATCATTACCGTAAGGCTCTCTTCTACTACATTTCCTCAGCTTGTTGAGTCTAGTGGTCCCAACGCTGAGAGTAAGAGGGCGAGGAACAGCATGTTATAAGCTGATGGAAGGATACTTCCCATGCGTTGTTACTATAGTAAACATTACTTTTACATTCTTGCCTACCACTTATAAGAAGTATTGATGTTGCATTGACAAATGAAAGCAAGCACTTTTAGCTTGTGCTGTTTCCCAGCTCTAAGTGTCAGAGAAAAAGTCCTGCATGTTTCTCAGCAGAGGCAACCAACACGCCATGGATCTATGTAAATTGGCAATACCTCTGGGCCCTTTCTTGTCAGACCCCTTACAGTTGGAACATCTTGGGGAAAGTAGTTTGGCACAGTGAGAGACAAGGCCAGGCTTTGAAATCAGCTGCAGTTTTGACACACTTGTGATATTTACCGGCTGACTTCCACCAGATCCTTTTTTTCCTTCAGTAGATTCTGAGGACTGTTTGATTTAGACCATCAAAGTGAGTTATTATTATAAAATCCTATTTAAAAAGAATAACTTTAAGAGGTTAATATAGAAATCCCATTTATTTATGAAAGTAAGAAACTGGAAATATAATTTAATTATCCTCAACTTTTATTGAGAGTCAGCTAGTCACCTGGCATTCTGTTAGGTGGGTCCTAGAGATACAAAGTGGTATTATTTATAGTCTGTTATCTCTTGAGGTTTACAATCTATCTGGGAAGACTGGACAAACAGATGAAAAAGACAACTGTAAGCACAAAGTAGCAGATGCCAAAAGACATATGACAAATACAGAGAAGTGTTTAGAATAGGTAATGATCACAAAGGGTCAGATTTTCAGGGAAGATTTTCTGAAGGGAATTCAACCTTGAAGAAAACGTAGACTTAATATATTATAAATAATAGCAAGTGCCATTTATTGGATCCTTGTGTGTCGAATTTAGTTCTTTATAAATATCTAATGCCCCTGACAACTCAAGCAGATTGATATTAGCATTGCCATTTTGCAGGTTAAAAAATAAAACTGGGGCTAAGGGAAAGTACAGTATGCTATGTCACCTTTAAAGTGGAAAATAAGGTGCATTTTCTTTTATTTTCACACCTCAGAGATAACATTTGTGAAAATAATCTACACAGGAAATTTGACTTTCATCAAACTTAAAAAACTTTTCCAAATAACCTAAAGAAAAAATGGAACCTCACATGACTGATCTACTCTCCAAAACTGAGGTTATTTTTATCAAACATAGGGTGTCACTGATCTTACTCGGGGAGAGATACTTGATAATACAGCCTTCATAGAGTATTAAAGTAAAAATGACCAAATGTATCTCTGTTTTTGTACGATGGAATAATGAAAGAAAGAACAGTGATGATCCTAGCAGAGACCAACAATGATTAACATCATTAAAAACACCCCCCCACCGCAACATAGAGAAACATTCAGGCATATCCAAAGGCGGTAAATATTCAGATGGTTAATATAAAATACGTATTCTTTCTTGGAAAAATAGTATATCAATCCTAGAGGCCAAAATTAAATAATGATAAGGGATAATACTTAAGAAAATAGCCTTGAGCTAGAGTCTGGGATTTTAAGGAAATCAAATCAGCCCTTTCGATCAAACCCCCCCTCCCATCCCACACCATCCGTGCCTATTTCTCATCATTTAATTTCCTTATCTTGAAGGAGCAGTCAACTTTGAAATTGCTAGGAAGGCAAACTGAATGAGCCTGATAAATAAATAGATGGTTTCAAGTCTCCTACACAAAGATCACAGAAAATTTTGAAGGAATCTATATGCTTTTCCTTCTTAGTTTTCATTTTCTCCTCATTTTTGAAATCCTATGAGGTCTAATTTTCATAGCTGATGAATGTAACAAAGAGAAAGAGAAAGTAAAAATGTCTGGGGCTATTGCAAGAGAAAAGTTAGGAATCCCAGCTGTAATTACAGGATTGGAAGTTGGTTATGGGTTGTAGTACAGAAGCTTATTATTCCTACAATATGCATATAGTTTTTGTTCTCTTGTTGCTGTGTTGGCACTCTAAGTAGACAGTAAGCTACCTGAAGAGGAGAAACGCATCTTCTACTTTTTCTGTTTCCCTCACAGAATCCAGAATTGCCCAAAGACTGATATTTTTGAGTGCCTTTAAAATTTAGCACAGTACTAAATTCCAGGGATTCGATCAATACTTTCAGATTTGGTGATCAAGTGAATTGAGAAAAGAAGCTGGTATTTTTGTGTTTATGTACAAAATGAGTTTCCATGAGCCTTTAAATAAATCCAATTGTGAATAGAAGCCACACTAGGATCTAGACTGGCATTTGTTCTTAGATTTTTCTAAATAATGCTGAATCCAAAAAAGCACTAGATTGCAGGTCCAAATATAATTTTACCCGTAACTCAGAGATGAAGCTTATCTTAAGGTAAATAATGAGGGGAATAGAGCCCTGAAGTAGGTAGAGGAACAGTGGTATTCCTATTTCTGTGATCCAAAGCTCAGGAAAATCACTCAGATTGTGACCAAATTAAATAGTGCAAATAACAAATGGCTGTAAAATCCTTTATATACCAAAACCACTGACTAGTTCCTTTGTTTTAGTTTATTTTTTAATCAAGATAATACCAGTTAGTCTCTAAGTCCATAGCATTTTAGTGACTAGTAAAGAAAAAATCAAAAAAAGCAAAATATTGTGCTATGTCACTTTAGGGTGGCACAAAATTATTCTCTTGGTATTATTTGTTAGTCCTTATCCTGACATGTCAAATGCAAACTGAGAGTCAGAAAATTAACAAAACATTATAATAATTCTTCCTGAGCTTCATCATTTATGTGACATTGTATACACTCTCTATTAGCACAATTATATCAGGACACAGCATTTATTTTTTTACTGTGACCTGGTTTCAAACCCTTGAGGAGACAGTCATTACTAAACTTAATCTAAGACCATGTCATTATTACCTTTGTTTAACCAAGCAAGTTCACTAGAGGAAAAATGCATATGAAGTAGCTTAATCAGAAAATGAGCAAACAAAAGGCTGTATGTAATACTAAAAAAAGATTAAAAGTTGGTATCTAAATCACTTTCAACAGTGACACTATTTCAAGGTAGACAGTGTACATAGGACTGTGAAGAGAATCGATGCTGATCAAAGCATGCTCCTGGACTAAAGTTTCAGGGTTCATGATTGATTTGGCTGCTCCAGAAACATGAATTTCATTTGATGTTTCATGGTTCTTTATATCTTTTGTGGGCTTACAGAAACCACTTCACTGCCATATATCCTTACATGTTTTGTGTAGTTTCTTTCAACAATACCCACGTGCAATGACTGCATACACAGTGGCCAGCAGAAGATGGATTGTGTACATAATTTTGATAATTACAAATCAGGCCATCCTCTGAGTTAGAAATAGTGAGTTATGGTTACAAGAATAGCATAATGGACTCAGGTGACTCCTGAATTCTGGTTTCAATGCTGCTACTACCTTCTTATCCTACAGCAGGCAAAAGACAACTTACTTGAACCACCGATTAAAATAAAAATAATTAAATGACACAAAGAAAAATTAATTTTCTGACTTTAATATCTTAATCTGAAATGCAATTTCTTTTAGCAACTATATAGAAATATTTGGAATTTGAACTTGATCCCTCAATGAGGTATCTTATTCACATCCTTTTCCATTTTTTTTCACTGTATCTTATATCTTGCTTGTTTGGTTCTGCTCCATTGGTCAGACTGCGTCGTTCCATTACTCTTGGTAAAATGAAGCAGTTTATGATTAACTCATCTTCTAGTATGAAAAAAGCTTGTGGCTCAAGATATATTATTTAGAATAATGATAAAAAATTGACTTCCAATAATTAAAAATGAGAAACAGTCACTTCAGAATAATTGCTTCTCTTAAAGAGCAATCCTCTGTAGAGTCAAATGAAAATAAGGATAATCTTGGGTAATGGTTCCCATTTTTTTCCCCAAGAAGAATACCATTGATTTTCTTCTCCCCATGTGGATTCTATATCATCAAACATTTTTGTCTACCTTTTAGGTAATTAGGAAATAATTAACTTTTGAAGTTTGTGTTAGCCAAAGATATATAGGACTATAAATTAGAAGGTCTGATTAGGATAAGATACCACTGCTACCATGCTGAGGTGATTAAAAAGAAGCTAGCCCAAAGTTTGGAAATACAAAGTTTCAGTTGGCCCTCAGGGTCTTCATGCAGGCAAATGAACAATTTCCACTGGAAACACCAGAAGAGCTTGAGATTCCCTGGATTTATTTATTTATTTATTTACTTACTTATTGAAGTCTAGTGGATTAACAATGCTGTGTTAGTTTCAGACTATATATATATATATATATATATATATATATATATATATATATCTGTATAAGTAAATCACTTTGCTGTATACCTTTTTCAGATTCTTTTGCATTATAGGTTATTACAAGATAGTGAATATAGTTCCCTGTGCTATACAGTAGGTGCTTGTTGGTTACCTATTTTATATATAGTAGTGTGTAAATGTTAATCCCAAATTCCTAATTTATGGCCCCTGGAGCCCTAGATCTTTTACTAGATGGCATCATGATATATGCATGTGAATGTGACAATAAGGCAATCAGACTTACTTCTTCCCTTAAGCATATGCAAAGAAATGTAGATTTCGCTCACTGTCTGCTGTCGAACATTGGGACATATTTCGTCTCCAAATGTGCAGAAGTCAGCTGACATGGAGAATGGAAAGAGTATGAATTTTGAGTTAGAGAGTTCTTATTAAACATGAGTCATTTGTAAATTTTTCTTTTTTTATACATATACATGTATCTATTCTTTTTCAACTCTTTTCCCAATTGGGCTGTTACAGAATATTGAGCAGAGTTCCCTGTGCTATACAATAGGTCCTTGTTGGTTATCCATTTTAAATACAGCAGTGTGTACCTGTCAACCCCAAACTCCCTATCTCTCTGGTAACAAGTTCATTCTCTTTTTTTCTCTTAGTCTCAGTTTATTTACCTGTGAAATATGATTAATAACATCCACCTGAAAAACATTGACAATTTTCATATCGAAAAAGTATTGAGTACAAAAAATTATAAAATATTGCAAGACATGTTTGTAATGGAAAAATGGTTGAGATCAATGTCTTGATTACATAAATAATGCTTACAAATAAATGAAATGATTCCCCTGAATAAAAAGTGGGCAAAGAACATGAAATTTACCAGCAAAAATGTATATGGCCAATAAGCATATAAAAGTGTTCAACGCCATGAGTAATCAGAGACAAGTAATAAATAGTACATAAAACAATGATATGCCACTCTTCACTGATGAAATTAGCACGGACTTCTAGAAAGATATTACTGGAGACTAGTGAGGGATGCATCTTGTTATTCAGTCAAATATTATTTATTGTACGAACCAAGCAGTCTTTTAAGAAATGAAGATAAGGTGAAGAATAAGACAAGGCGATCATTGTACTCACAGACTTTATATTCTGGAGAGAGAGAGTGTGTGTGTGTGTGTGTGCACGTGTGTGTGTGGTGTTTAGGGGAGTCAAGCAATAGTGAGGTAAGTAAAACAAACAAAATATAAATTGAGCTAAGTACCATGAAGGAAATGAACAGGGGACTCTGATAGAAAATAATGGTAGAGGAGATAGGGAGGTCAGGGAAAGCCCCTTTTAAAAGGGTATATTAAGCTAAAATTGTAGAGATGTGAAGTAACTAGTTTTGTTAAGAGCCTGAAAAAGTTTCCAGGCAGAGGAAACACCAAGTGCAAAGGCGTTGAATTAAGAGAGGTCAGAAAAGCCAATGGAGTTGGAGCATAGTGGCCCAAGAAGTGTAGCAAGATGGGAAGGGACCAGATGGGAAGGGACCAGGTGAGAAGAGACCAGGTCAATCTTGGCCTTACAGATCATGGCAAGGGGTTTGAATTTTACCCTTAGTGTAACATCAAATGGATACAAAATCTCAAATGAATAAGAAATCAAATGTTTACTATGTACATATAATATGATATAAAAATTTACCAATCAAATAGAAATAAAACTACACAACTGATAAAATTTAAATCGTCAACATTGATATAATGTAGCAGATGATCTTTGCGGACACTGCATTGCATTTGATGCCTGGGTTTAGTACAAACTGTGACAGTATAGGTTCTTCTTACCTATATGTACTTATATTAACACTAATCCTGTCTTCATTATTTTGCAACTACTCTTTACTTACCTGGTCATTAATGTTTCACTTTGCTTAAATCCTCTATTTTCTTATTGCATCCTATATACTCAATAGTTAGAACAACTAAAATAGTACTGCTTCCTGTCAGTGAAATAATAGACAGAAGGATCTCAAAGAGATACTAGGACACGCCTGTTCATTGTAGAAATATTCATAGAACTATTTGTGAAAATAACCTAAATGTCCATCAACAGATGCATGGATAAAGAAAATGTGATATATTCCAGACTAAAAAAGAAGGAAATTCTGTGATATGGGGCAACATGTATGGACCTTGAGGTCATTACGCTAGGTGAAATAAGCCACAGAAAGACAAGTACTGCTTGATTCAACTTATATGAGAAAACTAAAAGAGTCAGATTCATAAACTCAAAGACTGAAATGATGGTTATCAGGGGCTGGAGGGGAGGGTGAAATAGGACATAATTAACAAGTTAGGCATAAAGTTTCAGTTACGCGAGGTGAATAAGCTCTAGAGGTCTGCTATACAACACTCTACCTATAATCAACAATAGTGAATTGTAAGAGGATAGAGCTGATGTTGTGTTCTTCATAAAATAAATATAATATAATGTAATGCAAACAAAGACAAAAGACAGACACGAAAGGAACGTCAGCATTTATCATCTCGATTATCTAGAATATTTATATGTATCTATATTTATTTGTATGCATTTGAATTATTATCAAATAGGAATGGAACACTTAACAACTTACATAGGAAACTTTCAGGTCCCCAAGAGTATGTCCAAAGACCCCAGGTGGGAAGCACGGCTCTCAGGCATAGTATTGTGGATTATTCCTTCAGACAGGGGCTCATAATTGTCAGAATTCTATAGTTAAAGATCCCACTAAACAGAGGCAAACAAATTTCACAAAAAATCCCAAGTGTCAGGGAGAATTTCCTACTGAGTTTTCTTATTGCTCTGACTAAACCTTCTAATTTAAGTCCCCAAAGCTCTTTTCATGTTCTAAATTAAATACAGAATTCAGTCAGACAAATACCAAATCCCCATCTGGGCACCAAAATAATCCTGACAATTCTTCCACTTATATTGAAATAAAATGCTAGGCCATTTCTGTGTTTAAGAAGCATGACCCATGGTTAGGATTCAATGAAATGATGAGATACAATTTATACTCTAATGAATTTTAATTAATTTTTAATTAAATATTGAAAATTGACTGTTCAGGCAAAATACAAAATTATAGTTGGCAAGGAGAACAAAATGTGTAATAGAGCTTGCTTTTCAATCAGCCCTGCAGAATGTGTCTAAGTCTGATTTGCAAGGCAGGGCAAAGAAAACAGCCATGTGAAGCAGTCTAATGAAATCTGACCTATGAAATATTTTACAGTTCATTTGAATAATCACTTTAATGTATAGTGAATTTTTAATTATCTGCCTGAAGGATATCTACTTTATATTTTGTGGATAGCAATTTTGTCATCCCTGGTTGAGTTTAGTTAAGCTATGAGTAGATGATGTGAGGTGAAGCAATGCATGCTCATTTTGTCATTGGCCTAATCTATACATGCTACATACATAGGAGCACATATATTTCACAGAGGAATTCACACAGAGAAAGAGACATGGCTTTTATCTTTGTCACAACCACTCTTTATTGTGATTCAGTCATCTTTTCCTCAAATATTTATTAAGTTCTCTCGACCATAGTCAGTAGTGACATCTGCTAAAAACATGATTCTTCCCTTTGGCCCCTGGTAGTTGGATATGGACAAGTGACTAATTTTGGCCAGTGAGTTATAAGTGGAAGTGTCTTGTGCAGCACTTCTGGGGTGGTGTATTGAACTCCTGGTTAAAATCTTGGAGAGTCATTTACTCCTGGTTAAAATCCTGGAGAGTTGCCTCTGGTATAATGACAAGCTCTATTTCAGACGATGGCTATTCTATTGAGCTATGTCCTGGAATGACTGTGATGGGAAGGTGGGAAGAGAGCCCCATCGTATAAAATGGTCAGAAAACAAACCTGTATTGCTTTAAGCCACTGCAATTTTAGTGTCGTTTGTTTTCACGTCAATACCCAGTCTATACTGTATAAACTATGTGCGATACATTGTTCTTGGTGCTAAGGATACATCCCTGAGTAAGACAGAAATAGTGACTCACCACAGGATGCTTGTGTTTTAGTGAAGACATTTAGCTCCACATGCTAGAATGTAAGCTACATGATGGTAGGAATATTGTTGTATTTTGTTCATGGCTGTATCTTCAGGCTAGAAAAGTACCTAGTGCAAAGTAGATGCTCATCGGTGATTCGCTGTTGAACAAATGAAGGATAAAGTGAATGAGTTCACAAAATATTGATACTTTTCACAGTGGAAATGTTCAGAGTGTGAAGACATTCTGCACTGATGCAAGGTGCCCAGTCCACCGACGGGGAGTAGAGGCAACATCCTGGTCCCAGAGTGTATTTTGAGAAACAGGAATTAACTAGGTGAGGGGCGGCAGGCTGGGAAAGCAGAGCATGTTCCAGGCAAATAGAATGGTGCGTGCAGCGCCACTGACATGGAATGAAGCTGACATGAAGGAGAAATTGTGGTGACTTAGCCTAAGGACAGGAATAGGCACCGTGGTCCAAGCTATGGTGGGTGAGGCTGCTGGGGAGCCTTGTGGGTCTTGTCAAGGATTGTAGGTTTAGGTTAAGGAAACGGGAGGCAGCGTTTGAAGGGACTGTTATATTTGGGTTGCTGTGAGGAAAATAGACTAGAAAGATTTTTCTAAAAAATAGGAGCTTAAAAAAAAAATAGGAGCTTACGCAGGGTATCTGTTCAATTCATTGCTACTTCTAACTCAGAATTAAACAGTGATTTGGAGTTGAGCAATTTACCTCAAACTTCTGACTGAAACTAAGCACTGACGGGTTACAGAGGAGGAACCTCCTGCCTGCACGGCGCCCTCCCCACTAACGAGACGTGGTATAAGGCCTTAGTCTCATGTTAAAAGGCAGTGTGGAGAGAATGCTCACGGAATGTTCCAAAGGACATTGTTCATTTCCTTTTGAAGTCTCTTTTGTAGATCTTTGGAAGAGATTTCTTTCTAGTTTGACACTAAGAATAGATTTGCTTCTCTTAAGAAATATTCTTTCTATATTTTGAGGACAGCTAAAATTTGAAACTGATCTATTTCCCTTTTCCTGGGGTTGTGTTTTGAAAAGCTCAGGACAAACGTGCGTCCCACTTGAAGTAATTGTATGGGACAGTGTGTGTATATATTAAACTGTCTCCTTGATATGTTTCTGTCCTTGGTTTGCTTTTTGTTCTTACCTACTTCTAATTTAGGTCATCCTACCATGTTTTATACATTCATCCTAAGTCATCTTTTTTTTTTTTTTTTAAGGGGGCACATTTATTGTCACTGTTCCAAATGTACAAAAAAAATTAGAAAATAAACCCCCAACTCAATTCCCCCCACCCCCACAACATTCCCCCCAACACAAATAATTTTTCCCAAAACCACAGACATAAATTGGTTCTGGTATTTTCATAAACAGTGCAGCTAAGAAACAGTTTAGAGAAAATTTAACGGGATTCAGATTATATGCATTCTGTCCTCTCAGCTCTGAGAGGTAATAATCCCATATGGGTCCCAGTCCTCCCCAATGGTTTTCCCCATCTCTGGTGGAAGAGTCCTTTTACAAAGTGGTATGTTTGGCTGCTGCTTCAGAGATCCTCCTGTGCCTTCTTCTTCTTCTTGGGCTTCCTGAATTACAGGGGGGTTTGTAGCCTCTTGCTTTAGATAGCTAATGAAATCACTTAATTCACCGCCACCTTCATATTTCTTTGGATTTAGCTTCTTATTGGCTGGAGAGAAGTAGATGGTAGGAAAACCTCTGACCTCATATGGAGAAGGCACATCATGGGCTGTGGCATCCATCTTGGCTATGATAATGTTTGGGTCTTTTCTGAGCTTCTCTCCCAGTTCTTTATACTTAGGCTCCAGATCCTTACAGTGACCACACCAAGGCGCATAAAATTCAATCAGCACATCTTTATTTTCATCATTGACTATTTCATCAAAATTCTCTGCTACCACTACCTTTACGGGCCCGTCATTGCTCTCTGGGATAGGCTCAGACTTCAGGTATCTCTTCAGGTTGCCATCAAAGTAATCTTGCAGGAATCTCTCAAGAGCCTTGCCATCACGCGAGAACTCCTCCTGCATGACAAACTTCTCTCCTTTTGCAGTTCTGATAGCAACAACAGGAATCTCTCCAGTAGTGCTTTCCAAGCCAAAATCAGAAAGTTCATGGCTAAAGGCTAGCTACAGCAAAGTTGAGCTTCTTCCCAGCATCCAGGAATTTCTTTGCCACCATCATCACTCTGTTTCTCCAGTAGTTGGAACCTTTAGCATTCTTTTCATAGTCCACATCATAGTAAGCCATAAGTAAGTCCTTGCCCTGTATCAAATCTTTATTGTCTTCTGTCATGTGAGGGCAGATACCAAAAATGTTTTCCTGAATAAATTTTTTAATCTTTCCACTGGTCATTTTCTGTTCTGTATATGCCACAGACTTGTCCTCAAACTTGTTCATCAGATGTGAAGGACGAAATAAAGTGATACCCTCTCCATCATCATCATACTTGTTCACCAGAGACTCAACATTGGTGTGTGCAAATCGGTAATTATCCCTCAAGTTGCTGGCTGCTTTTAGAAACTCAGAGTGAGCTTCACTGAATAAATGCTTGAAAAAGCCCACCACAGAAGCATCTTTATCACCAATGAACTTTTCAAATTCTTCCTCAGTCCTGAGAGGAACTGAAGCTGCTCCAGCCTGCTTCCTCAGGTGGCTGACAATTCCATCAGCAGTTCTAGGCCCATCATAAGCACCTGCTTCTTCACCATCTCTAAATATCTTCAGGGTTGGATATCCACTCACTCCATACTTATTACAGGTGTTTGTGTTGGCAGTACAATCAACCTTTGCTAATGGGACTATTCCCTTTAATCTGGTAGCTGCAGCTTCATATTCTGGGGCAAGCTTTTTGCAGTGTCCGCACCAGGGGGCGAAGAACTCAACGAGCATGAGGCCCGCAGAACCCGTGTCGGAGATGCGACTCTCGAAGTTGTCGTCCGTGAGTTCCAGCACGTCAGAGGCAGCTGCGAGGCGGGCCGCGGCGCAGAGCAGCGCCAGGCCGGGGAACAGCGCTAGGCAGTGGGGGCGCATGGAGACGAGGTAAGGCGGGGGCGCCCAGGAGGGTCGGGGCTCGGCGGGGACTGCGGAGGCCGGGTGGGCAGCCACGCACCCTCAGTCTGCGCTCGCGCGTCTGGCCCGGGCGGACCTGCAGCCGGAGGTCCCAGCGCCTCCTCGCCCCCCCCCGCCCCCCCCCACCAAGCCCGGCCCATCCTAAGTCATCTTAAAGGTCTTTTGGTACTAACTATAGTAAAAACAAGCCTTTTTGAACCACTTCTTACCTCTAATCAGGTAAATACTAATCTTGGTATAAGAGCTAAACAACACACTTTTCTATGATATATCTTTTAAAAGACATGAAAAATAGGAGCCCAATTAATATATTAAGAAAGTCATTTCTTGTGTGTCAGGTGCCCTAGGTTCAACAGAGAGTGTAAACAGATATGTTCTGTGCCTTCATGGACTTCTAGTTTAGTGGGACAAACTATGGGCCTGTGAGAAACAGGATTGTATTGTATGAGGCCCCTGTACTACATACTAGTAGGATTTAGAGCTTGACCACCTGGGTTTGGTCCCAGCTCCACCACTTACTTGACCTTGGGCAAGTATTTGACTTTTTTATGCCTTACTTTCCTCATGTGTAAAATAGCAACACTAGTAGTACCTATCTCCTAGGGCTGTTGTAAAGATGAAATGAGTGAATGCACATAAAGTACCCAGAATAATGCCTGGTGGGGTTATTTTATTGTTAGTTATTATTATTACCTATAAAGAGAATTTGAGATGGGCTAATGCTTAAAGTGTCCCTGTGAAAGACTCCATGGGAAATCAAAGCTTCTTTCTTCTTACTTGCTTCTAAATGAAGCACTATGTGCTGTTTAGAGTTATGAGATCATTGAGAGAGATGAGACCTTGGGAATCATCTTGGACAATTTCCAACTAATTTAGAAATTTCTACCGCTTTCCTGACAGATGCCCATTCAGCGTCTTTGTTAGCATTTGCAGAAATTTGGAGCCTACTCCTAAGCAATCCAATCCATTCCATTGTGGGGTAGCTCTAACGGTTAGAAAGCTTTTCTAGGGTTGAGCCAAACTCTAAAGAAAAAAAAAAAAAAAAAGAAGACGCTAGGAAAACTGGGTTCCCATCCTGAATTAATACATTAGGGATACAATAATTTGACATGCCTAGAACATGGTGCTTACTAAGTTGTACATAGCTATTTTCATTGAGTATATTATATTGAATATATTTGAAATAGAAAATGTGAACATTTAATCTACAAGTATTTATTGAGGACCACTTTGAATCAAGCACATAGTTAAAAAATCAAGTTTCTGTAAAGGATTACATTTATGTGGTGTTGAAACAGGAACAGATATTCCAAGGATTTAACTAAATTTACTAAATGACTACTTACACGATAGGGAATTTAAATTTCATTTATTTCTCACAACCCTTTATGGTAGGTATTATTGTTCTTATAGTAAAGTGAAAGTAACTAAGAAACCAAGATTCAGAGAGTTATTTTTCTGAATAAATGTAGCTATAGCTAGTATATGAATAGCAGACCTGGAGTTGGATCACATTTCTGTCCTTTTTTTTCCACTGAATCCAGAGGTTTAAAGGCCAAAAGTAATGGAAGTAAAAACGCACATGAGAAGACTTGGCCTCAGGATGCCATAGAACCATTATTTAAAAACAGTAGGCCCACTCCACTTGAAGACGTGAAGACAGCGGTGCACTTGTGGCTTGCAGTTCAGTCTAAAACATTTTTTAATGAGGGAATATGAAAGCTTGTTGACAGATGGACAAAGTGTATTGAAAAGCAAGGCGATTAATGTTGAAAAATTATGTGTTTGTCTTCTCTGAAAGTTAATTAAAAGAAATTCTACAGCCAGAGTACAGATAATTTTTGACTCACCCTTATATAAGGCAGGTAACTAATAAGGACCTACTGTACAGCACAGGGAACTCTACTCAACGCTCTGTAATGACCTATATGGGAAAAGAATCTAAAAAGATTGGTTATGTGTATGTGTACAACTGGTTCACTTTGCTGTACACCTGAAACTAACACAACATTGTAAATCAACTATACTCCAATAAAATTTTCAAGTGAAAAACAAAACAAAACAAAACAGAATGAAACAAAACAAAACAACAGTAGGCCCCAAAAGGGGAAGTTTATTAAGATGTTTCTGGGGACTTCCCTGGTGGTGCATTGGTTAAGAATCCGCCTGCCAATGCAGGGGACATGGGTTCAATCCCTGGTCCTGGAAGATCCCACATGCTGCGAAGCAATTAAGCCCATGAGCCACAACTACTGAGCCTGCACACCTAGAGGCTGGGCTCCGCAGCAAGAGAAGCCACCACAACCAGAAGCCCTCACACTGCAGTGAAGAGTAGCCCCAGCTCGCTGCAACTAGAGAAAGCCCACACACAGCAACGAAGACCCAATGCAGACAATAAATAAATTAAAAAAAAAAAAAAAGACTGTTTCTGAATATTCAAACAATGCTGTGCTTCTATGAATAACTGATTCCACCAATACAATATACAGTCTATTTCTGTGCTACTAATGATGTTGTTAGTTTTTCAAGTGGCTCACCATTCACTTACATCAGTCTCATGGTGACCACTTTAAATTTCTCCTTATCTCTCTCATGTTTATTTTGACATTAAAGGAGCACTACGTTGGAGGCATCAGTTCAGCCTTGCCTTGCTTTCATGCTGCCTGTCTTGTGGATATTGGGTTTTGATTTGGGGTTTATTCCTTTTACTCTGAATTCTTGAGGGCAGCTAAAAACAGGGTTTAGGATCTGGGGAGGTAACCCACTGCCATAATAATGCATACACCCAACTTCCATAAGGCCGACCTTAGGAGGATTTAAGTTTTCAAATAGGTATGTTGTTGGTAACATGGGTCAATTAGTCTTGAGGACACTCTTGTATATTATCTGCATCTCCCTTGCTTCCCTTCACAGAACTCACTAGAATATAAGACCCTTGATGGCTGGAACTTTTCTTATTTTGGTCCCAGCTCCTAAAATAGTAGATTGCACATAGATGCCCAATAAAGGTTGATGGAGGGTTGAATAAACTGACTGAAACCACAAACGCTATCCCCTGTGGGCCATTGGGTCTTCTCAAGGGACTGCACTGCAGGTTCTGCATATTCTTGTTCTTACTTTTAAAGGTGAAATGAGCTGGTAAAATCCAAGTTCATTAAAGTGTGGCTGTTTTGAAAAACACTGGAAAACTGAGGCCAATTCCAAAGAACTTAACTGAAGTAAATTCTCGTTTTCTCTGACTGTCAGCCAAAGCCAGGGCTTTTTAATCAGAAAGAACTAACTTGGAATCTAACTTCTGCATTGTATTGCCTGTAAAATGGGGATAATGATATTAGTCTCTTAGTGTTATTGCAAGGAGTAAACAACACATGGGAAAGCATATTTCACAGTGATTGGCACATAGTCATTGCTTAATGAAAGCTTGTTTGTGCTCTTCCTTTGTATAAATAAAACACAGTTGTTAGAGATATAAATATTATCAGTTGCTTAGATCTTGGTGACTAAGGAAAGCAAATCTAATTAGGAAGAAATGTAATCTTTGAGTTACAAATTTTGATGGTAGGCCAGTGACTAAAACACTATATTATTTCAGTGTATCATAGTATCTTTCTATTGAGGACAAATATCGTATGGTCTCAGAAATAGTGATGCATTATAAGCAAAGGAAAAATATCCAATAACTCACACGTGTGTCAAGCTCTTGGCTATCCAATGGCGAAACTCCCAGAGATTATTTTAATTACATCAGTCTCAGAACTCAGCCACTTCCTGGGAGAGTAGTTTCTAAAAATACTGTGTCTATGGTATGTGGGTCCTTCTACAATTCCATTTTCTTTGTTAGACTTCCCATAGGAAGATAAAGAATTATCTGTTTTATTGTAAACGTTCAAAGGGAAGGGCTATGTTAAGAGGAGTAAGTGACCTAATAAAAATGCTGCCTTAACTTCATTTTATTGTCTTTCCCTGCAGACTCATAAGAGTTCATATAATGTTGAAGGGTGAGCTGGTGTCAGATGAAAAACTTAACAGGGACTGAGCCTGTAGACATCTTATCTGGTTCTATGAATTTTTGTTTCTGGATTCTTTGTTCATTGAAGAATTTCCTTTTGATTTTTTCCTAATGACACATTGTTATCACATGATATTAAGACATATTTTGGATCCAAATTTTTACAGTTAGTTTTTAACTATGTAAAGAGTGCTGACTCAAAGCAATTTCTTTTCAGTAACTTCAATTAAAAAACAGAGTGGTGGGCTTCCTAGGTGGCGCAGTGGTTAAGAATCCGCCTGCCAATGCAGAGGTCACGGGTTCGATCCCAGCTCCAGGAAGATCCCACATGCCGCGGAGCAACTAAGCCCGTGTGCCAAAAAAAAAAAAAAAAAAAAAAAAACAGAGTGGAGGTAATATCACCAAGAGGGTGACATAGGTGTTCCCGACTTTCCTTCTCCTCACAAGAAAAACAGCAAACACCATTTAAGAACAAGACACCACTGAGAGAATCCTAGAAAATGTGAAATGGGGGTAAGACTAAATCACCTCCCTGCTCCTCAGAGACCAAGTAGGCTGCATTAGAAGGGTAAGAGAAGATCTACTGTATTGCCCCTCCTCCGGTCCAGCGCAGAACACAGAACCAGGCAGAGAGGTCTCTTCTGAGCTTTCAGTCCCTCCAGTGGGAAATGAAAACCTGCCCCAAGCATTGAGTGTTGCTCTGTGGGAACCCCTTCTCTGTCCTCACACCCAGGGACTGCAGGGACATTGTGGGGCTCAATCACTGAGAAACTGACTGTGATGGAGAAGGGAGGAGGGGTTTGTATCAAGCAGCACATGGATCCTGGCAGACTGAGTTCCTACCTGTGCCCAAGTGGAAATCCAACCAGTGGCTTTATTCATCTGAGGAACCAAGTCAGGGGTGCCCTCTGGCCAGGGAACTCAGTGAGGTACACATCTGCCTGATTTGAGTCCTCAAATGAGGAGTTTTGTTGGCCCTACAGCCCAGTTTGCTCACACCCAGGCAAGCTGTTGAGTCATAGCCCCATCCATTGCGGAAAATGCCTTCCAGCCCCATCTGCCCAGAAGGGCTGGCATGCTGTGTGGTCCAATGACACTTGAACCAAGAAAAGGGCAGGCAGAGCCAATAGTTTGCAGAGCTAAGCCCTTGGTCCTGTTTGGCCAGGGAACTTGGGGTGTGGGAGGGCTTGAGTTATGATAACAAAGAACTTTACCAGTTTTAGAGCTGCTTCTCTTGCTGTCCCCAGGCGGGGACTCTAGTACATAACCCCACTCATTGCTGAATATATCCTTCAGCTGGTCCAAGCAGGGAACCTAACCAGAGCATACAGGAAGCTGTAAAGCTCATTCAACAGCCCTATGTACGTGGCATTTGAACAGAAATCACTGCCTGTGGTTTCCCCCATCCGCAGAGCAAAATCACTGGTCTCACCTGACCAGGGAATTCAGTGAACACTCTCATCTAATCTGGGTCCCCAAACAATGAGTCCATCTGGGTTCCATCTGCTGTAGGGAAAGCTAGTTCATAGCCCCAGTTACAACTGAATATAGTACCCAGTCCTGACCATCTAATAAGCCTGACCCCAAAAAATCCAGGCAACTTCAGAGCCCATCCTATAGCCTTACTAGGGTAAGGAACAAAGCCAGTGGTCCTCTCCAGTGATTCTCAGCCAGTGGCATACCACCCTCACCTACAATCTCATACCTCAAATAGTTGCCTAACCCCACAATAGACCATAATAGCAGGCCCTACCTGTCCAAGGACATTACCAATAGATATGACCAGAATCCCAAACTGAGCTAACTGATGAAGAGCTATCTGTCTCTGTCAAGGCAAAACTGTAGTCTGGAAGAGGAAACTTACTACTCAAATATGCATATACCAATATAAGGAATTAAGGATCACACACACACACACACACACACACACAAAACAGGTAAATATGACACCACCAAAAGAAACTAAAAAAACTCTAATAACTGATCTTAAGATAATGGAGATCTATTATCTGCTTTAAAAATTTAATGAACTACAAGAACACACAGACAACTAAACAAAATTAGGAGAACAATACATGAACAAAATTAACAGATTTCTATAGACAAAGCAATAGAAATCAGCAAAATAAAAAAGCACCAGAAATCCTAGAGGTGAAAAATACAATAATTGAACTAAAGAATTCAATGGGGAGTTTTAAAAGTAGACTCAATCATGCAAAAGAAAGAATCTCTGACCTGGAGGATAGGACATTAGAAATTATCCAGTCAGAGGAGCAAAAAGCAAAAAGAATGAAAAAAGCCTATGAGACTTATGACACACAATGAAAAGAAATACTATTTTTAATATTGGAATTCCAGAAGGAGAAGAGAAAAAGAAAGAGGCAAAAAAAGTATATTTAAAACAATAGTGGCTGAAAACTTCACAAACCTAGAGAGAGAAATGGACATCCAGATCCATGAGGCTCAAAGTCTCCAAATAGATTGAATCCGAGTAAGACTTCACCAAGACACATAATTATATTGTCAAAAGTCAAAGAGAGAGAAAGAATTTTAAAAGCAGCAAGAGAAAAGAGAGAAGTTACATACAAACCAGTCTAAGAGGAAAGTTCACAGCAGTAAATGCCTATGTAAAATAGATGGCTCATGGGAAGTTCCTGTATAACATAAGGAGGCAGACTGATGATGGGTGATGACTTAGAGAGCCAGGATAGGGAGGGTGGGAGGGAGTTGCAGAAGGGTGGGGATATGTGTATAAATACAGCTGATTCATTTTGGTGTACCTCAAAAATTGGCACAGCGGTGTAAAGCAATTATATTCCAATAAAGAGCTTAAATTAAAAAAAAAAAAAAGCAGCAGCAAGAAAGGGGCACTTCCTTGGTGGTGCAGTGGTTAAGAATCCACCTGCCAATGCAAGGGACATGGGTTCTATTCCTTGTCTAGGAAGAACCCATGTGCTGTGGAGCAACAAAGCCCGTGCACCACAACTACTGAGGCTGCGCTCTAGAGCCTGCAAGCCACAACTACTGAGCCTATGTGCTGCAACTACTGAAGCTCGCACACCTAGAACCCATGTTCTGCAGCAATGAGAAGCCCACACACCACAGCAAAGAATGAAGTGTAGCCCCCGTTCACCACAACTAGAAAGCCTGCACACAACAACAAAGACCCAATGTGGCTTAAAAATAAATAAATAAATAATAAATAAATAAAATTAAAAAAAAAAAAAAAGAAGAAGCAAGAAATGTTCCAAATAAGCAACCTAACTCTAAGCCTTATGGAAATAGAAAAAGAAGAGCACACTGAGCCCCAATTTGGCAGAAGAAAGGAAATAATAAAGATTAGACCAGGAATAAGCAAACTAGAGAACAGAAAAATAATAGAAAAGATGAACCAAACTAAGAGTTGGTTTTTTTAAAAGATAAACAAAATCGACAAACCCTTAGCTAGACTAACCAAGAAAAGAAGAGAGGACCCAAATCAACAAAATTATAAGTGAAAAAGGAGACATTCCACTGATATCACAGAAATGCAAAGAATCATGAGGCTATTATGAACAATTATACACCAACAAACTAGATGGTCTAGAAGAAATGGGAACATTCTTAGAAACATACTATTTACCAAGACTCAATCAAGAAGAAACAGAAAATCTGAATAGACCAATTGCTAGTGAAAAGATTGAGTCAGTAACAAAAAATCTTCTAACGAAGAAAAGCCCAGGGCCAGATGGCTTCAGTGGTGAATTTTACCAAACATTTAAAGAATTAACACCAATCCTTCTCAAACTTTCTTCAAAAATTGAAGAGGAGGAAACACTTCCAAACTCACTTTACGAGGCTAGCATTATCCTGATACCAAAGCCAGAAATGTACGCTAGTAGAAAACGAAATTACTAGTGATGAATATAGATACAAAAATTCACAATAAAATACTAGCAAGCGAAATTCAGCAACATATTAAAAGGATGGTTCACCATGATCAAGTGGGATTTATCTCTGGGATGGTTCAACGTTTGCAAATCAATCAATGTGATACATCACGTTAACAAAATGACAGAAAATAATCATATGATCATATCAACTGGTACGGAAAAAGCATTTGACAAAATTCAGCATCCATTCATGATAAAAACTCTTAACAAATTAAGCATACAAGGAACATATCTCTTCATAATAAAGGCCATACATACATGACAAGCCCACAGCTAATATCAGACTCAATGGCAAAAGATTGAAAGCTCTTTCTTTAAACTCAGGAACAAGACAAGGGTGACCACTCTCACCACTCTTATCCAACATGGTACTGGAAGACCTACACAGAGCAATCAGGCAAGAAAATAAAATAAAAGTAATCTACTATATATAAGATAGGTAAATCTACTATATATAACAATAGATAAACAATGAGGTCCTATAGCACAGGGAACTACATTCAATATCTTGTAACAAACTACAATATAACGAAAAAGAATCTGAAAACACGCATACACACACACATACACACACACACACAAAGGAATATTATTCAGCCATAAAAAATTGAAGAAACTCTACCATTTGTGACAACATGGGAAGGATCTTAAAGGCAGTGCTAAATGAAGTAAGTCAGTTAAAGGCACACACTGTGTGATCTCACTTATATTTGGAACCTAAACAAACCAACCAACCAAACTTATAGCAAAAGAAATTAGACGTGGTTACCAGTGGCAGAGGGTAAGGGGAGGGATAATTGGAGGAAGGGGGTCGAAAGGTACAAATTTCCAGTTATAAGATAAATAAGTACTAGGGGTGTAATGTACAACATGATGACTATAGCTAGCACTGCTGTCTGATTACATAGGAAAGTTGTTAAGAGAGCGAACCCTGAGTTCGCATCAAGGAGAAAATTTTTTTCTTCTGCCTTTTCTTCTTTCTTTTCTTTTTATCGCATCTATGTGAGATGATGGATACTTACTGAACCTATTGCAATAATAATTTCATAATACATGTAAATCAAACCTTTGTGCTCTATGTCTTAAACTTATACAGAGATGTATGTGAATTACTTCCCAATAAAACTAGAAAAAAACATAGACATTTAGAAACATTTAAGGCTATAGTATTACTTAGAATATCTGTATGTTTCTCAAAACTAAGCATACACACCTAACTGAATTATTTTCCTACATTTTAAAGGAAATTTTAAAATCACAATCAAAGACACAGTGTGATTCAAAGGAGTCCAGCATCAATGATTTGACTTTAATTTGCACTTGCGAACATACAAATACATGCACCCAAATATATACCTTTATATTTATGAAACTGTGTATTTATGTGCAAATTCACACATAGTTTTGTACATCCCACATCACATATATTCAGATACATTTCCATAAGAACACAGCCAAAGAAGCACCCTATTTGTAAAAAGAAATAAAGGAAATGAACTTCTATAGCATGCAGTACCTTCTGGAGATGATATGCAACACACACACATACAGACACACACACACACACACACACACACACACATTGGTAATCTGTGTTCTCAATGGTAAAAAGGACTCGTGAAGAATTAGGCACCTGCTTCTGTTTATAACCTTAAGTAGTCCCAAAGGCCTGATTACTTTGAAACAACCATACACTTGTCTTGGTTCATTGCTTAATCAATCTTTTCAGGCATACCAGAATATCCCATTTTCCAATATGACGGCTTTCATCATCAGTATGTGTGATCTTTAATTCCACAGTGCTGTCATATATTAAGAGACAATAAAATGAAGTAGGTTGTTATCTCTTAAAAAACACCAATAATTCAAATTTGGACAGCTTCAATTTGGGCAATGTAATTGTGGAATTATGCCTTCCTTTTCTCATGCTGCAGTCTAACATTTAATAGTTTTGCAAATTTTCCTGTACTAAGCTACAAGCAATAAGAAAATAAAATTAAGATGTTGGTCATAAAATTGGCCAATATAAGAGACTAAAGATTTGATCCTAAGAGGCGGCTATGGGAAGATTTTTTTATTATTCACATTAGTATTGGAAGAATAAAGGCATTTAGGGCAGAGAGGAATCTTTTTCACCTTCTTAAATCTTTGAGTTCTCTCCATCATTTGACTAAAACTTATTCAATATTAAATAAAAAACAGCAATAGCTACCACCTTGCTGTGTTTCTTTTTCCCTTCAAACCATCATCTCTTCACTTTTTTTTTCTTTTCATGGGACAACTTATTAAAATTGTTTAAGCCTACGGCCTAAATTTCCTCGGTTTCTCTACAAATCTCAGCCCCCTGCAATCTGACATTTGCCCCTGCTCTTCTACTTCAATTGGTCAAGCAAAGGAAAAATATCTTCCTGTTTTCTAAAGCTATTGGCCTCGTTTCATCCTAAATTCAATTGTGATAGTCAGCTATATTTCACACTGATTACCACTTCTCTCTCCTTAAAATATTTTCCTCCCTGCATTTGTTTATAATTGCTCTCATTTCATTGTCCTTTCTGATCCCTCTTTCTTTGCCTTTTTTTACTGGAAATTTTCCCCTGCCTCCCTCTTAAATAGTAGTATTACCAGAGTTCTCATATATTCTATTACGTGCAATTTCTTCCACTCCTGTGGTGTCCTCTCCAGGTGATAAGCAGAATCTGGGTTCAAGTCCATTTCAAATGCATCTAATAGGAACATAGACAAATCCTGTAGTTATTTCTCCCGTCTCCTGGATGGACAATTTGGATAGCTATACCCTGTAGTTGGAAGAAACCTACCTGATTTTGAAGCACCAGCCACTGTGGTAGGAAAGACCAAGAAAAGCTCTTGAAATTTTGTACCCTCTCACCACCTTTAGCAAAGACAGCAGTCAGAAATCGTACATCATGCCCAAAAGAATTTCAGACATTAAGACCACCATTAAAATTCTAAGAATTGCAGAAATGGAGACTCCTCTTATAACGTCATGTAATTAATTTGTCGGGTCTTTCAATAAACCAGATGTATCAGGGCATATGACAGTGAACCATCAAAACTTAATCAGTGGTAATCCTAACTGCCACATATTGGAGGTGGTACTTTTGGGGGAACAGATTGACTCAGCCTCTTAAGCTCATGCTTGGTAGCTTATGGATACTAGTGATTTGGTGGATGTGTACTACACAACCCTCTTTGGTAACAGAACTCAAAACCAGGTCACTTTTACATGGAAAGGACAATATATCAATATGTTCATTTTCTTGCCTCAGAGCTACACTAAATCTCCTGCCGTCTGTCACTACATGGTCTGCAGGGACTTTGATTGTTTTATATTCCGCAACACCTCATGTTGGTTTACTATATTGGTGACATAAGTAGTAATTGGACATGATTAGCAGTAACTGGCCAATATTTTAGACATCCTAATAAGTTATTTATGTGCCAGAGGGCAAATCTCAGTAGGAAAAAGCTCATAGCAAAAAAACCCTAGGGTATTAGAACAAGGCCATTCCTCAGTAGCAGAGAATTTTGTAACATTTGAAAAGCAATTCCTGGCATGATACTGGATCCAAGTAGAGGTTGAATGACCACTTGGAACACCAGTTGACTGTGGGACTAGGGCTATATATTATCTAATCCACTGAGTCATAAGTTTGGGCAGAAAGAGCAGTGATATATTATGGAAGTACCGTTCAAGATGAAGTCTGAGAAGCTCCGAAAGACACAAGTAAGTTACATAAGGTGGTGAAACGCCCAATCATTTGCATGTTCCCAGTCCCTCTCCCACCACCCATAGCTGCGGCATCAAGGGGCTCCCTGTGATTAAATGACAGAGGGGATAAGTGAGGCCTGACTCATGGATACATTGGTGTGACTTGTTAGTAGTAACTTTACTGGGTAATTGTGACAGCTTAGGCTCATTCGGGGATGGCGCTAAAGGACCTGGTGAGGGGAGTAAACCTTCAAGAATAACATTTGGAAATTCACTTTGTGTGGAAGGAAAAGTGGCCTGGGCTTCGGGTTTTGGGCAGAGTGAATGATGTGGCCATTCAGTCAGGACTCAGGAGAAATACAATTAGAAGATAAGACACAATAAAACCTTAGGAAGATGAATGTGATTGGATCGATGGGAGTGGGCACAAGGTGTGCATTTGTTTGTGTCTTATGCTAATGCCCATTAGGGAGCACTGACCTCAGAAGAGGCACTCAGTAACCTTCCAGTAGATGTCCTGTAGATGTCAGCTGGCCTCTTTCTTTGGCAACCCCAGTGCTAGTAGAATGGGGGCATGAACAGAATGACCACAGGGATATACTGACAGGATATAGCTCTGCAGGTGCAGCAACAGAGCTCCGTGTAATCTGCCTAATGCCAACCAGTCAGGAACAGAGAGCAAAACTGAGTTTCATAACGGCGCCATTCCTCAAGGAAAACACTCAGCCACTTGGTAGTAGATGGATTTTATCAAACTCAATTCCCTAAAAGGAGCAGAAATTCATGCTTTTATAAATTGATACCTTCTCTGTGTATGGATTTGCCTTCTCTGCCTCTAAGGCTAGGACTAGCACTAACATTGTCATATTCATAAGGCTTATATGGTGTCTGATGTATATTCTCATGGTTTCACACACGATGTTATCTCAGTTTTATGATACAGGAGATTGCAGAATGGGCACGAAAATATACAACTCACTTGTTTTACCCTATATCTTATCACCTAGGAGCAGAATAATGGTCAATTAGAGTCCCTGTGAGGACACAAATTTAGTTATAAACCCTTTAGGTAGAGGTGCTGTCCTCTAGGACGTGGTAAATGCACTAAAACAATGGCTCTCATATATGGTCTGTCTCCAGCAGCTAGAACATGTGGGTCCCAGAAGGAAGGAGTAAGAGTAGGATTGGTTCATCTGACCATCCTTTTCAGGGACTCACTTGTGGAATGTGTCCACAAACATAGGTTCTACAGGATTAGTGGCCTTGGTTTCTGGAAAGGGATTGTTTTTACCAGAGGGCGGAGTGGAACTGTATTCTTATTTTCCACTTTAACTGGAAACTATAGCTACCACTCGGTCACTTGGGCCACTCATTACAGCAGCCAAGGTGGGAATTACTAGGCTGGTGGAAGTAATTGACTCTAACTTCTATGCAGTACTAGCATTGGTGACATATATACGGGAACAGGAAGGAGTATGTGTGGAACCATAGAATTCATGAGGGGTAAATATTTGTGTTTCTGTGTCAAGGGATAATGTGAACGGGCAATTTCAGCAAATATACTGCCAAATGGAAAGGCAACGAAGGGCTCAGATCTCTCAAGTATGAAAATCAAGGTCATCTCAGCAACAAGAAATCTAAGCCAGGCAAAGCGTTGGCTAAGGGTATGGGAAATGAATAGAATGAATGGGAAAGAAGGGAGATGATAAATATTAATTATGACCTTGGTACTGGATGCAAAAGTGGGGACTGGAGTTTGTTCCAATAAATCCTGGAAGTAAGTCTTCTCACAGATTAATGTTGATTGCTACCTTGAAGGGGACTCTGACAGATTGCACTTAATGGAGGGCATGGTGGATCTGAGTGGTGCAAGGGATGGGCTATACTGATCATTTCATATCCTCTCAGCCCATCTCTTACCCCAGACTAGTTCCATTAATACCTCAACAGTCCTTACCCTGGTTCAGTACCTGATTTGGGGACTAGACCATGTAACTCTTACTTCCTGCCGTGAGACTGCTTGGCACAATGGTGTGGGATACCCATGGGACCATGTTTGGCCCTAATGTATGCACAACCAGAAGTGCATCACTTAAATTCCAACCTTCAGTAACAGAGATGGGGATAGAAGGATAAATATTTCCTCCTATTGCGCCCAAACCATCAATTCTGAAACATAAGGCCTCCTATAAGATTCCGTGAGACTGAATGATGGTTGCTCTTGCAGCATCTTACTCATAACACGTCTTCACATTGGCGTTTCTTCTTTCCCTATTCAAAACCTTTGCCCCTCATGCTTGATTTCTGATTATATTCCCAAATTAAACACATCACCTTTATAAAAGCAGTGATCCCTGGCTTGCTTTTAAGGGAAACTGAGGTTAATAGAGGACTTGAGAAACTTCTTGAAGGAAATTTGTTTTGGAGATTTTCTAGAAATATGAAGTGAAGGGGCAACTAGATCCTGTCTGCCAATTTCTTAAGCCTGGATAGACAACTGGTTGTGTCAATGGGAAAAAGGCAGTGTTGGGTGGGGAGCTACTTGTTGGCTTATGGAGATTAACAGTTTAATCTCAGATGATGGAAGTGAATATGGAATTCACCCAGAAATCTTTTGGAATTACAAGACTTGATTTAAGGTGAAAGGAAGGAATTGGATGATGGACAAAGCTGTGAGAAAGGATGAGTTTATCAGTTTAAATAAGTAACAGCAAATTATTGAATGTGACAGCAATATCTGGGAAATGTGGTTAGACCAAATCTCTACATTAATAAACTGAGCTTCCTGAATGTGAAACTAGAGTAAAAGTCTGAAATGTCATTCTTTACTTTCACATTCACTGTACCATTCACTCTGCAAATTCTTGTTACCTGGCTATTTAAAGATTCCCTGGAGGAAAAAAATACTGTCAGAATAGATCTTTCCTGAAGAAGACAGAAAAAAATAGGCCTTTTTTTTAATGAGTCAGTGAGAGCAAGGAAAGAGGTCAGTTTTTCTAGGATGAAGACAAGAATGAACGTTTTTTGGATTTCCTTTTTTTTTTAAAGGGATATAATGTGTTCTTAATAAACATGAAAATCTTGCAAGTTATAGCAACAATTTCAGAGAGTAAAATTATTTAAGGAACTTTCTTGTTAAAACCTTATGGGTGTGCTCACTGATACTCTTTTTTTATTCCTCTGAAACTAATCAGAGCATTCTAGAGTAACACATTGAAATTTCCACGAAATTTACATTAAAATTGGACAAGTTGTTATCTACCCTATGAAAAAAAGCACATGGTGTATCTATTAATCACTGCTTAATGTTGACTATTAACACATGAACTTTTTCCAATTAAAGGACTATTCAGCTCAGACACTAGTACCTTATCATTTTAGGTGTTTTATTATTCCTTTGGCATTTGTTAATGTCAGGACTCTCTGGCTATTACCAAAGGTCTTTCAAATGTTATAATTTCTGAGCAGTTTAAAGTATGGGAAGAAAAAAAAGCCTCAATGTCCTTTAAATTAAAAAACAATTTATAATAAAACTGGCATGTGGATAGGTGGATAACTCTTCTATAGTATCTAAAATAGGTATAGAAAAGGTATATGTAATATTTGTTCTTGAATTTACATAATTTTTCCTTGAATTAGTTTTAAAAATTAAAACGTTCCTGGGTCATTTATATATTATTTTTTCACATGATAGGAATTAGGAGACAAACCTGCACATTGCATTTTACAGTTAAATAATAATTTGTCCTCACAAGGAAAAAAATCCACTCTCTCTCTTATTATTCCCTGAGGCCTTCTGCAGTGGCCTGGCTAGAGGTTGTTCTATAATGAGCACTGTTTACAGCTAAGTGGATCCCTTCTTGCTTTCCTTGTAGAGGGCCACGATTCACATGAATCAAACGGTGGGATCAGGGGAATAACCAGCCCTCTAGATGTATGGCTATCGGCTCTGGAAAAACCAGAAAAACCCTTTGAATACTGGCCTAATGATAATAACAAAGAAACGGTTCTTCCAAGACTGGTATCAGAAGAAAGATATGCTTCTGAGTTTGAAAATCACTGTTTAAGATTTTTCTGGTTTGTTATGAAGTAAAATATTAGTGTTTCAGCATTATTTGTTTTATTTAAATCACTTCCATTACTGGCCTTTAATGCCTTTGCTAGTTCATTCATGTATCCAGTGGAGATGTACCAGGTATGTTCCAGGATACACTTAGATAGCAAGACCACTGCCAAAGGTGAATGCATGGTCAAGTGCGCGAGGCAGTCAGAGACAGGAGTGAAATACTAGGGGAGCATGAAGGAAAAAGCATCAACTCTGCTGAGGACATCAGGAAGGGCTCCAGTGAGGAGGTAACATTTGAAGAAGAGGTGTAGGTGGCACCAGGTGGGTGAGAACAATTTATGGGCACAGGAACAGCATGAGGAAAGACACAGGGCTCAGGAGGAAGTGAACATATGTAGGAAGTTACTAGTTCTGTGGTGTAAGGGCAGCCCCCTGCGCCTACTCTTTTTTAACATTTAAGAGCTTTAGACTTTTTTCCTGGGGGCAATAACATGGCATTCTACAAGAAAAGCAACATTTTTCTTTAGGTTATTCATATTATTATAGTACTGAGACAGATGTGGCTCACGAGAGTTTTCATGGGCTATGTAATTTGAAAATAGAAAAGCTTTCTAACTGATATTTCAAGCGAGTCTCCAATCTCCATCTGAGAGAATCTAATATCAAGTGTGACTAATACCCAGCAGCCCAAAATAAATAGCAAGGGTGGCATAGCTATTTATACAAACAATTTCTGGGGGGAGTAAGAGCCTTAAGTCTAAATACGTGTACGTTAGGGAGGAAGATGTGGACATGTAGGTGCGTGTCTGACAAAGCCTGTTTAATACTGAGCATCCTTATCACGAGTGCTTGATGGTACAGAAAAACCTGAATGAACTTTTTGGCCAACCCAATATATATAGCCTTGTGTGTGGGTTCTACAATCCTGAAAAAAATGTTACTATTGTATAGGCTACTGACTATGAGATAGGACTCTGAGAATTTTTAGAGGAAAAGAGTTTTCTTTTTGCCTTTATATGGAAAACCCATCATGTATAGTTCATCTTCAATCTAAGATGTATATATATATAGCCTTAACCATATGAAATTGTGTAAATGCAACTGATTTTGACATGCATATTGGCAGTTTCATGTGGATCAAAATAATACATGCTCATGCACATAAGGTTATATATATCAAGTTATACATGCTTATCAGGGCATATAATCACCTATCTACCCATCTGTCTTATCTATCATCTATCTTTATCTTTATATAATAGAGAGACAGAGAGAGACTGAGTAAGAGAGAGAGACAGAAACAGAGACAGACAGAGGAGACAGACAGAGGAGACAGACAGAAACAGACAACAAGCATGAAAAATTGGTTTGGCTGTTTATTGCGACAATTTCTTTTAAGGAATCAAATGTTTCATAATAATAAAATCAGATATAATAATTATTAGATATTTCTACTCCTATTCTAAGTATAGTGGAGCAAAGATATGTTAATATGATGAAAAATCTCTATTTCAAAATTGACTCCTTATGTAAATTTGATTAGATATTTATTGGATCTTCCTTCTCACTTTCTTTTATGTTTCCCATATCTGTGTTCCCTGTGCTACATTCTTCGTAATTTATTCAGATCTATTTTATAATCTTTTTGTCAGTTGAAAGTATTCTACTGGTTAACTCCTTCACTTAATTTTTAATATTATCTATTAAATTTCCCATATGTAGAAGTTATTTTGGTTCTTTTTCAAATATGAATAACCAGTTTTAATAATCTCTTGCTCTTTATATTTTATTCCTACATTAAGTTATTTAAACATACCATCTATTTTTGTTGAAAATTCTGAATCTTATTAGGCAAGTATTTGAAATCTCGTACATTTGATTATGTTGTTAGTTGTTCAGGTAGTGTCCAGCTTACCCCAGCTAATTTCTTCAGGTTTTGTTTTTGTGTGTGTGTGTGACTTGAGTGTGCATTTATAGGTGTGAGTGCTGGTAGGCTTGAGTAGATGATATATTTCTCTAGGTTCTGGAAAGACAAACTAAATATGATTTAGCTTGTATTTACAAAATCTCAAAGAAGGATTTTTTAAAATCTCCACCCAAAACCAAGGCTAAGACCAAAAAGAAAAAAATGTGTATGTGTATTTATGTGGTCTTTCTCACCACTGTTGGTCAAGTTTTCTTATAGGTCACCCCACCCCCATCCCACATGACCTGCTTCCTTTCCAGAAACAAGTGTAGACCTTTCTGGAGCTGCCTGTGTGTGGCTTGGTCTCCAATCTGGTTCCCACACTGTTGGTATCACACTCTAGAACACTGCACCCACAGTTGCCCTCACGTTGTGAGGAAGCTTCCGTGTTATCTTTCTCCTTGGTCCTCTGTGCTTTCTTGTTCCTCAGGTCTGGGGATTTCTCTCTCTTTTCTTCAGCTCATCTATTCAAAATTACATGTAAAGTACGTTGTGTCTGGTGGGTTCTGGGAACCTTAGTCAGCCATGATGCGTATAATAGAATGGATTTTGAAGTTGCGATTAGTGTTTTCAGCCTATAAATTGTTGAATTGACTAAATGAATGATTGCATGGAAACCAGCCATAGAAATTTCTGGTAAGAATAATATTGAATCAAATGTATTCAGTTTAAGGGTATGAAACTATGTTTAGGCTCAAGTAAATCTGTATGGATACATTTGCTGGTTCATATATGTATCAATTTAATAGCCCTATCAAAAAGATTCTGATCTGGAAACTTGACAAGGGAACAATGCTTTCAGAGTTATAATAATATTCTCTGTATTTTCACAAGTCTCATTTTAAAGGGAAGAAAATTTTGTCATCCAAGGGGAAAACCCAAAATTGTTGGCACCCAGAGATATTTTAATTGTAGCATTTACAAAACGTGCAAGTGTTTTGGATTACTCAAATTCTATATTATTTTAACATTTCAGTGGACTCATCCTTTGTGATATGAGAATGCTATGGACTAAACTGTGTCTCCTCAAAACTCATATGTTGAAACCCTAACCTCCATATGACTGTATTTGGAGACAGGACTTTTAGCCAGTAATTAAAACCAAATGAAAAATAAATAAATACATAAATAAATAGATTGTATTAAAAAAAAGACTAAATGAGGTCATAAAGGTGGGGTTCTAATTCGATAGGATTGGTGGTCTTATAAGAAGAGGAAGAAAGAGATTTCTTTCTCTCTCCGCTATGTGAGGACAGAGTGAGAAGGCAGCCACTGACACGCCAGTGCTCACCAGGAACAGAACTGGACTTCCCGGCCTCCAGAACTGTGAGAAAATAAATTTCTGTTGTTTAAGCCACCCAGTTCATGGCATTGTGTTTTGTCAGCCCGAGGTGACTAATCCAGTGAGCTGATCAATAAGAATGAGAGTACACATAAAGATTTATAAGGAAAGCCAAAAGTTGTGCTTAGTTGCAATGTCCTAAAAAATCTCTGATTTTTATGATCCTTTTGAAGTGGTTATAATTAAGCCTTTGTACGCTGTCTTTTTCCCAAGGACAGAACAATAACATATTCATTCAAAGGGCTTCCTATCTGTCACTTGAACTTGAATACATTGCCTAGTTTCTATTTGGAGACTTCGGTTGGATGATGAAACAAACCCACGTATGGCCTGTCTCATCCCCTCTTTGGGTCCCCTGTCTCTGAAGCCCCTGCTGCTGCCACCACCAGCACTGCATGGGCTCTAACGGACCTCATGGTGGATTATTCTGACTGCCTCTCTGTTCACAGCCTGCGCTGTGGGATTCTTCCCTCTGATCCTGGGGGCTTTGCCCATTGGGATTGAGGCATGTGATAACAGGGTCTGCCCATGAACCCTCACTTGGAAGTGTGAGGAAGTTAATGTCCCTTGGGGTAAATCTTGCAGCTTTGGGAGATGGGAACTAGCAGATAAATTCTTGTGCATTCTTCTCTCCAGATGAACCATCCTGAGATGCAATGATTCATCCAGCCTCTTGAAAAATTGTCAAAAATGCATGCAGCTTGCTTGGTACCAAGCAGTGGCAGGCTTCATCATCACATATATATTGTGCTCACTTCTATGCTATCTCCTTTTTTTCTTTCTTCTACTTTCCTGAGATTGTCCTGTCTAATAAATCAATAGCACATGAGCTTTCCTCCAGGCTCTGTTTGCTTGAGAACCTGGGCTTAGAAAGATGGTTGTAGAAATAACTTAGTGGCAGGGCAGGAAAAGAGATGCAGATGTAGAGAATGGACTTGAGGATATAGTGGGGGGAAGGGGGAACTGGGATGTAGTGAGAGAGTAACACTGACATATACTCACTACCAAATGTAAAATACATGGCTAGTGGGAAGCTACTTACAGAGCACAAGGAGATCAGCTCGACGCTTTGTGAAGACCTAAAGGGGTGGGATGGGGAGTGGGATAGGGAGGGTGGGAGGAGGGAGGCTCAAGTGCGAGGGGATATGGGGATATATGTATACATACAGGTGATTCACTTTGTTGTACAGCAGACACTAACACAATACTGTAAAGCAATTATATTCCAATAAAGAAAAAAAAATTTTAAATTTTCCTAATTTATTTTGCTCAGTTAATCTTCCACAAAAGGCTATTATTAGCTATAATACCTCCATTTTAGAGATGAGGGAATTTTAAACTCATAGTTTAAAAATCACCTAAAGTTAGAAAGCTACAAAATGATCATTAAATGTGGACAAATTTTTCCAACTAAGAGTTTGAAGTATAAACATAAACGTTACCTGAGAGATCTTTTCCATTTAGGGAAAGGAAAGCCAGAAGGGAATCAAACATTTTAAATCTATTTTTGCCATTAGCAAAGGCAAATGTGTGTATTATCAAATTTTCTATGGGAATTTAGGGAAGGAAGAATGTGCCAGTAAACACAGGGGAAAAGACGTGCCAATAAAGATAACCATCTTCTCTCATGAAGTAGCAGCAGGGTTCATGTTGCCTTCTTGTCTTCTTGGTTATTTGTAAAGCAATAATTAAGGTTTGAAACTGTCAGGATTAACAGTTAGAACAAACTGATACATAGCTTTAGAAAAGCAACTTGACCACTGTTGCCTGAAAATACACAACAGGATCCCATTAATGGTTTCAGCACTGTATTGCTAGGGATATAGAAAACATCTGCAGCAATAGGTTTTTAGCAGGGATTATGCTACTTAAATTGATCTGAGTAGGTCATTGAGAGAAAAGCATTGTTAAGTTTAACATCAATGCTAAATAACAAGAATTTATCTTAAAAATTCTGTATATCCCACATTTAAAGAATAATGCAAGTGGAACTGCAAAAATTAAAGGATACACTTTGTAATGCAAATATAACAAAAATTTTGAAAGATTGTATTCCATGAATATTTCAATTATGTGCACTGAGAGGATATCCCATTGATCACTTGTAGAAACTAGATGACTTTCTTGCAATCAAAGATAAATCTCCTAAGAGCACAATATTCAGGCTATTCTGTCTTATCTTTAGGTTATTATATTATTAAGATTTAATTATGCTTTATCTTCAAAACTACAACCTGGTCTTTCAATGATTATTGTGCCTTCATTCAGTATAGTGTGTCTGCTTCTTTAAAATCTATTCAGAGGAGTGAAATCCTGTCAAATATTACTGAATGATTTTTTTTCCAGGACCAGTTGATTGAAACCCACTCAAATGAAATTCTTATCTATGCGATCATAACTATTTTGGTCCAAACTTCTTTAGAATACAGTTGAAAGGTCAAAAAACATGAGGTTTAAAACAGGCAAAAATTAGACTGTGTGTTAGAGGTTACTTGCTTATTTAGTTCTATTGGTGAATTTTATATCTTTGCTGTTTCTCTACTTAATCACATTATCAAATTCCAGGCCAAACTGAGATAAAGAATTCTCTGGCCCTCTCGTCAAATTTCACCTTTAGATGAATTTCTCTAAACCAGTAAAAGGCAACATAACTTTAATTTTAATTGGCGTATCCAAGATCGCATTTAATTTTGCCAAATGTGCCTTTTAAAAATAGATATGAATCGCTGATTCTTTGACTCTGTCTCCTTGTGTTTGTTCATTTCACTTTTCTGTCTCTACTTTTCTGTAGATTTCTCAGTCTATTTCTTTTATATCTCCTTGCCATATTTATTTATTTTCCTCCTCTATTGGCAAAAACATAAAACTTATGTAGAAATTTTGATTTTTTGCATTTATTTATTGAATTTCCTGCTTATAGTTTAAAAAATAGAACACAGCATTATTTTTCTCTTGAGTCTACAGCCCTTGATGGAAGCAAAGATGAGAAATAACATTTCTTATGGATCTAAAATGTGCCATTATCTAATATCTCAAAATCCCTGTGAGGTATTATTTCCTCCATTTTCAGGTGGAAAGACCAACTTGTCCAAAGTCACATGATTAATAGATGTGAGGCTGGAGTTTGCTACTCACCACGCTGTATGTTACTCTAAAAGAAAATTTTTCCGCAGAAGCAATAAACTACATATAAACTTCTTTTTAACAGCTATTTTGAGATATAATTCACAGAAGTAAATTCATCCATTTAAAATGTATAATTGAGCGGTTTTAATATATTAATAGAGGGACGCAATCATCACAACCTAACTTTAGAGTATTTTTATCACCACCCTCCCCCAGATCTATTATTTTTCCAGTTTTTAAAAAAGGAATATTAGGCTTTTATAAAAAGCAACCCTATGCACATTAGCAGTCACGCTCCATCTCCCCTGCCCTCTCAGATCTAGGCAACCAGTAATCTATTTTTGGTCTTTATAGATCTGCCTATTTTATATGAAAGAAATCATGTAATATGTATTCTTTCGTGATTGATTTCTTTCACTTAGCATAGTTTTCAAGGTTTATCCATATTGCAGCATGCAGCAATAATTCATCCCTTTTTATTGTCATTGTCATTATTCCACTGTACGCATGTACCAAGGGATGTTTCTCCATTTATCTTGATGAACATTTTGATTGGTTCCACTTTTTGACCATTTTGAATAATATGCTATGAACATTCTGTATATGTTTTTGTGTGAACACATATTTTGATTTCTCTTAGGCATATACCTATGAGTGTAATTTAACATGTTGTGGTACTGTCAAGTTGTTTTCCAAACGGCTATACTATTTTACATTCCCACCAGTAATGCATGAGTTCCAAATTCTCCACATTATTATGCTCTAACTTTTTAAATGATTTCCTTCCTTTGCTTGCTTTAGGTTTAGATGGCTATTATTTTTCCAGTTTCTTAAAGAGGAAGATTAGGCTACTGATTTAAGATTTTTCTTCTTTTTTAATATAGATGTTCATAGCTATAAATTTCCCTGTTAGCACTGTTTTAGCTGCATCCCATAAGTTTTAGTATGTTGTGTTTTCACTTTGATTCATTTTAAAGCATTTAAAATTTTACTTGTCATTTCTTCTTTGCACCATTGATTATTTAGACGTGTTAATTTCCACATTTTTGTGATTCTTCAAATTTCTCTTTATTATTGACTTCTGATTTAATTCTATTGTGGTTGGAGAACATATTTTGATGACTTCAATTCTTTTACGTTTACTGAGGTTTGTTCAATGATCTAGCACATTGTTTATTCTATAGAATATTCTATGTTCACTTGAGAAGAATGTATTTTGCTATTGTTAGATGAAGTTTTCTATAGATGTTTGTTAGGTCTGGTTGGTTTATAGTGTTGTCCAAGTCTTCTATTTCTTTGTTGATCTTCTGCTTAGGAATTTCATTCATTTTTTGAAGGTGACATACTGAATTCATCACTTATTATTTTTGAATTGTCTATTTCTCCCTTCATTTCTATCAGGTTTTGCTTTTGGTTACTGTTTGTAAGGTATTTTTCTTTTATCTTTTAAACTTTTAATCTATTTATGTCTTTGAATCTAAAGTGTCTTTTTTGTAGATGGAATATAGTTGTATTGTTTAAGAAATCTATTGTGAGACTTCCCTGGTGGCACAGTGGCTAAGAATCTGCCTGTCAATGCAGGGGACATGGGTTCGATCCCTGGTCCGGGAAGATCCCACATGCCTCGGAGCAACTGAGCTCATGCACCACAACTACAGAGCCTGTGCTCTACAGCCCGCAAGCCACAACTACTGAGCCCACGTGCCTCAACTACTGAAGCCCTAGAGTGCCTAGAGCCCATGCTCTGCAACAAGAGAAGCCACTGCAATGAGAATCCCGCACACAGCAACGAAGAGTAGCCCTTGCTAGCCACAACTAGAGAAAGCCCATGTGCAGCAACAAAGACCCAACTCAGCCAAAACTAAAAAAAAAAAAATTTTTTTTAAATTTAAAAAATTAAAAAAAAGAAAAAAAATCTATTGTGTTAATATTTGCCTTTTTGTGAGAGAGTTTAAGGTAGGATTTACATCTGCAATCACGCTAATTGTTCTCTACAGTTTTTTACATCTTTGTTCCTATATTCTTCCATTGCTATCTTCTTTTGTGTTAAGTAGATACTGTCTAGTGAACCAGTTTAATTACTTTGATGTTTCTTTTACTACAAAAATTTTAAAGTTATTTTCTTAGTGGTTGTCCCAAGATTATTTTTAACATCTTAATTTAAAACAATCTAGTTCAGATTAATACTAATTTAACAGTGTGTCAAAAATTCCTCCAATATAGCTCTGTTCTCTACCCTCTCTTTCTACTATTATTTTCATCAAAATTACATATTTTTATGATATAAGCCTACCAACACAGTTTTTATAATTATTGCTTTATGTAGTTATCTTTTAAATCATATAGAAGTAAAAAAGATTTTCAAAAAATTAAATTTAAGCTGGTTTTTATATTTACCTGTATAGTTACATTTATGGATGCTTTTTATCTCTTCATAATGATTTTATGTACTGTTTAGTGCACTTTCATTTCAGTTTGAAAGACTCCTCTTAGTAAATCTTGTAGAGCTGGGAACAAATTCTCTCAGTTTCTGTTTACCCAAGAATATCTCAATGTGTCCCTCATGTTTAAAAGATAATTATGCTGGATGGAGAATTTTTAGTTGATAGCCTCTTTCCCATTGAATTTTCACCCCACTGTCTTCTGGCCTCCCTGGTTTCTGATGAGAAGCCAGCCATTAACCTTATGAGGATCTCTTATACTTGATGAGTTGTTTTTCTCTCATCAATTTCAAGATTCTTTCTTTGTCTTTTGATAGTTTGTGTAGGTGTGGATCTCTTTGACTTTACCTTACTTAGCATTTTTTGAGCTTCTTGGATGTATAGATTGACATTTTTCATTAAACTTGGGAAGTTCATGACTATAATTTTTTCAAATATTTTCTCTGCCGTTTTCTCTCTCTCCTTTGCTTCTGGGAGGCCATTATGTTGATATGCTTGCTGATGTCCCACAGTTCCTTGAGACCCTGTTTATTACCCCTCCACCCCCCCCCCCCCCAATGCTTTTTTTCCATTTCTCAGGCTGGGTAATCTCAGTTGACCTAGATTCAAGTTTGCTAATTCTTTTTTCTGAAAGCTTAAATCTGCTGTTGAGCCCCTCTAGTTAATTTTTTATTTCAGTTATGGTACTTTTTCAACTCTAGAATTTCTATTTAGTTATTTTTAATTTTTTAAGGTAATAATTTCTCTCTCTTTATTGATATACTTTATTTGGTGAAGAATCATTATCATAATTTCCTTTAATTTTTTAGTCAGGAGTTTCTTTAGTTCTTTGAATACATTCATAACAGCTGATTTAAAGTCTTTGGTAAGTCTAAAATCCAAGACCCATAAGGGATAGTTTCAACTGATAACTTTTTCCCTAGGTTTGAGCAGTCTCCTGTTGGAATCTGGACATTTCACATTATGCAATATGGCAAATATAGAATTCAGATCTCCTCCCTAGGATTTGTTGTTGTTATTGCTGCTGCTGTTTTTTTTTGTTTGTTTGTTTAGTGATTTCCTGGGACTTAATTTGCAACGTCTGTATTCCCTAAAGTAGGCACTACTGAAGTCTCTGTTTGATGAGGTAAATGGTCAGCAAATGAGTTGTCAGAGATTTTCTTAAATGGCCTGAACCAGTAAGTCTTCTACCCTTTGCCAAGGAACTTCATGTGTGTTGGAAAACTCTAGTAATATTCAGGCAATTTATAATACTGCCTTGGCTATCACCTCCTGCTTGTACAGAGCCTCATCCAGAGATGAGAGTGTAGGACATTCTTTCATCTTTACTCAGCATGCACACAGCCCTACTTATGTGTATGACCATCTAAATTCTCAACAATATGTCAGAGTTTTTCAAAGACCCCTATGAACATCTCATTACCATGTCTTCCTTTTATATTTTGCCCAGTCTTTTGTTTGCCCCAACTGTTAATGTAGGCATCTGTGATATTAAACAATTTCTGCTGATTGTTTTCAACAAATGGCCTGGAGATAGGGCTTTTATACTCTGAGTTAGGTTAAATAGTGACAATGACTTGTGAACAGAGATTTTCCAGGAAGCTTTGAGACAAATCACATAATGATTATGCTTTGAGGATGAGACTATTTGAGGAGCTCCGGACTTGGTCTACCTCCTCCATGGCTCCAAGGCTGTTGGTTTTCAAGGGTACTTGAGAACTGAGGAGCAGGGGATGAATGTAGGTCAAGTTTAAAAGCCATAAATGTTGTTCTTACTGAGGTTCAGCAGCTTTTCTTGAATAAACTCTTCTCAGATTGTTGCAAGGCTTTTTGTTAATTTCTAGAGCTCTGAAAAAATTGATTTGGATAATTTTTTCTGTTTTCAGTCTTTTTTTTTTCAGGTCTAGGAGGCTCTGTTTTCATTCTTTTATAGAGTAGATTTATTTAAGTTCTCCCTCTGATATCCCAGATGCTCCAAGTCCCTTTATTGGCTCTTATTTTTACCTTATTCCCTTTCCAATATTTCAATGACCCAGTTTCTATATTGGAGAATAAGGTCTTTCCTGTGGATATTAGTCTTACCACAGAGTTGTTCTAAGCCATTCCAAAACTAGGTAATAAATATACTGTGTTTAAATATTTTCAAAGCAAAAGCATTAATAAATGTCTGTACCAATCAGCATTTTCTCTAGTGTGTTCAATACCCTCATTCCTTTTCAATCAGATATTCTTTGGACTTGGGCAATGGTAGAATCTTTGAAAAAATATAATGAATCTTATCAACTCTCATCCCCAATATACACATGTGAGTGAAGAAAATACACACTTTTTAAAAATGTGTTCATGGTCCTGAATCCCTAAGATGTCTCTGGAATACAGATCTTCTCTTAGCATTTTATGCTACATTTGTTTTTAATTATTGTTCCTGTATTTTCTACCATGTTTGTCTCTGAAAAAAATTTATCATTGGTAGTAAGCCAGAAAGATAAAATCAACATTTATTGAGTGCTGATTAAATATCAGTCATCATAATATAAAATGATTTGTGTATATTTTTATAATAATTATATTTTGGATAAATTCTACTTTATCTGTATTACTTCAGCCTCTCTGTTTCCTCAACTTTTGACAGATAAACATTGTCCTAAATAAAAAAAAAAAAAACTAGAATAGTTTGATAATATGTTACACTCAAGAAGCAACAGAGTGGTTTGGGGAAAAACAGATGAAAAAGTACTGCTGATAACGAGAACAAATTCAAAATAAACTTTGGGAAACTTTAGAAATCTCAATTTCTACCACTCCTAAGATCTGCCTCTCCAAAAGATCCTTAAGTATGAAACAATATAAAAGAACTGATGAAGACTTGCTCTCAGAGGCCTCAGTTGTGATGCCAACCTCGGGGCCCAAATTACTTTCTTCTCGTCCTGCTATGTGTCCCTCACAGGACAATTTGTCACCACCATGCTAGCATTAATGGTCCAAGGCAGCAAAGCCTATGTTCAACTTTGCAACTACATGATTATGTTTGTTTCTACCAAGCCTCTGTGCCCACTTTTACTTAGCACTTTAGATATGGATCTGAATAACATACCAGCTTCTCATAGGTATTGCAATTACTTCTACTTTAATTTTTCCATGTATTTTAACTAGATTCCATGTAAAACATCTGGAGACACTAATTACTGCCTGTCCTATAAACTTACACTCCAATTTGCCCTTGTGACAGTCATGTCATTAACTGACTCAGAGCCAGCTCTAATTAATCAACTGACAAATATAGATGGTCCACCTGCCTGCACCCATTTTAGTCTATATCTAGCACAAAATAATATCCTCAACAGCATTGCCTGTGAAAATTCTGGTCACTGACAAGACAGCCTATTTATTTCTCAGGCTAAATTATAGAGGAAAATTGAGTATTCTCGTTATATTTCAAAATCAATATCTAGCTTATCTTTAGCAGTTTGTTCAATTCACGAGCCAGAAAGCAGAGTCCCGTGTATCCTTCCCATGCCCAGCATCCCACCTCCAACAACTTATTAATGTTGGTAAGTTCTTGCATGGTACTTTTCTTGCGTAAATACTTTTAAGTATTTAGCTTTAGTGTTTTGGCTGCATTCCAGTCTGTGGAATTACACTGTCCTCCCTCTTAAAGAAAAATAAAATCCCACCAAATCATAGGGGTTTTAATTACAGAAGTTATTCGTTACTTCCTTTCTTAAGACGAATGAGAAACTATCAAATTGAATTTCTACTGCCACATAGCAGCTGTGGTCAACCAGAGGTGCTGGGTTTTACAATAGGTAAGAACCTCCCAACTGGTTCCATAACGGACTTTAGAGTCTTTCTGATAAAAGGCATTACGGAACTTGAACGTGCTATTATTGTACAAATGGCTCTTGCTACAGACAGCAAAAAGTGCAGATCTTCCTGGTTTATTCTCCTTAGGCTCCAAGAGTCATGTTAATTATCTCAGTTATTACATTGCATCCCAATAGGCTAAGAAGGCAGAAAACATTCCCAGCACATGTGAATGAGTGATACATTAGGAATATATACCACCATTAACATACCACAAATACTTGGCATAAAGAAGAATTCTTAAGGAACATCTAATGAACAGAATATCTTTTAGGGGAGCTCATACGTTAAGAATTTTGCAAAGTGAAACTCCTTCAAAAGACAATTTTAATTTGCAAATGATAAAATACCTGCCCATATATGGAATAAAATTACAAATATACACATACATACAAAATATGGCTGATTTAGTGAATGCCTAAGGATACTCATTTTCATGTAATCAGAGGTTAAAATCAAAATGTGAGCTTCAGATTTTGATATATACTTTAACATTAACTGAACTTGCTGGTTGTAAAGTGTTTCAACTGTTACAAGATATGTTTTTTCCTAACTACAAGTATAATACTTGCTCATTGCAGAAAATTTGGAAAATCATTATCTCACCAACTTGAAGAAGCTGATATAAATAGTGTGGTGAAGATCTTTCCATATTATTTTCTGCTTTATAGTAATTGCAGCCCATTTATTTTTTCATTTAGCAATACATTATGAACATTTTCCATGTTGCTAGTATCTTACACAACATTAAAGTCCTTGCTTGCAAAGTATAAATATGCCTTAATTTATAATTTCTGGTTGTTGGAAATTTAGGCTGCTTAATTTTATTAGTAATCTAAGTACTGTTGCAATGAACATTCTTCATATGTATCATTGCAGTCATCTTTGACAAAGGCTTTGTATCATCTTTTGTTAATCCCTTACGATAGATTTCTAAGCAGGATTACTGGGTTAAATGTATTCATATTTGCAAGGCTTTAGATTTTTAATGTCACTTCCTCTTGAGAAGTTTATAAAATTTTCCTGTATTACTGCCAACAAAGAGAATTATGATTTTTTTTTTGTGTGCAAAAAAAGGCAAAAGAAAGAATTTTTATTTGTAAATTTTTATAATGTTCACTAATATTTTTCATGGCCCTTGGCCATTTTTACTTCCTGTTTTGGAATCATTCATTAATTCCTTTGCCTATTTTTCTATTGAAATATTCATCTTTTGTATTGATTTTCAATAATGTTTAATGAGTATCAGGAATATAAAAAATCAGAACATCTGTCATGCATACATAGTAATTTTCTTTTTCCCTTAATTTTTCTTGCCTTTTAAATTTATTTATAACGAAATTTGACATACAGAAGGTTTAAATTTGTATGCCTGTAGAATTATGCTTTGAGAAGTCTTCCATATGGTATAATTAAATTACTACTCACATAATTTTTGAAAATTATTTTACAGTTTTAATTTGAGTTCAAGTCTTTAATCATTTGGGAATTTATTGTGGTATTAAATTTTTTTTCATTCAACTGGTTATGACAGCTGCTATTCAGAGAGGTGTTTACTCGCTCTTTGTTTATTTGTTTTACTCATTGATGGATTCTAATATAAAGGAGGCTGAGGCTTTAGGAATGCAGAGCAACAAGCAGGAAAATATTCCAAATTTTCTTTAAAATATCTTAAATGCTTATACTAGATTTTGTGAAGATCTTAAATTTATACAAAAACTTTGTAAGAAGCTTACTCAAACTCTAACCTCTGTTAAAGTATGTCACATAATTGAAATAACATATATACTTATATTAATCTTTGAGGAAGAAATAAGCAAATTTAAAATTTTTAGTTGATTTTCCTCAATTGTCAGAATTTTCAGTTGTCAGAGTTTTCCAGACCCTGTGTAGTTATTCTAGGTTATATTATTAATATATACTGAAGGAAACTTTAGAGGTTGGAAATCACTTTTAATTTCATAAGTAGCTCTGTTGTAACCAGTAAGCTAATGAGGAAAGAGACACAAGCTAATGCAATGCAAAGTTTAAGGTCTATGTTAGATATCAAATTTGTAATCTAGTAATTGCAGTAGAGTATTTTAGTTAACTAACCCACCGTGGATTTCAAATTTGGGAGGCTTACAGAGGAGGTAAAACTGGATGGATGGTTTAAATAAACCGTAAAGATATTACTAAGAAGATTTCACATCTTACTTGGTAGATTTATACTAAGCTCTGCACCTTTGATTGTTGATATACCTGTAAGAGCAGGTAAATGGGAAGGTTGAAGTTGAAGACTTCAAGGTCAAGGAGAGAAAAAAATGACTACTTTCTTCACCTTTCACACCTTTTCAGTTGAAAGTTACTTTTAATTACAGTGTGTCCCCTTAATAACACTAACTCAAAGAAACATTTCTTTCCTATTGTAGCCTGTGTATTCACTCAACCCTTCCAATGAGGGGTTTGACAAACTAAGCTCCATCCATGTGACAAGCTTCCTCAGTGAGACTTAGAACTTGGTACCTCAGTGATTCTCCACCCCAAGATTTCACAGCCCCCATGAGAGTTGCCCATAAAGAAGAATGTGAGGTTATCTCTGTCCTCTTCTCCCCTTCCCTACTCCCCCACCTGCCCCTCCCATAGCAGATATACTGTATTTTCAACCAAGGGACAACTCTCTTTGTCATCTCAGAAATATAACAGGCCCACTTAACTATTTCTAAGAATTAAAGATGCAGCAATAAATAAGAATTACATGACATGCTCAGTGCTTAATCTAGTGTGACAATTTGGGAGACACATTTAAAGAGAAACAAATAAGAGATGCAGAAGGCCAATATTCTGGAGAAGTTTACCTAGAGGATATATCCAGGCTCATCAATAAATGTCATATTTATCTACACTTCTTGATATTTATTCATTCATTTCCAACAACACATTCATTCAATGATTTTTTTTTTAATTCTATTCTGGGCTACTCATTATTCTAGGTGCTGAGGAGGCAGTGGTTTTTAAAGCAGATAAACCCCTTGTCTACCTTGTAGAAATGAAGACAAACAATTATTATGACTAACAAATAAGTTGCAGAGTGTTTCAGTGACAAAAGTGCTAAGAAGGAAAGTAAAGCAAGAAATGGTGCTTGCAAATGATGAGGAGATGGTTAAATTAAACTGTTATACAAAGTGGCAAGGACAGGTGTACTGAGAAAGTAACATTTGAAAAAACAGCCAAATATGGTAAGGGATCAATGCTGGGCAGAGAGGAGGTACAAAGCGTATATTGCAGATAGAAGAGTCAGGGCAAAGCTCTGTGTGGAAGCATACCTGGCACATTGGGGGAACAGCAAAAGGCTGTAGCTCGAACAGAATGAGTCAAGTGTAGAGCAGAAGCACTTAGGGTCAGAAAGGTAAGAGGGGTCCAGAACATGAAGGGCCTGGTAGCTTATTGTAAGCACTTGGCTTCTGACTGAGAACTGAAACTGCTATTTTATTGAGAAATGTTCAGATGATTGATCCATTGATTGATTGATTAAATGAGTCAAGCAAGCAGTCTTTATTCCCTCCTCCATTATCCTTAGACCCAGAAAGGGAGGAAGGGCAGGCACTATTGCCCGAGCAGAGTAGAGTTACAGCTCTCTCCACGGAAGGCAGGGCTCAGAGCAGGGTGGGGGTTAGGGCATGGTAGTTATACCCACAGCAGCCCACTGGATCCAAGGAACACTCCATCCACTTCATCTCATTCCGGATGAGATTGAGATCGAGAGTATGGAATGTGTCAAGGATGATTCAACATGTTTGACCTGACTAACCGGGAGGATGGAATTGCCACTGATTGAGATGGGGAAGACTGCAAGTGAATAGGCTTGGTGGGAGAATATGAGATGCTCAGTTTGGAGCATATTAACTTTGAGATGTCTATTAGACATCCAAGTGGAGATACGAAGTCTACATGTAAATCTGGCATTCCTGGGGAAATCCAGACCAGAGTTATTACCTTAACATGATGCAGACTGGTATTGAAAACCATAAGACATAATCACTATTAACTAGGCTTGCTCATGATGGATTTTGCCAATGGAAATAATTGTACTCAATTTTAAAGCAGTGGAATGGTTTATGGAAAGCCAGCTAAAACTGTTGAACTCCTTTCCCCCAAAAGCCTGGAAAATTCCTCATGGGGCTTCAAAAGGAAAAAGATATACCCTCAGTGTGGGTCTGATGGTCAAATTGCTTTATTTTCTGTTTCCAAGACTGTAGAGTAGAAGCACTTAGGGTCAAAATTTTGCTGCATCCAAAATTTTGTTTGTAACTATTTATGATGACAGATGGTAGCTAGACTTAACCATGGTGACCATTTCCCAGTATATTCAAATATCGAAATGTTGTGCTGTACACCTGAAACTAATATAAATGAAATATGTCAAATATACCTCAAGGACAAAATAAAATAAAATAAAATTTTGCTCATGTTATTCTGGAATATTCTTCCCTCTTCTTTCTATCCATCAGACTTTTACCAGTTTTTCGACTCCCTCCTTCTATGTGAGGTTTTCCTCAGTTGTTGTAGAAAGGTGGTTCGTACCATTTACTTAGTGCCTTGTTACAGAGCTTCTTATAATCTTGACCTGTAATTTGATTCCTGCTTCCTAAATATTTCTTTATAAATTTTCTTGTTGGAGGTATGATACCCAAGGCTGTGCCTATCTGCATTCTTCAGGAGCCTAGAAAATTGTTTTCTTAAAGTGGATGCTCAGAAAATATGTATTAATTTAGCTGTGATGATGAAATGAATCATCACAACTTCCTTCTCCTGCTTTCAGTAATAGTGTTTACTTTGTATGTATTCTAGAGTGAAGTTATTTTATTATCTTCTTCACTCAATTTTGTCGTTAATGAGTAGCTTTTCATTTTTTCCTTGACCTCCTTAACTTTCTAATTGTAAAATCTTTTGTTAATTTGAAATAAATGTTAGATAAATACATAAATAAAATATTCAAATAGCACTATCTGAAACAAGTATGTAGTTTAATACCTAATCTAACTTTGACATTTGTTAGTTTATATCATCTCCTAATTAGCTTGTTGGTCACTGTGTGAACTTGCCTCCCTGTTCGATTTCTTTGTCTGTAAAATGAGAGTAATAATAAAGATCTAATTTAGGAACTTAAAACTTGCTATTTGAATTACAGTAAATAAAACACAAGAAATAGTAAAGAGGATGTTAGAAGGGACAGAAAGTCAAGTTACTGTAAGCAGTGCAGGGATCCAACACAAATAGATATAGGAAAGCAGTGTGAGTCTAATTCCTTTTAAATTTTACTCTGGGAACCCTGTTTCTTTTCTTAACCCTTCTCTCAACTTTGTCTCAAACTTTGACTCTGCTGAAATCTTTCTGTTTCCTTTCCCCAAAGGATAAAAATGAGCAATGACAGCATGACACACGCAATAGCCAAAAGCAGGATTTGGTAGCAGAATCAGCGCTTGCCATTTTCCATAGGGAGGGCTTTTTACTTTCTGTAGCAGCCATGGAAGCTTGAGTGAGTGGGGAGTACCAGTTAGCAAGCGGAGCTTGTGTGGTTGCCTCTTATCTGGTGGAACTTGGGCTTGTGGGGATGAGCTTGAAGTGACCCTCACCATCTAGGGATTTGCTCAACTACTCAAAGCTATTCTGGGGTTGTGTCTCGTTTAGCTTAACGAATTTTCCTTAAAGGGTCTTTCCCTTTAATGTAAATGTATTATTTAGATTAAACAACTTCTATGTGCTCCTATTTACCTAAGATAAAATCTTGCTATTTTAGAAGACATGTAGTAAAATAGCTTTTCAGTTCCTTTAAAACCATTCCCCTTTCCACTTAAACAAAAGGAAAACCACGTGGCAAAGAGCAAATTTTTGAATCCCTGAGGACCTGAACACATTTCAAACCATAATATACAAAAGTTGAATTGCTTTTGCTTTTTGAAAACTAAGTTTGCTACACTTTTGTTTGAAACTCACATAAACTGAATAGTCATGTGCATTGGCCAGATTTCGGAGAAGGGGAGGGTGGATGGAAGAAGGAGAAGAGACAAAGGCATCTAGAATCTAAGATTCTTCAAGACCACCACTGCATGGTAAGAGGTTGTGTCCAATGCAGAAAAAGCAGTATAAAAAATTCAAAATTAGATTCCGAATTCTTGGCAGAGACAGAAGCCAATGGTCAAAGCTGGAGAAGTGAGGCAGAGTGAGGACAAAGCTTAATTGTAAAAAAGGAAAACGAGTCAAGTCCAGAAGAAGAAAAGAATAGGTCAGAATGCAGTATTAAAAGAGTTAGCAATCAACCCATTAAAAATGGCATTGTTTCTAGATTCCAGGCCAGAAGGCTCTAACTACAATGAATTGGTATTAAAATAGCAAAATCTGGTTTATCAATTTCTTCAAAGGGCATGTTCCTATTGTTCAATTAATGGGTCCAGTGATTCTAGGATTCAAGTGTCTGACTCAGCAATATAAATATGCACCACTCTGTTGCAGAACAAAATTATCCAGTCTTTTCTTATTCAGCCAAATGTGTACAGACGCTGCAAAAATTCAGAGAAAATTTGGGGGCAGGTGTCCAGCATTGTTGCTAAGACTTAATAAGTCCTGCAAATCATCCCACCTCCATCCTTGTCAAACAAGGATTAACTCCCCTACTCCCCTGTAAGTTTAATTACAGTCAGGAACGTGGATTGCTGGGTTGGTGTGTGGAATGTGCTGCTCTCTTAACACAGGGGCTCCTTGTCACAGCGCTGCTTTGAGCTGCCATGATGTAGCAGTAGAAAACCCCACAATTACAATGAAATAGACAGAATGTTGATAAATGAGGTTTCGGACTAAAGCATTTAGGAACCCACAGAAATCAATTATGGTAAATATTTCCAGAAAACCCACCTGACATTCCTTTGAGAGTTTTTACTACAGTGATTTATTTGTAGAGAGAGAAGCCAAGAAAACACTTATTCTACCTGGGAAATGTACCAATTCTATAATAAAGAATATTCACAGAGGTACCAATGACCTCTCTCTTTTACATATGCTTAAAGGTTTACTTTATCTCCTGGCATGTGTGTCAAGTTGCACTCTTTATGCTCCAGAATGAAGCCTCAAAAATGTCTTATATGTCATATTCCCAGATCCTCTTGTGATTTTTATGTAGATCATATTTTTCCTTCTGTTTTGTACAATGGTCAGTTGTCAGTGTTTGCCTGAATTATGAAAATGTACATTTAAAAAGTGAGGCATAAGTTAAATGGATTGTTCGCCACTATAATCTCATTTTTTCCTGCACCTTGTATTATTGATTTATGTGCTGGGTATGTGCTAATATTTTCATGTGCATAAAATTCTGATGCCACCAAGTATCTATGAGGTTACAAATTTCGTCATGAAAGGAACTCTTGGAGTTTTAGTAAAACTGGTTAAATGAACATTATGTCAGTGCAAATCCTTTAATCTCTGTTTAAAGAAACTTTAAATGAACACTGATGGCATTTGTTTGCAAAGACCCTTAAGTCCACCTCAATTATTTTTTTGTTGTGTCAAACTAAAGTTTTCAACCATGAATGTTTTTACTTATGTAGTATGAATCACATTCTTTTTCTACTGTTAATCAGATCAAATCATTGACGTATTTAGCTTCTTCTCAAATAAAGCTTCTAAATTTTCTGTTGTTTAATTCACTCTGCAATTCTGTTGCTATCAAGTCACATCTTCCCCACCTCGTGCTTGCTCGTTTGGTTTCTTGGACCCAAGTACAAGATCTTACATTTAACCTTGATAACTTGCATCTCGTTTTCAGCCTATAGCTCCAGCCCATTCAAATCTTTCTGAACTCAGATTCTGTCACCCCACATATTCATTATCTTTTAAATCTAGGCAAGTTGAAGGAGGTGTGTTTAATTTGTAGCCCAGCCAGTGTTACACAGCTGTTCTTCGAAAAATAGACCATGATTAAACATCATGTGGAGGAGAGGTAATTACTTTCTTTTGTCCCTGGAGAAGACAATTTCAAAGTCTTAGTTGCAAAACTAAGATATTGAGGAAACTCAAGGAATTGATATTCTAAATATTTACTTTCATTCTATATTTACTGCAAACTTCATTCCATACAGAAACTGAGCTCTGATTTATTTTGTTGAGAGTGCCAATTTTCCTCCCTAGATATACTCAAGGTCGATGTAGAAATTAAATTTCCTCCATCTTGAATTTATAGCTTATTCCTTCTTGTAAGTTTCATTCTAGTCACATTTTGCACGGTGTCCCAAGATTAGTTTGTATAATTAACTTTAGAGAGCTCATGTAATAATGCAAAATATATAATGCTTTAAAATGTTTCAACTGAAAACATTTTGGTAAATAGATTTAACTTTTCCAAATTGGAATTAGAAAATTCTGTATGCATTAGTCTATAAAAATGAGAATACTCAACTCAGATTTACATTTTTAAAAATTATCATGTAATTTATTAATATCTGTTGAACATACATGTCATAATTTCATTTATTTATTTATTAACTAGAATTATATTACAGTTTGTCACTTTTGATTTAGGAGATTATTCCTGTTGGTGTATTGGTTCCTGTTTTATTGGACCCAGTTCCTAGTTCCCAATTCACTTTCTGAAGAACTCTAAAACTTTATAAACTATATCACAGAAGAAAGGGCATATGATAATAAGATACATTAACCTGAGAAAATGCTCTGTAAATATCAAGTATTTTCTATTTGCTGTTTTGCTTTATAAAGGCCTGACCCATTCAAAGTAAATCTAACATAAGAAAATACTTAGATAAAATATATTTAGAAACATTTAAGAATAGATGAACTTTTAAACTGAAATTATACTGTGTTTGTAAAATAAAATAAAAATAAACGTGACACTATTGTACAAAACCTGGACTCTAGCTCAAATGCACATGGCCGAGAATGTTTCACATGGACTCAGTACCTAAATCCGTAGTTACTGTCCAACCAGGGTTGCACTTCATTTTGCATTGTTTCCTCAATAGTTACTGGTGGCTTTCACAGTTCCTGGTGAATCTGGAGTTCTCAGTGATTTTCAGGGATATTTCAGAAGCTTGGAGAATAGGATGCAATGGCAGTGTGTGTTCCAGTAATAGCAACATGGAAAATTTCTTATAAATGGGGTCCATGGGATAGTTTGTGCTTATAGATTATGCTGTTCCAGAGGAGTTTGGTATAAAAATAAGAATAATGAAAGGAGAGTTATTCTCCACCATACACAAATTTGATTTAATGTTGAATATTAGGGGTGATACAGTATATTATATAACACAACATAGCATCTACATGGTGACACATTTTCAAAGATTTTTTTTTTACATTTGGCAAAGATACCCACAACTAACTTAATGTTTTAACTCATTCATTCATTTAGTCATTTGTGCTCTTCAACAAAACCAGGTATGCTGCTGGATACTCCATTTATTTGACGTATCAGAATAAACTTTTATTCCTGCAACAGATTCACGGTTCATTAGCAGAACACTTTGTTAATGAACCTTTACCAAATAAGCCCCAATCTTCTGCTGTTTTGAGTTTCTGAAGCAAGTGATTCCTGAACTATTTATTAAATATTTATCTATATATTTTTAGTGTATAACTATATGTTACAAGTTAAAATATGTCTATGACTAAATAGATTATAAACTGTTTATAGTTACCTAGGAAGAAAGGAGGAAGGGATAAGTGGGGAGATTGGGATTGACATATATACACTACTATATATATAAAATATATAACTAATAAGAACCTACTTTACAGCACAAGGAACTCTACTCAATACTCTGTAATGACCTATATGGGAAAAGAATCTAAAAAAAGAGTGGATATATGTATATGTATAACTGATTCACTTTGCTCTACAGCAGAATCTATCACAACAAAAGAAAAAAAATACAAATTTCCCTCTAGTGGTCTCTGGGGTCATGTACTCTTTTCTTTCAGAAATAGCAGGTTGGATCTTCTAGAAAATACATGATGTTCTTGTACCTCACTTATATCAAACTTGTATTGGAGTATAGCCCAGTTTCAACTCAGGTTTTATTTTACAGAATTAAACCAAATTCTGGGATGCACCTAAAATTCAACTTTGAGTGCACAAATGTGTAAACTGTATGTTGGCCATTTTGATCTCACTCCATAAAATACACGAGGAGGGAGTACATGAAAGTGATGTAAAAATGCCAAGGGTCTTTTGGAAGATTCATGTAAACCGAGCATAAAATCTCTAGCAGATGTAACTAAAACTGAACAGAAGTTCTGGCAGCGACAAACTTTCCATGTTGGCTTGGGACTTGTACCTGCCACTGACAACTTCTGTTCACGTTTATCAGCAACATCTGTGACACGAACTAACAGGTAAAAGGCAGAGACAATGAAGTGAGGCAAAAAGCGCATTAGATCAACAGATGGGAAGGCTGAATTTTTGTTCTGTCTTTGCTTTAACTACTGGGAGAACTTGGACAAATCATTTAGCATTGAACTTCTTTCATTTATGCAACTTGCAAACTGGATTAGAAATTCCCTAAGATCCCAAAGCCTGACTGAGCAGAACTATCTGCAGCAGGAAAAAAGCCAGGTTCATGGTTTAAGGACTGTCTGAACTATTTGGAGACTTGGGGGAGCACGTAGGTGTAGATGCGAAGTTGAAGAATTATCTCCACCAAGATCAGTGAAGTTGGACTCAAGAATGGTTGGATTGTCTTAGCTGAAAGATTTCCATGAGTGTTCACTTTCCTTTACACAGAGTCAACCCACAAGGAACATCTGCTGATTTGAAAATATTTTCTTAATGTTCATTTCTATTTCGTTGAAACCATTCAGTGTATTGAAATGAATGAGTCGAGTCACTGCACACGCGACACAGGGGGGGAGGACAGGATGAGTAGAAGAACCCCCTTGAGCACAAGCTGAAACAATCACCCCCAGCCGTCAGCTGTTGACAGTAGCAGTCAGAATACATTGGCATGCAGTAATTAGAGATGGAGAGGCACCATTTCAACTCACATGTTCTATTATTAGTGTATTTCAGTGGCAGAGATGCTAAGAGAACAAAGGCAATAGCTTGTCTGCTTACAGTGAGTTACTTGAGACAGCAGGACCTGTTTATGCTCCGCACTAAGCTGGTGTTCACACCACGAGCGCTGCACAAAACTGCTGTCACCAAGGTGACAGCCACCCCCACGGTGCCTGTGTAGAGGGATAAACAGCAGAATATAGGCAACAAGGAAGCTGAAAACAGCACTTATCCACAGCCTGGACCGTGACTCTTGAAACCTCTCTAAACAAAACCACACCCTCTACCTGTCTAAAGTTGTACAGAAAAAAAAAAAAAAAAAGAATAAGAATAAAAGAAAACAGATGATTAAAAAATAATCATAGAGGAAAGATGTGAAAAAGAAAAATAATAACATTTTTTGGGCAACCACTGTATTTAAGATTTACACATGGATTATCCTATTTTATCCTTAGAGAAGAAAGAACTGGTTTTCAGAGAGGTTTTAAATACTTTGTTCAGGGTTACAAAGAAGATAAAAACATGTTGTTTGATGTAAAGCCTAGCGAACATTCTGCTATGCCATCTAGCTAGTGAAGGGAGAAGAGAGAGGAGGAGGAAGAGAACACTGTCTCAGAGAATGAAGTGCTGCTTCATTTCTAGTTAATACTATCGCATAGGCATAAATGTTTAGAGGGGAATGAACTCCAGGGCCCAGGGATTCCCATTTTTCCCAGTATGGGCATTACTACATATCATCGGAATCAAAAAAATCAGCAAACATGAAATATTTTTTCTTCATTGTTAATAGAGCACTCAGGATCAAAATTAAAATTTGGAGTGACTTTGCAGAGAATAGAGAGGAAAATTGGGAAAAAAATAATTTAATTCTTAAAAACGTCTCTAAAAAATTCACATATTTGGAACACTTCTTTCCCCAGGACAAAGTCACACGTGTGAAACATTCTGTGTAAAACTCACTATAAAATGGTTACTGTGTACCACGATTTCTTTATATATGTTATGCTGATTTCATTTAAATTTCCTTTGACTGATTAGAATTTTTAATTTTAATTTTATTTTAGTCACTATTAACATCCATACAATTTGATACCAAAAAAACAAAAGGCTACTTATTAATTCAATGAGTCTCTGAGCAACATTTTCGCCTATAACAATATCAGGCAAGGCTCCAGTCACAACTTACGCCTGTCATTTTCTGTAATTAAAAGTACACAGGCATATTTATGCATTCTGCCTCCTAGCAGCTGCAGTTAGATTAACTGTGAACAAAGAAAACATTTTGACACAGTTAATTATACGGCAGTTCTCCTTTGCTAGCAAATACCCGCTACCTCCTGAAATGAATAAAAGCACTTTTTTTGTTATTTTTCTTTTATATAATAATATAAATAGCCACGGAAAACTTCGATGTCCATTTACAAGGAGTGTTTGTCTTAGCACTTCAGTCTAATAAACATTAAACTATCTGGTGACTCTTAATGGAGATACATGATTTTCAGATTTAAAAGATCTGACCAAAATGTTCTTTTGTGGGGCAAGATTTCAAGCGTTATTTTATTATTTTATTTTATTTTACTTGTTTTAGTTTAATTTAATTTTATTTAACATCAGATGAAGAGAAGGATGAGAATAGGATTTAATTTCACTTTTGCAACCGATTAGAGACTACAGATAAATTCCTACGTTCCTTGTCCTGGATGTGAGTGCAATGCTGATTCCCGAGAAAAGTCTCACCAGGCAATATATGTCCATACTGAAGTGTTTCCTTAATTATGAGGACCAAAATTACCCAGCAAGCAACAGGCTGTTTCTGGGCAGAAAAGGGAGATTTACAGCCAGGTTATCTGCCTAAGACTGAATGAAGATGGAAATCAGAGGGAGGGGAGAGCACAGCTACAGTGTCTTACATGAAACCCAAACCGAACTACAACTAATGCTGGAAAAGATCGTTTCTGGTCATTATTTTCTGTCCTCTGAAGGAGAAGAGAGTTGGGAGTGAAGCAGTGAGTACTGCAGAACACTCAATGCAGCCTACAGGAGGTCTGTTTTGGATGAGAGCCCTGTTAGGAGGCAGAAAGAGATGTCACCGGCATGAGTCATAGTTGCCTGAATTTCTAAATTCATTTCAATCTGTGCTTCTCTCTTCTTTTCTCTCTCCCCTCAGCCTCCCGCCTCTAAATTCTTTTACTACTTAGATTTTCAAAAATCATAGAACTGAGAAGATCCATATAGCCTAAAGGCAAAGGTGGTGGGGAAAATCTACAGCGTGGTGGAGTGGCTGTGCTGGCAGCTATAGGGTTGGCCCAAACATCCATTCGGGTTCTTCCATGAGATGTTATGGAAACATGTGAATGAACGTTTGGGCCAACCCAATATATGCAGAAAGGATTCTGGTCTTTAGAGATCCTTTATAAGTCTGATTAAAATATACAGCAATGTACTGAAATTTACTTAGTGGTTTTGGGAGTGGGCTTTGGAGTCAAATCCGTTTGCTCAGTTACTTCATATCTCAGAACCTTGTTTATATCATTTGCAAAATGGGGGTCACCCCACTTGTCTCATAGAGCCGTTGTGAGTATTCAGGAAGACAATGTCATGTAAGACACTTTAAATGGCTCCTCTTGTTATTACTCAGTAATAAATAAACACACACTTTAAAACAGAAGGAAAACAAGCTTTCTTGTCACCCCTATAGTCAAATAAATGCTTGTGATTCTCTTAGATGAGTGAAACTACTTAAACTTAAAAAAATTTTAGCTTTATGATGTGTGTGTGTGTGTGTGTGCTTGTGTGTGTGTGTGGTGAGGAGACTTCTATGTCTAATGGATGTTGTAACCTGTGTTTGAATAGAGTATCAGGGTGAATGTCTGGAAAATGGGTTCTTATGTATGAGAAAACAATTGATAATGGTGCCAGAAATCAGACCATGCCGAAAGCAGACTATTCCTTCAGCAGTCATATTCCTCAGGAAGTAGATAATAGATATATATTCCTAACACAAACATTTTCTGGAAGACTGATAGGAATCTACTACACAGAGAAACTATTCAGGTTCTGCGTGGATTCATCGCTATGCTAAATGAGAGCGACTAAACCTGGTTCTTCCAATTCTTGTGCAGCAAAGCTGAATCACATTCCACTATCTTTAGAATGATCTAAGCAGTACGACTTCACAATGACAGAGGACACCCCCATTCCCACTGGACTTCCATACTTCTGAAAATCCCTCCCCTCACTCCTCTATTCTTGGTGTTCATTTCTCTGACAATGGTAGCTTCTAGAGCTACGAACCGTGAAGAGTTGCTAACTTTCTCTAAAAATGGCACTCAAATAATTGGGGGAGATTGATGTCGTGAGAGTAGCTGGTGAAGCGAGATGAGCCCCGTAATACACTCTCCCTGATGTCAGATCCATTACCAGGGCGACATGCTGGGCTCAGACCCCATCACAGTGCCACACCGGGGGAGCGCCAAGACCCAAGGCAACAGGATGCTTCCTAAAGCACATCCACAGGGAGGGGCCTTGTCCGGCTTCCTCTTTCCTTATAGAGTAGCGACTTGGAGACACGGTGTGGTTTGCATTCTCTTTTAGCATATAGAGCATCTGCAGTAATTTGCAAATGACAAGTTTCCTCTGAGGTTGTTTACTTAGGAAAGTTTCAGTATGTTCAGAGCTGGTGAAATATGAGTGTTTGCATGGGACGGAAAAACATATTTTGGGAGGGAGAGAATCTCTTAAGTCAATAAAGATTTTTTTTTATTATTAAATTTCTATAGGTTATGAGTTATAGGGACTCAACTCAAACCAGTTTAAGTATAAGAGGGGCTTGTTTTCTTTCATATTATGGAAATCCAGTGAGGCATGGCTGGATCCAGGTACTTAGATGGTATCATCAAATATGTGGGGTTTTTTTTCTTTAATATCTTTACTTTCCTCTTTGTTGGCTTCATTATGTGTCAAGTTTTCTCTAAGTGGTAGAAAACTAGCCCAGGGAGCTAAATGTTTTTGTATCTTTTCATTTCCAGATCTCAGAGAGTCTCAGTTTCCCTATGCCCCTATAATCTTTATTTTCTCTTATTTAACTTTTTTTTTTTTTTTTTAAATTTTGACTGTTGCCACATGGCTTGTGGGATCTTAGTTCCCTGACCAGGGATTAAACTCGGGTCTCCTGTAGTGGAAGTTCGGAGTCCTAGCCACTGGACCACCAAGGAATTCTCCTATAACCTTTAAAATAGCATAACATGATCCTCTCTCCTTGGTTCATGTGCCCACTTCTGACAATTTTTTTGTGCAAGAGGATTGGATACCTGATTGCCCAGCCTGACATGTAACCTTAGAGTGGAGGCATAATCTTACTGACAGTCCCACCAGAATCACTTGGACTAGAGAAAGAACAATTCCTACAAGAAAGAATATAAGATATATAGTCATGACAGGTTTCAAATATTTATTGGAATATGTCATTTGTAAATTAAATGCTGGACTTGAGAATGTAATTTACAAAAATTTAATTACAAGAAATTTGTCAATTTAATTCACAAAGATGTGTTCGAAAGTTGTTTCAAGACATCTTTGCTTTTATTTCCAGAGTGACTCTGAAGCCAGACCATTAGTCTGTACCTTGGGGACTACAACACTTAATGAAGTTATTTTGTTAAGTTTCTGAAGCCAGGCACTTGGAAGGTCACAGTTTCTCCAAGTCCCTCACACAGTTTTTTCTCTGCAAGGAACCCATTGCTGCCAAGAGTTTCTTAAGTTTCCTTTTTGTATCTCAAGGCCATGATCATGGGGGAAATAGAATAAAAGAAATCAAGAACTGTCCTCTAAAATCTCATATGCTAAGGGATCCAGGGCTGAAGTTGTCATAGTGAGCAAAAGAATGCCAAGACTTGCAGCTCTGTGGGCCAAGTTTTGTTCCAGCCACATGTCTGTAGCCTCCATTGATATCAATGGGAGTTGTGTGTGTGTGTGTGTGAACTGAGGACAGAAGTTGGCTGTGTATAAATAGCTCTGCAATCGTGAAAATCTCTTCTTGTGTGTCTGGTACAACAGAGGTAGTCTTTTGCAGTTAGTGGCTGCTTCTCCCTCTAATGAAGTCACCAGGCAGTTTCAAGAAATCCTGTATCAGAATATGTGAAGGCAATGATTTCATTTAAAAGATTTTGGTCAGGGAACAGGGAGCGGTGTGGCCTTAAATTTCTTTCATTTTCCGCTAGCAAAGTCAAACCAGATTTAACAAATTCTTTACAAAACCGGCCTTCGCTGTTCCCTTGGCTGAGCCGTCAGTCTGCAAATTAACAGATATGCAGCTAACTGGGTGTGGGGTGGGAAGTCTATATGTTCATTAAGGTGTAAAAATGTGGTCTAAAGGAAAAAGCTTACATTCACACTGGTTGGCAATGCAACAGAACCACGTGGAAGACCATGGGAACAGGGCTCTGGCCCTGCCAGGCAGGGCACACTCGGTCATCAGCCATTCTGCTAGTGGCCCCAGTCTAGCAGTCAGCACACTGAGTGAGGCTGAGCTGCCTTCCAGCCTCCTGTGAGAATTTCATTTAGAGCAGAGTTAAGGATAGACTCATACATTATTCTTTAGAAGCAGGAAATTTCTCCAAGATTTTCATATGCAATATTCTAGTCTGTGAAAGTTACCTGTAGGTAGGTGACTTTCAATCCATGTCCTAGTTCTAAACACATCTAAGTGGCTTCTAGACATCTCTACTTGGATATCCCATTTACACTTTAAATTCATCCAAAACTTAACTTTTATCTCACCTTGCCCCTGACTCAGAAAATTTCTACTAGTTAACAGTGCCATTTTTAATCTACTAATTCCAGTCAGAAAATTGGTAGTAAACCCTAACTTCTCTCTTATTATCACATCTACTCAGTCTAAGCCTTGTTGATTTTACCAATTACATTTCTTCATCTTATCCTCTTTGGTCCCCTGCTCCTGCTGTGCAGAATGGACTGGATTTGCAGGTTCTAACCTCATTAACACCTGAGCTGAGATCCCATTTTTGTTACCTCTTTGGGGAGCACATCATTTTGGAAGGTGTGGCTGTCTAAGCTTAATTTCCTAATCTATGAAATGGAGATGACATCTACTTCACCAGGACTGACTAATGGGAATTAAATTAGATTATATATGTAAAGAGTTGGCATAGCTGCTGACACATATAAACTTCTGGCAAATGGTAGCGGGTATGAAGCAGAGACTTCATCCTTTCTTGCTAAGAATATTGTAGCAATCTCCCTGAATACAGACTCGCCCCTTCTCTATTCTTTATTCTATATATTGCTGCTGGAGTAAACTTTCTAAAGTGCAAATCTTTTCACATTATCCATCCAAAAATATCTTGTATGATGTCACCCATCTATTAACTCCATCTCAAACTGCACCCCTTCTTTGACTAATGTCTTACCAACTGGTGCACTATCCATCCAGCCAATTGGAAAACTAGTATTTATCACTTAAAGACCAATCTTAGAATTGTCTCTTCTTTGAAACTTTCCGTGATCCCACTCCAAATAGAATTTCCTCCTTCCTTAATTCCATCATTGTTCTGTGAAGCATTAAACTTACGTATTCCTATAATAGGTTTAATTACACTAAATTGGCCTTATCTGTCCACAGATCTGTTTTTCTGACCAGACTCTTCTGTGGTCTTCAAGAATCCTGGAAAAAGAGACTGCAATTAAAGCTATATCTTAATTATTGCTGATATAACAGATTTCTACAAATATAGCAACTTAAAACAACACAAATTTATTATCTTATAATTCTGTAGATTAGAAATCTGCTTTGTGTATCACAGGGATAAAATCAAGGTATTGGCAGGACTTCCTTTCTGGAGGTTCTAGGAGAAAAGCTTTCTGCTCATTCAGGTTGATGACAGAATTCAATTGCTTGCATTTGTAGGACAGAGGCTCTTATTTCTTTCCTGACTGTCAGCTGAGGACTGTCCCCAGATTGTAGAGTCTAGCAGTACACCTCAAGTTGTGCCTGACTTCCTTCATCTTCAAAGCCAGCAATGGCAGATTCTCTCTGAGTGCACCCTGAGCTATTCTTCCACTACCTTCTTCCAATTTTAAGGATTCATGTGATTAGATTTATCCCCACTGGAATTCCAGGATAGTCTCAGTATTGTAGGGTCTTTAATCTTAATTACACCTGAAAAGTCTCCTTTGTCATATAAGGTAACGTATTTATAGATTCCAAGGTTAGGGTGTAGACATACTTGGTGCCCCTTAAAAGAGCCTAGCATATTTTTAAAAATTTTTAAAGCAATACAGTTGATTTACAATGTTGTGTTAGTTTCTGCTGTACAGAAAAGTGTATCAGTTATATATATACATGTATCCACTCTTTTTTTAGGTTCTTTTCCCATATAGGTCATTACAGAGTATTGAGTAGAGTTCCCTGTGCTATACAGTAAGTCTTTATTAGTTACCTATTCTATATATAGTAGTGTGTATTAGTGTGTATATGCCAATCCCAGCCTCCCAGTTTATCCCTCCCCTCCGCCTTATCCCCTGCAAATCATGTTTGTTTTCTATATCTGTAACTCTATTTCTGTTTTGTAGATAAGTTCATTTGTACCCTTTTTTAAGATTCCACATATAAGCAAAGCATGTCATATGATATTTGTCTTTCTCTGACTTATTTTATTCAATAGGATAATCTCTAGGTCCATCTCTGTAAGCCTAATATATTTTAAGTGATCAGTAAATAGTATATCGAGTGACAAAATAAATGTATGCAAATGACAATATTATTTAGGTCTTTTGGGTATATTAGGCAATTTTATAGAGCCATGGATATATTAGACAATTTGATATTCCTATCTGATTTATTTGCTATAACTTTTTAAACAAATTCTAGATATTACGTTTTCTAGATCTTTGCGCTTCATGGAAACATACAAATGAATTATAACCAAGCAGACTAAGTTAATCTTTTTACAATCTCTGATTTACCATAAATCATAAACGTTGTTAGCAAAGGCTACATAAAGCCATCACGAGTCTCTTGCTCTTTCCTTATTACAGGAAGATTTATTATTTGTATGAATTTACTACAAACTCATACTTTTATTCTAGAAGTATTAGAATGTCTATATGTGCCAAGTTTTGTGGAATGTGGTAAAGAGTGGTAAATAAAACATGGCCCCTCCCTTGCAAGGCTTACAGAATAATTGAGTGATAGGTAATTACAGTAATTACACCCACAGGAAGTACAGATAGGAAAGAACAGACTCTGGGATGCAATGATAATAAAGGCATATTATACTCTAAGACAAGCTTTTTCCCCTAAAGGTTAATATTACATTCTGGTCAGAAACACAAACACATTGACAAATATTGCCACTCCAATGTAATTAAACCAATGATATGAAGATATATCTATCTTCAAGTTACAGTGATGCATGAAGGAGGAAGACATCTATCACATTTGAAATGCGCCTGCGATGGTTTCAAAGAAGAAGAGATTCTAAGTTGTGTCTTGAGGAATAAACAGGACTTTTCCAGATGGACACAGAGGGATGGAGTGGAGAAGAGTTCTAGGGAGGAGGGAAAAATTTAAACAAGTCTACTGGTTCACAAGGAAAGAGGGTCAGGAATGGTCTTTGGATGAAGGGACCTCTTGGATGAGACCTGGAGTATGAATATGTGCTTGTTGACTTAAGGGGAGGGTGTGGGAGAAAGGAATTTTCCAGGCAGAGAAAATGGCATGGACAAAGGACTGAAGGGTGGTGAGAATGAGTATGAAGGTTGAGGAACTGAGAAAAGTTCAGAATGACTACAGCGTAAAAAGTGAGGAATGGGAAAAGAAGTGATACCAGAGGAGCAGTCATAAACCAGATCAAGAAGGGAGGCTAAGCTTATAAAGGAGCATGTATTTCCTCCAGAGAACTATGGAAAGCCATTTGTATGTTTTAAATAGGGGGGTGAGATAACAGATTTTCATCTTGTTCAATTCCATTATCCTTTGACCAACTGAATTGGTGGTAGTTCCCCAACCCCCACGCTGAAAGAAATCTATTCTTACTACATCAAGACATTCCTCTTTCATTCATTATCTTATTTCTCTTTTTCTCCACAACAAAGAGAATATGCAAGATTCCTAGAAAATGTTGGCTAATGTTCTTCTACTCTGCACAATCACACCTGAGGGAAACATTCAACTTGTCTGGGATCAATATCAGATTGGGTTGAGCTGAGGGCCCCTCAAGCTCTTTCTGTCTCAGGCAAGCTTGGGACGATTTCCTATGATTTTGCATCTGATAGAGAAGCAAACCTCCACGTATAAAAATGATGCAAGTGTACTCTCATCATATCCAAGTTGGGCATGACATGGGAGAAGTAAAATAACACATAAGACAGTACTTTGAAAAGTTAAGCAAAAAGGAGATATGAAATAAAATTCCTGGAGGCAAAGTTCTGTATGATAGGGTTTGCTTTTAGTGCTAGTACATTTACAACAGCCAGTTACTGCTCAATGAGAAGAAAAACTTAGCAGGTAGTCAGGCTTGACATTCAGAACATGGATTTGAGGATATGGGCAGTTCATACGTTTGTCAGAGAACACAGAGGCACTAAAGCCTAAAAGTCCAGAAAAAAAGAAAAAGGAAAAAGAGAAGAAAGCAAAACTTTAGAAGCTAGAATTCAATATACTAAAAAGAAAGATGCCCAAGCATCAGAGCAATGAGACCTATCATATTTGTATAAGTTTCTGATTCACACTTTGTTCTTAAAAACTAAATAGCTGGAGGAAGTTTTAAAACTCATGAGAGGGGTTCTAAACTGGAAAACATAAAGACCTCTTTCCATGTCCTTGTCCTTCATGAATTCTCTAGTGCCTCCCTGATATTTATAAACACAAAAGGAAGACAGAAAGCCCTTGAGAGGCTCTTCCCAGGCAATAACTTTTAAATATGTAGTCATCCTATAAAATAATCGACACAGGCAATTAAATTTCTTGTTACAAGAAATAAACAAGCTGCATGCCAGATTCAGGAAGATATTATCCCCCACACAAAGCTCAAAACTGTGTAGTTACTCTCTGATGCTTTAATGTATATATTCCAATGATTTATATATGAGAAGAAAAAGAAAGGAAGAAAGAAGAAAGGACTGTCTCTATATAAAGTGTAGTAGTAATAAAAGTATAGACTAGAGAGTAGAGAGAGAGAGAGAGATGGGGTAAGAAGAGAAATGGTAGAAAGATAGGCTGATAGGAGAATCATTTTAATCCTGTGTGCCCTCGAATTGTGTAGCACCCAATGGAAATCATATCCAATTTCAACCTTAGGAAATGAAGTGGGCAGTGATGAACCTTGAAGTCATGAGCTATGGAATGCTTCCTGAGCAAGAACACTGTAGCAAAGCATTCCAGGATTTATCACGAAGGTATGGTGCCATGGAAGTGAAAGGTTGGTATGTTAAGCCATCTGGTGAGATGCAACTTGTCAATCTCCCAGATGGTTTGTGAAAAGAGAGAGACTTGATATTGAACTGAGATCAGCATATGAAAAGAGCCATGAAATCGCAAACTTAAAACACATTTTTTTCTATATAGTAGTCTGAAAATTTCACTAAGGAAATATTATATGAATTTTATATGATCTGAAAGATCACATATAGAAGTTTTAATTTATAATATGGAACCATTTCAACAACATATACCATATTCGCTTTCACATGTGGTTTATTAATCTTTAACATGTTTTATTAATCTTAAGTTACTGAGTTAGGAAGAAATTGATATTATTTTCATTGATTTATTTGTATATATCTCACTTTTCTAAGACTTGTGTTGGAGGTCTACTAGAATTTGGTAACCCTTTGGGAAAGCATACTCTAAAAACTCAGTGCCATGTTTGTGAAATACATCACATTACTTGAAGATGATCTGCTCTTTGAACTTAAATTTCCAAATAAATGTATTTTTGAGCCATTTGATTATGCTCACTGATCATTCTGAAAATGATGTAATCAGCAAGCATGATGCTCACAGTATGACATAGTACCCGCCTTCCTGTAATTCTGGGATTTTTAACATTAACAATGTTTAAAAGTGGAAATTTTGAAATGATGTAAACTTCTTATTATTTCCCTTTTTTTCAAGACTTAAAGCCTGCTCTCTATATTTATCTTCTCTGTTTGTCAGGACATGATAATGATTCGGTAGACTCACATAAAAATGCTTTAAATTAGAATATGTTCATAAAAACAATAAGGCTTCTTTTTATGATATTAATTGTGAATTCATGTAAAATGTCTACTTATTTTGGACATCTAATGTAAAATACAAATACTCGGGATAAATAGAGCTTTTAGTAATTTTTAATATCTCAACAACTGAGGAATTTATAAATACCTGAGACAGAGTATTAAATATAAATAAATTTTGACCTTGTATCTATTTTTACGTTCAATTAAGATGTCAAACTTTTATAAAGATCATAACACAGAATGCATTTAACACAGGCTTTTTTCTTTCTTTGCAGTTATGTCGCCTTCATTTTTTTTTTAATCTTCCAGCTTGCTACTAAGCATTTGATTATTTCACCGTCCACTAGTTTATTCAGCTCGACTAGAAAGTGGACAAGGTAAATAAGAGGAAGATAAATTAGATAAGTAGTTTTTGCTACTGTTTATGTGATGGGGTTTGGGGAAGGAGATCCAAGCTTCTGTCTAAATGGAAATCACACATGTTTGAAGAATTAGTGGGACAGGAATTCCAGAAATCCATTGGCTTACAGCTGACACGCTCCAAGGGGATAAACAAAACAAAACAAAGAACACATGCTTGACCCAGTAAGAAAGTCTTAGCTATCAAAGGAATGGAAATATTTTTTCTTTTTTTAAAAATTTTTATTGGAGTATAGTTGATTTATAATGTCGTGTTAGTTTCAGGTGTACAGCAAAGTGAATCAGTTATACATATACAATATCCACTCCTTTTTAGATTCTTTTCCCATATTTTTGAGTGCATCAGGGAAGGTGTTGGGGTTGCCAAGGGTAGTACCTGGTGGAGTGGGGAAGTCTAATAGGGAAACGTAGGGCCTGGAAGGACAGAGGTGGTACCCAGAAGAACTGGGGTCCCATGGCTAATGCCCCATTAGATAGCCTGAGAAATGCCGAGGGAGTACTTTGTAGGAGGAAGGCAGATGCCTCATGTGCCCTTTATAATTGGAGTTATGATTGTAAATATGAACCCATTTATACCTACAGATGAGTGAAACCCAAGGAGACAGAATGCTTAGCACAATATTTAGCATACAATTGCTGCTCAATAAATGTTCATCAAAAGAATGAATTTTTTTTAACTTTTTATTTTATATTGGATTATAATCAATTAAAAATGTTGTGATAGTTTCAGATTTATAGCAAATTGATTCAGTTATACGTTTTTCCATTTAGGTTGTTACATAATATTAAGCAGAGTTCCCAATGCTATACAGTAGGTCCTTGTTGTTTATCCATTTTAAATGTAGCAGTGTGTGAATGTCAATCCCATATTGTTAAACACATACAGTATGAAAGATGATCAATGATCATAGACAGAAACACTGTATGAACAGAATGCTTGACAACATTTTATCATGAAGTCAGGTGAAAATCATTTTTTTTATGGGAACGATCTGATCAGTAGATAAGAGGTAGAGTTAATGTGAACATATTTTGCCATTAGATATAAACATTTAATAAATTTTATATTATCAAGCCATGATTATAGGAAAGCCAAAGTTAACTTGGGTATGGCAAACTTTACTTTTTAAGAAGAAAAAGAATGTATTACAGTATTAATTATAGCCCTTCATGGTATACTCTATACACATGGACAGTTACACATAAATATGGGAAAAGAAAACACCTCTATACCAGAGCAAATGAGACAGGGGATGCAATTATTTTTAATAAGATAATATTTTACATTTAAATTGTGCTTTACAGTCAAAGTGCTTTCACAGATTATCTCATTTGAGCTGCACTGTAATCTCGGGAGGTAGAAGTAATTATGAGTCTCATTTTTGCAGGGAGGTGACATGACTAAGTGATTGTGGGCAAGTTATCTTTTCTCTATGCTGCCTTGTTTTAATGATAACTCCCACGTTTTTCCTCAAATATTTGGTTTTCTCTAACCCGAGGCATATACTACACATTATTAAATAGCTATTAAAACTTGGAAAATATGCTCATTCAAAATTTCTTCCCAGCCATCATTTTGCTTCAGAGTGACAGAACTCTATAAAGGCAATACACCTTTAATAACAGTGCAGCACATTTTGTCATGAGCAGTTTGTTCCTTCAAAATTTATCATGTAACAGATTGAGAGCTAAATATGAAATGCTGAGCTCTCCAGTTAAAGCAGAAACATCATTTCATTCAGATCAACTCTAGACAGATGAAGCAGAAGAAATGGCTGAACAGTTATTCTATTTTTTTTTTAGTCATTGTAGTACATTTCCTGGCTCAAGTTACAGACAATTTATGGAGGGGATGGTATGGCATAGTCTACGTGGCTAATAATTTTCTCAGCAGGACATATTCCAGAAGGGTAATAATCATATTCTGGGACCTTCCTTCTATAGAGGCATCGTCATTTTTATAACTTTCATATGGAGGGTTTAGTATCTCATGAACAAACACAAAAAATTCTTTTAAAAGAAAAATACCCTTGGGCAAATGAAGTAAGCTCCTTAAAATTATGTTAACAGTTAATGTTGTTCTTCCATATCTTTTTTCAGATACTCTAGGAAATTAAATAAAAAGGCTAGAAAAACAAACAAAACTCTTATCTTTAGGTAGGCTTTGTCTTGGCAAAACTAATTTCGCAGAACAGTCAGATATGTAATAATGGGCCTCTTGGGGAGGTAATTTTTTATTCAACTTGACATGCAAGTTATGAGTAATTAATTATGTCTTCTGTTTACACTTTGTCAGATAAGAGTATTAAACAGAAGAGCTGAGAGGAACACAGAACACTGCCATTAATCTGTTTAATTTGCAAATCTAATGCAATCAAAAGGAAGACATTAGTGTTAAAATTGTTTTTGTCCAGGTGGTATCTTTCATGGAGGGCAAAGCTTGTCTGACGTGTACATGTCACATAAAGCAGCAAGTCACACCAGCCCAGGCAGGCTTCTAAAGCCAGGGCAGAAATTTTCCCTCGTGCGTATAGCATTGGCTCTGAAAGCTCTGGATGTACAAAAACTGAAACCCGGGCTCTCCACATCAGCACATTCCACTCTTTTCAGCTCTGTGCAATTATCTAACAAAGCGCAGACGCCATAGATCCATTAAACTGAAGAAGGTGATAAACAAAAGCATAAACCTGACACTTGTGAATTTGCAGGCATCCTTTGACTGTCAGTAGGCCTCGGTCTGGGAACATGTGACTCACGGACTCACTGACTAATGGAAAGGAGAAACTGCAGGAAAAATTTTGGTTGACCAGGAATCAATTGTTTCCAGGACTACCCCGTACCCCACTTCTCTCCAAATGGCAGTCCCCACCAAGGACTTAGAAACGGATTCAGTCGCCTGTGTCTCAGGATACTTCTAGAGGAAGAGGAAGAAGCAGAGGCTGTAAGCTAGTGAATGGGGAAATAGAAGCCATGCCAGAGTTTTTACACTAAGCAATATGGTATAATGTACAAAGGTTCTATGGTCAAACAAAAGTTTCATTCTTCTTCTTTTCTTTCTTTCTTTTTTTTTTTGCGACACTGCACAGCATGTGGGATCTTAGTTCTCCAAGCAGGGATCGAACCCGTGCCCCCTGCAGTGGAAGCCTGGAGACTTAACCACTGGACCGCCAGGGAAGTCCCAAGGGTTTCATTCTTAATTGCTTAGGTACCTCTCTGAAACTCAGTTTCCCTGATTGAAGTGGTGGTGATGATGCTCGGGATTATATAAGGATGCTCTCTGAACAGCAGCCTCCAGGTGAATGGTAGTGATTGACAGTATCATTACCATCATTCTCAATAAGGCAGTGAGGTTTGGAAGGACTTCTGATTTCTGCCCAAGACACTTGCATTGGTTGTTTCCTTTGGGATATACCTTACATACAAATGTGGGACTGTTGATAATTCATTGATTGCTGAGCTGGTAGGATGCTTATGGACATGACAGAGAGATTTAGATCCTTTATTTAGTTTTGGCTAGCAAAATGTGATTTCCACGCATAGTTTTAAATAAAGTATAAAACTATAGAAGAAATTTTACATGTATGGGGTAATATACCTGTGAATAATAATCACTATAATAAACATGACAATTTTTTAGTCACACGCAGAGGATATACATTTGAAGGTATGCTGACAGTTACAACTTGTCTCTGAAAAAAATTCCATTTATTTTCTATTTATCTCTAAGAGTGCATAGAGATTAATGCATAAACAACATGATCCAGGGGAGTTTAAGCCTAGGGACTAATTTACTGAACTACCCAAGCAACAGAGGATTATTTTATCTAATTAAGACAGAGCACATGTATTTAGAATTAAGCATTTGCATTTAACAGCAAATTCAGAATTATAAAAGCAATTAAAGCTAAAATGAGGTATGATCATCTTTTTTTCTGCACACCACTGCAGAGCTAAAGCTCATTTTAATGTTTGCCTTTGTAGCACTATTGAACAGAAGGTTATGAATAGAAGTTCATGACAGGGCAAAACCACCTCGCTTCCAACTCGAATCCATTCTCCCTGCTTTTACTCAACCTTCCTAAACAGGACTTCTATTTTCTCACATTCCTACTTTTGTTCCTCTGTTTCTCCCACCTGGAATATTTTCTTTAACCCAGTCTGTCTCTCTGATTTGCAACAGACAAGGTTCAGATCAAAATTTGTCTTCCTTCAGGAAACCAGTGCTCCCTCAAGCCTAAGTGCATTCTCTCTTATCTAAAGGGAAAGGCACTTGACTGGATAGAGTTGTCTGTCTCATTCCTTTGCAAGTTAGTGTATTACTACTTCAGGCTTCTCTTATAGTAGTTAGTCGTATACATATAGCCCTTTCATATGTAACATGTTCATGTTATTTTCCCTTATCTTACAGACTTCCTAAGGGTATAACTTTGTTTTACACTCTTAAAAATGAGGAACACAGCACTTTCCTTATATGTCCAATTTAATACATGTTTGATGATTCACTGGTTGGAATATTTAAACATCTATTCACCTTCATATATATTCCATTCATCTCCCCTGTTTTACTCAAGCCCCCTAAGCTCCTCTTATAACATTCTATTTCATTCTAATTCATTTATATTATTTTTAGATATGTTATTTAATAATTGCTAAAAGAATGTAAGAATGACATTATCTCATCAATCAAAGTATTTTGTCCTAACCTCCCCAAATGGTAATTTCCGTGACTCCATATTTAACTGATTCTCCAAAGAGTTATAAAAATGTTAACATTAGTGGTATGGGATTGGGAATGCCTTAATATCTGGTCCTTTCCAGAATTCAATAGATAAATCTCATAAGAACATAGTTCAATATGTAGTCTTTCTCATAATGCATTTGAGGTTGCAGCTAATAATGTTTTATTGGGGTCCTTGTGTATTTTCCTGATTTTTTTCACATGTGCTTAGATAACTTTATTTTCCCTGCAAGTGTAATTACTATCTTTCAGAGACAGAAAGAGGCTGTATCTGTCAATTAGTCAGTTAAAATACTTAGCAGAGTGCCAGGCACCAAAAAAAAAAAAAGAGAGAGAGAGACGAAGATATAACAGTTATTTTAATCATTTTTTGAGAAAATTATAGATTTATAGGAGGTTGCAAAAAAATGTGCAGGCAGGTCCCATGCACCCTTCAACCTCCCTGCTCCAATGTTGAGACTTTGCATATCAAAACAAGAAAACATCCCAAACAAGGAAATATCCAAACTATAAAATTGACATTGGTACAATCCGTAGAATTTACTGAGATTCCACAAGTGATTATGTGCTCATCTGTGTGTGTATGTGTAGATCTACACATTCTGATCACATGTATAACTTCATGTAAATACCACAACAATCAACATACACAACTGTTCTATTATTACAAGGCTTCCTCACGCTACCCCTTCATAGTCAAGTACACTTCCTCCTCCACCCCATCCAATCCCTAATCCTTGGCAACAATGAATTTGTTCTCCATCTCCATAATTTTGTTGTTGTTAGGATGTTATATAAATTGAATATTACAGTATGCAACCTTTTGAAATTGACTTTTTTCACTCAGCATAATTTCCTTGTGGTTCATTCAAGTTGCTGTGTGTTTCAACAAGTTATTCCTTTTTGTTGCTGAGTAATAATATCACGTGGTACAGAAATACCACTGTCTGTTTAACCATTCACCTATTGAAGGGCATTTTGGTTATTTTCAGTGTTTGGGTAGTACAAAACTACTATAAATATTCCTGCACAAGCTTTAGTTTTTTGCTGAAGATAATTAAAATTCCTCTTACACAGCCAACTCATCTTGTTTGGAGCAGAAGTTTTCAGAGATGGATGACATGGGTGAGGAGCTAGTGATTCCGTACTGCATCAAACATGTTTGTTAGTACATTCAAGAAGGAGTAACCATCTGTCCTGTTTTTCCCAGAACAGGCCGATTTATGTCTGCTGTCCTAGCATAATGATCCCTTCAGTCTTGGAAGTGCCCCAGTTGGTATGATGAATTATATAATCACTCTGATTCAAATTTCTTTTTTTATTGAAAATAAAAAGATAGTTAATTAGAAGATACAGAAGACATAGTTGATTTACAATGTTGTGTTAGTTTCAGGTGTACAAGGTTCAGATTTCTTAAAGATTCCAAGCATTTCTATGCCTGCTTGACTATGCTAGAATTGCATTTTTGTAGATTGCTGTTTGGTAATTTCTCTGAGTACCAGTGGAGTGATTCTAGAGTCTGAGAAGTGAGATAGTCTTTGTGCAATGAAAGATGGTCTTGCTGAAGTCTCTACTGTTTCTACCTCCTTTTCTGCTAGACTCTGTTTCTTTTTATGAGTGAGTTTTATGATTGGGGACAGCCTCCAGGCTCATGACTTAGCTCCTGTGTCTTAGCTCAGGAGAGGTGTGTACTCTTTCCCACTGTTGCCAGTTTGGAAGTAATTGCAGGGATGGATTCTGATAGGTTTGGCTTAGACCACTTGCCAATCTCAAAGACAGTGGTCAGGTGCAGTCCCCAAATGGGCTTAACTTAGGTTAGGGTTCATCCCTTGACTGATCACTGTCCAGAGTATTAAGGTCAAGTAGGACCCTTTCCAACCATAAAGATCAAAAGGGAGTTTTCCTCAAAGGATGGCAGGTGTTGGAGAAAATGGCAAACTCGGCCACTGGAGGAATGGTGATCTGGGCAGTCCCTATAGTTTGTGTCTTCAGTCAAGAGGTCAGTACATTAGCAAATATCATCCAGCTAGAAGAGCACAGCCAAAATGCAATCCTGTATCTTTTTGACTACAGAGCCTATATGCTTAAGTTTTTTTTTTTTTTAATACATGATATTTAGCTGCGGAGAAATGGAAAATAAATGCCTGTCAATATAGTCTCTGAAGTTTTTCTGAGACTAATTCTGAAGTGGTCACCCTAATGGGAAGCACACATATAGGTGATGAGCTCCAAAATTTCATGATTATAACCAATACCTATGATCATCCGTGTCCTTCACTGCTGCAAATACAATTGGGAATTGAATGTAATTGAACCTCAGACCCCGAGCTTAATTCGTAAATTGAAGAGCACTGAAAATGCTCAGGTCCTGAAAAAGAATTATAATACATCTAAGTGAAAAGAGCATGCTAAAATAGTAGTACAATTTGATACTATTTTGGGTTTTTTTTAACATACCCACTCAGATACACAGACATAGGAAAAAAATTTGGAATGATATATCCCCAGATGGTAGTTATTTTAGAATTGAATGTGTAGGAATGACTCCTTTCTTCCTTTTCTGCCTGTTGTATTTTATATATTTTCCACAGTGAACATGTGTTCGTTTTCAAATGTTTAATTCATTATAAAATTCTTACATTTGGTGATGCACACCTGATTTAGACTTTAAGATTTCAAATTAAGAACTCCCTGCTTCAGAACCACAAGAAACCACATGGTAAAAAGGCTAATTGGAGACCTCAACATAGCAACAAGAATTTCAATAGAAATAGTCTCATCAGGTTTCCAATTAGCCTTCAAAAAATAAATAAAAAGATGTGGCAACAATCAGATGAAGAAAAAAAAAGACTTAAAAATACAGTTGTCTTTTGTCAGTTGCAAATAGACAAAAAATAAATTCAAGGAAAGAACCTGGAGTACCTCTAAAAGGGGGCTGATTTTTAGCAGATTTAACAGTTTTACCTAATTAAAAAGAAGCAACTGATTAGCTAAGTTTTCAGGATTAAGTTCATAATACTTAATTTTAAGTCCTTGCAATCATTTTAGCACAGTTTTGATAATACCAGAATCTTCATATTACAAATCCCAAGTACCTGTCCATTTTGAATGAGGCCTATAGTTATTTCTGAGAGACTAATTAAAAAAGTATAATTTAAGGGAAACTGTGGAAGAAAGTTCCCATGACGATGCAAAAGAAACTCGGCCACATCTCATCACTATCTTTATATGTAAATAACTATAATAACCTAGCTTTTTCTAAAATCCTTTAAGGGAGGACCACATGGCTCACTGTTTAATAATATATTACAGACATTATACAATTCCCTTGGCTTTTTATTATTCACCTTATTAATCAAATTAACATTCAGAAACTTTAAAAGTCATTTTTTCTTCCTAGATAAAATCTAGGAATTTTAAGTACATCCAAGAAATAAGGTATATCTTGTGGTAATGCTTTTGGCCCTTATTGTAAAAATGATGGTTATGCTTTGTGGTATTTGTCAAGCACACTCCCATTTTTAGGGTTACACTTTAGTTTTCAGCACAACATCAAAGTAAATAGATATCCCAAAGCAATATTACTAGAATATCTATTTTCTGGACCACCAACTTGACTTAAATAGGAAATTCCTGGTTTATCTGAGAGAAGGATAATGTATGACACAGCCTAATTCTGAAGCACCGCACAGAGACAGAACGAGACTCATATAAATGTGTTCTTGGAGATCTCCAGAAATTTTGTTTTAATACTAAAAAAAAAATTGTTAAACTTAAAAAAAGCTATTAATTGCAGAATTATCAATATTATTTTTATACTCTCCAGGTGCACTTCTCCTTATCATAGGTTCATGGGGAAAACCTCCTTTTAGCCATTTATGTGTGTGTACAAATAATCTGATCACAATTTTCCCTCTATTTTTGACTCTGGAGGAGATCCTGATTTATCAACAAACAAAAAGAAAATTAAAGTCATAGAGGAAAAGTTACAACTAACCCAAACTTCCATACTTTACCAATGCAGGAGTAGACAATGGATATTAATTAGTATATTACAAGACAATGTAATACCTTTCAATTCTCTAGGGAAATGGTGTAAGTAACAGCATTTGTTTTATGCATACATTTTTTGTTTCAGTCATTTGAAAATCTTGATAATCCAGGTTTTTGGTGTATATAAATGTTTTTAATGTCTACAACATTAATTTAATCAGCCTGTTTGTCCATGTTTGGATAATAAGATATGTGTTATCTAGTATTTAGTTGAGTACAAACATTACCATTTGTTTCTGTATAAAATTACCTGTTGGAATCCTATACAAGAAAAGACATTCATTTTCTAAAATCCATTTTTAAAATTTCTATGAGGTACTAACGTGCACTTAAAAATAAAATATATCATTTTAAGGACTAAAGGGACTCATAAGTTTTCATTATTGAAGAAAAATAACAATGATCATCAGAGCATCAGTCAGTCATATGAGTTTCTGGAAATGTCTTTAGAGGTCTAGAGCCAATCTGAGTACATTAAAAATGGATGGTAAGAGAAAAATAAAGAAAAAACATTATGTAAAAAATAATTTTTGTCTTTGATATTCTCAAATTGTAGAGCCAAGAAAAGAACACATTTTTAGACTTGAAAAACCCCAAAACTACTTTGTTTAGAAGTTAAATTTTATGCACAGTCAATGAAGAAAATAGAGAATAAGTGATCAGGAAAGCTGAGTTTTTACTTCATTAAAGATGAGAATTTGCCACACAGGGGAACCCATCTATTGCTTGAGCACACGTCGTTGTCAGTGGTTTATTCTGACAATACAATAGGATGGAGAAAAATGCGTGAAGAACCTTACCTTGATGTCTAAAAGACTTCCTTTTCACTTGTGTTAATAAAACCTCTGCTTCCTCCACAAGACCAATAAAATAGCATCTCCAGATTTTCTCCCTGACTCCCCTCTCTCCCCGAGCCTCAGTCAGCACTGCCTGCCTGATGGACTCTCTCTCTCCTAGTTCATTTCACTGTGCATTGGCTCCATTCCCTGAACTTGCACTCTTGCAACCTGCTCTTCCTCTGTCTTGAGTCTGTCCCATAACTCCTGTTTGACCTTTCTCACCCCATGTAGTCATTCAGTATTTATTCAACAAATACTTACTGAGCATCTACCCTGGGCCAGGTGATCTTCCAGCAGCTGGGGATACAGCAGTGAACAAAAAGGATAAAGGTGTTGCTTTCATGGAACCTACAAGCATTCCAATAGAGGAGGTAAGTAATAATAAAGATCCAATATAGTGTCATGTAGTGAGTGATACACCCTCTGAAAAAAATAAACCTGGGTAAAAGTGGTAAAATTTTAGAGTGATGAGCTGATTTTAAGTTGGCTGTTTGGGAAAGACATGTTGAGGAACTGCCCTTTGAGCAGAGACTGGAACTCTTGACCTCTTACCATGGTTCATCATGGAATGCCTTTGGGAAGAATGAGAATTGTCTTCTGCTCAACTGGCTACCGTGGCCATGAAAGAGAAAAAAAGGCACCAGCCACAAATCTTGGGCTGGTATAAACAGCTTAAAGTGGTATGATGGAGGGTTGAGGACAGGACAGAGAGATGACAAGCTTGTCACATTTTATCTTTATAAACTGTCAAGTGTGTTGGCAAGCACTTCTTCATAACATGGAAGAAAGCAGGAACATTCACAACCTAGTGCCATACTAAAATGAAGCAGAGATAGAAGTAATGTGTGAAAGGGACAACCAGAAATAGTTCATCTCAACACCAAACGAACCTGAACAACAAAACGACCGTCCAAAAGTAGAACAGCCATATCTCAGCTGACAGTAATTTCACCATTTATAACCAATTGGAAGTAATATTAGAGACAAGATCTAAGTACCAGCTTAAGTATTGAACTAGATGATCTTTTTAAAGAATAGTTTTAGATTCAACGAAATATACTGAACAAAATATGTTGTTCTCTGAAGTCATATATTAAGACAATCATATTTGAAAATAGTGTTAAATTAACATCTATCTTTTTAATAGTCAAAAGCCAAAGAATTTTTGTATGTATAGTTACCAAATCCAAAGTTAGCACAACCCATAAAATAAGGAAAATATGTGCATTTTTTCTTCCAAGAGAGTTGAACATCAATCTTTGAAAAGAAAGTAGGGAATAGTTGCTATCCTTTATTCAAATTCTTCAGATTCTGAGATTTAGACTATGATTGATCTTACTGCTATGTTTTCCTTATCATTAAGGTTAATTTTCCCATTAAGAAAAGAGAGAAATAAAGAAAAAATTGTCTAGTGTACGTGTGTATTGTTTCTTGGAGTGTGTTCACTATTTCCATGAATCATTTTTAGGAAAAGAATTCTGCACTCATACTTGGGAATGCTACACATTACATCTTCCTTCTAGAAGCACAATACATATTAACATAGTAAAGGTTCTAAGAAATCCTGATACAAAAAATAATAAATGAATTGATACTAGTTTAAACAAAGTTAAACAGATTACTTCCCAAATTCATGTCAGAGCAGAAATGTCTTTTTTTTTTTAAGGCTTGTGCCATTTATTTATTTATTTGTCTATCTATTTATTTATTTATTTATTTTATTGTCTGTGTTGGGTCTTTTTTGCTGTGCGTGGGCTTTCTTTAGTTGCAGTGAGTAGGGGCTACTCTTCATTGTGGTGCGCAAGCCCCTCATTGCCATGGCTTCTCTTGTTGCGAAGCACGGGCCCTAGGTACGTGGGCTTCAATAGTTGCAGCACATGGGCTCAATAGTTGTGACTCATGGCTCACAGGCTCTAAAGTGCAGGCTCAATAGTTGTGGCACACGGGTTTAGTTGCTCCGCGGCATGTGGGATCTTCCTGGAGCAGGGATCGAACTCATGTCCCCTGAATTCACAGGTGGATTCTTAACCACTGTGCCACCTAGGAAGCCCCAAAAGTGTCTATTTTTAATAACATCTGTTAACATTTTAAGTCTCTGATGTTCCATGGAGTACACTTGGGAAGATGCTGCCCTAGACACATTTTAAATTGTTCTTCTTCTTTCATTTTGCTTTGGCTATTTTTACTGTTCTATTTCTTTCCTTCTCTTTTTGTTTTTGGACACAACACTTATTGAGTGCTTGCTGTACTCTAGGCACTGTTTAAATTACTTATGGTCATTATCTCACTTATTCCTGACAATAATGCTCTGAGATAAATATAGCCTATCACCATAGGGACCCCAGAGAGGTGAAATAATTTCCCTCACATCCTGCTGCTGTTAAGAGGCACAGCCCAGAGAGCTGAGATTGAAATCAGGTCTCTCTGACCCAGCAATGCCTACCCTGTTAACACAGAAGTGGCCAGTTCTTAACTCTTCAACTCCCTGAAGCACACTACCCTCCCTAAGCTCTAAGAGACCAACAGCCTACCAAAGATTTCCCAGACCTTAGTTTACAGGACCACTCCATTGCATTTGATGCTGTTGGCCAATCCCTCCCACTTGAAATTTCCTAGACCTTGGGTTTCCTTGATTCTTATACCTCTCTGGCTGTTCCTTCTTCATCTTCTAAGGTTCCTTATTAAATGTTGATGCTCCTCAAGTTTCCCCCTCCTCCCACCCGTTGCTCTTCTCTCCTTTGCCCTCTGCTGGGACATCCCCATTCACATCTCCAGGCCTGGTCTCTCCCCCCAGACATCAGACTCATATCTAAGTACCTGCTTTTTTTAGGCACTTCAAACTCGAGAAGTCCTCCACTAACCTCGTCATGTACTATAGCAGTGGAGGTCCCAGCAGGACACTCAGGGGAAATTCTATGGAGTTTAATCAAGAGATTGTTAATTAAGGCGTAGAGCAGGAATAATGATGCTAAATAGGGATGATAAAGCACCCAGGGATGAGCAGCAGCGAGAAGCTATTTCCCTAAAGGGACCAGGGGAGGATGGTGTTTCTGGAACTTGGCCAGAACTTGACCTTGAAAGAGGGGCTGACTCCAGGATTGGAAGAGGGAATGAAACTATTGCCTATCAGGGTCCAGTGAGGGTGGACACTGGAGGAATAAGGCCTCCAATTTCTCTCTCCTACCAGTAATCTTCTGCTAGTGCCTCCTATTAGTCAAACTCACGACAGGTTAAAGGGCAAGGGAGTCTGAAGAAGCAGGCAGTAAAGCCTGAAGAAGCTTTACAGGGAAGCTCCCTGGCACTGAGGGTGGAGATGGGGTAAGCTGATCTGGAGGAGAATGGACACGGCCAATCCACTTGGTATCATAAACCTAGCAGCATCTCAGGCAAAGGAGACAGTTACTTGGAAAGCACCTTGGACACCTCTTTCCTCAATTTCCCACACTTAACCTGTCTTGTCAATCTAGCTATTTTGAACACTGTCTCTCTTCCTTTAGCCCCTTTCCCATCATGCTAGTGTCAAGGTTTATCATCTCTTAATTGGACAATTTCTATAAACTCCAAGCAGTTTAACTGCTTCCAGACCTGGTAAACCTTTGGGATAGCCTTTTTTTTATAGGCAAAAGCTCTATCTAAAATGCAAATCTTACTCTACTACGCCTTGATTATCCCTTTAATAATCTTCTTCACCTGGAGAATAAAGACTCTATATGCTGACACAGCATTATAGGACTCTCCCTGAACTAACTTTTAACCCTTCATTTCCTTTTGTATAAACTTGTATTTTCCTAAACATAACCGTGCTTTCCACACCATTGGGTCTTTACTCATGCAGTTTTTCTGCCTGTATGTTCATATTTTTTAACCTACCTCACATCAGCTCAGGAGTCATCTTTTAAGAAGTCATTTCTCAAACCATGAGATATAGTTAAATGTCTTTCCTCCTGCATATTACCCTGTTTTCCTCTATCAAACAAACAAAACAAAACAAAACCTGACCATATTTTGATGACATTTTCTTTTGCTATGTTTATTTTCCCATTATGTCATTTGTGAGGATTCAACTGATTGATATCGTTCACCTACCTACAACATCTAGCACAATTCCTGGCACACAATAGATGCTCAATAAATGTTAGATTAACTGAATGCAATTGAGCAATATATCATTATCCTAGAATCCAAAAGACAGACATAGTATTGAGGAAGAAAAGTAGCTTCTCAGTGTGGCCATTCTGGCTTTGGGGAAAGACTAGTCCACCAAAAAAGTTTTGGCTCTCTTAAAGGTTTCAAAAGTTTAGAATGCCCCTCCAAGGAAAGGAAAAGACAAGGACAGATTAACTAGAAGTTAAAGCCAAGATGAAAGAGCAAGAATGCTAGAGTTAATCAAAATGGAATCCTGATTCAGAAAGTGAGGTACAAGGCGTTAGGAACCAGACTTCAGATAGGACCAAATATACAAAGGGATTCTGTGGAATTCTCTAACATCCGGTTTGTACATTCCAACCACAAGCTTCTATGGGTGAAACCAAGAGGGAATCACAAACTGGATTGTTACACAGAGCTGTAGTTGGTCTCTGGTATAAGTTAAGGGTAAAGAGAAAAAGGGACAAAAATTCCTCTGTAGTGGATTTGATCAATAAGAGGGTCATAATGAAGTATCAGTATTAAAGACCTGGTAGATGCCTGATGATATTTTCTCATACATAAATGATCTATTAAAAAATGTAGGTGGGAAGAAAGAGGAAAAAAATAGCAAAAGTCTCTATCTAAAAAAGTTAAATGAGATGATATAAAACAAGAGAAACTTTCATCATTTAAATCACATATGCGTTAGTATTATGAAAAATAATTCTGATTTTGTGCCTCTACAGTGTAGATAAATCGCATCCCTATTATTTTCATTTGCTAGTAAATGTACAAAAATTACCAGGTTCATTTGGCTTTAATTTGCTTTATGATAGAAACAGTCTTGTTAGAAAAATGAACTGCACAGCATTCCTGTTTAGGAAGAGTGGAAAACCAAACAAATGAAGAGTATTCAAAAAGGAAACACACTTACTTGCATATAGATAAAGAATGGCAATATATTTGTTTTCATCAAACTTTTTTCATATGATTCCCTAATTTTCCCTATACTCATTTTCTTACAGAAATTACCATGCATATTTATAGTTTGTAACACAACTCTCAAACTCAGAGTCCTATTTTCAGTCTTGATTCTCTGTCTCTGATTTTTCCAAGCATAAATCATTTCTCTCTCCCTCATCTCAATTTCTTGACAAAAAGGAAGGGAAAACTGTTTTCGTCAAGAAACCTCTACAACCTCGTTTCTAACATCCTCTTGTTTGTTTGGTGGTTTTAATATATACAGAACTAAGAGGAGCTGGCCTTTCAGGTAACTAGAATTCCTAGGCAAAGAAGACATGTTTTGCTGGAGAATTAGATTCTGAATGACTGAGTTGAGGACGATTTACTGACACAGGGATAAGACATGGTTCTGCTTATAGAAATACATTTGAAGGCATCTTGTTCAGAGGGAAAAAAACTAAGGATCAGCACTCTGGAGACCTAGGACAAGCTTAAGAAAGAACAAGCTCACTAATTAGGAGTAAATGGTGATCACAGATTACATGAGAGGTGTTTAAGAAGGTTATTCACTACTCTTTGAACCACTGGTAGAAGCAATATGGAACCTGCTGGAACCAATAGCACCAGGAGAGAAGAGGACAAGAGACTTTGTGTTCTGCCTCCAACTTCATCCTACCCCATCCACCCTCTTGTCCATTCTACTGGTGTCATATTAACCTTGTTTCAGGTCCTCAAATCAATGACCCAAGTGCACAAGGAGGTCTCTCACATATTTATTCAAATAGAAAGAGCTGATACCAATGGGTCTCTAAGGGCGCCATAGAAGATTTCTTTAAGGCTTTGGTTTATGCCCCTGGATTGAACACTACCTTACATATAACAAGACCAGGGTGTGGAAAAGTCTTCATCTCTTAAAAGCAAAGTTGTGGCAAAAAATCAGAGGGATTTCTTCTAGAGAAGTGCAGAAATCTTTGTCAGTTCTAGTTGATAATGGTGACAGAAGAAGGATGGTATGGAAGAGGAAGCAAGAATATTACCTGCATTTCTGGGTATTGGCTAAAATTGTAGGTCACATACAGAGATAAGGAAAGCTATTTCCCTTAGTATTTCAAAGTCTTAACTGATGACAGTAAATAGCAGTTGAGTTAACACTGATGAAAAATGAGCAATCCAGAGTATTATTTTGGGGGAAAAATAACATATTGGTATTTTAATTTATGATTTTAATAAGTTCTTAATATAAGGGATGGGTAACATTTTATTATTTTTTGGTGTAATGATTGCATTATAATTATAATGATTTAATTCACACAATGATAATTTCCTCTTGTTTTCCTTAAAGATAAGTTCAAAAATCAATATTATGATATTTAACACTCCTTCTGACTATAAATAGTCAGAAACTACTTATATAATGTCGAAAATTTGAATCCTGTTTATTAAACTTCTATTATATGCCTAACAGCATGCACTAGGCACAGTGGAAGACAAAAATTTACAATACACATGGCTTTATTTCAAAAAATATATACAATGGATTTAGAGTAATTAAATGAACATGCCGCTTTCCAGTAATGCTCATCATTGCACTGGGGCTCTGCTTCTGATAATGCAATACCACTGGAACTGTGTGTCCAAAGGTACTAAATTAGGAAGAAAGTGAGAAATAAATATCTGTGGTCATAGCTACTAAGCATTCGAGCGTGCCACACTGCTACCAACCACAATGGCTTATATAGGGACACCAACTGTATCCGACAGCAAAGATCCTTTGCAAACTCTCAAGACTCAAGTTGGAATTGTATTTATAAGACCCAGGAGTCAATGTGCTTCTAAGTTTAAATACTTTTAAGTTGGATACTTAGATGCTAGAAATAGCACTACGTTTAAAAATAAAGTACAACTCACATCGTTTTAAATCATTTATGCATACAGATGCATATTTTCTTATGGACCAAAATGAGAAAGAGATAAGTGTGAATTTTCTATGCTTTGATACAGAATCAATCTTTCACATAACAAAGAAGAAAAGCAAACAGATGTTCACGTAGGGAAGGATTATCACCCAGTCTCCTGTAGAAGCCCAGCCCAGTGATCCTTCTCCAATTTACTAGGGATGTCACATGTAAAAGGGTTTCTCTAATAGGTTGGCAACAACATTTGTCAAGGAAGTCAATTGACAAAGGAGTTGATGGCAGCAAAACCTCACTGCAAGGAGGATGGTCTAAGCTGCTTCAGAAAGATGAAAAGATTACAGTTCATCTGCCAACATTGTATAATATAGAATGTGCGTGTAAAACCTCAAGAAGGAAAATGAAGATTCTTCTCTGTGTATATGTGTGTGTGAGAGAGAGAGAGAGAGAGAGAAACAGAGACAGAGACAGAGAAAGGTGGGGAGACAAAATGGGAATGGTGGTGGACAGAAAGGCTGAGAGAATAAGGGAGAAAAAGGAAAAGAGAGAGGAGGCACAGGGAAGTGGAGAAAGGCAGATAAAACTTGGAAAGTGGGTATCTCTCCCAAATAAAAGTACTATTGCCAGGATGATAACACTCATGCTTTACAGAATTAAACATAAACCTCTTCAAAAAATGTAATTGAGGCCCTTTCGAATTTAAAGTTCCTTGATTATGTATCAGGTAAGAGCAGAATTGGAAGGAAATACAGAGAGGAGGTTCAGAAAGAAAGAAGGATTCATGCCAAGCCTATGAGTTTAGGGAAACCTTCCAGCTGACCACTAATAAGCACCACTTCAGGGAAGGCAGAATTTAAATTCCTATGATGTCATATTCTACAACTTGCATCTTCGTTGACAAAATACTGATGTCGAGTGAACTGATATAGGAAGCAATTTTCAAGGAGAGGTTTAGTAAAGATAAGATAGGTGAGAGAAGTTACATCACTTTCACTGGAATTATGGGAAGATGTACAAGAGGGAGAATCACCAGATAAATAGTACTCCATTTATATTCATACGCAGGTAGAAGACTTTGAGACTGGTAGGCTCCCAATATATTTGATAACAGAGTTCTTTTGTTTTCTACTTTTATATATATCACCAATATTGATATGAAAGTGGAAATTTTCATAGCTAATATTGTGCTTATGAAACATCAGTTAGGTAGATATTAGCCTCATAACATAAAGTGGGTGATTTAAACAATTGGAGATGCCTGATTAAATGTGTACATCATTAAGCCACGGAGAGGGAACAATGCACAAAGGCTTCGTTAACTTGGCATCTTCAGGCTCCCTCAATGAAAATGGTTATAGCTAATCATACAGATTCAAATTTTCACTTTCCCAACATTTATACCCAGCTGCTTGTTCCTGATTTGTGGAAAAGATAAAATTGCAAATCAAGCCTCATATTTGTGTTTCTCTAACTTTATGGCTTTAGGGATTTCCACTCTTATATAGAGGACACTTCATAGAGGGTAGTGAAAGATTGTTTAACATAATGAGAACTACAGAGATTTGGCGGGAGGGTGGGGTGGGGAAACGGTTTCTTTCTGACTCAGCACAGATAGACCTTTTTAGATTTTATCACTGAGATTCAGTTGACAAGTTGGTATTTAATAATGGAATGTTATGTTTCTATCACCACCTGCATGTTAAGTCTGTTTTAATGACACATTTTCGGGATCTTGAATGCAAAAGCATCTCCAAGTTACGGAAAAGTTATACTATGAACTCAATTTACCATGTAATATACTATTTCTAAAATGTAAACTCACTACTCTATGTGCCCAGTTAACCACTTTGAACATCTCTTGTCAACTGCAACATAAAAAGTGAATGAAATAGCATATGTGAAATACCTGGAAGACTGACTGGCACATAGTGGGTATTCAGCATATATATATATTTTTCCCCTCGTTTGGTATACTTTATTTTCAGATGACATAAAACACTGCATTTACATAAAATAAAGAGTAATGATTTGCTTTACAAATTGTCCCATTACAATATTTATTAAATGGCAAACTTTATTAATGTATTACTTTATGTGATGCTCTTTATCATAATTGACACTAAACTGCAAATGTTCAGGAAAACACCTATTATGTGGAACAGGATGAACATCTATTACAGTTTGTGCCAATACTGACTTCAATTTTTCATTTTGATATCATTTTGATTAGAACTTTTGCCACATATTTTTACATGTTATTTATGGCACTCTACCCCCACTCCCAAACTCATTATTTGACCATTTCTGAAATTCTCACTCATTATCAATTCAAATAAAAGCTGAAGTAGTGCCAAAGGTTTGGTTTGGATCAGATGTCATATGTGTAAGTCCTAGCTGTTACTTAGTAAAATGTGTGGGTATTCAATTTCTCACATTGCATCCATGACAAGTGTTACATAGATATAATAGTCATGACAGAATATGACAAACCGAAAAATTAATAGAAAACTTCATAGTTTGTGTATGTTCATAAAACATATACATTTGCAGTGTGTGCTTAAAGAGCAACCTCAGAGTAAAAATATATGACCAAGGTTATTATTTATCAGATTTTAAATAAAATTATTATTGATAGCTTCAGGAAATGTAAAAACATATTAAACATAATTTAGAATAGTATTTAGTCACTCTGTTGCTGGTTCTCCCAGAAACTATTTTTCCTATTTTCCTTTAAGATAAATGAAAATATGGAATATTTAAAGCTGATGCTGTTCTCAATCCACTGGCTCTGTTCCACTATCTCCTTGTCAGACATTCATAATTAATGGTGCATATGAGCAAGAAGTGACTCTTTGATAAGAAAACATTTGCACCCATTAATGTTTCATCCATTTCTAAGGTAGATATCACTGTGGTGCTGAAAGGATAGCTCCCGGTCACCTGTCGACACACTTGAGTTTGCTTTGCGGAAAGGACTAATAACAGAACTAAGGTAGACACATGGAAGACACGAGTCGTAGACAATTATTTCATAACTTCATAACACTTCTCTAAAGACATCTAGCTTAAATTTCTTTAAAAAATTTATGTACAGAATAGTTGCCAAACTGGGGTTATTTTGCTTGGTTTTTTTTAAAGCAGTCCTTGTCTCTTTTTCTCAAAGTAAAACCCTGAAGCAGGACATTCCAAAGAAGACACGAAAAAGTTAATTATACAGCTCTCTGCCATTGAAATTTAGAGGTAGCATCCTCTGTAAATATAGTGGGGAAAGTCTAGAGACTTTTTAAAGGGTATTCTCAGGTTGGAGATGAGGACTTGGGGAGAGGAGTCCTCTCCAGGCTCAAGCTGACACTCCTTAGCCAAAGAAAACCATCCTCATGACCCTCCCCTGGCAGTTCATTTTGCGGCCAGGGAGCTCAACCCCTCGTGTATAATTCCAGCAGAAGGTAAATTAAGACAAAGCCTCCTCACACTCCGTTGGGGGTCGGTGAAAAGGTTAAGCAGCATTGGGGTGCAGTAACGACCAGAAGGAAGGGTGACCTCATTTCGTCGGAGGAAGCACCATCCAACAAGCCCACCTTTGATGTGCATGCCGGCGGCGGTAAAAGAGCACAAAGGGTGAAAGCTGGAGGGAACAAACTTCCCTATCCTTCCACCCCATCCCTTCAGCCCGCGGGGAACACGCAAAAGCAAGGACAACAAAGCGTGCGCCCAGGCTGCACCGCTGGCGCTGCCAGCAGCCCGGCCATCGCGCCGCGGGGCGCGCCGCTCCCCAGCCACGGAGCGAGGGCGCCGGAGTGCGGGCTCAGGCAGGACCGCGGGGGCTGGGGGAGGGGGTCTCCTACCTTAAGCAGCACAAAGAGCCAGAGCAGAGACAGGAGGCGGCGGCCGCCGCGCGTCCTCGTGGGCAGGTGCCCCATCGCTGCGTGGACGGGCACCCTGGGGGGACCGTGGCGCCGCCTGGCTCCCCCGGCGGCTCACAATGGCGAACTGGGGCTGCAGCCTCAGACCTTGGGCGCCGAGGCTGCTCCCGGCGGGCGCATGCTGCCTTTCCAGTCCCCCTGCGCCTGCTCCCTTTCCTCCTTCTGCTCCCGGGGTCCTCTAGGAACGTGCCAGCCGCTGCTGTTCTTTAACAGCTAAGGATGGAGAGGGTGGGGATTGGAGTGGGCGAGGCTCTGCCGCCGCCACCACGGCTGCCGCGTGGTGAGCGAGAGGCGGGGGCCCTGCGCGCAGCCCGCCGCGGGCCTCTGGCAGCAGAGATACTCTCACTCTGGGCTGCGGACTCGTAAAGTGACAGCAGCCTCCCAAGCCCTCTCACCAGGGTCCGCCCGCCGCCTGTGATCGCCGGACAGCCGCCACTCCAGGCTCCGCCCCAACCCTTTCCACAGTCTCTGGGACCCAGGAGTTCTGTGGGGCTTCCCTGACTCCTCTTCAGCAACTCAGGAACCAGATACCTCCGTCCCTTCTCAACCTTCCTACCTCTGCTCTCACTTGCAGTAACACTTGGAGGGAAGTGGTGGTTGTGGCTATAGTGATGGAGTTGCCTGTGAGAGAGAGAGAGATGGGGAGGATAATCCTTCCCATTTCCACTCTTTTCATCCCATTTAAACACACTCATTCTCTCTATCCCACGCTCACCCAGGAGGAAATAGCACAAGTATATATATATTTTTCTGTTTGAAGTCAGAAGTTCTGTGAATTTTAAGGGCTGCCTTTTGATACCTGAGTGAAAGTTGGTTCGCATTATATTACACATATTTATAAACATATAAAGATTTATGTACTTTTAAAAATGTTTAGTTATTAAAGAAACTGTCGAACTTTTCCAGGGTGGTTATGCCATTTTACATTCCCATCAGCAAAGTATGAGTAGGGGAAGGGGAAAGAGAGGGTGTATAATTTCAAAGAGGTAATGTTAGTGATATTTGTGGTGATGTAAGAGTCCTGTATCTTCAGTGTGGTGGTGGTTACACAAATGTACCCAGATGATAGCATTGCACAGAAACACACACACACACATACACACACGTGCATGTAAAACTGGTGAAGTCTGAATAAGGTCTGTGAATTGTACCAAAGTCAGTTTCTTTGGTTTTACACCTACTGTAGTTATATAAGATGTTCCCTCCAGAAGACACTGGATGAAAGTACATGGGACCATTCTGTACATTTTTTCTTATTGAGCTATAATTGACACATGACATGATATTAGTTTCAGATGTACAACATAATGATTCCACATTTGTATATACAGATGGCTGGTATGTATATGTGTATCTGAGAAAGGATTAGATTGAATATAGTTCCACAAGTATATATGGGTGCTAAATTCTCATATGCATAAATGTAGAATAATGGTCTGAATTTATGTGAAAATATTGTCTCTGGTGTCTTCCTTTAGAAACCTTTTTTGTCACCTTCTTCCTCTTCATACGCTCACTTTACTGCCCTTATGTCCCCTCTTCTCTCTCTTGAGAAAATATTAGCTGCTTCTCCATCCCTTGAAGTCAGACTCATGGGCTATCTGAAAATTTTATTCTTTGGAATACGTTTGTAGGGCTATGGTTTTGGTATTTTTTCTTTTTATTTTGAAGCTCCAGGAAGGAGTATTCTATTCCTACCCAAGAAGACTGAGGGTATTATTTCATAATCACGGAAAAATTTCTCTCCAGAGAAAAGTCTTTTACTTAGCCGTTGCTGGATAAAATAATTTCATTTGTTTTCAATGAACTTAAAACAATACCAGGCTTGTGAATCTTTCCAGGAGAGACACCTGAGAAGAATGTGAATCCTGGATCATCTGCTGTGTGGGGTTTCGATCCATAGAGCCTGATGCTGTGTGTTTCTTTGCACTATTGATTGGTTTTCCAGTGCAATACTTCCAAAGGATGGTGAATTTTATTTTGCTATTTTCAAGACTCCAAATCAGCGAGAATGGCCATGGGCAACATAAAGTACAGATAGTAATATATGCTTCAATATGTTCGCTTTGATTTCATCATCACAACAACACTGTTGGTAAGAGGGCTGGGGTCATTATCACCAACTGTTTCCCCTGTAATGCTGCATTTCCGGGAGAAATAACAAATGCAGATAAAACAGAAACTCTTGCATGCCCTAAGATAGGCATTTAAAAATGAATTCTCACAAAATGAAATAATGCTCTCTACTTCCTTAGGAAATAATACTAAGGTGGTTAACGAGCAAGAAACTGGAAGATTGTTTTTTTAATCTGTGGAGGCTTCATTTATTTGCTCTTCCTAAATATGCAAAAAAAGTACCCAGTGCTATGTGTTCACATCTATCTCTTCTATAGAAAGAGAAGCAATAGCAGCCACAGAGAAGCAGCTGTAATCCCCTATGAGAAGTTTAATGAGGAGTCAAATGGAAGTCCTGCCGTGCCCTTGCCAATGAAGTTCAATTCTGTCCTCCAGGGACCAACTCTAATGTAGTTCAGTGTGTTTAGTCCTGGCTTCCACTACTGAAATCGCCTACCAGTCTGTCAGCAGTTTCGCTGTTAGAGAGTTGTATTTATGGGAGTTGCTCAATGGGAAATAGTTTACTTTTTATAGAAGCCATTGATCTCCAGAATATAATCCACCTAAGAAGCACAGTAACAGCCATGCATGTTGTCATCCGTATCTCACATATTACAATTGTTATAATGTAGGAACTGTAGATTATATGTAAAATGTTCTCAAGATCAGGTGACCGGGCAACGTTGTGATTTATTTGAGCATTTGGTTTTGTTTTTCTCTTGATGAACACGGGTTTCTCGCCTAAAAGACCTGCTGACAGTTCATAAATTCTGTCTTTCAAAGTAAGAATGATTGGCAGCCCTCAGGTGAATAGTGTATTGCAACTGCCAAGACTTATTATTCTTGCCACACTTGAAAAACAGTGAAATTCACTACAGAAAGTCATTTTTGCTTCTACGTGGAAGCTGTTTTCCCATTGCTTCTTTTTTCTTCCTAAATAATTTCTATTAAGGGATCTATCTTTTTTTTTTCATTTGACCCTTACATAGTTTTAAGAAAAATCAAATAAGAATATTGTATTACAAGGTATAGGTTTCATGACACAAAATCATCCACTCAAAGAAATAAGAAAACATAGATAGAAAAAATGAACAGATATTTAGCATTAGACACAAACTGAAGGCTATAGATGAGTCCTCCTAAATTAGGAAGGCAGAGGGTCATTTTTAGATACCATTCCCTCTTTCAATTATATTCTATGCTGTGTGTTGTTAATGTTTTTCTTTACCATCCCTAAAATTTTTTAAAAAATAAAATACATTAAACAGCAGTAACTTATGGAGTTTTATTTTATATTTTTGTTTATATGCATTGGCTAACGAACTTTCATAATAATTTTTTTCTGAGCATCCAGCCATTGTTATCATATAACTATCTAACGTTTCTTCATAACTAGGTTTGTTGACTAATTGTATTTTAAAGCATTAACATCCTGCATGAGAGGATTCACTGTAGCTTGGCCAAAAGGCATGGCTAAAACTTGAATATAATTTATAAAGAAAGCAAGATATATTGTTTGTTAAGTGGAAATAGTGTCTGTAGATCCTTCCTTCTCTTCTTCCTTTACTTTCCTTCAAATTAAAGATGGGACGCAGCATTTACTGCCTTCTATGTGACACACATAGTGTTGATATGTGTGTTATTAAAAGGTGGTTGCCAATATATAATTATGGAAAGTTTGGTCATAGTGATTTCATAGAAACTACGAAAACATTAATCACATACTTTGAAAATGCACTGCCTTAACCGCTAAAGATTTTACCAATAATATTGCATTGACAATTTTACTCCAGGTCAATTACACCACATCATTTTTTCATGCTAAAAATTACAAAGTTAGTAATATTCTCAAATCTGTAAGAGATGGGGTGAAGATGACTATAGTCTAAAGAGGAATAGGGAATAACGCTGATAGATTGGTGTCATTACATCATTATGTGTCCTAGCAAAAGGATCTAGAAGAAAAATTTTGAGGAAGGCACAAATGTCCTGGGGGAAATTCCGGTGCCTGAGGGAAGAACATTTTCCTCATAAAGGGGCATAAAGAAAAGGCATAATTGTGAAACTGTACCTTTCTGAATATGTTTGTGTAGTATGACTACCTGTCAAAGGAACAGCTTGGGAGGAGTTGAATGTACAGATTTCATCTGTTTTGTTTGGTAACTTGACATTCCAGAGAAAGTTACAAAAGTAAGCATTTAACATATGTGTAGAGGATGATTTGAACGAAATCCAATCAGGGATCAATGTATGTCAAGCCTATGGCCAGTCTCTGCTAACTCACTGTCTTACATGACAACTGTCATTTCCAACCTATTCTACTTGGTTCAATCCTCCAGCTCTCTGCCCTGCAGAACCTTTCAGTGCTTTGATTTCACCTTCTACCTTACAGAGAAAATAGAGGCCATAAGGTGACAACTTTTTTTTTTGTCTTCCCTGACAGTAAACATAATCCCACCCGTATCTGTTCCTATCTTTCTTGCTAAAAACAAGGAGCTCTCTCTTAATAACCATCTAAGGCTAATTCTACCACCAATTTTCTAGAACCCATTCCTTCTAGCGTTCCCTGTCCTCTTATTTTAAACCTGCTCCTTTTAATGTATTCCATCCCTTGGCTTTTTAACTATGTTCATATCTTTAAAATTAAAGGAAAGAAAACCTTCACTTCACTGAACCACGCATGCTCTCAGTTGCTATCTTCTTTCTCTTGAGGTTTCACCACTGCCCCTTCACGGCAATATTTTCCAATGGGTTGCGTAGAGTGTCTCCATTTTTTTTCACCATCTTCTTACTCTTCAGCCCACTGTGGTGAAGCTTCTGTCCCCATCATCTCACTAGCATGGCTCTCACAAGAATCTCTTGGCAGCATATGCTATGTTGGCTTCTCCCTCCTTTCTGAAACACTCTCCTCCCTGACTTTCCATAACCCTGCACATTAATGGTTTTTCTTTGATATCTCCAGATGTTCTTTTAAAGTCTCCCTTCCTGGATTACTCTCCTCTTCCTGTCCATTTAATGTTGCAATTTTCAAAGCTTAATCCTAAACTCTGCTATTTCCGTCTGTATGTGTGCCCTAGCCAATCTAATCTGTGGCTATGTTTCAATCCCCACCTATGCAGATGGTGCAAAGAGTTATAACAGCAGTCTTCATGCAGCACTCTTTAGACCCATGCAGACCCAGATTCCTAACTGCATGCTTAGACGTCTTTGGAATTTTTAAAACACCTAAAGCATGAATAAGTCTACAAATAAATGCTAGAGAGGGTGTAGAGAAAAGGGAACACTTCTACACTACTGGTGGGAATGTAAATTCTGCAGCCACCATGCAAATGAGTATGGAGTTTCCTTTTCCTTAAAAAATTGGGAAAAAAGTGTCCATGTGATACAGCAATCCCACTCCTGGGGTCTATCCAAAAAAGATGGAAACTCTAATTCAAACAGTTCCATGCATCCCAATGTTCGTAGCAACACTAGCTACAATAGTCAAGACATGGAAGCATCTTAAATGTCCATTGACAGATGAATAGATAAAGAAGATGTGGTACATACATACAATGGAATACTGCTCAGCCATAAAAAATGAAAGAATGCCATTTGCAGCAACATGGATGGACTTCGAGACTATCATGCGAAGTGAGGTAAGTCAGAAACAGAAAGACAAATACCATATGATATATCACTTATATGAGGAATCTAAAATATGACACAAATGAACTTATTTATGATACAGAAACAGACTCACAGACATAAAAAACAAACTTATAGTTACCAAAGGGGAAAGGGAATGGGAGAGGAATAAATTAGGAGTTTGGGATTAGTGGATACAAACTGCTATATATAAAATAGATAAATAACAAAGTCCTACTGTGTAGCAGAAGGAACTATATTTAACATCCTGTAATAAACCATAATGGAAAAGAATATGAATATGAAAAGATATATATATATATGTTCTGAAATAATTTTGCCGTACACCAGAAACTAACAAAACATTGTAAATCAAATGTCAATTAAAAATATAAAAATGATTAAAAAAAAACTAAAACACCTCAAACTTAAAAAGTCTGAAACTGAACTCATAATAATTCCTCCAGAATTTCTTATCTTCATAAATGATACCAACACCAAAGCATTCACACATGCCAGGAGCCAAGGAGTTGATGCCCCCTTCTCCTCGCCAACAGCACCATACCTGATTTGATTCAACATCCTGTCATTTTACCTCTGAAATAATTCTTACGTCAATGTACTTTTCTCTATTCCAGCCACCCTCATCCTAGTTCAAATTACCATTATCTCTTGCCTGAACTATTGTAATACTTTCCTAATTGAGGAATCTACCTGTAGCCTCTACAGCTCCTTTTACTTAACCTTGAAGCATGATAGGACCTAAAATAGTAGGTTCCATCTGCAGCCAGTTGGAACCAGTTTTTGAAGCACAAATCTGATGAGCTAACTCTGACTTTTTTATAGAAATCCAAGCAATGGCTTCCAAGTAATTCTAGGATAAAATTCCTCCTTGTGGCCCATAAGTCCATCTGTCTCTTTTCTGCATTTAAAATCTCTTGTCACACCTCCATCTCCTTTGCTCTCTAAGCTTCTAAAACTCATGCATACCATGTCTCCTTCTGACACCAAGTCATGTTCCTGCTCTGTGTGCCTGGAATGCTCCTCTCCTCCCTTTAATCTGATGTCTGTTCAAGCTTCACTTCCTGAGCCTAATCTCATAGTTTAAGGTTTCATAGCCCATCTAGTACTTTTATGATTGATATTTTATTTTTATTTTTTAATCACCGTATATCTAATGAGTGTCTCCTTCATTAGGCTGTAAAGTCTGCAAGCACAGGAATGTCAAGTATTTGCTTGCCATTTCTCCAGAGCATTTTTCAGTTCCAGGAATAAAGTAGGCACTCAGAAACTATTGGTTGAATGAATAAAGCAGCATAATTGCCAATGATAATTGTACTATCAAACATTGAAATATGAAATATTTATGTTAATGCTTTGGTTTGAATGTTCAAGATGAGAAACTCTACTCCAGGTTCACTTCTGCTTTTTTAGGAAACAACAAATAAGGGTCAGCAAAGTAACAATATTTGCACACTAACTACCTTGGGGAAACTTGCACAGAGCCTAAGATTGGTGAGTAATCAAGGAGAGGAACACAAAAGAGCAAACACTTTTTATTAGGACTATAATTTTACTCAAAATTTAGGCAACCTTTCAACTTTTGAATGGATAAAGAAATCATGGTCTATATGACAGGATATCACTCAGGAATGAAAATAAACTACTGACACATGTGACAGCATGAATGAATTTCAGATGCGTTATGCTAAGTGAAGAGATGTCAGACTCAAAAATCTGCCCACTGTGTGATGCCATCTATGTGTCACTTTGGAAATGACACAACTGGAGGCAAAACTAAACAGATCAATGGTTGCCAAGGGCCAGAGGGGATAAAAGAGATTGGCTGAAAAAGGACACAAGAGAACTTTTGGGGTGATGGAAATGTTCTAAGTCTTGATTTTGTTGGCAGTCATATGACATGCATTTGTCAAAACTCATCAAACTTCAGCTTAATAAGAACAAATTTTATTGTATTTTTTAATTTTAAAAAAGCAAAAGCAAAAAAAAAAAAAAATCCAGGCCATATTTACAATAGCCAGTTCATGAAAGCAACCTAAATGTTCATCAAAAGATGAATGGGTAAATAAGATGTGGTAAATATATACAATGGAATATTACTCAGCCATAAAAAGGAATGAAATTGGGACATTTGTAGAGAAATGGATGAACCTAGAGACTATAATATAGAGTGAAGTAAATCAGAAAGAGAAAAACAAACATCGTATAGTAATGCATATATGCGGAATCTAGAAAAATGGTACAGATCAACTGGTTTGCAAGGCAGAAATAGAGACACAGATGTAGAGAACAAACATATAGACACCAAGGGGGGAAAGTAGGGGTGGGGAGGGGAGGTGTTGGGGTAGGATGAATTGGGAGATTGGGATTGCCATATATACATTACTAATAAGGAAAAAAAAATCAAATTGTACACTTTAAATATATGCAGTTTATTGTATGTCAATTATATCTCAATAAAAGTTCTTAAAAAATTCAGTCCCATGACAAAATAGTTTTTTAAAATGACAATATTACTTTATTTCCATACATGTGAGTATCAGCATTTCTAAGAGCATTGCAAAATGTTTAAGGATAACAGTGTTTTAGGACAAATTCTGTTTGCTGATAGTGTGATTGACTCTCCTTAAATATCTCAAGATAAAATCTTAGAATTAAGCTTATGAAATTGCTTAACTATCTTCCATTTTGTCTCCTTTTAGCTGAGAGATTTACATGGATTATTCATTCAGTCGCTCAGCAAACATGTATTTTTCATATCCTGCCGTTTTGGGCTCAGCTAAGATGTTGTTGACTTCTGGGAGATTTCAACCTCCTAAGAAAGATGGTATTCTAAAAGAACTATCACCAAGATAAAATGCAGTAAGTAGAAACAAAAATAGAGACACATGTTAAAAGCATTCAAGAAAGGGAGAGAGAATTTACATATGTGAAGAACTAGGAAGCTGGAAAGCCCAGGGTATGCCTTGAAATATGAGTAGTTAGGGGAGTTGGGGCGACAAGACCTACATGCAGAAAATCCTTTGCTCACCAATACCCACGTCTGTCTCTTCTCCAGGTAGCACACAGCTCTACTCCATTTCCCAGTTTTTCTTTCATTTATGTGTTGAGATAAGTCTGAGTCATGGCTCATGGCAGAAGTGACATGTACTTCCAAGCCTGGCCCATAAAAACCTCCATGCACAATCTTCACTCTCATCCTGAATAGACAGGACTGTAACCACCTAGAGAAGTTAAGAATCATAAGATAAAAGGAGCCTTGGTTCCTGGCATTGGCAAGAAAAGTAGAATACCAGCCAACCCACCCTAGACCGTGATCTGAAAGGTGGAAAGGTATATTTTGACCAGGAGACCCAAAAAAGGCCAGGTTAAGGGAACTGGGGCTACTGAAGTGTTTTTAACAGAGGAGTGACATGATCAGAACTGGATCCTTTAGGAAAATTGGTCTAAGTACAGTTTTTAGTAAGATGGATTGGGAAAAATAGAGAATCAGGGGATTATAAATTTTAGTAAAAGTTTAATTAAATTAACAGTTTATAAAAAATCTGTATTGGGTATGTGACTAGAGAAGAAAAAGATCTGTGAAGATAAGGACATGCCCGAACCTTCTCTGAGCCCTTAGCTTGCTACTCACAAGAGCCTTGCCGTAGACAACATTCTGGCCTCATGTTGGCACCAAGAGAAACTCTTCCAATTCCATCTCACACCTCTAGAATCTACTTGCTCTGTCAAGGTTTCAAGTTGCCTCATACCTACTTATTATCCTCACAGTATCACTCATTTTGTTTGTCTGCTTGGTTTTCCTTCCTTCAGTGTTTCACCTCTACATACTTCGCTTATGTCTCCCTGAACTCCAGTTTTTGCAATTTAGATTGTCTGAGCCTCTTCAATATTGTTTCTGGATCATTTTTATCAGACCCCTTTGATCTTTAAGCACATTCTCACTTTCTGGCACTGTATGTACAATCTAAAAACCTGTCCTTTTGACAAAACAAATTAAATTAACATGGGTCTTAAATTATAATTTATTAAATTGTTTGGCAAATATTTATTGTGCGCTTACTACATGTCAGACTCTGTTTTAATGCTCAGAATAGGAACAAAACCTGGAGTGGCCCTGAAGCAGTGATCTTGCTGATGTGTTCAAGGAACAGAAATAAGGCCAGTGTGTTTAGAATGGAACATTGAGAGGGGATGTCAGTGGTACATGAGGGTGAGAGATATTGACAGAAGATTGCATTGGACCTGGAAGATCATTTTAAAGACTTTGGCTTTTTACCTGAGAGATAGGAAACCAGTTCAGATTCTGTGCAGAGGAGTGATGTAGTCTAACTCCGATATATACTTAACCTCTGTGTTGAGAATATACTCTTGGGAGCAAGATTAGAAGACCATTTAGAAGACTATTGGATAATGAAGATAAGAAATAATATGTAGTGGAGATGCTGAGAAATTCTGAGCATCTATATAGACTTTTGTAAGCAGGAACAAAAAATTTGCTCAGGAATCAGATATGAATTAGCAAGAATAAGAGAAGAAGAGGACTCAGATGACACCCAGGTTTTTGGCTTTAGACAGGAAGGATGGACATGCCATTTTTGGTTAAGGAAGACTGAGCTTGTGTAGGTTTTGAAGGTAGATCAGGAGTTCAATTTTAGACATGTTAAATTTTAATATTTATTAGACATCTAATTAGAGATGTGTATAGGAAGTAGACAAATCATTCTGGAAATGAGGGGTTAGGTCTGGACTGACATAATACATTTAAACATCTGCAGTGTATAAAATGGCATTTAAAACTTTGAAACTGTCTGAGGTCACCAAGGGAAAGTGTAGATACAGAGGAGAAGAAATCAAAGGGCCGAAAATTATTTTTATTTTCATCTTCAGGCATTGTCAAATGTAGCGATAAGCTCTCTAAAGACAAATAAAGAGAAATCCTTCTCCTCCCCCTCCATCAGGATGAAGACAAATTGTCCACCTATCCATAAATGAGAATGATAGCTATTTGATAGTATGAGCAGTTGATAAAATAAATATCATAATCTAACAATAGAGCAATCTGAAAATGTACATATATAGATAAGTACCAAAATAAAAATGTCTATATGCACATATGCTTTACTAAACATTTTGTCAATAGTGTTTTCATTCCTTTTCGCCTTAGTATTTTTTTTGTTATTAGCTGGACCCTTGATTAGACAAAAGCGCTCATTCGTTTATTCTCTTTTTCAAACGGTATTTACTAAGTGTCTACTATAGTTCAGTATTTTTGGCTAGGTCTTGTGGTTATAAACATTGTTACTTTTATTATTTTTCTATTCCTTATTCTTTGAAACATTCTCAGTTGGAATTTTTAGCAGAAACCAAGTGTGAATATTGTTATTTTTACAGTGTTGAAAATAAATATGCAAAAATCAAATATATATGCATCTACTCTGTTTTACAATCACAGCAATATCAGCAAAATTTCATGGTCAGAAACTTTGATATAAAAGTGATTTTTTAAAAAATTCCACTACTGATACATCCAAAGACTTTATAAAGTCAAATGAGCTCAAATACTTTGAGTTTAAGAAGCCAATTAAACATTGGAGTCATGGGGTTCCTTGGCAATGACCTCGAAGAGCTGAAGGATGTCCTGGGAATCTCCCTGCTTTGCTCTTGAAGCTGCTAATTCGTGCAGGTCCCCACTGATCCATATCAACTACTGTTGGGCTCTTGATCCGAAACTAAATACACTGGCCTATCTTTGATATCATGATTTCTTATTGTTTTCATTTGCTTAAATATAAAACCTTGGTGTTACTCAATAGTCATTTTTTAGATAACCGCAAGGCGAGGTAAACATTTTTTTTAAATACTGCAGAAGAGTTATTTCCAATTTCCAGATTTCCTGGGTATCACAAATTAAGTGACCATATTGACAATGATTTAGTGAAAAGTGATTTATTTGCATGGGTAACATATGTCTCTTCTGAATCTTCCTTATAACCTTTGAATTTTAAAATGGTAGAAAAATGAAGTTGAAGCTGAATTACCATGTCACATACTATCAGTAACAGCAGCAGCTAAACAATCTGTATTTCCATTTCTTAAAAACAAAATATCCCAAACTGTTCAAAGTTTTTCATAAAGCATCAAATTACCTCCTGTTACTGCCTCACAAAATAGAACTGGAGCATAAAATAAAAGTAAAGATCCATACCAACATGAAGAACATTTATGTACTTACAGATGTGCGAGGAAAAGTTCAAGCATATGCCAGGCTCTGAGAAAACCCCAAACCTGCCAAGAAATAGTTAGAAGCCTCATGCTTCTGGGCAATGGAATTTAGAAATTATTAATATGAGAAATTTCTTCTAAAGAAAATGCAAATCATCCCAGAAGCAAAAAAATTTTAAATGTCATTACTTGCACTCAATGAGAAAAACATATTTAGGAATACCAGGAGATCAATAACTAAATGTCACACTTTCCATGAATTGTTCATGAAAGTTGCATCTACCCAGTGACATGTGGAAAATGATGAATGCCCTGAAATTTGCTGGTCTGAATTTCAGTGTTATAGAAACTTAAAAAAATAAATGAATAACACATGTAACTGTAAAGGTTAGCAAACATAAAACAAAACCAAGGAAAGTTGTTGAAAAGAATGAGATGCTCTTACATATATTGAAATGTAAAGATCTCCCAGATATTGTCAAGGAGAAGAAGCAATTTGTAGAAAAATATATGCAATGTAGTTAGTGCCACAAGTACAAAAAATATGCATGTGTATAAGTGGATAGGAAAAACTGCCAGGAGAATTGATTTCTGAAGAGGGCAAAGTGAATACAGAAAGGAAGTTTTTACATTTTATTAGACATACTTTTGTAACACTGAAAATTTTACATTAAGAATATATTTGGTGAGCCCACTGGCTTTATAAAAACAATTACACAAAATAGATATACACAGAAAGACCATGAATTATAAGAAAGATTTAGAACATTACAGATTAATTTAAAAATAGATGAATGAATTACTTAATAAAGACCTGGAAATATTGGTGATGTAAGTGGGAACACCATGAATGCTTTTGAAATAGATATAAAAGAGTCATATACTGTTTTATCAGAATAAATGTCTGTAGGAAAATCCACATTACTAAGAACAATGTCACCATCTTGGTTGGCCAATTTCACTTTGTCAGCTAGGACAGAATACAAGTATAGAACAATGGCTGTGAATTTTTGAGTTGCAAATAAGCTCTTCTCAGTCCATGTTTTGAAAAAAAATCAATATTATTGCAGCAAGTGTATTACATTGGAGTGATGATAGGTTAGAAAATTTATGTTATTCTGAATAATATCTAATACATTTAATTCTTTGCCAGTCCTTTCGAATAATTTCTTTCCATGCAATATTATTAATTATGTCAGTGTCAGACATTTCTGCTGCTTAATATTCTTCAGTGAGCCAAGAAGATCCTGCAGTGAGTTTAACTTTCCCTCAGGATTATGAATTTCATTAGAAACTAACAGCAATTAAAATATGTCTGAGAGAAGTTAGTGACATCTGTATCGAAATAATGGAGCCAGGAAGATGTCTCCATTAACCTATTATGATTAGCAGAGATATATGGAAAAAAGAAATGTGTCTTGTTTGTTTGCTTTCACACACACACACACACACACACACACACACACACACACACACACACACACACACACACACACACACACACACACACACACACACACACCATCCAGGAATAAAACATCTTTTATATTTCTGATTCAAGCAAGCGCCAACTTTTACTCCAGGGTGTTTTTTTGTCACTTGTATTTCTAATACTCTAAATCTCAGAACACGATAATTTATCCCATCACAAAGGGAAAGTTATTCATTTATATCTACCCTCAAATCATATCAGAGAGAATTTAAAGTACTTTGACATGTTCATATTTTATATGAAATGTTTCTAAATAATTAATAAGAGATTCTAGAAAATTGGCACTGAAGACGGTAAAAGTGCAGAAAAAAAGTGAAATGTATATATGTTTACCTTTAAAAATAAAAAAATATTTAAAAAATCCCATTGTTCTATTCAGGATATTGAAAAAACTCAGTTTTGTTTGTGGGGGATGTGTCATACTCCAGTGCATGGTAATATTGTGAATCCTGGAAGTTCAAGTCTCAACAATTCTATTTCTCATCCTCTAGAAGTAAATAAAATCAAATTTCCAAATCATCTTACTAGAGCCAAGTAGAATGACCCTGCTAGGCCCTGGGTATGGTGACAGCCTGTCAGTGTGTGTTGATGGGGAAGGAATGATTCTATGAACTGACATTAAGCAACTTCAGAGCCCAGCGGTAGATCTAAGACATCAAAGCTTATACAATTTAGGGAGCCTTTTAAAAGAAAAAGAATAAAAACTGAAAATCCAAAATTAGGTGTGAAAGTAAATTTATTTAGACTGAGAAAAATCACAACAAACTATAAAATTTTAAGTTAATGATTGCACAATCATAAAAATCCAGAAAAATAACCTATATTTTATCTGCCATATTCTTGTTATAATTTTTGCCTACAGTTTTTGGTGCATACTTTGGTTGCCTCTTTGTTTGAAAATAATATCACAATATCATTTTCAGTTGAAAAGTAGAAATATAATCCAGTTTTTCTTCTAGCATGAATGATCAAAACATATTTTATTATTAATGCTTGGCATGCATAAAACATTTGCTTCCTACACATTTTCATTTTATGGGTGTGGCTTTATTTGGACCTTAAAAACACAAATTCCGATTTCATACTGCTTAAGTGCCACCAAAAAAAGAAATCAATATGATCTGTTTATAATTGCATATGCTACATTTTAAGAATATTTCTGATAGGAGAGAACATCTGTACTAACACTGTATTGAAGATAAAATCCTCTCCTTACAATTTTGAAGTCTGATGATTGGAAGAATTTTTTAGATTCCACATGTTCTCATACATGCTGAGCACTGTTTGTAAATAGTATTTGTTTCTGGTGCTGCATCTGTTGTGTCATGATGCTAGACTGTCCGACAGTGGGCACTAGGGAAGCCATTCCTACACCGACAATAACTTTTTATTTTATGAAAGTGACTGTGACCTACATAAATATGGTTTCTAAACCCAAAGTAAATGCCTCTCCCGCTTAACTTTTCCTTTAGCCAGATCTCAAAAATGCCTAAGGCTTCAAGCCATTCAAGAGGGAATAGAACAGGGACTTCCCTGGTGGTGCAGTGGTTCAGAATCCAACTGCCAATGCAGGGGACATGGGTTCAATCACTGGTCCAGGAAGATCCCACATGCCTCAGTCCATGTGCCATGACTACTGAGCCTGCACTCTAGAGCCCGTGAGCCACAACTGTTGAGTCCACATGCCTCAGCTACCGAAATCTACATGCTTAGAGCCTGTGCTCCACAACAAGAGAAGCCACTGCAATGAGAAGCCCATGCACTGCAACAAAGAGTAGCCCCCGCTTGCCACAGCCAGAGAAAGCCCACGCACAGCAATGAAGACCCAATGCAGCCAATAAATAAATAAATAAACAAATAAATAAAGGGAGTAGAACATGTATCTTTTTGAATTATGGTTTTCTCAAGGTATATGCCCAGTAGTTGGGTTGTTGGGTCATATGGTAGTTCTATTTTTAGTTTTTAAAAGAACCTCCATACTGTTTTCCATAGTGGCAGTGCCAGTTTACATTCCCACCAACAGTGCAAGAGGGTCTCCTTTTCTCCACACCCTCTCCAGCATTTATTGTTTCTAGATTTTTTGATGATGGCCATTCTGACTGGTGTGAGGTGATACTTCACTATTTACAATAGCCAGGACATGGAAGCAACCTAAATGCCCATCAACACATGAATGGATAAAGAAGGTGTGGCACATATATACAATGGAATATTACTCAGCCATAAAAAGGAATGAAATTGAGTTATTTGTAGTGAGGTGGATGGACCTAGAGTCTATCATACAGAGTGAAGTAAGCCAGAAAGAGAAAAACAAATACTGTATGCTAACACATATATTTGGAATCTAAAAAAAATGGTACTGATGAACACAGTGGCAGGACAAGAACAAAGATGCAGATGTAGAGAATGGACTTGAGGACACAGGGTGGGGGGAGTGAAGGGGAAGATGGGACAAAGTGAGAGAGTAGCATTAACATATAAACACTATCAAATGTAAAATAGATAGCTAGTGGGAAGCTGCTGCACAGCACAGGGAGATCAACTCAATGATTAGTGATGACCTAGAGGGATGGGATAGGGATGGTGGGGGGAGGCTCAAGAGATAAGGGATATGGGGATATATGTATAAAAACAGCTGATTCACTTTGTTGTACAGCAGAAACTGCCACAACAGTGTAAAGCAATTATATTCCAATAAAAATCTGAAAAAAAAATTTAAATAAAGTATAAAAAAAAAAGGAGGGGAAATTGTACAGTAGAGGGGAAGTCAGAGTGTAAAGAGAAAGGTGTCATAACAAATGCAATTTAAAAACCTTACTTTTTCAAATTTTATAAAAACAGATGACCTTGACAACGTGTTGATAGGGTTCATCCCAGAGTTCTGGAAGGGGTTTTGGATCTTAAGTTTCATTAGCTTCAGAGCTTCTGCATGTAGCCAGAAATATACCTTCCCCATGGATTCAACCCCACAGGGTTGTCATCCTATAACAAAGCCTTCCTCCAGCTCTCTATATACTCTTTGGCTGTAGTCTTTCCTCACTTCAGTTTTCTAAAAAATGTTGGTAGGTTTAGTAGTGGTTGCATGCAAGTAATACAAAAGGATGGAGGTGACTTTTTTCCCCAGGATGTCCCAACCATCATTACAAAATCCAGTAGTCATTCATCCAGACTATAAAGAATAAATCACTTTCGATACTGCAGTGAAGCATCTACTATTATGTGTGCTTGTATGTGGCATATATTTATTATAATCTACTCTATGAATACATGGCAAGTGGTTGTTTATTATAAGATTTTTAATATTAGTGAAGCCTATTCAATAGCATGGTAATACTCTTTGCTCTAAAATCTTTTTTTGGTACTAACATAGCTGCTCTAGTTTCTCTGGATTAGTGATAGTATAATCTATTTCATCCTTTTCCTGTTAATCTATTTGTGTCTATTTTTAAAGTATTTTTTCTCAGAGAAAACATATAGGTAGGCTTTATTTCATCCAACCTGCCAATTTCTGGATTTTAATCAGGTATGTAGATAATTTCCATTAAATATCATCATTGATACAGTTGATTTAAATGTAGTCTTGTTTTCCCTTTTTCCTATTTGTTTTTGTTTCCTTTTTCTTCTTTTACTATCTTCCTTTGGATAAATTGTATATTTTCTATAATTCTAGCTTGTCTACTTTTGACTTATTAACTACCATTCTTTCTGTGTTACTTTAGCGGTTGTTTTAGGGTTATAGTATACATCTTTATCCTATCTTTCTTCTTCCATCATTTGTGCTATTATTGTCACACATTTCATTTACGCATGTATTATAAATCCAATAATACATCATTATTATTTGTTTAAACAGTCTATTAGTCTTTAAGAAAATGTAAGTAATAAAAAAATAATCATATATTTACCTCCATTGGCACATTTTCAGTGATCTTCATATTTTTGTGTAGAGCTGTATTTCCATCTGGTACAAATTTTAACATTAATTAAAGAACTTAACTTTAATGTTTATTAAAGTTCAGATAGCTGGAGATAAGTTATTTCAATTTTTGTGTCTGAAGTCTTTATTTTGCCTTAGCTTTTGAAGTATATTTTAGCTGGGTATAAAATTCTAGACTGACAGTAATTTTCTTTCAGTATCTTAATGATTTTGCTCTAACCTCTTCTTATTTTAATCATTTCTAATAAGAAGTCTTCTGTCTTTCCTATCCTTGTCCTTCTCTGTCTAACAATCCTTACTTTCTCTGATTGCTTTTAGGATTTTCTTTTTATCACTGGTTTTGAGCAATTTGATTATGATATGCTTTGGTATGATTTTCTTCATATTTCACATACTTGGCATTTGTTGAGATTATTGCATTTATGTTTTCCCCAAATTTACAAACATTTTGCCCATATATCGTCCAAGATTTGTTCCTGCTCCACCATCCAATCTCCTTTGGGCTCCACTAACATGATTGAAGTTGCCCCAGAGCTCAGTGATATTCTTTTCATTTTCTATGCTTCACTTTGGGTAGTTTCTATTACTATTCCTTTAAATTCACTAATCTTTCTTCAGTGTCTAATCTATGGTTTATCCTATCTAGTTTATTTTTCATTACAGACACTATGATTTTCATCTCCAAAGATTTGAGTTCAGTCTTTTTAATATCTTTCATATATCAACTTAACTTTTTCAGCACATGGAACACAGTTATAATGAGTGCTTTGATATTTTTGTCTGCTAAGTCTAACATCTCTGACAATTCTTGGACAGTTTCAATTAACTGGTTTTTCTCTGTATCATGGGTTTTATCCTTTCTCTTTGCATGACTGGTAATTTTTGATTAGATATCACAAATTATGAATTTTACGTTGCCGGGCACTGCAAATGTTGGATTTCTACTTAAATATTCTTGAATCAGGTCTGAGAAGTAATTAAGTTATTTGGAAATAGCTTATTCTGTTGAGACTGTTTTTGATTTGTTAGGTGGGACCTGAGCAGATGAATTAATCCCCCTCATGAGGCAATACCTCATGAATTTTGAGTACTCTACCCAGTGCACTATTAATGACAAGGTTTTTCAATCTGGCTAGTGGGAACTATCTCCAACCCTGCGTGAGCATTGACTATTGTTCCTTCTAATCCTTTCAGGTGGTTCTTTCCTGGAAATGGGTAGTTTCCTCACATGCATGCACTGATAAGTGTTCTACTGATCACTTAAGAATACATCTTTTGCAGATCTCTGGGGTAATCTCACTTTGCAGCACTCTCTTCTCTGATTCTCTGTCCAGTAACTTTAGCTACTTTGGTCTTCCCAGACTCTCAGCTTGCCCTCCTTTGGCTCCAGCAAGACACTCTCTTAAAGCGGCAAGGTTGGCATAATCATAGGTGTATTTTAATTATTTACCATTTGTCAGGAATCACTGTTCTTTATGCTTGAATTCCAGTGTTATGAAAATAATAATTTTATTTGTTGTGTCTATTTGAAAAAATAATTTTATGCTAGAGGGTTAATCTGCTTACTATTACTCAATCTTTGGCAGAAATGGAAGTCCCTAAATTCATTTTATTTTGAAAATTGATTTGAGTGGCTATCATATCTGAAAAAGATGCCTGCAAATATATAGAGATGCAAATGAATGAAGTAAATAGTTGTCCATGCTTATTATATCACAGTACTGATTGTATTTCACCCATTAATTATACATAAATTTTTGTTGGAACATAGTTGTTGTATTTCTGTCTTCCCAGATACACTCATTCTTCTTGAAAATAAGTGGAAATATGTTGTGTTTTTATATTTTAAGAAAATTATGTAAACTGCATCAAAACTTTATTGGAAAAATTTTGAAACCGCTTAAGTAAATCTGTGGTCATGTATTTGAGTCTGCAGATATGAGAGTTTTCATAGATGACACATTTATACCAATTCCAGAAATAAAATCACATATTGATGCAAACACTAGCAGATAGCAGTTCTCAAAATGTATTTTGCATGACAAGCAGCTCTTTTTAAAAGCAGGTAGGTTCTCACTTGTTAAAATCTTTACCTTGAAGGAGCAGATTAAATCTTTTTATTTTAGGAAACATATTTTATGGGTAGCATATTCCTGCAAGTCACTTGTTCTCACTGAAAAGACCAGCAAATTGGGTTTTATGTGGCTTGAAACATCAGTGGAAAAAATTTTTAAGGTTTGTCTGCATTTGCTGGATGCTTAGATTCTGTCTTACTAATTGCAATGGCTACACAAAATCATTAGCTAACATTTCAAGGAAGAAAATACACCTAATGTGAGATTCAAGCAGCCTCGATAATTTTGAATTATTTTGGCTTTCTTCTTGTCTTATCTGGTTACTTCCTCATTGTTTCTTCCTCCTGATATGTTTGATAAAGAGCTCAAACTAGGAATAGAAGTGTCTGCCAATTTTTGTTGTTGGCCTATGAATTATTGGCATTATGTTTAGGCCAAGTGTCTTGCATGAAGTCTCAGGCAAGAAGCCATCACTGTCACCTTTTTTGTACTTAGAATCTGCCCTTTCCCCAGCTTGCCTCAGTCGCCACATGTAACACAAGCCTGTCTTACATACAGAGTAAATTTGGGCACTTGTATCTATCCATGTATGACAAGTTAGTAAAGCTAAATCCCCTATTTTTTCAAATTGAAAATATACAATTCAAAATTCTCATATTTTAATCAATATCTCACAACTCAGAGAATACTGCTTTGGCTTTAGGTTATGGTGCTTACTCAGCTAAATTAGAGGGCTACAAGAAAGGAAGGAATTAGAGCCCCAGGGTTATAACTATGGAGTAATGTAACCATGAAGAGCCTGCAAGAAAAATATATCTCCCAGGACTAAAACCTTAATACTAAGGACATTTCTAGGAATGAATGAATATACAAAATAAATAAAATACTGAAAATTTTATTTGTTTATTTATTTACATCTCTATTGGAGTATAATTGCCTTACAACGTTGTGTTAGTTTCTGCTGTACAACAAAGTGAATCAGCTATATGTATACATATATCCCCATATCCCCTCCCTCTTGAGCCTCCTTCCCACCCTCTCTATCCCACCCCTCTAGGTCATCACAAAGCACCTGAAAATTTTAAACTTATTTTTCCTGGAAAATAAAAGTAAATCCCTTGTAAAAGAAAACTCCTTGCCACTTCAAGATTAAATACCAAGATGAGACCTAGATTCTGTACTTTCTCACACAGGAAAACACAGACAGTCAAAGAGGTTAATTGATATATTAATGGATCTCAGATTCAGCTGTTAGCAGACTTTGTCATTCAGTGAGGCATGCACTGATAGATTAAAAACATCAAGTAGTACATTTTAAAAAAAATGGGTTTTTATTTTGGAAAAAATTTCAAGATTTAATTAAGTAGGAATTATTTTACCCAGCCTGTACTCATTCCCCTGAGCCATAGGTGTTGCTCTTTCTCAGTCTCTAATTTTAAACTTGTCCCACCAGGTTCACCATGTAACACTTTAGCAATGTTTGCAAGTGTACAAAGCTTGCTCTTCAAGGTAGAGTGAACTTCAGGCTTCTAGCCCCTCAGTGCCAGGGAGAATGTGTGAAGGCTGAATGGTTGAGAAAGACCATTATGCTGGAGATGAGGTACAAAGTATTTTGTTGACAATTGGTTCATCACCTTCATATTGACATACTCTGTTTATCAAAAGAGCCATTAAAAATTCCAAAATCAATGCAGTCAAGATGGAAAAAGTCAGGAGGTAGAGCCACCATCCCAGGCTCTGTGTTATGTCTGCTTTTGGTTACCCACACCTGGGATAAAGTGGTCCATCCTGCGAGTCTCTCTTTGAAGATTGTGTCCTTGACATCAGCTTCCATCTGTGAGAATCGTGACTGAGCATGCATTCTAACCACATTGCCCCAGCTCAAAGAATGAGGTGTATGATGACAAAAGTCCATGCTCAGCTGCCCAGTCACTTGAGCAGATGGCCACGGATGCCTGTTCCTCCTCTGAGAAAAGCCTCTGAGCTTCATGATGTCGGATAATCATCCGAGCAGTAAGTGTTTCAAGTTTCTGGAAGCTCTCTTCTCCTTATTAAGTAAACCTCAAAATAATCATTAAGTGAAATGTTTCTATGTAACAGAAATGTGCTGTCAGATGACCACAGAAAAATTCAAACATTGAAGATAAATACAGATACCAAAGGATTCCTTAATTATTTCTGCTTTTTAAAAACAGATATTTCAACAGTGGAGTCAGTCTTAGAGTGAGGAAAGTTCTAAGATAGCAATTGTGCAAGAAATCTACGGAACAAACAGTCTAGATTAAGTAGCAGACAGAAAGTTTTAGGAGGTATTTGGGGGCAAAAAGAAGTGAGAGATAGACTGTGAAATTTTATACTATCCTTAAGAATCTGGAACTAAACAAAAACAAAACAAAAAAAATGAAAAACAAAATAAACAAGAAAACCCAGATATTTCTTTCCACTTTTTTATCCTATGTCATCAGCATCTCTCTTAGGACTATTAACAAGATCAGAAATTAAGATAAAATTTAAAAGTACATATTGAATTTTTAAAAATCAATTATTCTATGTTTAATATGAGCAGAGCTCTGCAGTAGTACTATAAACTAGTAAATATAGACTTTTCAAATCAGATAGAAACGTACTTTTAATTTTATCATGTTTGCAGAAATGTGGTCCATGTGCATATGATGGTGGTTAATGAAATGATATTTAGCTGAATGTATATATTTTAGTGTGTATTAAAATTTTAATTAGCACTTCAAACTCATGGTTTCAGAAACATTAGTTTTACATTTTTAACTTTTTATTTTATATTGGAGTATAGGTGGTCAACAATGTTGTGTTAGTTTCAGGTGTACAGCAAAATGATTTAGTTATACATATAAAAGTATCTATTCTTATTCAAATTCTTTTCCCATTTAGGTTGTTACATAATATTGAACAGAAATATTAGTTTTAAAAAGGAGTTAGTTTGAAAACTATTTACTAACAACTATAGGTAAATAGTTGCATCAGTACTATGCAAATACAGTCAAATACTGCAAGTGGTAGGTGAATAACTGAGGGTTTGAGAAGCACTGCATTGCTTGTAGTGCTATATGCATAACCTATGGTTTTTGTTGACAAAGGTCTTACATGCTGTTTCAGGCCAGATTCCTGAGAAGTAGAGCCTGAAGCAAGGATTTTTGTATAGGCGATTTTTTAAGGGGATGCTTTCAGGAAAAACCTGAAGGGGAGGAAGGGCAGAAGAAGCCAGGTAAAATGGTAATGTTAGGAGAATCTTAGCCTCAGATTGGTCCCATAGGGAATTTGGATGTGTAAGTGCAATAGAAGTCTTGCCCTGCCCAGAGGCATGGAGACCCAGTGGTTATAACCCCACTTCAGTCTATCATGAGCCATAGACCACTTGGGGGGAACGGCGCAATTTCCCTGCACTTCCTTGTGAGGTGGCAAGCCTCTGGAGAGGAAAGCAACAGTCATGGAAACCAGAAGATAGGCGCTCTGGCCTGGTTAAGGGAATCTGGAGGGGACACCTAGAGCATCTGCCACGCAATCTTACTCAGGAGAAAAAAAACCCCAAACAAGAGTCAACACCAAAAGTACCAGGATAGAGGTAATTTGTAGATGACAGTCCAGTCGGATTTTAAAACCAACTGGCACCAGTGACAATATATCATTCGTGAGAATTTGTGGCAGAAAAGGAATCTCATCAATTCTAAGGGTCATGTTGACCCTTCCCATATTGGTGTCTTGCTTTCTATGCTGACCTCCTGGGGCTGATGGCATTGGATGACACTAGCAAGGTTGTGACATGCCATTGTCAGGGAACCGGCCTTGTCGGATGGGTCCCTGGCCTGAGTGTTCCATGGATGTGGTCCTGCTAGCTGATACTCTGAGTTTCTGTTCAGCCATCACAAGGAAGAAATATTTCCTCTTCGTTAGAGAGTCTATTATACAGGGATAAAATGTGCAGAATCAATTAGCTGTGTGGCAGGCACTCAGAGGAAAGAGAGATTACATTTCAACTTGCAGGAGGTCTGGCTTCCTGCGATGGCTGGCCCACTTCAGGGCATGCCAATTCATTGCAGTTGACCACATATTTCCACCTAATATCTCATGGACACAAACCGGATGCATCTGATTAAGTGCTCCTAGCTCTGGCTGTCAGAAGTGCCTCTCTGGCAGCTCGCCTTCTTGCAGCTATTCTGGGCGCTGGGCTGGGAGCTGGGAGCTGGTGAGATTTGCCATGCTCACCCCAGAGGCTGTCTCAGCAGGGCCAGGTGCCTGGCAGTGTTTCTCTGCATTCTTGCATTCAACTCCTTTCAGTTCCTTCTGGTTTTGCTTGCCCCGCTTTACCCTGCACGCCCCGCCTTGCTCAGCAGACCTTGCCCACTATGTTCCTCCCGGATGCTATCTATCTTCTCTGGCCTGGCTGCGTAACTTGGAGCAGGAGGGAGAACTCCATCACGGTCAGCTGGAGCTCTCCTGAGAGTGAGAATGTTTAGTAAATTTGGTCAATGACCGCTGATCTGGGTCCCTGGCAACCAACCCTGCACAGCGTATTTCCTGACGGACATAATGATGTACGGCTCAGGGATTAAAAACACAGACTCTAGAACCAGACTCACTGCATTTGGGCTGTGTTACCTTGAGCAATGTATCTGCTTTCCTGCACCTCAGGATGATCATCTGTAAAATGGGAATAATCTGCTTCATAGTAGATTACTCCTGTGGAATAACCGTAGTAGGTTATTTCTATGATGCATACAAGTGGCTAGAAATAGTTCCTGGTACATAGAAAAATGTTGGTGAAGTATAAGCAATTTTCATTACTAGTATTATTTATGTAGCTAATATAATTTATATTATTTATTTAGCTGTTCTACTGTAAGCAGCTGAAGGTCTCTAATATCTTAGCTGATGAAGTCTCATCATAATTCTGAGCTATTTTGTTGTATCTTTCCATTAACCAAAGTAGAGCACCAAATAATCCACCTTGTCTCTTGTTAAGTATTAATTGTACACAGAAAAGAAAAAGAATGAGTTTGATTCATTTCTAATGACTTGGAAAGATAAATAAGATATAAAATTGAGGACCAACTGAAAATCACAAAACAGCATGTGTAATATGACTCTGTGATCCCATTTTTTGTTAAAAATCAAATTTATACATATATATAATTAGGTATGTGATGATATTTGTATAGACATTGTATTATGAACCAAAGTATTAATCTTTATAATTACTGGTACAGGAATTATTTTGTGGGAAGAGACCACCTTTGTTGAGAGAGAAGACCCCTGTATATTACAAGGTGCCTGAGCCCCAGAGTCAAATTTCATGGGGATGGGAGCAGAGGTGAAGTAGCATAGTGATGGGGGAGTGCGCAGGTTCAAGCCCAGTGCAGTGCAGAGGAAGGTCAAGGAGAAGAGAACCCCCAATTGGTGGCAGTGGATGCGATGAAAGACACATTTAGACACAAAGAATTGCCTCACGGAGGGGAACCCATCAGTTAATTCAACACAGCACCCCAATACTTCAGAGACTGAATATCCTTTATGTAGACCATAGAAAAAGGCTACATTCAGCTTCCAGGCTGGAAAGGGGAAGAGAAAGCGTCTTTACTTGGAGATGGGCAGCATTTGAGTTGTGTACAGATCTATGGAGAGATGTGCGAATGGGGACACACACACGCGCACACACACACAGAACCCAAAAGTGGGACAAACACCAAAGTGTCATGCGGTGACTGTTGGGAAAGGGACATGAGACGGTAAAATAAGAAGGGTTCACAGTTTAAACACTCTCCCTCTCTCTGCTTCTCTTCATGTCTGTCACAAGGAATGTGTCTTCAGGTTTATGTTGGTAAAACAAGCAAACAAGCATTCCTTTCCCTGCCTCCTTGGTGAAATGCTTCTGTCTTTCTCAGGATCCTGAGCCCAGGGTGTCACTGTTACTCTTCCTACAATTCCAAGTGCTGAGAAGGAGCTGGAGGGTCTGGGGTGAACGTGTGCTGGTTTGGGTGCCCAGCATGGGGGTCCCTTGCCCTTCTTGTATTTTCTTCTAACTTTGTAAAAGGCTTGACAGAGAAGTGAAGCAGCAGATGTTCTGTGATCAACAATTATGTGCTGGGCACAGGCACTCACGTTTCCCCTTTAATATTCTCACTAAGCCCATGCGTTAGTCATTGCAGCCCCCATTGTACAGATGAGGACTTTGGGCTCAGAAAGATCTGCCTGTCAGCTAAGTTCATACGACCAGCCAGTCCTTGGGTCACTGTGGAAAACCCAAGTGTTCTGTGGCTGTGGTTATGTTGTTTTGTTTTTGCTCTTTATTTCCGTCGCATATTGGGTCCTAATTGGCTTGCAAACGTTAAACCCTCAACCCCCTAGGGTGACTTTGCTTTCTCATGCTCCGTCTTATCTCATAGCCTCTGCGTCCTTCATCTTACTCACTGCCAGCTGCTCTCTCTATTCTTCACCTGCCTGCAGCTTGGCCAGTTTCCTTCCCAGTTGTTCTGGAGTTGGTTCTGTCTGTGTTTCAGTCAAGTTATATGCAGATTTTCTTTTTCTCAGTCATCTCTAGATATAGTCTAACAGACGAGCTCTTTGAAGGTATCATGTTTCTCCATCCTTCCAGTCCTAGGGAACATCTCACTGCCTAGGAAATAAAGATGAAATAAAGATTTTGAATAAAAATTGGTGGGACACATGGATGAATCAATGTGGTAGAACTGTATGTGTTTATGGTTTTCTACCAAGCTCGACCCACCTCTGTGTCTGCCCTTCATTCCCTCCAAATGCAAACACAATCCCCTCCCCCACAACCTTTCCCTTTACTTCTACCATGAAAGTTTGCCTCCCCTCCTTTCTCCCCACGCTGCTCTGTAGGAGCTGCAAAAGCTGCGTCCACAATGGCAGCGTAACTACTTGCCCCTTCTGAGAAAGCCTTGGCAGAAGAGAACAGCGTCCAGGTGCTTCCTCAGACTTCATCCAATGAGAGAGTTGAGAGACCTATTAATAAATAAAACCAGAGCCTTTCCCACAGCTTTCCATTTGTGGATGCCAACTATATTACTTGAACGGCTGACTCTTGACATTTTAAAACTATAAAACGTAAGTCCTTGAGCCATATTTGTATTTCATTTATGAGAGCGTGAAATCTCTTGAGAGGAAAGGGTCAAGCCAAAATCACTACCATCTATTAACCCTGATGGGGAGCGGAAGCCCTTCGTCTGCAGGAATGTGCTGAAATCCTGCCATCTTGTGGCCAATGGAGGCCTCACATCTGTTGATTTTCTCAATTCTGCAACTGCGGTGGGGAACAGCAGGCAGCCGCCAGTTGCCTGCTTTAGAACCGCTCTTCTTTGCCACAATGCAGAGTGAACGGGCCTGTTTCCTTCCAGCTCCACCCTCTGATGCTCAGCATCTCTGCTTCTGAAAAACAACAACGATACATTTCACTCTTTCCAAATATATGTTTGTCCAGTGGAAGGCTGGATCTTCCATGCATGTGCCCCAATGAATTTTGCTGCCAGAAGATGTATGGCAGCATTTTTGTCCAAAATACAGGAGATATTTTGGTTTCTATGAATCTCAGGAAACAAAAGCAGGCAATCAACACCTCACATGTGCTTTCTTCCATTTTTCCTCTCTTTGTCTGGTTGCATTCTCAGTTGAAACAGATTTCTAAACTCACAAATCAACTAGGATGCTAACAAATCTTTAGTAGGCCGAAGGGTAAACAAAGGATACATAAGTGATGAGATGGTGATTCTTCAGTGAGACTGCAGAAAGATCTAGCTGAAGCTGCGCTATTGGTTGTCAGCAGATGTAAAAGCCAGGCTTAGTGGTAATCACCCTCCTGCTTTAATCTCCTTGTTTGTCCAGGTAATGCCCCCAAAATGGGAAGAACTTTCCTCTGAAAGCCATTGCCACACACAGCTTCTGCACATGTAGAGAGTGAAGGGGACGTAGAAACTGCTGACTTGATGTTCTTGCCAGTGGGCAGACTGTGCAGTGATCAAATGCTGGGATCTAGCATACATTTATCATAACTTGATTAAAGATTTGATTCACTTATGCTGATACCCTAGGAATTGGGTTATTATCATTTTTTCAATATTACAATGGAATTAAAATGAGTTATTAATCCTGCTAACTAATCTTAAAACAATCCCAAAGCCGGTCAGAGGAATCCAAATTTCTCCAAGTGTTTCAAATCAGTCAGTAGCAGTTACCCACATCCCTTTTCCACATTTATAAAAGCAAACTCTTAAATGAAATCATAGAGATTGTGACTCATTCTGGGGAAACTTGTTGTCTTTTTTCTTCTGTAGTTTATGACAGTAATGACACTCCGAGGTTAAACAGAATCAGGGCACTAGTGAAACATTCTGCATTCAGTATTGTTTTTCTTGGTAAGAAGTCCAGTCCCTGGTACTGGATGTACTTTATAATAATGACTCACTGCTGTGAATCGTAATTCCATAAACACCTGAGCTGATGCAGAACTTTTAAGAAAGAAAGTTTCTATGACATGGGAAAGACTATACTTGGTTACTTCTGAAGTGAGGTGCTGGGGGCCCTGTGTGAGATGCACTGGTATATTTATGTAGCTCTCTGGGCGCCACGCCACACCTGTCAGAGCAGTCTCTATAGAATGTGGCCCTGGACTCTACGTTTTTAAGTCAGGTCAGGTGGTTCCTGTGCTCACCAATATTTGCAAACGCTTGCTCTGGAACAGTAGTTCTCAGCTTCCCAGAAACTTTTTTAAATTATTTTTTTAAAAAACGATGTCCTAACCCCTTCTGATATTCTGAATTAATTGGCCTGGGATGTGGCTTGGGCATCTGGATTTTCAAAAGCTCCCCGGGTGATCGTAACATGCAACCAAGGTTGATAACCCATGCTTCAAGGCTGAGATTGGCATTTTTTTTTTCCCATGAAGGTCCAGATAGTAAAGATTTCAGCCTTTGCAGGCCATCTGGTCTCTGCCACACCTACTCTGCTTTGCTGTTATAGCTTGAAAAGCAGCCATAGATCACATATAAACAAATGGATGTGGACTACGTTCCAGAGAAACCTTGTTTACAATAAGAGGCGGTGGGCTGGATTTGGCTTGCAGGCTGGAGTTTTCTAACCCTTGCTCTCCAATTTAAGGCAGACCTTTAAGACCCACCCCAGACTTATGGAATCAGACTGTGCATTTTATCCTGTAAGTACATTAAAGTTCAGGAAACACTGCTTTAGGAGACAGCAAGGGGTAGAAAAGATAGAGCAACTATTTGTCACACCCTGTACCACACCCATGGCAGATATTCTAATAAGTCATGGCGCCCTCTTCAGCAAGGTCTCCAAATGGCTCCAGAATCATTTTGAGCACAGCACTCTAGGTAATACCATTTATTGGCTGTGTCATATGGGAAAAAGCAGTCAACTTTTCTATTTCCTTATATATTAAATGAGACCGTTTAGAAAATTTCCAGGTTCCTTTTTTTTTTTTTCTGATGCTCTGTAAATCTGACTACATGTGGCCTAAATAATGGACATAAATTAGTACAACATTAAACTAATTGAAATAGAAAGCAGAAGATATTATTTCGTACTTCAGAAATTGAGAAAAATATTCTAGTGCCCAGTTACTGGAGGAACCTAGAAGGAAATCTTGGAAGAGAGGATGGGGACTCTCTCTGAAGAAATGTAACTCCTATCTTCTAGAAAACATCACGTAACTGTCAGGAGGGGAATGAAAGAGGATGTCAAGAGTCATTTTTTACATATCAAAAAAGAACTGTTCCAGTGGATCAAAGAGAAGAGGAAAATGAACAGACAGGTGAAGGGATACATTCCCCAGAACTGGGGGTGGAATTTGAATACATTAATTTAACTTAAAAAAAAAAAAAGAGTCTTTCTCCACAAATAGGAAAGGAATTCACTGCTTCCCCATGAAAGGGTAACTGTTGCGAAGCTTATGGATTTATGGTTCAGTAAGTAAGCACATGCCCTGCTCTTCAGCTGTTTAGATTAGAAACCAGACTGCACACACCCCTTTTCCTCTTAGTCACTTTGACCTTGGTCAAGGCTGTGGGGTGATTCCATGCAGACCGAGGTTTGAAGAGCCAATATGTGTGCTTCAACACAAGTGCTAAATGTCCAAGGAGATGTAGACAGGGCTGCCCAGTCTTGCAATTGCTGTTACATTCGCAGGATGGTGTAGCAGAATTTGAAGGGCTACATATGGACCTTCAAGTTGCAAACTTTCAGAGATGCGAATGTACGTTCCCATGTCCAATCAGGTAAGTTAGTTCATGTGCCTGGCATACATTGTCACGTGTGTGCATCCTCTAGAAGTGGTTGAGCTTTTGTGTACTTTACTGTACAGTACTGTATAGAGTACAGTAGTACAGTATCTTTATTTCAAGCCCAGAATGTCCAGAAGCCAGTGTAAAAGCAGCGGTATATAGCCAATTGTGTTAGCTGAGCACCTAGGTTAACTTCGTTGGACTTAACATGAACAAATTGGACTTATGAGCACACTCTCAGAAAGGAACTCATTTGTATGTAAGGGACTTACTGTAAATAGGACTAAATTAGAATTCTCTTTCTGTCATTGACAATTACTTTGACTTGGGCCAAATCACTCACTATCTTGGACCTTCAAATTCCTCAACTGTTAAACAGTTTCATGCCTTAGGGTTGCTGTGACCATGAAGGGGATAAAAAGGATTTTTGCCCAATCCATAGTACACATCAGTAATTTATTAGCTTCCTTCCCAAGCCTTTTTTTTTTTTTTTAGGTTTTCAGAGGAATAAAACTTTTTTTCCTGGTGACTGCCTAGAGAGGAATATATTATTTATACAAATGTATAAATCCAGCTATGGGGAAAAGAGACCATAAATGCCTGCAAGTAAACAGTTTAATGAATGAGCGGGACTTGAAAGGCACAACCCGAACATAATTTCATATTTTTTTCCCAACTACTACTTTCATGTTTGTTCTGTCTCCTCTCCCTCACCCATCTGTTCATTCTAATTTGGATAATTCCATAGGTTTCCAGTCACTTTTAGGTATTATAAGAACATGATTACTTTTCAGGTATAAAAATGCTCAGTCAAATCTAAACAAAAATGTTCATCTCGCCTTCAGTACAAAACTCATCTTCTTCACCCACCCGAGCCATGAATCCTGGCTTGGGGACCCGCAGTGGGGAAAAGGGTGTGACCGAGGGCACACCTGGCATGAAAGGCACCTCAGTGTTTAAAAGTGACCCTTTTCAGGAGCCCCCAGGCATGGTGTCTTAAAGGTGGGTTGGCTGAATTGTAGCCACTGTTGGGCACCTGACCACGTGCCTTTGCAACAATCCATGCAGCTGAATGGGTTTTTTGTTTGTCTGTTTGTTTGTTTTCATTATTTGTCCTGACCCTTTCACTCCCCCTTCTCCATTTTCTCTTTTGCTTCTGGCACCTCGGAGTAGAAAGGAAAGTGGATGGTGTATTTCCAGAAAAATGCAGCTGGTGTCATGCAGCTGATGGTCTGCACTGTGTCTCATGTTTGAATGCTGCCGTTTGCTGTGGGGCTTTGATGAAGTATTTGAATACTCCGCATGCTTCATGCACAGTTCTGACTGGACCAGTCTCTGTGGATTCTGATTTGGGGTGATGCACGCTCTGTATGTCCTCAGCCTCCAGCCCCCAGCAGCACCCCCTCAGCCTCTCTATACAAGCATCCCCTTCTGGCAGGATGCGTTTTTTGACTGGGGTCCTATTTATCTTCTAGGGCATCTCACTGGTCCATGAGGAAAATAGGGCCTCCTTGCCTTGGCAAATGGTCGGGGTGCATTTTGTCCCCTCTCACGTTGCCCTATCATCATAGCTAGTCCACAGCCTCTTGCCTTCAGGTTTATCTAGGCAGGGGGTAAGTACCACTCTCTTCATTCGCCTGTAATTGAGGGGATAAGTGCTTATTTTCCCGAAGAACTCTCTCACCAAACTCCACTCTGGTGTCAGACTGAAGCTAACCTGAAGTTTCTATAACTGCGACTTCTTGCAATACAGTAAGTCTCCTGCATACGAATGCGTTCCGTTCTGAGAGCATGTTCGTAAGTGCCATTTGTCCCTAAGTTCAACAAAGTGAGCCTAGGTATCCGACTAACACAATCGGTTATAGACTACTGCTTTTAAGCTTACTTGCAGACATCCTGGGCTTGAAATAAAGATACTGTACTACTGTACTCTATACAGTACTATACAGTAAAGTACACAAAAATACAACCACTTGCAGAGGATGCATGCACGTGACAACGTATGCCAGACACGTGAACTATCATGATTGTACATGTGAATGCATGTGGAAACCTTTGAAAGTTTGCAACTTGAAGGTTCGTATGTAGGGGACCTACCGTATCCCCGGTCTCTACAGTCATCCTCCTTATTGACTTGTGATGGTGCATTGGGGGAGGGGACCCCATCTTTTCACAGAATAACAATAACACTCTCTCAGTGTGCCTCTCCAGCGACCTTTCTCTTGGTCCACCTGTGGTTTTATGATGCAACCGACTCTACCCTTGACCCCAGGAGATGTGAATCAGGCTGACCAATAGGGTCCCATATTCCCCTGGACACAGTGATTGGTTTAGGAATGAGGCACTGCCCTAAACCAGGGCTATCCAAACTATTCCTGGGATTTGACCGAAACACACTGAAAGAGGTATTCTTTTTCTACCATGTTTGCTGAAAAGATGGAACTATCAGTAGTCATCTTGCTGCCATGAGGAGAAAACCTGCCTGAAAATAAGATCAATGCGTAAGAAAAGCAGAAGTAAGAGATGAAGAGAGCCTTGACAATATCATATCAGCACTTGGAGCCTACAGGTAGTAGCTAACTCTCCTTGTATTTCCAGGAATATTACTTCTGGGTTGCACACACATCTGTGGCAGCATTCACTGAATGTACTGGAATTTTATCCAGGTGCATGTTTGCCTCCCTTATGAGAGTGAGAGCTTTGTGTTCTCCTGTGGCCAACAGCACAGTTCTTCTCATTTGTTAGGCACTCAATGAATAGTGAACAGTGAATAGCTTAAATTTTAAAATATTGATTTGAGTAGCACAAAATATTCTACTCTTTCTAAATGATCATAGTCACTTTTCTCAGGTGAAGAATCTGATTACCCAAAAGATGATAAAGACAAAGGAGGGACAGTTATCCATGTTAAGCTGACTTAAGGCAAACACATGAGACCATTTTAGAGGGACATCGTCTGTTGCCACTACCATCACTTTTTCTCAAGGCAGGGAAGTGAGAAATCCTTGCAAATATCTAGATTTATATATCATTTTTTACTCATGAGTTGATAAACAGCTTGGGAGAACCTAATATCCTACCTCTTTGACTGCAGAGGACCACTGAGAAGTCTGAAACCCCTTCCTTTACCGTCCACAACAGACACATCCATATCGATGAATGTAATCTCATCATATTTGTTAACCATAGTCTAGAAAAGTATTTCAAATGATGAAGTATGGGAAGAGGTGACGTACAGGAATATGAGGGGAGACCGTAAGGCCTTGCATACTTGGAGGAACACCAAAAAGCATCAGAGAATTGGAATTGAGGGATGAATCCTGAAACTGGCCATAGATAACCAGAAAACTCCCTTTGGAAATCTTTGTGATAACCACTTCCAGTATGGTTTCTGGAGACCCAGCTGGTATTCAATCCATAAACAACAATGAAAGGTGTTAAAGGGGAAAGGTGAAGGGAGAGAAACCAAAAGCTATGGGCTGCTCTTGGCTCCAACATCAGTTCTGATATTGCGCTGTTGAGGATGATGACGAAATGGACTCCTCCTTGCACAGTGGAATTGGGATCACCCTTGTTCAAAATAAGAATAGAAGCTAGTCTCCTAAATGCTCTCAGCAGAATGCCGGCTCCACTGCTGGTCCAGCTGGCCTCCAAAGCACACAAAACATGGGCACTAAAGGCACTTATGAGAGAATGTAGCCGCCAGCCTGCTGGTGCTATAGCACATTCCAGTCACCAACTGGTGACAAAGCACGTTCCAGCAGCTCTAGGGAGGTATTTCACAGCGACAAAGCCAGGGAAGAGATCAACTGTCAATTTCACTTCATTCTCTAAGATTTATCCTTGTGTTTCACTAGATAATGACCAATCTTTCGCTACTTTCCAGTAGAAATGTTTTCACTTACGATGCAATTCTTGATCTCAGCTTTTATGGAATGAGAGATGCACATGTTTTACATTTCTGTCTCATGCAACATCGCCGTTGAAGAATAGACTGTTGTTTTAGCTAGTGTGCCTTACATACTGTTTTATGCATTAAATCACCCTTAGATTCAGTTACAGAAAAAAAATTTTTTTTTCTCCTGAAAATTTTACGTAATTATAGTCATAGGAAACTGAGAAGTATAACTCAATGTGGTTTGTATTTTGCTATCTGGAGACTAAGAGCTGAATGCAGTGCCTGATTGACTTTCTCCCTCCCTCCCTCTCTTCCTTCCTTCCTTTCCTTATTTACTTATTTATGAATTTTTTTCCAGTTTTATTGAGATATAACTGTCAATGGTGGTGCCAGAAAAACTAAAAGCACTAGAAGGAAAGAGGCTGCTGAGGAGATGGTGGCTGTGTTGAGTAGGAAGCACAGCTGCAGACCTCTTGGATTGCAAATGCACCTGAATTTTATTGCAGTCTCTAGCTACACAATTCCTGATATTGAAGTGTGATATTAATATCTCCCTCTGCATTAACAGAAGCAGCACCTCACCTCAGCCTGAGCCTCTTAGAAGGTGTTGGAAGCCAGCAAAGCCATTCACCCTGAGTAACGGAATGGTAGGGATCAAAGTTTCCATAAACCTTTAGAACTCAGTAAATAGAAACATAATGATTTCTTTGTATAATGTTGACTGGGAGGCAGCTCGGGTGTTAGCATTTCCGTTTTATACAAGAACTGAGACCCGGAGTTATTAATAACTTGCCAAGGTCTCAAAGTCTATCGATGTCAGATCTGGGCTAAGTTCCTCTTTCTTAGTCCAGTATCCTCCATACTTCATCAAAATTTGGTAAGTCTGAGTTGGGAAAATTGCCAGAATACAAGCAATCATAATTCAGCTAAAAGCTACTTTAAAGCAAAATTTAAGAAGAGCTGTAACTGTATATTTTGAATCAAAAGAAGAACAGTGAATCATTCTAGCTTTAATTTTTGCTATCATGTCTTCCTCAGGTTAGGGTCGTTAGTGAGAAATTCAAAGCTAGACACAATAAAAATAAATACTTGCTCTTTAATGGGGGAGGGGAGCTATCTAACTGGAAGGAGAAGCAAAAATATTTGGGTGGAATTTTGGATGGTTTCTATGATTTCAGGTAAGAATCACCTCTCTCGATAACTGAACTGAATGAATCCTACAAATCTTTCCTGTTCTTAGTTCATTTCTTTCCACTTTCGTTCACTAGGAAGACTCTATGAATGATTGATAGTAGAGAAAAAAATACAAGCTCTTCCTATACCTGACATATAAGTGTATTTAAATGTACACTTCAGGCTTACAGCGAAATCAATAACAAATCATGTGTTCATAATGCCATTGCCTGGTGATTAATCTTCCATCAGCTATGTTAGCAGATTTTTTTTATTAGAGACCATAATATGAATCAATTGTCTATCAAAGAAGTGGTACAATATATTCTTGAAATTGCTCCAAATTGGTAAAGATAGGAAATAAAGAAAAGCCTGTTTCTCCCTTGTCAGACAATTATGCTTCAACACGTTTGTCCTCATAACCTCCAACATTTTAAATTTTGTTACAACAACAGAAAACAAGCTAAAATATGACTCACTGCCATTGTAAAAAATACTGATTGGCCTGATTTTTTCAGATAGTTGGTACAAGCAGCTTCTTATGAGAGATGATTTCAACAACTGTAGAGAGGGAAATTAGTATTTAGTTGTTATCATCTCTGTTTTTTGTAGTGGATTTGAAGTTTAAATGTAGGTTTACTAGAACTGTTTACCCTGCACAATATTGCTTCTCTGAAAAAGAAGCCTTCCCTCTTCTGGACCTGACACCTAAAATTTGCACCAGTTGTTAGGATGCAAATACACCCAGAAGTGCCAACCCGTTCATTGGTTCTCAAAATTTAGTGTGTATCAGAATCACTTGGCGTTCTTAATAAAAACGGATTTCTGTGCATCCTACTACAGACTTGGTGAATCAAAATCATTGTGCGAGAAGTCTGGGAAGCTACCTTTTTAACAAGCAAAATGAGAAACAAAGTAGATGGAGGTATAGATAGCAAAATAAATAAACAGATCAGGGTCTATTCATACAATGGAACACCTTGCAACAATGATTCTTCTTAGGTGAGTCACATGTGACATTTTGAGAAGCAGCCACATTATTTCAAATGTAAATTACTTGAGCCTTAGAGGAAATGAGACATAGATATTCACTAAGGACATGTTTTGTCAAGAATAATGTAGAAGTAACAAGAGGACACTGGGTATGTGAGGAAGATGAGAAGGCAGAGCATAACAGAAACATGTTAGAAAGAGGCTTGCTGTTTTAAGGCAAACTTTGTCCACCTTATGCATTGCCTGGAAGTCAACTGTTTATCAGAGGCTTGACAATTTGCATTCCCCCTGCCCCCTTTTTGTAACCATAGGTATCTTGTTTATTATGACCAGCTTTCTACTGGAGGAGCTAAGAGTTATTGGTGAGAGTTATTTGGTAATTATCCCAATTTCTCCATATAATATTTAAGGTATTGGGGAAGTTTGCATGGTGAAAGGGGATTGTACTAATACAAAAGCAGCACCAAGGTGGACTTGGACAATATGAACCTGCAGGAATTTTCATCTTCCTGGGCAGCACCACACAGGCACACATCTGTAATGCACGTGACCTTGAGAATGAAATGGTTAAATGCTGATACTCAAACTTCTGTAGCCAGAGGGAGTGTTTAACAGTTCCACACAGGGAATAATCTAGCATCAATGTTTCCGGGAAAATTAGTCTCTTCAGTTTCGACCATAATCAAAAATTATTTTCTCCCAAAAGAGTGTACCGTTAATATAATAGTAGAGAGCATTATTTAGCTGTGAAGCTCTCACACATTATCTTATCTAACACTGACAACCACTCTCTGAGGTGTGTTTTAATATCTCCCATTTTATAGATGAGGAAATGGAAGGATATGGAGGATAATAAATTTTGTTCCAAGTCCCATGAAAACAGAAGTGTAAAGCTCATGTCCCTGACATTATACTGAAGGACTTGGTTCTCCCAACCTCATCATAGGTGCACATAGGGCTCAAGCACAAAAATGAGAACTCAGCACAGAGCTGCAACACCAAAAAAGCTGAAAGCAGTCATCAGTCATTCTGGGATAACTGGCAAAGTAAGAAGTTAGCCTTTCCCAGAGCTTAATGGAGGAAGCAAAACCTGTAAAACAATGGATGATAAAGAAACAATTAAAGTTTTACACACTGAGAATCTTTTACAAATTGTGGTAAAGGTTCTGATACATGAAAATTGTGTTGCAACAACACAGACCAAATGGGAACAGCATAGGAAAATTGGGGGAAAGTCAGTATCACTTAGAAATGCAAAGGGAAAAGCAAATGCAAACTAACTGAGCTCTTCTCTGTGCTATGTTATGTTTTTACTCATTTCTGATTTATCAGTAATGAGACATTTATTTCAAAACCTTATTTTATATACTGAGGTTTTGAAATAAATTACTCAGAAATTATATATATTACATTATATTAGTCCAATGTCATTCTTTTTGCACACATTTAATTCCACATGCATTTTTTAAACACTGACTTTATACAAAGCCTTTTAGTAATGAAGCACTTTGAAGGAAGTAAAGCTTTCAACAGTAGGAAAGTAAAGAGAGATTAGATAGACAGATAGATATAGATAAATATCTGTAGTGTGATTAATGAATATTTCTCTAATAATTAGTGGTGTTGAGCATTATTAGAGAAATGCAAATAAAACTACAATGAGGTACCACCTCACACTGATTGGAATGGCCATCATAAAAATTCTACAAATAACAAATGCTGGAGAGGGTGTAGAGAAAAGGGAACCCTCCTGCACTGCTGGTGGGAATGTAAATTTGTGCAACCACTATGGAAAACAGTATGGAGCCTCCTTAAAAAACTAAATATAGAGTCATCATATAATCCAACAATCCCAATCCTAGGAAAGACTAAAACTCTAATTTGAAAAGATTCATGCACCCCAATGTTCATAGCAGCACTGTTTATAATAGACAAGACATGGCAGCAACCGAAGTGTTCATTGACAGATGACTGGATGAAGAAGATGTGGTAGATAGATAGATAGATAGATAGACAGACAGACAGACAGAGTGGAATATTACTCAACCATAAAAAAAGAATAAAATAATGTCATTTGCAGCAACATGGATGGACCTAGAGATTATCATATTAAGTGAATTAAGTCAGAAGAGAAAGATAAATATCATATGATATCACTTATATGTAGAATCTAAAAAATAATACAAATGAATTTATTTACAAAACAGAAATAGACATTGTCATAGGAAACAAACTTATGGTTACCAAAGGGGAAACTGGGGGGAGGGATAAATTAGGAATATAGGATTAACAGATAGACACAACAAAGATTTACTGTATAGCACAGGGAACTATATTCAATATTGTATAATAACCTATAATGGAAAAGAATCTGAAAAAGACTATATAGATAACTGAAACACTTGACTATACATCTTAAACTAACACAATATGTAAAACAACTATAGTTCAACTTAAAAAAAGAAATGAATAGAACTGTTCTTTCATAATGAGGGTTTGATCTTTCTCAATCTTTCTCAGTATATCACTGTTTTTATACTAGCAAATCCCAAATCAATGAACTTCTGCAGGCATTGCTATCAAATGACTGAATTGTTTATTGCTTCCTTGACTATTTACTGTAGTCTAATTCTAATTCTCAACAAAGACAACATTCACGTCTAACTAAACTTATAACAACATTTATATTGTTCTTTGTGGGAGGGTTTAGGTATGCACTGGTTTCATATCACTGCTACAACCAATTACCACAGATTGAGTGGCATAAAACAGTAGAGATTTATTACCTTGCAGTTCTCTAGATTAAAATTCTGACACGGGTGTCACAGGGCTAAAATCAAGGGGTCTGCAGGACTGGATTTCTTCCTAAGGGTTCTTCAGGGAGAATCCATTTTCTTGCTTTTTCCAGCATTTAGAGGCTGCTCTCATTTGTTAACTGCCCGACCTCTTCCTCTATTTTCAAAGCCAGCAAAGTCAGGCTGAGTCCTTCTCAAGCTGCCATCTCTCTGCTTCTCTCCTCCAATTTTAAGGACACTTGTGATTATATTGGACCTACTTAAATAATCCAGGATAATCTCTCTATTTTAAGATTAGTAGGTAAGCTGTGTAATTCCCATTTGCCATGTAATATATTCTCAGATTCCATGGGTGAGGATGCAGACGTTATTTTAGGAACCAAAACACCATAAGGTGTCCTTATATCTTATACTTACATGAGCTTCAAATATATGAAGACCATATAGACCAGATTCTTTACTGTCAATCTACTTGAGATTGTTTATATTTTTAAAAAACAAGTAAGAGAGATTCCTTAAAATGGCAGGTGATATCAGGACTCTTGGGTTGAAGTAAAGGATTCTACTATTTCTATTTCTACTCCAACTCACCCACTATTAATTTTTCTTTAAAAAAATATAACTTCCTTTAGTGAGGTGTACACAAGATCGAGATTCTTAAATGACATTTATAAAAAATAGGACATAGCTTTTATGGAAGATGATGTTTAACAAACACAGTACTGAATATTTTTTCTCATCTGAGACATAATGTCTGATAAATTAAGGAATAAGAAATGGTAGAAAGAGTTGACTTAAATTATTTTTAAGAATCATAGATTTTAAAATTCTCTTTCATAAGCATTTAATCATTCTTATGTAAAGGAAGAGAAAGTCCATTACCTCCCTTTTATTCTAATCAGAAAGTACATGGAAGGGTGATTTCCAGCATACAATAGGCAGACAGAATAGTTGTTGACCAAAGATCTAAGGAGAAAATCCAGCTCTTTAAAACTATAAAATTAATTGATTTGTAAATTATTTTTGAACACCTATTTGATTCCACACGCATTTATTGAATACCAACTCTACGCAAAACCTTTTAGTAATGAAGCACTTTGGAGGAAAGGAAGCTCATAGGCAGGAGAAGAAGTATATATATATATATATTTTTTTTTTTCTTTTCAGTACGAACTGACTGTAGTAAATGCCATGACAGAAATAAAAATTCCAGTAGAACACAAGCTCTCTGAAGGTAAAAGTTTTTCTAACCCCAAAGCCAAGAAATATGCTCAGTAACACAAGTAGCATGTACCATGCGGATATTAAAAAAGGAAATACAAAATTTCATAAAGCATCAGAAGGAAAAAAACGAGGGCTTTAGATACCATAATTTCCGTAAGTTTCATATCTTAAGCACTTAATATTGTTAATAGTATTATTGAAATGGGTTCCATAGCCCCACCCTTGCTTGACTTCTTCTCTGTTTTCTGTTTTCAATTTTGAACAATTTTTTAATTGAAGTATATTTGATGCATAATATTATATAAATTACAGGTGTACAATATAATGATTCAAAATTTTAAAGGTTATACTCCTTTTATAGTTATTATAAAATATTTGCTATATTCCCCATGTTGCATCCTTGTACAAATATTAGCTTATTTTATACCTAATAGTAACTCACTTGCCTTCTGAAGATGTCATTATCCTTCTTTAACACTAGGTGGCACTACAAACACAGGCATTGGAATAAAACTTTGTTTCAAAGATTTGTGCCTACCTACTTAGAAGGAATCATTTACTTCTGGGGGACTTTCTCTTAGTTAGTCGGAGCTAGAGAAAGAAAAATACTGAAGCAGGTAATAAAGGTGCGGATTTTGTGCAAGAAAAAAGATTCTGTCTAATACTTGGATTTTAATCAATATTTCTTTGCTGAAAGTTAACATTTGAAAATTAAATTTTCTTAAGGCTTTCTTTTTTCTATAAGATGTTATTTTATTTTTAACATATAGGAATTTGGAAAGAGATGCTTTTTTAAATTTCATATATCACAGCAAACTTTTTTCAAACATCATTCCATATTTAATCAAATTCCCTTGGACATATTAAACTACAATGACAATTTCAATACATCTGGATTGTCTCAAATGGTTAATCATCTAAGACACATACAGATTTTATTTTAAATACCCAAATACAGATTTAACAACATCTTGCTAAGCACTGCATTTGTAAATCAAATAAATCAGATGGACAAACATAGTAGATCAAATTCTTCTAAGTGGTTCAACAAGCTTGAGACCCAGACCACACACACACACACACACACACACACACACACACACACAGCATTGTAGATTTCTTACTAACAAATGGACTAAGCCAAGCTGTATTGCTGTGGGTTTTTGCATGGACACATTTTTGACTATCATGTGAGTAGGAGCCTCCTGAAATTCTTTTTTCCTCTGAAATTAACTAGTTACTTACATTTATACGATTGCAATCCAGGGCCTTTGCCTCAAGTAACTGGTCCCTTAAATTCAAAGGGAATTTTCAGGTCTTTGGCCTTATAAATCTCTTCAGTGATTATTATTTGGCATCTTCATTGAGGTCTAGTGTGGAATTCAGGAACTCTTCCTTAGGCTGGGGTTACATCCTTTCACTTTCATAATGTATGCACCTCGCTACCCCCACTTTACAGTCCTTTCATTGACATCAGCCTGGAACTTCCTCTTTAATCCTAGAGCAAGGGAAGCACTTTTGTCTCAAAGTTCCTGACACCAGACACTGGAGTCAAGACAGGCAGGCTTGTGCCTTTGATCAAAATTGAACCAGACATCAAGTCTCAGCAGTTCATCAATGTGGTAACGGTCAAATAGATTCCTCTAACTTTCAGCTCACGTCTGCTTTCATTTTCCTATGATCTTTTTGCCCCCCCGACCAAAAGTATCCGAGAATTTTGTCTAATACCAAAAGTATCAGACATATCAGACATCATATTCACTCAACTCCAGAGTCTTACACAGAAGGATTTCTGAGGTTTCTTCACTGACCTGCCCCAGGCCAAATAGCTGGGCAAGAGCAGAGCTGAAACTTGAATCCAGGGATCACACTCTCTCTACAGCTCCACTGATGTGATGTGGGTTTATGATAGGGGCTAACTCTGTGTTAAATAGTCCCTACAGTGTGTGAGGGATTCATTTTACTCAATCCACTTATTTCTTTGGAAGAGGAATCAATAACCTCAAGATCACAGAACTAGTGACCATAGAAAATGATTTGACTTTATGAACTTCAATGATAGCCACTATTGATTGAATAAGGAGCATGTAGCAGGACTAGAATTACTGTTTTCCATGTATGACAACAATCTTGTAAGGAAAAAATTATTAACTAACTTAACAGGTGAAGTAACTGAGACTAAGGTTTTAAGTAACTTTTTCAAGGTGAAAAAATAAAAGATCTGTAGTGAATTTATTTGCCCTGAAATCAGTGTTATTTCTTCAGCATTGGAAGGCCTCTTCATTGCTAGCATTTTCACTGTTTTTTTTAATATAAGACATTTCAATTTTATAGTTCACTAAGAGTTCATTTCAAAATTGTTTTTAAAGTTATCTTTTATCTAGGTATTTTATTGATTTTAAGTCAAATTTCAAATGACTGTTACTCAATAATTTATATGATACAGGATTCTAGATGGCGCCTGTTTATCTCCCCGAAGAGAAATAATTTGTGGTTCTAATACTTCTGGAAATACTTTATATTAGCCTCTGAGATTGATGGTGTGTGATGTCAGGAGCCCGGAGGTGGGTGGTCCCTGCAGCTGTTCGGCAGTGCTGATAGGAGCCGGGGTTTGATCCAAGTTTTTGCTCCACAATCTGTGGTATGTTTGCTTTGGTCTTCAAGTTTGCTTCTTCATTGTGGAAGGATACACCTGCCAGTATATCTCTACTGAACTCCATACAAAGAGAAGGTCCCTTTGTACCAAGAAAGCAAGTTTTCCAAGGAGCCCCACCTAGCAACCTTGCACTTCTATCTCTCTCCACTCCCACGAGGCCACCCTTAGAGCGACAGTTACTAGGGAGAAGAGGTTGGTAGGTAAGTGTTGACTCAGACAACCTACAAAAGGTGAATTACCAAAAACCTCTGGAATTTGGAAAAAGTGGGCAAGGGGTGAAAATTCAGTGACAAATCCTGAAAAGCAGAAGCCTGTTTTATATCCTCAGGATTTCAGCAGAGTCAGGCAATATTTCCGGAGCCAGCCTCCAGAGCACTATGCCAAGTAGGGGAAAAAGCCAAATCCACAAAGTGGGATGGTCTACATCTGTCTCACACAGGGATTAGCTCTAAAGTACGCACACTGTCTCCTGAAAATCCTTTAGAAATGAATCAAGTTAACCACGGACATACTGATTCTTAGTAAGTTCAGGGTAGCAAATTTCTGCTTCTAGTTTTAAAACAGACCTCCTTTTATTTTTGTTGACCATCAGATGAAATAGTTGGCTTTCATTTATGCACATGGTTGTGTAAAAAACTACATACCTTTAAAACTATAATTGCACTCAAGTATCTCATATAATGAATAGCATGTGTGCAGCAGGCACTTGCTAACTAACTCCTTACCAAATACCTGTTTTCTTCTTTCTCCTTAAATAGAATGTTGTTGCTACTATTCTCGTATTTTTACCCCTTCAGATTCTGTGCAGTTAGGGGGTGGCTAAATGACACTTCTTTGCCTAATAAAAAAATTTAGGTTATTTTTTTATTGTGAAATATGATTAAACAAAGAAAACTGCATAATATATATACATATATGTGTATATATTTGGTCTGATAATTATGAAGCAAACACCTGGGTAACCCTACCTATCAGATTTTTTAAATTTTGCTTGGGAAAGTCATCCATGTTCTTTTATGTATCTTTAGTTCATTTCTGTTCACTGTTGCAAGCTATTTCATTGTATGAATGTATTCTGATCTAATATTGTAACCACTTTTATGGTAATAGATGGTAACTGGACTTATTGTGGTGATTATTTCATAAGGTGTAAAATTACTGAATCACTATGTTGTACACCTGAAACTAATATGTTTGTATGTCAAATGTGACTTAATGAAAAAAAAGATTATGTCCTGATCTGTTTACTTTGTATCTATCTCTATATCTATATTTGTGTCTATATCTATATCTGTATCTATATCTCTATGGTTTGTTTCTCATTTTGTTTGTTACATATTCTTACTGTATGTATCTTGGTGCATAGAAGTATTTATACTCACTGATTAATTACTAGGTTGTATGCCTAAGAATGGAATTGCTGGTTTAAGGAGTTAGGTATACATTTAACTTTACTAGATGATATGTGTTGTTCCAAATTATTTTGAAAATAGCTGTTGGCAGAAGTGTATGACAGTTCCTAATGCTCTATATTCTCACGTTTAATTGATCCTGTTGTACTATGGCCAATCTAGTTGATGTGCAGAAATAGATCACTGTTATTTTAATTTTCCTAATTACTAGTCTGATCACCTTTCCCTAAGTTTATTGACCACATATTAGTTTGCTAGCGCTGCTATATAACAACATTCCCCAAAATGGATGGCTGAAAGAGAAATGTATTATCTTATGGTTCTGGAGGCGACCAGTCTAAGAGCCAGGATTGGAAGGGTTCTTTCCTTCTGAGGGCTGTGGGGAGAATCTGTTCCATGCCTTTCTCCTCATCTGGTGGTTTGCTGGCACATCTTTGGCATTCCTTGGTTTACAGATGCATCACTCCATCTCTGCCTTGATGCTCACATGGTGTTTTCCCTGTATGTATGGCTACGTTCAAATTTCCCCTTTACATAATGACACTAGTCATAGTGGATTTAGGAGCCCATTGTATTCCAGTACAAGCTCATCTTAACTAATTATTGATACATATAATGACAGCCCTATTTCCACACGTCATATTCTGAGATCCTGGGGGTTGGTTCAACGTATGAATTTTGGGGAGAAACAATTCAGCCCAAACAGGTCACTGGATTTCATCTTCTGAAAAGAAGCTGTTGAAGTCTCTTTTGCCCACTTTTTTCTTTTGGGTGGTCTTCATTAATAATTTTTCAGGAATTGTGTGTGTGTGCCAGATCTTTGTTTAAAATATATGTTGCAAATAAAACTTTCCTCTCTATAGCTTATCTGTTTACTCTCTTCAGAATTTTTTTTTATTTATGGAATATTTTTCATTTGAATGTGGTTGACTTTATAGATCTTTCCTTTATACTTAGTGATTTTTGCATATTGTTTAAGAAATATTCCCCTGCCCTGACTTCATGAAGATATTTTCTTATGTTATTGCCTAAACACTGATAGATTAGCCTTTTACCTTTAAGTTCTTTATCTACCTGGAAGTATACTTGTGTGTGTGTGTGTGTGTGTGTGTGTGTGTGTGTGTATCCATCCAACTAACTGTCCTAGTTCCATTTGCTGCAAAGTTTGCTAATTCCCCATTTCCATGTCATGCTGTCTCCGTTATATTTCACATCCATTTAGGTATGGACCTGTTTTTGAACTCCTGATCAGTCCCAGTGGTCTATCTATCTATCTATCCACAAACATGGCCTATTTCTCTTTTTATTTTAGTCTTTTTAATTATCTCTCAGTAAAGCTCTAATTTTCTCCATAGAGATTTTGTATGTCTTTTATTTGTTCCTTAGAAATTTGATATGATTTAACACTATTGTAAGTGATACTTTTCCCTGTTTTCTTCAGTTATATAGGAACAAAATTGATTTTTTGCATATTCATTTTGTATCCAGATACTTCATTCGATTATCTTGTTAATTTAATAACATATTTAGATTATTTAAGATTTTCTGTGTTCACAGTCACATCTTCTGTGAATAATGAAATATTGTTTTTCCTTCCACACTTTTTATCTTTGTTTCTTCTCTTTAGCTAAGGCATCTAATGTGATGTTTTATTTTTTTAACTGAAATATATATTTGACATATAACATCGTGTAAATTTAAAGTGTACAAAATGTTGATCTGATACATTTATGCATTGATATATTTACATATTGTAATATGATTGCCATTGTAGTGATAAGTAGCACTTCTACCATGACACATAATTATCATTTCTTTTTTTTTCAACAAAAGGTATCACATATTTATTACTGAGCCTGACAATGAGCATTGGTGAGGACACATCAAGAAAAGAAGAGCCAAACATTCCATTTGTCCCATTTCCAGACATGTGCAGCCCTTCTGACAATACTCATGTTCTGATATGGTAAGATGCAAGTGACCTTGACACAACACAAATGTGTGCCACTTCATATGTGAGGCTTCTTATAGACCCAGCTTGGTTCTTCTCCAATATCTTCTCTTGGAGTTGTACCTGATTTTATTACCAGTTTTCATTCGAATCCATTGGGGAATGGGATGATTCTGCTTTTGTTTCTTGGCCAGGAATCATTTGATCCTGAAAGTCTTGTGAGAAGAGGAGTTAATTCAACTGCGCAGAGGACGGCGGAGAAGAGAAGGGTTATCGTTTCTTTTTAATGGTTGGAATCATTAAGATCTAATCTCTTAGCAAGTTTGATATATTGATTATAATACAATATTGCTGTCTATATTCACTATACTGTGCATTAGAACTCTAGGACTTATTTACTACCTATTGCAACTTAAACAACATCTGTTTTATCTTAACATGAATGCTTGAGGGTATTATGCTAACTAAGATAAGTCAGACAGAGAAAGGCAAATAAAATATGATATCACTTATATGTGGACTCTAGTGCTGTGTTATGTAGAACAGGTGATGGTATGCATTCTTGTGTCATAACTGAACTTGAAAGTTTTCAATCAATGTTTCAACATTATGATGCTTGCTGTATGTTTTCTCTGAATATCCTTTAAGTTTTCATCTTTTTATAGTTTACTTAATTTTTAAATCCTCATATCTGGTTATTGAATTGTATTGGATGCTTTGTTGATTATTGCAATGATCCTCAAATTTTCACCTCAGGGTTTTCTACCTGCTCCAGAGGCTTAGATCTTCTGCTTCAAAAGAGAAAAGATTCCAGGGAAGTAGGTGATGATTTGTGCTTGATCCCAGAAGCAACCAAGCACCTCCTACATGACTGCACCACTAAGCAGGTGAGCCCTCTCCAACTTTTTTCTTTTACCCCTGATCTTCCTCATGAGCATCCAGTAGAGGGCCGTGGAAAAGAGTAGCACATGTGCACAAATTCCTCCTTTGTCAGAGTCCTGTAGCTATTCCAAACCGCAATTCTAGCTGGATTCAGCTTTATAAGTAAGACTAGACACCAATAGTCAAAATCAACTTTCCAATTAGTGTAAAAGCATCTATGATAGGAGTCGTTCCTCTTTTCTTAAAATACTATTTTCCTGGAATGAAAAATTATTAGGCTGATTTTATATACAGTTTTAGTAATAACAATAATACTCAATGATTCATTCATTCATTTACTTAAAATTATTCATTGCCTGCCTATTTTGTGCTAGGCATTTTTCTCATTGGGATACAGTAATATCAAGACATGTAAACATCTACTTCAAGGAAAACACATTCTAATGTTCAGATAGGCAATAAAAAAGTAATTACTCAACATATATTAAGTGACAGGTGATATTTAAAAAATTAAGCATTGAAGGGGAAAAGGGAATCAGGAGTAGGATAGTTTGCAATTTACAAAGACTAGTTAGGAAATATCTCACTGAGAAAGTAAGATTTGAGTAAGGACTTGAAATAGCTAAAGAAGTGAGTCATGTTTATATGGGGAAATTGCACCCTAAGTATAGACTGCAAAGCAGGTGCCCTGTGGCAGGAGGGAGCCAGAGTTTTCAAGGAAGAGTACCTGGGGCAGAGTAAGTGAGGAGATTAGTAAGAGATGAGATCAGAGATGAGGGTGAGTGTCTGTGTGTGTGTGTGTCTGTGTGTATGTGTGTGTGTGTGTATCAGTAAGTGTGATAGATCCTGCAAGAGCTCGTAGTTCACTGTAAGGGTCTTGGATTTTATCCTTGTTAGTCAAAGAGCCATTGGAGAGTTTTGACAAAGAAGCGACATGGTCTGGGGTATGTTTTAAGGGGATCACTCTGACTGTTTTATGGAGAATAAGCTGTAGAGGGTTAGAGAGAATGGTTAGGAGGCTAATGCAGTCATCTAGGGAGTGAGATGATGATGGCTTACTCCAGAGTATTGGTGATGCAAATGGTGACCAGTAGGTAGATTTTGAAGACAGCACCAACAGGATTTGTTGTGGAGTATGGGCTAGAGAAATTAGTTATGGGGCATAGGAAAAAGAGAGAGGTCAAGAATGACTCCAATTTTGTCTAGTGCAAATGGAAAGCTGGAGGTACCATCAACTGAGACAGAAAAGAATTGTGTGTGGCGTAGATGCAGGGGAGAAGATGAGTCGTTAAGTGATGAACATATTTTTGTTAAAAATTTTAACCCAGTGAGGTTATAAGTAGAATATGAGTCTAGAATTTGCAAGGGAGGTCTGAACTGTTGTGGGAGTAATCAGAAGAGAGATACCATTTAAAGGCATTACATTAGATGAGTGTAGGGAGAAAACAAGAAAACAGGTGTGTAAAGAAGAGAGAAGGTCTAAGAATCTAAGGCCTTGGATACTCTAAGGATAAAAGTTAGGGAGAAGAGGAAGAACCACTAGAGAAAATATGGTTGGTGATTTAGGGAGAAAAGCAAGAATGTATGTCTGGAAGCCAAACGAAGAAAGTGTTTCAAGGAAGATGGACTAACCTGTGGATTGCATCAAATACTGTTGATGAGGTTAGTAAGCTGAAAACTGAGAAATGGCCATTGTTTTGATTTATTAATGTGGGGTCACTGGAGTGAGGATTTAGAAGAAAAAGAAAGAGGAATTAGGAAACATGAGAACAAACAACTCCTTGAGGAAGTCTTGAGAAAAAATGAAACAGAGAAGTAATATTGTCTGCGTGTAGACTGCTTAATAATTTTAAAAGCAATTTCCCTCTCCTTGTTTCCTTTGTGACTCTCTGTAAGACAGGGCAATGATTTTCCATTTTATAATTAGGAAATTAAAACTCGGGGAGGTAAATTGTCTTGGTTATTATTATGCAGCTAGCAGGTGACAGAGACAGGAACAGAGTCCAGACCTGACTTCTAGTCCAAACTGTTCCAGAATGCACGATGCAGATGCTATCCACAGTGAAGATAAATTCTGAGTGCTTAATGGTTCCACTTGGGGCCATGCTCCGCTGAGTTCATTGTACAGCTCAGTCCACCAGTGATGTTTTATGCAGGTTGATGAAGTAATTTGTTTGTTCAGCTCCAGAAACCCTGTGGGTGTTCAATATGTGTTAATTAATTAATTGATCCTCAGAGGAAAGTTGTAAATCCCAGTCTGTTTTCTTTATTGAAGAAAATAACCACAACTCACACACAATCACTATAATCACATATTTACTCCTCAAACTAAGATCCTTTTGATTTTCTCAGTGACAACTGGGGACCTCATTTCAGTTGATGCTTGTAGTGTAGAATCATCCAAAGGGCCATTACTGTCACAATTAGCATATAAATTTAATTTAATGTCTACAGCAGGCAGAGGAAATTATTCAAACACATAATATTCTTCCTTGGCCTTATGCAATTTCTTTTTATAGGAAACTAGTGAAGTCCAAATTAATGTCCATCAGATATGGAAAGGAAATTTTGCCAAAAATGTATGCATTTATGTTCTTCTGCAGTCAACAAGGCATTTATGAGAGCTTATCTGAGTGAAATTGCTAGCTAAGTTTTTCTGTTGCTACACTCTAGTATGGAGAGGAGAAACAACATATTCCTGGAGTGGAGGGGTCAGTAACACAGGAAAAATGTTTAACTATGGTAAATAATGCTACAGAAAAATCAGTGGAATTATCCCCCAATCTCTCTCTCTCTCTCTCTCACACACACACACACACACACACACACACACACACACACACACATTACTAAATAAGGGGAATCAAGAATTAGCAAGAATACACATTGAGGGCCTGCAGAACCCTGCAGGTTCACAGGCACTGAGATGTGAGGAACTCAGGTCTCACACTGTGGTATAGGTTTGTAGTCCTACCTCAGAGAGTCAAGGTGGCTACTGTTTCAGATGAAATTCCAATGTGAGTCAGGTCAGAGATCTGAAAGCAAAGCGCTCTCCTTAGCTACTAATTAGTTGGAAAACCAGAAGCATAGTATTAGAATTCTGCAAACATACAAGTTCGGGAAGAATTCCTGACTTTGAGTGACATTCAGGACATTTAAAGGGGAAACAGATGTTTGCTTGGAAAGGTTTCTAATTCCCACATGCGGTCCTGAGAGGTAATGCTTATGATGATGATATAATCATATAATATGTGTATATAGCTATATAAATATATATCCTATGATTAAGTATTCCTTGTTATGTGTATCTCTTTGTAGTCATGATACTTACAGAGTGGGCATAAATTCCAGTGCAAGAAATGCCACATTTCTTCTTTGGTTGAAATTAATTTAAATCCAACTCTAAACTCCTATGCCAGCAATCTCTCTTGCCAAACTCTGAATAGCCCTCTACGACTGTTCAAATGTTCTGGGGTTTTATGCAAAGCAAATATTTGAGAAGGTTCTTTTGATATGGGATCCACACTGGTCCCTGCTCAGATGCCCTTCATGGTCCTTTGAAGTCCAGAGCCCCAGCATTCCTTCGTAGACAGAGACACGGGGTCTTTGCTGAAACTCAATTGCCTAGAGCCCCAGGGCACGGCCAGAAAGCATCCTTTTCCCACCCTGGGGAGATGCTGGGTTCTTTCTTCCCACCCTCACCCTCACTCTCTCCCTGCAAAGGTGCTATCAATACTTCTCCCCTCCACATTCTGGAAGCATAAAATAATGTCTTTAATGAGCCTAGATTTTTTATAAAACACAAGATCGATTGGCCTCGTACAGTTTCTACCACCCATCAGTTCAATTACAAACTCCCAGCTTGGGGGAGGGACAAGGTAAACTGCCACAGCCGCAGAGTAGAGAGTGGAAGCACATTGCCAATCCAGACCATTAGCTGTGCCAGAAATGCCAGGGTGAGCGTATGGGATGAAAAGGATATCCCGTAGGTTAGTGCTTGGCTCTCTAAGGCAATACTATTTGACTCAAAGTCTGTATTTTTGTTAATCTCTTCTCAATAGCCTTCACAATAGCTCACTTTTAAGTGTATTTATTTATTTATTTATTTATTTATTTATTTATTTAAGATTGTGGGGCGGGGGGAGAAGAAGCAAAGGAAGTGTGCTGAGGAGATGGGAAGTGAGCAGAGGAGAAGGAATGGGAGGGATGCCGAGAGCCTGTGTGTTCGGTTCCTTGCTGATGAAGTCCCAGAATGCTGCTACGGCAGTGAGATGGGAAAGCCAGCTTGCATTTTTTCCTTTGGCGATGCTATTTCAGGTGATAAGTGGTAATGAGCAAGGGGGAAGTGGGAGAAAATGGAAAACGTTATAAAATTAGAGGATGAGGAGATAAAGAATGTTTGAACCTCTTTAAATCTTTTGAAAAAAAATTGCTGTGAGCTGTCTCTCTCCATAGCCTTCCTCTCCTTCTTTGAACTTCTATTCCTCTTTCATACACACACACACACACACACACACACACACACACACGCATGCACACAATCTCTTTGTGCATCTCATCTCTGTTGCACTGCTGTCCTGCCTTTATCTTCCCTGATTTCTAGACTCTTTCAGGTGTATTAAGCATTCACAGTTTAGGGTAATAAATTTCTGAACACTAAACTGACTACTAAAATTTTTTTAATTTTTTAGCTCATGAAATTCCAAATACATTCCCTATTTTCTTTTTCCCTTTTAAAAAATTTTTATTGGAGTATAGTTGATTTACAGTGCTATGTTAGTTTCAGATGGACAGCAAAGTGAATCAGCTATACATATACATATATCCACTCTTTTTTAGATTCTTTTCCCATATAGGCCATCACAGAGTATTGAGTAGAGTTCCCTGTGCCATACAGTAGGTCCTTATTAGTTATCTATTTTATATATAATAGTGTGTATATGTCTGTCCCTCCCCAGGCCCTTACCCCCAGTCATTCTCTATTTTCTATGCATTTGTTTTAACCAAATCTTCAACAAAGTGGATGGGAGACCCAGATATAAGGACCACAATGTTTCTGGATTTTGTTTTATTATCTTGTAGACAAATACACTGGCATATTTTCTCCATATGGAAAAGAAAACTAATACCAAACTAACATTGGTAAAAAGCCAAATGTAATTGAGGGAAAGGCAATCCTTCAGTTGATCCTTTACACAGTATTTTCTTGTTGGTATATATTGAATGAACCACTACAATCAAACTGAGATAAACTCAACCAATTTAATTTATCTATCTTTTTTAATTAGAAGGAGAGTTTCCAACTGATTGCGTTCGAGAAACATGTGTAACATCATCATTATGTAAACATTTTATTCCTTGTTTCTCTTAGTATCTGCTTTTCCTGATGCAAACTAGTTCACTAACCTTCCTGAAACTTAAAGAAAGAAGTCTTATATAACCTGTGAAATCTTGGACTTGACAAGGTAGGAATGCAATTTTATGATAAACTATAAAGGAATTTGGGCGCAAGTCTTTAGGGCGTGAAATTTATTGAAGATCATGATCCATTGTGGGACATGAGCATTTTTATTTAGGAACCATGGTATATGTGCATTTCAGTTTAAATAGCATTTCAAGCAGCCCAGTTGAAGAATGCTGTGGTGCTTGGCAGTAGGGTGATGAGGAAATTGGTCAGGTAGGTGGGGAAGAGCAGGTGCATATGGCTGGGTGGGGTGGGAAAGAGAACATCAGTGGGAGGGAGGGTAAATTATCAGCTAAGAGAATCAAAGTTGTGAAGTTGCATGTTTATGTACTTATTTTATCCTCTACCACTTTATATAAGGAATTTCAGTCAGTTTACACAGAATACACAATACATACTAGTGCAGTAACTCAAACTATTTATGACAAAAAGCTAACTTTCTTTTCCCTTCTTTCCTTCCTTCCTTCCTTCACTCCTCCCTCTCTCCCTTTCTTTCTTTCTTTTTCTTTCTTTCTTCTTCCCTTCCTTCCTTCCTCCCTCCCTTCCTTCCTTCCTTCCTTCCTTTCTCTTCCTTCCTTCCTCTCTCTCTCTCTTTCTTTCCTTTCCTTCCTTCCTTTTTCTTTCTTTTCTTTCTCTCTCTTTCTTTTTTCCTTCCTTCTTTTCTTTCTTTCTTTCTTTTTTCTTTCTCTCTTTCCCTTTCCTCCTTCCTTCCTTTTTCTTTCTTTCTTTCTTTCTTTCTTTCTTTCTTTCTTTCTTTCTTTCTTTCTTTCTTTCTTTCTTTCTTTTCCACAGACTGCTACTTTTGCAAAAAAAAAAAAAAGAATTATCAGGAAAATGAAATATAAAGAAAATACCCAAACTGGTCTATTTTTTTTTTCCAGTGAGATGAGTTCACTGATTACACACCTGAATGTCATGTCAATGTCAAATTGCTCTCAATTCTCAATTTCTGTACTTCTTCTCTCATGGAGCATGGTTTTAGTAGCACTGTAACATAAATTAAAACAAACCTGAACAAAGCAAACAATCACCCACAGCATCCAGAAAACCACATATTAGAATAGGAAGCACTCCTGCTATGTTCGCTCTTGAACTTGGTCCTTGGCTATGTTTGCATTTAGATAAATCCTCCTGGTTTATGTGTAGAAGTAGGAGACACTATTTTCTAGTGTGTAGAAGTAGGAGACACTATTTTCTAGAAATCCAGCTGAACAGGCTCCAGTTGGAAATGTGTTCATTTACGTGACTCCTAGGAAGAACAGAGTTATCCCCTTCATTCTTTTTTCTTTCTTTCTTTTTTTTTTAATTTTGGCTGCATTGGGTCTTCATTGCTGTGCACAGGCTTTCTCTAGCTGTGGCGAGTGGGGCTGCCCTCTGTTGCAGTGCGTGGGCTTCTCATTGTAGTGGCTTCTCTCATTGCAGAGTAAGGGCTCTAAGAGAGTGGACTTCAGTAGTTGTGGCGAGTGGGCTCAGTAGTTGTGCTGAACGGGCTTAGTTGCTCCACAGCATGTTGGATCTTCCTGGACCAGGGATTAAACCAGTGTTCCCTGAATTGGCAATTAGATTCTTAACTACCGCACCACCAGGGAAGTTCCCCCTTCATTCTTGAATGATTTTACTACATGTAGCAGCACAGAAGAAACTCCTGTTTCTTTCAAAATGGCCTTTGGTTTTATTTCTCCAACATATTCTCTTATGATCTCCGAAATATAATACTTATATTAGTGAACTTATTTGTTATTATTTTATAAATAAAAACACTCACACATGTAAAGGGTAAGTCCTGAATTTTGAAAAAACAAATCTCTGAGTGTCTGATTTCAGAGATTCTTGGAATCTGGCAATGTGGTTATTATATAATCTCCCTTTTCTTTTTTTCATCCTTCCTGAATGAACCTCAGAGTTTGTTGGGGGAGGAGAAGTAGGTATGAGGGGAGCCTGACCGTTAGGGCTTGGTTCTGTGGGCTCCTCCCAGTGTTCGAGCGGCTCTGTCCTGCTAGTTAAGGGTGTGAAGGATCAGAGGGAAATGGCTGTTGAGAGCCTCCATCCGCCTCCCCCATGGGTTCCCAGCTTCTGAGATGGGAGGAGCTTAGATCCCATATCTCCCTGTAGGAAAGGGAGAGGTTTTAGGGAAAGGATGTAGGCTTGCCCATGTGGAACAAGAGGATAGCGTGGGGGCTGCTGTGGCAGGGCGATGGAAGACGTGACTGGACATTACAAAAGACTGATGATGCCCAGGAGATGCCCTGCAGGTCACGTGCAATGAGCTACAAAAGCAGTTACCAAGCAAACAAGGAGATGCAGGAGGCCTTGCAAAGGGGGTCACAAAGGAGAGCACCCTCCTTACGCTCCTCAGAGCAGCACTCTAGTCTCTTCTCCTTACCCCAGGTCCGGGGGGTGGGGGGGGGGGAGGTGGGGGGGGGGGGATGGGTCCAGAAGAGCAAATCCCTCCACCCAGAGCCACATGAACTGCCACAGGAGATCAAAGTCTGCAAATAAACAGGACTGAGTCTTAGAAGCTGAATGAGACCAACTGATCAAAAGTGACCCAAAACTTAAAGAGCCAAGCTGAGATATTGCCCAGGAAAATCCTGCTTAGGGGAAAACAGTGTCTCAGCAAATACCGGGAGCTGAGGCACCTTAATAAAATGGTTGCATAATTAATCACAGTGGCTACTATGTTGAAAGATTGGGAAAAGCAACCCTAGATGTAAAGATATCCCGGTGAAAGACAATTGTGCCCTGGACAAGAGTTCTAACAATAGTTATAGGCAGATGAGGATGGATTTGTTATGTATTTTGCAGATGCAATCAACAGCACTTGCTAAAATAGAAGAAGGGCATGATGGGAGGAGAGAGGGCTCCCTCTTGGTTTTCTGGCTTGGGAAAGTGAGTGGCTGAGGAAGCCTTGTAAGGAGGTTGGGAAAGCCTGGAGGAAGCATCAGATCAGCGTTGAGAGGGGGCTGCCGTCAAGTTTTGGATTTGCTAAGCTAAATATGCTTACAAAGCATCCAAATGTAGATGTCAGATGTTCAACTAGATATTTAATTGTAGAGCTCCAAGATCTTCACCCGTGGATATAACAGAAATCTGTAACCATTATTTGGAAGTACCTGCACCCAGTAGATTGAAAGTAGACAGCAGGTTTATAATTCTCCAACTCGTCTTTTTAACTCCTTTCTGTTGAATTATTCTTCCCCTCGCCCAGAATGGGGTAGTGTCAGGGTTTTTCAGATCAGTATCAAGCAAAATAAAAATCCATTATAGTTTTCAGACTATTAAAGCTCCAGATACTTGCAATTTGAAATCTCTGCTCTCTACCAACTGTCCCACATTTAGACTCTGAGGCCCACAGTGGGCATGCCCTTAACTCATCCAGAAGTGTAGGATGGTTCTGGGTCTCTGCAGGATTTCAAGGGGCTGGTGGGATAGAGGGAAAATAACTGGCATAATTGAAATGTGGCATCAGTGTCCTCTGGGTGCAGTGAAAATGAACAGCTGGTATACTCCAAACCAATTCATGCAGAGGTCACCTCACCCCTGGCAGGAAGTCCTCCTGAGAAGCAGGCAGTCACCTGTTTCAAGACAGCTCATGAAGTTCCCCTTCAACACTTGGAAAATATACATCTTTCAACTGAGTCTGCCAACTTGCAGCTCATCCCACCACAACCTTCTTTACTTCACCTATGGAGCTCTTGTCCTTGAAGGGAATCTGATATTAGTTGTGTGTTTCAAAACTTGAATGCTGAATAAACTCTAAACAGTTCTACAGATCCTGACTTACAGGTTTTAAGTGAGAAAGGAGTACTTTCCACCCTCATAGCTAGTGGAGAACAAGAGGGAAATACACAACACATGGACAATTTCCTCCAAAAAACCTATTCTATTGACTGCTGCATCCTCCAGTGGATTCCCTGCCTTCCTGTACGGATTCTGAAAGCAGGTGATGGTCTATGCTGGTGGTGCTGGTTTCACAGTCCCTCACATGACCTTCCCAGCTGGTTCAGCCTCTTCTCTAAGATCCTTGCGCTGTATTGTATTGCTCTCAGCCTTTGCTCCAGACAAGGAAAATGTCATAGTTATAGTGTTATGTAAATGTAGGCATCATCTGCACAGAGATGGAGATAGTATTTACACTGCAGGACTGCCTGAGAAGATTGAGGAAGAGAGAGAAAATACAGGGACCCATTTAAGGGCTCCAAGGAGCTTCAGTATTCAGAAGTAAGGTAGGGAGGAACTTGCAAAGGAGTTTGGGGGGACGAGCCACAGAGATGAGGGGAAAGATAGATGTTTCGTATCACAGCATTTTGAAGAATAAAAGGCAAAGTCTTACCACGTGAGATCCTTCTCTACCAGTGATGAAGCTTCCTTTGATTCCTGTTGTTCTTTGACAGACACAATCCATTAGTCCATGTTGGGACGTACCGTACTTGATAATAAGATTTAAAGTGTTGGTGAACCAAAAACTTCATGAAACAACACTTTAAATAGAAGTCAGTTGTCTTTCGTTCATTTGATCAGTAACAAAATCTAACAAATGGAAAGCACCAGCGGGCACTTTTCAGTTTCAAAGTTTTGTGGGACTAGGAGGAGAATTTAAATAAAAAAGCAAAATCGAAAATAAAAAAACAAAAAACCAACCAGCCGAACAAAAAACCATTAGGAAAGCAGCCAGTATTCATTTTCATTCTCGCATATCTAACCACTAAACATTATTGCTGTTTCTTTTATTTCGTTCAAAAAGTTGACATTTGAGAGGAGACATCCATTTTTAGGACTAAGTAGAATAAGTGTATTGTATACTGGCTGTTTTTACTGTCCAAATGCAGTTAAAGTGAATAATCTTAAAAATGTTTGGCATGAGTGAATATACAAATGAATTAAAGAATGTATGCAATGTGTACTATACCCCAAACAACATGAAAAATTTGAGAATGTATGAAAAGTCGAATTATTTCTCCATCTGCCTTCTAAGCAGGGCATCATGTTCTAGTTAAAGAATGTGGTATAACTTATCCCAATAGAGCCTAGTCTCTGAAAAGCTTTTAATTATAAATTTTGTTTTGACTTTGAGGTTCAAATTATTTAACTTCTAGTGGAGACAACTATTGTATGTATAATTTTAAATGAAGATTTAGCTGTTAGGATTAAGGATTAATTTCCACATTTGTTTAGTTGCATTCTCTCCCTAAAAAAATGTAAGACAAAAGGGCTTGAACACTTTTATTCATCACTGGAACTACATTATTGTCTGCGAAGCCATTTTGGGCCGAAAGATAATTTTTAGCATTTTCTAAACTCTAGTAAGCAACTTTAAACATTGGAATCTAGAAATTTCAACGAATGCATCAATTCTCTTTTAGTGAGCAGTGGTAATTAGGTCTTTGCCAAGTAGAAAAGGGGCTTCCTGGCACAAAGATATACTCTCTTGATCATATAAAGTAGTAATTATTTCCATTCAAGGCTATTTTTAAGTTGTTTGCACCTGTTTTCATGTTTGTGAAAATCAGCTTTGGCTGAGGTAAAGCTTGACTTAACTAGATAGTTGGCATAAAAACCACTAATGATTTGCTCCAATAAACATGAACAGAAAAAAGTGATTCTTGTTTTCTTTAAAATCCTTAATCGTAGGAATTCACTTTTGAAATTTTACTATCCTTTGTTCTCAAATCACTCATTTGCCAATCATACATCTTGGTTCATTTCTGCAGATTTTCTACACGTGTGCTGCACTGGGCCAGTCAACCGGAAAGCTTGGCCAGACTTTCTGTCTCAGGGGAGTAGATCCAGGCACAAGTGATAAACGTGAGGTGGGGGTTGGTTGGTGCTGAGTCCATTTGGATGGCTTGCTTGTCAGGAAACGGGGAAGCAGAATCATGTCAAAGGGTTGTTTGTTGGCCACGGGGCCAGGGTCAATGTCCCCGAAGGCTGCCAGGAGTCAATACAGTTTCAAGTCAAGGGGAGTCAGAAGTGGTATACTTGTAGCTTCCCACACCAGCCAAAAGAGTGTGGGTGGAAGGTTAGTACTAAAGAGTTCTCTCCAACCTGCAGATAGGGCAGCAGTTCTCAAAGGGTTATATAATCTTCTGAGATTTCTTGTAGTTTTACTTAAATTTTAAATTTTTCATAGGTAATTGTATAGGTATAATAAAGTATTCAAAAGGTATAAATGGGTATGTAATGAAAGGTAAGTAACTCTCCAAGCTTTCAGTTGTTTTCCTCAGAAGAAACCACGGTGCCAGCGGCTTGTGCAGATATTGTCCCTCCAGAGACAATCTAGGTATGTATGAGGACACCAGACTGTGTATAAAGGCAATTTAAAAATATACAAATTGTATCATACTGGTTTGCTCTTTCTTTCCCATTTAACAACATATCTTGGAGTTCAGTCCTCATCAGGACATAAAGAGGTTGTTCCTTTATTCCTTTCAATGGATTCTGCTGTCTTTCAATTCTGGTAGTTGGGACTACCAGCTTAACTTTACTTCATCTAACTCATTTCACTTAAAGAATCTTGGCCCCAAATTTAAATTAAAACATGAGCATTCAGCATCTACAAAAATATATGGCATGGAGAAGGGTCTTCCACTTTCACTTGTGTGGCATTGAGGAAGGCACTCAGTTTTCTCATCTACCTGGCAGGGGTACTATCTACCTGGCTACTATGCCCAGGTTGGCTGGCTGTCTACAAAATGTGTGCTGTCTCTTTCAAAGTAGAGAAGAAACTCTCTAGGTAGAGGCTGCAGTTCCAGGCTCCCTTTATATCTAGTGTAACCATGTAACTAGGTTTTGCCAATGAAAGATGAGAAATAGTAATATGTGTCAATTCCAGGCCAAGGCAATTAAAACTACAACTGTATACTAAATCAGACAATTGGGGTAAAGATTAAATTCAGTGAGATACATAAGGAAAGCATTAGGGCATAGTAGTGCTTAGCAACATCTATTCTTATTGATATTGTAACTCACATATGGCTGTCCAAATGAATAACCCATCATTTTCTCCTGCACTATTTTTTTCATGCATTTAAAAAATTAATTTTATTGGAGTATAGTTGCTTTACAATGTGGTGTTAGTTTCTGCTGTACAGCAAAGTGAATCAGTCATATGTACACATATATCCACTCTTTTTTAGATTTCCTTCCCATTTAGTTCACCACGGATCGTTGATTTGGGTTCCCTGTGCCAAGCAGTAGGTTCTCATTAGTTATCTGTTTCATACATAGTAGTGTATATATGTCAGTCCCAATCTCCCAATTCATCCCATCCCTCTTCCCCCTCTTGGTAATCATAGTTTGTTTTCTACATTTGTGACTCTATTTCTGCTTTGCAAATAAGTTCACCTGTACCATTTTTCTAGATTCCACACATAAGTGATATTATACGATATTTGTTCTCTTTCTGACTTACTTCACCCTGTATGACAGTCTCTAGGTCCATCCATGTCTCTGCAAATGGCTCTATTCTGTTCCTTTTTATGGCTGAGTAATATCCCATTGTATATATGTAAGGACTCAATACTGGGTCGTGTGCTCCAAAGTTAAATGGACTGCATAAAGCATTAGGGGGCAATGAAGATTCTTTTTTTATTTCTATAGGAATAGAAAAGCATTTTGTTTGAGCCAAACTGAGGACAATAGTCCAGAAGACACCCTCTTAGATGACTCTGAGAAGTTGCTCCAAAGCAGCATGGTTTTCAGCACAGTTTTATGCCTTGTCAGAACAAAGAACATTAAACAAATCAGGGATACATTCCTTCAAGGTTTCAAAACAAACAAAAAAGACAGATCAGCATGTACACAGCGAGTCAGTATGGCCTTGGCACCTGGGAAGGGAGTCATCATCAAAGGAGTCCCAGCATTGGAATCCTAGGAAAGGAGACATTTAATCTTTATTTTTCACATGGACATTCTTTACTTCGGGTCAATGTGCCCTTTTCTTTCATAATTAAAGCAGATATGGGAGTTGCATGATGGCCTAGTTCCCTTGTTTAGTGGTTAGGATTCTGGGATTTCACTGCCGTGGCCTGGGTTCAATCACTGGTCAGGGAACTGAGATCCCGCAAGCCAGGAGACTTAAAAAAAAAAAAAAAACAAAAGCAGACATACAATGTATGCTTTTTTTTTTTTTTTTGGGTGCATTCGATTCTCGTTGCTGCGTGCGGGCTTTCTCTAGTTGTGGCAGCTGGGGCTACTCTTTGTTGAGGGACGTGGGCTTCTCAGTGCAGTGGCTTCTCTTGTTGCAAAGCACGGACTCTAGGAGCATGGGCTTCAGTAGTTGCAGCACACTGGCTCAATAGTTGTGGCTCGCAGGCTATAGACCTCAGGCTCAGTAGTTGCGAAACCATGCACTTCAGATTGGGACTTGAACCCACATGCCGGGACCTGAACCTGGCCAAAACCCAAGGTCTTCCAACTGAGATCACATACCTGGTTTCAGGACTTGAAGCTCCAGTTCTTGATGTCTCATCGCAGAAAAAATTCAGTGAGAGACAGAGTGATAGAAATGGATTTATTTAGAGAGAAACACACTCCACAGACAGAGTGTGGGCCATCTCAGAAGGTGAGAAAGGCCAGCAATGAAGATTCTAATTGGGAAACCGAAAGAGCAAATTTACTTGCACATTGCATAGGAAAGAACTTAAAAATAATCGCCAATAGATTTTTTCTCCAAGTGTGATTCCTTAGCTACCAGCCAATAGGTGTTTTCTCCATAAATCTCTAAATTATTTTCTATTGTCCCAACAAATTCAGATTGCACCCAAGATGTAAATGACCCCACTTAAAGAACTACTCAGGGTAACTGGACCCACCCTCCTTTTTTTGGATTAAGACAGAATTGACATATACTTCATATTAGTTTCAGGTGTACAACATAGTGATTCAATATTTTTATATATTGTGAAATGGTCACCACAATAATTCTAATTAACTTCCATTATCACACATGGTAACATATTTTTTTTTCTTGCAGTGAGAACTTTTATGATCTAATCTGTTAGCGATTTTCAAGTATGCAATACAGTGTTATTTAACTATAGTCACCATGCTGTGTATCACATCTCCAGGATTTATTTATTTCATAACTGGAAGTTTGTATATTTTGACCCCCTCACTCATTTTGCCCATTCCCTCCACCCTCCTTAAAGGGCAATTTATCAACAATCCATGGTTGCTCAACTTGCCTTTTGAGAGTCTTAGCTCTTCTCCAATGACCACATTGTTAAAATATTTATCAAGCAAAAGTTAGTCTTTCCCTAAAAGGGAATTTTTTTCTGCTAAGAAAAATAAGATCCGCCTCTCCCCATCCTAATTTCGTTGGAATTATAAGAGGCTTTTTTTTTTTTTGATTCCTAGTTGCATTCAGGAGGTGGACTCTCTCAGGAGATTTCCCTCCTCTCTTGGACTAGAAATAGCTCCAGAGAGTCTCTCAAGGGAAGTTTTGAGTTTTACTCCATTAAGGGCAGCATCCACCAGCCAGCTCACCTTCTGTGTCACCACTGTCCTTTTGAGACTGACCATGGCTCTTGCTTCTGACCCTGTCTTAACCATCTCTCATGCTCCTCTACTGAATGCAGCTCATGGACTTTGCCTCTGCAAATGCTGAGTTTGCTCCGAACAACCTACTCCAGCTCCCTCTCCCGCCTTTGCATCATTCTTGCTCCGGTTCATCGTTCCAGCTCTCTGCACTGAGATTTCGCCTCAGAGCCTCCCCATTTCACTGGTTTCAATCCCTGTCTCCTGAACACCACCAGCCCTCTTTATGTGTAGTTGATAAGTTGGTTCTTTCAGGGATGGTACCACCAAACTAATATTCAGTGTTTCTGGGTCTACTAATATGTTATAGAACATAAAATGCAAGTGCAGATATACACGCTCTATCTAGGGTGCAAGAGTGAAGAAAACTCCTTGAAAGTGTTTTATAGGAATCAAAACTTGTTTAATACCTCTCTCCCTCCTCCCCAAAATACTATTAATCCTATAGGCAATGAACTGTGTCTGAATTAATCCCTGAAGTATCCTCAAAATCTAGCACAGTGCTTTGGTTATGTTAGGGACTCAATAATGTTCATCAAATAAGTAAATGATATAGATAACCTAGAAGTAAAAGACTGTACAGTCAAATATATAATTACAAAACAAAATCCATATTCCATATTTAAGAGAATATAACCAAGTAGCACCCAACAATTACCAACTTTGTAAATATAGATTTCTCTAAAATGAAGCTAATGGTGAAGTGAAAGAACTTAGAACATCATAAAAGTGCCGTCTGAATATAGAGATTATTGTTTTTACTCACATTGGCAATATGAGGTTAATAATCTAATTATTACAGTTTGAGAATGATCACTTGGAAGCATATTGTATTACAATAAAAATAATGTGTCTCGGTGAAAACTTCATAGAAGCTCATCTCCTGGCTTTCTGGGCACAAGAAGCAAATCATTTATTTCCTCTCTTTACCTTTAAAATGAGGATAATGTGTATTTGCCTCCCAATTAGGCTGTATGTATTAATTCCAGTGCTTATAATTTACTGTGTATAAGTTCATCTATCCTAAGATTTTTCTTGCCCATGGAGCAAGACAGTATCCATGGTTAAAAGAAACTGGCAGTTACTGCAGTCTGATTGTTATTTATATTTCCGATTTTGAGCCTGATGTTTCACATCAAAATGTAGAAACACACAACTGTTTAAAACCTTATGGAGTTTATCTAATTCAGGGATGAAAAGTCAAAATTAAATAGTTCTGTATTCTGTTCTTTCTGTTAACAAATCTTGCTATTAACCCCACAGATAAACTATTCTCTGAATCCAAACTAACATAAGTATATTGTCACAACATATTAAAAACAGCAAGTGATGGATTTTATCCATATTGGGTAAGCCTGAGGATACACTCAGGCCTAAGGATACTGAATAAGCAGCTCTAAAATAAAAGTCACTTCACTATAAAGTGAAGGTTTAGATCAGAAATGCACAATGTCTTCCAGGAAGGACCCAAATCTCAAACTCTTCATATCCCACCAAGGTTGCTAGAGAATGTTACATCCCTGAAAAGCCTCTCTCACCATAGCAGTGGAAGGGACGATGGAAAACCTCCATCACAACCCTGAAAGCTTTTTGAAAAAGGAACACCCTAGTCTCCTAAGAGTAAAGGCCGTTCCTTATGGAATGCTTCCGGGTAATGGAAAATGATGAAAGTCAAATTTTAAAAGTGTTTCTTGAAAGGTGGAGATCTAGGAACATGGTTAAGTGGTAGCTAGAGGCAGCAAGCTCAGCTGAGGCTCTGGACAGGGACGAGGAGGGCCAGAATCCCTGACTCCAGCACACGGGAGAAGGATGGATGTCTTCCTGCAGGATACACAAGTCTCATCCTGTCTATACCTTTAAGGATTATTAATATGTGTGGGTATTTTCTTAAATAAGTCAATTCTATGCTAATTGTTCCTCCCCACAATAAAAGTATGCCTAGTGAAATATCCCACAGAGGAGAACACTCTTGTTTGGTATCCCAACCTTTCTGTCATGGGGTGACCTTAACAAGGCTTCTGTGGGTGCAAGCAGCACTGAGCTGTCCCATGGAAAGCCTGGTAATGAGAGAAATATATTCAGCCTCTAGGAGTTAAACTAGTGAGCTAAACTAGGGACACAAGTTTAACTTGTGGTGTGGGTATCTTACTGCAGAACACAGATGCGGGAGTCATTGTAGCTGACAGCAAGGTGGACTCAGACACCATAGGCACTTGGACATCTGGGGGAAAGTCGAAAAGAGGATGGAATTCCTAAAGAAACAGTTGTCAAACAGATGGATATATTTATTTAGCGCCAACCAGCCTTTGCTCCTGTCTCCCAGTCCCAGATTCTTGCTTCTGTGTTTTGACTTTGAAAAAACCTGTCTGTCTGTCCCTCTTTCATGGAACAACTTCTTAGACTTTCACATCCTCTTATTTCACCTTGGCTTGTCCTGCCCGCTCTACATAACCCCAATCCTTGAGAAGGCTGTCTCGTTGGGACGGCAAATCAGTTACCAGGAGGCAAACGTTTTCATAGCTTTTGGTAGAATGCAAGAATAGATTCATGCTCTAAAGTAAGACTTTCTCCTCGGGCATTCGTCTTTCTTCTCTTCCACCAGCCAGAATCAGCAAGCTTGAAAGCCTCTAAATATCGAATTTGTCCTCTCTTGCTGTGCATTCATCAGAATATATGATATACAGAACCACAAAGGCTTTTTAGAGGCTTAAAACATTTTTCAACTTAGTTTTGATAAGAAACTTGATTTGCAGAATTTTAACTTGGGTCTATCTGAGGAGTTTCTTTAACTTGAGATTTTACAGTGAAAACAAAAACATAATTTGAGAATGTTTTATGTTATGAACTCAGGAATAATTACATCAATCTGCATATATGGCCAAATAGTTGATGTTGCTTTCCAATTCATTCCTGTTAGGTAACTAGTAAAAGCCTCGTGGTAGAGAACCAGCTCTCTCCTCCTTGGTTCCAGATTTATTTTATTACATAATCCAGATGCTACTGATGTTCTTCTACCAGTCTTTGATTGTTCTTGTTCCATTCTCAGATGTGACAATTACTTCTTTGTATCATAATTGAAGAACTCTCAGTTCTTGCGTTAGCTAAAAGTTCACTTTAATTGAAGATCTTTAAGCTACTAAAATGTAAAGGAAATTGCTTTCTTCTAATTTTTTGGTAAACACCTAGAAATAGCTCTTTCATGGTTTGTATGATTTACCCACCTCTGAAATTCTGAGCTCCGTGTTATATTAAGAAGTAAATTGTCAATTTTAATGTTTGCTCCAGCAATGCTATCTCCTGATATTACCTTCTGGCTAAAGCAAAGAAAGGGATAAAGGCAAATTATGTGTGAAATGCAGAAAAGGGTGCTTTCAATAAGGCCACCTAAAGAGGGCTGAACTAGAATCATGCTTTTATAGAAGTCAGCTCTGTGGTGGCATCAAGATGCCAGGGACCAGCAGGACTGCCAGTAGCACAGCTCCCACTCCCAGTCACAGGCATGAGTGACAGCATCTTTCAATTTACTTTCATGCCCTCCTGTCATCACTCTTCATGAGCAAGCTGGCTGAAGTATCTTTCACCAGCACAGGAGAAGAGTGTATGACACATTTTGGCAGTGTTCATGTAAGAGATATAACTCTCTAGACTCCAACCATGTTTCCTTTTTTGTACTGATGCTTTTGTTGCTGGACCCATTTTCCTCGAACAGCCTTTTCCAACCACCTCCAGAATCCATGCATCAATATTTTTATATTTTCATTATTTTTTAAAGAACAGTATAATTTTTGTTTTCTAACAATTATACTACATATATCTTCATTATATGATAAATTCGATGAAACCAACTAAAACATTACAAATAAATTTAACATCCCCTTTATCTGTGAACATCAACCCTAGACACTCTCCAGTGGTAACTGTTTTCATTTGTCTACTTTATATCCTTCATATATTTCCTATGAAGTCATGTGTGTTTGTGCGTAACCACATAGAAATTAGATAGGGTCTTATTCATAAATTACATCAAACTTTTATATTATATCCTGTTTTTGTGTTGGAAATATTTTTATGTCAATATATGTGGGAATACTTCATTTTTTAATTAATTAACTTATTTACTCATTTATTTTTTATTTTTTGGCTGCGTTGGGTCTTTGTTGCTATGTGCGGGCTTTCTCTAGTTGTGGCTAGCGGGGGCTACTCTTCGTTGCAGTGCACGGTCTTCTTTTGTTGCAGAGCATGGGCTCTAGGCGTGTGGGCTTCAGTAGTTGCAGCACACAGGCTCAGTAGTTGTGGCTCTCAGGCTCTAGAGTGCAGACTCAGTAGTTGTGGTGCACGGGCTTAGTTGCTCCGAGGCATGTGGGATCTTCCCAGACTGGGGATTGAACCTGTGTCCCCTGCATTGGCAGGCAGATTCTTAACCACTGAGCAACCAGGGAAGTCCCAGGAATACTACATTTTTAAAAGATGGTGGATAGTGTTTCTTATTTTAAAATGCATTTTTTAGATGGCTTTAAAATGTATTTTTAGATGGATAAATATATTAACTAAATTGTGTTTGGTACATCGTTGCTTAATACAATGACACAGTTGGAATCTACGAGGCACATCCATCGGTAGTGCCATGAAAAGACCTTCAAAACATGGTGAATGATAAAAAGAACAATTTGTAGATGATGATGCAATATGTAACTTTTTTAAATGTATGTTTTGGGTATGTGTGTTCATGTGTGAATACAAAGAAAAAGAAAGGATATAATCTAAACTGTTAAAGTTGGTGGTTTTATGTAAGTTTTGGTTTTAAGTATTTAGTGTTGGTGTGAGCTTTCATCTTTATTAATGTCTTTTTAATGTATTTTATTTAAAATCTTGGAGACATTTAGCCAGGGACAGTCCACCAGATGAAATATTAAATCAGAAATTGCTATGTATTTGTTTTATGCTTACTTATCCACAGTTGATACATATACTTGATTATATTCTATTTATTTTGTGCAACAATAATGAAAATGAATTGAGTTCCATCTCAGTGCCAGGCACTCAGCTAACAGCTGTGAATAAATGGTGTATTAATTTTCACCTTCTACAATTTTCCCTGAGGTAGCAGCTTATCTGAATCCATTGGTGGCTGTTATCAAACTTCGGAATTTTTAGTAGCTGGTAAAATATTCTTAAGCTTTCACCTTCTACTCACTCACTTTCCTACCTCACTATTTTCTCATTCCAGTCCAGAGTCATACTATCAACTGGATTCATAAAATTACCATTTCAGGTAAGAACAGTATCTTCTTTCAACCCAAGTTAGAATGGAACAGCTAGGAAAATGACCCTGGGTGCATATGGTTTCTTAACCTTTTTGAACCACAGGTCATATGTCTGATTATTTCATTCTGGTTTGTGAGGTTTAAAAAATGTTTTGATTCAGAATAGTTTTCATATATCATTAGGGCAAAGTTAGAAGGTGGAAAACCACATGGGCTTTCCTATGTAAATAAATTTAGCTTTTCACATAGACTCTGTGGCAGGCTGATTTTTATTATTAATATGTTATGCAGGTCCCATGAATTGTCAGAACTTTGAAAATATGTTTCTAATTTCCTGCCAGTTTGTTAGGTATAGCTCATCTGATGTCATCTGAGCAATATTAACTTCTAATAAAATCTTTTACTATTCCATTTGAATTTATTAATTTCTTCAAGCCCAGCTTTTTAACTATAGATGTTACTAAATTGCATTCACTATGAACAGATAGTTTCTCTCTCTCTCTCTCTCTCTCTCTCTCTCTCTCTCTCTCTCTCACACACACACACACACACACACAACTGCCCTCTCGGAAATCAATAAAGGCAAAAGCAATAAGATTTCAATAAGAATTCCAATTCTACTAGAACAATTTAATCTCCAGTGAGCTGGAAAAAATAGTTTAAACAGAGATGGGCTCCTGAAAGTTACATTTAGTTCAGAGATTATGGTTCAAAAATCTGCTCAATAAGAGACTTGCTTTTGTAGCCACATATGGGCATTCACTGGCTTTCCCCATAAAGTGGGATGTAATTACGACAACCCTTCCCACCATGGCAGCGAAGAGGATTCAGGGCAAAAATCCTCTGCAAAAGAGATACAGAATATTAGCCATAACTTACTTTTCTCTAAACCTGCTCATTCTTAATATTCTTGTTGTTATGCTTAGAATAATACAAGCTGCCGAAATGAGAGTGGGAAAGAAGAATGAGGGAATCAACCTTGGCCAAGGCAGACCAATCTCACTGAAAGAGATGGACTCAGCAGTATTGTAAAAATAGTGGAACATAATGATCTAAGAACATGGGCTTTGGGCTGACTTTCACACACGTAATGGTACAGAGTGAAGATTAATTGAAGAATCATTCTTTCCCTTTGACCTGTGTTTGTGTGGCATATCTTTTTCCATGATTTTTCTCTCAACCTACCTGTGGTTTTATTTTAAGTTATGTTTAAAAAAAAACATATAGTCACATCATTTTAAAACAATCTGAGAAATTTTATCTTTTAATTGGAGTTTTAATACATTTACATTTAATGAAATTAGTGAGATGGTGTGCCTTAAGTATATCTCATTTGCTGTCAGTTTGTATCATCTGTTTGTTCCTTGAATCCTCTTTTCTTGCCTTCTTTTGTAATAATGAACTGTTTTATTTCATTTTTTTCTCTATTACTACACTTTTGGATTCTGTTAGTGTTTTCTTAGAAATTTCAAAATGAATACTTACTCTTAGTCTATTTTAAATTAGTAATTTTGTAACATTCCAAACTGTGGAAGAAACATGTAATAGCCTAATTTATATTCTCCCACCTGTTTGCTATTGTCATATATTTTACTTCTAGATACTATTTTATCCCTCCAAGATATCTTAATATTTATGGCTTTTATTGGTCAATATGCATTTTTTAAACCTATATACTTACCCTATCTGAAATTGCTGATTACTCCTTGAAATGTTTTATTTCTATCTGTAATCATTTCTCTTTTTTTTTTTTTCATTGTTCTGCTGGCAAAGAACTCTCTCAAATTTTGTTTGTCTGAGAATGATTTATTTCAGTAAACATATAATTCTACTTTGGCACTTAAGTGATGCCATTTCATTGTCATATCTCTTTTACTTTCTGTTTAAAGGTTACTGCTCATTCTCCCTGTTTTTCCTTTAAAAAATGTGTCTTTTTTTGTTTTCCTGACTGCTTTTTTTTTTAAGTTAAACAGAGCTAGATTCTAGCTTTATTTATTTATTTAATTTATTTTTTATTGGCGTATAATTGCTTTACAATGTTATGTTAGCATCTACTGCACAGCAAAATGAGTCAGCCATACATATGCATACATCCCCTTCCTTTAGGGTTACCCTCCCATTTAGGACACCACAGTGAATTAAGTAGAGTTCCCTGTGCTGTACAATATGTTCCCCTCAGTTGTTCATTTTACACATAGTATCAAGAGTGTATATGTGTCTTTTTTGTTTTCCTGGCTGCTCTTAATACATCCTCTGTACTTTGGTTTTCAGTAAGTTGACAGTGGGGTGCCGAGGTGTAGTTTTCTTCTTACTTATCTTACTTGGGGTTAATGGAGGTCTTTGAACTGGAGGATTACAATCTTTCATCAGATTTGCAAAATTTTCAGCCGTTATTTCTTCAGCTACTGTTTGTATCTCGTTCTTTTTTTCCTCTTTTCTATAATTCCACTTACATGTGTGTTAGAAATTTTGCTCATGTTCTCTGTTTTGGTCTTTCCAGTTTTTTCCCTCCATGATTTTCTTTGGATATTCTCTAATGACATACTTTTGAATTTACTAATCCTGTCTTCTGATATTTCTGTCTGCTGTTAAACCCATCAAATGAGTTCATAATTTCAGGTATTGTATTGTATAGTTCTAAAGCACTTTTGATCATTTTTTTAACAGAAGTATAGTTGATTTAAATATTATGTTAGTTTCAGATGTACAGCATAGTGATTCAGTATTTTTACAGATTCTATTCCATTAAAAGTTATTACGAGATAATGCCTATAATTCCCTATGCTATACAATATATGTTTGTTGCTTATCTATTTTCTACATAGTAGTTTGTGTCTCTTAATCTCATACCCCTACCCCTCTCCCCCTTGCCTCTCCTACTGGTAACCACTAGTCTCATTTCTGTTTCAGTAAGTCTGCTTCTTTTTTGCAATATACATTCGTTTTATTTTTTATATTCCACAAATGAGTGATATTATAGAGTATTTGTCTTTGTCTGACTTATTTCACTTAGCATAATATTGTCTAGGTCCATCCACATTGCTGCAAATGACAGAATTTTATTTTTTTATGGCTGAGTACTATTTCATTGTATATATCTCATCCTCTTTATCGAGTCATCTGTTGATGGACATTGGGTTGTTCCATATCTTGGCTATTATAAATTGTGCTACTATGAACATCAGGGTGCATGTATCTTTTCAAATTAATGTTCTTATTATTTTCCAGATATATACCTAAGAATGGAATTGCTGGATCATATGGTAATTCTATCTCCAGTTTTTTTTGAGGAACCTTAATACTGTTTTCCATAGTACCAATTTACATTCCTGCCAACAGTTTACAGGATTCCCTTTTCCCCAAATCCTCACCAACATTTGCTATTTGTAAACTTCTAGTTGATAGCCATTCAGACAGATGTGAGGTAATATCTCATTGGGTTTTGATTTGCACTTCTCTAATAATTAGCAATGTTGAGCATCTTTTAATATACCTGTAGGCCATCTGTGTCTTCTTTGGAAAAATATCTATTCAGGTCTTCTGCCCACTTGTTGATTGACTTTTTTTTTTTTTTTTTGATATTGACTTGTATGAGCTGTTTATAAATTTTGGTTATTAACTCCTTATTCATCAATTCATTTGCAAATATTTTCTCCCATTCCACAGTTGGAAGGGGGGTTTCTGTTTTGTTTTGTTGATGGTTTCCTTTGCTGTACAAAATATTTTAAGTTTAATTAGGTTACATTTGTTTCTTTTTGTTTTTTTGTTTTTTTTTCCTCAGGAGGCAGATCCAAAAAAAATATTGCTATGCTTTACATCAAAGAGTGTTCTGCCTATGTTTTCTTCTAGGGGTTTTATGGTTTCAGGTCTTTAATCCATTTGAGTATATTTTTGTATACAGTGTGAGGAAATGTTCTAATTTCACTTTCTTATATGTAACTGTCCAGTTTTCCCAGCATCACTTATTGAAGAGACTGTCTTTCCTCCATTGTATATTCTTGCCTCTTTTGTTGTAGATTATTTGTGTGAGGGTTTACTTTTGGGCTCTCTATTCTGTTCCATTGATCTATGTATCTGTTTTTGTGACAGTACCATGCTGTTTTTGATTACTGTAGCTTTGTAGTATAGTCTGAAGTCTGGGCCAGTTGTACTTCCACCTTTGTTCTCTTTATTTAGATTGTTTCAGCAATTCAAGGTCTTTTGTGGCTCTATATGAATTTTAGAATAATTTTTCCTAGTCCTGTGAAAAATGTTATGGGTATTTTGATCAGAGCTGCATTAAATCTGCAGATTTCTTTGGGTAGTATGATCATTTTAACAGTTTTAATTCTTCCAATCCAAGAGCATGGAATATCTTTCCATTTCTTTGTATCATCTTCGATTTTCTTCATCCATGTTTTTCTTTTTTTGTACAAATATCTCTTTAAGACCCTACTTTTAATCTTTTTTTAAATTTTTTAAGCTCTTTATTGGAGTATAATTGCTTTACACTGTTGTGCCAGTTTATGCTGTACAGCAAAGTGAATCAGCTGTATTTATACATATATCCCTTTATCCCTCCCTCCTGTGACTCCTTCCCACACTCCCTATCCCATCCCTCTAACTCATCACCAATCATCAAGTCATGCAACAGTTTCCCACTAGCTATCTATTTCACGTTTGGTAGGGTATATATGTCAATGCCATCCATGTTTTACACTTTTGAGAGCATAGGTATTTCACCTCATGGGTTAAGTTCATTCCTAGGTATTTTATTCTTTTTGATGTGTTTTTAAATAAGATTTTTCTTTTTACTTTCTCTTTCTGATAATTCATTATTAGCATATGGGAAACCAACAGACTTCTGCATATTAATCTTGTATCCTTCAACTTTGATTAATTCACTTATTAATTCTAATAATTTTTTGGTGGAAATTTTAGGGTTTCCTATATAAAGTATCATGCTATCTGCAAATAGTGACAGTTTTACTTCTTCCCTACCAATGTGGATGCATTTTATCTCTCCTTCTTGTCTGATTGCAGTAGCTAGGACTTCTAATGCTATATTAAATAGAAGTGGTGAGTGTGGGCATCCTTGTCTTGTTCCTGAATTTAAGGGAAAAGCTTTCAGCTTTTCACCACTGAGTATGAGGTTAGTTGTGGGTTTGTCATAGATGTGCTTTATTATATTGAGATATGTTCCCTCTATACCCACTTTGATGAGAGTTTTTATCATGAATGGATGTTAAATTTTGTCAAATGCTTTTTCTGAGTTTATTGAGATGCTCATGTGATTTTTATAGTGGTGTGTCACGCTGATTGACTTGCAGATATTGACAAATTCAGTTTCACTATAAGTGATCAGTCTGTTCAAAGTGTCTGTTTCTTGATTCAGTCTTGGCAAGCTGTATGTTTCTAGAAATTTGTCTTTTTCTTCTAGGTTGTCCATTTTGTTGGCATGTAATGGTTCATAGTATTCTCTTATGATTTTTTGAATTTCTGTGGTGTCATTTGTTATTTATCATTTTTCATTTCTTATTTTGTTTAGTCGGGTCTTCTTTTTAGCGAGTTTGGCTAAAGGTTTACTAATTTTGTTTATCTTAACTAAAAAACAGTTCTTGGTTTCATTGATATTTTCTTTTGTCTTTTTAATATCTATTTATTTATTTCCTCTCTGATCTTTATTATTTCCTTCCTTCTATTTATTTTGGGCTTTGTTTGTTCTTTTTCTAACTCCTTTTGGTGGTAGTATAGGTTATTTATTTGAGATTTTTCTTGTTTCTTGAAGAAGTCCTGTATTGCTATAAACTTCCCTCTTAGGTTTGTGTCCCTCCAAAATTAGTTCATTGAAGCCCTAACCCCCAGTGTGATTCTCTTCTGAGATAGGGTCTTTACAGAAGTAAGGTTAAATAAAATCATAAGGGTGAGGCCCTGATCTGATAGGATTAGTGTCTTTATAAGAAGAGATACCAGAGAGCTCTATTTCTCTGCAGGCTCAAAGTCATGTAAGCACACAGTAAAATAACAGCCACCTAAGAGCCAAGAGAAGAGGGAGGTCTCATAATGCAACCTACTTGGCCAGAATCTTGATCTTGAAATTTCCAGCTTCCAGAACCATGAGAAATAAATTTCTGTTGTTTACTTTACTCAGTCTGTGGTATTTTGTTATGGCAGCCCAAGCAGACTAATACAGTATGCTTGACATTATAGATGATAGTTATAAGGGCTCTGGATTATGTTATCATTCTCAACAGTATTGAGTTTCATTTTAGCAGGCAGTTAATTTCCTGGTGGATTAGCTTGTCCCTGTCAAGGCCTCATTTTAGTCTTTATGTAGGGGAGGGGATATATTTCAGATTCATCATTATTCTTAGTTTCTTGCCTGTATTCCTAAGCAAAGTCTTCACTCCTAGAATATGGCCCTTCTGAAGTCTCAGTCAAATGTCCCAGGTGTTCACAAAGTTCTCTGAACTCTCACTAAATTCAACTCCAGGGTCTTTTCAAGGACTTTGAGATCTCTGAAATCACCTAGTTTTCAGACCCCACGCAGCTGCTCTTTTTCTACATCTCCCAGAGACTCACCAGACAATGTGCAGTGCATGGAATGGCCAAGGTCCCAGGGGCATTTCTATGCAAATATCTGGCATTCTTTCTCTGTGGCTATCCTCTACAATAATTTATATTTGTTCCCAGTCAGAGGGAAATCCAATCATGGCCAAAATCAGATTTTCTTTTGCCTAATATCTAGCTAAAAAGAAAAAAACAACACTACAATGCCCCTACCCCCAGTCAAAAAAATAATCATTAGTAGCAACAAAACAAGGAAGTTCAATTTGATTTCTTGCCATAAAACTTTAAAATGAATCTTCTAATGAAATAAAAGATTATAGTATAGAGGCTCTGCCTTCCAGAAGCAGTTTCAGTGAGTCATCAAATCCTGAGTATTCTTTTCACCAATAATGAATACCTCCAATTTTGGAATGAAGTGAACTGAGCAACTATTCTTCTCGCTTTCTGACCGGAGAAGGGAACAGGATGAGTGGTATAGCGGGAATGGCTTAGGAGAGAGTGTAGAGGGCTCCAAGAATGGGTGAGGGAGCATCTCAAGTCTGAGGGAATCTTTTCTTTGGAACAGTGTCTGATCCTGAGTGCCTGCATTAAATCCTGGTACAGGGCCATTAACAAGGCCACACAGAGACTCGCATGACCTCTCCTCTTTACTTTATCTTCTCATCTCAGGATGGTAGACAGAATGAAATGCTCAACCCTCAAACCATTGCTCCTTATTAAAAACAAACATGTTTCAGATAAGGGAGGAACAGAGCCAGGAAGAATTCCTTTATTAGTTATTGCAGCAAATATGATATCTGATTAAAATGAACAATATAATAAACAGAAAAATATGTTATGCAAGAAAAAGAGGAGGAAAGGGTCATAATAAGGAAAAGTAGGGTAATGACAAAATAAATTAAAAACAACAAGGGAAAGAAAAGATGAGTGTTCCCACTTATACAATATAGCACCTAGAAAAACTTGAAAACATTATTTAATGAAGAAGTGAAAGGATTAATCAAAATAATCAGGAATAGTAAAACTATCGTAAAATAATTTAATAAATTTATTTCATTTAAGTATAGAATTAAGTTTAAAGCGCTTTGGAAATTAGAGTTACAGAACAAACATGAATATTATAAATCTTGATAAAAAATAATACAGAAGTAAAAACATAGGAGGAGGGGAGAGGAAGTGAAAGGCATAATAAGAGGCTAATTTCCTCCTTTTTAAATGGCAAGAAGTCAATTGACATTGACTAAAACAAACATATGGTTAAATATAAACTATATAAATATATAAATAACCATATAAATTTAAATATAAACAAATATATGGTTAAACATAATGAGTTCAGACTGGTTATTACATAATAATTTTAAATTCAGATCTATTGTTATATAATTAATAATTTTAACTCAGATCTAATTATTATGTAATTAGTGATTTTAATCTCCAGGATAAAATATCTTGAGGTGATACATCTAAAATTCAGCCATCTTTTTTTTTTTAAGCTCTTTATTGGAATATATTTGCTTTACACTCTTGTACCAGTTTTTGAGGTACACCAAAGTGAATCAGCTGTATTTATACATATATCCTCATATCCCCTCCCTCCCACGACTCCCTCCTACCCTCCCTGTCCTGGCCTTCTAAAGCATCGCCCATCATCGAGTTGATCTCCCTTTGTTTTAAGGTTCACTTTCATTTCTTTATCTTCTGCTTAGTCTATTTTTAAATTAAAAATAGCATTTATTTATTTGTTAAAAAACTATGATGGCACTTAGCATATTTACATGCCGTTTAGTATCTTCATCCATTGATTCATCTATGTTCCACAACATCTTGAATGATGGTCTCTTATAGTAACAATGGTTATTTCTGTATAGTATGATTTGGGGAGTAATTTTCTACTTCGTATCTTTTCAACTACTTGATTTATTTACAGTGAACATGATTGGCAACTACACACACATACGTGTGCGTGTGCACACACACACACACACACACAATTCCAGTTTGCAATGTGTTTTGGGCTTATGTTGATGATTCATCTACTAGTTTTGTGTTAGAAGTTTCAGCTTAAGCCTGAAGTCAGGCTAAGGGACCAGAGGAAGGCAAGACCTACAGATCTGATAGGGGAAGACGGTAACATGTGAGACCTGAACACCTTAATGCCACAAAATTCCATGTAATTGGATTTCTATAAACTTATATTTAACCTACATGGACCATTCTTTCCACATAGCAGGCTTTAAAAACTTCCTGCATGCCGAGACACTGCAATCTCGCTCTCAGACCTCTTTCCTGAACTTTAGACCCATATGTTCAATTTCTCACCAGCTATTCTATCCCAAATTCAGCATGAACAAATAAATCCAACATGCACCATCCCAACTTGTTCTTTCTCTTCATTCACTCAACAACTGTCTTTTGAACACCCACTATGTGCCAGGCATGATTATAAAGCCTGGAAATACAGAGATGCATATGCTGTATTCCTACATTCAGGAAGGTCAAGGTTTCATGGAGAAGACTGAGAAATAAAAATGAGTACAATGCAAATGCGATGATTGATCACAGGGTGCTGTGAAACATAGAATCAGGTCATCTAATGCAGGTCATGTGTTTGCGGGGTAGGAGATAGATTAGTGATCAGGAAAGTCACAGAGGAAACAGTGAGCTTCCGCAAAGAATCTGCAGGACAATCCTGCACAGCAAAGCAACTCCTACCTCTGCCACAGACGCAGCTGCTCCAGGCAAAATGGCCCACAGCTCGTGGCTGCAGTGGCTTTCAGGGTCAGTTGGCCCTGAAAACTGCCTCCCTGGTTACATTTCTTCCATCAAGGACACGCTGCAGACTGTTCACTTAGCCCTAGGTCCCTGTCTGCTCTATGCGGTGGTTTTCTGGAGGCCACCTGGTATCTTGCTGAGAACACCTAGGTTTCAAAGGGAAAAAATAACGTGGGTGTTTCCTGCTCCTCTAATCAGGAGTTTCATAGTCTAGTCTTTGGGAAATCATTTAACCTCTCTGAAACTCACCTCCTCATCTCCAAAAGGCTAACACTTTTAAATACGGGAGCTTACCTCAAGGCAGGGTGTAAATACAAAACGAGATGAGCGATGGGAAAGCCGGCCTAACGCAGCACGAATATGAATCATCTTTGTTAGGTTTTGAGGATGATGAACTATGACTTCAAACCTTATAAATGCTGATCTTGTAAGGAGAATGTGAAGCTTTTAGAACTTTCTCAAATATACAGATATGAATTTCAATTGAATTCAGTATTTATGTCTCTCCTAGCATCTCAGTTTCCAATCTGGTCTGGATGTCATTCCAATCATTTGCTACCCTTGGACATGTTATTTATCCTCAGTTTCCTCTTGGGTATCATGGGGATAATTAAACGTGCCTCTAAGGGATGTTGTGAGGATGATGTGAAGTAGGGAATAGAAAACATCACCGTAGTGATGCTTTCACACGCAAGGCTTTAACCAAGGAAAGAGGTCCTTCTGTGGGAACCTAGAGGCCAGGAACTGAGCAGGGGCGAAGGGAAGCCTGTGTCTGGTGCAGCGCGAAGGCGGATATTCGGATGCTCTCTCTCCAGCCCGAGGCGGCCTCGCGGGAGGAGCCGGGCGCCGACCCCGGTAGGGGGCGCCCGAGCGCCGCACTGCAGCATCCTGGCGGTCTCGCCGGGCTGAGCTCGCGTCCTGCCGCAGTCTTTCGGCCGCTAGTCGGAGCGAGCGGTGGCGAGGAGCCCCCGGCCGCTCCGCCAGCACTTGCCTCTGCGGCCGCCGCTCCCACCCGCGATCGCAGTCCAGCAGCTAGGAAGCGCCCCCTCGCAGATTGGGCTGCGCAACGTGGGAGGGTTAGCGGTCCCGGGGACCGATTTCGAACTTGCAAGGGGACCGCGGCTCTCCCGGGCCTGGAGAGTGTGAACAGGTGAGTGTCACGCACGTGCCCAGGTGGCTCTTTCCGGATGACTTCCTGCAGACCCTTCCGAGCCCCTGAGTGCTCGGCCTCTGGGGCGGTGCTCCTGGTCCCTGGGTCCTCCCAGGTTGGGGTTGGGGGTCGCCGGGAGGGAGATGTGAGCGCCGGCGGCCAGAGCTTGACAACACCCTCCGTCCCAGCTGAGACTGAGAATGCCCTTTTGACTTAGGCTGCATCTGCTCCCTAGGCTGAGAGCAAGGGACCTGCAGCCCACGATGGGGTTGTTTGTTTATCATTCCAGGATACCTGTTGCTTTCCAAGCGACGCTATGGCGAGGGATCTCCTACATTCATCCTTGCCCCTGTGCGTGCTGCATTGTGGTAAAATGAGGGAGAATTTCTGACCATGAGACCAGGAAAACTTGATTTCAGAGCTAGAGAAGGAGCAGCCCAAAGAGAATCTCATTCCCGCGATCAGACTCGATTCTTGGCTTCCCTAAACACCTGCACTTTGTTTTGATGAGACCATAAATATAGAAGTTAGAAAAACTATTATATTATAAAGATTCTTGCTTTTTTTTTCCCAGGAGGAAATAGAAAGCATGGACTTTGATAAATGTAATAGTCTTGGGATTGATTTACTGCAGATAAATCATTATTTTCAAATAAATATGAAAATTGGATTATTAGTGAACTAAATGTCATAGGCCTGTTGGATTGTAAGCCCCTTGAAGGTGGCCATTTAGTGTACATGTGGGATGAATCAATGCCTGCATTAATAGTAATACAGAATTTGGAGTCTTGCTTTTTTCTCTTCTTTATAAGCTTTCTTTTGATATCTTTATGTTTAGGAAAAATATCAATACACCTTTAATCTCTTAAACATCTAGGTATGATTTCAGCTTTAGGAGTGATAGGAACTGCGAAGTTTCTGTCTTAATAAAGCGCTGTCCACCTAAAAAGTGAACAGTAGCTTCAAGGTACAGCCAGAATACTTCTGCACAACAACATGAAAACAAATGTTTTCTTCGATTAGTGTTATGGAAGGTCTTGGATCATGAGTTACTTTGAACATCAGAGACTTGGCACCAGGTCCCTTATTAAAACCATCTACACATTTATCTTCGTTTTCTACCTTTATCAAATGTGACTTTTCACATTTTCATGTGAAAAAACATTGAAGGATATATATCAGTTTTGTGTCTTCCTTTAAGGGATTTTTCTGAGCATAACCTAAGATTGTCAGTAACTAGCTGTATCTTTACTAGGTTATATATAAAAAATTTAACCCACACAATTTTTCTTTCTTCCGTGAAATTCCTATGCCTCTGAGGCCATATGGGAGTTTCTGAAAAATTTGATTTAACAAATGTTGTTGCTTTTTTAAAAAATCACATTTGATGGCTACTTTCTTGAAGCATAAATCGGATAGTAAATTATTTGGATTTTTATGTGCATGGGAAGGAACAGTTCTGCATGAAATAACAAATTGTTGTTTATACAAGCTCCAGACACTTGCACATTCTATGTTTCAAAGAAACGCTTGCCATTCTTATTTGGAATTTATTTAGTTAATATATCTTGATAGATTGTGCTTCTGTGATGCTTCTCTGATGAAGCACGGAACCTTAAACACAGAGGCCTTTTCTTAATGAATGTGTATAAAATGACAAGTAATGAAATTCTTTTATCTTTAGCCAAAACTGTGGGACTGGACAAATTACAGATGTTCGAGCTTCTGGGTCTTGTACTATTAATGATCACTAAGGAGTTTGTTCATTATTGGGATGAAGTAAAGAGCAGCCGATGTTAATGTTGACCTTTGTGTCCTTAGGAGGAAGCTCTGGCCACTGGGGCAATTAGCAAATACAAAATTTGTGAGGTACAGTTCAGTGGTTTAGATGCATAATGAAGGAAACCATTACATGTTAATGTCTTTGTAGAAATACTTTTTTTCAGAAGAACTTTTACTTTTTTCTTTCTCTGGAGAAGCTCTTTTTGAAAATTTGTAGATGCCAAAACCCTGGCAGGAGCAGTTCATATGTTTAGATAACAGACTTGAAAGTGAAGTCGTGTATTTAGGTTGAAAACATCAATTGCAGAAATTCAGAATGAGGGAGTCTGCAGTTCCTGTGAAAACTGTGAACCTTAATATGAATAATTGTGCTGAAATATAACCACAGTGCCCAGATAAAGAAGAGGAAGAATTGCATGAAACTTTTGCTGGGTCATTTATCAGGTCACATCTCAAGAGGGGAATGCAGAGGATGCCACGTTTTTAGAGTGATTCAAATGGCAACTGCTAGAGAAGAGACCTGCATATGGCCAAGAGGGAAGGTGAGGGTCAGAAAAACATAAACAAGAACAGACATCCCATGAAGAAGCAGGAAAGATGGCTGGGTCTCATTTTGCTAGAAAGTAGACGTCTAGAATGGGGCAAATGTTCCTAATAGCTGCTAGGCTACTTGAAGGGCTCTGAGTGAAAGAAGAAGTTGATGTAATGGTCCTCCTCCCCCCATACTTGAAAGTGATAAATTAGACCCAGGATAGTTGTTGGATGGTTGTCTGATCATAAGAAAGGATTCCTGTGATGGCTGGAGGATTTTTTTCATTGACTCCAAGGCTCTTTCCAGCTTTACATTTCCACAGTGCCAAGGACCTAGGTGTTGTTCCTAAAGCACCCACCAAAATAAAATGTGCTTCTGTTGTATACGATGTCATTTCCCAGGTATCAGGACAATGCTGTAAACTACTTGAGGTTGTCATAGAAAGGAATTAGAGGTCAGCACAGGGCATTTAGCTTTTGTGTACCAGGGCATTGTGCCCAGAAAAATATAAAAATATTATCTAGATGTTATATATCAATTTTCGGATCATGGGTATTCTGTCACATGACTTGACCATGTGATCTAGTGTGAACAGAGATAAAATTTAAATCTTAAAATGCAAATTCGATTGTATTACAATGGGGTTGACTAGTACGAATGTGTATTATTCAGCCCAAAGGGAAACAGAATTTCAAATGTGACTCTCCCCATCATGTGTGTACGTATATTGGATATGTACAGACACATGGTAAACACATGATTCACAGACAAGTATTTGTCATCAATTATTGACAAAAAACATTCTTTGAGGAAGTACTTTTGAAAATGCTATCGTGTGTGAAAATGCATGTTTTAGAACTAAACAGATCTAAGTGCAAGTCCTGGACCTCTCATTTTTTAATTGAATGGTTTACAGTAAATTGCTAGAGCCCTCTTGCAGAATTGTGGTGAAGATGTTGATCAAGTGAGTGGTGCTGCCACACAGGAGATGCTTAATAAATATTAATTTCTTTCTCCTGTCAGTTATGAATTCCCAAATCTCTTTTGTTGAAGGATTGCCGATTTACGATGATATGGTGAATCCCAGGGCTGGAACCAAAAAGAACTTCTCAGCTCTTTAGTTTGAACCACAGTGAATTGTCTATCAGCACCCAGCATGGCTAAAAGTGCAGAGGTCAAACTGGCAATATTTGGGAGAGCAGGCGTGGGCAAGTCAGGTAAGATTTTTGTTGTGGTTGTGTGGTCGTGTGGTTGTATGGTTGTGTGTGTGTCTTTGTTACTGAGTGAGCAAAGGGATGGTTGGCATTCCTTCTATTCTCATGTGTTGCTCTTTTAGATGAAGCCTTTTTTAATCTCAAATTTTCTTTTTGCATAACCAGGTTTTATGTACTCTTTTGCTTCTTTATGGTAAAGCAGCTCTGCTGATAATACGCAAAACAATGGTCTTGGTATTCTGAGGGAGGGATGTTCAACTTCCAAAGAAATTAGATTGTAGAAATTAAAAAATACATTTGCTCTTTCTCTATATGAGATCCTGAGGGGCTAATGTACTCTCTCATCAACCTTGATATTTTCAGCAGTAGGCTCAATGTCAAGCGTGTGTTAGGTGCTGAATAAATGCTTGCCGAGGGAATAATCTTTACAAAAAACAGAATTGTATTATCACCCAACATGTCTAAAATTGGGGAGGACTGGTGAAGACTGGGGCATGACCTCAAGTAAGACAGCTATTGCCAACACCTCTGGGGTAAATTTAAATGATGTGATTGTGGCCCTCGTTAGTAATTCAGAGTCTTTGCGTTTCACACTTCGGTAAAGATTTGCAGACCTTTAAGATGGATGGCAGAGTGGTGGATGTGACAATGTATCAAGCCAATTTGAAAAATGGATCTCAGATTTTATAATTAAAGAATGTTAAGTACATGTTGCTAAAATATCAGGGCAACATGGTTTTTCAGATAACGTTGCTTTGATCTCTTGCTGGAAGAAAGACCATAATTGACTCTGCCCACTGAGCTCTTGGTTCTCAGGAAAGGACTCAAACAGACATCTAGTAGGTATGTGTTTGTAAAGGGAAACCCATTCAGATCATCCAGTGCAACAAGTCATCCACATAATCTTAAACAAACACACATGAGCCGCATTTAATTCTGTGACCAACCTCTCTTTCCAAACCAGCTCCCTGGTGTAATTTCAGCAGTAAATCTTCCCTATTCTAAATCTCTCTCTCTGTCGCTCTCTTTTTTTCTTTTAATTTTCTCAAGAGGGCTCTCCTCTGCCATCACCCTGTTCTCCTACTTGCTGCTTGCTCTGGCCTCTGGCAGAAACCAAGCAAAGAAAATAGATAGTTGACAAGGCTAAGAAACTGCCAGGCTTCATGAGGGGAAAAATTGTTCAACTCCTCCCTGTTAATCTCCTCAGGATTTCCTGATGGCGTGAGAACCCATCATTTCTGTAGCTGGTGGAAGGATCTGGAGAATGAGGAACCTGTTGGGAGGATGAAGACCAGCCAGTGTGTGGGAAGACCCGTTCTGCCCACAAGAGCTAGTCTAAATTTTTCACGAGCGAGGGATCTAGGCTTAAAGCTCACTGTTTAACATTCATTCATGCAAAATTTAACACAGGCAATAAGGGAAGGGGACTTTTTAACCTTATATCATTTACAAAATAAACTCTGCATGATTTGAAAAGTGAAACATGAAAATAAAAATCCAGTGGCGAGAACCACTCAACTCTATGTACCGTATACCCACCCCCTTTTCACCTGTATTATTTCAGAGCAAACGGGGCATATCCTCCTGTCAAAACTGACCCATCTGCCTAAGCTTAGACCTCAGCTTCCTTTGCTTTCCCCCAAGTCATTTCAATTATTGTTTCAAGGATTCCTCTCATTCTCTACCGACATTTTCCCCTTGAGCATTTCTTTGTCCACTACCCCATCTTTTTCTTTTCTCCAAGGTTATTGAATGTGGGCTCTGCCCTCATCATCTTAATGTTTTTGGACCTCCCATTCACTGCTTAAACATGGCAGTCTTCCATTGGGATCATGCTTTGCTGCTGAAAATGCTTTTGCAAAGATCACCACTGATCAATAACCAAGCAATCTAATGAATCTTTCCTAGTTCCGATCTTCTCAGAACTCTTGTTACCATTGAACACAACCACTTACTCTTTCCTAAAACTCCTTCCTTCCCAGGCTCCCATGACATCACACTGCTTGGCTTTCCTGCCACCTCTCCATTGACCCTAAGCAGCCGTCTTCATGGGCTGCTTTTCATTGGTCCACCTCTCAAAGATCAGGGCTCACAGATACTACACACCATCCTCTTGTCTTCTCACTCCATACCCTCTCCCTCCATACCCCTCCTGCCCAGAGCTGAAGGTAACACACCCACATGAGTCCACATTCTGATGACCTTGGTTTTAATTTATGGGAAGTACTGAAGTTGAACTTGTTGGTTAAGGTCCATTCCAACTCTAAAATCTGATGATTTTTGATTCATGACTCTTCTTTGGACTGGTTTATCTATCCACCTTATATACATTCTACCAGGCGTGTTTATTTTTATTTAGGTGAAAATGACAGTGATAGACCACATGCCTTTAAACAACTGCCCTTTTGTCTGTCAAATGTAAATAGACAGTGTTTTCCTATTTCAACACGAGACTGTTTTCCTGAGACCTTGTAACCACACCTCCCATTTAAAAAGTAGTACCGGTTTGACTTCTGCATGGAAGACAGTTCTGAGACCTCTTCCCATAGTTCAGTGAAAACAACCACAGAGTACTTCATATCTATCAGCTTTGAAACCAGACCGTAGCAATAGTGAATTCATGTTTATTCTAGTTCTTTATTAATATGGATATCTCTGCCTGGTCATTGGACCCCACCTTCGCCTTCCTATTGTAGAGATTGTATCTGTCTTGTAAGTAACTTTTGTTTTTTGAAGTCTGCAAGACATTATACCTGCTGGAATGTAACTACAGCTCCTCACTTACTCAAATGCCTCCCCCAAATGGTCATGATCCACCCGTGGGCTCAAACAATCCATTTCTCTACAAACACCCCACAGGGGAAGTATTCCCAGGAAGGGGTGGCAGCTTGTGACCTTAGAGTGCTAGCAGCTGAGCATCTCTGATTTGAACCTAGGTCTGTGTGAATTGCTTCAGAGGCTTCGAGTCTTACCTGGCCCATCTGCTTTCCCCTACACTCAATACCAATTGGGAATTTGAGGTAAATAAGACCATATTGTCCATTTGCTAATGCAGTTAAGAACAGGAGCCCTGGAGTCACACTCTTGGGTCTGACTCCCAGTTCTACACTTTATTAGCCTTGTGAACTTGGCAACTTTGACGAAGTACTTAAATTCTCAATTTCTGCAGTTATACAAAGGATATAATTGTGCCTGTCTCAAAGGGTTGTTAGTTGGACTGGATGAGTTATTACAGGTAAGTTTTTTAGAACAGTACTTGGCACGTGGTAAGTGCTCCACTATTAGCTTATATGATTACAGTTGTTCAAGATATGCTCTTTTTAATTTGTAAGTTATCTAGTGAAAACATATGATCAAAGATATATGTACATTCAACTGGGTGTTTGGGTTTTCACTAGAAGTCAGAAACGTTATAAGAAAAAAATTCTGTATCACTGCTCAACACACCCTAAATACATACACACACACACACACACACTTTCTCTGTTTTTCTCTCTTAAATCCACAGTCTGGTTTATGTCAATTACAGCTTGACCACTGCTGATCATAACAATACTTTTCCTGGCTAATATCTTGGAAATCTTGGAAAAACAGCCAGAAATATTTTAGTGTCATCAATAAATTAACACTCTTAAATTTGAAAGTGCTCCCGGTATGTGGTAGCTGGCTTCCTAAGCTCAGGTAACAGATAAACCTCGCATGTTTAAAACAGAATTTAACATTGACCAGAACTCCTTGGTTGACAGGTTGACATTAGAAGCGTCAGCACAGGCAAAATTTAATAATGTGTTAATTACAAAACATGTGGGGTATGTGTGCGTGTGTACCTGTATTGCAGTATTTACAGGGTCTTTTGTATCAAGAGGATTCTTCTTCCTTCTGTCCAGTTTTGGCAGTTCTCGCAGTTCTGTCTTCAAGTGAGCTTCCTGGCTTAGCGAGCTTGCTGGTTCCACATGGTGAGCCCTGTGTGGATGCAGCAAAGTGCAGAGCCAAGTTTTCCCAGCTCTTTCCTTCTTCTCTTGCCCCAGCAGAGTAAACGTTTCCCTTCTCTGGCCGAGGGTAAAGACAGCCAGTAATAACATGGCATGTTGGACATAGATTTCCTTACTTGTCTGTGTCAGCCTGTAATGTGACAGGCTCCAAGTAATGAAAGCAAAAAGACCTGCCGTAAAACCTAGAATGCACACCGTATTTATGGAAATGCTTCCTGGATTCACATTATTCAAATATGTAGTCAGTGTGGGAGGAGCCGAGACAAAAACAACCGAAATTTTCAATTTCATTTCACAGCTGACATCCTCATTTTAGGACTGAAATGTTGTGTGCCATAGCTAAATATATTTCTTGAAAGGGCTAGTCTCGAAGTTAATGGAGTAATGCTGTTCTCTAATTCAAAAGCCAATTGATGCACTCATCCGTGAAGGCTTAAGTTCACAGACTCAGATTGCTGGGCTATAAATTGAGTATCAAATACAAACAAGCATGTGATATAGTTTCCCTTGGCACAAAGAGGTTTATTTTCCTTCGTTTTTCTTGCTCTTATTTGCTTTTCTCCCCCCTCTCTCAATTATAAAAAGTTTTTAAAAGCTTTTTTCATTTTATTTTCAAGTAGTACGGGCAGGGAGAATTCTGATGTTAAACGTGACTTTTCCAATGGCCACCAGATACTGCTTTAACATATATGTTCCTTTATGGCTGATGTCATATATATTAAATAAAGACAATATCAATAGCATCTTGGGTAGGTGAATTTCCTTGTGCTATAGAGCTAAGCTTTGTGTTGAAGAACTTTTTCTTTACCCAAGTAGCTACACCAGTCTATACCCTTCATTCACACTTGATGGTGTAGTATGATGCTTCTTAAATGTTGTCTTCAAAGGACTTTTAAAAGAAGGAAGAGAAAGATCTAAGGGATTGGATCATGCAAGCATCTCATTACAATCATGTAACTATTTTGCATGTTTTATGAATTATATAAAGAGAGGCAGAATTTAATATTAATCCACAATATGTCTATGTTTGGCTATAAAAACAATTTTATCCCCAAATCAGTGACTAAAATGGACTCTTCTGGAAGATATAGCAAATCAACCTGTGGCTTCATTAATGCCTGGGCTTCAGGACTAGGTTCAGGACCACAAGCAGAGGAAATAGCCTCAGCTGTGTGCATCACGTGAATGTGAACACTGGCAACTGCCCTGTCCCTCACTTTTTACCTACTTAAAGTGGCAGTCAGCTCTTCAAGTTCTTGTTTACTCTTGTTCTAAGACGATACACTATAATCTTAATGGTAAATTTTCCTTAACTATTTATTTAGGTGAAAAGAGGGACAGATTGTGTTTCAGGTGGGTGCAGAAGTTCCACAGCTCCTGGAAACGTGTGTGTGCGCGTGCGAGCATACATGTTCATGTGTGTGAGAAGAAACCTTTCCTATGTAGTTGTCGAAATTTGAAGATTACCAGAAATGAGGGCCATTGATTAGTTCTTGTGTAGTTGGTGTTTAAAGAAGTAATTGTTTTTTAATGGATTAGGCCAAAGAGAGGAAGGCGGCATTGAGACAAGCTTGAATAGGGCTGGAAAAATAGCTGTTCTCTTGTCATAAAATATGGTGATGTGTTTACCTGTGGCTTTCAAGCATCTATACCTTCCTTTACCTGCAAAGATAGAAAAGCAAAAAGAGACAAACAGCTAAAATGAGTTGATTTTCATTTGATTCTTCTTCCCCAAGAGGAATGAAAGGGTGTTTTGAAATTGCAGGTGTGTACCTATGGCTATTTACAAAAAGTCAGACTCCTGTGCAAGGCTTCAGTCATGCTGACCTTTCCTGCATGCCCAGGAACTTAAGTGAAGATGAGGAATCGTGCTTATAAGGACTGAGAAAAAGAAAAGGAAGAAGAGGAAAGAAAAATTAAAATCATCAAAATCAGCTGTTTATTGGTGGGTCAACATTTCTGTAGGTTGCCAGTGACCAATTCTTAGGCTTTTCTCTTCAGAAAAATATAATTAGGCAAGAAACAATACTGGAAAACGAGGCAAAATCAAGAACTGTTTTTCAGAGTCAGAAGGACGTATCTCTGTCCCTGCTGTTTTCTGCTGGAATATATTATTAAAATTCAATTGTCCTTCATTTTTATTTGATGGCTAATTTATTTATTGAAATATTTTCCTGTAGTTAATCATCAGTCACCAACTGGTTCCATTTTGACTTGTTTTCTTGGCAACAAAGACCAACTTTGAGGGAAGGAAGTGAAGAAAATTGTAAATCATCCTTGTGATTCCCCTTTTTATTACTGGTATTTGTCCAACTTCTGGGTTTGGGGAAATCAGCCAAATTTTCAAGGTGGTACTGGCCTTGAAGCCAAAATTCCAGTGCAAACGCATCCCTGTTGCTCCAGCTGCCTTTGAAAATTGATGTGGTTTCAGAAAAACAGCCATAATTTCTTCCATCCCATTAAAAATGAAAGTAGTTATATTATGAAGACAAGGCAGCCTGAAATAGGTCATTTCAGCCGGGAATAAGCAAACATGTAAAGCTCCTATACATACATATGAGAGGTATATGAGAAAGAGAGAGATTCCTACCTCTATCACCCAGCTTCTTGGAGCCACAGCAAGTTTAGAATCCCAGTTTATGACTGCACTAGGCTTTTGCAACGTGGCTACTAAGTGTTTTCATGTTGTATCACCCTATTAGGAAATGAAATGATCATTAGAATTTTGTAATATGAACTCTTTAAAAAAACAAAATCTAAGGACCTTTATTTTTATAAGAAATTTCCAGGAACTTCCCTAGTGGCGCAGTGGTTAAGAATCCACCTGCCAGTGCAGGGAACACGGGTTAGAACCCTGATCCAGGAAGATCCCACATGCTGAGGAGCAACTAAGCCCGTGCACCACAACTACTGAGCCCATGTGCCACATCTACTGAAGCCCTTGCACCTAGAGCCCATGCTCTGCAACAAGAGAAGCCACCGTAATGAGAAGCCTGAGCACCACAACAAAGAGTTGGCCCCACTTGCCACAACCAGAGAAAGCTCACGCACAGCAAAGAAGACCCAACGGAGCCAAAATAAATAAATAAATAGAAATTTCCAGTAATCAGTGAATTACCACTGCATGGCAAAGCCCCCGGGAGTACTGGGTAAGTTGCCAATCAATACAGCCAAGAGTCTCAGCAGCCTGTATATATAGGAAGTTCCCCTGTAATGCAGTATTACATTGTAAGAAGACTGATGAATCATCTTCTACTAAAGGGTACATTTTCCGTTGTTATCCAAAGAAAATATGATGCACCGTGTTCTGTCAATATGATCTAATGAAAAAAAAAAGGCCCCAACTGAACTGAGTGAAAGGATTGGGGTTTAAACTTCAGCTTAATCCCATCCATGACTCTCTTTTTATTCATCTGTCAGGTGATACTTTTATTTGCTTTTAAAAAAAAAAAAACCAACAACAACAGTGATGCAGGTCAAATAGGCTATGAAGGTACTTTGAAAAATTATAAGTGTGATATAAATATGGTCCTAATACTCTCATGCTCTTATTATTGAAATCCTTGCAGTTCTGCCCCTGTATTCCTTAATGTTTGTGTTCGGAAAATCAGTATGGTCAGTTTCCTCGCTGACCATCACTGGAGCCTGGATGAACACGCTTAGGCCTGTAGTCGTCTGTGAGTGTTCCTCCACTGAGTGTATGACGTTACAGATTATCCAGAGGTTGTAGATTCTATGCTGAAGAAATTTGCGCTTTCAAATGTGTGAAATGTAGAGACGTTGAGTCAGGGTGTTTTTTTTAGGATCAGTATGCAAGGGGGTCAAAAAAGGAGGAAAGTTTAGGAAAATAATTTGGAATTATGCTTTATTGGAAGAGGAAATATGGCATCTTACAGAATTTTTTGATAATCAAATCTTATCCTTATTAAAAAGTAAAGCTTTAAAAAGTTACATATTTTTGAAAGATTTCTCAAGAATATATATATAAATATATGTATCTATATATTTCTCTATAATCTTAAACTATGTGTTTATTCATCATTCAATTATTCATTCAATGATTATCTGTTGAGCACCAAATCTGTGTTCTAGAATAGCTGGTACATAGTACAGGATTCAGGTACATTCCAAAAAGGCAGAGTAGTAGCTATTTCTGCTCATTATATTCTCAGAGCAGGTGAAGACTGGGTCCTCAATAAACTGAATAAATTGAGTTAGACTATGTGGTCTATATGTGCTGTATAATTTCATCAAGAATCATATATTTTAAATGGTCTCTTTATTGTAACCAAAATGGTTTCCTCACCTGCACTTGATATCTCTGGTGAGAGGAGCTCAGCACGAAGGGAAATAGACCGTTCTATCCTTGGGCAACTGTATCAGTTACAGTCTTCCCGAGAAACAGAACCAGTAGGACAGACAGACAGACACACACACACACACACACGCACACACGTTATGTATGTCTATATTTATTTGGGCTGGCAAGACTGAAATCTGTAGAGAAAGATGGCGGGCTGGAAACTCAGGGAGGAGTGAGTGTTGCAATCTCGAGGCAGAATTTCTTTCACTCTGGGAAAGCTCAGTTTTTGCACTAAAGGCTTGCCAGTAATTGGATGAGGCTCACCCACATTATTAAGGCTAATCTCTTTTGCTTCAGATCAACTGATTGTAGATGTTAACCACATCTGCAAACTACCTTCACAGCAACTCCTGCAGTAGTGTTCGATTGAGTAACTAGGTCCTAGATGCCAGCCAAACTGGCATGTAAAACTATCACAACAAGTCTTCCTGTCAGTTACTTTACCTTCTTTGGAACCAAAGGCTGTTGATCAGCTTCTGCTCAATTGACTTTAACCCCTTTGAGTTCCATAGAGTGCTTTAAATCCTTCCTTACGACAGCCCTTTGCATACTTGAAGATGCCTCTACCCATGCCTGGTTTTTCTCTTCCATTGCCTGGTTCCTCACAGTTATTTCATTGCTCTGCAGAGATCACGGTTTCTGGTCACAGGATCGTTCTTGCTGTTACACTCTGTGCACTCCATGAAGTGCAGAGCTTGGAAATGAATGCAGACTTTTCAGATGTGGGATGCCCAGACCAGATCAGAGCACAGCTCTGGTTTTGATACTAGATACTTTGCTTCTGCTAAGATATTCTAAGGTCACTGTTGCTTTTAGGGTGACAGTGGACACAGTGTTGGCTCATGGGACGTATACTGCAAATGAAGTCTTTTTTTTTTTTTAAATATATGCTGTTGTTGAGTCAAATCTTTCCAAGCCTCTGTCTGAGTGTGTGTGTGTGTTTCATTCAGGTGTAGAAGTTAATTTTATCCCCTTAAATACTGTTTTGTTAAATTTAATCTGTTCTTCCAGCCTGTCAGGAGCCTTTCGGATCCAGCATGTGTATCATCCTTCTCTCCTTTCTGTCATCTAGAAATATGTTGGTTTTGGAACATTTTACGCCCTGGATGCTCTCATTGAATCATAGAATTTTCCACTTTGGTAATATTTAGCTCATTGAAATGACGAGGAATCCCACTGAGTTTTTTGGATAATTTTCAGCTACTAAAGAAAAACAAAGGTCTTTGGCTCTTGCTTTGGGGACATCAACACCATATCACATTACTTCCATGTTCATTAAATAAGTTCTGTTTAGATTTGCTGTAAAATAGGTTGTCAGGGAGGAAACCTCACGGTTATAATCCCTTGTTTAATATTTTAGTTAACATTTCTTGTTTCTGTTTCACATTCTTATCTTAGGATTCAAGCTGTCTTGCTGTATAAAGTGTATAACAGTGATCAACTTTTATTGGTCCAAATATCTATTCTGTACAGAAAGTCATTTTCCAGAGACTCATTCCCGGATATGTATGTTTCTGTACTGAAATAGCTGAGTTTATGTGATGCACATCAGAGCCGAATTTGGGAAAGAGTTTTCTTCATTGGGTTATACCGGTAGATATCAAACTTTAGCGTGCCTCAGAATCACCTGGAGGGCTTGTTAAAACATATGTTTCCGGTCCCCATCCCTGAGGTTCTGATGAAGCAGGTCTGTAGTAGGGCCAGAGAATTTGTATTTCTAACAAATTTCTAGAGGATGCTGCTGCTGGTAGTCTGGGGACCACATTTTGGCAACCATTGCTTAATTTTGCTAAGTACTCAATTTCCATTTGAAATAGGAATTTTCAGCTTTGAAAAAGCATATAGCTTTTTGGTGAGCTGCACATAACAAACATTGAGTGCCAGGACTGTTATTGATGATATGGGGTAAATATAACAGACAAGCTCTCTGCCCTCATGAAGCTAACATTCCTGTGGGAGCAGACAAGGCCAGAAAATACTCTATTGGGGCAAATGTGAGGTTTTTCTGTGGTTCCTTAGGACTAGAATTTTTCATTCGCTTCATAGTAAGATAAGTTTTGTTTAAAAAAAAAAAAAAGGGTAAGCCTCAACAACTGTGACATGCTGAGCTTTGATTTTTAAGATGCTACTTTGAGCCATTTGGCAACAGTATGGGCGGGTTGGGCTAAACTGCAGCATTAAGAGTCTGGGAGTTAAGCATGGTCGAGGACCATGGTACCAAATATTCTAGTGAGAGAAGCTTAAGTAGACCACACAGGAGTTGAACCTAGTAAATGTGAGCTTATTAACACCTTGCTCCATCAGTCCATTAAAGCCAATGTAGATTAGCTTTGGTTAATATAAGGTAGTTGTTCTTTCTCCAACATTTGGATAAAAAATTTTTCAATTGCTTGCTGACAGTAGCATTTATAAAACTTTTGCAATAGTTGTGTACACAGAACTTCAATATTGAGAAAAGTTCATAAATTTCCACTGTTTTGGATAGAAAGATAACATGTTTTTCTCAATGATGCATTTCCTGGTTTTTTTAGAAATATTTTTTAAATTTCTCTTTTGCCATTGGATAGTAATTTAAGTGGTGAAGCCAAAAATAAAAAAGTAAGAATAGAACTTGTGAATATTTGTCTGTCTGAAAGCATTGGACTTCTTTTTGCATTAAGAATCTCATAAATTACAACTGAGCCTCATAACTGAGCCAGCTTCCTAAGTCATTTGGCAACATGTGTTGAGTTAGATGTTTTAAGGGAAGACTCAACCACACTTGGTCGTATGAGTAATGGTTATCTGTTCCAATGCTTGGGACTATTTTTCCATTCAAATATTTTATATCTTGAATCTGTTTTTCTAGCAGTGTTCCAAAAGAGGTGAAATGAAGAGCACAGTAACTGTACATTTAAATCCTTGAATCCCAAAATTTAACCCATGGTTTTTTCATGTCTCCCACTCATCAATTTGCAAATATTTATGAAATTCCTCCTGTGTTCCCAGTTCTTCTACCCTCTCCATCTTCCCACCATATTCCCAACAAAGTGCCAATATTTGTGGGGGAAGTCCAGAATACTGTATGATTGTCCTTGTCTTCAGGGACCTTAATGTTTTATTGGGCCTGTATGACTTACAACTAGAAGTCAGCTAGTGATGGTTTCCAGCACGATCGATTTTTGAGAAATTTGTGTCTTGAAATATTTTTAGAAAATTGTGAGAGTTGCAGGAACAGACAGAGAGTGCTGGTGTAGCCTTCACCTAGCTTCCGCCCAAGGATAACACCTCACATGACCACAATATATTATCAAAACCAGAAACTGACATGGACACAGTATCAGTTGTATGATGTGGATACAATTAAACTGCAGATCTTAGAAGGATTGATTTTTGACTTAATTCAGGCTCAGGGCCCATTTGAAAAGACAACTGGGGAGTGATACAGAATGAGAAACTTCAACTGTTTTAAAATCTGCAATTATTTATTTTACCGTCTGTTTGAAATAGGCTTTTTGTTTTGTTTTGTTTTTGGCTGCGTTGGGTCTTCGTTGCTGTGTGCAGGCTTTCTCTAGCTGCGGCGAGTGGGGGCTACTGTGTTGTGGTGCAAGGGCTTCTCATTTCAGTGGCTTCTCTTTTTGCAGAGCACAGGCTCTAGGCACGCGGGCTTCAATAGTTGCAGCACATGAGCTCAGTAGTCGTGGTGCACGGGCTTAGTTGCTCCGTGGCATGGGATCTTCCCAGACCAGGGATCAAACCTGTGTCCCTTGCATTGGCAGGCAGATTCTTAACCACTGCGCCACCAGAGAAGTCCCGAAACAGGCTTTTAATAAGGGCTATGGATTGTAATTTTGTTTGACATGTATCTTACATTTCCTGGAATTTATGAGATTTAAATTTCCTCCTCCATCAATTTTTGGGTATTATTTTTGTTAAGAAAAGTGCAGGATTTTTTCCGAGCAGTGGTCTATAATCTGAAATTTGCCAATTGGAACCCCATAGTGTTGTGTAACATAGTCTTGTGTCCCCTGTACTTCTTGTAAATACAGGAAATAGGTAGTTATATCCAGAGGCTTCATTTTATTCAGGTTTTTTTGTTTGTTTTGCAAGATGCTATTGTATACTTCTGTCACTTAATGTCTGGTAGCAATTGAAGCTCATTGTCTAGAGCAGACTTTCTAAAACAACACTTTCCAACAGAAATTTCTGTGGTCATGGAGTTTCCATATTAGTCTTTACTTATTAGTTGGAATATTTTTACAAAGAGAAACTTCCTCTTCACAACTATGCTGCTACTATAAGGTTCAGTTTATAGAGAAAAAGAAAAATTGCTTAATTCTTACTTTTTATTATCAGCTCTCAAAATCATAAGTTGATTCCTTAGCATTCTCCAGAAGTGATGCATCCTCCTCCTCGTGTGTTTTTTGTTGTTTTATGTTGTCATAATTTGCGTTTTAATTTATGGTAGTTATTCTTGTTGAGACTCAAATTGGTCCATCCTTGGCCAGAGGGAGGTTATTCAAATAAAGCTCATCGTGGGTTTTCAAAAGGTGAAATTCGATAAGCTATTTACTATCAGAAATGCATTTGTTGAGATTTATGCAAGTTTGTGTCTTAAACTGTACCCAAGACAGTGTTCCAGAGGTTGAGTTCAGGCCATAAATGCTACGAAAGCCAACGAGGGGGAGAGAAATCAGTGGGAAATACTTGGGGAAGCTTTGAGGGAGGCGGTGGGAGACTGAAATACTGTTCAGTGGGATTTTTATGGTTCCCTCTCATTTCTTATCTTCCAAAATTATGCTGTTTTCTTCGTACCAATTCACATATGTCGTTAATATTGGAATTAAGAGGGGGAAAAGGACAACCAAGCTATAAACGAAAGAGATAGGAACTAAATGATGCTTAGGGAGGGTGAAGAGCTTTGGGGACCTGCTGATTCAGTTGCAGGAAAGGCCCTTTTAAAGCTCCCCAGAGTCAGCGCTTCAGACCTCATTTCCCTTCAGTGGCAGGAACACGGGTTTGGAGCCTGACAGGCCATATGTTAACTGTGTGTGTGGTCAGCTTACTTAACTTCGGTGCACCCCTGTTTCGTCTTCAGTAAAATGCAGAGGATAATAACCATGCTCTATTAGGGCTGTTGTGCACCAAACACACATGAGGTCAGATGACAACCGGCAATCCTAATAATTAGCTGATGCTTGTAGCATGGACAGTGAGCCAGCCGCTGTCACAGGACTTGACACATATGAACTCACATAATCATCACCACTCCTCTATGAATTGGCCCTATTATTACTCCTTCTTTACAGATGAGGAGCTTGAGGAGGATGTAAACAACTTGCCCAGGGTCTTACAGGTAGAGAGGGGACTCCAGCAGAATTAGGATTCAAACTCAGGCAGTTTGCCTCCAGTATCTGTGCTTTTATCCACAGTACTCCGAAAGTTTCCAACAAAATGCCAATGCTGAGTTGTGGATTCTCAGCGAATGCCCTCTTGCCATCTCCCTCTCTTGTCTTCTCTTCCCTATTACTTGGGAACATTCATTTAGATCAATCAGTATCTATGAAAAGTACTTTATGTCACTGGAACCACCACTAGAGAAAAATGAGGAACCAGAACAGAGGAAACGGTGATTAAACTACCAAGAGATCGTCTAGATTTATATTACACTTTTCTTCAGTTCAATTTTTAAAATAATATTTCTCTTCCAAATTCTGCCTATGATTTCATGCTAAAACCTCTTCTTGGGCTTTTGAGGCACAGCTGTATATGAAGGAGGTGGTACAGGAGGAGGGCGGAAGTTGTAAAGAAAGATGGGAGAGCTTAACATTGAATATGTGAAAAATGCAAAGTGTGTTAAATATCCTCATTGGGAAGGGAGGATACATTCATAATTTGACCTGGAAGAGCCCCAAAAGCAAAACTCAGAAGCTATTTAAAAATGTGAGAGTCCTAGGTTGTCGACATTAAGGAAAATATATAGTCAAGTCAAAAATTTTAAATGATGGGATGTGTTAAAAATATTGGATTGCAGAGAGTTTCTTCATCATTTATCACAATAGGAGGGTGGTTTTTTTTTTTCGCCACTGAAATACAAGATGTTCTTGTGAACCAAATAGCTGGAAGAAGCAGGCTCCTACACAGGGCAAAATGCCAGAAGGCGTCAAACATTTTATGAGGGCGGATTGGGTAGGATTGGATCCCATCAGATAACTGGAGATCTTTTATCTGCTATGAATAATTCATGATTAATTATTGCTGGAAACATCTAGGTCAATAAATATTGTTGAAGACTATGATACATCTTATAAAGGCAAAGGACCACTATCCTCATTGTTGGTGATTGTTTTTGATTCCATAATTCATTATTCAAAATTACATTCTGGTGGTGCTATTTTGGGTGTATAATTGGGGTGAACAGCCTTGATGGCCAAGCGGAAACTTTACTTATAGTTTTCTTAGGTCATTTTTGCAGATTCAGTCAAAAGGAGATTTTGTTCAGTACAAACTGAGAAATTCCTCAAACCAACCATCACAAGGGAACATGAGCTTTTGTCAATGTGTTTTGTTTAAGGTAGAATGAAAAAAGACTGTTTTGTGTTATCTTTTATTTATGCAGGGTAGCATTGCCATAGTTAGTAAGTGAACACTTTTACCTTACTTGGTCACCTACAGAATATTCATTATCATCTCCCAAATGCCTTTGTCTGTCTGCTCAGCCAGGTCTGTTGTTTAGTACCTTGTGCCCAATTCCAATGGCATTCACACTATTGATAGGTTTTATTTCTAACGTGTTCTGGTTTGAATGGCTCAAAAAATTACTGTAGAGTAATTTTATTACAGTGAAAGGGTTTCCTTTTATTGAGGGACACATGCAAACAAAAAGCAAGAACTTGCCAAGAAATATCAAGTTCATTTTAATCTTGGAATGCTCTTTCTATAAAGATGTATCGATAAAGTTAGAAACAAAACTAAATTCTTCACGTTTCACATTTTGAAAATACTGAACTAGCCATTAGATTAAATTAGATAACTGAAAAATCTCCGCTGTTATTTGATGAGTGGGTGGGGGTGTGTGTGTGTATGTGTGCGCACGCGCGAGCATGCGTGTATTGGCTAGGAACGTTAGTCCAGAAAATCAGAACTTCAACCAAGTATGCATGGCGTGGTTTCTACATTTGAAACACATGAAAAACTTTGGGATATGAATGGGCTTAATATTTAGTCTCTGTTTAGTCTCATATTTAGCTTTTTCCTCCATATGTGGCAAACACTAATCTAGAATATAGGAATATAAGGAAAACATGTAACTAGCTCTACCCTGGGAGTAGGAGCTGTGGTCAGATGGGAAGACTGTAATGGCATACAGTAGACAGAGTGGGACATGCAGGAAAAAAAAAAGAAAAGAACGTTCATGGTCTTTTCAGTAAATGCCTCAGAATACCATCACCAAGTGGGAACCTTTGATAAAATGTGTAAACTATAGAAACAAAAAGAATTGAATTATTTCAAAACATTCACATTAGAAAAGGGCTACCTTATGTTGCCACCCAGTGCCTCAGTCACACCTGGTTCATCTGAAGCAGATAATGAGACTTGGGAATTTTGAGCTGAGGAGACTTAGATGAGATTTTTGGACTTTGAGTAGATACTGTAATGCATTGTGAATATTGAGGACCTTAGGATGGCATGAACATATTTACATGTGGAATTCCCTTTGGGGGTCAAAGAGAGGAATGCGATGGACAGAATAATGACCCCAGAGATGTCCATGTCCTAATCTCCAGAACCTGTGAATGTGGTACCTTACAGTGCACAAGGGACTTTACAGGTGTGGTTGAACTCTGACATGGGGAGATTACCCTAGATTCTCCAGGTGAGTCCAGCTTAATCACATGATTCCCTGATGTTGAAGAACCTTTCCAGGCTGAGGTCAGAAGCTGAGGTCAAGGGGAAACGTGACTAAGAAGGAATGGTCACAGAGATGTAATGGTGCTGGCTTTGAGAATATAAGAAAGGAAACTTTAGCCAAGAATTATGGAAAGACTCTGGAAGGTGGAGGAGGCAGGGAAATGGATTCTCCCCGAGAGCTTCCAGAGAGGCACTGATGACCTGTCAGACTTCTAACCTGCAGAAGTGTAAGATGATACATTTGTGTGTTTCCAAGGCACTAAACTTGTAATCCTTTGGGTTCTTTTGCATGAAAATGGAGTGTGGCTCCCAGAAGCTTTGATTTCATACACTAAGAGCCTGCTGAGAATCAATATGCATTTCACAGAATGAAGTCTCTGAGTCTGTGCACACATGTCCCCCTTACCCTGCCATTCAGAATTGCCTGTGAAAACTCAGGAATAGAGCCCAAATTAGCCTTGAGGGCGACCAAATGGTTGGGGATGACCGATATCCTGACGGATCATAGCTGGTGAGTTTCCAAGTTTAGGGAATCACACTGAGTGGTCATTTGAGTGAGGCGTGACCCGAGGGGACTTGAGTCCTGCACCATCCCTCTTGGTCAAGAAGGGGGCGGGGTGCCTTTGAGAACTGCACACAGAGGAGGTCAGACCATATGGACTGATCAATAGAAGCGCCCTTACTAAGAGAGAGGACACGAAGATGGAGAGCAAAGAAAGCAGATCCAGAGGTTGTAAACGGAAAAGGACTGAGGCCCCAGCGGTGGAGCAGCCAGACCAAGCGACATCCTCATGGACCAAGTGGTGTGTGACTTTTAGGCATCTCTGCTTTCTACGGGCCCTGGGTGACCTGGTCATATTGAAGACAAAGACCTAAAGCAAAGCTGGTAACACGGGATAAAAGCTTCAAGCTCCTTGATACAGGGAGCTCTGTTTCGGTGCCCCTGGGCCCCGCAGGGCGGTCGATGTGCCTTCTTTGTCTCTGCATTGCCTACACCCTGCACACACACACTGGAGACATGTGGGCTAGGGACCTCTGCTCTGCCTCAGTCCGTGCAGTCAGACGTTTATACCGTGCAGGGCTGACATCCCAAGCTGACATCAATCAGCTTCTGATAGTCTCTTGCCTGAGTTTGTAGGCTCATACACAACAAATTATAAGAATAGTTTACTTTCTACAAGGCCAAGCATTTTGCTGAGTATTTTATTTCTATTATCTCATTTAATAGCTCACCACAACGTAAGAAATGTAGGTCTTGTTATAATTTCTCTCTTCCAGATGAGACTCAGAGAGGTTTAACAACTTGCCCCAAGCATCCGTGGAATAAATGGTAGAGCCAGGACTTGAACCAGGATCTGCTGCCTCCAAATGCCGGCTCTTTTCAATTTCAGGCTCTGCTCCTACTATTCCCTTTGAGAAGAGCTCGGTCTCAGCTGCTCAGCCACATCAGTCACAGAAGGCACGTCTCTCCCATTTGTTTCACATTTAACTCTGAGATCTAGGAGATTCTCACTGGTCTCCAAAAGAGGCTGCGTTTTTATTTTGTGACACCTGCTAATAACTATGATGATTTTACAGCCCAGTAGCCAGACGACTTGGATTCAAATCCTAGCTGCGCTAGAATGTAAGTCACAGAATGCAGGCTTTTGTGTGTTTTGATCCGTGTAACAGCTCCCCCACCCCCACAACCCCCCACAACCACTCCGCCCCCGCCCCCCCAGCCCAGACCAGCATTTGACACATTGTAGGTGCTAAGTAAATATTTGGAGAAGAAAAGACTGCTTCAGGTGTCACTGTAAGTATTAAGTGGAAGAATCCATGAACATACTTAGAACAGCACCTGACGACTAATAAGTGCTCAGCCAATGTGAGCAATTGTTATTATCTATGAGATTGATGCCCTTGGTCTGTGGTCCAATAGTTCTGTGATCCCTCGAGATGCTAGCAAAGAGGAGGTTTGGTTATGTTACGATTAGAACCTTTCTCCCTCATTCCTGACCTTTCTTATTTCTCTTCTCATTCTCACCCAGGACTGTTTTGTTTCGGTAGCAGCAATTAAAGATTACACATCATTTCTAAAATATAGACTGTGCTATGAATGCTGAAGAATAGCTTCTGATCTGCAGTATAATTATGTATAAAATACCTTTCTCTGAATGAATTACTCACGGTAGTTGGAGAATCGCCACATCTAATGGTCTTTGGAAACCATTTTTCAGCCCAGAGAGGTGGCATGGGTTTTGTTTTTCATGTAAACCAAATGTTCACGAATCATCAAAAGTTTCCCCTTCTGTGTGTTTACTTGAGTTGACTCAGCATATTTTTGGTGCAAGGTCCACAGTCTTGGTAGCAGAGGAGAACTGATTGACCTTTCCGCCAGGGCCTTAAACTTGAGCACAGTTGCTAATGTGAAGCCCAAGTGTGGGGTTGCATCTGTTTGAGAAATACTTGTTCAGGGGAAAAGAATGATTAGGACAAGTTGTCATTTTCTAGCCTGTTTGTGCCAAGCTTTTAACAAGCTGATAATGTTAATTATCTCCATCCAAGGAGCCAGGGTCAACTCTTCAGTTAGAAACTCTCTGCCTGGGCAGAACGAAATAAATAAAAGCTCTGCCTCCATGCTATTTCACTGGGATGGGCAGTGTACTCCTTCTCCTCCTGAGCTGCTTTCTCATTTGCCTGGAGATGAATCCTGTTCACCAAATCATTAACTAGAGAGGTCTCACTTATGTAAACTTGTGGAGGAACAGCCACTGCTTTCTCAGATTTTTAAATGTCCTGAAAGGATGCAGGAAGTGATGGGATCATATTCCTCAGGTAGTCGGAGCTCACACTCTTGGCTCTGGATGGGGCACATTTGCAGCCCACTGAGCTTCATAGGTGGATGGCTGTATCCCTTCCACATGCTTGTCCATTTAGCATGTAATGTGTCTCACAATACACACAACCCAAAACCATCCAACTGAGTGGCTCTTCATTTTATGTTGTCCAATTTAAGCCATAATCTGGGGACAGGAGCATAGGATAGAACAGAAGCTGTGAGCCTTTTGGGGAGGAGGAGGATGTACACACGTGTATCCATCATCAGTGATGCAGCTTCCAGGTATCTGCTTGCCTCAGTTTGGTGCCACGAGGCAGCTCATGCTGGTTTCTTCCCACCTTCCCCAACTGATTTTCTTTTGACCTCAGTTCAATTTGAGGCAAATAAATGCTGATGGATTTGGGTAATTAACTAAACTAACAGGAGAAAAAATAAATAAATAACCCACAGCCAAGCTTGCTGTGCCTTAACAAGGTAAGTGGAGATGTTCCATGGGTGGCTACAGAACCAGGATGCCCTCCATTCGTAGGGCAGGGTGAAGGCCACCTACTTCGCCAAAAAAAAAAAAAAAGGGTTGAGAAATTAACAATGACCTCTGTTGATCCAACTCTGTTTCCTAATTAGGTACCCTTGGCATTCAGGGTGTGTGAGGTGGAAAGGGGAGGAGAGGTGATCCTAAAGCGTTGGTACCTCATTCCTTTTCTGCCACCTTAGGCTCACTCTCAGCTGTATTGGACTTTACCCAAAGCAACACTCCTGAAGGCAGCGTGGGAATCTCCTCAATTCTCCACCATCTCCAGGTGGCTAATTAGATTTTTTCCGTTTCATCCCTTATTTGTTCATTCACCAAGACTATAATGATGTTCAGAAGGGCTAGACCCAAGTCACTTTGCAAGCATTAATTTGAGAAGCTCTCTAGCTTTCTGGGTTGTGTATTAAACTTTTCCACAAAGTGTATTCTGGTAGATAATACAGGTAGATGTTTCAAAAACCAAACCAAACCAAAAAACTCTCTCCGTTTCTGACGGAGGTAAAGGGATAACTCCTTGACATGTTACCACATGTCATCTCCCAACTGGAAATTGGTCTTGCAGACGTAGTGGATTTCAAGTTGGTAGTAGAAATCATACGTAGAGAATGTAACATGACCGGTATGATCTTCTCTGTGGATTTCATTCAGTTCTCAGTGGTCAGACCAGCAACCCAGGATCCTACAGCAACCAGAGGGTGAAAAATGGACACAGCAGAAGATCCTGTCATTGTCAACAGAATTGCTTTAACCAATACAGCAAAGTAGAACTTCTTTCTTGGCAACTGCCAACTGGACATCATGCAAAGCATTCCTGGAAAAGATGGTCTCCAGGCTTTTAAACAACACCAAGACTGTATATACAGTGCGTGAGTCTGAACTAATGAAATGCTAGTAAAAGAGTAAAGCATTCCTCATACAGATTTCACTTGAACACCTTTGTTTTTTTTCAGATTAGAACACTTCTTTTTTTTCTCCTTAATTAAAAACACTCCGTCTAATAACACCTATTTTCAAAAGCATAGGTTCCGAGGGGGAGAATGTATGTATTTGGGAAACTGAGGAGAAGCAGACCATATGTGAGACAGGGTAGGAAAAGGGTGTTTCTAGAGATCCATCTCTGGGGACTTGGGGAGGACCATACACGATTATCCCGAAATGTCTTCTGCCTTTGCTCCCTTCACAGCAGGCCTGGAATGTGCTGTTGAAGGAAGTCAGGGCTTGTTGTTTGAGTCCAGCCTGGATCCTGTAAGTTTGTGTCAGGCGAGCATGGATGTCCAGCTGCATGCTGTCTCTTTTTCACCCTTCAGCGTGTAATTTAGCATAATCCCTGGAAGCTTTTCAAAACAGGGAGATAATCTTAAATCTTTGCACCGAGTTTGTGAGTCATTGGTTTGATTGTTCTCGTAAAGGTACTTGCCTTTCTTCCTGCTGGCAAAGCGAAAATCTCAGATTCAAATCCTCTTGGAGGAGGGGTGGGAAAGTCGAGAATAGAAAGAAGCAAACCTCTTTTCCCCAATTCATGCCTTTTTATAGTAGTATCACAACCCGAGTCGTTTGCCTACCTCTGAAATGCTGGAACATGAGAACAAGTGCAAGGGAAATCATAGCCACGTGTTTGTAGGCAGACTTCTTTCACTTGCAGTGGTATTTCTAATTTCCCATACTTAAAAATATCTTTTCTCTCCAAACCAGACCCAGAGTCAAAATGATCAGAAACGCCTCCCAGCTGTAGGTTCAGCACTCTTTCTGCTGCACTGTATTGCTGTGTCTCCATTATTATGTCCTGGACCCGTAGAGTTTCTAAAACTGTCATTTTAAGTGTGTCTTTCTTTGAGGGAAACAGAAGAGGGGGACTTCAGTGTGGGGAGTGTGGGAACGAGTGCAAAGTTAAGAATGCCAGTGTCAGAGAGGCAGGTATAATCTTCCAGCTCCTTGGAGAAGTAGTTCCAGGGCTGGGGCAGGCAAGTGAAAGATGAGCATGGAACATCTTGAAGTGCCAGAGAGTAAGAAAGTGCTGGAAAATAAGAGAGGAGGGAAACACATCCACCGGCCTGAAAGGGTTCCCAATGGCCAGAGTTGGAACAATTTGAGCAAAGTAAATAACAACATAAATCCAATAATAGTATTGATTATAACCCAATGGATAACGTGGTTATCCTTGAGTCCACACTGATATAAACAAATAACCAGATAAACAAATGAGGGAGGAAGAAATAACAAGTCTTCTTTACAAAACATTTCCAGTTAATAAATATAGAATGAGTGAGAGGAATAGAATATTAGAGCAATAATTGCCGTAATAATTTCTTCAGGCAACCATGGATGGATTTCATGCGTGAAAATTTAAGCAAAATGGGACATTTACATAGTTTCAAAGGAGCTCCCCTAAAATAAACATTTACTAATTGCAAAGGAAAAAGGAGTAACGTTACAGTGAAGAAACCTGGTAGGCACCACCTTAACCAAGTACTAAAGGGAAAATTAAATAAACAAATAAATAAAACAATCATCACTAGGGACAAGGCATATGGACATGGTATGATTCACTGAGAAGGGCACATCATCTCTGTGGCATTCTTTCCAATAATGTATAACCTCAATCTAATCATGGATTAACACCAAACCCAAACTGAAGGGCATTTTGCAAACAGGGGGCCAGTATTCCTTAAAAATGTCAAGGCTAAGAAAAGGGAAGTCTGAGGAACTGTTACAAAATGTAGGGAAACTAAAGAGACATGATAACCAAGTGCAATGCCACATTCTGGGTTGTATCAGGGAATAGAAAGAAAAAAGACATCATTGAAAAAACTGGTGAAATCCAAATAAAATCTGTAGTGGGGTTAATAGTATGGTACCAATATTAATTTCTTAGTTTTGATAATTGCACCATGGTTAAGTGAGATATTATCATTACATGAATGTGAATGAAGGATGTACAGAACTCTCTATTTTTACAACTCTCCTGGAAGTCTAAATTTATCTCAAAATGAAAAGTTATTGCATCGATGAAATTTAGTTATCTCTCTATATTTTTCAACACTGGAAAATAAATGAGTGCAAGGCATTCGGGACAATGGCAAGAGAGCTGCTTATATGAAAACTTGGCATTTGTTCATTCAACAGTTATTCAGAAGCCACTAGGTTTTATCACTGTGTTAGTCTCAGGGATTTAGCAGCTAATAGGCCAGACAGATCCTGACAAAGCAGTAAGTGCCAGGATAAAGGAACTACATGGTTCTGCAGGAAAACACAGAAGCAACATTTAACTTAGGCTTGGCGGGATTGAGATCATAGAGCAGAAGATGAGTACAAAGAAGCCAAGTTGGTTGGGTGGAGGGGGAGTATATGGTTGGGGGAAAGTAACAGGCAGTAGAAACAGTGTATCAAGAGTAGAAGCAAGAGGGACTTCCCTGGAGGTCCAGTGGTTAAGACTTTGCCTTCCAGTACAGCGGGTGTAGGTTTGATCCCTGGTCCATCCCTGGTCAGGGAGCTAAGATCCCACATGCCTCACAGTCAAAAAACCAACAGGTAAAAAAGAAGCAATATTGTAACAAATTCAATGAAGACAAAAAAAAAAAAAGAAAAAGTCAACATCAAAAAAAAAAAAAAAAAGAGTAAAAGCAAGAGAAACCATGGAACTTTTGAAAAACAGAGAAAAACTTAACTTGGCTGTATCATGGAGCTCAAGGGGTGCTGGAAAGGTAAGCAGAAACCAGACAATGTTAAGAAGCTTGTAACTTAACCAAAATATGAGGGGCAGCGAGTAAAGAGCTCTAATCAGGGAGTGCTGTTATCAGATTTATATTTTAGAAAAATTACTCTGGCTTCCTTGTGAGGACCAGATTATATAGGGGGGTGGGGCAGAGGTAGAGGGATAATGAGACCAACTAGGAGGCTACTGCAACACTCCTGGCAAGGGATGGCGACAGCCTTGACACCACAGTCAGGGCTTTAAAGAGAAAGCGGACAGATGTAAGAGATTTCAGGAAGGTATAATCAACAGAAGTCAATGCTTGATTGTATGAGGGTGGTGAGGGAAAGGGAGGATTTACTGTTGGGGATGTTCAATTCCACATCTAGAATCTAAGTCATTTTTCAGGCTACACATAGATTGATGCTATCATGTATGGCAGTGGCCTGTGACTCAAATATGATCATCTGGAGATCTATGATGATGCTTGTGTGACAGACACACCCTAAGATGATCCCTAAGGAGTCATGTCTCTTCCCCTTGAGTTCAGATAGAAACTGCAACTTGCTTCTAACCAATAGGAAATGGCAAAGGTGATGGGATGTCACTTCTGTAATTAAGTTACATTGTATAACACTCTGTCTTAGCAGACTGGAGTGAGAGAGTCCCTCTTGCTGGCTTTGAAGAAGTAAGATGCCTTGTTTTGAGCCACTGCATTTGTGGCAATTTGTTATGCAGCCATGAAAAATGAATACATTTTCTCCAGTTGCCTTTATTCCCTCTTTTGTATTTTCTGTCTTCAGCTCTGCCCATTATTGGGGTCTTCAACCAGGGATCTTGGTCTTGTTTTTAATGTATTCTTATATTTTTCAGCTATTGAACCCAGATGTTCCAAATATCAAAAAGTTTCTTTGGCCCTTATACCAGAACCTGGGTTAACTTAAAAATTAAGGAACATCTTACCAGCTTTGGACAGCCGTAGACTATGATGTGTACATAACCCATGACCAGTGACATTTGCAAGCAGCCTAAAGGTCTTTCCATTGTTTAATCTCTGAGTGACCCGTTATAGACCCAAGCTGCCTTTCCATGCTCTCCTATGTCCCTTACCATAGGCCCTGTGTGTGGAAGGTGCTTACAGGCTTTACTTAAGCTGTTGACAGCTGCTTTAATTCTTGCAGTTCTTTGAACCCCCTAATCTAATCCCTTGACTGGACTCTATATGATGCACCCCCAACTCCTCCCTGTCTTACTATTACTAAGATGAGTAACATTTTAAATTAATATTAAGAAATGGATAGATGATTATGAAAAGCGCTTATTTGGAGATGTACAGAGTCTAAGAAATCATACGGATTTCTTAATGTCAAGCATTCTAGTTTGTATTCTTGCTGAAGTAGGTGATAACAAGGAGACTGTGGCTTCCTGCCTTACTCATGAATTTTTAAGGATGGGATTTGCCAAACTCTCCACTTCTTAAACCATACGTAGAGTGAAGGTTGTGTGAATTCCTCTCCCAGAAGCCCTTTCTTCTTAACACTCTAGCAGTAGAACCATTTACTCAACCAATATGTATTTATCACCTAGTATATGCTAGTCACTGTCTGAGGCTCAAGGAATATAGCAATAAACAAAATAGTTAAGAACAATGGAATTTGCAATCTAAAGGGTCAGAGATAAAATAAGAAAATGAATATTTGCAATGTGCAATGTGTGTCAGTGTGTCAGATGATGACAGGAAAAATTAAAGATGGGAAGAGAAACAGTGTTGAGAATTGCAATTCTAAATAGACTGACCAGAGAATATTTCAGTAAGAAGACTGCATTTAAGCAAGGGTCTGAAAAAAGTGAGGGAGTGAGTCATGTGGTCATCTAAATAAAGAACATTCCTGGCAAAGGGAACAGCAGGTGCAAAGGTTTTATGTCTGCAAGGACACCAGAAAGGAAAGCCAGTTTAGTTGGTGAGAGAGGAGTGGAGGAAGAGAAAGGAGTCAAGGAGAATCTTGAGGATGGTGAAAGCACATAGGGTCTTAGGTCACTGTAAAGGCTTTGACTCTTACCGGAATGACATGAAAAACCACTTGAATTTTTTCAGCAGAGGAATACCATGATATGCCTTATGTTTAAATAATAGTGTTCTGATTTCTACACTAAGAATGCAATATGGTGTGCAATGGGGGATTGAGATTGAAAACAAAGGTAGGAACAGAGAGCCCAGTTAGGAGACTCTTTCAATGATCCAGGTAGCACAGTGCAAATACAGAACATCTCCACCATCACAGAAAGTTCTGTTTGACTTATCGGGAAGAGGGACAGTGTGGGATACCTTGGCTTCTTCTGGTGAGTGATGTCAAGAGATCCCTTGATCTCTTTACTCTGAAAGGACATGGGGCGTTCTCTTAACTCCTGCCAGTGGAGAATAGCTGTGGAAGGGGTAATAGATTCCTCCTTTTCCCAAATAGAACATTTATTTCTCTCTAAAAATTGTAATTTGGTCTGGAAGAGCCCTTTGAAGGAAAAGCAAATAAAATCTTACTATTGATCACCCATTACATGCTAAATACAATTTTAGTATGATTGATATAAGCACACATTACATGTGCCCATTATGTGCTAAATACAGTTTAAATGGCATCTCATTTTTATCTCCACACTAAGTATGTAAAGGGTATCTTCATTTCTTGGTAAAGCCGCAGTTCAGAAAAAAATTAATGACATGTTCAAAGTAGGAGCTAGTGCTGGAGCAAGAATTGGTCCCAAAGACCATTCCCTTTTCATTGATATACTTTGTACTGCCTTCTTTCTGAGCATTTCTTCATGCATGGTGATCAAAGAAGAATGTTAATAGAGACAAAATCTTTGTATATGTGTTTGTGTAACTTCCTTAATATATCTGTAGAGACACTGTGACCTTCTCCAAGTAACAGTGATTACCCAACCTTGGATCTTTGAGCAGAATGTGCTTTCTTATCCTTTGTCAAAAAGGCTATTCTGTTAGAGCGTGAAAGATAAACATCTCTTCACTGAGGAGGCATTAAAGCTGGCCATGTGAGAAAAAGAAAACACTGGTGGAAGTACATGAACATTGGATTGGGTGAGAGAGGGGCAGGGGCCAGAAGTTATAGTCTTGACTTTGCCACTAATTAGCCTTGTGACTTTCAACAAGTAAGTAATCCATCTCTTTGGATATCTGCTTCTCATCCGCAGAATAAGACTACTGCCTGTCCAAGAACTCATTCTAGCTCTGGAACTCTAGAACCCAGCTTGGTGTTCTTTATTCTTATTTACTCTGGTGGGAAGAAATTTTCTAGGTCGGTATATCTTCGGTGTTTGTTTAATTTCTTGATAATGCAGAGGAAAACAATACGCAGTCTTATAAAGTTAGGATAAAATCTTACTTCAATGTAGTTCCCCTAGTACAATGCAAAACAAGATCTCAGAATATTGCATTTTGCTTTAAAAATAACCAAAAGACCAAGAAGAAGCCGTACATATGTACACCCTTAATTTCCATTTGTACCTAACATCGTCAAACTTAAGAGCTAACAGTGTTACGCTGGTCGTTGAATATGAGCAAATTAGTAATGGTGCTAAAACCCCAGACCTAAAGAACTTTCTGGCTGCCAGTCAAATCATATTTAAATTCTGCATTAATATATTCATATTTAGCATTTGATCGTGCTAAATACTACATTTACTTTCAGGTTCTTTGTAAGCTTTGCTCTCCAAAAAGAGTCGTGTCTTTTACTTAGGATTCATCATGGTGCCTTAATCCTACTTGTTGACTTGAACTCTGGTTCTGCCACCTCTTGAAAGCCCAGTTTTCATAAAGTCTATTCTTCCCGCTTCCCACCTCCTCAAAAATTATCTTGGTCGTAACTCCCAGTTTAGCCTGGGGTAGTGGAAAAGTTTTACCCCTAGTTAAGAGAGTTGAAGAGTGAGAGATGGGATAGGTAGTCTAATTATCTCTGTAGGAATCTTAATTCAAATCAAATTATCCTGTGTTAATTTTGTTTTAATAGGAAGAAAAAGAAGAAAGCAAAACCAAGCACCCAAGTCCTCCTCCTCCATTTTCTGCTTCATAGCAAAGTTAACAAGAGGGTATTATTCATTGACTGGGATCATTTTGGCGGTCCCCAGGGCCATCGACTCTTCCCAGCTGCTCCATTAATCTCTGGGAAATCCCCAGTACTGCAACTGTCACTGTATAATTAAATGCTTTGTTATTTTCTGCATGGTCCTGTACTTTGGCAGCTTATTTTCATTAATAGCAGGGCCTGTTCTTTGTCACTTATCCCTTATGGCTGTGAAAAAGTAGCCTCTAAATCTTTCCTCTTTTTTATTTCTTCCTCTTCTCCTTCTGAATCAGTTTCTCCCTGTTCCTCCTCCCCCTGTTCCTCTTCCCCCTCTCCCTCCTCCTCCTCCCACCCTTCCTCCCATCCCCTCCCCCTCCTCTTCCCCCTCCCCTTCTGCCTCCCTTTTCTCTTCTCCTCCCCCTCCCCCCTTCCTCTTCCCTTCCTCCTCCTCCTCCTCCATTCCCCTCCTCCTCCTCCATTCCCCTCCTCCTCCTCCATTCCCCTCCTCCTCCCTCTCCTCCTCCCCTCCTCCTCGCACCCTTCCTCCTCCTCCATGCCCTTCCTCCTCCATCACCCCTCCTCTTCCTTCTCCTCACCCTGCCCTCCTCCTCCTCCCACACTTCCTCTTCCTCCATCTCCTCTCCCATCCCAAGTCCCTCCCCCTTCTCCTCCTTCTCCTCCCCTCCTCCTTCTCCACTCTCTTCTCTTCTCCCTCATTTCTTTGACTCCAAGGCAGCTCTAAATAATATATCAGATTGATATCACAATTTTTTATTTTCCTTCTAACCTTTTCCTCCTTGAAAGAGGAGTTAAAACTTTAGAATTTAATGTGCACTGCTTTTTTATTTTTTCCCTATGGGGTTAGTCTTTGGCTTGAGTGCACAGCTCAGCAAACATCCAGACACTGTGGATGGCTATCAAAGCTGAACAGGAAAAAAATCAACAATTTCACTTCTCGATGTTGTCATTATGCTTGTAATTTCTTTTCTTTTCTTCATAAATTTATTTATTTATTGACTGTGTTGGGTCTTCGTTGCTACACATGGACTTTCTCTAGTTGCTGCAAGCGGGGGCTACTCTTCTTTCTGGTGCGCAGCCTCCTCATTGTAGTGGCTTCTCTTGTTGTGGAGCACGGGCCCTAGGCACGTGGGCTTCAATAGTTCTGGCACATGGGCTCAATGGTTGTGGCACACAGGCTTAGTTGCTCCATGGCATGTGGGATCTTCCCAGAGCAGGGCTCTAACCCATGTCCCCTGCATTGGCAGGTGGATTCTTAACCACTGCACCACCTTGGAAGTCCTTATAATTTCTTAATTGTGGTAACAAGGACCACACTTTGATAATAATACAGGAAGATCTTTTAAAATCATTATTTTCCCAGAGAGTCCAACCTCAGAATTTTTCCCTAAGATACCTTATTATTTCTCAAGAGTAATGCCATGGCTTTCATACACATTGAAGGGTTTCTTGACACTAAATGAAGTGCCTTCCCCCAGTGGAAGGTAGTAACCCCCAGTGGAAGGTAGGAGAATGGGGGGTTCCCAGGGTGGATGGTCACTGAATTGATTTGCAAGCTCCCTAGGGAACTCTCTACCCATTTTCGTGTCCCCTGTCAGTTGATTCTCAGCCTTTTGGGTGCACATCAGAATTAAGTGGGGGAGCTTTATAAATCTTGATGTCTAGGTCACAGCCAAGACCAATGTGAGGGGGGATTGTTATGGGGAGAGATGATTAGTTTCGTAAATCCAAAAGAGAAATTGATGATGAAAAGTGACTAAGAGCTCTCGTTGGAGGCCGAGTGATTACACAGTTATAAATTGGGTACCTGCCTAGCTGTCTCACTTTCTCCTTATGTGGAGACAGTGTAGTGGAGCAGGTAATGCTTAGACTCTGGAGCTGGACCTGGATAAGAATTAGCACCGCTGCCTACAAACCTGGAGCAATGCTCTTTATCTCTCTGGGCCTCAGTTCTCTCATCTGTAAATGGAAATAATTATACCTAGTGTATATATGTCCCATGAAATTTCAATGAGAATACGTTTTAAAAGCTCACACGCAGGGACTTCCCTGGTGGCGCAGTGGTTAAGAATCTGCCTGCCAATGCAGGGGACACAGGTTCGATCCCTGCCCCAGGAAGATACCACATGCCGTGGAGCAACTAAGCCCATGCGCCACAGCTATTGAGCCTGCACTCTAGAGCCCATAAGCCACAACTATTGAGCCCATGTGGCACAACTACTGAAGCCCACGCGCCTAGAGCCCGTGCTCCGCAACAAGAGAGGCCACCACAATGAGAAGCCCCCCGCTTGCCGCAACTAGAGAAAGCCCCTGTGCAGCAACGAAGACCCAACACAGCCAATAAAATAAATAAATTTAAAAAAAAAGGAATCCCAATGCAGCCAAGAAATAAAAAAATAATAAAAAAAAAAGCTCACACACAATCTGTGACACTTCCCAAGAACCTAATAGAGGATAAAAGCCTTATTTAGCGTGATGACTCTAGTCTACACCTTGCTTCTGGTTCCGTGTGCCCTCTGTTCCCACAAACTCACAGCAGATGATCCAGTATTCACAATTCTCTTTCATGCCTCTATAATTGTATTTATGTTTTTCATTCTAACCACAAGAAGCTATCTCCTTTGACTGTTTATTTGGCAGAGTAATATGTATCCTTCCAGGCTTAGCTTGGTTTCTACCTGTGAAGCATTCTTCAACTTCTCTAATCAGACTTGAGTTCTCCTTTGGTAACTTTCCTCCTGCACTTTGTACCTACCTTGAAAAGGGTAAAACATATGTTAATGACTTAAAGGCCCATCTATCCTCCCACTAGATTCTAGTTATTAAGGCCAGAACTAACTAGTTTGGTTTTATATCCCAGTGCCAAGCACAATACCCAGAACAGAGTAGCTGTTCAATAAATATTTTTTGAATGAATGGGAACAAATGAGTTCTTTTAATGTATTTTTCACAAAAAAAGAGGTTGGGGTTGCCCAGAATGCCATCAGGAGTCATAAAGGAGAGGAAGACATGGAGAACTAGGCCTCCAAAGATGGAGATTACCTGGTAATTTGAGAAAAGAAACTTGGAAGACGAAAAGAGGTGGTCAAATACCTTTAGCTTCTCAAGGAAAAGTATTTTTTGTTTGTTTTTTTGCCACGTGGCATGGGGGATCTTAGTTCCCCAACCAGGGATTGAACCCACACTCCCTACAGTGGAAGCACAGGGTCTTAACCACTGGACCACCAGGGAAGTCCAAGGAAAAGTGTTTGGATTGTTTATTGAAGGTTCAAGTTTTAATTCATTAAATTAAATTGAATTGCAAGCTTCCTGAGGAACTTCATACTCACTTTGCTCCCCTTTTCCGCTGACTCTCAAGTTGTCAATGCATATTGGAATTACCTGGGGCCACATCCTAGACTCAGGCATCAGCATTTTTCAAAGCTCCCCTCTGACTTCAGTGAGAAGCTGGTGTTGAGAGCAGTCGTCCAGAACAGAACCCAGCTTAGTTCGCTGCGCACGGTGGAGGCTCAAAATCTGTTTTCTAATTGCATCACTGAACCTCTCACTCATTACCTAACTCCTTCCTAGCTTTTCATAGCTGAGAATGAGAGCAATAGCAGTGGTTTCCTAATACTGAATCAATCAGCCCTACAAGTCTTCAAAACTGACAGGAGCAACTGATTTGTAGCTTCAGGGAATGAATATTTGTTATTACTATTTTGTGTGTGTTCATCTTTGCTGTCAAATTAATATATTATGTTCTTAGAGTAGGAAGATAACTCTAGAACTATTGTGGCAGGAAATTGTGATTCGGGGAGGGAAATAGAGTGATGGGAGCCTCTGTTTCTGCCAGTTGATCATTCAGGTATGTTGTCACCCTTACCAAAGCAAACAAATGATTCTCCCATGAGGACTTTGGCCGTTCAACACATAAAGGCTGCTAGGCATCCCCCAAAACTGTTGCTCTGGACTTAATTGTCGGTATCAGTGTAGGATTTCACAGCATCATACAGTAAAAGGACGAATCCATGAGTGAAGGTAACCTTCACTCCCAGAAGTGATGGAATGTTTATTGCACATTTGAAGACAGGAGGTGAAGGAAGAGAGGAGGTTAAAAATGGGCCCCACTTTTAACTCTGATTTACCTTACCATCTTGGAAGTCAAGGAATTCTAACTTCCAAACCAAACCTCAGAACCTATGCATTTGTGTTGAAACACACAGTGCCAGTGTGCTGCTGATGGCTTCTGCAACTCTGGCACGCCATAGAGAGAAATTTTTAAAAGCTCATCTTTCATCAGCATTCCTTGAGGGGGTGGATAGGATGTTCCGTATAGATTGGCACAGATGAGTATCATTAAGAAGACTGACTTTGCATCCTTCAGAAGTGCATTACCATAGAAGAAACAGTTTAACTCTTTAATCTTCACAGGTGTTTAATGTAGTACCTTGTGTGCCCGAGGCCCCATGTGTTATGAGGATAGGTGATATTTGTACTAGTTTTCTATTGCTGTATAACAATTTATGCACGTTTAGTGACTTCACACAATACCTACTTATGGTCTCAGTGTGCATGGGTCAGGAGTCCGGGATCATCTTAGATGGGTTCTCTGCTAAGGGTCTCAATCAAGGAGCATGCTGGCGTACATTCTCATCGAGAGGCTTGACTAAGGATAAAATCTGCTTCCAAGCTCACTTAGGATTTTCACAGAATATATTGCTTTGCAGCTGTATGTCTGAGGTCCCCATTTCCTTGCTGACTGTTAGCCAGGGTCCTCTCTCAGCTCTAGAGATGCCCACAGTTCTTGCCACAACGTGGAAGCTTACTTCTTCAAATCCAGCAAGGAACTCCCTCATCCCAGTCTCATGTACCATGTCATAATTATGGGACAGATATCCCATCACCTTTGCCATATTCCATTGGTTTGAAGCCAATCACAGGTTCTATACTCAAGAAGATGTGTGGGGGAGGGTTTACCCAGGTTGTGACTGCTGTGGCTGTATTGTGTGTTGACCACAATATTCTGAACGGGCATCTTACTGAAGTTGTTGATTTCTTAGAACCAACTCAGTAAAGGTGATGTAGTGTGGAGTAGACGAGAGAGCCCTGGGATTAATGTGCTTTGCAATCATGTAGCTCCATGACCTTAGACTAGTTACTTGAACTCTGAGACTCAGTTTTATCTCTAGTAAAATGGGAACAACAAACATCTACTCTATAGAGCTGTAAATATAAAATTACATGTGTATTTGAGAGTTCCTTTATGTTATTCAGTCAATCTTAGTTTCATTAAAAAGAGCGGTCAGTAGAGATTTTTTAGTATGTCTGTGTCCTTTAAACCCAAGATCAAGTCACCAAGATTAAATAATTCTTCATTTAACTCAATTTCTGGAATTTTAGCAACCTCTCTGGCAACAATATAACTTATTTTCTCTAGCAAGTATGAACTCCTATACTCAGGGGAAACCTCCAGTTGAATCCTCCAGGACCAGATTATATAGAAGGAAAAATAACCAGACACATTGAGATAATTTAATTACCCTAGACTTTTTCCCTCCCTACTGAAAAGAATGACAGGGGCACATTTTTTAACACGGAGATTTTAATGAAGGTCTTAGAACATCAAGCTGTAGCTCACAGAATTCGATCCCAGCTCATGTTAATCCTTTTTAAGGAATGCATTTGAGGTTTAGGTTGTAAACTGACACTATTTGAGGAATACAGAACATACCTCCGGAGCAAAGAAACTAAATATTTTGTGTTCTATATTCTAGTTGTTGAAACATTGCAGGATTTGGATTAAATTTATGTGCATTCTGGCAATTGTAGCAATCAACATAAGATCTAAGTGTTTTGGGGGGGAATGAGTACTATGTAAACACAGACACCAGGAAAAAAAATCAGAGGTGTGCACCCTTCCTGAAGACCTTGGCTGCTTAGGAGTAAAGTAAATGTTGGGGGAATTAAATAGAGGCTGTGCAGTGCTTGGTCTGTGTTTGACAAATTACTGGAGCTGCTTTTCTGTCACTTTCAATCAGCGTTATATTAGGTTAAGGGAAAACAAAGTTACGTGTAAAACAGAGTATCCTTTATGCCTGCCTCCACTCTTCCTTGTGGTATTTCAAATCATGCCATCTAAGGGAGACATTATAAGTACCTCAGTTCATATCCTGAAAGAACTCCTGAGGGTTGGCCCACTTAAGAAGTAAGAAGCACAGTTGCCTCCTAAACTGACTTGGTAAAATATGCATTTTTCATAATTCGCCTCTGACTGCTTTTATGACACACCCTCTGTCATTATGATTTGCTATCATTGGATGCTATTAAATTCATCAGTTCAAACACACTGTCTTCCTAGGTTTACAGCTTGTAATAATGATCTGAATCTCTGCATTCCTGATAAATTGGGCCCATATGATCACCTAGCATGTGCAGGGAAAGTTTATTGGATTAAAAAGTTTCAGACTTCCTGGCTTATTGTACCTTCTCTAGAAGAAAAACTGTCGTAGGTCATATTTCATGTTTTTGAAGAAGCAAGCCAAGAGCTTAGAAAATCAAACAACATCCATCTGAAGGTAAATAAGACCTCCTTTCCTATGAAACTAGTCCTATACACAAAGGAACATCTTTCCCTTTTGTTTGGACTAGGCCCATTTGAATTAACTGCCTGTCACTATGGTACTGATATATTATTTGCATTATAAAAAAATATAAAATGTAGACATTTTTAAAAGATGAGATTACAATGAGTAGAAACAGGAGTTTGAATATTTTCTCCCTGCATCCCTTTGGAGACTATAGGTGTGGGTGAGGGAATGGGATAAAAGGTGTTGTAACTCACGAACCCTTTCTTCCCTTCCCAGGTTTGTGCTCACCATCACATCCTGACTGATGAGTGTCATTGGATTTGATGTGGGTATCTTGGTTACGGGAGTTGGGGAGCGACAGCGGTGCAGAGTGGATTTCCATACATTTCCATCACACATTTTGCTTTTAGAAAAGTTACCTGGCTTCCGACAAAAATGTGATATGAGGACAGAGATATTAAGCGTTCGCTTACGGGCTCCTCATTAGGCTCTTCAGAGAAGACGCAGAGGTGCAGAGTTGAAATAAACCTGAGCGCTATGCCCAGCTGCGTGCCTGGCAGGCGCACCCTGAAAGGTGTGAGTGTAGGGTTAATCAGGATGAGCTTTTTCTTTCTACACTATTCATGGGCCTGTTTAAGAACTGTGCTTTTTATGGATTTAGGATAAACCGTAACAAAATAATTTTTCTAAAATGATATATGCAGGTCAGTTATTTAAGGAAAAGAAAACATCTTAATAGCTTTCTAATTTTTTGACATCTCAGAATGACAGATTGTAAAATAAACATGCTGTAAGGCATAAAATTTTACATAACATCAGGGAAAATAGTCCTCCTGGGTTAGAAATTGTACACCTGAACGAGAAGTTTGGATTGAATACCATATTGCATGCCTTCACTGGCTTTCTTTCACGAACAATTGAGATAGATGCTTACGTTTTTCAATTTTTTTTTTTGGATGCCAAAAAGAAAGGCTTTTCTTTATCAGTATATATTTCAGGAAGATGATACAAATTTTTGAGTTGCAAACAAGATAGAGAATGAGTATATCATTACATGTTTAAGTTGGTAAAATTATTTTTATTTAACATTTACTTTTTAAAATTCTAAACTTAGTTGATTTGTCAATTTTAATACTCTAGTGCTTTCTTTTGTTTGTGTGGGCAGTCAAGAATTCTTTATTTAACATACTAAATTTTATATGCTTCTTAAATATCCAAGAAAAGATGCTATGCATTCTGGAAGTTTTAAGTTAACATTAATTTTTTTTTAATTTTTGTTGGCGTCTAGTTGATTTATAATGTTGTGTTAGTTTCTGCTGTACAGCAGAATGAATCAGTTATATATATACATATATCCACTCTTTTTTCAATTCTTTTCCCATATAGGCCATTGCAGAGTATTGAGTAGAGTTCCTTGTGCTAAACTAAGTTGATTAGTCAATTTTAATACTCTAGTGCTTTGTTGATCACAGATTATTATATGTTCTCCTGCTTGTCTCACAAGTTTATGTTAAAATATAAATGACATCATGACTGAAAATACATTTTTAGGCCATTACAGATGATATGATATGAGTTATTATTACATCATGTATTATTGCATGTTATTATATTATTACATTTCAAGTTATTATTATTACGTTCATTGCAATTTATGTCTTCCAGCCCACATATCTTCCATCCCATTTTTTCATGATGTTTGGACACAAATCTCCCTTGAATACCTTCTCAATGAGATAATGTCTGTAAAATATTTTGAGGTCATCAGGAAGTGAAAGATCATTATTGCTAAGCCAGAACGTCAGGATGAACAGTTTGTATCACTCGACATTGATGTCATTCTGGAATCAACATGTATATGTAGAAAGCACATGTTTTGCAATTTAGCAATTGGCTCACCTTTCCTAGAATTACATATAGTTTAATGGCTTTAGATGAGGAGAGAAGAAATAAGACATGTGCCTTATGATGTGATCTTAAATATTTGATTCAATGTTTGATTATTTTTAACCTCTGAAATTCTTACTAGCCAACAAATATTCTTTGGTTCCATTATGGTTAACCCTCGAGAGGACTTTCTTGATGTGGACGGATAGTTCTTTTAACAAGAAGCCAGGAGACATTTTTCAAGCTTAATCTGCCAGTTGTTTTCTTCTCCTGAGATAAAATTATCTCATGAACTGACATTTAATTCTTCAAAGTATAAAAGAGAAAATGACTGAATTTACTGGTGGCTTCTGCTAGTGGCCACAGTGACATTTTTCCAGAACGTATTGTGTGAGTAAAAAGGAATGAAACTGGGACATTTATAGAGACATGGATGGACCTAGAGACTGTCATAAAAAAGTGAAGTAAGTCAGAAAAAGAAAAACAAATATTGTATAGTAACGCATATATGCAGAATTTAGAAACATGGTACAGATCAACCAGTTTGCAAGGCAGAAATTAGAGACACAGATATAGAGAGCAAACACATGGACATCAAGTGGGGAAAGTTGGGGGGGGGGTGGGGGAGGCCGTAAGGAACGAGCTGGGAGACTGAGATTGCCATATACACATCACTAATAAGAAAAAAAAAATCAAATTGTACACTTTAAATACATGCAGTTTATTGTGTGTCAGTTATATCTCAATAGAAGTTCTTAAAAAAAAAAAAAAAACAACTTACTATGTGAATAGCAAAGCCATTTGGCCATACCTTTGCAATGACCTCTCAGGGCATTTACCACCTGGCTGTATGTATGACCTCACTTCTCACCTTCTTTTTTCCATTCTCCACTCGCTTTTTGTTGATGTAAACTTAGAGGGCCACCCCAGCAGGCGTTCATCATTTCCTTTCTTCTTATAGGGGATGAAAAGTAGGTTCACTCAGATATAACAATAAAATCTAACATTTATTGAGCTCTTCTGATGTTCCAGGAATTGTTCTAAACATTCTATGTATATTAATTAAATCCATAACAACTCTTTGAAATAATTAATATGCTTATTGATGGGGAAACTGAGGAGAGGAGGTTAAGTAAGTGGCAGGATTCGAAACCTAGAAGCCCTAGGTCCCAATACCCTACACTGTGTCCCTGCCATTACTCACTGCTCTGTCTTTAAATCTGCAAAGCCCAGCTATTAGCCATCCCGATGAATGGCATCTCTGTGGACACAAAAAAGGAAACAAATCGCATGTCAGCTTTTGAATTGGATGTGGAATTTCATAAAAGTGTTATAGCTTAATATTTCACATATTGGTCAGATTGTTAAGATTCTTCAGGACGAAGAAGACTCCCTTGCTGGCAGTTGGGTTCCTGGGTTAAATCTCCGTGACTCAGTCATTACGGGAATCTCTCAGGACCTCCACTGCCCTGGGAGAGCTGAGGGCTTTCTTTGGCCTGCTATGTATGTGCTGGTTCTAAATGAGACCAGAGTCTCAGATGCAGTAGGTGAACCAAAAACAGATTTTCAAAGCTATTGATGTCTGTGTTTTGTTTCTTCCTAAGGGGAAACAAATAAGTGGAAAAAATGAATGTCTGGATGCAATAGAATTGTCACTTTTAATCATTTGTTACGTGTTAGAAGAATTGAGACTGAGAATGTACGAAATATCTTTATAACTCATGGTCTGCCCAAGGAAGAGGAGCAACCCAGCTGTGTGGTCTTATTCCCCAGTTTGGATAGAGAAGACTGGAAAATTCTGCTTTCCTCTCTCGGAAAGCTGAGGGCCTCCCCTTCCATCCCTAATCGCATCAGAAGGGGAAGATGTGTACCCATGCAGCCTTGAGTGAGACTTTTACCCATGAGTGAGGCTGACAGCCACCTCAGAAATTTATCAGTAGTTCAAGGAACTAGGTGGAGTCCCCTAGTTCCCAGCGGACAGGAGGGCTCCATGTCCTCCCTAACGCCTTCAGCCGGGATGACTTCAATCTCAAAGCCTGTGCCTCCGATTAGAGGGTGTTGGGGATGATTTATTGGATTTGCCTTAAGGGCATGGAGTTTTGCATTTGAACGTTCTTGGCCACAGTCTGTGGAACTACTGCTTGTAGGAAGCTTGGCTGTTGGGCTGTGCAGAGAGGCAGGGTTCCTCCCCCTGCCAGTAGCTCAGGCCTCCCCACGCAGGGCCCCAGCTCTCCCACCTCTCACTTCAGGACAGGGAGGAGTAGTTTGAAGAAGGCTCCGGAGGGACTGAATGGCCCCAGGCAGGGGCTTTCAGGAGCCACAGTGGATGTGCCTTGTGGGTTCATTTCACACTGAAAAATAAGGCTGTATCTTTATCTTTTATTCTGTTTTTCTTTTTTTTCATCGAAGTATATTTGACTTACAGTGTTGTGTTAGTTTCAGGTGTATAGCACAGTGATTCAGTTTTATAAATATATATATATTACAGTATATATATTACAGTATATATATATAACTATTCTTTTTCATATTCTTTTCCCTTATAGGTTATTATAAAATATGGAGTATAGTTCCCTGTGCTATACAGTAGGTCCTTGTTTATCTATTTTATATATGTTTATTTTACATGTAGTAGTGTGTTTATGTTAATCCCAAACTCCTAATTTATCACTCCTAATACATCTTTATTTATAATTTTATAATTCAAACCTTTGTTCACTTCCTACATCAGCACTTTGCAGGAAAATTCCAACGTTTCATGTGCAATGGCATTCCTCTCTGTTTGAAAGGACAGTATTACATGAGATTTTTTGACTTTTCAATTTAGAAAAAGTTGAATTCCTAGCTAATTTGAATTCCTAGCTAAGAAATACTGTTATCTTATCTTTTTTTCTTTAATTTTCTTGCACTGGAAACCTCCCCAGATAGGTTAATGTGGGTGAATTTCACGTCTCTTCTTTCTTCTTCCCCGAACTACTAAACTCAACCCACCTACTTTTCATTACGACTTTGGCCTGGCCCCTGCGCCTGGTGATCTGTGTCCAAGCTTGGGAAGTGCTGTTCTAGGCGCTTCATGCAAAGTCCAGACAAGATCTTTTGAAGCTCCCGCTGTGCAGTGGAAAGCTGCGATAAAGCGTGACTGTCACTGGAGCTGCCCACACTGGATCCCTCGGTACCTCATTTTGCTTTCTCTCTTGATTGGTAATTTTCTCCATGAAAAGCTGTGAGTCACTCTGTTGTGGCTTTCAGTGATAGCAGTTGGAATAAGAAAACCCACAGGCATTTTCTCACACTTCTCTTAATGCCTTGATATTTTTGGATGTTATGTGGCAGCAAGCAAATATTTCCTAACAATTTTTGGGAGAAAGATGCAACCCAAATATGGACGATGACGCATTCGGGGAATAAGCCAGACACTTCAGAATTTTTTTGATGGAAATTCAGAAAATCTCTACATTTAATTCCAGCATGGAGGGGCAAGAGATTGCTTGCAAGCATGTACAGAACGCTCATCCTAGACTTGAACAGTGATGGATGGCAGAGACTTTAATACAGTTCTACAGTTCAGTTTAGTTAGAGAAGAGCAGTGCCCAGACCTAACTTTCAGCCTTTCTCCAAACTGCACTGGTTTTGGAGATCCTTGTGCTCCAAACTGCCTTTGAGATTGCAAAAAGTTTTGGCTTGTCAGGTAAGGAGAAAATCGCTGCTGTCTTTAGAAGCAACCGTATTTAATTAATAGATTTAATTGTATTTAATTAACAGATTTAACTAGCACAGTAGAGGGGTTTAACCTGATCCCAGGATAGCTAACTAGTAGCCACCCTCAGCAACCCCCACCCCTCAAAACACACACACACTCATTCCTACCACCCACACTTTCTCACCACCTCCCCCCAGATAATCACACATTGTCTCTTGCTCTCTCCCTTCCCTTCTCTTCTTTCTTTCTATCTTTTTTTTAATTAATTTTTTTGGCTGCACCGTGTGGCTTGCAGGATCTTAGTTCCCTGACCAGGGATTGAACCTGGGCCCCAGCAGTGAAAGCGCCAAGTCCTAACCACTGGACCACCAGGGAACTCCTTTACCTTCTTTCTTTTCCTTTCACATTTCTGATGTCTAAAATTTTCATTTAACTGGGGTGTGGGGAAACGATTGTGGTTTAGGCAACACACCAACTAGAGAAAGTAGAGTTATAATTTCAACACAAACTCTTAGTCATTAATTAAGAAATTTTTACCTCTCCTGAGATAAAAAAAAAATTGACCTGATTTTTTTTTTATATAAATGTATCTATTTATTTATTTATTGGCTGCATTGGGTCTTCATTGCTGCGGGCAGGCTTTGTGGTGAGCAGGGGTTGTGGTGAGCAGGGGTTACTCTTCGTTGCAGTGTGGGGGCTTCTCATTGCAGTGGCTTCTCTTGTTTCAGAGCACGGGCTCTAGGCGCGTGGGCTACAGTAGTTGTGGGCTACAGTAGTTGTGGCTCACAGGCTTTGTTGCTCCATGGCATGTGGGATCTTCCCAGACCAGGGATGAAATCCATGTCCCCTGCATTGGCAGGAGGATTCTTAACCACTGCGCCACCAAGGAAGTCCCGACCTGATTTTTTAACACAACATAACTCCAGAGAAGAAAACAGTTATTTACCAATAGGGGGAAACTCTTCAGGAAAGCATATTTTTTTTCACACCTCTAATGGTTGATCCCTTTACCAAATCTCTAGGTAAACTGAGGAACTTGGAGAATGTTGCTATGCACATGCCCTGGTTGAATGTCCTGGAGGTTTGTAGGAGTCAAACTTTTGTTTCAATGCAGTCATTTAACTTATGTTTATGATTTGGCCCTCACATCAGGTTTTGCTATCCATATTTTATAGATGAGACAATTGAGGCTCAAATATAATATGTAACTTGTGTAAGATCACACAGTATGAGATGAACTTGGAATTCAAATCTAGGACTTCATGAATCCAAAGCATATTCTCTCCCCATACAAAACAACAGTCTACAAAATTATTGAAAAAAAGAAAGAAAGAAAAGAAATAGATGGATATTGTCTTATGTGCCTTCCTTGATATCGTATTGATCATTTCTGGTACTTTAACTCTGCAGAGTATAGATCAATTCTGTTCATTACTGCCAAGATCCCAGTCTTCATATTTTAACTATAGTCCCCAAAAATATATACCAGTAAATATTGCAGAAAACACGATGGTGTCATTTTAAGTGGAGTGGGAAATTATACTGTTTCAGACAGAAGAATGGTTGAAATGACTAAGAAGACTGTAGTTAGTGAGTTTCTAGAGAGCTTAAAGCTACTCTTGAATTTATTTCATTATAGAATCAAGTTCTTAACACATGGTCAAAATGGGAGGATTGCAGAGTATTTAGCTTTCCCCTTTCCTGCTCCAATTTAGCAGTAAAAATATGAAATTGTTCCCTCAGTCATCCAGGGAAGGATTTCAAACTATTTGGGAAAAAAAAACTGAAAAGGGCAGATGTGGGGATGATACCGTGTAAATGTCTAAATATATGCCTCCAACTCCCTTTGTCCCATGTGCTCTGGGTTTCTGGTTAATACAGCAAAACAGTAAAGTATAATATCATGATTTTAAGCAGCAAAAATAATAGATGATACAAGCAGAAAAGAAAGAGATGGAATCAAGAGAGATCACAATTTTAATCTTTCATTTTGTCTCTTTCTTCTTTATTCCTCGTGTCCTTCATAGGTTCTGTCTTTTTATATATATATATATAGTATGTGTATATATATGGTGTATATATTTATGCATATGTATATATTTGGTTCTAGATTTTCAGCTGTAGCCAATGTGTTTATAGGCTAAGAGACTGACAGCAAATGTTCCTTTAAGCTGACAGCTTTGGTGTCGTTAATTTTATTTTATTTTTAAAAATATTTATTTATTTATTTATTTATTTTATTTATTTCTGGCTGCACCGGGTCTTAATCGTGGCATGTGGGATCTTTCTTTGTGGCACATGGGCTTCTCTCTAGTTGTGGCGTGCAGGTTTCCTCTCTCTAGTTGTGGCGGGTGTTCTCTCTCTAGCTGTGATGTGCGTGCTTAGTTGCCCTGAGGCATGTGGGATCTTAGTGCTCCCACCACAGATCAAACCCACGTCCCCTGCATTGGAAGGCAGATTCTTTACCACTGGACCACCAGGGAAGTGCCTGGGTATCTTTAATTTTAAAATACTGTGATTAGTTTTGCTGCCTTTTATGCTCAAACATGGAGCCATTGGACTTATTAGAAAGAAATACACTTTGAGGCGCTCTACTAAGCAGTTGTATTAATTTCAGAAAAAAATTCATAAACAAGTTGGCTAAATGATAGAGAGATAATTTTTCTGTATGAGTTTTTAAGAAATTAGAAATTATCATGCCAAAATATATTCTTAAATTTGAAAGTAAACAAAAGGATTATTCACACCTGTATATCACTTAGATGTAGAAAAATTAAGTGATGACATTTTCAATAAAATCAATCATCTTCATACATTATGATAACATTTTCATTAGATATCAGAAAAGAGTAGTAGCCAAATAAATGTGTTTACCCTTTTTGTTTGTATTATTGGTACTTAAGGGGTGTGAGGGGTAGTTAGTTAATGGGAGTGAGTTCTTTTATTGAAAGATGAAATATTAGAAAAGTACTCTAAGGCAATGCATTACCCAGTGGAAGAAGAAGCTAGATTAATTTAGTTTTTTTTTAATTAAAATATCTTTAAAGAATACAATAGAAAGTACCAAGTAAAACTTTGTGTGTGCTGGTATTTTAAATTAGACCCTTATAATCATGAAAGATGGGTGGATTTTTTTTCTTTCCATTATTTCCTTAAGCATTTATGCATTATGGCAGGCAGTTTGAACGATGTGTTTCAGCTGACTAGCCTTCTGACCATTTTCAAATTGCAATGTACCTAAGTATGTGACCTCCAATAGAGAAAAACTAAGTTTTTCAGCGTCTGTTTTACACTTTTCATTATTCAGTGTCCTATTTCAAGCTGCTATGTATCCGTGCAGGTTCACATACTCAAGCAGGTGTGTATACTGGAAAACAACAACGATATAAGCATAATACCTATTACGGGCAGATGGAAAAGCCCTCCTGTGTTCTGAAAAGTATGATAGCATAGGAATATTGTGTTCGATTCTGGGTACCAATGGTACAAAACACAATCAAAATAAGGGGAAAGAAAGAAGGGTCACCTATGAGATTTAATGTTATTTATAATATGAGGAACTATGTGATATAAACAAAGGACTGGAAAAAAAGTAGGAAAATTTAGATTTCTGCCACATCATAAATTCATGAACTTTGAACTAAAATGTGTAATCACCTAAATAAATTAGATGAAAACAAAGGTCAAGAATCACTTATAGGGCTTCCCCTGTAACACAGTGGTTAAGAATCTGCCTGCCAATGCAGGGGACATGGGTTCCATCGCTGGGCTGGGAAGAGCCCACATGGAGCTACTGAGCCCAATGCACCACAACTATTGAGCCTGTGCTCTCGAGCCACAAGCCACAATTACTGAAGCCTGCGTGCCTGGAGCCCATGCTCTGCAATGAGAGAAGCCACTGAAACGAGAAGCCCACACATGGCAACAAAGAGTAGCCCCCACTCACCGCAACTACCGAAAGCCCGTGCACAGTAACGAAGACCCAACGCCACCAATAAATAAATAAATTAATTAATTTAAAAAAAAGAATCACTTATAATGTATGAAAAGTTTCAATCAAATTACATTTCCGTTTAAGAATAAATAATGATGAGAGACTTCTGGAATGGCCGAGTGAGGATCTCAGTAAATTCTCCCTCCCATAAAAGCAATGAAAACACTGGCAAAACCATCAAAATCAACTTTTTAGACCACAGGAAATTAACTGAAGTCTTGTAACAATCTGAGAATAGTTTATTCAGGAAAGACTGCTGAACCTCATTAATAACTATATGGTTTGTGGCATTTTAACTTGATCTACTATTATCACTCTCTTCCCAGCTCTGCACCGTAACCTTGAAAACCAGCCTCACAACCCTGTAACTGTGAAAAATGGCAGCCTTGTAATCACTGGAGGGATAGGCAGATTGGGTTTGGAGCACCACAAAAAGTTCTACCTACAGAGTATTGTCACCATTTGACATATCTCACAGCCTGGGGTAAAGCCCATTCAGAGTGGTGTTGTTATTTGATCTGTATCAGAACACCTGCTGGAGGAAAAACCCTATCCCAAGGGCATTTGTCAAAAAAAAATCAGTAGTGATTATTTAACATCACAGACAAACAAGAGCTTGACTAGAAACTTCAAAAGAAGATAAGGAAAACGTGAGGTCCACAGGGGATTTTGAAAAGCTGTAACATGTTCCTGGGGATCTAGAAGGTTGTACTCATGTACACAGCTATCTGCATGCCCAAAAAACACTTGAGAGGCCTCAGTCTCTCATGTCTGGCTGATCTTGAAGCTCTGTGCAAGCAGAAAATGAAGTCTAAGGCAGAGTTATAAACCCACTGGGCATTGAAATCATGTCCCAACACATAAGGAGAGTCTGACAGAAAAGGTTGAAACACTTATTTTTTCTGACCAATCACTAGCTGATTAATAAGTTAACTGAACAGATACTTCAGCTGTTATACACTGCAGAGAATACAAACGTTACAGGATTGGTCCAGGAAAATTATAAAACAAACAAGCAGCAGCAATGGCAACTACAAGAAAATAAACACAACAACGACAACAGCAAACTCAGTGGGAGGGGTGCTCTCACGTCAGAGTTTCCATACTATACTATTTTAAATGTCCAGTCTGCAACAAAAAATTATGAGACGTATGGAGGTATAAGAAAGTATCATCCATGCACAGGAAAAAACAGTCAGTAGAAACTGTCCCTGAGTGATCCCAGATCATGGGCTTAATAGACAAAGACTTTAAACCAGTTTCTACAAATATGTTCAGAGAACCAAAGGAAATATGTTGAAAGAATTAAAGGAAAGTATGAAAATGATATCTCACCAAAAAGAGAACATCAATACAGTGGTAGACATTATAAATAAAGAGCCAAATAGAAATTCTGGTTTTAAAATTATAAGAACTGAAATGAAAAGTTCACTAGCAGAACTCAACAGCAGATTTTAGCTGGCAGAGGAAACAATCAGTGAACTTGAATATAGGTCAATTGAGATTATCCAGTGTAATGAACAGAAAGAAAAAAGAAAGAAATATAAATAGAGCCTCAGAGACCTGTGGGACACAATTAAGAATACTAACATATGTAAAATGGGACTCTCAGAGTAGAAGAGAGAAAGAAGTAGAAATATTATTTAAAGAAATAATGGCTCCAAACTCCCCAAATTTGATCTAAAAAAATTAGTCTACATATCCAGGTAGGGATACAAACTCCAAGCAGGATAAACTCAAGGAACTCCACACCTATGCATATCACAGCCAAACTTTCAAAAGGCAAAGGCAAAGAGAGAATTTTAAAAGCAGCAAGAGAAAAATTATCCGTTGAATAAAATGAATCCTCAATAGGAGTAAAAACTAACTTTCCCTCCAAAGCTAGGGAGGCCAAAAGACAGTGGGAAGACAACCAAAGTGCTGAAAGAAAAAGACTGCCAACTGAGAAGTCAATATCCAGCAAAACTATGCTTCAAAAATGAAGGAGAAATTAACACACTCCCCCCAAATTCAGAAGCGGATGGAGAATATGTCTTTAACATATCTGCCTTACAAAACATACTAAGTGGAAATCCTTCAGGCTGAATTGAAAAGATAAAGGGAGTGCTTGACACCATATGAAGAAATAAAGAGCATCAGTAAAGGTAACTGCATAGATAGATATAAAAGGCAACAAAATTATTTTTTTAATAAAAGGCATCCAGTTTAGAAAGGAAAAATTAAAGCAATATCTATTTGCATATGTCATGATCATGTTCATAGAAAATCCTAAGGAATTCACACACACAAAAATCAATTTGAAGTAATAAATGAGTATATCAAGATCTCAGAATACAAAATCAAGTTACAAAAATCTATTATATTTCTGTACACTGACGATTAACAATTCAAAAATGAAATAAAGAAAACAATTCTGTTTGTAATAACATAATACAAATAAAGCACCTAGGTATAAATTTCACAAAATAAATGCTGTACTTATACACTGAAAACTACAAAATATTGCTGAAAGAAATTAAAGAATACGGAAGTGGAAAGATAACCCATGTTTATATGTTGGGAGAATTTTTTTTTATAATTTTTTTATTAGAGTATAGTTGATTTACAATGTGTTAGTTTCAGGTGTACAGCAAAATGAATCAGTTATACATATACATATATCTGCTCTTTTTTTCTTTTTTTTTTTTTAGGTTCTTTTCCCAAATAGGCCATTACAGAGTACTGAGTAGAGTTTATAGTGGGAGAATTTCTGTTAGATAGAAATTGTAAGATGGCAGAACTCCCCCAATTGTTCTCCAGATTCATTGTAGTCCCTATTGAAATTTCACCGGACATTTTTGCTGAAATTCATAAGTTGATCCTAAAATTCATATGGAAATTCAGTGCATCCAGAAGAGCTAAACAATCTTGATAAAGAATAGCAAAGTTGGAGACTCACATTCCCTGATTACATAGCTACAATAATCAGGAAAGTGTGCTCCTGGCATAAGGATAGAAATATAGAACAAGGGAACGGAATTGACAGCTCAGAAAGAAACTCATACTTATGACGAATTGATTTTTGACAGAAGTATCAAGACAATTCAATGCGGAAAGGATAGTCTTTCGAACAAATGGTTTTGGGACAAGTGAAGATCCACATGTAAAAGAATGAATTTGGATGTGTACCACACCATAGAAAATTTCTAACTCAAAATTGATCATAAGTTTAAATATAAGAGTTAAAACTATAAACTTTTAGAAGAAAAAAAAAACTAGGAGTATTTGTGACTTTGGGTTAAATAAGTTTTTGGATATGACATGTAAACAGAAGCTACAAAAGGAGAAAGAGATACATTTGACTTCATCAGAATTTAAAACTTTTCATGTATCAAAGGACATTATCAAGAAAGTGAAAAAACAACTCACAGAGTGTGAGAAAGTACACTCAAATCAAATATCTGATAAGGGACTTATATCCAGAATTTATAAAGAAACTTTCCACTAAATGATGAAAAGATGAATATCCCAATTTAAAAATGGACAGTGGGTTTGAATAGACATTTCTCTCTGGAAGATAGACAATGAACAATAAGCACATGAAGAGGTGTTCAACATCCTTAGCCATTAAGGAAATGCAAATCAAAACCACAATGAGACATCACTTTGCACCCACTAGGATGGCTATAATGAAAGACACAGACAATGATAAGTATTGGCAAGGATGTCCAAAAATGGGACTCTTAAACAATGCTGATAAGTATGTACAATGGTGTAGCCCTTTGGTTAAAAAAATGGCAGTTCCTCAAAATGTTAAACATAGACTTACTATATGACCCAGCAATTCTTCTATACACCCACCCAATAGAAAGAAAACATATGTCTATGTAGAACTGTGTACATAGATGTTCATAGTAGCCCCAAAATGAAAACAACCCAAATGTCCTTAAACTGATGAATGAATAAACAAAATGGTATATCTACACAATGGAATAGTTTCAACAATGAAAAGGAATGAAGACTCATACATCCATACATATGGATGAACCTTGAAAACATTATGTGAAGTGAAAGAAGCCAGTCACAAAAGGTCACGTATTGTGTGGTATTTATAGGGAATTTTCACAATAGGCAAATCTATAGATACAGAATGATTAATGGTTGTGTAGGGCTCGGGTGGGTGAGGTGGGATGGAGAGTGACTGCTAATGGGGAAGGGATTTCTTTTCAGGTGATTAAAATATTCTAAAATTAGACTGTGTTGATGGTTGTACAACTCTGTGAATACACTAAAATACATTGAATTGTACACTTGAGACTAGTGAATTTCGTAGTGTGGTAAGTATAATCTTCTAATAAAGCTATTTTTAAAAAGCTATTATGTAGCTTAAAAAATAAAAAGTATTAGGTCTTATAGATAAAATACTTCATGAAAACCAGAGATGCTACAAATCGTGTTTGTTAATTACTAACATAATTTTTATCATTAGGATGTTTAACCAATAACTCGTATTATTTTAGGTATGTTTCACTCTTCAAATGTGTTAGTGTTATTTTCTTTGGAAATACATCACTTATGAAATATTCATTTGCATGAGCTTGAGGAAACTGCACAATTTAATTTTATTGAAATTTCAAGCCTTTTTCAGATTAACCTAAAACTCACTTCAAAATAATTTAGTAATAATATAAAATTAAAGAGAGAACAATTGCTTTGTAGGTGTGTCTACTAGATATTTACTCTGACTCATCGTTACTCCTAACCATATTCTTACTAAAGCGTGCTTTCCTGTTTTCATTGTATTTCTGCCCCATGGAGAACTCTTTCTTGGTTCCCCTGTCACCTAGGTTTCTCTGCTGGCCATGCTGGATTTCCCACAGTCTAACTCCAATCCAGATGCCAGCCTTATCTACTGTTCTTACATAAACCCTGCAAATCATTCAAATTATCTGGTCTCTGTACTCACCTGGCATTTATTCATCATTTATTTCATTAATCTTTCAGTGAAAATATATGTTCAGTGTCTACAATGTATCATAAGTACTATAAGCTCAAAGTTTTGATATGTAGGGAGAAATCAGAAGACCACAAGGCAGAGTAAAAAATAATGGTATTGGGACTTCCCTGGTGGTGCAGTGGTTAAGAATTCACCTGCTAATGCAGGAGACACAGGTTTGAGCGCTGGTCTAAGAAGATCCCATATGCCATGGAACAACTAAGCCCATGAGCCACAACTACTGAGCCCACATGTCACAGCTACTGAAGCCCACGCACCTAGAGCCCATGCTCTACAACAAGAGAGGCCACCACAATAAGAAGCCCACACACCACAACCAAGAGTAGCCCCCATTCGCCACAGCTAGTGAAAGTCCACACGCAGCAATGAAGACCCAACACAGCCAATAAATAAATAAATAAATATTTTAAAAAATGGTATTAATCAATTCATACATATGCAGCAAAAAGGCCAAACATCAGCTTCAATCACCAGCTCTGATTACAGCTTCCCAAACAGGGGGATACACACATGCCAAAGCAAGACAGTGAGTGGCATCATACTGCAGTGACCCTCATAAGCCAAAGAGACCTACAAATCATCATTCATGTTATGCAGTAATAAACCCAATACATACATCAATTAAAGCCTCTATGTTGGTAAATCAAAGAGAATGATAGCCTATGCATATAGCTGAGATTTTCTAAAACTCCTTTAAGTTGTCTGCAGAGCTTCACGCTCTAGTCAGATAGTAAAAGAGAAAGGCAATTTCTACTTCCTCTGGTTGTGAAGAAAGTGACTTTGATTTTTAAAAAGTGATTGTTTAGCGTCATTTTCTCTTTGGGGAGCTAAAGTAGTTAGGAGGCAGAGTGTATGGGAAAGCTATGGTATCTTCAGCGAGAGCTGGAAATGTCGTTTTGACCTAGAGTGCCTCAACGCTGCAGAATTCCGCAGGCTTCCTTAAAAGGTAGCTGCCCATCGTCTGTAAGCGCTACAAAACTCCGTCATTCAGAACAAAGGTCTGTGACCAAAAGTTAAACTAGAGTCTAGCCTTCAGGCCAACATAGTTCACTCAGAGATTGGAAGCATGGGCCCCTGCATGTTTGTGAAATGCACTTCAGAGCAATGATCCTAAAGGTTACAACTCCAGAAAGTGTGCCTTAAAAAATTATGAATGTTTCTTTCTTAAAATAGACTATGTTTTAGAGCACTTTTACATTCACAGCTAAATTGAGTGGAAAGTACAGGGTGTTCCCATATAAACTTCTATCCCCACTCCCTCACTGCCTCCCCAGCTGCAACATCCCACACCAGAGTGGTACCTTTGTTACAATCAATGAAACTACAGTGACACATCCTCGTCCCCCAAATCCACAGTTGACGTTATGGTTCACTCTTTTAATATGTATTTTTAAATGATTTAGAATAATAATTTTATTTAAATGAAGTTGAATTTTTATGTGAAAGTGGTCCTAAGTCTTATCAGAGTAGGTGAATTCACTTATGACTGCCATTTCTGTATATGTATGTCTCACTTTATATTTGATAGGGTTTACAACAATTAAAAATACAAAACACTTTGCAAGATGGGTCTTAATGTCTGGTCCCCTCAGAATTCCTGCACTGAGATCCCTAACACACACACACACACACACATGCGCGTGCGCACACACTCACACTTTTTTTTTTTTTTTTTGCAGCGTTGGGTCTTTGTTGCTGTACATGGGCTTTCTCTCCTTGCAGCGAACAGGGGCTACTCTTTGTTGTGGTGTGTGGGCTTCTCATTGCGGTGGCCTCTCTTGTGGAGCATGGGCTCTAGGAGCGCCCAGGCTTCAGTAGTTGTTGCACGTAGGCTCAGTAGTTGTGGCTTGCGGGCTCAGTAGTTGTGACTCACAGACTCTAGAGCGCAGGCTAGGTAGTTGTGGTGCATGGGCTTTGTTGCTCCACCGCATGTGGGATCTTCCCAGCCCAGGGATCGAACCCGTGTCCCCTGCATTGGCAGGTGGATTTTTAACCACTGCTCTACTAGGGAAGTACCACACACACTTTTAAATGGATGATGTGTTGGTGTGTGCCCTCTTTGTTTCATTGCTTTTGTGGTGTCTGGCTTCTGTTAATGTTCCTGCTCTCTATAAGAAGTGTAGATTAATCATTAAAAGAGGAAGTTTAGTACAGGCCAGGAATTGCTGTCACATGAATGCCTGGCTAGAAACTCATAAAAATAAAATTCTGTACGCATTTAAGAGGGAGCCCTTTATAGCTAGAAGAAACGCTACAGATCTGTCTTTATAGGTTGGTGCTTACTGAACCTGTCATGAGCTGAAATCACTTAAACCTCACCACTTCAAGCCTTATAGATTACAGTTTAGGCTGAGGGCTCATTTCACTGGCAAACCAGAGGTAACTCCCACTCTCTTATTTTAGTTCCCTGCCTTGGGATCCCTTTGATTTGTAAACTAAATCAAACCGTTTCTTCCCAAAAGTCACTAAAATAATATTCTTCTCAAACAAAAGAGAAAACTTTAGTGTATGAACAGAATACACCCTTTGGTTTGCTGTCTCTCTGTCTACCTGTCTGTCTGTCTGTCTACCTGTCTGTCTGTCTATCCATTATCTAGCTAGCTAGCTAGCTATCACCTGTATGTCTATCTACCTACCTATCTACCTTCCTCTTCGTTTAGATATTTAAATTTGGTTTCCCAGAAGAAAAGCATCTTAGGGATGGAAAGACCATGGACTTTTTGAGAGGGCTGGGTTCTGTCTCTTACTTTGTACCTGGGAAGACAATAAGAATCTGCACCTTTGTTTACTTATCTATAAATTGGGGGAAATAATATTAACCGTACAGGGATTTAAGGGTTAAGAGGGATCATGTATCTGGAAGTGATTTTATTATCCATACCTCAGTAGCAAAATGTTAACACTGCCACCGTGGTGAGTGAGTGCAGAGCTGTCATCCTTTCTCATCAGAGTCCAAGTGCACATTTGAGAAACCGCTCACTGGGAGCAGGAACGCAGCCTGTGAACAGGGACCAGGGCAAACTAACAATTCATCACTGTGAGTGCAGGGCGCCCGTAACATGACACCGAGAAGATGGAAACTTGCTGTTTTTAAGGCAAGTTTCCAAAGTGCACTCACTTATGTTATCTCATTCTTATTTTGATCATCAAAACAATCCTCTGAAGTAGTCCAGGCACTGATTATTGGCTCCATTTTACAATGGAAAAAGTTTGGGGGGGTCAAGCGCTGCCTCGAGGCTCTGGAACCGATGAGCCTTAATGCTGGAGGGAGGCTGAGTCTTCGACTCAGAACAGGATGCCTTCACTGCTGGTTGCTCGCTTGCTAACCAGGCAAGTGGACTGCGTGAGGCAGAGGCTGGACCCTGCTTATACTTTACTCTGGTTTGTGGTGGATAACTGAGGCTAGAGGAGATACATCCACATCATTAATATTGAACTTGAAAGCAGCACGTAAATCTCAGGAAATGTAGTCTTTTTAGGAAATTAGGGAATTGTGCACATTTTGTTGTGATGCAGTGTACTATTAAAGTGGAGGCTTGGAGCTCTGAGTGTGACAGCAAAAAGGCTAAGAGCTTAATTGATTAATTAGATGAGAAAATCATAAGCCAAACTTGCAAGTATAATGAAGGGAAAAACTGAGGTCTAAAATTGACCTTACCTTCTCCTGGGGCATAATTTCTAATTCTTATTCAACTTTCAAAGGACAGATTGTAAATCTGTGTTGCCAACCTGAAAGCCTTTGGCCTTGATTTGGGTAAAGAATCAATTAAAAACTTTCACAGCCCAAGGGGTATAAAAAGATTAAACAAACAAATGATAGACACCAGATGATTTTGTGTCTTTATAAAAATATGAAAAAGAGAAGTCTACACACAAAAAAAGAATGTTTGTTTGAATGTAATTTATATAACAATATAATCTATTTTAAAAGTTTATGCCTATTATCCATCTTTTAAAAAAAAATTTATTGGGGTATAGTTGATTTACAATGTTGTGTTAGTTTCAGGTGTACAGCAAAGTGAATCAGTTATACATATACACGTATCCACTGTTTTTTAGATTCTTTTCCCATATAAGCCATTACAGAGTATTGAGTGGAGTTCCCTGTGCTATCCACCTTTTTAAAAGTGCCTTTTGCTATTCCATCTGCCACCAGAATCAACTCACAAGACTGCTTGTTTTTGAGGCACATTTAAAGGGTTGTTTTAAATACCAGCATATATGCTGGGCCCTTCAGAATGTGACTCTCAGTGTGTAGTCCTCAGAACACCAGCATCAGCATCATCTTGGAAATGCAAGTTCTCAGGCCCCACCCCAGACCTACCAAATCAGAAACTCTGAAGTTGGGGTCCAGGAATCTCTATGCCACAAGCCCTCCAGGTGATTCTGGTGATTCTGAAGTTTGAAAGCAACTGCTCCAGAATAGTCAGGCATTGTCGTGGGGGTGGGACAGGGGTCTTCCAAGGCAGAAGAGGTTGGTAACAATAGAAATGTCTTTGGAACTCTTGCTCAAATTACAATTGAAGGGTTCTCATGGATCTAAGTCCTTGTCTACCCTGTGTGTACAGAAAGGAGTGTGTTGAATGATCTCCAGTGGTGTCAATGACTGTATACACCACCTACATATCCTCTCTCAGTTCTCCTGTAATTACTGACTTTATACCTAGGAGATGGTCAGGGGAGCTCACTATAGTCATGGAGCAGACTGATCTAAGCACCTCCTTCTAGCTCTAGAAGATTGACAGGGAGAGATAGAGAGGATGAGGTTCTAAGACTAGCAAATTGCAGAGTAATCCTTGGCGGTGGGTGGGGTGGGGGTGAGGTGGAGGTAGGGTTGGAGCGACAGAGTTAGCTGATCCCTGAAAACAGAATTAATTTTCAGGGAATCTAAAAATGTACTGTGCTGGGTATGTTATGGTTATTGTTATTTTTTAACCTTCTTGGGTCTCCGTGGTACTAACACCAGGGCACCATGACCCCAATTTAAAAAAAAAAATTCTATTTCTGAAAGCCTGCATAGCAAATCTGTGTAGGGCTGTTATTTAAAGCCTCTCTGTCACTGCCTGCTGCAAATGGAGGCACTTTCTGCATGGTAACTCTTAGCACCACCGATGACAACAAACCATTTGCCCAAGGGCAGGCAGGGCATGGAAGGAGGGAGCCCAGAATCCCACATCATCCATTCTGCGAGGACCCTTAGGGAAGCACAGAGTGTATATTTTCTGGAAGTACAGTTTATTATGTTGTTTGAAAATGTTACTCTGAGCAACAGATGTTATTTTTGGAGGCCGAGCAACTTTATTTTAGTGAAAAAAGCCTTGGCAGAAGTTAAAAGATTGTTAGCTAGAAGAAGGGGTTGGTATATGAGCTTCCAATCTAGTCTCTTGAGTGGTACTGGGACAGTTTACATGCAGAGGCAGAGGGCTGTAATTTGCAACCTTCAAGTGACCGCTGCCCTGCCATGACTGAAGCCACCAGGGCTCAGCAGGGAAGCAAGGAGCCTTCCTCTCATCTGCAGCTCTCAAGTGCCATAGAGAGAAGGAAAGTGGTTGACAGCTGACTGCATCCTCAGATCCACTGGGTTTTGGGACACTTCATTCTCCTTCTTTATTTAGCTCAGAGTCTCCTCTGGAGGAGCAGATTGAGACCCTGAAGAGAGAGCATGGTCCTCAGTGCCAAGAAGATTACTTGCAATCCGCTATTACATTTAAATTTTCATAGTGGCACTCTGGCTTCATGAAGAGAGCACTTCTGTGGAAAACTTCACTAACACCCTTTTTGATTCTCTCCAGGGGCAAAAGGTCAAGTTTCCAAAGAAAATTTAGGTTTTTTTCTTTCTTTCTCTTCCTTCCTTCCTTCCTTCCTTCCTTCCTTCCTTCCTTCCTTCCTTCCTTCCTTCCTTCCTTTCTTTCTTTCTTTCTTTCTTTCTTTCTTTCTTTCTTTCTTTCTTTCTTTCTTTCTTCTTTTTTTTTAATTGGCTGCATTGGGTCTTTGTTGCTGCGCACGTGCTTTTTCACTAGCTACAATGAGCAGGGGCTACTCTTTGTTGTGGTGCACGGGCTTCTCAATGCAGTGGCTTCTCTTGTTGCAGAGCACGGGCTCTAGGCACGTGGACTTCAATAGCTGTGGCACATGGGCTCAGTAGTTGTGGTGCATGGGCTTAGTTGCTCCAAGGCATGTGGGATCTTCCTGGACCAGGGATTGAACCCATGTCCCCTGCATTGGCAGGTGAATTCTTAACCACTGCACCAGCAAGGAAGTCCCTAGTCTTATTTTTTTTTCTAATACACCTTTGTATTCTAATACACCTATTTTGTGCTACTTAACCTCTCATGCACGGCAAATTAACTGAAGGACAGATAGAGAAGGAAAACACAATTTGACTGCTTAGTGGACCAAGGGCGATCCAAGAGCAGAGAACTGAACTGAGTCTGTATTGCTCCCAAGGCTGGTAGCCTCTAGATGAAAGCATGGTTCCACATGGGAAATTCTGTTATTGGACTTACCAAGGAGGTCCAACCTGGTGGGGGGAGACACAGAGCCTGGGGACACACTGGTGGTGATCAAGGACATCCCATAGGTGGTTGCCCCAAGACACCAGTTGTTCTGTTCATTTTGGATCAATATCTTCATCCAAATTTAAGGGTTCAGGCCTCACTCACATCCCTTAGAAGAGGGAGTTCATAAGAGCTGCTTATTAACAGGGTTTCAGAGTCTCAGAAGAATGCTGAAGAATCAGAGCAGACGCTTGTGGTGAGCTGGAGGTTGACTTTATAATAGCCCAAACACTTTGGCTGTTTAGGGAAACTCTAAAGTTTGGCAAATAGACAATGAGTTTGGAGCTTACTTCAAAAGCACTAAAGAGGAGGATGGACAAATCCAGACCCCATGGTAACAGAGGTCCTAATGGAAAACTTGCTTCACTTAGGATTGGCTCAGAGATCAATGGAATGGGATCTTCTGGAGTCAGACTTCATTAACTCTGCTATGTGTTCTGGTCAACAAACTGAGTAATTTTGGATTTATTTCTGCCTTTTCCTTGCTCTTCTCTGTTTCAAATGGAACTACATTTCCTAGGCTCCCATGTCCTCTGCCTCCCCGGTATGTTTGGCCAGTATGAGGCAATGACAGAAGATTGGAGGGCTGGAAGGAGGGAAAACCACCATATGTCTCCCTCTTTCTCTCTCTGCTCCTTGTTGTGTCTCCTTTAGTAACAACATTTCCTCTTGAGTTCTCGTTAACTCAAAAAAGGCCCTCCCTCCATAAGCCCATCCCCCACAAGGAAGTCTACACTGACTCCAGCTCCTTCTGGAAGGCTTCAGATGCTTGGCTCTGGTTACCCACTTGCTCCTGTTGTCCCATCACCTCTAGTTGTGGTTATAACCTTCTGCTGTTGCCTGTCCATCTCCTGACTGGCTTCTCAGTTCTTCCATTGTTTTGGATAACAGTTTCCCTCTATTAAATGGCTTCTGTTTGAAAGACCTATGGTGGTTTCTGTGTTCCTGGCAAGACCCTAGGGTATACTTCTGCTAAGCAGATGTGGAATTGCCTGAGAGACTATTTGACTATTAAATTACCTTTTCCCCCCTGTTTCAGATTTATGTCCCATCCTCTACTGGAAACATTTCCCCCCTTCTTTTCTTCACACCCAAGTTGAATTTTTAGTTCCATGCAGTCATTGTTTCCTTTTCATCTCAAATCTGTATATTCACCTTAAAATTAGCAGGCATTGTTTGAAATACAACCTAGGAAAAATGGCTCTATGAGTCACAAAATGAAATTATAAATGCTAATTCCCATCCCTTCTTCTCCCCTTCAGGCTGAGTCATCTACTTTTCCTACTATGTTATTCCTTTCTCCTATCTGAATATTAGGCCACCTGGCAAGGGTCGTCTCTGCTCGAGTTTGTGTAGCTCTTCCAGCATTGTTGGCTCACAGCAAAAAGAAAGCGCTCATGATCCCCACCTACATCTGTCATATTTCAACAAAAGGCAGAAATGCCACGTCACCATGAAGCTAGGGATTCTCATTAACACAGCCAGGGGCTCAAGAGAAAACACTAACTTGTATTGTTTTAGCAAAGTTTGTCAAAATTCTTAGCAAAAATTTAGGCTTACTATGAATATCATTCTATAGAGTGACTGCTAATGGTAGCATTTAAATTTTTCACAATACAGATGTGTATTATAGGATTTCAAGGTCTGGTACTACATTATAAGAAGTCTTGGGTTCCATTATTCATGGTGCCAGTAATTCGCTGTGTGATCAGAAGCAACACATTCATTTCTGGGTTCATTTTCACATTTGCAAAATAAGGTAATTGGGCTAGATAATTTCCAAGAGCCCAGAAATATAAAGTTATAACTGTACAGTACATTTAGTTGCTTTTTTTTCTTCATTGCTCACGCTTTATTTTCCTTCCTTGAGAACAAGAGAGATTCTCATGAGCAAAGAAAGAAAAACCTTTCTCTGCTGGCTTTTCCCACTTCAATACTCCCATCCCTACTATGCTTTTTTCCTTTAATGTATCATGCATACTTAATATTATCCTTTTGCCCTAGAAGCAGTGCTAGGAGTGAGAGAAAAGACAAATGGGGCTGTTGATTCTGCATTTTCAGTTTGTGTACTTAGTATTCATATACTCAAGCTCTCCCACCGTTCTTAGCATGGAATATCTTAGCTTTGATATATTGGAAGACTTGATCCCCTGATCTTTTTCTTTATTCTGATTGACCCACCTATGCTTTTTCCTGGTGCCAGTGCCTCGTCAGGCTATGTATGGGCCTTGGTGCATTTTGTGCATAACTGGAACAGGCAGCCATTTCAACCATGAGATTTGGATTCTTCTGCCCTCAAACCTTCATTTTGCCATTCCCCTACTGTTGGCTTGTGTGACGACCCCTAAAGCTTCATGAGATTCATTTTGATTAAGGTATTTTTCAAGTCTCAGTTTATTCAACACTTCCTGAGGAAAGGTTTTCATTTCTACCCCTAGCGTGGGTTAGAGTATGTTTCTACAATACCTTCTACTTTCTTTACCAAGGAGAACAGGTACTGGAGCCAGACTGGTTTTAAATTCTGCCTCTGCCAAGTAGTACCTGAGTGAAAGTTACTTAAGCATCACAAGACTTAATTTTTAAAATTGTGAAATGAGAATAATAACTGCACATATGTCCGTGTTTGCAGGAAGGATTTTTTATATAAAACACTTACAACAGTGCCTAGCAATCAGTCATTGCTCAACAATATGATTTGCTGTTATTATTCTGATAGTTACTGATGTTATTGATTGTTTATTTTTCTCCACTACCAAACTGTAACTAGACAGAGCAGAGATTGTATGTTCTTCTGCATGGTCAGTGTCCAAAGTCCTAACACAGAATAGGTGCTTGATAAATATCTATTGAATGAATGAATGAATCTCTAAAATCTCTTCTAAAATGTGTGTATTTCTAGGAGAATTAATTGAATACATCAGCAGTTCACACTGAGTGAGGGGAATCTGCCTAGTTCCTGAAGAAGCAAAATATAAATGGGACGAAGGCAGAAGGGGAGTCCAGAGCACATGGAGAGCAGGTCTCTGCACTGTACAGTAGGCTGTCAGTAACTAGCTTACCCCTGAGATAGCAGAGTGCTTCAAGGGGAGGTAAAGGGGCTCCAAGGAACATACTTTCATTGACTGTGAGGTTTCCCTTACGATAGCCCATACATAGAGGTTTTGCCATGAGATGCAGTGGCATACTTTATACCAGATAGACTGGAACATTCGGTGATGCCTCTACTTGTAAGAAGCATTATTCCCTAAGGCTTTAATGTTTACTGAACATCCCAAGATGTATTTTTCCATCTCAGTTCTTAAATTTTAATCTCCACTATGCTACCATCCATGTGATGGGGGCAAATGGATTCTTAATTTCCAGCACTCAGTGTAATGTCCTCAAATGTCCTTGAATGAAGTGTGATCATAATTAATGTGATTCTTTGTCCCATGCCAAGTATTTTATTGTGCATATTTTTTTTTTACTATAATAACCTGTGGGATAGGTAAGGTAAGTATTATTATCATCCTTGTTTTAGAGATGATAAAATTGTGATTAAAAGGTTAAAAAACATTTCTGAGGACTTCCTAGGTGGTGCAGTGGTTAAGAATCTGCCTACTAATACAGGGGACATGGGTTCGAGCCCTGCTCTGGGAAGATTCCACATGCCATGTAGCAACTAAGCCCGTGCACCACAACTATTGAACCCAAGTGCTGCAACTATTGAAGCCCACACACCTAGGGCCCGTGCTCCACAACAAGAGAAGCCACTACAAAGAGGAGCCTGTGCACCACAATGAAGTGTAGCCCTCGCTCGCAGCAGCTAGAGAAAGCCCATGTGCAGCAACGAAGACCCAATGCAGCCAATAAATAAATTAAATAAATAAATAAATTTATAAAAAACAAGCAAACAGAGACAGACTCAGAGACTTAGGAAACAAACTTATGGTTACCAAAGGGGAAAGGTGGGGTGAAGGGATTAAAAAAAAAAGAGAGAGACATTTCTGAGGTCACGCTCCAAATTCTGCATACATTCTACTGTATGGTTCTTTTACGTTTTCTTTATGAATGGAGACTTTACAAAATTTTCCAAATATGTGGGCTTTAAAGAGCCACATTTCAGTGGTATCTGCACATCTCTTCAATCCTTGTGTGCTGCATTCTAGCTCATGAAGTGGCCTGAGACCAATAGCGTTACTATGCTACCCAACAAGGATCATAATATTTCAGATTGAGAATCAGTGAAATCCACACAATCTAACACTATTTCTTTCAGTACAGTATCAAGGAAAGGATTTAAAACAAAATGACATAAATGTGCTACTATATATATAGAACTCCATAAAAAAACTGCTCAACTACAAAGAAAGTATATTATCCATTATAGTGAAACATATTTGCAGTTTTATACAAAGAAATGTAGCTACAACCATTTTCTCTCTGTCCATTTTCCAACATTTAAGGTAATCTCTACTGCTCTCTTCCTTCTTATGTGAACAATGGAATATCACAATTTTCCTTCATTGTCTAAGGCCTTGGCTAAGTCTCTAAGCCAGTAAGTCTCTCTTTTTCCATTCTCAGGAAGATAAACTTGGTTAGTATTTTTTGTTGTTTGTTTTGTCTTTGGGCTGATTTATGCTTGTATCCATAAATATAAAGAAGTGCCTGAAATCAATACAACTGACATAAAGAAAACCACAAATCCTGAAAAGCCAAATACATACTTTTAAAAAATACATATATATAGTTACATCAATCATTAATCATTTATTCTCCTTCCTGTGAAAATAAAATGAATCATCTTTATGTAAGAACCAAAGATTTATTTCTGTACACGCAAGGCAGCACATTTTGCAAAAGACTGAAATACTGTTATTGTTGTGCTCAGCAAATAAATGATAGGGACCAACTTGAAAGGGCACTTGCTGGACAATTCTGGGACAAAATATTGACAGTAATGGATTACAACCTTGAATAAAATAAGAATATATGAGTCCATGTTGATATAAACAATAAGTTATGGTAGAACACTAAGTGTAGAAGAATGGCAGATGAAATTGTGAAACGATGAAATTAGAAAACTACCATCTGTGAACGAGTGTAGTACTAACTGATTAAGGTAAGAGTCTTCTGTGAATGCTGAAACTAGTGGGTGAAAGTTTGATGAGGGCCAGGATATTTACATAGTCTTAGAGGATCTCTCACAAATTATTTATTAAGTGGAAACAGAAACATAGCAACTTCATAGTAGAGAAACCAGGAAAATGCAACTCGAATCAAGTGATTAAAGTTAACTCCACCAATGGTGGGACAGATCAGCAACCTGTGTCTTCTGATATGATTTACTGAGAAGGACACACTCTCACTTCTGTTGCATTTCTGCGCACAAATGCATAAGCTGAATCTAGTCAAAAGGAAATACTAGACAAATCCAGTTGAGGGACATTTTAGTCTGTCCCTCTTCAAAAACCGTGTACTCTTCAAGATGCCTTGTACTCTTCAAAATGTCACTGGCTTGACATATATTTTTTTAAAGACTAAAGAAATACTCCAATTTAAGAGCAAGTAGAGATGTATAATAACTAATGGATTAGATACTGGACCAGGAAAAAAAAAAGTAAATATAGAAGGCATTATGGGGACAATTGAAGAAATATGAATATGGACTGTGGATTAAATAATATTATTGTGTGCTAAATTTTCTGATATTGGTAATTATTTTGTTATACTAGAAAATATTCTTATTAAGTATACACATTGAAATACTTAGGGGTAAGGATGCACAATATCTCCAACTTACTCTCTAATGGTAAAGAAAAATGCAAATTATATATTTATATTATCTATTATACAAAAAAGAGAGAGAATGATAGAACCAATGGGACAAATTGTGAACAATGGGTGGATCTCAATAAAGAGTATATGAGAGTTATTTATTGTTTTTGTAGCTTTTTTATAAGTTTGAAAATATATTCCAAAAGAGTAACCAAAAAAAATGGAAAGCAAAATTTCCCTCAGCAGATGCCGTCATTTGTATTTCACTGTGATAAGAAAGAAAAGTCCAACTTTTAGAAATAAGCATCCAAAGCTCTCATTTCCTAGTCATCAGTTATCTTTGTGTGTTTTGAAGTTAGGGTTCTGTTTTTTTTGTTTGATTTGTTTGGTTTTTATTTTTTGCATCCTTAAGTATAAGGTGGGAGCCAAAAAGAGTAGAAAATGAGACATTCCTGGTAAGTTTAGCCCTACCACTTTAGGGACAGGAAGCAGTTGATCAGCTTCAGCACCATATTTTCATGAAATAGGAATATGGTTGTTTCCCAAGAATGGCCATAAATTACATTCTTCAAGTCAGCCCCAACTAGTGGAAATTCATATGAAAAATTACTTGCTAGTTCTCAAACTTCTTGCATGTCCCTCATGACATTTTGGCAAAGCAAAACTGGGGTTGCCTGGATTGTAAACTATTTCCTCAAATTACAAAATATTTTAGAGCTGATACCAGACCTACACTCTTATCTGCTGACTGCAAATAGTTTAAGCTATTCTGGTATGTCCTGCGCTTCTGCCTCAAATGCAATCTAAGCAGCCTCTTTTCTTTTCTCCTGCCTTCTTGAACCGAAGAGATCCAGAGGTCAGAATGAAAAACAGAGCCCATCCGCTAAAGGGAAGACCCTCGAGCAGGTCCATGAAAAGAAGCTGAAAGGGAAGACAGGCTGAGAGATGCTGGTCAATCTGTAGCTGCTCCTCCTTTTCTCATTTCATGACAGGCAAGGGATATTTTACTGCAGGCACTGGTTTAGTACATTACCGTATATTATCTCATTTGATCCCTTAATATTTCTGAGATGGGTGCTACTTTTATCTCCATTTGGCAGCTCGGCTAACTAAAGTTTAGAGAAGTAAAATGATTCACCAAATGTGAGCGGTGGGGTTGAGATTTGAATGAAATGTTGCCTGACTTCAGGGTCTCACTAGGCTTTAACTACCTTGATTTATGAACTGTAAAAAATATCCTGCTCTACTTTTCTCGCCCCCCCCCACCCCGCCCCGCCCCAAGGACTCATGGTGCAGTGATAATGTCATCCACTCTTACAGAATTTGTCACATATCTTGGTTTAGAAAGAAAATACGAACAACTATGATTTGTTTTCTGAACCCAGCAATTTCATTAACTTTCCTCCAATCTACGGGCAGGTAGTATTTGATTCCCACAGTGTGACCTCTCGGCATCCTGTAAGATTTTGAAGTGACTTCTGAATCACCAGAGAGACAGAGATTAAGTTAACACTTTTTCAAAGTGGGTAATCATAATATAGTTGCTCAAAAACAGATGTGGCATTTGTGGCAAACTTCTGTATCAGGGTGGGTAAACCTCTACAGCAGAGTTTCTAACCTGAGGTCCAGACCTACCAAGCAGTCTTCAGAGGCGTCTGTCAACTTGGATGGGAATACATTTTATCTTCATTTTCACTAACCTTTACATTTCATTTAAGTGACGTTTAGGCCTGTCTTCCATTACGAATGTTGATACAAATCACAGAGTTGTTAGCAATACCGGTGACGGTCACCAATAGAAACCACAGATATTTCCAATCATATCAGTTGCTGCTGATATTTTAAAATGTCATCTATCCTCATAATTAATTTGAAATTATAGTAATTCTTAGATCATTATTAAACTCGTGAGTACATCTTATTTAAAATGTTAGAAAAGAAGCATGTAATTGCTATATCACAAAGTTTTTCTTAATATTTATTAAACAGTACATCAATATTTTAAAATATTTTAATGGTGGTATTTCAACCTAGGTTTTATTTGTAATTATATTTTCATATCATATATTTTAAAATATTATTCTGATAACTGATTTACCAGCTATCCCAGAATGGTCCATGGCATGAAAGTGGTTAGGAATTCTGCTCTATGGCATGAACCCCATCATAGCCTGAGTGGGAAATACCCTGGCTTAACAAGTGGCTGCTTTGAGTCCCTTGGGGGTATTGCAGTGACCCCAGGAATGGAGAAACGCTCTAAATGCTAGAACAAGATAATTGTTAGTTTCTACCAAGCGAGTCCTACCCAGCACTTCTCCCCGTTCCAGCCCCAGCCCCTTCCAGATCTCAGGAGGTTGGGCAGTTATTATGCGGCCCAGCCCCACTGCCTGTACTCCTTCCTACTCAAGTTTAACGAGAGCAGCTTTTCTGGCAGCAGCTCCAGGGCGACCTCGGTGCTCTAGGGAGCTGGGCCTGTGTCAGCAGGCCATGGGGGTGGATCAGAGCCAAGACTTTTGTGATTCTCCACCCTCATGTTCCTGTGAAAACACAGCCCAGGAGGACTTTGCTGGAGGGTTGATCAACTTAGCTATATATTTACTTTGCTGGAAACTTAAGTTGTCCTTTTATGTGTCATTTTCTCTAATTTCACATGTTTAATGCTTTATTTTCCAACAGGCGGATTCTGGTCACACCTACACAGGTGGCCCCAGGTGTGTGCATATTTTTCTGAAAGTTACAATGCATCATAGACCCTTCCTGAAAATGAAAGATGAAAAAACTTAGTGGTGTTAGATTATATATTCTAAATACAATGCTTCCTTTCCTTTTTTGGTTTGTTTGTTTGTTTGAGTTTTTGTCTGTTTTTGTTGTTGTTGGTTTTGGGTTTTTGTGGTTTTGTTTTTGTTTTTTGGGTTTTTTGTTTGGTTGGTTTTTTTGCTTTTTGCTTTATATATTCTTCATTTAGGTTTCCTTATTTAGCCTTTTTAATTTTATTATTTATTTATTTATTTATGAGGTCTGAATAGGTCTTTAGCTGAGTTTCTCATCATTACTGATCATTTTATACATACACTATTCAGTTTCTTTTCCAATTCTCTATGGAGCAAGGATCAAAACAGTGTGACATCAGTGTCTAAATGCCCAAGCATGTGTAACTTGTATTTCAAAAACAGAAAATGTGTGATACTATCATTGCATCTAAATTAGCTTCCCTAAAGCTCCTTCATCAAATATTAGGACAGGCCCCTTCTGAAGTTTAATATATTTTAAAATACAATCGACCTCCGATTCTTTCCTAATTGTTGGAGCCACTGTTTCCTTCATGAGGAACAATAATCAAAATAGAATTTGTTTGGCTTCATAATGCAATATGTGAGTTTTTACAACAGATTCGCCCTCTTAATTGCTTTGCTCTGGCCAATTCTAAAAGGAACTTGCCTTATGTGAATGGCAGTATGAGATGGTCCAGAACCAGATCAGGTGATTGAATCTAAGGGCAATCTGGACACAACTTCTATGCTCTGTTGATTGCCAGGCAGACTCAGTGGTAAATGACAAACCACAAGACAGGGATCAGAAATCTATATCTGGATTTGTTTCTGGGGGCTGCCATAACAAAGTACCACCAACTAGGTGGCTTAAATAGCAGAAATGTGTTATCTTACAGTTCTGGAGGCAAGAAGTCAAATCAAGGTGTCAGCAGCACAGTTGATTTCTTCTCAGGGCTGTAGGGGAGAGTCTGTTCCTGCCTCTCTCCTAGCTTCTGGTGGCTTCAGGCATCCCTTGGCTTGCAGATGGTGTTTTCCTGTGTCTTCCCTCTGTATGTGTCTGTCTCTGTGTCCAAATTTCTCCTTCTTGTAAGAATGTAGTCATATTGGATGAGGGCCCACCCTAATGACCTCATCTTAATTTGATCATCTGCAAAGACCCTATTTCCAAATAAGGTCCTATTCAAAGGCACTGGGAGTTAGGACTTCAATAACAATATCAATTCAACCCATAACAATATCTATCTTGAAAAATCACCAGAGAGGATAATTTGTAACTGTTAGTAAAATTTATGGGAATCCTATAATTTGCCTTCAGTGAATTTATTCTAGACATCTTATTTAGATGATAGGATGCCAAAAGTAATGCACCATGAATGTTCTTTTTCTGTAAATTATCAATGCTATTCAATTATTCCTACATTTTCCAGGAACTCTTGTTCTCTATTGTTTTCTCATAGACCTTGGTAGCATTTTCCTGAATTTCATTGCTCTTCCTTCATTTTATAAACGCTAGACTCTCCCTCTTTTATGCTGGATAAGCAAATGTTTAAAGAGTGAGTAAAGGATCTCTTTTGTACGTAAACTACATGTCTGGGGTGCTGCTATTTTGGAAATTTGATTCAATTTCATTCATTTGAAACATTCAAAGTCTGTAACCGCTGCTTTTTTTGTTTTTTGTTTTTGGCTGCATTGGGTCTTCATTGCTGCGCGCAGGCTTTCTCTGGCTGCTGCATGAGGGCTTCTAATTGTGGTGGCTTCTCTGGTTGCAGAGCATGGGCTCTAGGGTGTGCAGGCTTCAGTAGTTGCAGCACATGGGTGCAGTAGTTGTGGTGCACGGGCTTAGTTGGTCTGAGGCATGTGGGATCTTTCCGGACCAGGGATCGAACCCGTGTCCCCTGCACTAGCAGGTGGATTCTCCACCATGGCACCCTGCTTCATATTTTTTGTTGTTCAGAACAGTAAGGGTCACAGTGGTTAGATATGCTCGCTTAAAGTAGCATACGATTGTAATCAAATTTATTATTTATTTATTTATTTATTTTAAAGAAATTTTTATTGAGATACAATTAACATACAATAAACTGCATATATTTAGAGTTCACAATTTGGTATCCCAATCTCCCAATTCATTCCCCCCAACCCTCCCTGCTTTCCCCACTTGGTGTCCATATGTTTGTTCTCTACATCTGTGTCTCTATTTCTGCCTAGCAAACTGGTTGATTTGTACCATTTTTCTATATTCAACATATGTGTGTTAATATACGCTATTTGTTTTTCTCTTTCTGACGCACTTCACTCTGTAGGACAGTCTCTAGGTCCATCCGTGTCTCTACAAATGTCCCAGTTTCATTGCTTTTTACAGCTGAGTAATATTCCATTGTATATATGTACCATATCTTCTTTATCCATTCATCTGTTGATGGACATTTAGGTTGCTTCCATGTCCTGGCTATTGTAAATAGTGCTGCAATGAACATTGGAGTGCATGTGTCTTTTCGAATTATGGTGTTCTCTGGGTATATGCCCAGCAGTGGGATTGCTAGGTCATATGGTAACTCTATTTTTAGTTTTGCAAGGAACCTCCATACTGTTCTCCATAGTGGCTGTATCAGTTTACATTCCCACCAACAGTTCAAGAGGGTTCCCTTTTCTCCACACCCTCTCCAGCATTTACTGTTTGTAGATTTTCGGATGATGCCCATTCTGACCGGTGTGAGGTGATACCTCATTGTCGTTTTGATTTGCATTTCTCTAATAATTAGTGGTGTTGAACAGCTGTTCATGTGCCTCTTGGCCATCCATATGTCTTCTTGGAGAAATGCCTATTTAGGTCTTCTGCCCAATTTTTGATTGGGTTGTTTGTTTTTTCGATATTGAGCTGGATGAACTGTTTATATATTTTGGAGATTAATCCTTTGTCTGTTGATTCATTTGCAAATATTTTCTCCCATTCTGAGGGTTGTCTTTTGGTCTTGCTTATAGTTTGCTTTGCTGTGCAGAAACTTTGAAGTTTCATTAGGTCTCACTTATTTATTTTTGTTTTTATTTCCATTATTCTAGGGGGTGGATCAAAAAAGATCTTGCTGTTATTTACGTCAAAGAGTGTTCTTCCTATGTTTTCCTCTAGGAGTTTTATAGTGTCTGGCCTTACGTTTAGGTCTTTAATCCATTTGGAGTTTATTTTTGTGTATGGTATTAGGGAGTGTTCTAATTTCATTTTTTTACATGTAGCTGTCCAGTGTTCCCAGCATCACTTGTTGAAGAGGCTGCCTTTTCTCCTTTGTATGTCCTTGCCTCCTTTGTCATAGATTAGTTGACCATAGTTTATCTCTGGGCTTTCTATCCTGTTCCATTGATCTATATTTCTGTTTTTGTGCCAGTACCATACTGTCTTGATCACTGTAGCCTTGTAATATAGCCTGAAGTCAGGAAGCCTGATTCCACCAACTCCATCTTTCCTTCTCAAGATTGCTTTGGCTATTCGGGGTCTTTTGCATTTCCATACAAATCGTAAAATTTCTTGTTCTAGTTGTGAAAAATGCCATTGGTAATTTGATCAGGATTGCATTGAATCTGTAAATTGCTCTGGGTAGTATAGTCATTTTCACAATGTTGATTCTTCCAATCCAAGAACACGGTATGTCCCTCCATCTGTTTGTGTCATCTTTGATTTCTTTCATTAGTGTCTTATAGTTTTCTGAGTACAGGTCTTTTACCTCTTTGGTTAGATTTATTCCTAGGTATTTTATTCTTTTTGTTGCAATGGTGAATGGGATTGTTTCTTTAATTTCTCTTTCTGATCTTTCATTGTTAGTGTATAGAAATGCAAGAGATTTCTGTGTGTTAATTTTGTATCCTGCAACGTTACCAAATTCATTGATTAACTCAAGTAGTTTTCTGCTGGCATCTTTAGGATTTTCTATGTATAGTATCATGTCATCTGCAAACAGTGACAGTTTTACTTCTCTTCCAATTTGGATTCCTTTCATTTCTTTTTCTTCTCTGATTGCTGTGGCAAGGACTTCCAAAACTATGTTGAATAGGAGTGGCGAGAGTGAACATCCTTGTCTTGTTCCTGATCTTAGAGGGAATGCTTTCAGTTTTTCACCACTGAGAATGATGTTTGCTGTGGGTTTGTCATATATGGCTTTTATTATGTTGAGGTAGGTTCCCTCTATGCCCACCTTCTGGAGAGTTTTTATCATAAATGGGTGTTGAATTTTGTCAAAAGCTTTTTCTGCATCTATTGAGATGATCATGTGGTTTTTATCCTTCAGTTTATTAATATGATGTATCACATTGATTGATTTGCTTATATTGAAGAATCCTTGCATTCCAGGGATAAACCCCACTTCATCATGGTGTATGATCCTTTTAATGTGTTGTTGAATTCTGTTGGCTAGTATTTTGTTGAGGATTTTTGCATCTAAATTCATCAGTGATATTGGTCTGTAATTTTCTTTTTTTGTAGTATCTTTGTCTGGTTTTGGTATCAGGGTGTTGGTGGCCTCATAAAGTGAGTTAGCATACGATTGTAATCAAATTTAAAATTAAGCACCCTCACAAATGCCCACTTTCTTTTTTTCAAGAAAACATGAAGAAACCTTTGGTAAACCTAGGGCTCTGTGGACTGGCTGGAAAAACAATGACCCAGAAAATAAATGTGTAACAAGTCACATTTTTTCCATTACTTAAGGGGAATTGTGGTGTTAACTTTTTTCTTAATCTCTGGGCTAAGTATAAATCTGTGACTCACCCAAACTACCTCTTTCTTAGACCATAAATATTAGGAGTGATGACTTATAAGGAGGTCATGTTGACGTGTGGTGGGAAATGCTTGTCCGCACATATTAATTTAACAAGAAAATAGCACTTTCCTAAGTAGCATAACATAAACAGTAGAGAATTCAATATAAGTGAAAAGCGGTGTTATTTTTGAAAAGTTATTAATGATAAAAGTATCCTTTTTTCTCCCCCAAATAGTAATACAATTGTATTAAGCTTTAGTATCTAAGAATATGTGTGTAGATCTGGTTCCAATGAAAAAGGTTCTATTAAATTTCCAATACTATGGGAAAATTGAATTTTAAAAAATGTATTTGTTCATTGCAAATTTCTATTCCCAGTACATGGAAAACCACAGGGAGGTGTTCCAGCTGCATTGGTTTTCTCAATCCAAGTTGTCAGTGTTAAACTTCATTCCTAGTGCACTGCTACATGACTGGAATTTCAGTGGCACGAATGCGATGGTGTCAGGTGTTCTCTGTTCTTGGAGCAAACCCCTACTTTGACCAGGATTAGGCAGGATGCAGTGAGGACCTCAGTCTCCAAGAGGTGGCTTGCTTCAGAATCTACTCTGTTAGGGAAAGTAAAACACTATAAATAATAGCTTCAGAAAATATGAAAAGTCCACATATTACAGTAGGTGGGACAGGTATATCACTTGGTCTCTAAAGTAGGTGAATTGATGCCTTTAAAAGTTTTCTAAATCAATGTAGACAGCCAGAAATATTAAATGAAAGGCATTCATTTTCGCTAGTAATGAAATATCTACTTTTATGACTCTGCTAATGCTGGTTTCTGCTTTCCTTTCTATCTATCCTAGTAGTACGTCCTTCTCTGCTTTCCTCAGATGGCTTTCCAAAATGACTGTGGCCAATTTTCCCATCACTGAAAAAATTATTTAGCAATGCAAAACAAAATAGCACCAACCTAATATTTTATAGTTCTTGGGTTATTTCATGTGCCTCTTGATTATCTCAAAAGCTATTTATCTCCACCCTGCAGGTAAGAGGGTGGTCTTGTAGTTAATTTATATTGTCATGGCGACAAGCTCAGGACTTAACCCATGGGAAACACTCAACATTTACTGTAAAATGACATGTTTACAATCAAATGATTACAGTAATTTGAGTCCTAAGAGTAAGGGTAACCCATAGACCATCAATTCCTCCACAAGAAGGAAAGACCTCACCTAATTTATGCAGAAAGAGTAAGCAGAATAAACGTGGAATTCTGTTGACCTAATCCCATCAGCTTCTTCTGCTTAGAACTGGGTGGGGAGGGAGTTCCCTGGTGGTCCAGTGGTTAGGACTCCACACTTTCACTGCTGAGGGCCCGGAAGGCCTGGGTTCAATCCCTGGTTGGGGAACTAAGACCCCGTAAGCCACGCCATGTGGCCTAAATAAATAAACATACTTCATACAATGTTATTAAAAAAAAAAAGAATTAGGGGGCGAGAGGGATGGTCACTTTTCCTGAGAAAATGTTGTCTATACTGGTAGCGCCCTCTGGTGGATGGTAATGATCCTTTTGCGTCTCTCAATTCCTGGACAATCTATTTCACCTTTAGCTACCACTTAGCACTTCCCCCACCTCCCCTCATCTCAGCATTAATAGGCTTTTCTTTCAAAGTGACTTGAGATGTTACAGTCTACCACGTGTCGCTGGTGTGTGATTTGTAAGAGATTGTTAAGGTGAATTCAACAGAAGTGAATACCAGTTTTTAACCCTTCCAAATCATTCAGATGCCAGTGTGGGTGCAATCTAACTGTTGCGTGCAAACCCTTGGCTTGGGTGTGTATTTATAAACGGTTCAAAGCTGTGGACTGTGTGTCTGGCAAGCTGCTTCCAAGACACAAAGGAGAAATCAGTATGTTTCCCATTTACAAAACATGTGGTTCTTATTGCCTTACAGAGATTGGTCTTTGTTTGCGCTTCGTTTTATTTTTAAAGTGAGTTTTCCATGGTGAAATAAAGTGTGTTCATTATAGAAAATGTCGAAAAGACAGAGGAAAAAAAATCACCTGGAATTCCACCAAGCCAAGACAGATTTTAGATGTAGCCTGACAAGGTATCCTGCTTCCCTGGAGTGTGTATCCTCAGGGAACAGGCTCTAATGCTCTGAGGGTGAGCATGTCATTGACCTTCCTCGCAGCTGTTTTCTCAATTTATGAAGTGCGGTGATAATATGGCATTTGTTTACTTTCATCTTCTGTCTCAAATTAGGCCTGGTAATTGCATAATAATAATAGCAGCTATTTATTTATTTAGCACGGAATTTCAAAGCCTAACCCTAGAGTTGCCATTTGCCTTATGGAGTAGAGCAATTTAGCCCAAAGTCAATTCTTCCTTATAACTTCCCACACTTCTGCCAGCATTTGTTCTTGTAACAGTAATAGTTACCATTTATTAGGTTCTTATTACACAAGATAATACTGTGGTTAAGTATATAGCTTGATTGAATTTTAATTCTGGCTTTTCCCCTTAATAGCTGTGTGATATTGGATGAGTCTAAATTCTCTTCTACAGTTTCCTCCTTTGTCAAGTAAAGGCCCTGCCCCACTAGGTTTTTAGGAGAACATTAAGTCCCTAGAACAGATCTGGGTACCTGGGAAGCACTCTATAATTCTTAGCTGTTATTATTACTATATTGCTATGACATATTAGACATTATACTATGTTCTTTTTATTCATTATGCCATTGGACACTCATAACCATCCTTTTAGTTAGATATTCTTTACCCTGTTTCAGATAACGAAAATGAAACAGAACCTCAGTGACTTGTCCAAATCACATGGCATGTTACCTGTAGACCTAAATCCTAACCTTGATCTGACTATCTATAAAGCCTGAGTTCGCCATCTTGTTTTAGATGTGTTGGGTTAACTATTACTTTGGTTCTTTAATTTTTTATTGAAGTATAAGCTATACACAGAAAAAATGCACAAATCATAAGTTTAAAGCTGTGCGAATTTTCACCAATGAAATCACCCAAGAAGTCAGCATCGCAAATTTGCCAGACCTTGGAGAGTGCCCTTGTGCCTGCACCCAGTCACCAGTGCCTCCAACAGTCACTGCTAAGTTCATTTCCAACACATAGACTGGTTTGGCTGTTTTTAAACTACATCCATGGAGGTATACAGGACAACTCTTTCTGTGTCTGACTTCATTCACTTAAGTTTTATGTTTGCAAAATTTCTGTACGTTGTTTGTTCATTTTCATCACTATATAGTGTTATAGCCATTGACACTTCACAATGTATCCATTCTACTCTTGGACATTTGGAAGATTTCCAGTTTGGGACTAATATGAATATTGCTGCTATGATAATGTTTGTACAATGACTTTTGGTGAACCTGCATATGCCTTTCCATTGGATTAATACCTAGGAGCAGAATTGTTAGGTCATAGAGTAAGCATATTTTTAGCTTTAATATTTATTGCCATATACTTTTCCAAAATAATTGTAGCAATTTACACTCCTATATAAGAGAATTAGAGGCCAATTTTTATTTTTAAAACCATTAGAACAAAAGATAGTTTGATCTAAATAATTTTTGGATTTAAAAAATAAAATCAGTTGACAGTTGCTTCTGCAAAGCACACAAGTTTAAATTTACTTACACAATAGAAATGACTCATTTTTGATGTAGTCGAATACCATAATGTGAAGGAAATATCCAGAAATTTAAAAAAATAAAAAGAGTAAACAAGGTTGTAGTGTTTACGGCAAACATGGACAGACTAGATAGTTCACTTGCTGGTGTGCTTGGAAGCATGTTATATAGTCATCCAGAAACCGTGTGTGTCCACACAGAACCAGCTATTTAATATCAGGGATCTTGTCTTTATCATTTAGCAATACTGTAGAAAGATTAAAAAGAGACCACATGAGAAAGTCTTAATAGTTTTCAAATTGTTAGTATCAAATCCGTTGCCCCAAAGAAATCTTATTTTGAAGTGCACAATGTTAACCAGAGGAGCTGCTGTGGCAGAAGCAAAAGTAAGAAACCTCAGGTCTCCAGCTGCACTGCCTTCCCTTCTTTGCTTCTAGTAGGCCCTGAGGATGATGAGAGATCCAAGAAGCATGGCATTAGAATGAGGGCCTATATCCTGGAGGATAAAAATGCCCTCATCTCATGTCACTTCAGTCAGTTGGTAGCAACTCTTGGGATCAGTATGTCAAGAAGAAAAGATCATAAGGCCATGGTGAGAGCAAGAGCAAAGTATGCCATGATCAATTAGTAATGTCTGTCACAGGCACAGAAGGGGATAGTAAGGGTCTGTAGGCTGGCCCTAAATATCATATATATACATCTATATATGTATGCATACACACTTTCTTTTAAACATTTTATTTCCTATTAACTCCAAATTCAGTAGCAGAGTAATTGGTATGTTGGCACAGTCAAGCAGATGCCTAATTGTTCAGTACAGAGAGGCTAAATATTGACATAGGAATCATCTGGGGACATATATTTTTCTGTATTTGTCCAACACCTTTGGGGCTAAATTACTGAAATCACATTCTGCCCTGTACTGTTGTTACCAGTGAACATCCACCTCCCCATCAGAACTGCAAAACCCTGGGGGATAAGCTCTGTCTTGTGTGTCTATATTCCATTCCCCTCCCCCACCCACAATGTCTAGAACAGTGTTTCCTTTTTCCATAATGGATGTGAATGCATATTTTTTTGCTTTAAATAATAATGATACATTTTAATATTTTTAAAAAATGCTAAGAATTGTCAGAATTCCACTTATAGAAGGAAAGCCTGAGATGAATTAATAAAAAATAGGAGAAAATTTTCTAGATTTTTAATATATAACAAATATTATATATCACATTATATATCACATAATATGACAAACATTATATATGTTATATTATTATATTATATTGTTATATCATATATCTTATCATATTATATAATTTAATATAGAACAAACACTGGCTTGTTTTTCTCAGTTACTATTAGGGACAATATTAACAGTTAAAGGCCCACTAACGAATTTCATGGGACCATTGTCCAGAGCATTGATTGTCATTGTAGAGACCAAAATTTCAGAGCTAAATGGACACATTAATATCGGGGCAGAAATATATGAGTATTAAAAAATCTCTAAATACCTATAGAATAGATAGTTTATTAAAAGTAACCATCTTTAATTCACTTCATGTCCCCTCAGTGCCTCTGCCCTTGACATCAATGGCTGATTTTTCAAGTCACCTCATATAAAGCTTTTTCATTAATTATTTAGGTTATTCCTTATAAAGTTTCTTGTGCTGACACCATAGAGATATTTTTCCAGGGTTTTCAAGTTTGCAGCACTCAGCCACACATTCTTCCAGAAACAGGAAGGTTCGCTAATGCAGACCATTATTGGCATTCTCCATCACTTGCTGATTTTTTTTTTTATGTCATTTTTGGTTTTGGTCTCTACATTCTTTATTCACCTCTTCTTGTTTTATTCCAGTTAGCATTTCAGGTGGTCCTTTTGGAAAATACCAAAAGTTCCCATGATGGCCAGCCTGCCTGGCCTTTTGTGTCCTTTGACTTTATGATCTACAAGTCACTGACAATTTGTTTTGAATGTACCTGTAGCCTTGTCTTCCGGAAAACTCCTTTCTCTGGCTTTTTCCTCTTAGTTCAATTATCTAAGAAGATATTGCACTCACACAACTTTGGCAGTGTTTCTTTGGATCTACCTAACCACTCTGTCTTTGAGAGGAGATCTCAGAACCCAACACACCTCCACGTTATTCTAAGGGAATCTGATGTACTTTACATACGTTTGATATGTTTGTTGTACACAGACCACTGTTCTCCATCAAGACTCAGACATGCTGTCTGGTTCCAGAGACACATTTTTATAGAAATGGTAGAAGGATTAGCCCCAATTTTATGAACTTACCTTTTCCCAAGTAGAAAACAATTCAGTAGTCTCTCTTGTTCAGCATTTTAATACATGAATTTCTCACAATCTACCGTCTAATGCATTCAGATCTTTTCTTCACTTAATTATTCTGGAGCAACACTTTGTTTGCTTTTGAATGTTGCTAAACAGTTCATCACATTTTAATGAGGTATTCTGGGCCACTGGGCATAATTTCAGATACAGGTTCTACACGTACATGTATTTTTTTTTCAAAGTTTCAGTTTCCCCCATCTTGTGTCAGAATAAGAGGATGCTAATTTACGCATTCATCATTCTGAAAAAATAAATATATGTGCATAATTACAGTTATAAAATAATTCCACTTTTCCTCCATCTTTATTCAGATTATTTCAGTCTGAGTTAACTAAAGACCATTCCCCCAAATATTCATCTCATTTGGCTTGTAAAGACACAGTTTTAGTTAAAGAATGTTGCAAAATGCTTTTTTGCTTAGAGCAAATTTTACAATATGAATAATGTTCATTTTCAAACCCAGATTTTCATCTTTTTGATTTATAATATTAACTTAAGTTCACATAATTCTGTAAACCAGAGCCAGAGAGTCTTTCTGGTCACCAGTATAATTATAACTTTCATCCGATGTTTACCAGGGGATAGTGAATTCATTTTGTTAAAATAAGATCTGGCATGATCCTTACTCCAGGCTTAACTGAAGCAAACATAGCCTTTTGTTCTTTTTTTTTTTTTTTTCTGAGGTTTCACGAAATTAGATTTACAAACTGGACGCAATTAAAGCTTTAAAATACCAAGGAAAAGGCAGATTTGAGGGAGATGAAGATTTTCTTTTAAGAATGTTTGACTAAAACCAAAATAAAACTAAAACTGAAGAGACGGGTTGTTAAAGTACTATTTCTAAGTTGATTTACTTAAAGCTCATCTGCCTGTTTTTGTTCTGCTTGCCAATCCAATGCAAAGGCCAAATCCCTAAAGGTAAACAGAATTTGGGAGGCTGCCTGCTCAGGAATTCAAAGATTAGCCTTCACTCTGTTCTTGACTTGCTGCTGTCAGTCTAAGTGGGTCCCATCCTCTGTGCCTCACAGAAATTGCTTCAGTTTATATACAGGTAATTATTAGGTAAATCAAAAGAGTAACATTGTACCTTACATGAGGGCACCGTAGATAGAACAGCCTGACCTTTCAAGTTGGTGGGCTTAGATCTGCTTTTCAATAGAGCAGCATAACCCACTGTGAGAGCACAGGTAAACTGCTCAAGCCATTTAAACTTTAGGTACGTCACCTATGAAAAGAAAATAAAACTACCTACTTTACCTTGCAAGGATATGGAAAGTACAAGGGTGAGTCAAAAATTATCCGCACTCTGGCTGTAGAATTTATTTTAATTAACTTTTAGAAGAGACAAATAGATCATTTTTCGACATAATCTCCTTGCTTTTCAAAACACTTTGTCCATCTGTCAACAAGCTTTTGTATTCCCTCATTAAAAAATGTTTTAGGTTGAGCTGCGAGCCATGAACACACTGCAGTCTTCACATCTTCACATGGACGGGCGTCTGGCTCCTTCTTAGTGGCTAACGCTTGTGTGACCTTCCTTGAACTTCTCCATCCAATCATACACACTTCTTCGCGACAAAACACTTTCTGCATTCGCACAAAGTCTTCGATAAATAACGACACCAGGTACACCCTTAGACCACAAAAAAAGAATCACTGCATGCTGCTCTTCTTTCATACAAATCACAAGTGGGGCATCCAGTTTTGGTCACACTGCAGTTACAAATGAACTGATGTAACACATTCACACCTGTACAGCAGTGACTGTGGCAATAGTAGCCTTGAACAGAAAGTGCTGATAAGACAGTGCCACCAACTGGAGTTTTAATATAAGTGGGTGTGGGTAATTTTTGACTCACCCTTGTGTATATTCAGGGTGACCATGTTAGTTATATCCAAACCAAAAATATTTTTGAGAGTAAAAGCAGCATTTTAAAAAATTATGCTAAGAAAATAGCAATAAAATAAGTCTCTCCCACACAAGCCAGGAATATAATATAATATAATATAATATAATATAATATAATATAATATTGCTACATATATAATATAACACAAAATACGCATGTTTACCATCATACAAGGAGCCTGGTACATTGCAGCATCTGGTGTCAGTTTCCTTACCCTTTATTTTGGAACATTTATAGTTTTTAAAACACATATATAATATGGCATTTTATAATCACAGCTGTCTTGTAAGGTATATTTACTTATTCTCCTTTTACAAATAACAGCACTAGAACTCAGAGAGCATACTTACTTTGCTTGAAATTCTTTGGAAAGTTACAGAGGTGGGACTCAAATCTAATTCTTACCTTTTCAAGTAGAGTATATTATATTTCCCTATACCACAATTTCTCCCAAAGGGCTTGTAAACACATTTTCAGTGTAATTGTGGGCTCGTGTGGCTGGTATAAATGTTTCTAAAACCACCTAATTTCAATCTCCAATCATATTCTGTGTTCTGACATGAACTTAAAATAGCCAATTTTTATGAGTTTAGTCTGAAACTTCAGATTTTTCATAGTGGACTTATGGTCCCCTGTGGGGCTCTGCTGCCGCTTATTTATTCTCTGGTGTGAGGTGGAAGATACGGTGGCTTCCATCAAGCATTGGGAGTTCTTCGCTGTTTGTCCCTGCAGGTATCCTGCTGGCATTGGTATTCAGGCAGGGCCATCCCTCTGTGCTGCTGTCCACTGATGAACTTGAGCACATCTGCTGTTGCAGTCCCCTCGTCAGACTGTAGGATGTGCTCAGGTTCCCTAGCTCTTTATGACACACCTGTGGCACTTTCTGAGAGATGGAGCAAGCTTTTGGGTGTGTTCTGGGTCCTACTTGGGCCGTGGCTCTGCAACCCTGTTTGAGATCCATCTGCCTGTTCATCCCATGAGCTACTCCTATTGTTCCTCCTTAGCCACGGGGGATCTAAAGAGGGCGCTCAGAACGAACACAAGCTGTGGAGGAGAGGTTTCCCCTTGTTCTAAACCTCCTAAAGCTAACTAGGAATTTCTGTGCCCCTTCTTCAACATCTCTGCTCAGCCAAAGAGGAAAGGGATATAGCTCCACATCAGAATTTCTCTCTTACTTTTCTCTCTGACCTCTCTCTTCCTAGACTAGAAAGTGTGCTTATCATGGGGATCTAACGATGGGGGTGTTTAGACGGGGTAGAGAGAGACAAGGGGTTCTGTCTAGAATCAAATTGTTAATGCCAAAATCTTGGCCAGTGGAATGCTAAAATCCAGGATAACTGTCTGGTTTCTCTTTGTATGTGTGCTCTGGCTTACCTTCCCTTGTGGGAGGAAAGGTCAAAAAGAATGGGAAGGACTTCCTAGGTGGTGCAGTGGTTAAGAATCTGCCTGCCAATGCAGGGGACACGGGTTTGAGCCCTGCTCCAGGAAGATCCCATATGCCAAAGAGCAACAAAGCCGGTGCGCCAAATACTATTGAGCCTGCACTCTAGAGTCCATGTGCCACAACTACTGAAGCCCAGGCACCTAGAGCCCATGCTCTGCAACAAGAGAAGCCACTACAATGAGGAGCCCACGCACCACAATGAAGAGTAGACCCTGCTCTCTGCAACTAGATAAAGCCCATGTGCAGCAAGGAAGACCCAATGCAGCCAATAAATAAATAAATAAAAATGGGAAAATAATCCAAGAAATCTTCTTTAAAAAAAAATAAAAAAAAAAAACCCCTTAAGTAAATGCTTCACCACATTGTCTCCCACTCTCATTTTACAGCTTTCTGTCACTTTGTTTTAGTCTTCTTCCTATGGCATTGCACGTTTAAACTACTGAAGAGTAGATTAACATATTATATTTCTGTGATTAACAATGGTATCATCAAACAAAATGATGACTGATAAATGTTTAAAATGGGTCCATCTCTGTGATTGTTATGTGATTCAGAAGCATTTGATAATAGTTTAAAAGCCCAGATTTACTTCTCCATTTCATCTCCTCTGTATTCTTTTGAGCCCATTCCAATCACGATGCCATCCATACCACTCCAGCTGAATCCAATTCTCAGTCCTCCTCTTACTTATTTGCAACTTTGAAACAGTTGATCAATCTCTTCTCCATGAAAGACTTTCTTTGCATAGCTTCCAGGATTCTAAACCCTTTAAGATTTCCTTCTACTTCATCTTCCCAATCACCTTCACTGTTTTTACCCCATCAACCCAACTGCTAAAAGTTAGAGGTGCCCTAGAGTTCAGGGTGCTCCTGTATCTATACTGTCTTCAGGTGACCTCATCCAGTCTCGTGTCTTTAAATACCATATTTATACTGACATATTTGCAAATTTACATCTCTTGCCTGGAACTCTGCCCTCAACTCCAGACTCCTCCATCCTCTACCTCTTCACATCTCCATTGCATGTCTGAAAGATACCACGAACTTATCTTGTTCAAAACTGACTCCTGATCTTTCTTCTAAAATCTTCTCTACTCATATTTTTTTCCCATATCAGGAAAGGACACCTCATCTTCTTAGTTTCTTAGGTCATAAATCTTGGAGTCATCCTTCACTCTTCTTCTCATAGCCAGTCCAAAAGCAAATCTATTTCCCAGCACCTCCACTTCTCCTCCCTGGTCCAAGCTGTCATGATCTCAGTTATCACAATAACCTCTTAATTGTTCTCCCTGCTTATTCCTTTGCCCTATTCCCAATAGTCTGTTATCTACAGAACATTCAGATCATATCACTTCTTTTCTCATAATGGTCTGATGTGTCTCAGCCTCCAATCAACATCCTTACACACCAATGAATTTTTTAAGTAGTTTAATTCTATTTAATGAGAGGAACTAGTATTACATTTTTTAATTCTTCTCTCTCACCCTCCCTCTCTCCTCCTTTTGACACAAAATATTATTATTATCCAGAGAAAATGTTATAAAAATAAAAGTAGAAAAAGAGACTAGTTGATAATTCGCCACCAAATAATCCACAGCTGACACTCAAATTACGCCATATGAGTGTTATCAGCCATATACACATATTAGGATCACGTATATAATAAATCAATGAACATGACAGTTGTTTGGTGAGCTTTCAAAATTAATTTACTTCAGAACAAAGGGAATTATAAAGTGAAATCTTCTTATAAAGTACTCTAGTGAGCAACATAGAAACATTGTTCTGTGTTCATTAATTTTTAGATATTGGATTTTGGTCTTGTCTCACAATTTACTGTAAGAGAAATTGCTAGCAAGAGAATATCCTTGTATCATTTACATTGAAAAGAAAATAAGACTAGCAAAGTGAATCTGAGGTGTAACTTTCTAATTTGAAGAAAGCAATGACTCTGGGATTATTAAGACTAAAAGATAACACAGGTAGGCTTATGAGTATATGAAAAAATTTTAACACATTTTTATTGATTAATAGAGGATAATTAAGAGCGTGCATGAATATGTGTGTGTGTGTGTGTGTATCCCAACTATATATTTTTGCACAATCTATAAAGTTAGGTGAATATGAGTAACTTGAAAGAGTTAGAAAAATGAAATAAAGCTAATGGTGAAATACTAAATACTTGTTAATTGAGCTCTGTTTCTAAGTCCTATGATGCCAGTGTAGGTCAGTAAAATCCATTTTGCATTGCACACATGAAAAATGCTGGAATATATATATAACATATGGTTGAGCTGAAAGAAGAGTGAGAGGATATTGAAGAGGCAGAAATAACAATAAGACTCAGAAGCTCTGAAAACTACTTATCCTGTAAAAAATCTAAACAACCTTCCAATTACACCCCTGAAATGTAAAGAGCTTCTACATCATCACTTTTATCCTTATAACAACAACAAAAAACTGAACAAACAAAATCAATTACTTTTTTTGGTCCAACCAAAAAATTGAAGTTGCTGAGCAATCTACCATATCCTGAAATCTAAAGAGAGACAAGTGAATACAGAAGATTATAGCCAAGATTAGCTTACCTAGACATAAGCTAATGGAACTATCACATGAACAGGTAAGAGAAGAAAAATCACATGATCATAACAATAGGTGCAAAAAAGCACAAAATTCAACACTCATTCATGATGAAAACTCTCAGCAACCTAGGAATAGAGAGGAACTTCCTAAATTTAATAAAGAATATCCACAACAAAACCAACAGCTAACATTGTAATTAATGGTGTGACACTAGAAGTTTTCTTGCTAAGATCAGAAACAAGGAAAGGATGACCCTTTCACCTCTCCTTTTCAACATTGTATTGGATGTTCTAGCTAATGCAATAAGACAAGAAAAGAAAAGAAAAGGTATACAGATTGGAAAGAAAGAAATAATGCCATCTCATGTATGTAGAAAATCCAAAAGAATAGACAAAAAGAAAGAAACCTCCTGGATATAATAAATGATTATAGCAAGGTTGCAGCATATGAGATTAAAACACAAAAGTCAATTGCCTTCCTTTATACCATCAATGAACAAGTAGAATTTGAAACTGAAAACATAATTTCATTTTCATTTGCATCCCCAAAATGAAATGATTAGGTAGAAATCTAATAAAATATGTATAAGATGTATATGAAGAAAACTACCAAACTCTGATTTTAAAAATCCAAGAACTAAATAAATGCCATGTTTATAGATAGGAAGACTCAATATTGTCAAAATGACAGTTTTCCCCAATTTGACCTAAAGATTCACTACAATCCCAATCAAAGTTCCAGCAAGTTATTTTGTGAACATAGACAAACTAATCCTAAAGTTTATATGGTGAGTGAAAAGACCCGAAATAGCCAACACAATATTGAAAGAGAACAGCAGAGTTGAGCCCCTACTACCTGACTTCAAGATTTGCTATAAGCTACAGTAATCAAGACAGTATGGTATTGGGGAAGTATAGACAAATAGATCAATAGAACACGATAGAGACCATAAATAAACTCACACAAATAATGCCAACTATCTTTGACAAAGAAGCAAAGACAATGCAATTGGAGCAAAGATAGTCTTTTCAACAAATGGTACCGAAACAACTGAATAGCCACATGAAAAAAAAATGAATCTATATACAGATCTTATGCCCTTCACAAAAATTAAGTCAAAATGGATCATAGACCTAAATATAAAATGCAAAACTATAAAACTCCTAGAATACATCATAGGAGAAATCGAGGTGACCTTGGGTATAGCAATGACTTTTTAGATTCGATACCAAAGGCATGATCCACGAAAGAAATGATTGATAAAAATCATTTAAAAACTTCTGAGATAAAAACTTTTCTGTGAAGGTCACTGTCAAGAGAATGAGAAGACAAGCCACAGACTGAGAAAATATATTTGCAAAAGACATGTTGATAAAGAACTGGTATCCAGAATATGCAAAGGACTCTTAAAATTCAAAAATAAGAAAACAAACAACACAATTAAAAAATGGTCAGAACATCTGAAGATATCTCACCAAAGAAAATACACAGAAGCCAAATAAATATATAAAAAGATGTTATGCACCATATGTCATTACAGATTTGAAAATGAAAATAACAATGATAAACCACCCACACCTAATAGAATGGCCAAAATCTCACTGACAACACCAAATGCTGGCAAGCGTGTGGAGCAACAGGAACTCTCATGCTATACGACATTCTAGGAAAAGGCAAAACTGTGGAGACAATAAGAAGATTAGTGGTATCCAGGAGTTAGGAGAGAGGGAGGGGTGGCAAGACAGAACACCTAAAACTGCTCTAAAAAATAAAGTCTATTTTTTTCAAAGGGATAAAAGATCTGAACAGATGCCTCACCAAAGACAACATATGGATGGCAAACAATTACATGAAAAGATTCCCAACCTTATCTGCCATTAGAGAATTGCAAGAAAACAGCAGTGAGATAACAATGCACACTTAATGGGATGGCAAAAAAAATCAGAACAAAATTAATACTAAATGCTGACAGGATACAGAGCAATAGAAACTCTCTTTCATTTCTGATGGGAATGCAAAATAGTACAGCCATTTTGGAAAACAGTTTGGCAGTTTTTTTATAAAGCTAAATGTAGTCTTACTATAATCCAGCTGTAGTGCTCCTAAATATTTACCAAAATATCTGATAGCTTATGTCTACATAAATACCTTCATGTGAATATTTATGGCCAAAACATAATCGCCCCAAATTGGAGGCATCCAAGATGTTTTGCAGTTGGTGACTGGATAAAGCATAGTATACTCATACAGTGGAATATTCATCAATAAATATAAATAAGCTCTTAAGACAGGACATACCATGGAAGAAATTAAAATGCATATTGCTAAGTGAAAGATGTCAGACTTTTCAGACCACATATTGTATAATTCCAATTATGACTTGACACATTTACTGGTGGATAGGAGTGAAGGAGCAGCCATTCTGTTTTAATTTGTCCTTCTGTAGTACTGGAATAGCTCCTTAACTAGTTCTCCTGTCTCCAGCCTTATCTTGGCACTGAAGTAGCAGTGGCTTTTATAAAACAAAAAGATGATCATGTCCTCTTTGTGTTTATAATACCTTAATGACTTCTCAATATCTTAAGCATAATTAGAAATGTCTTAGCTTGGTTTATAAGCTGTTCATAATGTGGGTCTTTTCCAGCCCAGTGTCTCACAATACCTCTCACACTCGTATTTTGCCAGGCTCTAGTTCTCCATGCAAACTGTGACTTTTTTAAGGCCCCATGTTTTGCTTTTATTTTATGAGGTTATGAAGATAGTAATAGGAGTGGTGATGGGACTACAAATGGAGATACCCAATTGCTAGAGGCAAGCCCTCAAGACTAGAGTCATAGGTGCAGCCTCTTAAATTCATTTGTGCCCATATAGGCAAGAAGCAAAATGAGCCTGGAGCAGAGGACATGTGTGAGAGGAATAACTTGTAAGATCCTTGGTTCTTTATAAAAGAAGGCATTCAGTGGGGATCATATGAGATATTCCTTTGCTTCTCTAGGATACTTAGTCATTCTGAATCACTTTTATACTCCAACAAATTCCATATGTTTCCAGTTGCCAATTCCTCGTGTGTTCGCATAACATAAGCGTAGGAAAAGAAATGCAGACATTAACACCATACGTGTTCCTCTTCCAAAAAGAATAAAAATTAAAAATTAAAATTTTATATCCAAATCTCTTGAAAAATTTAGAAAATACTTAATACAAGACAGATAATTCTATTTAAATATAATGACTTGGTATAAAATATTATTTTAATGAAAATAATTATAAATCATAAATTATTAAATTAATAACTCCAGCTTCAGAAATTTCGTAACTTATTTCTTAAGCATCACTTATAATGAAATTATAATTAAATTAAATTATACTTAAAATGACTAATGATTAAAATGAATAATAGTTTTCAACTTATATAAAACTGGTTTGAATTCCTGGACACAATCCACAGCTTTTGACTTATTAATCTTCAAATACAAGTGAAAAGACAAAACCAAATCAGCTGATTAACATATTTCAAAGTTAATTTCTCTTCTTTCTACTTTCAATTTAAATTCTGGCAGAATTTATTGTTATTCAATCATACAAGCTAATTTTCAATGTAAAATAAAGTTTTTTTCTTGATTTTGCATTCTTTATAAGCATTCTCAAACCTCTACTCCCTATCAAACACGTAAGAATTATAAGTCATGGTCCTGCTTTTTTCCCATTCTCATTTGTCATCCTAAAGCCTTGTTGTCAGTACCAAATCCTTACCTTACTATTCCATAGCAAAATAAGTCAATTTTCAAGACTTGAAATGCACTGAAACTAGACTCCAAGGCTAGGTTTTCCGATACAAAAGCGTCTCCCTAATAATTCTTGGAGATTACACCATTTATCTTTAAGAAATTCCTTGCACAGAGAACTGACTTTAATTCTGTAACTCTTTCTCAGAGTGATATTTTTGTCAGAAAGCAGGGCAAGTCAAAATGTTCAGGCTTAAACAAACAATAATTTAAAAGCAATCCCTAGACCCCCATCTGGAACTAATTTACTTCTCATTTGAACTTCTGGCATTATAAAGCATCCACTTTTATATTGCATTAATTTAAAATTTCCATTAAATTGCTCAATTTCCCTGTTTTTATGGGACTTAAATGTTTTTTAATGTCAATTTGTTTTGACCATCACAGGAAATCAAGCAAGGAGTAGGGGCTAGGGGATGGGACTGCTTCAGAAACCACAGCTATATGAACAAATTTTGGTCCCCTGGCTTGATCTCTTAATTTTTTTAGTTCAGCTAGAAATTTGAGGAGTTGAGATGGAGGAGAATATAGGAATAAAGAGAGGTCACCATGAGATGATATTGAAAGTAGACAGCACTTCTGTGCTAAGTCCTCTTTTCTTACTTTATTTATATTGAGCATCTTAACTATGCCCATTGCATTTGCCAATCACTAGAAAGTATCATTCTAGCAATGATCAACTCTCTCCAGCTTCATGATGTGATGTCAGTTGCTTGTGGGACAGTGCTTAGCAGTGGCTGGGCTATGACAGGTGTTTAATAAATAAATGTTGAATGTATGATAGATGGGTAGATGAATGGAAGGATAGAAGATGGATGGATGGATGGATTGAGAGATGAGCCTTCTCTACTTGGATGTTTTCATTGTCTCATGTTCAACATGTTCAGATCCAACCTCACCTGCTCTTAACTCATTTCTCCATTATATTCTGCCTCAGAGAATAACTTAGACTTTTATTCCACGTAGACCAATCCCTCTCTCACACTCTCTACATCTAATCAGTGAACAATTTCCAGAGGTAAACAGCTCAAATTGAGCCATCTCCCTACTCAGAACCTCTGTATGCCCACAGACTTCAAAGTAAAATCCAAGCTCCTCAAAGTGACATGTAAGCTCCTTCATAGTCTGGACTGTGAAGAACCTCACAACCTACCCCCTACATAGCTCCATCCACACACCACTCAACCTACACTGAATCACTTGTGATTCCTAAATGAGCCAGGGTCTCCCATGTCAAGGCCTTTGAATGTGATGCTCTTTGCTTACAGGACTCTCCCTAAGTTAGCAAGCTTCAACTCATCCAAGACCAAGCTCACAATTTAAGTCTAATATGAAGTTATTGCAAAGATCTTGCTTTCTTTCATGTCTAGCACAGTGATCAATAAATATTTAATTATCAAATAAATGTGTGTAAAATTCATATATGTGGGGAGGAAAGACTTAATGGGAGAGCCAAATAAGCATTTGAAATTATTAAATTTAGATATCAGTAAATCTATCTGAAATCTGGTTTCTGTGCATACATCTTTGCTCTGAGCCCCTCATCTTAAGATCTGACATTTCAGAAGATGGAAAATAATATATATGTATAATTAATTCACTTTATTGTGTAGCAAAAATTAACACAACTTTGTAAATCAACTATACTTCAATAAAATTAAAAAAAATAAAAGTCAAAAATCAAAAAAACAAAATATCTGACATTTCAAGTCACACATTTTGCAGGTGCTTTTTTGACATCTCATTTCCAGTCCGGCCTATTTCCATCCTCTTTCAGTTGAGAAAGGGCTTTTAGCTCTCTTTGGCTAGGGGTTCTGAGATTCCCAAGTGCCACATTCTTGGTTTCAGCCATACTTGCAGCTGTTAAGCTCAAACTTCAAAGAGCTGTGCTGGCCCCCACAGGTCTTTCTAGATCAAGTCTCTGTGCTGACATTTCCATAGTTCACTCCTTGGTTTGAGGCACAATGGCCCATGTTTCTTGGGGGAAGCTAGTGTAGTCATAGAAAGAGGAGCCTGCTAAAAGGAAGAACATGAACTTGGGGGTTGGTGGTTGAAGAAAGACCCAGGAGTAAGATACCAAAGACTAGAAGGGTTGGATCCAGAGGGTGGGAAATAGGGAAATTTGATTTGGAGGCTTGATTTGACAGGAGAATGGTTGAGGTCCAGGTAAGGGAGGGAAAAAAGTAAAACTGAACTTCCTCTTACATTTTAGCCAAACCCTATCCATCTCAAAGATGGAACAAAAGCAGTCATATGATTGACACTTTATACACATTACTCTGATTTTGTCTATTACACTTTTCTTTTCTGGAAAACACAAGATTTTCTCCCTTTGAGGCATTTAAGTCGGTTAGACTCACCTCAGTGTGGCCTTCCTTCTTTAATTCAGGCATCATAACAGGACTTAAATTGGATAATACTCTAAATTACCCACATCTTTCAATTTTTCCTGAAACATGCAAAAGTGCAAATTCTCAGCTCCTCAAAAATAGGACCTGTGTCTTATTTTCTGTGCTATCTTCTTCACTGCCTAAAATGTTTACTTTTTTTTTTATTAGAGTATAGTTGCTTTACAATGTGGTGTTAGCTTCTGTTGTACAATGAAGTGAATCAGCTACATGTATACATATATCCCCTCCTTACATTCTATTTTGTGGTGTTACAAGAAGGAGCTTGTTAATGACTGAGGAAACTAGTAAGAAAACTGTTACTTATCACATTCTACTTTGTATCATTACGCACTTGTTTTTTCTCCTTTGCTGCATCTTTTAAAGACGTTTTCAAGAGAAAAACAAAACTCTTGTTTATATAAAAGTTTCCTTCTGGCATCTTAAAATTCACATTCTATGTTGCCATGGTTTCTGGTAATGGCTATTCCCTCCACTGAGAATGAAGAAATCTAGTCATGAATGAAAAGCGCACTTTCAAAGCATCCCTCTTCATCAGATGTAAGCTCATAGGGAAAATAATTCCAGCCATTCAGAATTAAATTATATCCATAGGAATATAAAAATATAATGGTAAATATTGGACATTATAAAAAGTATGCATTTTAAAGTTAACAAACCTGGGTTCAATTCAGTTCTGTCACTCGATTGTTCTGCAAAATAGACAGGTTTATTTACTTCTCAGTTCAGGTTTCTTATGCGTAAAGAGGGAGTATTAACTCCTATTTTTGAGAGTGTTTATGAAAAATAAGTAAGCTTGTAGTCAATATTCAATACAGACTCCCCTTTTGATAGCATTCCAGAAGTCCCATTAGTGTCTCTATTTAAATCATAACTAAAATCTACTTAATGGTATTTTCTAAGAGTATATACACTTTAATCCAAAAGCTCATATAGTTATTAAATGGGTACTTAGTTCCACAAAATTAATATATTCAGCAATAAACTGTCTCCACAGATCTAGGGTAGAATTCACTCTTTTTTTTGTAAGTAAGCTCATTTTAATTTCTCTGAAGCTTATGACCACTGAAGGTTTGGAGTTAAACTTAGGGCTGATAGTAGTATGAGGTCTCAGACAGTGGTTCCCTCTGGCCCAAAAGAAGGGGCCTGGTGGGTCCTGTAGGTTGACAAACTAGGTTTTCAGTAGACATCTGAACTAGGCACTGAACCTGAGAAGGGGTGCCATATATTCAAAGGCTTAATCTCTGACCTCAGATCATTCACAAGTTGTAAGATATACAGGAATATAAATGAATATTTTACAAGGCAGTTGTGCACATTCTATAATAAAGAAGAAACAAATGACAATTTCACGTCACGTAGGGAGTGATTAATGGCTTGGGAAGGCCAGGGAAGACTTGAATGAGGAGGTGGTACTTCACTAGTTACCACAAGTGGAAATGCTCTGGTGAACAATAACATTATCTATGAGTTTATTGCTTTCTAAATACATATTTCTTTTCTCCTTTCTTTGATTTAGTTCCATTCTGGGTTACCTACTTAATGTGCTGACTAGTTTTAGCTTCTTTGGACTTTCCAGGGTGCAGTTAAAAAAGAAATCAGCCTGAAAGTATTAATGGAACACTCAGAATAAGTAAGGATCTCTGCATTGTATTTAAAATAATCATAATAAACCCTGAAAGCAACCTTGAAGAAACATACAGCCAACCACATTCAGATGAAGCCGAAGTACATCATGAGGATGACTGCATTGTCTGTGTGTGTGTTACTACATCGTGAATTACAGAATGAAAGTCAGTGCTCCACAAGGAGGCAATTAAAGAAGCCCAGGAATGGTCAGAAGTGCATATCTAGAAACTCACTTTTTTCTAGAGACATTTCAAGCCTTTATTTTCATCAGGGTTTTGATCCTTTTTTTGGTCACAAAAGCAGTGTTGGGTGACTAAACGATATACTTTCTTCAAAATGGACCCTATATGTAAAGTATATAAAACTCCCTCCCTGAAATTTTTCAAATTAAGGCTTTTCAAATAGCGGAGTACACCGATAAGACTCGTCAGCTTTCCAGTGGCAAATTCCTCATACGTAAAAAGAGAGGCTTCCCCTAAATGAGTGAGGGTGATATGCTGAAAGAATGTGGTTCCTGGTGTCAGAAAAGAGTGGGCACATATTTCAGGAAGAAGTGTAAATAGTCTGAGCTTTAATTTCTTCCTTGATGTACACATATACCTATACATAGGCTATCCGTATATATCTTCACATACATATAGTCCATGCTATGGGGCGATGAATAGTAAAGATATACATGTGAAGATGTAGCACAGCCCCTGACCTCATAGCACACACTCAATAAGTGAAGGTGGGTGACCATACCAACAGAACTGCACTATTTTTTTTTTTAGTGTTTTCCCATTATAATTTTTATGATATTGTTTAAATTGATGTTGTGCTTAGTGAAGTGAGAAAACAATTCTCAAGTGGTATTGAACTCTTTCATCTTTCTCTTTTTCATTATTTTTCAATTACTTTACTTATTGTGACATTTTCCCTGTAGATCATAAGATTCAAATCGAAAGCAATTTAGTATTGATTTTAGCCACCCATTTAAGCTTGGTATTATACACCATTGCTTCATGTATTTTGCTGGTCAGGTAGTTACACTGTAAGTAGTGCAATGTAGTGGAAAGGGGAAGAATAGGAAAAAAGAGATATTCTACTTTCTATACATCATAATTTTGAGAAGTTTCACACTTAGGATACTGTGTAAGTTTATTGTAATGTCTTTTCATGGTTTTTAAGCTTTAACATTTGTATTAAACACTGAAAAATTTGGTTGTAAAAAAACAGGGAAAATAATTCTGATAATAGGTAGTAAATATACTTACAACCTAGAATGGACTCTGATTATGGTAGTATTATCTATATTTGCTTTCTTGTCCTACAACAAAAAATTTTGTTTTTCACAGAATAATTAAAACTCTTTGTGAAAAAATTGTTCTAAACCTAATAGACTCTTGTGGAATGTCACTGAAAAGTATTTAAAAGTTACCTGGTCTTACAATTTGAAAGTAAATATATTTTGTGTGAAAGTCCTGCAAGTTACAGAATAAAAACCATATACATCACTTAATACATATTCATAATAACTTTTCATTATGATATGAATGTAGGAGACAGTTAGCACCATCTTAGCACACATATGAAATCATGGGTTTTCACTGGGTGTGTTACAATGATCAAAGGAAAGTTAAAAAGTCATTCAAAATGGGCAGGTGAAAATTAGTGTTCCTTGAAGCACTCTCAACTGAAGCAGAAATTCTTTTCCTATCCTAAAAATTTCAACCTAGCCATTTTAAACACTTTTCAGCTGGATTTTTCCCCCCAAAATAATCAGTTTACCACAGTTCTATAAGCACATGATAATTTTCCCATAGTAAATGCTTATTGTTATGCTACTGAGTTTGGGGATGTATTTGTTACATGGCAATTGCTAGCTGATACAAAAAGAAAGGAAAGGTTTCATAAAGGAGATTATATTTGAACTAGATTTTGAAGAAAGATTAGGATTTTATTAGTTGGATAAGGACTCTCAAGGCAGCAGTAACAATGTGATTAGAGGCATTAAGAGATGAATGTGTATGATGTTAGTAAGGAGTACAATTAGTCTGGTGGGGTGATGTAGGGAGTCCTACGGGAAGTGATTGAAATTCATGTTGCAGAGCTATATGAGGATCCGGGAGAAGCAAAAGAATCAACTATGAGCCACAGGTGATATTCCCATCCATATATTATAGATGAGAAAGCCAGAGTTTGAAGAGGACAGGTAACTGGAAACTGCTTTAACTAAGAACACATTCAATACATATCAGTAAAGAGATAAAAGTTCATTTCAGACAAAAAGACTAGATTTTTAACAATAAAGATACTTCTTTAAGAGACCTATAGAAAAGACAATGATCACAAATATTTAGGGGGTCATGTATGCTTACAAAACAGTTGTATTATATACATCGTTAATCAGGTTATTTCATGATCGTATAAGCGAAAAATAATGACATGACAGGATTTCTTTTAAGAATATGAGCCTGAAAAGTAACCTTTGAAAGTTCTATCTGAATCTCTCTTGAGTATATCTCTCAAATTTTTTAGAGTATAAGAATATCATGTGTGTTAGTTTTTATTTACCTTGAAAAGTTCATTTCTTTTTCAAAGTTGGTGTATTGCACAGATTATATCCAATCAATTTTCATTTAAAAATATTATTCTAATCATTAAAGCTGGTACTTCTGATGTCTGCCTCATCATGATAATGACATCAGGAATTATTTTGAATAACTGGCTCAGCCTTGTTAACCTTTAGAAATAGCATGACTATTTTAATGCAGAAAATTTTCCTTCTGGCTCCTGCTTATAAACAGAATTTTATCCTACTTATTTATTACCTTGATGTCACTTTTAATAATATTTCTTTGGATTAAGTTCTACTTAATGAATTTTCCATTTTGTTGGAAACTAGCTTACATTGATAATCATGAAACTTAGTGCCAATAATACCAAAAATAAACCACATATGAAGAAGAATTATTCAGGTAGGTTATAAATTAGGCAAAATGAGGAAAATGTTCCTCTCTAAATTAACCATTAGAGATGTTTGGCTTATTTAATGGAAAGGTATGGGTTTTCAAGGCAATGGAAAGAAAATAAGATATTTCAGAATGCAGAGACTTACTTGTAACCAATCAAATATGTCAAACCTGAAAACTTCTGAAAAAATAAGACTTTACATCAGACTCAGTGGAAGTAAAGATTATCAATACCACCATTTTACAATAAGAGAAAATCTTTCATCAAGATAGTTGGGATGGAAAGCACAGAATATTTAAAAGAAAATTAGATCAATTTTATAGTTTTAATAAACTTTAAGAAATGTAATTTGTATAAGGATCATAAAATAGGTATTTTAGAGCATATATTTATGTAACCTTTTAGGGAAACATTATAGCCTGGTTCTGCTGTGAATTCTCTTGGGTTAATTTCTCTGCTTATTCTCTCAATTCCTGAATATTATTTAACTATTAAGAAGAGTGAATGGTGAATTGATACATCTTTTTCATCTATTCAGCGAGTATTTTTAAGCCTACTGTACACCAGACACTGTTCTAGACACTAGAAAACAGTGACAAATGAAACAGATCCGATGCCCTCATGCAATAGACATTCTAAAGCAGGAATCAAGTGAAATAATAACACTAATGATAAAACAAAGAAGCATTTCAGTTATTTTAATTATTACCATTAGTGATGAAGGTGGTGGTGGTGGTCGTGATGATGGTAGATTTATGGAAGGGAAAGGCATGATGGACAGGAAATAATCTAATCAACTACTAAAACTCACTATTACTCATTCTACTTTAGCCATACTGGCTTGCTTAATACTCCTTGAGCATATCAAGCTCACATTCCTGCCTTAAGGCCTTTGCACTGGCTGTTCCCTCTTCCTGAAACACTGTTCCCCCCACATATCCTCCCTCATCTCATTCTTCTATTGCCTTCTCAGCAGGAATTACCCTAGTCACCCTGTCTTAAATAACAACTCTCACACCCTCATCTCCCAATGCTGAATCCTTTTCACCTTGCTCTTCCTATTTTATCTGACAGTATTTATCACCTCTAACAGACTATGAAATTTATTATTTTTATTTTTTAATCTGTCTCCTCCTAGTAGACTATAAGCTTGGTAAATTCAGAGATCTTTGTCTCAATTGTTTACTGGATTATTACAATCACCTGAAACTAAATCTGGCACAGAGAACTGCACTCGATAAATACTTATTCAATGAGATGAGGTCAGGGAGAGTTTGGGGAAAAGGTGTGAGAGACGCTTCAAGTTTTAACAGAATCATTGGCTGCTGTGTGGAGAGTAGTTTAAGGGAGTCCTGGGGGGGAGGTGCAGTTAAAGTAAGGACACCACTGAGAAAGCAATTGTATTATCATTAAGAGGTGAAATCATGGGATGAGAGTGGTTGTGGTGGAGGAGGTGAGATGTGGTAAGATATATCCCATATGAAAATTATACTTAATAATAAAATTGGGGGCTAAATAATACCAGTGAAGTTTTGTAATTACATCAATAAATGGTGAGAGTCACTAACACGCCTCAGACGATTTAAATAACAATAGAGCCCTTAGCAGATATCATTTCCAAAGATGTAAAATTATTTTCATTCTCTAGACTAATAATTTTACATTATGATATTATTGAAAACTTACCAATATATACAATGCATTTGCATTTTCCATGAATAATCTGTGAGGGAGAGATGAAAACACGTTTTCAAAGAATGAATATATGACCTGTCAATTCTTCAAAATGATTTTTGATGTTTTTTATTGCATTTGAAGTTGACTTAATTTTTTTTAATGTATGATTCTATTGTTAAAATAACCATTACATTAAGAGGTAGATCTCTTTAAAAAGAATATAAAAATGCATAGGTTGATTTCATTGATTAAGCTCAGCAATACTGCCTGTTGCAAGGTGGCAGTCTGAAACTAAGCCCAGAACCTAGGGGTAGCAGGAACAACTTCTCAACGACAAAATGATATCTCAAAGGTACACCAGAATCATTTTTATATTCATAAAACAAATTCCTTAGAACCAAACCCCAGAACTAATTTACTCCAATATTAGACAAAATTCTAACAAACTTGTTAATATAGTTTATCAATCTTTGGACTAATAAAAGTAATAAAGTAGATTTATAGATAGGTTATTAGAGGTAGCCTCAGAAACTGTGGCAAAAAGAGAAAGCCATGGTGTTGCAGGGAGGAAGAAAATTATATACGCGTGTATATGAAAAATATAGTTATATAAGCAAAAACTAAAAATATTCAAAAGCCTTAGGACTTTAGAATTGTTTTGCCTCAACCACTCCACAGCTTCTACAAGTATTGCCACATAACTACACAAGGCAGAAATCAAGGTTCTACTAAGATCCAGACATTTAAAAGTGATTTAGTTCTATTCAGTATTCTCAGTTTTGAAAGGCCATGGCATATCTAAACCATTTTAGAAAGATTTCTTTGAGAAATGATTAAAGTTTAAATGGTCTGGGAACTGGGATACTTCAAACTTCAGTTATGTAAAAAATTTTGTTAATTTTAATAGCTCATTTCTTGACGTTGCCAGATAAATGAATTTTTCTAGGTCACAACATTTTGAGTTAAAACTCCATATTCTGACAAAATGTGAAACTCTGCGAATACTGCAGGCAGTTATGTTTACTAACACTGACAATAGAAAAACAGAAAAATAGCTGTCTAGGGCTCACTACTTCTTCCATGCAAAAAAAAAAAAAAAAAAAGACTAAATCTCAAGAGAGGGAACAGTGACAGACTCTGCAAATTGAAGATAAAACCACAAGTACGCTCACTGTGGGAAGTATTATAGGGTCAGTGGCCTTGCTACTTTAGGCACAGCAAATATTTTGGCTCATATCCAGCTTCACACTCTAATTAGAAAGAACATTGCTGCTTTCAGTCTCCAGCCAAGCCACGTATCCTTGTGGTCTGTTTTATGAGGTTTTCTTTGCAATTTGCACTGTGATCTCTCATATAAGCCACTGCAGTAGGAGGTATATACTTCTGTTGATCTTAACAGAGGCAATAGGCAAAGGAGAGACTGACAGTGACTTTCAACTAAATAGTCTTGTTTCTCCAAGGAGTATCTTTATAGACTACACACACAGGGCGTTTCAGCAAAACTAAAACTATCATAATAGACATTTTTAAATGATAAAATACTGTAGACATTGATTCTTTATTTAGGGTCAGTGGGATCCCAGGAAGACCATCAAGTGTATTTAAAGGGCTGGTGAGTCTGCTGAAATTTCCCTTTCCAGGGAAAGGGTCCAAAGCTTTCATTCTATTTTTAAAGTGTCTCTGATGCTGTCCTCTAAAAAAAAAATTATTTTTAAAAAATAAAATTATTTTCAAACATTAAAAACCATTAAAAACCATTGTTTTCAAGTATAATACAAGTATAAGAAAATGTTCAGCGTGTGTCCTATCATTTTTTTAAGGACAATAGAATCCACCTCTCTCAGCAAGCATCGCTCCTTCTCTGACTCATCTTCTGGTTAAATATTAGCCAGATGGCCTCAGCCTTAAATTCAGTTTAGACAATAGTGAAATTATAGGCTTTGGAAACAGCATTCTTAGATTCACATCCTGACTCAGCCACTAACTAGCTAGGTGAGCTTAGTTAAATGAGTTAACCTCTCAGAGCCTCAGTTTCCTTACCTGAAAAATGGGGTCAGTCCTAGTACCTGCCTCACGGGGATGAAGTGCTGGTCAAGGAGAACATGCAGGTGAAGTGCTTAGCGTGGTACCAGATTCTGATCCTGACTGCGAGCACTTCATCAGCTTTGCTTTTGATGAACCTTAAGGACTCGCTAATAAAACCCTTAATTTTGAATATTTTTTATAATACAAATATCTTTTCATTACGCTAAAAAGCATCACATTTTAACTGGTCTTTATCAATCACGATCATTATTCAAACTTGGCACACCCATATTGTAATGCTCTATGGCATTCATTGTTTTGCTACAAATTGTATATTTGCGCATTTTCACATTGCGATGTTTTTAACTCTGTGACTAAACGACAAAATCTAAGCTGTTCATTAATGCACAACAAACCATGAAAACATGACGCAATGTTTACGTCACAATATGAAATTTTTAAAATATTTAAATAAGCATAAATAGATAGATTGGGTTTATGTGACACAGAAATATAAAGCATATAGTTATATGGGTTATTTCTCTTTCCTGACATGGGTGAGAAATAGAAGAAAAGTAACAAATTTGATTTGAAATGTTGTTCTTTTTTCCACAGCTCTTGTAGTGAGATTTCTGACCAAACGATTCATCTGGGAATATGATCCCACCCTCGGTAGGTCAAATTTTGTTTCATCCTCCTTTCCAATCAAAGTTTTGACCCAAAAGAGAGAATGTCATTATCTGTTGTAACATTTTTAAGCATCTTGCAGCTGTTTGGGAAGTGCTTTATCAAATCATGCAAAGAAGCCCTGTAAGAAGATGGATGTGTGTTGCATGCCATCTGTGCTTAGAACTCTGTGGGAGTTTAGTACAGAGATGAAGAAATCAGGTCAGAACGGGGACAAGAAGGAAATGGGTACAACTTGATGCTCTTCCATCAGGAAATGTAGCATCATTCTATGTTACAGGAGAAAGAGGATGCCGCGAAGGTGGCTGTTAGGTGTGGGAGGGAATGGTATGGGGAGGAGAGTATAACTATAATATAAAACTTGTGAATGCTCATTTTGAGAAAATGTGTAAATAAACTATGTTTCTCTCCCTCTTCTCTCCCATGAATCTGATTTAAGCCTACTTAAAAAATAAAAAAGAAGAGGCAAAAGTTGATACCTGTGGATCTTGAAAGTAGCAATAATATTGATGGATGAAGTATTCACCACATGTATTTTTCATAGTCCCAAGCATAGTCCTTATTAGTTATCTGTTTAGTTCTCATCTTCAAAATAGCACTGAAAATCCATGGGTTCCAAATTAAGCTAAGATTTGACTCTGAGTTAAGCCTTTGAGTTTTTGTTTGTTATGCTCTGGGACCTCCGTTGGTTTTGTAAAGATCAACGTCTTTGAAATGCAGAGGAAGAGAGAAAGATATACATCATTTCATTACCAGGCAAGGTGTCCCAGACTGAGCTGGCCTTACTCAGAATGATGAAATGGGCCAAGATGACTCCTGGTTTGTTTTTTGTTTTTGTGTTTACCCCTCCAAGGTTACACACATTCCATTTAAAAGGGAGCTTTCTTTCCCCTTGTGCTTCCTTTCATTGTTTTCACTCATTCATCTGACAAATGTGTGTTAAATGCTCCCTATGTGTCAGATGATTCTAGGTGCTGAGTTTAAATCAATAAGCAGAAGGAGAAAGCGTGGGCTTTGGTTGAACTTACAGTCTGGTGAAGAGAGCAGAATCAATAAAGAAATAAATACACGTCAAATAGTGATAAGCACTACGAAGTGAAACTGAACAGGGAAAGGGAAAGAGAGTGATCTCATATTTTACCTAATATTTAACTTTTTAATTTATAGAATTTATTTTAGTGAGAAGTACAAGGTGAAGATCCAACATCTTTTCCAAATAGTTGACCAACTGTCCTCCTATTATTTATTAAATAATCCCCACCTTTCTCCACTACTTTTGATGCTGCCTTTTTTTAATACATGGAATCTTGTACACAAGGATGCAGTTCTAGAGTTGCTTTTCACATCCAGTACCACACTCTTTTCATAATTGTACTTTCCTTAGAACACGTTGATACCCAGTAGAGAAAGACTTCCTTCTTTACTTGTTTACAAAATTATCTTGGCTACTATCTCTAGTTTATTCTTCCAGGTCAATTTTTAAATCTTTATCATAACATGACATAATTTTGGTTGGAATTGCATTAAAACTATAAATTACTCTGAGAAGATTCACAGCTTTATGATATTCATTCTTTTAATCTAAGAGAATAGCATGTCTCTACATTCATTAATCTTCTCTGGTTTTGCTTTTAAATAAAACATTTTTCAACATCAATAATTTTTACATGTTTTTAGTATAGCCATAATCTAATCTTAAAATGATATGTTTGGATCTAAAAATGCACTTGGTTTGAAAAAAATCATTCATTATCTATTGTTTGCCCCACCTGAGTAAATGCTTATCTCCTCTTATATTTTTATTACTTACATAAGATTTACAAAGATTATAGTCCCCGAGAATCTTAATGATTTACAGGAGTTTAATAGGAAAATACTAATTTTTGTTAGTTGTACCAGTATACTTCATCAAAAGATGAAGCTTCTAAAAGATAATCTCATAAAATTCTATTAATAGAAATCTCCTACATCAGTTATTTGTAACGTGGGCTTCCTTCACTAAGAATAGTGAAACTTTTTATTGAGTGACCTTGTACCATGCTGCTCCAAAAGGATTGCAGTTGCTAGGCAACAAGAGGGCTCATCCGACTTCAGGAATGTCAGATAGATGACTCATTCCCAGGTGAAGCTTTCATTCAGTTACCCTGGAAACTGGATGCATGTGTGTGTGTGTGTGCGTGCACGTGCATGTGTGTGTGTAATGTATGTAGTCTCGTGTACTAGAAGTCACTAATGTTCTAGCCTACAGGGGTTTCCAATCCATTTGATTCAAGATCAGCCAAACATTTCCTGGGCGTAACTTCATACTATTATTGAGTTTCAAAACCATTATCCAAAGGGAAAGCTACCTTAGAAAGCAAAGTGGCATATTTGCAGAAAGCAATTTTGAATTCTGAATGCAGAGCCTTCCTCAAAAACATGGGGCCATTTTTCAACCTGTAACAGAATTATTGCTCTATGAGAAGCTGAAGAATATGAACACCATTCAACATATTAATGACATTGGAATATCTATTCCTCTGAGATAATTCTATAAAGAAAATGCTTGCTTGTATAATAGCAAGTGATTCCCAAACTTTTAGATTTTATATTTTAAGGAGAGGAACTATCATAGGAATTCTAATTAGGGATGGACTCTCAGAGGGTGAGGGAAAATTAAACTCGCATTCTGGTGGCACTTAGATTTCATAAAAGAAGGAAATATTGTTAGCATCCAAGCGTTTTGAAAGATATAATCTAGGAAAAAAGCTTAATCCTTTACATGGGACAATTTTAGTTTTCCTTAAATTTTTCTCATCTCTCCGTGGACCAGTGAAATCTTTGTCAGAGGCAAAAGCTGGTCTGTGAATTTACTTGAAAACCGCTACTGAAGCCTATAGGATTTGGGAGTTGGACCAACTCACCAGGAAAACCCCCTGATTGATGGCGGTGGCAGCAGTGTTCTGGGTGCAGAACAGCTTCCCTACTCTGAATAGATTCCAAAAAAAGAACTGAATCCCTACCTCCGAGAGTCATATTACCTTCAGAAAATGCTGATCATGGTAGAGAATACAGACAAAGGCTTAGATCATATACAGTTGTGTGTATGTGTGTCTGTGCTCACCCCTGTATGTGTTGGGGGCGGTTGGAGAGAGAGAGAGAGAGAGAGAGAGTACTACTACATAGGAGGCACCCTCCTCTGTGTTTGAATGGACTACAGTGTCTCTACTTGGTTAGTAAATGCTCAAACCAGAGTGAGGGTAGGACGTGTGAGACATATTGGACCCACTGGTGCTTTGATTTTGAGGTTGGTTCTTCCTGCCTGCATTACTGTTCCCTCTGCTTGAAAAAGGCTCATACTAAGATAGAGACATACCCAGAACAACTGCTCTCAACTGGATACGAAAGCAGAAGCGCTTAGCCAACTCACAGAACTATTTAATATCGGCACAGCAAGGAACTTTGAGATCATCATTTGGCAAATAAGGAAACAAGTCCAACAAAGTAAATGTATCCAAGGCTACATGGCTAGTTTGTGGTTAGACCAGCAATAGAACTCCAGTTAGTACAATTCCCACTCTAGCATAAATCAACATTACTAACTGTTGTTGTTACTATACTAGCCAAATATCCATATTAATATGTTGAAATTTGCATAAAAGCTAAATTAGTAAAAGGATTAATCATACAAAACATCCCTCTGAGTATCAATTTCCCTTAGTATATAAAACATACTTCTGTTTATAAAATGGTACTGAATTTCAGGTTATAAATCATATCTCTCTCATATACAGTGAACTTCAGCTATGTACTTAATATATATATTTACTATGCCTAATTCCATCTTGAAACTAATATTGACCTTCCAGTATACAATATTTGCTTCATTTCAAAGTATCTCTTAAACAATCATCCCCCTACTCTTCAAGAAAAAGACTCAAAATTATCATTTTCTGTTAGTATGAACCAAAAGAAAAGTGTTTCCATTCTCCAAACACACACATATTTTTTTCTTATGTTTTAGAATGAATAGTAGGGTTTCATTCCAAAAGTACTTAGTACATTTTTTTAGAATATCTTCAGAAGAGCTAGCACATGGATGTATGATGTTTTGCCTCTGTAAGCAATATTTCCACTGTTTTACGTGTAGACATGGGTTCGTAAGGAGAGAAGGGGCTTAAGGAAAAAATGCTTTAAATGGCATGAAAGCAGTACTCAGCTTAGATGAAATCACTGCTGCCACCCGCTGCTCTGCCTGTGGCCAACATTCCCTCATTTCCTGCCTTTCATCGTTTTCATTTCAATTAACAAACAGCCAAAGAATCACACAACTTCATACCATTTCCATTATATTTTATTTCCCCCCTACTGTGGCCTTCTGTGGTTGAAACACATATCCTATTTATCACGGAGGCAACTGAGAAAAATGTCCCCGTCTGTCAGACAACTTTTGGTGCAAAGAGATGGATTAGAGCCCAGAACTCTGTTTTCCAGGCTCCAGGGCCAATGCCAGTCCTTTAAAAGGGAAGGGAGTACAAAGGTCACTGCAGAACAGTGGAGGAGAAACAAAAAGGGCATGGATCCTAGCCTGTGTGCTGCCCTCTGGGCCTCTCTTCTTCAGGCTGGAGCACTGAAGATGAAAAGCAAATAATTGAGAGAACACTTCTAGATGAATAGTTGCTGTAAATGGTATTTTAGAGCATTTGATTATGCAAAACAATAATCTCCCATTTAACCTAAAAGAGTGGGGGGATGGAATGATCTAGAATTAAGAACCATTGTAGATACCATGTAAGGATTATAGGAGAATGGCAGTAATGTAAAATACACTTGTTAAAATATATTGAATATAATCCCATTTTCATTTTTTAAAGTTGATGAATAGTGATTTACAATATTATATTAGTTTCAGGTGTACAACATAGTAATTTGATTTTTTATAGATTACATACTGTATGAAGTTATTATCAACTATTGATTATATTCCCTGTGCCATACATTTATTTACAATAGCCAGAATATAGAAGAAACCTAAATATCCATTGACAGATGTTTGGGTAAAGAAGATGTGAGATACACACACACACACTCACACACACATACACACATAATGGAATATTACTCAGCCATAAAAAAGAATTAAATCTTGCCATTTGCCACAACATTGATGGACCTGGAGGGTACTACACTGAGTGAAATAAGTCAGACAGACAAAGACAAATACTGTATGTTATCACTTACATGTGGAGTCTAAAAAAACAAAACAAACATAACCTCATTTTAAAATTTTATTTTTCAGAAAATGTGTCTGCAATGTACTATGCCTGTGTCAATGATCATTACACGTGGCTGATGGCAGGTATAAGTCTAGGTTATGCTACTTAGTTAAGCTTCCTTTCTGTGGTTTGTATTTTGAGTAGAGTAGATTTATAGCAAAGTTAATATAAAACTGTGGTCAAAAAGAACTAAAATAGTTGATGAGCTGAAGAAATGAAAGTTAGAAACATGATATAGATAGGGAAAAAAATAAAAGCACTGGTTTACTGGTTACCCTGTTGGAAGGAAATTTCTAGGTTTATTTAGTTGGCTGACTGGTTAGTAATTTGGATACTTTAGGTGCAAATAATTGAGTTAATTGAGTTAATACCTAAGTTAATCATGCTGCTCTATTCCTGGCACCATGTCATGTGTATGTGAAGTCTTTATACTATTCCACTTTATTTTTCCTGCATCCCCTACTCTGACACCATTGCCCCCCTCTTTCCCATAGGTACATAATTTAATATGGTTGATACTTAGCACAGTGGTTCAAAGCCTAAATTCCTAAAGACTGTCTTCTGTGTTCCAATCTCAACTGTACCATTCATTTACCACTTAACACCTCTGTGAACTTCGGCAACTTATTAAAGGTTGCTGTGCCTCAGTTTCTTCACAAAAATGAATCTGATAGTTACACATACTACATGAAATATTTGTAAGGAATAAATGAGGTAACGTTAAGTAAGGCATTTGGAACAATTAGTGTTCAAACGGTAAGCAGTATGTGCTAGCTACTGCATATTTTTTGAAAAAAGTATTTTTCGATATTTGCATATATTTTAAATTTATATACATTTTATTATGCTATAATTCACCTATGGTGGTAATCATATGATTTTTTTCTTTAGTCCTTTAATGTGTTAGTTGCAGGATAGTTATAAATACTTTGCATTCCTGAAATAAACTGTACTAGATGTACTTTTCTTTTCACACTGTTGCATTCAATTGGGTAATATTTTATTTAGAATTTTTGAATCTATATTCAAGAATGAACTGAGGCTGCAATTTTTTTCTTTTTTCTCTTGTTATTACTTTTCCAATACTTCTTGTTGGAGTTTGTGTGTTGGGTAGCGATAGTTTTTTTTTTTCCCTAGAACAGCTTGTTTAATGTTCAATAGAAATCCCCTATAAAGCCCATTGGGTGTAGTTTTTTTTTATGATAAGGAGAAATCTACAGTTAGTATTTAAATTTTTTTACCAGCTATTGATCTAGTTAAGTGTTCTATTTCTCATTGCACCAATCTTTGCATTTTTTTTCTCGCAGAATTTATCAGGCTTTGAAATTTGTTTGGTATACAGTTCATAATATTATTTTATTTTTATAAATATTTCACCAGAATCTGTAATTATTTCCCCCTTTTATGCTAAATTTTGTTTAATCACACCTTCTCTCTTAATTTATTAGTATTGCCAGATTTTTACCTTTCCTCCACCCCCCTTTTTTTTTTTTAATTTTTCAAGTACCATGCTTTGGTTTTATTAACCTTATCTAATTTTTTCTACTGTTTTCTCTTTTACTTCTTTCCTCCTATCTTCTTGGGTTTATTCTGTTTTCCTCTTCTAATAGTTGAGTTGAATAATTTGTGCACTTTTTTCTCCATTTCCTTTTTATCATGTCGTCATTTGGAGTAAGACAAGTGCATTAGCTCACTCAAATCCACCTCTGGTCTCTTCCCCCACCTCCACCCTGACATACTGGATTATCTAGAATAATAATTCTGGATTGCTTTTGGTATAGTTTTGTAGCTTTGCTTGACTCCATTAGGATCTTGAATTCAGTTTTGCTGATGAGAAGTCCAGTGCCAATCTGAGTCACATGCTTTTTTCTCTAGATCCTTTAAATTTTTCCTCTTTGTCATTGATATCCTTACATTTTGTTGTAACAGGTTGAGATATGGGATTTTTTCCTTGTGTGTCCTGTTAGTCCTTTTTTAAAATTTATTTTATTGAAGTATAGTTGATTTACAATGTTGTGTTAATTTCTGCTGTCCAGCGAAGTGATTCAGTTATACATACATACATTCCTTTTCATGTTCTTTTCCATTATGGTTTATCACAGGATATTGAATATAGTTCCCTGTGCTGTACAGTAGGATCTTGTTGTCTACACTTTCTATGCTGTTAGTTCTTTTGATATGAAGTTGTTCAATGTCTCTCATCCTGGGGAATTCTCAGTCACTACAGCCTCAACTATTCTCCACCCTTTTATGTATTTTATTCTCTCTTTGAGGCTCATTTTATAGTAGAAAATAATATATCTATTTCTATTATCCATATCTCTTATATTTTACTTTCACATTTTCCTTCTTCATATTATTTGCTTTCTGGGAGAGTTCTTCAACCTGAACTTCATCAACTCAGTCAATCCTTTATTGAGTGCTTTATGTCAGTTGTTCTAGTTTTCAAATAGAGCAACACCATTTTAATTTCTGGTTTCCACTTCATGTCAGGAGCACACTTGGAATCACTTAGTGCTCTTGCCCCTGCTAACTTCTCCTGACCCCAGCAGAGCTTGGGGACTACTCTGATATGATCCTATCAGCCTCCAGCTGGTATTGAGCTGCTGCTGTTTTTCTACTTGAAGAGACAACATGAACTTGCTTTGTCCCATCTCCCCTCCATGTTGCCCAGCCCTCCTCTACTTTGCTTAACTGTTCCTCACCAACCCCCAATCACTGGGGTCCAACCACCTTCTACTGCCCCAAGGGTTCCTTATAGCTTTGCACATATTTCACATGGGTAGCCATCCACCTCCCTCTGATGTTTATTACATTCCTAGGGTTGAGGTCTGGGCAAAAATGAGCAGCTCCCATCTGTATGCCATGTTGTCAGGAACAGGAATTAACATGATTCCAGAAGCTGGATGTTTAGGAATATCAAGGTAGAATGCACTTGTGGGAATCACTTTCCCATTTTAGGATGTGGAGGCCTCATTTTAGAAGGAAGAGAGCATCAGGAAGCTGGCCTCGTAGGAGGATAAAATAGGAGGCAAAGACTTCCTAGGATGCACATTCCCTTATGCTATAAAAACATACTCCTGTGGCTAATCTGTAATTTGAAGGGTCAAACTAAATCATGCACTCATTTACCATTTTACCTTCTTTTTTGCTCATTCCCGCAGAATCAACCTACCGACACCAAGCAACCATTGATGATGAAGTTGTCACCATGGAGATACTAGATACTGCTGGCCAGGTGAATAAGCAATACAGCCAAAATATTTTCTGGATCAAATAAAAATGAGACATGCATAATAGGAACAAAATTAAGATACTCTCCTATAATTAACTGATGCCAAAAGACTTTTTAATTTAATTATCTAGTTATTTTATATACAGTATTAACTTATTTGCAAGAGCTTGTATATGCATCCTTATGTAAATTACCCAGTACTCCAAGGGGGTTTTGAAAATACCATAACACTCACATAATATCATCTAGAATAGAATTGCCCACCTATATTTTGGGGAGATTGTAAGATAGTATTAGGTTTTCATGGTTAAATGTGTTTTGGAATGCTATGATAAAGTTAAACAGATATCTTTCCTGGAGAATTTCTGAAAGCCTTTAATATGCTTATGTAAAAGGTGAATCTTTATGAAATTTACTATATATTATATTCTAAACTTACATGACCTCAGAATCTTTTTTCAGAATATTTTAGGAATCTCTTCTGTAATATTCTTTCCAAACCTCACCACATCTGATTGAAAATTTGAAGAGTAGTAACATTTTAAAAGGAAACTAATATAAATTTGTTTTGCAGCAGCTCAGTTCTGAAATTATAAGCAGGTTCAGAGGTAGGTTTGATTCCCAAGAAAAGGCATGATCACTAAGGATGAGAATTAGGAAGCAGAAGGGTTTCATGGTACTTTGCAGTTACTTAAGCTCTCAAGAAGACTTGAATTAAAGTATTTAATCTAAGAAATATTCTTGCAGCTAATTACACAGTTTTCCTTCTCATCACTACCTGCTTCATATATATGCTCTCACCTTCCAGCACTGATTCTAAAGAGAGACAGCCGGGAAATACACGACTGCTGAAGTCATTTGAGCCTTTTATAAAGGCAATGCATTTCCAAATCACACATGCTACCTTCTTAGGAAGGAGGGATCACTCCCTTTAAGAATCACTGCAAATGAGTTTCTGTCATTATTAGGACTGCATAATATTTGTTGAGATAGAAAAAGAAGCCAAAATCCTCTGGCTTTGAGTTTGATGCCTTACACAATTTTTCACTGGTTTTCTGCCCTGGTGGCTAATTGTCTCTAATCTGAAGAGAGAGAATAGCAAAAAACAAAAAAAACGAAACAAAATCAAAACAACTTCACTAAACTGTGCCTCTAATTCTGATCTCAAAGGATGGGATAAGGTCTACGTGCCCGTTACCTATTTGCCAATTCTTTAATTGTGATGAAAAGTCTCAGAGGCAGTGTGCTTAACTAAGAGGATAATTTCTTTACAGTTCTTGGGATTACAGATTTAATGATGTGGCAAGAAAAAATTTGAAGCAGAAAGTTTCCATGCAGTTAGAAAATGTTTAGTTCCCTAAGTAATGCTTCTATTCCAAACTGATTGAGAAGGTCAGTTTGTTCAGGCAGACTACCAAGAGATTTTAAGGACACTGAATATAAGGGATGGTCAGTAAGGGATCACTGTTAGCATTTGCAGCAACTATACATTGCAATTACTTCCAGGTCTCCCGACTGTCGTTTTTTCCTTGCCAACAGGAAGACACTATTCAGAGGGAAGGACACATGCGATGGGGGGAAGGCTTTGTGCTGGTCTATGACATTACTGACCGAGGAAGTTTTGAGGAAGTGCTGCCGCTTAAGAACATCCTGGATGAGATCAAAAAGCCCAAGAATGTGACTCTCATCTTGGTCGGAAACAAAGCTGACTTGGACCACTCCAGACAGGTTAGTACAGAAGAAGGGGAGAAGCTGGCCACAGAGTTGGCATGTGCTTTTTATGAGTGTTCTGCCTGTACCGGGGAAGGAAACATCACCGAGATTTTCTACGAGCTGTGTCGAGAGGTACGCCGCCGGAGAATGGTCCAGGGCAAGACAAGGCGACGCAGTTCCACCACACACGTCAAACAAGCCATTAACAAGATGCTCACCAAAATCAGCAGTTAGGCAGCTCTGTTCTGGGGAAGGCCCTGCTCAGGTGGGTTGGGTAATTGGAAACACTTTCTTGTCCTTTACCCCTTTTTCTCCCTGCAAAATAGAAAATACTCCATTCTTTGTTCTGACTCTGGGAAATATCCGGGCTTCCCACTGGTCCCAGCCTCCCATATGTTGGGAAGTTACAGAGTGTTTTAATGCAGTTTCAGTGCTGACAATCTCTCTTTTGCCTGCTTGAATAAAATATGCTCTATCGCAGTGTGAACATGTAATCACCAGATTTGGAAATGTCTGGGTTCACATTAAGCTATTTTTAGCCATCTTCACCTTGCTTCCATAGGTGGAAGTCTTTTCAAAGTCATTTTTAAATTCCATGCCTTGTCAAAATCTACAAATGATCATCCTAAAAGACTAAGATAATAGAAAATACAGTGAAAATACAGGAAGAGTACCTGAGATGTTGGACCGGGGAATAGAGCCTTAGCTTCTACTTGAAGTGAAGATTTTCTGAATTATCTTAAAGCATCTAGTTTTTCTTTAACCCTTGTTTTGGTCTTAAATTCAAAACATGCTCTCACAAAGTCTTCCATTGTCATAGAGAGTTTCATTTCAATGTGAGTTGGTTCTCTCCTTGATCTATCGATCCTAATTCTTCTGCTGTGGTTCCAACAAGATTTAATTATAACAGAGGCAGCAGGATCCCTCAATTCAAATTATGCCAAACCACTTCCCACCAAGCCCAGGGTGATGTAAAGAGAAAAGGAATCTTTTCACCAAACCCTGACTTTATTGAATGCTAATATAGGATTTTGAATTGGAGGTGTCTGGTTCATTTCTCTCTCTGTTTATCTTAGTAGAAAGACAACATTCAAAAAAACAGGAAAATTAAGAATGAAGCTTAACTACCTTTCCTTGGGGAGCCCAGGCTCTGTGCCAGGCATAGTAAGAACAATTAGCCTCTGATTCGTTAAGTTGGCTACATGGCTTCTAATATTTTGGATAAATTAATTCACTTAGGAGAATTCAGAAAAGAATGAGTGATTCGAATTCACTATACCTGAATAAATGTATATAAAACAGATTCTTATATTGTGAAAGTACAGTCTATAACTGATAAAGCTTTATGATTCTTTTTTCCCTATTATGCCCCCATATATCAAGATTTGGGCACTTTATTTTAGAAGAAAATATATATCTTTTACATATGTGTGTATTTATAAATGCATAGATATATGTATAAAAATTTGTAAGAGTTGGAGGCTTTAATTCACCAATGCATTTGGACAACTCGGTGTAACTGACTATTTTATGTGAATATAATAAAAAGCATAATTTTCACATTCTGTAACATTCGGGCAGTCTTTCTTGTTATGACATGAAAAGTTTGTAATTTTAGGAGAGACTTCAGGAGACTGTTGGATTGCAGAGCTGATGAATCTGTGAATGTGATATAAAGAATAAGCACCTGAACAGCCCTGCTCTTGTGAAGGTCCTGTGGAGGTGCGTTGGGTAATTGGAAAGACTTGAACACAATAACAGCTATGCTTTTAGAGTGCTTAGGTGCTATTTTAGGCACTTTATGTATTCTCTCATTCTCACAATACCCCTGTGCAAGAGATGGTATTATGATCACAGTTGTAAGGATGAAGATACTGAGTCAGAAGGGAAAACAAATTTGCACAGCTATTTAGTGCATAGAGCCAGGATTTGAACCCAGTGAGGCAAAGTCAGACTGTAGAGTCCGTACTATGATCCACTATGGTATATTAGTAGACTGAAATATGGTTCTTATTCTTGAGCTGTGGGCATGAAGACACAGGAAGGAGAAAGTTTAGGGAAGACTTGTTTCATTTATGCTTTCGTTTGTTCATGAACAAATATTTACAGATAAACTGGACATGTAACTTGACATGTTAGTCCATTTGATGGTTTCTGAGCTAAACATTGAAGAATACAGTTGACCCTTGAACAATGGGGTGGGAGGGGGCGGGGATGGTTATGGACACCAATGTTCCACACAGTTAAAAATCTGTCTGTAACTTTTGACCCCCTCCAAAACTTAACTACTAACAGCCTATTGTTGGCTGGAAGCCTCACCAATAACATAAACAGTTGACTGACACATATTTTGTATGTTGTATGCATTATATACTGTATTCTTACATAAAGTAAGCTAGAGAAAAGTAAATGTTATTAAGAAAATCATAAGGAAGAGAAAATATGTTTATAATACTGTACTGTATTATCAATACCATACGTTTATGTCATTGGTTTACAAGAGGAATCATCTGTCAGTACCTACAGCAATATTTTCTTAAATGATACAAAACACTGTAGATGTTATACTTATCACTAACACTAGATATCAAAAATGGAAGGATCATGTGAAAAAGAAATTTGTATTTATTTTATGCATTGATAACAAAGAAGCAGCAATATGATTGCTTTATGGTAGCCTGGTGTAATCAAAATAATTGCTTCACGATAGCCTAGCCTATACACTAATGAATGAATCATTATAAAATTTGCATGGCATACAGTACTGCAGTCATGTTCATGATACAGTATTGGAAACATTTACATTTTTTTAAAAAAACACTTACCCATGACAATAGGCTGACACGTAGTTTCTTCAATTACAAGAGAGCGGTATACTGCACTGTAATGTAATTCTTTGAAAACGAAGTTGTAAGATGGTAAGAAAACTAACACATTGTTAATTTTATATTAAATGTCACTAAAAAAAGTAAAAATAAGTAAATAAATAAATGTCATTCACCTTATGCCTATGTAAGGATAGACTAGTATTTACATGTTTTATCATTCATGACATACCATTTTCTTAATTATTTCAATATTTCTTGGCCAAGTGTTTTTTGTCTGCAAGTTTTTTCATAGTGTCACAAGTCTCCAAAAATCTTTCCAACATATTTGTTGAAAAAAAACCCACAGAGAAGTGGACCCAGGCCGTTCAAACCTATGTTGTGCAAAAGTCAACTATACATACAAGTTATCCAGGAAAGAAAGATGATGAAAATATCTAGGCAAAAGGAATAGCATGGAACCAAAATGTGGAGACATGATAGGTGATGGTAAGTTAGTAATGAAAGAGTTTAGAGAGCCACATGTGTGATTCTTCAGGAAGAAAAGAGAAGAGAAGCAGAGAGAAAGGATTAAGAGAAAGAAATAGGATGAGGGATTTGGAAGTAATAAAAAATGTCAAAAATTCACAAAACTACAAGTTTAGGTAATTATGTATTAAAGGACCAAGTAGGTATCTTAGCCATGATTCATTGTCAGCAATGTCCCTTTAGACAAGGGTAGGGGAAATGAAAGCAGAGTAAAATTATTTTTAAAATGTCCAATTCTAGAAACACAGTCTCTTTCATTCTCTCGTACTGCACTTGGGGAGGAAGCTCAGCCAGTGCCCATGAACTGCCCGCTCCTAAGGAGGCCGAGTGTGATACCTGGATGTTCTTAAGTCAAACACCAAGGAAGTGAAATTCACAGTCACCAGCCCCCAGCGTCTTCTTAGACACGTGCATACAAATCCAGACCTGTTAAAACATGGAACCACTGGCAAAAGTCCCAACTGGTAATTACAGAAGAACATGAGATTGCACAAATATAAATTAGTTATTCCTTTCATGCCTCAGGCTTCTCCACAATGAAGATTATAAACAAGTTGGGTTTTTACACAGTATTTTAATAATGGAAACCTGTGTGTTCTTGAACAATAATGATAGGTTGTTATCACCACACTACCGCCACCAACATTTGCTTTTTTGTAATTGCATTTCTTTCAAGAGTCAAAAGACTTTTTTGCTCTATACTGTGTTTGTACTCATATGCCTCACAGCACTGAGAGGAGGGACCCATTAGTCAGGACCTTTCTTTTAAGTAATATGTGTAATACATACATATACATAGATAAACACAACATCTCACATTCTAAGTATGGTACCAACCAAGCTTTCTTATTAAAACAACCTATGCCCACTTTGAGGGTAAGAAAGTAGTCAGTTCATTTGGTCAAATTTAATCAGAGTAAAGTTGAATTCAGTTGTCCTGAGCTAATAACTTATTGGGATAGTCTGAGAAAAAAAAAATGACAAGTATTTTTTCTCCATAGGTTTGACATGCTACATTTGGCAAATTCCGTATTCCCACATATACGGCTCTATTTTGGGACTGTTTGTTCTGTCTCATTGATCTGTTTGTTCATGCTCTAGAACTGTGGTATGTTAAAATTTGAGCCCGATAATATATTATAATTACATGTTTTTTTTCAGAGAAGATTTACTCTTTTACTTTCACATAAACTTTATGTCCACCCTGCATTATGATGTAGTAAGAGTGGTAAACTTGCTTCTTTGTCACTGGAATAATGATACTTCCTGCGGTGATCAAAATAAAGAATAAACATTTTGATTTGAGCATTACTGTACTCTGGGACTGTATAACTGTTTGGTCTAAAAATGGAATCAGAAGGAAGATTTCCTGTTTGTGCCTAGAACCCAGTGTCTATTCTTTCCCAAGCCTTACTGAGATATAATTGACATAACATTGTGCGGGTTTAAGGGGTATGATATGATGATTTGATACATGTGTGTATTGCCAAATGATTACCACAATAAGGTCTGTTAACATGTTCATCACCTCGCATGGTTGCCTTTTCTTTTTTGTGGTGAGACTACTTAAGTTTTACTCTCTTAGCAACTTTCAAATATAGAAAACTTTATTTTCAACTGTAGTCACCGTGCTGAATATTAGATCCCCAGAACTTATTCATCTTATAACTGGAACTTTGTATACATTGACCAACTTCTCCTGATTTGCCCTGCTTCCCACCCTTGGCAACCACCATTCGACTCTCTGTTTCTATGAGTTTGGGTTTTTTTTGTATTCTGCATGTAAGTGAAATCACATAGTACTTGTCTTTCTCTGACTTATTTCACTTAGCCTAATGCCCTCAAGGTCTGTCCATGTTGTTGTAAATGGCAGGATTTCTTTTTTTTTTCTGGTGGAATAATATTCAAGTGTGTGTGTGTGTGTGTGTGTGTGTGTGTGTGTGTGTATCTCATTTTCTTTGTTCACTCATCTGTTGATGGATGCTTAAGTCCTCACATGCCTAGTGTAAGGCCCTTTCAGGATCTCCAGCAGTGCAGATGGGAGTGTCTCTGGCAGGGTCCCAGTGCCAACAAGATTGTTTATAGACTGTGGCTGGGATGGACTAGAGCCCAGTTACAAGGCCCTACATTCTGACCAAGTTTATCAGGCTTACCCTCAGGGGCTCTTGGACTAAGGCCAAGGCGGGCTGAAGCGAGTTCATGAGCTACTTCTATTATCCAATGCACAGGTGGGCGTAACTCCTCCAGGGTACCTCAGCATCTGGTTCTGATAACAGACCCAAAACCAAAGGGGCTGCAGCTGAGTTCTCACGGGTATAGAACTGTTTCTATGTCTGTAGCCAGGACCACAGTTGGCAAGTCAGCCACATGGTTGTGAACCTGCCTTCTTAAAATGGACTTCTTGGACTTCACTGCAGTTTCACAATCTCCAACCTGGATCCCAAAGCTCCCATGAAGGCACTTTTTGTCCATGAATAAATGTCAAATTATTTTTGTTGAGAGGAGGATACATGCAAGGGACATCTTATTCAGTCATCCTGCTGACACCACTTCTAAACAAGTTAATACTACTAGTTGTTTGGAAACTGAGCTTCATTTTCATGAATGGCAATGAAGCAAGGTTCACTTTGCTTCAGTAGGGACAGACTCTTATTTTCAGTGTTAAAATTGTATCATTCATCTGGCCATGATGGAATAACAGGAGCCAGATTTACCTCTACATACTAAACAACTAGAAACGATCAGATGAAATATATGAAATGATGGTTTTCAGACATTGAGCGGCAAGTAATACAACACTGTAATCCCTGAGAGAAGGGAAAGAATGAGGTAAACCCTACAGTTGTGCCAGCTTACTGCCAAATGGCAGGTTCCAGGAAGCAATACATGCCAAAACAGAGCCTGGCAGTCTTGAGTTAAAGAGACAAAAATCAGAGTTTGGGGAGGCCAAGTTGATAAGAAGCCATGGGAAAGAAGGCCTGGAAAAGGGAGGTTTACAGAAAGTTCAAGAAGTCTTCAGAAGGGTTCCTTTCAGTCTTTGGCTGAGTATGTATCTTTGCATTACTCAAGGTTGGAGGAAAAAGCACTGAAAAGCCATAGGCCAAAAATTGGGAGGAGCATACATAGGGTTGAGAATAGTTTGTATTCCCACTGGCCAGAGTGGAAAGACCTTGTAATACACAGGGCATCAGGTAATACACAGGACATCAAAAGGACATTGTATTACGTGTGAGTCTAAATTAACCCTAGACCAGGCTGCTCTAACAATGCTTAAAAGCAAGTCTGGGGCTTCCTAGGTAGCGCAGTGGTTAAGAATCTGCCTGCCAATGCAGGGGACATGGGTTTGATTCCTGCTCCAGGAAGATCTCACATGCTGCGGAGCAACTAAGCCGGTGCGCCACAACCATTGAGCCTGCGTTTTAGAGCGGGTGAGCCACAACTATTGAGCCCATGTGCTGCAACTACTGAAGCCCACATGCCTAGAGCCCATGCTCCACAGCAAGAGAAGCCACGGCAATGAGGAGCCCACGCACCACAGCGAAGAGTAGCCCCCACTCACCGCAACTAAAAGAAAGCCTGCACACAGCAAAAAAGACCTAACACAGCCAATAAAATAAATTAACTAATTAATTAATTTAAAAAAAAGGCAAGTCTAAATTTTTTCAAACTGAGTCCAGGTAACCTGATTTGTGCTAGAAAAATACCCAACACACTACACAAAAGTGTACAAAAACCCAGCAAGATAAAAATTGCAATGTCTGGCATCTAGTCAAAAATTACCATGAATGCTAGGAAATGGGAAAATATGACCCATAAACAGGAGAAAAATCAGTCCATAGAGACAGACCAAGAAATGCCAGATGATAGCATTAACAAGCAAGGAACTTAAGACAGCTATTATAAATATGCTACATATGCTTAAGAAGATAGAGAGAGACATGAACATTATGAGGACTGAAACGAAAGATATAAACAAGGCCTAATTGTAACTTCTAGAGATGGAAAATACAATACCTGAAATAATAAAACACTGAGTAGGATTAACATCACATGAGATCCTAAAAAAATTACCAGTGAACTTAATGACATAGTACTAGAAACAATCCAAAATGAAGCAAAGAGAGGAAAAAAGACAATAATAAACAAAGAATCAGTGACATCTGAAACAAAATCAAACAACCAAACATACATATAATTAGATTCCCAGAAATAAAGGAAAGGGATGGTGGGATAGAAGAAACTATTTGAACAAATAACAGCTAAAACTCTCAAATTATAAGCTTACAGAGCCAAGAAACTCAGTAGACACCAAGTAATAAAAAGCAGAGGAAACAGCACCAAGGAACATCAAAATCAAATTCCTGAAAAACAATCTAAAAGAGAACATTTTAAAAGCAGCCAAGAGTAGGGGGTAGTAGATGGAAACACATGTGTACAGTGGAACAAAGGATGATAAAATGGAATTACATTATTTGAAGATAGGCGTTGATTAGTTGAATGAGTATATTGTAAATCTTAGAACAACCATTAAAAACTAAAACAAAAACAAGAACAAAAACAGAAATATATAGCTAATAAGTCAATCTGCTTATAAAATGGAATCATGGTGGGGGGGTAGGATGAATTGAGAGATTGGGATTGGCATATATATACTGTTGATACTGTGTGTAAAATAAATAACTAATGAGAACCTACTGTATAGCAGAGGGAACTCTACTTAATGCTCTGTGGTGACTTAAATGGGAAGGAAATCCAAAAAAGAGGGGATATGTGTATACATATAGCTGATTCACTTTGCTGTACAGTAGAAACTAACACAACATTATAAAGCAACTATACTCCAATAAAAATTAATTAAAAAATAAAGTTTAAAATGGAATCAGGAAATAATTCAAAAGGCAGAAAAAAAGAGGAAATAAAGGAGTAAATAACGGATAGGCTAAATAGCAAACAAGAGCAAGATGGGAGTTTTAAACTTTATCATATTTTTAACTATATTAATTGTAACACGTGGGAATAGACCACAGAGGGTCTCAAGTGAACATTTCTCGGATGACAGAACTATTTTATGCTGTGATTGCTATGGTAGTTATATGACTACAAACATTTTCCAAAGTTTGTCAATTTGTAAACTTAAAATTGGCTTCTTTATTGTATGTGACTTATATCTCAAAAATGCTGAGCAGAAAAAAAAAGTATATTTTTCAGTTGGGAATTCAGCAAGGAATCACACAAAGGAACACAGCAAGGAGCACATCAAAGAAAGCCATCCCAAAGTCTATTTAAAACAAATGTTCAGCATCTCACAAGAGGTTTCTAATTGGCATCTTTTCCATTCTTAATAAAGTATCAATATTTTATTTTAAAAGAATAGTTTCATTTAAATTCTTCATGCTCCTAAATCATTTCAGGCTCCCTGGCCTGAAGTACCTCTAGTCACTAGAGACCCACTGCAAGTTAATGTCATTCTGTTCTCTTGTGGATACAGAGACTTTTTATTTTTCCTTAGGAAATGCGAGTAAGTGCCTGGGCTTATGGAGTTTGGGAGTGTGTGTATGTACATGTGTCTGTCTAATCTTTAGCTGTTTTATGAGAGAAGAAAATAATTTGGTTTATTCTATGAAGGAATATTTTTAAGAATAAAACCTCACTGTTCAGTAATCTAGAGAAGTGCTTGTTGATACCTTTTGGATGCTCCTTTATGATTTATGAGATCCTATAAACATCGTCATAAAAATTTTTGTTCTATCGTCCTCTTCATCTTCTTCCTGTTATGGGAAGCAAAGGGCTTATTGAGAAAAAGAAGGTAAGGCATTGAAAGAAATACAGGATATTGATTACTTTCTGTTCCCTGAGCTTCTGAGACAATCTATATACTGGAAGTGTTTAACTACAATTTATGTTCTTAACATTTGCTTGTAAATTGGCTTTTGGGGATGCTGAATGCAATTTCCCTGGAAAACAAAGTTATAAGTCATATTTAGGTTCACCAGCTTGTCCGTGGCAGCCTGTTAATCCATAACATGGCACTTTCTTGGTGAGAAATTCATTAAACATCACGTTTCAAAAAAGATAAATATATTTTCAGCATCCTCTCATCTTTCCCACACATTTTGGTGTCCCCTTGTCCCTTGAACCCTTCACTATATATACTTTCTTTGGGGAATGGGGCAAATCAGGAATTTTTCCAGAGGATGTCTAACTGGTGATATTTCAAATATCAAATAGATATTCAAACATATCTGACTGGTGATATTTCAAATAGCCTAGGAAAGTGAAAGGAAATATTTCATGCAAAATAGCAGAAGGATTTTTTAGAAAAGAAGCATGCATACACAGGAACAAGTACAGTTTATATAAACATAGGGAAGACAAAAGGAACTTGGTGATCATCTAATCCAACAGCATTTCCCACAATAACAACTTTCTCAAGCCTATAGACTGCTACCAGTTATCATTTTAAAAAAGGAGAGAACTATGTTTCAAATGATGGGAAAACAGTATGTTAATATTAGAAAAGCATTCATTCATTTGAACATTAATATTATGCTAACGAATGTTGTGGATGATTAAGTGTTGCCTAAACTCACTTGGTTATGGGGATTCACCTCATGGGACTAGTGTTCTGTGAACTATACTACTTTAGGAAATAATGCTTTCATCTCATCTTCAAAGAATATCATCATTAAGGCTTTCCATCATTAATGGTGAGTCCTCTGCTCTTCAGAAGGGTCCCTTTGTAAGATGTGCTGTCCCTTTAAAGTAGTCCCATGCAATGAAGTATAATGTAAGGCATATATGGAGGTTACAATTTTCTGTTTTAAATTTATTAGATTACTATTGTCTAAATTTAAATTATTTAAATTAAAAAGGTTTCATTTAACATAAAAAGAAACACATGAAATTCAGTTTAATATATTTAATTTAACCCGACGTATCCAATATATGATCATTGCAACATACAGTCAATATAAAATTATTAACTCATGATGAAGAGGAAAGTTAGAAACTTGCATTCAGCTAAAAATAACTCCATGCTTCTTTTGCTTTTGTGAAATATGCTTACTGCACCGAGAAAAACAGAAAAACAGGATGACCTAGCAATCCAATGTAACTTTAAGATGTTTTGCTAAAAATGGAATGTTCTGCACCTGCTCTTGTAAGTTTCTGTTTGGAAACTTCCATGCCCTGTAAACCAAGTAACCAATCTACCCATGCTAACTGTAAACAAGTGTACTGACCCCTATAAAAGTAAAGTTCACCCTGAGCTGGGGGCCCAGAACTTTGGAGCATTAGCTCATCGGGGGCCACTGGCTTAATAAACCTGAGTTCTCCAACCTTCCGAGTGTGGTGCTTGGTTTCTCAATGGACCAATTTCTGCAACATTTCTGGAGGCCCCAGCAAAATTCCAACCATGCCAGCCCCTTGAGCTGCCGGACTGGTGGCTTGGCCGAGTTGGAGTGAAGGAGCTCCGAGATGAACGAGGAGGTGTGCCACCTGATGATATTCTGGGTTCTCTTTCGGACTGGTGCTCTGACTCTCCAGATGGCCGGACCCTGACCAGACTCATTGGAGGGACGGACCAACTTACCAGGAATGGCCACGGGATCAGGTAAGGCCCCAGGGCACTGAACACAGTCAGGTCCCGTCTCCAGATGGAAGAGGAACTTGATCACCTCCTACTGTCTTCAGTAAGAAGACCACCAGTAAGGGACTTTCCCAGAGTGGGGAGGCACCCACCAGTTAGGGACCTTCCCAGAGGTGGGGAGGCACTGTGTTAAACTCTGGTCTGAATGTGTGTGTGAGTGACCGCCCTGGTTTGTCCTCATTCCAGGGTGATTGTGTGCCTCTATGGCCTTCGTGGCTACAGAGTCTGAGTGGGCCCTAACCTGTGGTTCCGTGGTGACCTCATATGGCTCAGGATGATGTCTGTCTCTGGGGGACCCAGTCCCTCCCTGCGAGTCAGATCCAGGCCAGGAGTTTGCACTGGCCCGCCAAAGCTAAGAGGCACTCAAGTTCCCCACAGGGACGTGGCCAGGTGTGTATCTGAATGGTCTCCTCTTTTGAGGGGGCACCCACCCTTGCTTGTTTTTGTGACACCAATGCAGGGCAGGATAGACAGAGTGGGGGAGACAATTGGTTACTGATTTAATTTAGAAATTGTGTATGTCCAAACAGGCCTTTTGCCCTAGGGCCCTCTGCCAAGATTATTTTCTTAAAATTTTAAGGCTCACTCTCCCCTTCCGTCAGCTGACTCTTTGAGCTGACTTATTGAGAAATTAGGTTTTCCCCGAAAGACTTGCCCTGTTTGCCAGACAGATCTGTACCTCCCTCCCACTTGGTCCCCTGGACCGGTCCGTGCAGAGCGGCACACTCTGACATGTTCTTGTATACTTTTGGATTCTCATTATGAGGCTGCTTTCCTCTGTCACCTTTCCTTCATAATCCCCTGATTCCCCAAGGGTTTCAGGCTCTTCACTTGGGCAAGGAGTATGCATACTTGCTCCCTCCACCTGCTCAGTGCACACAAGAGGGTCAGTCAACCCAGACACACTCCAGGGTCCCATCTGAAATTATTTCTCCACAAACCCCATTACAAAAAAAAAAAGCATAACAAAACAGAAAACAAACAAAAAAAGGCCCACCTCCTTTTAGCCCTGTCTCCCTGAGACATTTAACAATGAGGGCCATCTTCAAAGAGGCACGTACTCATGCTGTCTGGGAATACTGGGCTTTCCAGGAGTAGCAACATCGGCACTACCTGGGTTATAAGGCCCTAAGACAAGGTCCTTCCCATGTGCACCCCTCTCCTCCCTGGTCAAAGAGGTAGATTACACTTGTCAACATGGGGGAAAGTTCCTCTAAGCTGACTGTTTTGGACTGTATGATGAATCTTTAAGAAAGGTGTTTCTGGAGACTATGGGGTTAAGATGACCTCGGGAAATCTCCGCACCCTGTGCGAGTTAGAATGGCCCACCTTCGGGATGGGATGGCCCGTGGAGGGTACTCTAGACTTTCCTACGGTTAGAGCTATGTACCGAGTAGTGACAGGGACACCCTGGCATCCAGACTAGTTTCCATACATAGATTCCTGGTTGCAAATCACCACTCAGCTGCCTCCTTGGATTCGGTTCTGTGCAAATAGGCAGGGACAGTGTAGGACCTTTGTGGCCCAACCGGCTCCTAGGACAAGCAAAGAAAGACCGGCAAAGGTTATCCACCAAGAAGACCCTGAAGAAGAGCCCCCTGTGCCTCCACCCTATGTGCCAGCTGCTTCACCAGCTCCTGTTCAGCCTCCTCACCCTTTACCAAACAGCCCTCTGCCACCTGTGTCTCCACCGCCTCCAAATCCAGAGCGCCCTCCAAGCCCGAGGCGACTTCGCTCGGCCAACCAACCAGCTCAAAAGCCCACAGCCCCTTTGCAGATGACATGATATTATATATAGAAAACCCTAAAGACTCTACCAGAAAACTGCTAGCACTACTTGATGAGTTTAGTAAAGTAGCAGGATACAAAATTAATGCACAGAAATCTCTTGCATTCCTATACACTAACAACAGAAGAGCAGAAAGAGAAATTAAGGAAACTCTCCCATTCACCATTGCAACAAAAAGAATAAAATACCTAGGAATAAACCTGCCTAAGGAGGCAAAAGATGTGTATGCAGAAAACTTCAAGACACTGATGAAAGAAATCAAAGACGACACAAACAGATGGAGGGACATACCATGTTCCTGGATTGGAAGAATCAACATAGTGAAAATGACTGTACTACCCAAAGCAATTTACAGATTCAATGCAACCCTGATCAAATTACCAATGGCATTTTTCACAGAACTAGAGCAAGAAATCTTATTATTTGTATGGAAACGCAAAAGACCCCGAATAGCCAAAGCAATCTTGAGAAGGAAAAATGGAGTAGGTGGAATCAGGCTTCCTGACTTCAAACTATACTACAAGGCCATAGTGATCAAGACAGTATGGTACTGGCACAAAAATAGAAAGGACGATCAATGGAATAGAATAGAGAACTCAGAAGTAAGCCCAAACACATATGGGCACCTTATCTTTGACAAAGGAGGCACGAATATACAATGGAAAAAAGACAGCCTCTTCAATAAGTCATACTGGGAAAATTGGACAGCAACATGTAAAAGAATGAAATTAGAACACTTCCTCACACCATACACAAAAATAAACTCCAGATGGATTAAAGACCTACATGTAAGGCCAGACACTATAAAACTCCTAGAGGAAAACATAGGCAGAACACTCTATGACATACATCAAAGCAAGATCCTTTTTGACCCACCTCCTAGAATCATGGAAATAAAATCAAGAATAAACAAATGGGACCTCATGAAACTTAAAAGCTTTTGCACAGCAAAAGAAACCGTAAACAAGACTAGAAGGCAACCCTCAGAATGGGAGAAAATAGTTGCCTATGAAACAACGGACAAAGGATTAACCTCCAAAATATACAAGCAGCTCATGCAGCTTCATACCAAAAAAGCAAATAACCCATTCCACAAATGGGCGGAAGACCTAAATAGACATTTCTCCAAAGAAGACATACAGATGGCCAACACACACATGAAAAGATGCTCAACATCACTCATCATCAGAGAAATGCAAGTCAAAGCCAGAATGAGGGATCACCTCACACCAGTCAGAACGGCCATCATCACAAAATCTGGAAACAACAAATGTTGGAGAGGGTGTGGAGAAAAGGGAACTCTCCTGCACTGTTGGCGGGAATGTAAGTTGGTACAGCCACTATGGAAAACAACTTGGAGGTTCCTTAAAACACTACAAATAGAACTACCATATGATCCAGTAATCCCACTACTGGGCATATACCCAGAGAAAACCATAATCCGAAAAGAAACACATAGTATAATGTTTATTGCAGCACTATTTACAATAGCCAGGACATGGAAGCAACCGAAATGCCCATCAACAAATGAATGGATAAAGAAGATGTGGCATATATATACAATGGAATATTACTCAGCTATAAAAAGGGATGAGATGGAGCTATATGTAATGAGGTGGATAGACCTAGAGTCTGTCATACAGAGTGAAGTAAGTCAGAAAGAGAAAGACAAATATTGTATGCTAACTCACATATACGGAATCTAAAAATGGAACTGATGAACTCAGTGACAAGAATAAGGATGCAGATGCAGAGAATGGACTGGAGAACTCGAGGTTTGGGGGGGGCGGGGGGGTGAAGAGGAAGCTGAGACGAAGCTAGAGAGTAGCACAGACATATATATACTACCAACTGTAAAATAGACAGCCAGTGGGAAATTACTGTATAACAAAGGGAATTCAACTCGAGGATGGATGATGCCTTAGAGGACTGGGACGGGGAGGGTGGGGGGGAGTCGAGGGAGGGGGGGAATACAGGGATACGTGTATAAAAACAGATGATTGAACTTGGTGTACCCCCCAAAAAATAATAAATAAATAGATAAATAAAATTAAAAAAAAAAAAGCCCACAGCCCTGCAGATGTCCTTGTGAGAGGCCTGAGGCTCACCCCAGGTCAATGAGGATGGCTCCATCTAGCCAGGACACCCGGTCCTTTATTATCAGCTCTTCAGCACCACCGACCTTCTCAACTGGAAACACCACACCGCATCCTATTCAGAGAAGCCACAAGCAATGACTGACCTCCTTAAGTCCATTTTTCACACCCACCAACCTACCTGGGACGGTTGTCACCATTTCCTCCTGACTCTCTTCAACATCGAGGAATGCTGCTGGATCCTGTCAGAGGCACGGAAATAGCTCCAAGAGCAGGCACCAGCTGGTACAGTAAATCCTGCAGCCTGGGCCCTGGGGGCCGCACCAAACAATCGACCCAACTGGGATTTCAACGCCCCGGATGGGAAGGACTCCCTTGATAAATACTGACAAGCCCTGCTGCAAGGACTGAGGGCAGGAGCCAGAAAACCAACCAACATGTCCAAGGCAACAGAAGTGCACCAAAAGCCAGATGAATCACTCATGGAGTTCTATGAGAGACTGTGTGAGGCATTCCGGGTGTATACCCCTTTTGATCCTGAAGCATGGGAAAACCAACACATGATCAACATGGTGTTCGTGGCCCAGTCTCATACTGACATCTGCCATAAACTTCAGAAGCTTGAAGGCTTTGCTGGAATGAATGCCACCCAGCTGTTGGAAGTTGCAAACAAGGTGTTTGTGAACCACGACCAAGAAGCCCAAAAGGTGGCTGACAAGCACGTGAAGCAGAAGGTGTCCCTGCTGGCCGCTACACTGGGGAACCCGGGTCCAGTGAAGCAGACTGCTCCCCCGCGGAAAGGAGAAGCCAAGAGGAGATCACTGCTACATCGTGACCAGTGCGCCTATTGCAAGGAGACCAGACACTGAAAGAATGAATGTCCCTATCATAGAGGGACAGCTGAAGGGTCAAAGAAGTTCAGTCAACCTAGGAGAGGAAGGTACAGCCTGAGCCAGCCATCCAAGACCTTATCGGCCTGGCTGGAGTAGGATCGGGATAGGGAGGACCGGGCTTCCTGATCCTGGGCCCCCGGGATCCTATGGTCGCAATGAAAGCAGGGGGCCAATCAATGACTTTTATGGTGGATATTGGAGCTGAACACTCTGGGATAACCACACCTGTCGTCTCCCTCACAGGTCGAACAGCAACTATCATTGGGACCACAGGGGACAGGACTGCCCACTCATTCTGCAAGACCCGCTCATGTCAGTTGGGGGCCATCTAGTGACTCATGAATTCCTGTATTTACCAGAGTGCCCCATTCCTTTGCTGGGCAGAGACTTGCTGACAAACCTCGGGGCACAGATCACCTTTGTCCCCGGGAAGCCCACAAGCCTCACCCTGGGGAGCCGACCAGCTCTGATAATGGCTGTGACCGTGCCCAGGGAAGGTGAATGGCGTCTCTATTCTTCAGAAAGAGAACAAATGAATCCAACTAGACTGCTAGAAGAGTTCCCTACTGTCTGGGCAGAAAAAGGACCCCCAGGTTTGGCCAAAACCCATGCACCCATCATGGTGGACCTGAGGCCAGGGGCCACTCCTGTCAGGCAGAGGCAATATCCAATACCGCGAGAGGCACGTCTGGGAATTTGGGACCACATCCAATGCCTGCATGATGCTGGAATCCTGATCGAGTGTCAGTCTCCCTGGAACACTCCACTCCTACCAGTCAAGAAGCCTGGAGGGAACGATTATCACCCCGTCCAGGACCTCCGTGCCGTCAACAACGCTGTGATCACCACCCATCCAGTGGTCCCAATCCCTTACACTCTCCTGAGCCTCTTACCCACCCAAGCAAGTTGGCTCACCTGCCTTGATCTCAAGGACGCCTTCTTTTGCCTCTGGCTATCATCAGCCAGCCAGCCCTTGTTTGCCTTTGAATGGGAAGACCCACACGCTGGGAGAAAGACACAGCTGACTTGGACCCGACAGCCACAAGCCTTCAAAAATTTGCCTATCTATTTTACAGTACTACCAACTGTAAAATAGATAGCCAGTAGGAAGTTGTTGTATAACAAAGGGAGTTCAACTCGAGGATGGAAGATGCCTTAGAGGACTGGAACGGGGAGGGTGGGGGGGAGTCGAGGGAGGGTGTGAGGGGAGTCGAGGGAGGGAGGGAATATGGAGATATGTGTATAAAAACAGATGATTGAACTTGGTGTACCCCCAAAAAATAATAAATAAATAAGATTAAATTTTAAAAAAATACATTAAAAAATACACATCATGTAAAAAAAAAAAAAATTTGCCTACCTTGTGTGGTGAAGCACTGGCTGCAGATCTTGCTGCCTTCCCTGGAGAAACCTTGAACGGCACCCTACTCCAGTATGTAGATGACCTGTTGCTAGCCAGTCCCACCCAAGAGGACTGCTGAAAGGCACCAAAGCCCTATTGGCCCTACTCTCCACCACGGGGTACGAGGTGTCATGGAAAAAGGCTCAGATCTGCAGACAGGAGGTCAAGTACCTTGGGTTTATCATATTGAAAGGGCATCGGGCACTCAGACATGAAAGGAAGCAAACCATCTGTTCAGTACCTCAGCCAAGCACCAAGAAAGAGGTCTGTGAGTTCCTCAGGGCTGCCGGATTCTGCCGGATCTGGATACTGGGTTTCTCTGAAACTGTCAAGCCATTGTACAAGGCCACGGCAGGGTCTGGTAAGGAGCCCCTAGAGTGGGGGCCTAAACAAGAAAAAGCATTCAAGGGGATAAAGAGACTCTTAACCAGTGCTCCAGCATTAGGGCTGCCAGATGTGACACGGGACTTTAACCTCTTCCTGCATGAGAAAAATCATACTGCACTGGAGGTCCTCACAAAAACAGTTGGGCCATGGTAGCACTCAGTCACATATCTGTCCAAATGACTGGATCCTGTGGCCACAGGGTGGCCTCCATGTGTCCAGGCATTAGCTGCTACAGTGGTCCTGGTCAGAGAAGCAGACAGGCTTACACTGGGACAGAATATAAACGTAAAAGTCCCCCATGCTGTTACCACGCTGATGAACAGCCAGGGACATAAATGGCTGACCAACACCAGAATGACTCACTATCAAGGACTGCTCTGCGAAAACCCACAGGTCTGTCTTGAGACTGTGCGGACACTGAATCCTGCTCATCTACGGAGGCGGGAACCCCCGATCATGACTGTGAAGAGGTCCTGAATGAAATCTACTGGAGCAGGCCAGACCTGACGGACACTCCCCTCCAGAACCCAGAACTGGAACTGTTCACTGACGGAAGCAGTTTCATCCAGACAGGACAACACAAAGCGGGCTGTGCAATAATAACAGATGAGGTAATAAAGGCTGAGGCCTTGCCCCAGGGGTGGGCAGCACAACGGGCTGAGCTGTGGGCGCTCATCCAGGCACTGAGGCACGCTGACGGGAAGCGAGTCAACATCTGCACACACTCAAGGTGTGCCTCTGCTACTTTGCATGTTCATGAAGCCATCTATAAAGAAAGGGGACTACTGATAGCAGGGGGGAAAGGGGATCAAGAACAGAGAAGAAATCCTTCAGCTGTTAGAGGTAATTTGGAAGCCTTCCCAGGTGGCAGTCATCCATTGCAAAGGCCACCAGAAAGGAACTGATCCAGTCAGCAAAGGAAATCGTCTGGCTGACCAGGCATCCAAGGAGGTGGCCACACAACTGAGTACCACATTGGGTCCGGAGCCGATTTCCAAGGTCTTCTTGGCACCAGAATTGCCCCGGTCCCCGAGGTATGCCAAAGAAGAAAATCAATGGGCTTTAGGTGAGGGAGGAACTAAAGGAAAAGAGGGCTGGTGGAAGCTTCCAGACCAAAGACTTTTTGTCCCCAGTGCTATAGCAGTCCAGCTGATGAAGCAATACCATGAGACAACTCACTTAGGGAAAACTGCACTAGAAAGTCTCCTGAGCTGCTACTATTTCGTTCCTAAGCTTCCAACCCTGTGTGCCCAGATCAGTGCTAGGTGCATGACTTGTGCACAAAACAATGCCAGCCAAAGACCAAGACCCAGCCCAGGGCTGCAGACAGTTGGGACATTGCCCTTTGAAGATTTAGGAGTGGACTTTACTGAATTCAAGCCTTGCTGATGCTATAAGTATTTGCTTGTGATAGTCTGCACCTACTCGGGATGGGCTGAGGCCTACCCCACACACACTGAACAGGCACGAGAGGTGACCAAGCCCTACTAAGAGACATAATCCCCAGATATGGGCAACCACTCTCTATAGGGTCTGACAATGGGCCAGCCTTTGTGTCTGAGATAGTTCAGATTTTGTCCAAGACACTGGGAGTCAAATGGAAGCTCCACATCGCTTACAGACCACAAAGCTCAGGGAAAGTCGAGCACATGAATCGGACCCTCAAGACTACGTTTGCTTAGCTCTGTCAGGAGACCCAATTACCTTGGGTCGACATGCTACCCCCAGCCTTACTTCGAGCCCCATGCACCACGAGGTCCTCAGGCTATTCTCCCTTTGAGATCTTATATGGGAGACTCCTCCAGTGATAGGGAAGCTCAAGGGAGACCCCCAACAACTAGCAGACCTGGAGATGTCTTGACACCTCCAGGCCCTGGGAAAGGTCTTCCGCCGTATTATTCGAGAAACCTTAGAAAGGACTCCCATTCCCTTGGGCAATTGGGTGCATCCCTATCAGCCAGGAGATGAGGTATGGGTACAAGATTGGAGAAAGGAACGACTTCAGCCAGTTTGGACTGGCCCTCCTATGGTTGTCCTGGCAACCCCTACTGCTGTTAAAGTTACAGGAGTCACCCCGTGGATCCACCACACCCGGGTGAAGAGAGCAGCACCTCTAGAAGGGTGAGGGACCTGGACGGCCAAAGCTCATCCGAACCAGCCGCTTCAGGTCATCCTACAGAGACAACCGAGTCCCGTCTGAGATCTTCAGCCCTGTTCCAGTCACTCCAGGGCTGACTGGTCTACGCACAGCAGAAGCTTGAGGAATTCGACAGGGGACATCTGAAGGTCAGGGTTACGATGACACCCTGCCTTGTAGGGACTGGTTGCACCACTGGCCTTGATGTTTTGTATAGGCTAAACACAAGGGGTCGTGTTGGCTATAATCTACCCAAAGGTAATGGAATCCCGGAGAACTATTTGGGGATTGGTCTTCTTACCTAGGGGGATTCAAAACGCTTGTGGGAATAGTCCTGCTCCTCCTTGGGACCTGTCTCATTTTACCTTGCCTCCTGCCCTTATTCATAAGGCTAGCTCAGGCCACCACAGATTGGAGGGCCACCACACGTCTCCTAGCCCTAAGAGGTTATCATCCCCTGGGTTTAGATGATCAAGAAGTTGATGCCTTATAAGATTTAAGGGACATCAAGAGGGGGGATTGAAGAGGAAATTTAGAAACTTACACTCAGCTAAAAATAACTCCATACTTCTTTTGCTCTGTGAAATATGCTTGCTGTGCGGAGAAAAACAGAAAAACAGGATGACCTAGCAATCCAATGTAACTTTAAGATGTTTTGCTAAAAATGGAATGTTCTGCACCTGCTCTTGTAAGTTTCTGTTTGGAAACTTCCATACTCTGTAAACATGTGCACTATAAAAGTAAAGCTCACCCTGAGTTCAGGGCCCAGAACTTTGGAGTGTTAGCTCGTCGGGGGCTGCTAGCTTAATAAACCTGAATTCTCCAACCCTCCGAGTGTGGTGCTTGGTTTCTCGACAGACTGATTTCTGCAACAATGAGATTTCACACTTTTTTGTACCACAGCTTTGAAATCCACTATGTACTTTACACTTAGAGCACATCTCAATTTGGACCAATTATGTTTAAGAGTTTAATAGCCACACATGCCTAGTGGCTACTGGATAGTGCAGCTTTAAGATAGTATAACGTCTATTGAGTCTAAATCCTCCTTTATTTTGAACAAATCCAGTCGCTAAAAAATTGAAATTAGAATCCTAAATTTTACACATGAATGTGTTCTTAGAAATCATTTAATGCAATACTCTCAATTCTATAACAAAGTAATAAAAGAGTGATGGGCTTGAAATGCAGGTTACATTCTCCTGCTCCTGATATACTATACTACTTTTAAATGGAAGTGTTAGGGTTTGAATTTATAAAAAAGAATTGCTAGCTTTACCTTAAAAAAAATCAGTAGAGAATCCGCCATAAAAATTGTCCACCTCCAGAAAATTTAATATGTGATTCTTTAAAATAAAAATTCAATTTGCAAACACATTTTCCAGACTTCATCTACTGCGTAAAGTGATACCACCTGCTCAATTTTAGTGCCAAGCTAAAAACAGGGCATATATTGTAGATTAAAGAGTAACTCTTGTCTGTTGCTACATTTTCATTGTATGAGGTGATTAAGTCAGCAGTACAAACACATAATAAACTCAGAAACCACAGCCAAGTTAGTAATATGCTAGTCCTTTTCCATTTCTCTCAGGAGAAGGGGAATCCAGCTTCCATTCATCTCCTCAGCTTCTGTCCTTAAGCCAAATGATATCACTTAAAACATGAATTTTAAAATTCACTTTGCTAGTTTCTCTAGCCAACTCATTCTACTGGCCTTCAGAAAAAAAAAATAGAAAAAGGGAAAAAATTAAGATGTAACAGACAAATTGAGATTTAATTATCCGTGCAATCTTTATCAAACTATTCTTCAGTGGAAAATTGGGACATTTCACATCCATATTGACTGCAATAAGTGGGTTTCTAGTTTTGCTGGTTTAGTATTATTAATCTAATCCCTAGTTAATAGTCAATATGAAGCACCCAAGTCAACCAGTGTACCAAACAAAAGCTTTCATGGGAATAAAGGAATATAATCCAAAGATATGTGAGAACAAAGCAGACAAAGCACTACCCATCCATGTATCTCAGAGATAATGACAAAAAAACAAACAAGAGACGTGCTGCTGTGATTATCTTTCCAGTTGAAATTAATTAATAGTGAATCAACATCCTGTCTCCATCTATCACCTTGGCTAGAAACAATCCATTGAAATCACAGCTCAGAGTAGGGAACAGAAATTATGCTGGACAAATAATGATACTGATAAATGATGGGATCATGCCTGTAAAACATCATGAGCAATTAAAGCAGATTGGAACTCTTCTCATCAACTCTAATTACTTGGGCTCCTGTCCACAAACCATACTGCTATATCTGAATTCTGCAAAGAATAAACCTAAACTATAGTCTGAACTGCCACCCCACCAGATGTTACTTCCATGTTGCAAATCATGTCCTTGCAAAAGAGTCAAAGGTGAATCATGCGGGGGGGGGGGGGGGCAGGGGGATGGAATCTGAACCCATAAGTAAATAGCTGTTTATCCTGGAACCATCTTGGTCAAAACCTATCGAGAGTACACTAATAGCTGAGCATCATATCCCATCTCTATACAGCACGTTAGAATCTGTGGGCTATTCTGACACAGCTGAGCACTCTACTCCCTATGGCAGCGTTTCTCCAAATATGGCCCATGGAACACCTTTAATAGAGTTTTCTGGAAAGTGTGTTTAAAATTTAAATCCTGGACCCACTCCAGTGCCACTAAGCCAGAATACATAGGAGTAGAGTCCAGAAATCTGCATTTTATCCAATTCCTTAAGTGATGCTTGTGTACATTGATGTACATAAGGTACAATGTTAGCCTTTTGTGTAGGGCCAATGAGACAGAACAAGAAACCCATATTACATTTATTGAGTAACTATCTTCTGAAAAATCTATGAATCTTGTGGGGTAGGGAAGTATCTCTAAATTGTTACCATTTTCTGCTACCCTACAAAAGGATATGCCATATCTTCACAATGCTTTGTGGGAGTCGGGATTCTCCAGTGTTCTTAGTTATAAGACCTTTGACAGAAGGACCTGGATAATTTGTATTGTTGCAGAAATCAGTCTTTTGAGAAACCAAGCACTACACTCGGAGGTTTGGAGAACTCAGGTTTATTAAGCTGGCGGCCCCAGATGAGCTGACGCTCCAAAGTTCTGGGCCCCGAGCTCAGGGTGAGCTTTACTTTTATAGGGGTCAGTACACATGTTTACAGTTAGCATGGGTAGATTGGTTACTTGGTTTACAGGGCACGGAATTTCCAAACAGAAACTTACAAGAGCAGGTGCAGAACATTCCATTTTTAGCAAAACATCTTAAAGTTACATTGGATTGCTAGGTCATCCTGTTTTTTTGTTTTTCTCGGTGCAGCAAGCATATTTCACAAAAGCAGAACAAGCATGGAGTTATTTTTAGCTGAGTGCAAGTTTCTAATTTTCCTCTTCAGTATAACTCCTGGAGACAGGATGAAACGGAGATGCTAATGAAGCCTCTCACTTCCAACTTTATAATAACACTTGTTTAATTAAAATGATATAAAAAACAAGGCCACCATTGGGCACCTGAATACCAAAGTCTCTCTATTCGTCCTTTTGTTTTGTATCCAGAACAGACATTGTCACAAAATAGCCTTGGCATCAATTTATCAGGTTCCTTTAATGGGCAGTTCTTACTTAAACTGGGCAGATATGCATCCAAGGTATGGGGGAAGGAAATGAATACATTAATTTCTGATTCCTTCAGGGCAGTATCCCAAGAGGTCAGCATCTCCCAGCAGCTTGTAGATAGTTACACTGTTAAACACTCTCAGTGACATCAGAACAAGGACAGGGACCTCTCCACCTTACCCTGCAGAGAGAAAAAAGAAGTACTCCAGAGCTTGCGAGGAGGTGCCAAGGCCAAATCATACTTGGAAAAAATGGTGATTTGTGCTATAGCTTAAGAGAAAAGGAAAAATTGTTTAACCCAGGTACTGGGTGAGTCATGGAGAAATAATTACAAATGTTATCTGAAGCTCTTTGCATCTCAAGCAGCCAGATTATTCTGCATAACAGGAAGGATCTTGTATCCAGACACCAACAACTCAAAGTTATGAAATCTAGAAGGTGTTGACCACATGAAAGGAGGCTTAGACTTAATACTTCTTAGTATGCAATAAAGCAAAACAAATTTACAACCACTTCATTGGAACTATAGAAGAGAGAGAAACCTAAAAATGTCTAGCAAGCAAAGAATAGTACATTGAAATTCACTGATTTACATTATACAAAAGCTTACTTTAAAAATATTATGTTACTTTAAAAATATTATGTTCACTCAATATTAAATTTGATTTTTTTTAACTTAATAGGTACTTACAAGTGTGTTTGACCATCTCATCTTGTTTTTGTTACACAAAGTCCTTGAACTTTTCCAGGGCAAGTTCTTCTATCATGGCGATTTTCAGGAACTTGAGCATAATGGCTCAAAAGGGAGTTCAATATATTTTACTTTCTCCCTTCATCACAGGGTTTTCCAAGTAAATATACCTCCTCTTATATTTCTGTGGCACATAATACATGGCTTGTATTCGTCAATACACTTTCAGTCATAGCTGACAGAAACTATGCAATCTAGCTTAAGTACGATTGGGAAGGTCAAGGATAAGGCCTTCAGGCATTGATGGATCGAGGGAATTAAAACACAAAAGGATTTTGTCTTTCTTCATTCTCTGTTCATAAGACAGAAAAACACAGTTACTGGTCAGTCCAAGGGAAAGACAGAGTTTGGGGTGATATTTTCTGCTGGGAAAAAATTCCACAAACTTTGACTTTCCTGACATGCTTATTAGATCCATCCTTAAACCATTCATTGTGTTCAGTAGGTTGGGTACTCTAATTGCTCAGATCATGTTTGCTGCCAACACTTCTGTCTGGAGAAAAGGTCAGCTCTACCCAGATAACATGCACTGGTTTCCCTAGAAGAAAGAGAGGTTCTAGTTCTAGGGCAAATGGGGATCTAGCACTGGGTATTTTTGTTTGTTTGTTTCTAAACGATTGAAGCAAACAAAATGGAGCTCCCCTGAAACTGCTAGTGTGCTCCTTGAAACTGCTGGTGGTTGTATTTCTCTTTGTTGCTCTCACCCAGTGGTTAAAAGGGACCATTTCTGGCTAAAAAAACATAGCCTGACCTGGTGTTTTCCTCTATTATGGTCATCGCCAGCTGGTTGGCAAGGACTCTCAACTCTCCATTCTTTGTGGATGGACTGGGGCACACTGGTGTTTCCTGACCTGGTAGAAATATCCCTGTTAGATTTGTAGTGGTTTGCTGTCAGTCAGCAGCCAAGCTCAGCTCCCTATAAAAGCACTCCAGAAGATCCTCCCAAGGTTCTTCCTGTGATCCTTCTGTTCTAACCAAAAGAAACAGCCTCAAGGGCCAAAGCCCAGGTTGTTTCAGTCCATATCTCCTTTTCCAGCCCCACTATTTCATCCATAGAAAAATAAGATCTTGTTTAGATTCTCTGTGTGAATTTTGTTTGTCCAGTGCCTCATGGTTAGCTCTTCTTTTCATGATTTTTGAATCAGAGCCTCTGGGTGCCATGTGTTTACCTATGTGGAGTCCCTCTATTAGCAAGTTATGTAATTAGCAGAGCCCCTCATCTTAAAAATCACTTTTTACTTATAATTTCAAATCCTCTGCCCACAGAGACTAGCTGTAAATTTCCTTTCTCCTATTCAGAGACATCTTATCTCTGTTACTATATCCAGGGATTCACACAGTTGTTTATAATTTAAAACATGCCTGAAGACTTCTGCTCTGTTTTTGTCTTCATATATAGAGGACTCTATATTCAGATGTTAACATAGGACCTATGTGAAAAATCACCTCTACATTTCACAGTTATTTTTCTAGATGAAGTTTATATTTCCATAGGCATTTTCAAACCAGGGAAAATAGCCTGCCTGTGATTATGCTGCTACCTGTACCTAGAACATTATTTGTCTCTGCCCCTTTATACCTCCAAGTGTTTACACTCAAGAATTTCCTTCTAGAAAACTATTTTAAGGAAAGAAAAAAAATGCAGCAAAGACTTAATATCAAAGGCATTAAGGTAAGTGCACTAAGTCTCATAACAACAACAAAAAAACAACAGCAAAAAAAAGCAAAGGAAGTCACTTACACATCCAGTAATAAGAGATTTATTTAAAATTATAGGCAAATATATTTTATATAGACACTGAATATTGTTGACAAAGTTTTTAAAAAAATACGAGAAAGTGCTTATAATATTTTTTTAAAGATAAATGGGATATAAACAATTCAGACAAATCTCAACCATGTAAAAATTATGCATAAAAAGAAAAAAAAACTGAAATAAAGTGCTAATGCAGTTGTCTTTTACTGGATAATGGAGGACTAGTTTTGGTATTTGTCAAATAACCTGTATATGCATAATTTTTAGGATAAGAAAAATAAGTTATAGACAGTAGTAAAAATAAACTCAACCTAATCTTAAGGATTCAGCTTAAATATCATCTTTTCAATGAATCTTTCACTGATCTTTCTCCTTTTCCTTCTTTGTATTGACAGATTACTTGGTTTACAATGACCCCCCACCCTTTTTTTAATCTCTTTATTGGAATATAATTGCTTTACACTGTTGTGCCAGTTTTTGCTGTACACCAAAGTAAATCAGGTGTATGTATACATATATCTCCATATCCCTTCCCTCCCGTGACTCCCTCCCACCCTCCCTATCCCAGCCCTCTAAGTCATCACCCATTAGCAAGTTGATCTCCCTGTGTTATTCAGCAGCTTCCCACTAGCTATTTTACTTTTGGTAGTGTATGTATGTCAATGCTACTCTCTCACTTGTCCCAGCTTCCCCTTTCCCCCCCACCCCATGTCCTCAAGGGATGTAGAGAACAATGGCCCCTTTTTGACTTGCTTGTGATTTATGTTTCTGTCAGCCTTGTGAACCAGATATTATTCATTTAATTGTAGGAGCCATTCCTTGTTTGATTTTGATTTCCATAGCCCTGAGGACATGGCCTTCTAAAACCTTAGTACTCATCTGCAATACGCTGTATTAAATTGAAAGCATAAGAACTGTAGTTCCCTCGTTTTTTAGTTACTACGGCGTCTACCTTCTATATTAATGATCTTCTGAAGATGTGGCAAGGGACTTAAAAAAAAAAAATCAAACCTAGATGCAGATTGTCGTTGGTCCCAGAAAAGAGTGAGAATAAAAGGGACAGCATACCAGAACTAGAATTACAGCCCATTAACAAAGCCAAAATTTAAACCTTGGGAGCACATAATCCATGATCTCTGTCCAAGATGAAAATGTTACTTTTTGTCACGTCTGCATCCACTCAGTCACGATCAAGGCTTTGTTTTGATCCTTGATGGTAGCTGTGACTACAGAGCCAAAACCACCAGCTTAAAGCATGTCTGGTTAGTAAAGCCAGTCATTAGTTTCCATGAGACCCAAAATAAACCAGTTGTTAAGATTTTTTTAAAATCTGAGGTGAGTAAATTGATCTGTGGTCTTGCCTTGCCTAACATATGACCCTAAATGTGAACTCGGAGTAGTTGAATACGGATCCGACCAACTCCCATCGCAGGGTTGGACCGACCGCAGGCAGAATTTGGAAATAAGCAGTTTGTCTTGTCTCCTTCTCTTTTCCTATTCGTCTCCACTCTTTCAGTCCATTTCTTTTTCTTTCTTTCTCTCTCAATTTCTGCTGTTTTGTAATCCTAGCTTATCACAATTTGCTGTACAGCAAGTGAATGTTTCTAACTAAAACCTAATTTCAAAATAACAATGTGTTAATTATATTTCTTAATATCTTGATGTGAATACATAATCAACAACAATATGTTTTTAAATCCTCTTTCTTCTTTTTACCCCTAGTATAGGTCTTCTGGCACATTTCTGCTCAAATCCTAAAAAAATTTTAAACATGTTTAAAAAGCTAAAAAGCTCCTCCTTAAATTTTCTCCTCCCATTTGCCCGTTTCTTCAGATTCTGCCTTATAGAAGCTCAAAGGACAAACCTCAAAGTGACAGGCTTGTCTTTTGGTGGACAGGAAAGAGGAAGAAACTGACGGAGAAAAGCTGAAACCATTTTTGGCGGCAAGGGAGAGGGGAAACACCTGGAAATGGTTTATTTTTATTTTTTTAATTTACTTACCATGTCTGTTTCCTATAAATGTTTTTGGGTCTTCACATAGGAAAGAAAAATACTCATTTTCACTTACTACTGTCAATCTAAATTATTCCCGCTTTCCATTTTCTTTATATCAGCCATTTGGAAAGCTGAAAACAAAATAAAATAACAATATGAAATATTGAGTACTTCCTATGTGCTAGACACTGTAATAAATATATTTCATGCATTGTTTAATCCTCAAGTCAAACCTATAAGTTAGAATATTACCACCATTTAACAGGTGAGGGCATGAAGGTTTATATAAGGTGATACTGTCCCATAGCCATTCAACTAGTAAATAATATTTAGCAAACCAAGGGTTAAACCCCTGTATCTTTGACCTTAAAAATTCAAATTCTGAAGTCCTGTTTTATGTTGTATGAATATAACAGATTAAAGTATAATATATATTGGTTATAACTTATTCCTCATGCACTGAGCAGGACTGGCCTCTACATGCCTATTGGAAAAGATTAACAGTCCAAGAAAAATATTCAAGTATATGCCCAAATTATGTATTTAGTTTCTTTTAGGACTAGCTCAATAAATTGTGGCTTTCAGGAATCTTAAAATATGGCACTAATCTCAGTGTCAAGTTTAGTATCTAATAATAAAAACCATGTCCAAATTTTTAAAAACATTTGGTGTAAAACAGTTGGAAAATGAGGTATTTTAGTTAATTAAAAGATATAGTAGCTATTGTGGTCCACTTTCAAAGTAATAACAGGAAATTGAAATTGGAATATATGACAGTGCTATCACTAAAGCACTAAAGTAAAAGGGAATCAGCGAGGTAAAAGGTGGAAGGAGAAAAAGAAAGAAAAGAGGAATTTTATCAGAGTGTAAGGAGAATTGATAGGACTTTTGTTTATGTTTTTGATAACCAGTCTTTGTTTTCCATACGGCTATAAAATAGAGGCAAGAAATCTTATCCATTGTAGTATTGTTACTCTGAAATAGAAAATCACGTGTTAAATGTTCACAAACCTCTCAAGGTAAGGGCAGTTGACAGTAATACGTCCATTTTACCGTAAAAGAATTGGCTCAGAGAAACACGTGTCCAAGGCAGAATAATGGCCCTCATTATTGTGAACCAGTGAATATGTCATCTCACTTGGTGAAGCAGACTTGGCAGGTGTGGATTAGTAGAGGACCTTGAGAAGGGGCAAGTAGCCTGGATTGTCCTGATGGGTCCAGTCTAATCACATGGGTCCTTAAAAGCAGAGAAACTTCTTTGGCTAGAGTCAGAGAAAGAGATGCGACAATGACAGAAGCAGGGTCAGAGAGATGTCGACTCAATCCACCATTGTTGGCTTTGAGGATGGAGGAAGGGAGCCTTAAGCCAAGAGATGTAGGCAACCCCTAGAAGCTGCAAAGGACAAGGAAATGTATGCTCCCCTATGGCCCCCAGAAAGGAACACAGCCCCATTGGCTTCTTGATTTTAGCCCAGTGTCAGACTTCTCACCTCTGGAATTGTTAGATAATAAGTTAACATTGCTTTAAGCCACTAACTGGTTCAACAGAAAATGAATACATGTACACAGTTAATAATACATGGCAGAGGGAGAACGAACCTCTTTTTACTAATATTTGAGTACTGCTGTCTGTCACTCACTATATTCTCACTTCAGATATTATAGTTAGCCTATAAAATAACCTGTGAGAGATGTTATTCCCATTTTTCAGATAAGGAAAGGAGTGGTAAATTACTCACCTATGTTCATATAACTATGCATCAAAAAGCTGTCTTTGCCATTGACAAATCCTGCAGGTTTCTAACATCCCACACTGTTTTACAACTCGGGGCTTTGGACTTCTAATAGAAGCTGCCTTCGTGACTCAGCCTGTTATTAGCAAAATGATGAACTATATGAAGTTTGTTCCAAACATTCCCAGGTGTACAGTACCTTTAAGTAGCTCAGAGACCCTCTGAAGTAGGACTTCTAACCCACGTATGCTGTTCTGAGCTGATTTGTGCTTTCATTCCACCCACTCACCCCCCACCACCAAATTCATATGTAGGAGTCTTAACCCAAGGACCTCAGATTGTGACTATATTTGGAAATGGGGCCTTTAAAGAGGTAATTAAGGTGAAATGAGGTCATTAAAATGAGCTCTCATCCAATCTGACCAGTGTCCTTATACGAAAAGGAGATTAGGACACAGACAACACAGATAGAAGGATGACCATGTGAGGACACAGCAAGAAGGAGGCCACCTGTAAGGCAAGGTGAGAGGCCTCAGAAGAACATGAACCCAAACTCACCTAGATCTTGAACTTCTAACCTCCAGAACAGTGAATAAATAGATTTTTGTTGTTTGTCACTCACCCCGTGGTACTTCGTTATGGCAGTCGTAATAGTCGTAACAAACTAATACTACTGCCCTCCCAGGAATAAGGTCTCATTCCTGTTTCCTGGGGATAGATTCACTTGGTCTGAGTGGGGCTTATGTACCAGGTTTTCATTTGTTTCAATTTAAATCAATTCTGTTTGTAGAGAATGCAAAGCTAGTCCTTTATAGATAAATGAGATCTTTAATAGATGGAGTAGAATAATATCCAATAATACAGATGTATTTACAAAATGTTTATTTGAATATTCTGTAGGGCAGTAGTAGCTTTACCTAGTTTCCATGCAAGTATTTCTACTGAGAATTTTTGTACATCTGAGCTATGGGAGGCACTTACCTAAAGGGAGGTTTGCTAGCTTAAACGTTGAGAGAATAGTTTAAGTTCTGATCTTGCTCCCCTCTGGGTGAGCTTTATTTAGTCTTACCTAACTTTCCTTGCTCTGCATTTCCTTCAATGTTATACCCTCACCTTTTCTTGAGAGTACAAACAAAAAGGATGTTGGCAATAGACTTCAGTGGCTGTTGTAAAATCACGGAATACAACCTCAAATTTTCCTATCTTGAATTTCACAACAAGAAAAGCTTGCTTCCTTCAATGAGGATGTTTTCTAGTTCCCCTTCTTGCCTGAAATGCTACAAATAGCAATGCTTTTTCTCAGTGAATAGTTCCTGAATGCTTTAAGAAAAATCATTATTTTAGTAGCTATTTATAACAATTGCATGTATGAAAAGTGCTACTACTCTTGTGTGGGTAAATGGAAAGAGAAAAATTAGTACTTCTAGGAAGAGAGGATAAGGAAACTAGAGGCTGCGACTCAGCTTATGCCAAGTTCTTTGCATGGTCAAGGTCAGCTACCTTCATCCTGCTAGGAACATGGAGGGCAAAGATTGCACTAGTCCTAAGCTCCTTTCTGTTTTAGTATCTTCCTGAGGGGAAAGGGGGTTTTAATAAATTCCCAGCATATATACACTTGCTCTCAATTGAATCTGTAGCCTTAAGAAAGACTGTTCTAAAAGTAGTAGCTATTTGGATTTTTCAAAATGGTGTTATTTAATGCCAGTCATATCAATTCAATTTCTTCTAATGTTCTCAGAGCATTATTTATTTCAATCTCTTTTTCCCCCTCTGTTTCTAGGCCCAGAATTTCCAGAAAGCAGCTTTGTTCCCTGCGGAGCAAAATGGCTCCTAAGTCTGAATAACTGACTCATACATAAAAAGGAGGTTCCTTATTGCGCCATTTGTTTCATCGGGCTGCCAATTCGGCAGCACTTTGTTCAAGTGCTTGGTGTGAGTGCTGGTAAAGTGCTGATATTGGGCACATAAGCTCTAAGCACAAGGATTCTGTGCATCGTTCAAAGGCCCAAATAGCAGGCAGATTCTAGTTGCCTCCTCTCAAATGTCTTAAAATTTTTATAAGTCGTGCATTCTGCCTCATAATCTTATATCCTATTTATTGTGAATGTACATTTGTATAATTGTCTCATGCTTCTTTACTGAACTTTAAATTGTGTCTTTATATACTCTTGAACCTAAGGGAGTACTAAGTACAAAGTAGGTGCCAAAGATTTCATTTACTTGAAACCAGAAAAGACAAAAAAATTGATTAATTCTCTTTCTCACTCTATTGTTGGCGGTGGGATAGATAGAGTGTTGAATAGACTTAATTGTTTTGTCAGAATATAACTTTGATGACAAGCTTATGATGTTTATTAGTACTGAGAGGCAGTATCTATGACTTAAATAATGAACATAAGTACATAATGATAAACACAAATAGATCATGAACTGCAGGAGCAAAACCCCTTTCACTTGAAAATTTTCTGCCCTTCCCTACATAATGGACCCTCTTACCTATAAATATGACCCACAACACTTGCTTTCTTCTTCCTGAATAATTCAAAATTACTTGTTGAAATTTATTTGCACCAAAGACAGCAATAATTATAATCCAAAGTGTATTTAGTATGATGTCATCTCTTCCAGCTACAGAAACAATCTGTGATAAATTTCCACTCATCACTGATGAGAAGACTGGTGTCACCCAGATGCCACATCTTGTGTTTTGGGACCATCACACCTTTAGTGTGTCTGTGAGAGACACATTTTGAACCAGAAGCTAACTGTTTGCTGCAGTAAATGCCTGTTGTTGTCCCAATGTTTTAGAGACTATAAGCATACAAGGAATCAAAAAGTATTTCCAGCTTACTTTTTAAAGGCACACCAAAAAAGTAGCTGTTTGAGTATGGTTTACACTTGATAGTAAATAAGGTGACCATGTTTACCATTCAAACTGAAGCACTTTGGAGCAAAAAAGAGGATTATTAATGTTTGCCAAGAAAATAGGCATAAATGAAGACTGTCCCAGGCAAAATGACTTCTATTGTCATCCTACTCATAAATATACTTTTGCCACAATATCAGGGAAGGGAAATTTGTGCCTGAAAATATATGACTCCTCTAAGAGTACCATGATTTTCATCAAAATTGTGCAGTCTTTTACTGTCTGCATCATTTTCTCCTGCCTGCTGTAATCCTTGGGTCGGTCCAACGCATAGAACTCACAAAGATGCAAAACAGAAAGCTCAAAAGCTGAGCTGTCCAACCTTGGATGTGACTTCCTGATACTGCACAAGCCTGTCCTGCAAGACATGCAGAGAAAGGGTGCCAAACGGGGAACTTGACCTTTTTCAACACTCTGTCTATCCCACCCCAAACATTAGAGGAGAAATAGAATCAATTGTTTTGTCTAGACAGTATCAATCAATGTCATCCACTAAAAAATGAACAAACATGGAAACTCATAGTGAGAAAGTGAACTTGAAGTGCTCACAATTAACTAATTGCATACGTATCACCATATAGAGAAGCTCAAAATTAATGTTTAGTTCTTGCTAATGCCTTCAAAGTGTGCGGCTATTATAAATCCACAACCCCTGAATAGGCAGAGCCCTCAAAAGCCGTTCTGATTCTAAAGTTTGAATCTCTTTGGAAAAGGAATAGAGTCAAAATATTTTTACCCCACAAAGCTGAGATTTAAAACATGAATCTTGTTTTGTAATAGAAGAAAGATATTGAGTTTGAAATTCTTTTGCTTTGAGACCTCAGGGAAACGGGAAGTTATTTCATTCATTTTGGGTGACTGTCCCGTCCGCAGGTCTCAAGCGCTAAGGTGCTCCTAGGGCACAGATGAAAGAAAGCAATGGTTCCGTTCTCCTGGGTAGCCTCCCCTTCTGTAATGTGGAAGGAGAGAGACCAGATCCCAATCTAAATTAGGCACGTTCAATATCTTTGAACCAGAGAAGGCATAAAAGACTGGTCATGGTCAACTTCTGGTTTTAGTTATACTCAATATCAGTTGTAACTATTCCAGGGTCTGGCTGATGATAGAATATTATAATAGCTTCTGGGGGAAAATGTAACTGAATCACTAGAGCTTAGTTAATGTTCTTCACACAAGGCTCCCACACTTTCAATTCTGTAGTCAGAGTTTTCATTCCAGAAAAATTGAAAAGAGCTTGCAGATTAAGAGTGTTACCATGTACTCTTTTGTAAGAAGCAGCTTAAATACTAATAGATTCCATGGTTTACCGAAGGTCACCCTGAGTGGGTGGCAGAGCTAAGGATGTACAATATGGGTACCTTCTGTTTTGTTGGGCTACAGGGAAGTGAGGGGTATTTTTAGGCATCTCAAGAACAAAGTGTTCCCACAATGTTTTTAGTGAGGAGCACAGTGTATGTTTTAATATATCACCTTGATCAGTGGTTCACAAAGTGTGGTCTTCAGACCAGCAGCATCAATATACCTGGGGAACTTATTAGATATGCAAATGTTTTGGGGCCCCCTCCTCAGATCTCTGTGTGGAGCCCCCAAAATCTGCTTTAAAGAACGTGCCAGCTCATTCCGAAGCATGCTAAAATCTGAAAACTACCGATCTAGTTTCCCAGAATCTATATGACTGGCAACATATTTAGGAGATTCCCTTCCCAACTCCAATTAAAACAAACAAACAAGCAAACAAAAAACAAACAGAAAACTTTGAAATCAGGGTAATCTGCTCACTTAATGGCTCTAAATGGTGAGGAAATATCTTAAATTCATCATTTATTCATTTCACTCATTCAAACTGACCAATTATAAACTTCATCCTATAAGTCACTCGTCTGTGTTTTAGGGCTGGAAGAAGAAGAAACCAAAAGAAAGTATAAGGTAAGATTTCATCTGTGAGGAGCTCAAGTAATACCAAGAAAAAGAAGAAACTACACTTAACAATACTTTTAAAGTGCATTTGGTAAAGTCACTATTATCTAGTGATTAACTGAGACCCTCCCTGCCACCCTCCAGATAAGATACCTTAGAATTCCATAGCTTATGAAAGTCTCCAGCTCTTCCCAAGATTCCTGTCACTTGATAGCTGATCTCTCCAGTCCTTGATCTTTTGGTCTTGATGTGAAACACAGTCCTCTTCAAATTCTAAAGATCAAAGTAAAGTAAAATATAAAACACTCAGCCATGTTATTCGTGAATGCAATTAGTTTCAGCTGGAAATTTGAGGGTGATGAAAAAGGGTCCTATGCTGAAGCAAGGCGAAGAGATTGCAGCCACAGAAAGGATTTTCCTGTACCTGAGAAGTCTGTATGGTTTTCCTCTGACTCTATCCCTCACAGGTCCCAGCCCTCCAGACCGCTCACCTCACGCTTAGCCCCTCTTTGGTTTCCCCTGTTGCTCACCTTCCTGTTTGCCGCCCTGTCCATGAGTCCCAGTTTCTCACCCCAAACAAGGTTTTCTTTTTTCTGTAAACAAGTAAATCTTCTCTAAGAGATATATTTGTGCTAGATGTTCATAATAAATAGACTCATCTCTTAATGATAAAAAGGGAACACTCAAAATCCACTTGGTGATTACAAGAACAATTGTACTTGAGATATTAGTAGGACTTTTAAACCGATAAGATTGATTTACTCAAGAAACATTTACTCAAGAAAATCTTTATCAGCTGTGTCCTGAGTACAGCAAAGTCTACACAGTGGAATAAGATAGTGCCTTTGCTTTTACTGAGCTTATGAAGGAGTAAGTACCTATTGGGAAAGGACTTGGGAGGAAGAGAGGGATTCTCACAAATGTTGGGTAAACTGCTATGAATTTTCTACCAAATAATAACAAAAATGCTCTGCCCAACATATTTCAATAATTCCATAGCTTCAAAGAAGTCTGTGTTTGAGGCATGACCCTGAGAAAATGTTTAGGACTACAACTAGACCATTTGCTTAGTGGTGATAGCTGAATCCACAGGAGTTTATTCAAATGGCTACAGAGATTATAGAAAGAATATTCTCTGAGGAAAGAAACGCTGTATCTACAGAAGATATGAAGTAAAAGGAGCCAGTGAAATATTATCAGAGATACAAATTCAAAATAACACAAGAAGGATAATATTAAGAATAGCATGCTTGTTACTAATGATAAATGCTGCAGAGGCTAAAAGCCTGAAAATCAGTGTGAAATCTATTGTTTCAAATGAACTGAAAGTCATTGAACTTGTACAGAAGATAGCATAGAGTAAAGAGTTTGAAAATCATATGGACAGGACTAATGGGTTGGAAATAAAAACGCAAAAACAATGTTTACCCTATTCTACCCACTCCCCACTTTAAACTGGGGACTCTCATCCTTGGGAGAGAAGGTAGAAATTTGATTGCCTAATAATATAAAGATAATGAATTTTACATGAAAAAAGGTTTTTTGACAAAATTTTTTGAAATAACTTGTATTATCAAAAGCCAACCAGAACATACTATTGTCCATGGCAAACTTGGTGAGGTTTAACCAAGCCCTTTTCCCATCAAGCAAGAGGATAATGGAATCACTCTATCATTGTGGCTCTGATGACACCATCAAGTTTTTACTCAAAGAAAGTTGGTTTGAATAGAACGTTTAGAACTTTATAACGCAAAACATATTTCAGACAGTTCTTGAAGGAGGTTTCTAATTAAATCCTTTTAAAAAACAAAACAAAACAAAACAAAAAATCTGTCATCAATAATTAAGAGTTAGACAAAACATATCAACAATGCTTTGTAGGCACAGAACAGCAACTGGAGCATAGCTTCAATCCTTGAGAGAAGGAGAGAAGACAAGGTAAGCCCTATGTTCTTCCTAGCTCTCCTTGAGGGCATATTCCAAAAGGCAGTGGTTCTTACTAGCAAGAAGAGGCAAGTCTTTGGGGTTTCCAGGGCTGGTAGGATTTAAAGAGATTGTCCTCAAAGAATAGAGAACAACAGAGTAGGAGCTCCAAATATCTGTGTTAAAAATTCCCTTCAGATCCATGGCTGACCTCTAAGCTGTATACCCACAGGGCAAAATTCCAAGATGCCCAGCAGAGAACACCACACAAGTCTGGGGAGATAAAGGTTGGAGTTGGGGCTAATCCGGAGTACAGAGACCTTGGTGAACAATCTAGTCTTTGATTCTAAGCCCAGAAATGTCACACCTTAGAAGAAGGTGCAAAACAAAACAGACCTGCTCCAACAAAATCTAAAATCAGAGTGATCTGCCAATAATTTAACTGACCGTCAGAACAAGATTTGTACCTCTTAAAATGAAGACATGATAGTGTGGAGCCTGACAACGTATCATCCAAAATGTGATTAAGCATGAAAAGGTGATAAAAGAGATCAAAAAATTAATGAAATCCAGAGATGATTTACGTGTAGGAGTAGTATTAATAACATAATTAATGTGATAAAGGAAACAATGTAATAAGGAAAATGTAGACAAATTAGACAAAAAATGGAATATTTAAATACAGAATTTGAATTAAAAATATTAAATGGAATTCTTGAACTGCAACTTGCAATAACTGAAAAATATCTGAAATGAAGAACTCATTGAATAAAGTTGAACAGTAGACCAGCACAGAAGATAGGATTAGTGCATACAAAGACAGTTCAATAGAAAGTATCAAAACTGAAAAGCACAGAAAGAAAAAGAATGGAAAGAAGAAAACACATAGGACATTCTCTGAAAGTCTGACACCTTTCATTGGAGTTCCAAAAGATGATATGAGAGAAGGAGATGGATGGAATGTTTGAGAAATATTAGCAAAGAATTTTTCAAGTCTGCTGAGAGATCTCGACCCACAAATTTGGGCTCACTGAACTCTACTACAGGACAAATACAAACAAAGTCATACCTGAGCACTGCATAATCAATTGCTGAAAATCAAAAAAAAAGAAAATCTTAAAAGCAACCAGAAAGAAAGGCATAGTAGTGAATTCTTCCAAAGAAGCTGGAAGACTGACTTTCCCCACCTTCTCCCATTACCTTCCTTGCCTCCTTCTGTGCTGGGCAGCCCACAATACCCACTCCTTTCACTAGCAAAAAAAATCTCTGATGTTATTTGTCCTGATAGGCCGCACGTTTTAAAGATTTTTGTCAAAGACAGATGGACAGAAAGATAACGACTAGAGAAATATTTCTGGGCCAGAAAGCTTCAGTCCAGATGGCTGCAAGCTTCACAAGGTCAACTTTGTGGCCATTCACCTAGCGCCTAGGACAGTATAGGCCACAGAGGGGTGATTCCATCAAATTTTAAATTATGAACAAGTGATAAATATTGGAATCTGAGTCTGATAGGCTATGACCAAAAAAATATGGAAGTGAACTCTACTATAAATCAGGAGTATATTATTAAGCATTATAAACATGTTTAAACTATGAAACAATACTTAAAAGTGTTATCAATCCATTCTGAAAGACTTGTTTGAGAAAGAAATCAAAATTCCTTATGAGTCCACCTGATATGGAAATCTGACTTTATTTTAGGCACTTGCAAATATTATAATGTCTTTTTTTTCATGTCAGGTTTTTTATAATTTTTCTTTCTAGACAATTGCATTTCAAGCAAGGAAATTGTTTTCTAGATATTTTGTCACGTACTTGAAATTGATTTAAAATTGTCTTTCATTGTAAGGCAAATCGCTTGGCAAGGCACATTCTTTAAAGTTAAAAAGTGGCAGGGGAGGAGAGGGTGGAATGGCAAAATAATTTACATTGAAGTTCTACCCATGGTATTACATGCTCTTGGATCTTGCCCTCAAACAACAGAGATTGAGGAAGCATCGCTAAACTTAATCAAGAATGTAGTTGAACATAGATGCCTTGAATATCGGAGAAAAGAAGACAGTTCACCATCTCATGCTAGTAGCATCTCACAGCACTAATACGACTAGAAGTTGGAGGGTCTTTCCCAGAGTAACCAGAGTAAATTTGGGGCTGCTAAAGAGTACATTGGTTCAAACTTCTGAGTTTCTGATCCTGCTTTAGCTATAGTGTAATATTTTAGAAATTAGCCCAGGATTCTTTTTAATTTTTTATTGAAGTATAGTTTATTTACAGTATTATATTAGTTTCAGGTGTAAACATATTGATTCAATATTTTTATAGATTATACTTAGCCCAGGATTCTTTTTAATTTAAAGCTAAGATGGCACCCCCCCCCCACACACACACACAAATAATACAGGTAATTAGATTTTTAAAAGTTGAAAATTTATGTTACAATAATTCATTGTTAGCTTTTAATTATATTGTTTCTGTGAAAATCCTGGACAATTTATTTATACCATATGTTTCTGTTTGAAGACACTTAAGTTACTTCTGCAGTACTACATCTAAGATACATAAAGAAAGAAGTGGTATGAACATTTGATACTGGCAGCAATTTTACCACCCTGATATTCCCTCGGGGGAAAAATGTTATTTCTGATATTTTTATTCATTTTGTTTACAGACCTCTTACTATATATTATGTTGGCCACAGTGCTATACAAGTACAGAGATAAATGAGACAATTTTCTGCCCTCAGAGTTCAGAGTCTACTGGAAGAGGAAGACAAATTATTTGACATTATATAACATTTTATTGATATTGATGTAGTGCTGTGCTCTGATAGAGGTAATTACAGACAGAGCACCTGATCCAGCATGGTGGGTGTGAGAGGACTCAGAACTCCACAACCAAGAATAAACACTGGAATTAATCTTAAAGGCTGAGCAAAAGCCAGCTCAGTGTGAGTGTTTGGGATAGGAGGGTTTGAAAGGAGGACAACTGTTCCAAGAAGGATCATGCAAAAAACATACAGAGTGAGACTGGCAGGCCACCTATTATAGTGTGTCAGTTGGGAGCGAAAATATAGGTGCATAGAGGTAAAGCTGACTTGGCACAGAATTTTGCCACTGTTCAAATATAAACATTCATGAAATGATATAGATACATATGTCTATACTGCCTGACAAAACTCTAGTCTAGTATAATGTGACTATTACACAATATGTTTGCAATTAATGAAACTTTCAGATGCTCTGGAAATTTTCTCCAACCTACCTTCTTTTAAACACCTGTGATAAGAGATTTTGTCTTAAATCATGCTAAATACTCCTCTCATCTAGTTACACATTGTAACTACCTTGTTCATAAAGTAAGAGGACTGCAAGGATCCTACTCAAGGTAGTAAATTGCAATACAAATATGGAAGGTTATAAGTGCACAGAAGGAAGTACTTAACACCATTACTTCTCTACAGGCATTAGGATTGTACCTCTTGGGAGCTAAGGAAACATCAACTTCCTCTGTAGTTTTCCTGGGTAACCTAGATAGAGCTCCATTTGGGCTTGACTAATAACAGAAGACTACACAACTCCCACAGCTCTTCCCTTGTCTCAAACCACCTTATTTAAGGTCACATATGGATGTGTTTGTATTTGATGGAAAGCTGTTTTTTTCCTAAATATTGTGGAGAAGACATACACTGCTTTTGTAAAAAAAAAAAAAAAATAGTAAGAAATAGTGCAAGTTGCCAACCATTGTTATTCATAATGACTTAAACACAAGTACATTCCTGTTTCAAACTCAATTTGCTTAAGACTCAAGTGAAAAAGTTAAGATGACAGAATCGATAAATAACAGAGTGACACTGGATAAAGGCAGGAGTAAGAGGCACTTTCTACTTTAAGATGATCAAGCCCTTCTATTTAACGCTGGGGTTTAGGTTTAGGATAGTTTGTGTTTCCTCTCTCTGTAAATTCCACTACCATCATCACCAGCTCCAAGGAGAACTGGCGCTTAGTTACATTTTACACGTATATGTATAACTAACTGCATCTAATAGAAAAATGACAGTCCCGCTTTCAAGATCGGTCAGTGTTGCCATTCTGGCTTGAAAATGGTTTTTTTTGTTGGTATTGGTGTTGTTATTGTTGTTAACAAAATTAAGAAAGAAATAGGAGAGATTTGAAGTCTAACATACTTAGCAAATTTATTCAGATGTTCTTGAAATTTCTGAAGCCAACTGTAATGAAGAACTGTGTACCTTCGAATGACCACAGCTGTGACTGGAAGGGTAACAGACAGCTGATCAGTGAAACACAAAATAGATTAAATGCCAGAAAGAATCATAGATCATCTCCTTCAACATCCTTAGTTTACAAGTAAAGAAACTGCAACCAGAAAGGATGTGTGACAATCCAAATGTCCCAGTAGTTGAATCAGAATGCTGGATGATTCCATAACTTAATCTCTGAGCTAGTGTGCTTAGTATGCACACATTAGACTAGCATTAGTTTACAAATATTGGTGGTTAGAAGCAATATTTAGCACTGTGTTTATCCATTTAGCATTTCCTTTTCAATTCTTCAGAAAGGTCTAAAGACATACAAAGGCATTTTGCAAAAGAGGAGATTAACATACACAGAAAATAAAAGTCTTATATTGTATGAAGGCAATCACACCAAGTGTTCCTCACTTCTTTTGGTACCCATATCACCTAAATCAACTCTATTTCAATCATTGTCATTCTTTTGGTGTTTATGAGAGTTGTATTGTATTATAGTATGTCTTATTTTAGTGAACTAATTTTACATCTTCTTCCAGAGGCCCTAAAGATTCCAATTCCTTTCTCTAAGAATCTCACAAAACTCCACACAGGAGAGTAGAAGTATTAAGTAATTGAATTGTTGACTGAAAAAAATGCACAGCCTAAAAGTTGAGAAGTAGGTTTCGTTCGGCAGACAAAACTGAGGACTTAAGCTTGGGAAGCACCCTCTCAGACAGCTCTGAGGGACTCCTCTGAAGAGATAAGGGAAGAGCCAGCATATATAGGAGTTTTTGCAACAAAGACCAGGTATTCAGAACATCAAAAGATTACTGTTAATTAAAGAAAACTAGACATCTCAAGTTAACGTATTTAGCCCTTTTTTGTGTATAAAAAGATGCAAAAGTCTGGACTCATTGAAATTATCCCTTTGCTATGCACCTCAGCTATCTGGGCCAATATCCTGTTTTTTCCCATCTGGAATCTCCTCAGGGCTGCTGGCGGGTAGCTGCAGCGGCTGATGGCTTGATGGTGGGCATCCTGTTTCTACCTTGAATTCCTTCCCGGCTCACCATTGATGTGGCTGTAATGTGATGGCTTGATGGCTGTAACATCCTTTGTTTACTGATATGGCAGGCAACATTTTTTCATTAACAGAAATAATGTGAAAATGTTGTTAATGTCTCTCATTTCTAAAGGCAAAGTAAAAATTTTTGGCCATCAGAGCAAAAGTGAATAGCTATCACAATTCTACCTCAAGCTTAATTTATGAGGGTTTCTTTTAGCAAGAAATAGAATGCATCTGGTCATTGGCAGCTGATTTTAATTGAATTTATTTCAAGAAATCCCATAGGCGAGCAGTAGCAATGTCAGTATCAGACACGCATCAACATGCTATAATTTTCAAAGAAAAGAAACTTCAGTTTCCATTGTGGGTAGTCAGTTAACTTTTATGAGTTCTTGTGACACTAATAAAACCTCTGACTCCACCCCCGAGAGCTCATGTAACAAGATTGAGTATAATCAATCCAAAAAATTAACTCTGATAACCAAGGAAACATAAAAACCAGTGTTTTCAAATAGGAAATTGAATACATGAATTTATAATTTTACTTAGCAATTCAAAATGAAAGGTCAAATCATGTCCCTGGGCCAGGAAGTAGGAATGACTGTTGTTAAACTGTAATTTAATAAGTGAATAAATGGCCAACTAATCTTGCAGTCATCTAACTGATCTCTATGACTATACTGAAAACAGATTTGCCTGAGAAAGTAAAGGCTCTCATTTTATTCATACAGCCTAGATTTCACATAAGATGAAACACTGAGACATAAGCATTTGCTGCTAAAATTTTCAATATTTGCTGCTGAGAAAATGACACTTAGGTTGTCTGTAGCAATGGTGAACATTTGATTAACTATTGTATACTCTGATTATTTTTTTCAAAGCAGTAAATAGGCATATATTAAGCCACAAAGGATAAAACTTTCAAACAAGGATTCCGAGCTATGTTTCTGAATCTGCTGACTTTAGAAGCAAATTTGTGTGACGAGTCTACCTATAAAACAAAGGCTTTCATTAGATTTAGAAAAGACAAGGAAGAAAGGTAGATTTGGACATTCAGATAGGCCACATAGAGGAAGGAACAGAGTTTCCATATTCTAATGGTATCTAAACATATACTACATTATGCATATACATTATATAAATATATATAAATTAAATATATATACATCCTTACCTTATAAAGAACTGATAAATGCCATAGCAATGTATACAGTTCTGAGGCTATGAGGTTAGTAGAAGCATAGCAGGTACTACAACTTAGAACAAATTTAGGATTTATTAGGATTCATGATAAAATGTACGCTGTATATTTAAAGACCTCCATCCATTCCTTTTTTAAGTAAGTTCCAATGGAATGCTTAGTAGAACAAAGACTCTTACCTGAAAGATGAGCTACTTCTTGCAGTGGCGATAGAGATAAGAGGTCAACAAAAGAGATGAAAAAATTTTAAAACGTTGAAAAATCTGTAGACTCACAGGAATATTCCAGTCAAGAAGAAACTTGTGATGTAAAAGTGACAATGAAACTGCAAGAAAACTAAGAGTAAACTGTTTTCACATAGAAGGGACCCAGAACGTCATGTTTAGCTTACAGGTAATGAAACTGAGGTTAAAGCGTTTCTCTAAGTCCCCACAGAAATTTAGCTTACGCCAGAAACAGTCCTAGAACCCTCACTGCACCATCCTTATTTGAATGTGCTTTTAATTACACTGAGCAAAAGTTTGGTTTTGGTTTGTTTTTGTTTTTTGTTTTTTTTTACTTTCCTAGTCCTGAGACACTAGAATGTTATGATCCTACTTCTGAGGAGGAAAACAAACGACTATATCCTAAGGCATTCTTTTCTCCACCAGGGCCTGGCCTAACTACAAAATTCAGCTGACAAGTTTTGTACAGGCAGAATTCCATTGAAAAGGAAATTTCCCCGTCTACTTCAACCTAAAAGGAGTAATCAAATTTTAAATGACAAAGATAATGTTTCTCTAAACAGGTTTACTCCATAAATAAATGTAGTTTCTTAGTCAATTTTTTTCTCCCTGGAAGATAAAGTATAATAATCCCATGAGATGAAACCAATTAGAGTCACTAAAAAACACAATTTTTTCATGCCCAAAAAAACCTTGGGAGAAGACACATGGGCCTTTGGAATATAAGGAAAAAGAATTGTTCTCAGAAATGGAGGCAAAACAAGTGACTGAGGTACAGCACAGGCATTAAAATTTTTTATCAAACAAATTATGGAATCAGGTAAATATGAGACACAATTCCTGTTTCACAGAATTTACAAGGAAGCTAACGATCAGCCCGGTAATTAGAACAAAGGACACTATGCACAGCAAAGGAAACCATAAACGAAATGAAAAGATAACCTACGAACTGGGAGAAAATACTTGCAAATTATGTGACTGACCAGGACCTAATATCCAAAATATACAAGCAACTCATATAATTCAACCAAAAAACCAAACAACCCAAGCAAAAAATAGGCAGAAAACCTAAATAGATATTTCTGCAAAGAAGACGTACAGATGGCCAAGAGGCACATGAAAAGATGCTCATCATTGCTAATTATTAGAGAAATGCAATCAAAACTACAATGAGGTACCACCTCACACTGGCCAGAATGGCCATCATTAAAAATTCTACAAATAATAAATGTTGGAGAGGGTATGAAGAAAAGGGAACCCTCCTACACTGTTGGTGGGAATGTAAATTGATACAGCCACCATGGAGAACAGGATGGAGTATTGGAGTTCCAATGGTATGGAGGTTCCTCAAAAGACTAAGAATTGACATATGATCCAGCAATCCCACTCCTGATCATATACCCAGACAAAACTATAATTCAAAAAGATACATGCATCCCTATGTCCACAGCAGTACTCTTTACAATAGCAAGACATGGAAACAACCTAAATGTCCACTGACAGATGAATGGATAAAGACTATGTGGTTTATATATATATACAATGGAATATTACTCAGCCATAAAAAAGAACAAAATATTCCTATTTGCAGCAACATGGATGGACCTAGAGATTATCATACTAAGCAAAGTAAATCAGAAAGACAAATACCATATGATATCACTCACATGTAGAATCTAAAATACGACACAAATGAACATATCTACAAAACAGACTCAGACATAGAGAACAGACTTGTGGTTGCCAAGGGAGTAATGATGGGAGAGGGAGGAAGGATTGGGCATTTGGGACTAGCAGATGCAAACTAGTATATATAAGATGGATGAACAACAAGGTCCTATTGTATAGCGCAGGGAACTATATTCAGTATCCTGTGATAAAACAGAATGGAAAAGAATGTGAAAAAGAATGTTGTTGTACTGCAGAAATTAACACAACATTGTAAATTGACTATAAATTTAAAAAAAAAAAAAAAGGACACTGTATGGAGACCTATAGCAGGAAACCTAACAGGGTAGTAGCTGAACTTCACTGGGGCTTGTGAAGAAAACACAGATAGATGTTCCCCAAACTCACAGTTTTTGATGTAGCAGGTCTTGAATGAGGCCGTAAATTTTTATTTCTAACAATTCCCCAAATGATGCTCATCTTAGACTTACACTTTTAGAAGCACTTTCTGAGGAAGCAAGGAAATTCTCCTAGAAATTTAAGCTTATCTAAGTTATGTGATAGGGGAAAGCTGAGTATAAAATACGATTATATACTTATTTTAAGCTATGGAGATCTAATAGAAACAAAGTAGTTCAAAAACAATCATTGACTAAAACTTCTGTTCCTGCCCATGAGAGAATTCCACTTCTGCCCAAGATGAAGAAACTGATACCCAAATAATTCTTCTAAGGTGAACAATAGCAAAATGCGACAAAATACGTGAGGAATATTTTCAGTTGTCGGACAACTAGTAGCAAAGGATTATGATCCCTCGAGAGGAAAATCCCTCAGAGGAGAAAATACATAAGAAGAACCCAACAATGACCTTAACCTGTTGGCTGGGGCACATTCCTGATTGAAGTGAAGATGGCCCCATGGGTCTCAATAAGCTGATACAGCAGAAATCAGACTGATGTCACATCAGCTGAATAGGGCAGATTATCAAAGAGAAGAGAGCTACCCCCGCCACCAAAAAAAAATCTTTGTATGACTCCTCTTAAGAATTTAACCAAATACTAACAAGCACATGCATAGGACAAAGATAAGTGAGGTCTTCCAGGGACTAGTCTCTAGGACTCTGTGATCTGAACGTAGGTTCTAGAGCTATAGAGGAAGACACAGACATTCTAATGAGCCAGAATGGAGAAAACCTTGCTGAATACATACAGGGCTAAAGTAAGAGCTACTCTAGAAGCACCCTTAAAAAGCTGAAAAACAAACTTCAAATAGATCAAGCTTCCAGTGAGTTAATTGCCTGACAGAACAATACAAGTGTGTTTGTGTCAACCTTAGCTTATTGTGGCTGGACCAGTCCTTAATGTTCTTGTTACAGTTGCAAGAGGCCCTCAGCAATAACCATCAGGAAACTTTGAAAAAAGAACGAGGTTTATTATTCACAGGTCCTAGAGAGTATATGGCATGCCTGGGACCACAGGGCAAGGTTGTGGGGAGAGAGGGAGAGCTTGGGCTTGTGGTTCTTTTATTGGGGTTGAGGGTGAGACCCTAAGAGTTTTGCAGGTTCACTCTTTATTGGTGAATTTAAAACGTCAGAGTGGGGATTTAAAGCACAAGAAGAGAAAAACAAGCATCCCAAGTGCTGAGTTATGTAAATCAACCCAAATCTCTAAAACAAAGAAGACTGATTTGGGTGTGTGGGGCGGGGGAGGGGTGGGGGTGGGTAATGGTTACTGGCTCTTTATCTAGCTGTGTGGCTAATGCTGTGTTTATTCAAAAGAGCCATCTTTGAAGTGGATTCCTTGATAATCAAAGCATAAATCAGACACACAGTATTACAAAAAAGAAAAACCAACTGTTGGGCTTATGCTACAGAAGGGACAAAATAATTACAGATGCCACGGATGTTAAAAGGGTAACGAGGGGGTCTTATGGATAACTTTATGCCAATAAATTTAACAACTTAGAAAAATGGTTAAATTCCTTGAAACACAAAACTTACCAAAATTGAGAAAATATGAAATAGAAAAGCAATCTAAATAGACTTAGGATGGTAACTGTAATAATAAAAAAAAGTTCCACCAAGAAAACACCACACCCAGAATTAGTGACTTATATCAAAAACGTAAGAAAGAAATGATATCAATTTTATATAATGCTCTTCAGTAGAAGGGGGCATTGTGGAATATTTCCAGACTGGTCTAGGACCAGCATAATTCTGATACTGAAGGTGAATCTGGCCTTTGTACCCCAACATTGAATTAAATCTCAGAGTTTGGGGTCACGTAGAAAAGAAGAGCTTTATTGTTTTGCCAGGCAAAGGGGGCCACCGTGGGATAACGCTCTCAAAACTGTGTGTCCCAACTTAGAGGGGGTAGTGAGGAGTTTTATAGTAATTGTTTAAAGAGGGCATGATCAGCTTGCGGACATCCATCTGATGGGGAGGTGGTGAGGTAAGTGGGATTCAGCAGCATCAACCTTCCGGTCCCAACCTGTCTGGGGTCTACGTGCTTGTGGGCAACATAAGTGAACATCCCCCACCTGGTGGGGTTGCACTATCTGAAAAACAGCTCCAAGATATTATGTATGTCACTTGAGGGGGAACCAGGACCCTGCCCCAAGGCTACACTTTTTTTTTTTTTAATTTTTTTAAATTTATTTTATTTATTTTTTAAGCTCTTTATTGGAATATAATTGCTTTACACTCTTGTAGCAGCTTTTGAGGTACACCAAAGTGATTCAGCTGTATTTATACATATATCCCCATATCCCCTCCCTCCCACAGCTCCCGCCCACCCTCCCTGTCCTGGCCCTCTAAGGCATCACCCATCATTGAGCTGATCTCCCTTTGTTATACAGCAACTTCCCACTAGCTATCTATTTTACAGTTGGTGGTGTATATATGTCTATGCTACTCTCTCATTTCGTCCCAGTTTCCCCTCTGCCCCCCTCCCCCGCCCCATTGGTTACATAGAGTCTTCCTTGCTGTGTGCGGGCTTTCTGCAGTTGCAGAAAGTGGGGCTATTCTTCATTGCAGTGTGTGGGCTTCTTATTGCAGTGGTTTCTCTTGTTGCAGAGCACAGCTCTAGGTAAGTGGGCTTCAGTAGTTGTAGCACATGGGCTCAATAGTTGTGGCTCGCAGGCTCAGTAGTTGTGGCACATGGGCTTAGTTGCTCCACAGCATGTGGGATCTTCCCAGACCAGGGCTTGAACCTCTGTCCCCTGAATTGGCAGGCAGATTCTTAACCACTGCATCACCAGGGAAGCCCCATGCACTATTGTTTCTTGACTGTTCTTCCCGTTGTCTCTGCATCCCCTCCCTTCCCTAATTAACAACTGTTTGTACCTGCCCCTTGGAACTCAGGGAAGATCATTGAAGCTGAATGAAGCCTATTTCCTGTAATCAAAGAAATGGGGGACACAGAAAGTCTTTTGTGCCCAGGAGCCCCACAGGGTCCTGCTCGGTATCAATACCAAAACCAAACAAAGATATTGCAAGAAGAGAAAACTACAGACGAATATGTATCATGAACATATATGTAAAATTCCTTAACAGATTTAGCATATTGAATTTGGCAGTCTATAAAAAGAATAAAACTTAATGACCAAATGGTGTTCATTATAGGAATGCAAAGTTGGCTTAACATTTGAAAGTCATTGTAAGTCCGCACAACAAGTTAAAGGGAGGAGCCATATGGTCATCTCATCAGACACAGAAAGGACTTGACAAAATTATGCACCAGTCATGATAGAAGTTCACCGTAAATTAGAAATAGCTTGGAATTTCTTCAACCTGGTAATACTGTTATGATCAGAAATAAAGCAAGGATATCTGCATTCATCATTTCTATTCAATACCTTACACGATCTTATACAGTGCAACAAGGCAAGAAAAATATAAACTGCATTAAAAAGTAAAATTGTCTCAATTTGCAGATATGACTTTTTATGTAAAACTATCTGAGCTAATCTATGAAACTACTAAGTGAATTTAGCAAGTTCTCTACACAACTCATTATGCAAAATCAATTTGTTTCTACATTCTTGCACCATACAGGTGAAAAATAAAATTCATAAGTTCTGCTTACAATAACAACTAAACAAAATACTTAGGGAAAAAAATGACAAAATATGCAAAGGCCTATATACTGAAAACTGCAAAGAATTTCCCAGAGAAATTAAGGACCCAGGTAAAGGAAGGCATGTATTAAGTTCATGAATTGATATAAGTCAATACTGTTAAGCTACTAATTCTCTCCAAAATATATTGAAATATACTCTAATTACAGTCCCAGAATATCAAAATTATCAAGTATTTCTCAAATTAGATCCAGCATGACTAAGAACGGGCAACAGAGCTCAAAGGTTAGAGCTAAAGCAATAGAGTCACTGTGGAGGCAGCTTTGCTCTCTGTTACAATTGCCTGGAAGAGGAGTTACGGGAAAATCCCCAGGGAATGTTGGGAAAATAAAAATATTCAATATCTTGACTGATGTGTTGGTTGCACAGGGAAAACGAGTTTCTCAAAACTCAAATTGCGCACTTAATATCTAAACATTTTGTAAATTTTACCTTAAACAACAATAGCAAAAACGAAAGCCATAATACAATCAAAAGGATTTTTCCCTATGATCTAGGAAAGCTGAAAGTGAGTCCAAACTATACCTAGTGACCTTAGAAAATCATTTTAACTCCTCAGTGCTTCAAATAACTATCTTAAAAAATAAAACATTAATATCTACATTTCTTTCAGTCAATGTTCAAGAACCTACAGGGGTTCCCTAAATAATCCTACTATTTCACAGGCTTATTATAAAGTCCAAGTGAGAATATTAAAGTGATTTATATGATGAGACAGTATACAAATGTTATGACTTGTTACTGAGGAAAGTAACAGAAACCACCTCACAGGGGAAAAAAAAAGATATGCTCAAGGCTTAAAATCCTATGTAGCAGTGACTAATTTCTACTTTTCTAACATGAAAGAAGATGCGAGATCTTTGATGAGAGGGAATATTTTAGAAAGTAAACTACAAACAGCTCTTTTAGTTTATGATCACAGAAAGGACTCTTATTTGTGCAATTAACACTGGTTGCCAGGGGAAATAGCAAACCTAAAAGGCTTTAACATCAAAAGCCTAAAGATCAAGAATTTAAATCCCTGAAGTAGAAGGGCTGACCCACAATGAATCAGAAGGAAATACTCCAAATAAGAAAATAGAGGTAAAACCAAAATTTGAATAGATCAGTCCTAATTTTATCCATGTTAAATTTGTTCCATACGTACAATGAATTAAAAAAAATCTCTAAAGAGGAATAACACTTTATTTTTTAAAAAATGTTTAAAGTTAGAAAATATGTAGTTTCAATCTATTGCCCATTGTAGCTACTTCCAGTTAGCTCTGAACCTTAATTAAATATTCAATTTATGTGTCTAAATTGTAAGAGATGAGATGTTTTAATAAATGCCCCCATTGGGAGATTGGGATTGCCATATATACGTTACTAATAAGAAAAAAATATCAAATTGTACACTTTAAATATATGCAGTTTATTGTATGTCAATTATATCTCAATAAAAGCTCTATAGATAAATAAATAAATAAATAAATAAATAAATAAATAAATAAATAATAAATCCCCCCAAAGTTAGCTTCTTGGGATCTAAATTGAATTTTTAAAATAGTTTTTATCACTTGCATTAATTTAGTCAATTTTATTTTAATGAATATTCCTATCATTCTTAATTCCATTCCGACAAACACATTGAATAATTTTGATAGGATAGGACATGAGGTAGTTGTGGAGATAGAATGTATTTCAAAATGCAGAATGGAATTATTGAGGTACTGCTCCCTTCCCTGGCCTTTCCTGGCTTTCTTCTTACAGTAAATATTTCTAAAGTAAATGCAAGTGATAAACCCTACAAAAAAGTACATTATTTATATTTATGTACATCTAATTGATGCTTAAATCTTGTTTTCCAAAGGAGTGGCAAAGTCAGTCATGAGGGTCCCATGAATTTAGAAAACTAACAGCCATTGAATAAAGATTCCAACAGAAATATCCCAAACTTATTAATTTAAAATAAGATGAATTATTAGAAGATACCCAAAGCCAATGGGACAATACCCCCAATTAATGTTTTACAAAGCAAGGTGTTTTGGAGAATTCTATTTGATTATTAAATATCCGTATGCTGGTAACATAGCAATCTTATAAGAAGAAAGACCGACAAAAGTAGTTTGAGTCTGTTTTTACACATTTTCAGGACAATGAGATCTACTTCATCAAGTGCAAGGATAAAAGCAAGTAGGGAATGTATAGAATAATCATGATGGTGATAGTAAGTAGATTAAAGAACATTTAGAGATCTATAATCTTAATATTGGTATCTACTAATTATTGATGATCTACAACCAACTTTTATTTCACGCGCTTTATTTTTTTACCCCCTTACACTAGCCTTCGAGGAATATTTTCATTTCTCCATTTAAAGAAAAGAAACTGGTATTCAAAAATTTAAGTAACTTGTCCAAAGTTAAAGATTAAACCAAAGTCAGCCAAACTTCAAGACCCAGGGTTTGCTATTTGTGTTTTTTACCACATCCACAGCTGAATTAAAATTTTAACCTATAGTGTTTATAGTCCACCCTTTCTTCATTCTATAAATAATTCATAGCCCCAAAGCAAAGCCAACCTATCAGACCTTGGCTTAAGCAGCTGTAATGGAGTCAGTCTCCTATGTATGGCAGCATTTCTCTACGAGACTGAAAGATCACATGTAGCCAGACGACTAAAAATCTCTTCTATCTGCATGAGAACATAATCATTCAAAAAGTATGGACACTTCATGACCGACTCTGCCATCCTTTCGGAAAATAAGATTTAAGCATCAATTAGATGTATGTAAATATAAATAATGTACCTTTTTGTAGGATTTATCACTTACATTTACTTTTGAAATATCTACTGTAAGAAGAAAGCCAAAAAGTTGCCCTATCCTTCTAGTCGGGACAGGCTTAGCTTAAAGTTAAAACCATACAAAATAAAAAGTGCTAAAACCCCAAAAGACAGGTTAATACAGAGATAAGGCTAATGGATATATTATAAATTAACACATATCAAAATACAAATGCTTTCCAAAGGCTAAATTGAAATAAGAAAAATTTTAGTTTGTTGTCGTTTTTAATTACTGGTGCAAGCAAGAACAAACCGAAATAAAACATTCTGAATCATGTATTCAGTCAGATCAGTCTCTCATAGCTGAATATGTGTTGGGGCCTCGAGGGGGTTGCAGATACTTTGTGAATTTCCTTCTGTAACTTGCACTTGTTTGGCAACAACAAGATAGAGAAATAAATAGCATCACTTTTGAAGAAACAAAGGTATAATTTATGGTTAAACAGCGGGTAGTTACTCTACCCTTGTTTTCCATACAGTGAATATGTTTTTCATTCAATATCACAGACATTAAGTATTAGATCATTTGTCAAAGGGAAATGTCCCTGTCCTTGTTTATATTGGCATAGTCCTTGGATCTAGCTAATGTTGTTTGGTTCTTAGCAATCTTGGTGGTTTCATTTTTTTGAAAGGTAACCATGACTTGCCTGATAACATAGGGGGAACTATACTGAACCAATCTGCCGTCAAAGAATTTTAGAAATAAGTGAAAACAGAAACCCTTTAAGCAAGAGAATCATAGGAGCAAAGATTAATTCAGGGACATCTCCCCCCCCCCCCCCAATCTTTCCTCTTACTCAACTGTAGTGTTCCAATGTAATGGCTGTTTTCATGCTTCCTAATCCTCCCTGGACAGAAAGTAATCCAACTTGCTTTAGCATGCAAATCTTTGTCATTTTCCCCAAAAATAATTAGTAAAGGAAGGGACATTGAGAACAGGAGGGGAAAAGGGGATATTCTTTGGACACAAGAAAAAGGCTGTCTAGTGCCCTTCCAATCATACAACATAAAACTCCACTGCGTGAGTCCAGCTCTGAACAAAAAGGGAATTTTCTACTGCAATTCTAAACGTTGCAGTTTCTGTTCAAATATTAAGCATCTAAGTACTTGGCTGACATTTAAACATATGGCTAACATATGCCAAATTTGTTTAAAGTTGTGTCCAAAAGTTCAAATGTGGAAGACTAAAAGTCCTTATTCGTGTTTTCTTATTATATTCTCCTGAAGTTAAATAAGTGCCAATATGTCCCTGTGTGTGGCAGGGTTAGGGGGTGGAGGGGTGATGAAGACGGATTAGAGGGCAGGGAGAAAATCCTTCTTTGTTTTTCCTTCTCTTTCCTTGGCAAATGGGGATGCAAGGTAAAATACTGAGAGTCTTGTAGCAAAGCAAGTCTTTGTGTCCAGTATAATATACATTTTAGATGATAGTTGAAGATAAAGGCACAATTTGTCCACAGCAATGGAAAAATCACCACAATTCCATAAAGGGGTGTATATAACAGGGTGGAGTTTTTTAAGCCTGTGTAGCAGTAAATTTTCAGTAGTAAAAAAAAAGAAAAAATGGAAAACTAAGGTAATGTTTAACCATAATTATATAACAATATGTGTTCTTACTTTGTGTCTAGGACTTTTTCAAATGTGTGTATTAATTATTTGAATCTCAGAACAATCCAAAAAGGTAGATATTTATTATCATTTCTATTTTACAGATAAAAGTACAGATTGACTGAGTAAATATTTTGACCAAGTCAAGACTGCTAGAAAATGGTAGAGCCAGGATTCAAACTAAGGCAATTTGGTTCTGTAATTCATACCCTTAACCACAATGTCACAGAAAGGCTGAACTGATCAAGTCTCTGTTACTATTACTTTGAAAGGACAAAGTAATAGTAAAAGTAATTAGCATACTTCTTTAGTACTGCAGTCCCCAGAGCCAGCTTTTGGGGAAGGGTAGGAAAACGCATGGTTTCATGTTTTGAATTACTGTCAGAATTAAATACACAATTACAACAAATATTTTTTAAAAAAGGACATTGCATTGTGCTGCAAAAATCTGGATATTTACATTTCTTGGGGTTTTTCTTTATATATTTTACATTTTAATACATTGACCACTGGGAATTTGTTACAGATCAGTTTGTGACAGGAGTTTAAATGTGTCAATAAGGGCACAATTTATTCAATGGAATAAATAGCCCATCCTCAGAAATCTAAGAATTATTTCAATTCTTTTACCCATATATCCATCTCCACCCAGTTATTAGAAGTAGGAAGAGCTAAAGCAAATAAACAAACAAACAAAACAAGATGCCACATATGACTTCCTACAAGAGAACCTTAGTTAATCAGCAAAGGGAAGTAAGCAGTCCTGTGTGGGATTGAGAATAAGCTCTCCAGCATCATTAATGTGACAAACGCAAAAAAGTGGATTGATGATAAATGGTAACTAGTGAAAATGTAGTTCTCAGCCTACTACCATTATCAGAAGATGATCTCAGAGATCAATACTAATTAGCACTATAAACATTCAGTGACACAAGTTAAAATAAGAGATACGCTCTTAAAGTACGTAAAAGCAGCAACTTCAACATGACTTCTGTGTTAATGAATAGAATTTCATCAAAACTGCAAGCAAATGTACAAATGCATTCCTCTTGTTTTACAATATATCCTTGTAGCTTGTTTTAATTATTTTTTAGATTCCACAGATAAATGATATACAGTATTCACCTTTGTCTGACTTGTTTCACTTAGCATAATGCCCTCCAAGTCCATCCATGTTGCTGCAAATGGCAAAATCTCATTCTTTATTACAGCTGAATAGTATTCTATTGTATATATGTACCACATCTTCTTTATCTATTCATCTGCTGGTGGACACTTAGGTTGCTTCCACATCTTGGCAATTGTAAATAATGCTGCTATGAACAATTGGGATGCCTGTATTTTTTTTCAGATAAATGTGTTTTTCTCAAAAGTGATCTGAAATTGAACCCAAACCTTTCCTCCAGCTGACATATCTACTTATTATTAGTGATCATACCTAACTTAATCCTATGGCAATACCTTAGTTCACATCACTCCCATATGATAATAATCTCGCCAAGCACATAAAACCTTCTTCAGGGCTTTTCCTTCAAGCCATTCCTTTTCTATGCAGCTTTATCTGATCATATGTCTTGTGTTTGAAATTTGTGGCATTGAATACATATATGCTGCCCTGCATGTCATTCACATTTTACATGTTATCCTGTTATCTAAACAGGAAATTCCTGTTGGGCAGATATTTCTATCTACTCACTGATATTATGAATTTATAAATAAGAGATATTCAGCCTACTTGAATGATTTTATATTTCTGTAATTACCATGTAATCTTGAAAAGGGTGACAGAAGATAGGAAAACTGATTGTAAATGAATAGTTAGGAACCCAGGTAATGACATTGTTGCAGCAAAGTGGATAAGAAGACTAATTTTACAGATCACAGCTACACACTGGTACTCTTGCCAAGATAAATTTGAGTTATTTTCTCTCACAACGGCCCAGACTCAAAAGGAATTCACAGTGTGCTATGTGACAAGTTTTGAATGCAGTTACTTTTTTAACCAGCACGATGAACAAGTTACAGTGCTTGTAACTTGTACAGCACATCGGTCCCTTGTTTATTTACTTTGCAGGCAGCCATTGGATTCACGAAGCTGGCCAACAGAGGTTCTATAGAAACATTCAAAGCCTCTACCTCAAAGGACTGGCATGCAGCCATCTTTACTGGTTTCGAGTTTCCCAAGCCGCAATCCTACCCAACGGGGAGAGTCCTAAGCATTCTGCTTATTCCACCAGCATCAAGAATTTGTTAATTCTGCCAAGACCCACAAGTTTTAACACCTGCAGTCAAACTATATGTGGTTTGCATTTCTACCCTAAAGAAAAAATATTTGGGTACCTTGCAGCTCATTAAGCCTGGGAAACTTTATTTAGGCTACTAGGCTATAACAGCTATTGCCAGACATGGTAAAAATGAGGAATGAGGTAAGGCAGAAGATGGGGGCATAGGTGGATTAGTGGCAAAACCTTACTATGCAATATCTAAAACCAATATTCCAATACCTAAAACCAATACTCCAATACCTAAAATGAATTCTCCCATAATCCAATTAATAACATTACCAGTTAAACACATGTGGAAAAGAAACTATATAAGTGATTCTTCTCTAAGTCTTTTAAACAATATACTGTGCAAAAATATTTCTTCCAATACATACAATTGGGAAATAATACATCCTAGAATTGTTGCAGGTAATAAACAGAATGATATTAGTACTTAATACAGTACCAGACATATAGCAAATGCTCAAGCAAGTTAAAATTTCTTATGTCTTTCAATGAATAAATCCTTTTTTTTAAATTAAGTAATTTATTTAGTTGCACTGGGTCTTAGTTGAAGCATGCAAACTCCTAGTTGCAGCATGTGGGATCCAGCTCCCTGACCAGGGATTGAACCTGGGCCCCCTGCATTGGGAATGCAGAGTCTCATCCACTGTGCTACCAGGGAAGTCCTGAACAAATCCTTTTAATGGGGGTCTAGAATCGACCTTTAAAGTGTCTTCTGGTGAAAAGTATGTTAGTGAAGCTCCATTGCAGCAACATAGTACTTTCACTAGTTCAGATATTACTCATCAACACCAATATAATAGCTGACTTTTGATTAATTATGATGCTGTTCCCAACACTTAATTTGAACTGTCATATTCAATGATCAGGACAAAGCAAAAGTATTATCCCCACTTTTCAGATGGGGAAATTGAGGCAGAAAGGCATTAAGTAGACTTCTCAGGTTATGAGATAGCTGGGCTGAGATTTGAACCGATGCAGTCTGGCTCCAAAACTCCTGCCCTTTTAACTACTAAACTACACCACCTCTGGCATTTGGGGAACTAGAGGTAATAATTAAGGTGAAATTGCACCCATGACTTATAACTCAACATAGCAGAGCAAAGGCATATTTACTCCATTCCTCTCTTAAAACAGCTGCAAATAAGAAGAATTTAAATAAAGCTACAACCCCAAAATGTTGTATTTTGGATTTAAACTTTAAAAACTATTTACCAAATAAGTTTGCAATAAAATAATGGAGTAATTCAAACTGACTGGTTTTCTAATCCTATTTTTTCACTTACCAGTGTGGTTTGAGAAAAATTACTCTACCTTTGACTTTTGATTCTTCAATTAGATGGGAAAAAAAGCTATTGCTATGAGGATTAAACACCTGAAACTATATCCTTTACAGCTCAAGGAACATATAATGTCTATAAAGTATTAATAATAGTTCTTCTCCTCTTCCCTGGGACTAGAGTGAAGGAATGGGAGAAGAAAAAAGAAGTCTTTTTTAAAAAAATTTTTTAACTAATTTATTTTTATTGGCTGTGTTGGGTCTTCGTTGCTGTGCGCGGGCTTTCTCTGGTTGTGGCAAGCAGGGGCTACTCTTCATTGTGGTGCGCAGGCTTCTCACTGAGGTGGCTTCTTTTGTTGCAGAGCATGGGCTCTAAGGCTCATGGGCTTCAGTAGTTGTGGCACGGGGTCTCTGGAGTGCAGGCTCAGTATTTGTGGTGCACAGGCTTAGTTGCTCCGCATCATGTGGGATCTTCCTGGACCAGGGATCGAACCTGTGTCCCCTGCATTGGCAGGTGGATTCTTAACCACTGTGCCACCAGGGAAGTCCCAAAAATAAGTCTTAATTAAGTGAGCATTCTTAATGCTGAGAAGCCTGTTCCTTGTTTCAGGGGAAGTAAGAGTATTTGTTGTTCAGCTTCTAATTTTACTGAGGTCTCAACTCTGCATATTAGAAACTCTTAGAGTTTTATAAAAATATTGATGCTAAGACCCCAACTCAGCCCAATTAAAGCAAATCTCTGGGGAGAAGGACTGGACATCATAATTTTTAAATACCCCAGGGGATTGTAGTCCAGGATTGAGACCCACTTTGTCCTGTGCTTGTCATGTTGGCTACCAAAGAGCCTACGGATGTGATCATGGTCAGCAGCTACACATGCCATGTCTCAAGTTACTCCACAGTCATTCAACGGGTGGAAAGTTAGGAGGGAGTGGCAAGATGCACCAACCCATAGTTATAGACACAGACATTATAGTTAATGAGACCCAAAAATGTCAGCTATATTTATAGTCAGTCAGGTGCTAATTTCTCTCCTAAAGCACAATGTTCTTTGGCAAAACTGATTTTAACACCACAGTAGGCCATTTTTTTCCCCAACCCCAAACTGCAGATATCAAAATTAGGCAGGGGGACTTCCTAGGTGGCACAGTGGGCAAGAATCCGCATGCCAATGCAGGGGATGTGCATTCGATCCCTGCCCCAGGAAGATCCCACATGCCACGGAGCAACTAAGCCCATGCGCCACAACTATTGAGCTTGCCCTCTAGAGCCCATGAGCCACAACTATTGAGCCCGTGTGCCACAACTACTGAAGCCCAAGTGTCTAGAGACCGTGCTCTGCAACAAGAAAGGCCACTGCAATGAGAAGCCTCACACCACAATGAAGGGTAGCCCCCGCTCGCCGCAACTAGAGAAAGCCCGTGTGTAGCAAAGAAGACCCAACACAGCCAATAAAATTAATTAATTAATTAATTTTAAAAAATCAGCAGGGCTGATCTGATGTACTCACCCAATTGCAGGCTGAGAGGCTGGACTAGAGAGAGCTGGAGTAACTGGACCTTCTAGGAAAAGTCCCTTTCTCTTTCCTCAAGGCAACTGGAAGAACAAGAGAAGTCAACTGCCTTTTCGGCTGAGCAGTGACATTTTCCTCCTGTTAAAGCAAAGTACCCTACCTACTAGTAAAAAGCCATGGCCCAGTGAATGCACAGACTCTGATTATCCACCCTTCACCTGAAGGGAAGAGAAAATAAGAATGTGAAGTAGGAGGTTAACACTCTCCTATTTTCCAAGTACATAGAAAATAGAAAAAAATCCTTGTGTCTGGGCCAAAACAGCAATGTCAGGTCATACAGTGTCATCAAAAGTCCACCAACTGTGTTCTATCTTAACCAGTAGACGTTACAGGCAAGCCTCTGGTCACCAGGAGTGTGAATGGCCCCAATGATTGTCCTGCATGATGACATACCACACCACCTCCAATGCCCTGATACATACTGCTGAAATTCATGGAATGCCCACTTTCCGTGGTTTTCTCCAAAATGCTTTGACATGGAGCAGAACATTAACTAACTCAAAGTTATGCTGTATACCTAAAAAGCCAATTTTCTTCTATTTCTCATTTCAAATTCTGCCTAGTAACTCTATTCACTGTAACTCATCCAAGATTATATGTGGCAGCATAAATAATACCCCAAGTAATACAGTGCCCTAAAAATTAATAACATAGATTGTCTAAATATGAAGTTGCCAGAGAGATTAAATTCCTAAATGAAACATCGTTCTCATGCACTAGAAAATTTAAGTTCAAAATCAGTTTTCTCTTTAGCTAGATTCAGGATAATCACTTAATCCGGGTTTCTCCAGCAGCTTGGTACATCCTGTCCTGTATTCCACTGGCGACACCCAAACTGTTATTTCAACTTTAAAACTCATGTGTGTACCTCTTTTCCAGTCACACTGAATAGGATACAGGCTATCACATCACTGTCCTCATACACATAAAACTTGTAAAACAAACCTTTGGCCCCTGTGGGTATATTCCTAGAGGAAAAATATATATATATTCCAGAATTTGAGACTACCCATACCTACAAAAGTGCTAGTATTATCTTGGAAAGAATGGTAGACAGCAAGTACAAGAGATAAAGGGAGAAATGTCTTGCCTTCAGTGGCTCAGGATGCCATTCAGTCTGTGAAAAACAGTCTGAAAGCTCATAATCTGTTAGCTGAAACTTATTTCTAAGAAACAGCCCACTGAGAGGTTAATCGTCATAATATGCTTCCTCCATCCTGGGGGTAAAATCTGTCTGTATGCACTGCTTTCTCTCTCAGAGCATTTGAGACATTTCAGTCTCCATAAGCCTTCTTTTTGCCCTTTGATCCCACATATTTAAAACCTCTTAATCGCCATTTTCCCTTAGAAAATGTACTTAGTACCCTGGGCATGAATTTCATGTAAATTATTTCTCATGTAACCACAGGTGCTTGTGATAAGCAGAGCTCCTCCCATTTTTAACATGCAACTTCTCCCAGCAACACTTATTACCCTTCTTTCTCTGCAGCCTCTTTATCCCTTTCTGCATCCCAAGAAGATCCCAAGGCTTTGCAGCCATATGCCACATGATGCCTGCGAATCCTGTCTCCTAGGACCAGTTTCCCCACAGACCCTACATACATGCCCGCTGGAGAGCTACTCTCAGCACATCCCAGAAACGAAGCTGCTGTTGGTGCTTCCAAAGCCCACGCCCTCAGAAGCACGATGAGGTTCAAGGCTTTCCCTCACTTTCTAAAGTTTCTAGATAGTACATAGAAAACTAAGTAAATGGAAAAAAAAAGTTAGTTGTTAACTCCAGGAGAAATTAAAAGTTATACAAGAAAAACTATAATTGCAGTATACCAAATGCCTCAGTGAACAACATGTACATGGTTCTAATAATCTAAACCTAATGCTCACTTAACCAAATGTATTAAATAAATGTGTTAAAAGGACGATAAATGGAAGCTCATGGGAGCAGGATATAATAAAGAACTAAATCTTCATCTTCCAGAGTAGGAAGCCATCTCACAATATACTAAGTTGAAAAAAATCAAGAAATAGCCAATAAGCATGCTACTCAGAAACCTGGATGTAAATACTAGAAGCAGTATTCAAAAATGTTGATAAACAATTTTCCCTGGGGAGTAGCACTCAGGGATGAGAGACGGGTCATTTGATAACTCCTTGCATGTTTGTGTGTTAAGTGTGTTTAACATAAGCCTATGAGGCTATCAAAACTTCCAAACCATATACAGATACCAAAATAAAAATTTTAAATTAATGTATAATATTACACATACCAAGCTGAGAGAGTTCATTGTTCTAATTTCTGTCTTTGTCAAGCCACATAAATACACCAGAAATGGAGCACTGAGGGTTTAATGGCTAAGAACATACCTACGTGTATTTAACAGAACTTCTATCTTAATTCTAAACACAATAAAAACAGACTAATTAGTTGGGTTCCCCTGCCTCATTTTTTCTAATTATCTATACGTAATCTCTCATTCTTAAGCACAGAAAAGCGATATGCAATTTTCCATTTCCATGAAGCAAAGAAATAAGAACCATCTGGAAAACCCTGTCTCCCAGCCTAAAAACTTCAAGGCAGCTTTACTCGCTTGGGCTACATAGTGCCCTGAATTTTAAAGAGAGGCAAGGAAAAGAGATCAAGACGGGTAAGTGAACACTCCATGGAGGAAGACGTTTCTGAATCTGAGCCAATGGAAGGATAAAAAGCCCTGTCTTGCTGATGGCGGCAGAGGCCGCACATTTGGAAGGAGTCCTTCCCCCATGCAAATCCGACTGACAAGCCTTCTAAGCCTGACAAGGACTTTATGCAAGCGAAAAGTTTCTTCTTCAGACTTCTAACTGTGTTCCCATTTAAAAAAGAAGAAAAAAAAGATCATTTTCCCTTTCTGGATGCAGGACACGGCATTATAACTTCTTTACAGACAACTTTGCTTTGTTGAAAATGCCTGTGTAATTTGAATGAATATCTTTAGTTGCAGGTCAGTTTCATGCCCCATCCATCCATGTGATTCCTATTTAATACAAAAAAATTCTTGTATTATGTTGGGTCCCTTTTCCTATCCTTTAAGATTTACTGATATTTACATGGTATTTCAATGTGCTCTGTAACTAAACTGTAGATCTGGAGATTTGAAAACAAGAAGAAACTTAATGAAAGGATTGCAAAGGATTGCAAAAGGAACATAAGGAAATGCTAACTGAATTCTGATTTTTGAATGTGAGTAGAAGCATTCATGAATCTGAGAAGTATTCATCACGTATGTCAATGTACCATAAGAAAATATTATAAAGGAATACTGGTCATACATTTTTTTCTAACTCATTGAATAAATGCCAGAAACAATTGTAACTTGCTTCAATTATGGATTGAATACAAAACTACTTGATTTTATTTTATCCTGAAATAATCAAACAAGGAGCAAACTTCATATTAAGCTTGGCAACATTCTCTTTCTGCCTCCAGTTATGTGGTCTGTGGAGACCAGCCTGGTTTTCAGTGATTACTTCTGTCTGGAACATTGGTATTTCTCTGTATTGCCCTGCCTCACGGGCAGCGGTTCCCTTGGCTCTCTCCCTGGTGGAGGTGGCCAGGCTTAGCCCTCTTTGTGATCAGTAGCCCACCTGCTGTGCACTCCCACGCCCAGGCAGCATTCTGGGCCTGTGGTCAGTCTCTGCCTCCGCTGCCCAGCTTCCTGCTGGCCTCTTGTATCAGTCCACCAGTTCTGGTCCGTCTTACTGGGTGCTACCTATTTTAAAGAAAGTTTCAAACACAAAAATACAGAGTGCAGCAAAAACAGAGTCAAAGTACCCATATCAACACTTTATCAAAATTTGGCCATATTTCTTTCCTCTCTTCCATATGCCCTCTTTCATTATAAGAGTTCCTAGTTTTAAAATGAATCCCAGACTCCAGGAGATTTGATCTTTATCTACTTTAGAATGAATCTCAATAATAATGACAATAGTAATGATAACATGAATGACATTTCCTTACCAAATACACTATTTTCATATTTTTTAAAAACACCAATAATTTCTTGATATTATCTAATAGCCAGCCTATTTTCAAATAGGCCTAATTTTCCCAAAATAATAAATTTAGAACTTGCTTTCATCAGATGCAAACAGACAATGCATTTGATTGTTACCTCTAAAGTTTCTTTTAAGTCTATTCGTTTAGAACAGTCCCAACATTATTATTTTTTTTTAATGCCATTGGCTTAAGAAACAAGGTCACTTCAGATCTGGCTCATGGCTTCTTTATATCATTTAGCATGTCCTTCACTCTCCATATCTCCATCAGATTAGAAGTTCGATGTAAAGGCTCAATTCAGTTTCAATTTTTCTTTTTTGGGGGGGCAATAAACAAGAAAAATTAAGTGGTGCTGTGTAACTCATATAGCATGACATTAAGAAGCATATAATTTATTTTTCCTCTTAATACCATTAAGGGTGGTCAGTAAATTCAGGTGGTAAACTTCCTTATCAGTAAAGTTCCTTACCATTCTTTCACCTAATGGTATCAGCGTCATTGATAACCTTTGCCAGCATCATTTTTTTGTTTAATTAGGAATTACAAAATTTAGTTTTTCCAACTCCAATTCCTTCTGCATTTATTACCTGGAATTCTTCAATGGAGAACTCACCCTCATTCACTTGGGCTTTTTGACTACCCTGAAACAGAGCTCAAACCAGAAAGGATAAATGCTTAACTCTTACCCTTTTATTATTTGTTTTCAATATTGAGGGTTTGTAGCAGCCAATAGTGGCTAATGAGTTTTCTTTTCTGTTTTGCCTATTTTTTTCCACTGGCATCTTTGTCTTCATGGTTCATACTACATAAATTCACGATATTTACATATTCAATATTTTTTAATCAAATGCAGTCACTTGAGGTGGGAGGCAGTGCTAAAATGGTCTTATTTGGGCCATTAGAAGCGCCTTCAACCTGGCTTCTGTGTCCTTTTGATACAACCTCATTAAAATTTGATAGCTTTCCGCAAATTCCTAACCACTGGACTGCCAGAGAATTCCCTATACTATTGTGTTTTTAGTTTCAGTTTCTGGTTGTTTATTGCTGGTATATAGAAATACAATTGATTTTTGTATATTGATCTTGTATTCTGCAACCTTCCTAAATTCGCTTAATCTAGTATGGCTTTTTTGTAGATTTCATCAGATTTTCCATATGCATAATTATGTCATCTCTGAATAAAGGCAGTTTTATTTCTTTTCAAAAAAAAAATAATAGCTTTCTTGCATTCTGGTTTCAGATATACAGATTTACTTTGTACACTTACTGTTCCAGAGCTGGAATTACTCATTTTTCTAAAGAACCTTGACCCTTATAGTGGGAAATATTGCTTAGAAACAACAATCTGGGTATTGTATATGTTCCTTGTTCCTGAGTTCTCATTGTTTTTAGATCTTTTTATCAAGCAGAGTTAAGAAATAAATATTTATCGAGAAAAATATGAATTTCCCTGATATTTACCATTCAAATTTAGTATTGACCTCCTTGATTGTATAATTTTACCTCTTATTCTAAATATCTAAATATTTCCTAACAATATTAACATAGTTCTGTGCTTTATTACACAGTAAACATATAATACTTTCAAATTAATAATGCAGTTTTTTAAACTAAAATTAATCTACTAAATGAAGTTCAAGGGTTTTTTTTGCAGTTTTTAGTCCTTAAGTTGTATATAGCTGAGGATTTATAGTCACAGCACTGTGTTCTAAGATCAAGTGGAATAAATCTTTTCTCTGTAACATTTTCCACCTATGTAATATACAGTAACATTCATTTGTTTCTATTGTTTTCAAATTTCAACAATACTAAAGACATTTTTCTTCATTACTTAATTTTTTTGACTATGTAAAATATTTACATGATTCCAAACTCAAAACTCAATGAGTGGGACTTCCCTGGTGGCACAGTGGTTAAGAATCTGCCTGCCAATGCAGGGGGCATGGGTTCAATCCCTGGCCAGGAAGATCCCACATGCCGTGGAGCAACTAAGCCCGTGCGCAACAACTACTGAGCCTCCACTCTAGAGTGCACAAGCCCCAACTGCAGAGCCTGCGTGACACAACTACTGAAGCCTGTGTGCCTAGAACCCATGCTCCACAATAAGAGAAGTCACCACAATGAGAAGCCCTCAAACCGCAACAAAGAGAACAAAGCCCCCACTCACCACAGCTAGAGAAAGCCCATGTGCAGCAACGAAGATCCAACGCAACCAATAAATAAAAAAAAAAAAAAAACTAAAACAAAAACTCAATGAGGTATAGTCAGAGAATTCTTACATCAACCCTAAATTTCCCTCCATTGTTCTTTTTTGTAAATACATATATTTTCCCATTTCCCTTTTTTTATATGAAAGTGAGCACTCTAAATACATTCTTCAGTACCTTGCTCTTTTCACTTTACCATATTTCCTGGAGATGACTGTACTTCATTGTACAGAGAGTGTTCTAATATCCTTAATCCTTTTAACAATTGCATAGTATTGCATTGTGTGATGTACTCTGTTCAACCAATTACCTATTGATAATTGTGTGAGTTTTTTTTAGTCTCTTGCTATTACAAATAATGCTACAATGAGTAATCTTGTGCATATGTCACTTTTCATTTTTGAAAACTTATGTTTATGATAGATTTCCAAAAGTTAGCTTGCTAAATCAAAGGAGGGAATTTAGTGGGAATTTTACAAACGGCAGTCAAACACTCCTACATAAAAGTTATACCATTTTGCACTCTTGCTAGCAAAGTATGAGAATGCCTGTCTTCCCAGAGCACACCAACAGAATATGTTGTGAAATTAATGGCAAGTAACAGTATCTCAGTGTGGTTTTAATTTGCATTCATCTTACTATAGGTCGAACAGCACTTTTTCATATTTATTCATCGAGTCATTGTCATTCTCTTTTGAGAACTCTGTGCTTTTGCCTGTTTAAAAAAATCAAGTTGTTTTTTTTCTCCATGATATCTAGGATATTGTTATATATTAAGGTTATTAGTCTTTTTCTGTGATAAAAGTTGCAACAATTTTCCCCCAATGTGTCATTTGTCTTTTGATTTTTGCCATGCAGAAGTTTGTTTTTCCTTTTTTATTTATTTGTGGTTTTTTTTGCACACAGGCTTAGTTGCTTCGCGGCATGTGGGATCTTCCTAGAGCTGGAATTGAACCCGTGACCTCTGCATTGGCAGGCAGATTCTTAACCACTGCGCCACCTAGGAAGCCCCAGAAGTTTGTTTTTAATATGGTCAAATTTATCAACATTTATGCTTCTGCATTTTAAGTTACTATTAGGAAGTTTTTCCCTATACTTAGATCAAAAAAGAAATTCATGAATGCTTTCTTCCAGAACCTGTACAATTCCACTTTTATGATGATAATCTTTTGGGAATTTTTCTTAGTTTATTGTGTATGATCTGAATAATTTTACCTTTTCCCAAATGAATGACTAGTTGTTCCAATACTTTTCATTAAAAAGTCCATCTTTTTGATAAATTTAAGTTCCTAAATTTATCATATGCAGAATTACCATATTCATAGTCTAGTTTTTAATTTCTTTATTCTATTCCATTAGTTTTCCTGTTCATTAATTAATATTCTACTTCTTTAATTATAAAGGCTTTATATTATGTTTTAACATACAATGGAACTAATCTCCCTCAATTTTTTCTATTTAAATTTTTTTTCTGGTTATTCTTGCTTATGTACTCTTCCATATGAACTTTTGAATCAATTTGTATGGTTCGAGAAAAAAACTGTTGGTATGGTTATTAGAACTATTATTAAATATACAAATTAGAAAGAGGTGCATCCTTATGACATTAAATCTTCTTAGTATATCTTTCCATGTAAGTCAATTTTTATGTTTTTCAGGAATGTTTTAAAACTTACTTCATAAATAGATTGCACATTTTATATTTCTTATGATGATTATAATTTTATTCCATTATATCTTCTAACTCATTGTTTGTATATATAAGCCTATTTAGAGAGATAGATAGACATAGAGTTGTCAATTTTTTATTCTTCTACTTTATTAAGGAATCTTAGTTTTGTAGTAGATTTTCTATTGATTTGGATTTTTTAGATATACAATCACATTATCTGTAGATATAGATAGCTTTACCTTTCCTGTTTTCAACTCTTAGGTCTTTAATGACTTTTAACAGTCTACTTTTATTAGTAATGCTTCTGGTACTATGTTAAATATTATCAATGATTTAGGAAATTTTGTCTTGTTTCTAACTTTGGGAGGAATATGTCTGGTGTTTCAGGCACTCCTGTTAAATAAAATGTTGCCATTGGAGTATACATGTTATATTGTTTTATTCTTATATTTTTAATTCTATTTTAATTGGGAGTAGACATTGGTTTTTGTGAAATACATTTTCAGAATCCATGGAGATGATCACATAACTTTTCTCCTTAGATGCAAATCAATAAACAATCTAGATTAATGGAACCCATAATATTAAACCATCCTTGCATTGCTGAAATAAATCTCACTGAATCCAAAGGCAATATACATTGAATTCTGTGTGCTTTATGATTTTATAATTAATAATTTTGCATCAGTATTGATAAGAATAATTTGTCATTCTTTTGTGCAGTTTTTATCTGATATTGGTATTAATGTTATATTTATATCATAAAAGAATGTGGAGAAGTTTTCTCTAATGTACTTATATAGCTTAAACAACATTGACCCTATCTGGTTCTTTAAAGGTTTAGTGGAATTTCCCTGTGAAATTATCTAAACCAGTGCTTTTGTGCAGGGAAGCTATTAGACAACTTTTTCTATTACTTCTATGGAGATTGGTGCTCTTGGATCTGCTATCTCAACTGCAGTCATTTGTAATAAATTGTATTTTCATAAAGACTTATTCACTTCATTTAGTTTCACAGTGTTTTCCAAGAGATGTATAATCACATGATATTTTAAAATTTTTTAGTCTTGCTATTTATTCCCCAACTTTTTATTATGTATTTGTGCGTCAGAGCTTGCCTTTATAACTAGACTAGAAAAGTGGCTTCCATTTTGTTGATAACTTCAAAAATATGCTTGATATTTTCTTTATTAATTATATAGTTTTTGTTTGCTAATTTTTTGGGTTTTGCTTTTATCTTTACTAATTACTTATTTCTGCTTTTTGTAAAGTTAATTTTGATGTTCTTTCCCTAACTTTTTGAGTGGAAGGTTTAATTCACATACTTTAAATGAGGAATCACTGTCTGCTACTCCAAGCTGTGTTGGAAATGTGCTGAAGCAAAAGTCTATAAATTTGCAAACCTTAACCTGTTGCATTTTCATCTTTAATGGGTACATTCCCTTTGACCTGCATTTGGTCACTTTCCAGTGCCCTCAAATAGTTGCTTTTATGTATTGTCCATATTTTACAATTTTTATCTTAGAAGAACTAACTTGACTAAGCTATTCTGCCACTACCAGAAGCTAGGGTATCTGTTTGGTTTATAAAACAAGAGTTCAAAAGATTTTTTAAAAACCTACCTTGCTTTATTTATTTTAGGGCTCCAAATCTCACAGCTTCTGCTGTAAAGAGGCAAAAAAAAAAAAAAAGAGGAAGCATTCTCCACGTAGCGTGCTTTTAATAGAATCTTGAGAGCATATGTGAAGTGACAATGGGTTGATCAGAGAAATAAGATTTCCCTCTAAGCCTTAAAAAATAAAGTAAAGCTATAATATATTTGAGATTAAATAAAATTACCTTTCAGAGAATGAAGGGTCCTACCATAAAAAACAAGTGACTAATGATATCAACTTATTTAAAGAAAAATTACATTGATGCAAAACTCCTATATAAAATATTAAGTCCCTATTATTGAATGGGTTATTATTTAACTTTTTTAAGCTTAATTTTTATTGTAACTATTTTCAAACTAACAGGAAAAAAAGGTATTACTAGAATCAATCTCTTTATATCTCAGTGTTTCTTTTCTTTTTTAACACATAGTAATATAGGGTATAACTCAATAATACAAAGAGGTTAAACATCAGAAAAAATCTGTCAAAGCAATTCACCATGTTACCAGAATGAAAGAGAAAAATATCAATAGAGGAAGAAAAGCCTGTTACAATGTTAAAAACCTATTAATAATAACAATTATTAGAAAATTATGAATAGCACTTCCTTAGACATGGCTTTCTTCCAAACATCCTTAATATAAAAATTTTAGAAAAATTTTATATAAGTTTAGGAACCTGGTAAGAATTTTTGCCATTACAGTGACTCCTCAATAAAGCGTTGTAGGCCTTGTAAATGAAATAAAACATATAAATAAATAAATAAATAAATAAAGCTATAATAAGTTGATATTATTTATAAAAGAAATTCCAAGAGAATTACTGTATAAACTACTAGAACATAAGTTAATTTTTTTACTTAAAAAAAGAGCCATATATATGATTTAGTGCTATTCTTCTACTCTATTCCAGCAATAATCAACTATTAAAATATAATATTCCACAAAATATATGAAGTTCATAGGAATTAACCTAGCAGAGAGAGCATAAGACCTTTATGGAGAAAAATTTAATATTTTATTAGAGGATTTAAAAGATTGTGTATGTGTGTGTGTAACAGCAGTTCTCTTCTAAAATAACTTATAAATTATTCATTCCATGAAATTACATTAAAATCTCAGAAAGTTTTGAAAGGAAGAAGTTTAACAAATTAACTCAAAAATTGACAATAATGAATACATATCCCTGCATAGCTAATACATTTTGGAAAAAGACAAGCAAATATGTTTGCATGCAAGCAATACTACAAAGCCAAGTAATTAAAATAGTGTGCCACTAGAACAAGAACAGATAACAAGTGCAGAATTCATGAATGTCTTTTGTAGACATTTGACTTATATGATATCTGGGAGAGAATGAAGTGATTTTGTAAATGCTGTCAGGATAGTTGATCTTCATATGAAGAAAAATAAGGTTGGATGTATTAAAATAAAATTTACATAGATAAAAATCTAAATGTAAAATAGTAAAGAAGAAGAAACAAGAGGTTATCTTTGTGACTTTATGGGGTAAAATGTCTTAACTAACATCCTAAAAGTATAAGACATAAGAGGAAATTAAATATATACATTATATTATGTCAAAATTGAAACTTCTCTTAAATAAAGGACATCTTAGACAAATTAAATGGATGGAAGACAGACTGGGGACAGTATCTGCAATTTTTATAACTGACAAGAGTTAATATTGAGGATATATATGGAACTCCTGAAACGAACGAGGAAAATATCGGAAACCCAATAGAAAATGTAAGGTCTTTATACCTTTTAATTCAGCGATTTTACTCTTGGACACATACACCAAAAAAACTCAATCAGAATGTTGAGTGCACCAAGATATTCACAGAGTATTGCTTGTGGTAGCAGAGGTGGATTTAATTAACAGTCTCACCGGTGGAATGGCTAAGTAACGACATATTGCAATAGTCAGAAGCCATGAACTAGACTTTCTAACACTAATGGTCATCAAAACATAAATGTTGTGTGAAAATGGTAAGAAAGAGAATGCAACTCTAACTTTTATTTTATAGCATTAAATTTACATGTATTAAAATGACAGAAAATCACACCTTATATTTTTCGAAGATTACAGCATGTCATGGAAGGTGGATTGGAAAGATTTATATGACAAATACAAAGTGGATATCTACTGAGGAGATAAGAAAATGGAATTGGGCATAGGCTGGTAAAGGAAAATAATAAATACCACAAAATAAACATAACCATAATTAGCCATAAACTGAGGAGTATGATCGATTTTCTTCTATTCTCCCAAAGGGAAGAAGGAAGTAGCATTCCGTGTGTGACTAGGAAGAGAGACTGTGGGTATCAGGAATAAAAGCATAAAATAAGAAACACTGTATCATTCACTGTCTCAAGATTAGAGTACCCTGATGCACTCAAATGTCCCATGCACCTTGCACACTGGGCTGGTATTTAGCATGTATGCACCATTTTGGTAGATTATAGCCAAAGTCCTAACTGAGGACATTATCCATTATATGGGTTGAGTGTGTGTTTACTTATTGTAGAGGCAACTCCACTGTGGAGAGCAAAGCAGCAAATTATCAGAATTTGATGATATTAAGTATTTAGATCATATAATTAATTCCCTTGTTCTGACACCATGCCTCCAGATAACATCATCATTAGTTTGCCTATAGGAAAATATATATTGATTAAAAGAAGGAAACAATTGTTGTACCAAACAGCTTTATTTTTAGTGTAAATTAATAGTGTTGATATTATGGTTGACTTTTATAATACAGTGTCTTGAACATACAAGTTGAAGTTGAAATCTTGGATCCTGAATAATGCATCGAATGAGATTGCTTTTTATGTTTGTTTAATTTAAAACATTAAAAATTGTTTGGATTTTTAAAATGTTTCCTGACTCCATTTCAGTATTTATGAGGTCTGAATTTGAATGATTAAACATGTAATTTCCCTTTGGTACCCATTGTTGAGGAAACCTTCCAATAAAAATGGAATTCTATTACCTGGAACATTGTCTGAAATGATTCTAAATTGTTATAATAATCAAGTTTCCCTAGCTATGAACTTGCAAACAAACCATGACTCCTGCCTCTGTCTTCCAGAATATCTCATAAAAAGAAGGAATATTTGATCAACTGCCTTTTTTCTTTTAATGTCTTCTCGAAGTTGATATTTTGATTACACATTCAAGCATTTATATTTTAGTCCTACCAGAAATAATGTAAAGTTTCTTTACCATTTCAAATACTCACAACCAAAAGGGTCTCTGTGCTGAAATCATGTTTCTCTTTTCCTAGAAAGAACCTCCTTGACAGTGTGTGACCTGCCCTTCCAAAGAGAGGAAGACCAAAAGGAGGTCTAACCCCTTACTACCTAAAGAGTCGTGCTCCTGTTCCCATCCACTGCATCTGCATCCCCTGAGATCTCCTTAGAAATTCAGTCTCAGTCTCCACTCCAGGTCCATAAATTAGAATCTCCACTTAAACAAGAGCCCTGAGTAAATCACACGCACTTTAAATTTTGAAAATCACTGGTCTCCCCAAATCTGGCCAATCATCAAAATTGCCATAAATAATTTTTGAAAATATTGAGCCTTGGATCTTGCCCATGGCAATTCTGATTTACTTAGTTTGGGATGGATCTAAATCTCAGCTTTTAAAACTTCTGATGCTTGGTCAAATTCAAGAACCAATGCATCACATGTTTTCATCAGTAATGCCCAGAGATTAATTCCATCAAGTGTGAACAGCTATTCATTTGCATTGAGGAAATGACTCTCCTCTAACATGAGAGATCCAACTTTGAAAAACCTAACAAAGTACCCATTAGAGGTAAACATTCTGTTCTATAGAGGAGAAAATCCTAGCTAGAGATGCAAAGTGATTTCTTCAAAATTACATTGTTAGTAATTCCAGAACCAGGCATTGAACATAAGCATCCTGCCTCATACAGTAATTTTCCCACTGTGCCAGAGCTGTCCTTTCCTTGTCTTTTGCAATCATGAAAATTCCCTCCTTGTTCTCTGGATGGGAAGGAATGTGAGGAGGTGAGCAAAATACCACATTTCCATAAAAAGTCCTGTGTTCCCTTCTCTCTGGAAGAGGGTAAATTGGGCCAACTGAAATCTCAGTTACATCTTTTTTTTCCTATCAAAGCTATAAGGTGTAAAATACACAAAGTTCCAAAATCTAAATTTGAATATTATTTTCAAAATTCATGGGGGAATAAAATCCTGTAACCTCACTACCCTACCACAACTTCTATTTTCGTAGTGTCACTTCTAGTTTTTGTACTACATGTATTACATATGTTTATGTATAACAATTACAAAGCTTTAGCTCCAAGAATTCCTCAAAATCTCCCCTCCAAAAACATTGGTTGTGGTGACAGGAAATTCACTGGATTCACACTGATACAGAAGGACAGCATTAGAGGGAAAGAGAGTCTTGAGGCTCACAAAGAAAACTTCCTATTTGCAGTCAAAACTTGGATTTGGAGCATATTTTTAATTACAGTGATATCAACATAATTTCTACTTAGACATTCTCCTTTTCTAGTCCTGTGTAACTTTGTGTTTTGTTTTGGTTCTAAAGGTAATTAGAGAGAGTGAAATTAGCAGTGAATTTGATTAGCCTCTCATGTCTAAACTTTTGAAACTATAGCATCTCAACAAAAAAGAAATTGACTTACTTGAGTATTTCCTCTCCCTTCAAGCAATTACCCTACATGTTTTTCAGTGTAACATGGGTCAGGAAAGTGGTTTTTAAACTGTCGGCAGAGAAAAGTAGATTGGACTTGAGTCTGCTCCACAGATTTCTCACTTCTAGGAGAACAATTCAAATCTATAGGCTTTATTTATGTTACACATCCACGTTAAGGAAAAAACAAACAAGATTTTAAACATTGTGAAGATTCGTCTCGTAACGGAGCTTTGATGCCGTGTGTTAATCAACACTGGGGCTGGGAAATGCTGCGATCATGGATAGCAAGGAGGAATGGTAAATGCCCAGCATGTGTAGATGTTGACGTTCACAGTGGCCAGAATTAGAGATGTCTGTATCACTACTTTCCCCAGGGTTAGAACCCACCAATGTATTTTCCCATAGGTGTTTTTTGTTTGTTTTGGTTTGGTTTGTTTTCCCATAGGTGTTTTGTACTTCAAGCCATTTATTTCTGATTGTAGAATAAAATAATTTGTCCCCTCTTAAATTTTCTTAGTGATCAACAAGCATGAGAACGAGTATGGTGGAATGCTTTCTAGTACCCCTAAAATCACATTTCCTTCACACAAATAAGATAGACCAAGCCTGGCAGGAAAAAAAAATCTGTTGTCATAGGACCCACAGATCTGAAACTCTCATGTATGAGATCTGAGAATTCAACAAAATTTTAGCAAATCTAATCAAATGTTGTATATAAAAGGAATAATGTATCATGCTCAAGTAGCATTTATTCCACATATGTAAGCTGGCTTAATCTTCAAAATTTCATCAATCTAATTCACCACAGCAACCAGCTAAAGAGTAAAAATCATATGATCATATCAATTAACACTGAAAAAACTTCAACATAATTCAACTTCCATTCATTATAAAAACTCTTCTGCATACCAGGAATTGAGGGGAACTTTTCCAGCCTCATATAGAACATCAATAAGTAATCTATGGCTAACGTCATATTTAATGATGAAAGACAATGCTTTCCCTCTAAGATCAGAAACAAAACAAGGATCTCTCACTTTTATTTAACATAGAACTGGAAGTTTAGGCACTGCAATAATGTTACTGAGTCCAAGATCATAGTGCTCACAGCATGACAGGCCAATACATTGAGAGGCAAGTTTTTGGAGCAAGGAATAATGACTTTATTTGGAAAGCCAGCAAACCAAGAGGGTGGTGGACTAATGTCCCAAAGAACCATCTTATCTGAGTTAGAATTCATGCTTCTTTTATACTAAAAGGTGGTAGGGGTGTGGCTGGTTGTTGTAAACTTCTTGGTGCAGGAATCCTTTGCTCTTGTAGGTGTCCAAGTAGGTCTGGTCACAATGTTTCCACCAACCTTCACCAAGACAATTTTTTTTTCTGTTTTGCAACTTTTTATATGAATAGAAAAGAGTTATAGCTTTAAAGGTCAGAGTCTTGAAAATGAGATATCATGTATATTTCAGGCTCTAGGCAACATTCTTTTATAAAGGTGTAAAGCCAGCATGACTAAGCACAAGAAGCAGAGCTGGAGGGTTAGAGCTAAAAAAATAGATTCAATATGGAGTCAGATTTGTTCTTCTCTGTTACAATAAGCCACAGAAAAGAAACAAAAGGCTTAAAAATTGGAAAAAAATAAATAAAACAACCTCTATTTGCAAATGGCATTATGTAGAGATAGAAAATTCCAAGGAATCTACAAAACAAAACCTAGGACAGTTTAGCAGGGTCACAGTATTAATGATCAGCACCCAAAAATATTGACAATGAAATTGACAATGAACAAGTAGAAAAAAATAAATATACATATCATTTACAATTGCTCGAAAGCAAATGAAATATATATAAATGTAACAAAACATGTATGGGATCTGTGTGTGAAAATGAGGAAGTGCTGAGGAAAAAATCAAAGATTTAAATACTCGGAGAGAACATGCCATGTTCATGGATTTGAAACTCCACATAATAAATATCAATTCTCCCTAAATTTATCTATATGTTTATCAAAATTCCTATCAAAATCTCAGAAAGTTTTATGTGGACATAGACAAACTTACTCTACAATTTATACAGAAGGGGAAAGACTCTAGACCTTTATTTTTCAAAATAATTTTGAAAATTAAAAATGAAGGGCTTCCTAGGTGGCGCTGTGGTTAAGAATCCACCTGTCAATGCAGGGGACATGGGTTCGATCCCTGCTCCAGGAAGATCCCACATGCTGTGGAACAACTAAGCCCATGCGCCACAACTATTGATCCTGTGCTTTAGAGCCCGTGAGCCACAACTATTGAGCTCATGCGCTGCAACTACTGAAGCCCACGTGCCTAGAGCCCATGCCCGGCAGCAAGAGGAGCTGCGGCAATGAGGAGCCCGCGCACTACAACGAAGAGTAGCCCCCACTCACCGCAACGAAAAGAAAGCCTGTGCACAGCAAAAAAGACCCAACACAGCCAATAAATAAATAAATAAATAAATAAATAAATAAATAAATTTATTTTAAAAAAAATGAAGTGGGAGGAATCCCTCTTCCCAATGTCCAGGCTTAGTATATAATTGAAATAACCAAGAAAGTATGTTACTGGCAGAAGGAAAAACACAAAAATCAATGAAATAGATACAGAACCCAGAAACTGACCCACATTTAGATGTACAATGAAGTTTTGACAAATAAGTAAAAGCAATTCAATGGAGAAAGGATTACTTTTTCAAAAATGGTGCTGGAGCAGCTGAGTATTCATTGGCAAAAGCAATGAACCTTAACCTATATCTCACACCTCATACAAAATTAACATACAAAAATGGGTCATAGACTCAAATGTAAAATTATAAAATGCCTAGAAAAGAACATAGGATAAAATATTTGGGACTTAGGACTAGGCAAAGTGTTCTCAGACTTGACACTCAAAGCACAATTCATAAGAGGAAAAAGTAATAAATTGAATCTAATCAAAATCAAGAACTTTGATCTGTACAATATCCTGTTAAAAGACAGAAAAGATAAATTATAGACTCAGAGAAAATACTTGTAAATACTTGTATGTAATACATACCCAACACAGGCTTTCTATTTAGAAGCATATGAAAATATGTTCAACATCATAAGTAATTAGTGCAATGAAAATAAAAATCACACTGAGAATCACTACATACCTATCAAAATGGCTAAAATACAAAATAATGACAACATGCAATGCTGGTGAGGATGAAAAGAAACTGGAACACTCATACTTTGCTGGTGTGGATGTAAAATGTAAAAGCCACTTTGAAAAACAGCTTGGCAATTAAGTAAATAATAATAATAATAATAATAATGTGAAACTATTATAAAGCCCAATGGTTGTGTTCCTGGGCATTTATCCAAGAGAAATGAAAACGTATGTTCACATATAAACCTATACACAAATGGTCCTAGAAGCTTTATTCATAATTGTAAGAAACTAGAAAAATCCCAAATGCCTTTCAACATCTGACTAAAGTGTATTATATCCATAACACAGATTAGATGTCACAATAAAAAGGAATAAACTCTCGACATGTACAACAACTTGAATTTCCAGAGAATTACGCTCACTTTAAAAAATCTACCTCCCAGAGGTTCATACTATATGATTACATTTGTATAACACCTTTATAATAATAAAACTATAGAAATGGAGAAGAGATTACTGGTTGCCAGGGGTTAAGGAAGAGGCAGGAGGGAGGTTAATTAAAAATTTTAAAAAGTGGTCTTATATTACCTCTGATGCTGAGAAAACTCAATTATGATAGTATGCTTCTCTATCCAGGAATGAGAATTTTCTACTCTTCCAATCTTTCTCTTCCACTTTTGACCTTTGTTGGAGATACTACAATGTAGGTACGTCAGTCCCTACTCACATCCCTTTTGATGTTATCATTGGAGTGAACACTAGCCAATTTTCAACTTTCCGAGGACTTTCTCTTCAGGCTAAAACCTGTATAAATCTGGCTAGAAGTGCTGGGGAATCAGTGTTCCCCCTCTACACCCACCTCTGCAACATTTCTTAACCCTCACCCTTTGGATGGGCAAACCATGAGGTACATTTTCAACATCCTGGGAGAATTAAGCTCCAGTCACAAACAGTAGTAACTGGTTTGATTAAGCACCCTTTATTGATTCCCTACCCTTTCTCAATTTCCCACTCTCCAGCTGACTTTTCCTGAGTCACCGCCTCCCAATCAAAATTCTTGTATTAAAATCTTTGTATTAGGATCTGTTCTTGAAGAACCCAAATAAGACAATCACTCCACAAATCTAGGAGTTAATTTTGGTGAGCTGGGATTATCTTATCTTCTGCTGCATGTTTCTGCACTTCACATACCCTCACCTAGACCTTGGAAGTAGGAGATCTGAGGTCCATTCTTCCCCTCTCTTTGCTTTGACCTCATGAGCCATGAGTACAGAGCCAGCCTAAGCATCCCTGGTTCTAGTGCAATTCCCACCTCTTGTTAGCTCCCTGAACTCAGCCCAGACAAACAACCACACTGGCTCTGAATTTTTTTCTTGAATAAATAAGGATAAGTACCTGCCTTACTGCCATCACAAATTTGTGCTACGATAAAATGTGAATATGATTGGGAAAGAATAAGGCATGATAAAATGCGAAGTCAGAACATCCGTACCTTTGTTTTCCCAGGGAAAATTCTCTCTGGAGTCACACTGCTCTGGTGTGACCGGCTGCTGAGAGGGGAGAGGCTCTGAGTCATCCTTTTAACCTTCCCCTTCAAGGCTTTCTCTGCATTCCACCAGCGCCAAACGGCTTTTGTAAGCAGCGTAAGTCTGGTTGTGTTCTATCTTGTTGGGAACCTCAAGATATCTAATTTCCTTTTCACAAACGCTGCCCCGACATCATTTCGTATTCAGCCTAAGCCAGCAAAGGAGCTTCAGTTCTGTAAAAAAGCATTTACATGTTCCCTTTGTTGTTTTGTGTGAGTCTCTAACAAAGGAATCTGAGTTTTATGAATTTTCCCTTCCCCACATTCGTAACAGAGATACGCTATTTTCTCTCTCTTTTAAATTCAAAGGGAAGATGTTGCCCAAGGCAGAAAATACTTATTATCAGATATTCATTTTTTATTTAGCTTTCCCCCTGCTGTGGCTTAATGTAGAGATGATGAAGCTACAGCTCTCATATAATCTGAGTTTTAAATAACTATGACAAAGGTCTCTCTCACACGTCTTGGCTGAAGTGCTGCAGATCTCTTGAAATAAGGGAAAGCTTTCGGAGTAAAGAAATGAGAAATGTTTGGTGCATCAGGTTCTAAGAAGTTAGGCTTCCAAAGCCTTCTCCCACTTCCAAATTCTCTTTTTGAAGTAGGCAGTAGTAACTATAATGCCAAAGAAGGTTTCATGTTATACTTTGATAGCTGTGTGACCTCCAGCAAGAGACTTAACCTTTGTAATCCTTAATCTGGAAAATGGGTATAATAATGATGACACCTGCCTCATGGGTAAAAATGCTCAGTTCCTGGCACAGAGTCAGTTTTTCAACAAATGTTCACTGCTGCTATTATTAGCATCTTCCTCAGTAGCGCTAAGATTATTTTTTCAAAAGTAACATAATAGTCATTAAGATTCTCTTCTGAGAAGACATATAGCTATTAACTAAATATTTTTCTTTTCTTTAAATGGCAGATTTTTCCTTTGCTTCCAATAGCATGGTGGTACTGGCTCATCTGAGAATCTATTCCACTCCATAGAAAGACAAAATTTTTGTGGGTGTCCTAAGAATCACCAGTTCCTCACCTGTAATGCTTGGCACTCATGATGCCAAGAAAAAAGTGCCTGCCCATGTTTCCCTAATATCATCTTTACTTTAGTTTCTTAATGTTCTTGTGTTTAGTATCATCAGGAAAGGGGCTTAATGAAGCAGACATAAATGGTAAGCAAACTAACTGCTTTGCCTGTTTTCAGGAACTGGGGTATACTTTTAAAATATGTAATTAATAAACTTTATTTTTTTGAGCAATTTTAGGTTTATGGAAAAATTGAACAGAGAGAAGAGAGTTATCATACAATTGTGTACTTTTAAAATCAATAAAATAATAAAATAATAGTCATGAGCCACTTACAAATAAGACTCCATCTGGCTAAGTGCGTCTCTCTTATAAAGAGATGGTCTCAAACTAAAGAGTTCAGTTTTGCTTGAGAGTAGGATGCAAAGGTAACACAGGTAAGAGATGATGCTTAAGTAGAGGGCCAAGAGAGAACTCAAAAGACATTGAAAAGGTGTGAAGATTTTATCCTAGAGGTAATGGGAAACTATTAAAGAATTTTGCACAGAGAAAACAATCAGATTTGTGTGGTAAGGTCATTCTGAAAGCAATGTGTCAGATGGATTAAGGAAAGTCAAGGCTAAGCTAGTGGAAACTAATGTGTCTATAAGTAATTCAAATGTGATCATTCAAATGAGAACTCAAGCAGTGACAGTAGGATGAAAGAGAGGATGGGTCATATTTAAAAATTATTAAACAGATGTAATTAACAGACTATGTTGGGTCATTCTTGATGAGGACAACATAGAGGAAGAAATATAGAATGACTCCCAGGTTCTGACTTGGGCAATTAAATTAATGATGATGTCATATCCTGGTAAAGAACATGTAACAAGAGAAGGACATCAGAAAAGAGAGTAAGTGGAGTTTTAAATATGTTGAGTTTAGGACATTCAGGTAGAGCTATCTAACAGTATATAAGATGTAGCATTCTGGAGCCCAGAGAAAGATGTTTAAGCTGGAGATAAGATTTAGGGGTCATTAGCTAATTGAAGAGTTTTCCTAGGGTGTATGTACTGGGAATACAGGGGGGACTAAAGAATACCAACATTTATGAAGTAGCTAGAGGAAATAGTGCTAGTAGAAAAAGAACCAGGTGAAGGTAAAGTCAAGGAAGTCAACAGAGAAGAAAATTTAAAGAAGGAAATGATCAATGAGCCTCTGTAAAACATTCTTCTAGTGTATTTAGTCACTAGAAGGTCACTGACAGCCTCAGCAAGGGGAAATTTGCAGTAGACTGAAGTATGAAGTGGAAATTGGTCTTATTCATCACTGAATCCCCATCACCTAGCACAACTACTGGCCCTCCTCTTTGTTCAGTAAATATCGATTGAATGCAGGGGGGGTGGGATGATCTGGGAGATTGGGATTGCCATATATACTTTCTAGTAAGAAAAAAAAATCAAGCTGTACACTTTAAATATATGTAGGTTATTGTATGTCAATTATATCTCAATAAATGTTCTTAGAAATGAAAAAAAATATTAATTGAATGACTGCACGATATATCTTTTTCTAAGTCACTTAACCAACAATACGCAGCAGAATTGTTATTCTTTTGTTGTATTCAAAATTTAGTGACTCTCCTTCTCTGATCTGAAAGCTCATCTGATACGCTAATGTAATCACACTCACTCAGCTGTACCCTTTACGTTCTATGCTCCTACTCAATTATTCTTGATAGAATTTTAAAACAAAGCCCTTTTCTTTTCAAACAGTTTAAAATAAATTTTAATGCTTTTTGAAACTTTTAATTGTGGTAAAAAAAATGATTAAATTTACCATCTTAACAATTTTTAAGTGTTAAGTACCCTAATGTTAAGTGTATTCACATTGCAGTGTGACAGATCTATAGAACTTTTTATCTCCCAAAACTGAAATTCTGTATCAATTGAAAAACTTCCTATTTTTCCCTCCCCCAGGCCCTGGAAACCACCATTCTACTCTCTGTTTCTATGAGTGTGGCTCCTTTAGAGTCTTCGTAGAAGTGGAATCATATAGTATTTGTCTTTTTTGTGATGGGCTTATCGTTCTCAGGCATCATCCATGTAGTACAACAAAAAATGGACCTGTTTTGTAAACATGGTTTCAATATTTCTCTCCCAAAAGTTCTAAGAATCCAACACCACATTATAAATCATACAATTTCAAGTTAAGAGGGAATCATGAGGGTTTGTCCATCTGCTGTGTGTTTCCCTAACAGGGAAAGAAATTATTCTTCTTATCAGAAATCATTCAGTGATAGGGAACCCACAAACTTTGAGGGTTTTTTAACATACCTCACCACTGAAAATTAATACTCCTCTACTCTCTATACTATTCTGGAGATGCATTTATTGAAATCCTAGAATTTGACGGAAGTAAAACAGCCATCTAATGCCAGTTTAGAGCACTGATTTTCCTGAAAACCTCATAACATCCTTCAAGTCACCTTTGTCTTTCTGGCAAATAGCCATTCTATTCCTTGTATCATTAAACTGGGGTTACTGATTAATCATCCCCCATGAGATGACTACAGTAACAGTGTTTTGCAAACAGGTTATGCTTTCTGGCTTGGGGCAATGAAAAGAGAGAGAGGTATAAAAGAGGAAGGTTAGAATTTATCCTCAAAGACCAGACAGAAACAAAAAGCAGTCTGCTATCTCGGCTGCTGATGGCTACCTCCTACACGACCAGATTTTACTATAATTAAGCTCTCAGTATCCAATTTAGCACAACTACAATTTCCAACAGTATTTCAGATACAGAAAGCCTAAAGCATATTCCACACATTTTCATTTGTAGTTTGGTCAACAGAAAATCTGAAAATGAGAAAGGAAGATGTCTAACTTCCTACGTAAATAGACAATGAGGGTAATGCAGCCTTTGTGCTTATCCTGCCACACATTTACCCAGAAAGAACTGGTTAATCTTAGCCAATGTGGTTCTTCCCTTTGGCCAGGTACAATAGTCTAGACTCCTGAGGGCAAACATGTTTAGCTATTTTCCCTAAGGTTGAACAAATAAGCACTAAATCTTTCTTTAAAACTTGAGCTGACCCTCAGCACAACATTTTAGGAAGTTCCAAAAGGTTCTGTTGCCTTAAGTTTTCAACCTGGTGTTTTCACTCGTTTCCCTGCTGTCTGCTAGCCAGTCCTCATCTTTTAAAAAGAAAAGAATTGTTTTGAGAAAGATTTTTATCAGCTCTCCCTATAAAACATGGGGGGAAAAAATCCATGATTACTCTGTATACGTCTACCTAAGATATCTTTGTAAGTTTTTGACAGGCAAATAGTCCTCTTCCCACCACAGAACACAAGCAGTACAAACAGTATTGTGGCCTTAGTACTAGTATTTACTAAAGTTTTCCCTTTCAGAAGACGTGTGAGTGTATGTTGAGATTAACAGAAATTTCTTTATATGGAAGACACTAACGGTTGAATTTTACTGTCCTATCTACTCAGATATATACACTTTTTTTTAAAGAATTGTTTTATTTATTTGTTTATTTATTTATTTATTGGCTGCACTGGATCTTCGTTGCTGTGCGCGGACTTTCTGTAGTTGTGGAAGGCAGGGGCTATGCCTCACTGCAGTGCGCAGGCTTCTTACTGCGGTGGCTTCTCTTGTTGCAGAGCACGGACTCTAGGCATGTGGGCTTCAGTATTTGCAGCACGGGGCTCTAGGTGCACGGGCTTCAGTAGTCGTGGCTCATGGCCTCAGTAGTTGTGGCTTTCGGACTCTGGAGTGCCTGCTCAGTAGCTGTGGCGCATGGCCTTAGTTGCTCTGCGATGTGGGATCTTCCCGGACCAGGGCTTGAACCTGTGATCCCTGCATTGGCAGGCAGATTCTTATCCACGGCACCACCAGGGAAGTCCTTATACACTCTTGAAGGCCTTTCATAACTGTTCCCAATGCCCAAGAATGCAGAGTTGGATTGTGAAGTATGTCTTGAGTTTTTACCAAACTACATGATTCTGCTCTAGGATGAAGCTGACTCTCTAGCCCCAGGCCCTCTACAGATTTGAGAAACATCCTCTGAAATAAGCCTCTGACTTAGACATGAGACACAGCTGTACAAAAATAGTAATTCTCGACACTTTGATAGAAAACACAATTACAAAGTATGTTTTCATGTGTTACCTTAACACAACAATCTGAGATAACCAGGTCTGGAAACACGGGCGCATTTTATAGGTCGGAAAACTAAGGATAAGCCCACAGTCTAAAACTAAGAGGTGAGCAGAGTGGAGACCAGATCCTCGGTTTCCTGACTGTCCAGGATGGTTTTCTTTCTGGTTATCTGTGTAAGCCCTAGAGCGAAAGCAATATCGTTCTTAACATTTCTTCTTTCTCTATGCTCTTCATCTCTGTCTTCCCCTCATCAGTCTTCTGTGGGCCTCCAGAAGTTACCCCTGCCCCGTAAGAGCCAGTGCATATTTACCCTTTGTAGCCACTCCCTGAGACTTCCTGGGGCAATGATTTTCCTGAGCTCCAGAAACCTCTCCTTTTTCTCAATGTCCTGCTAGCCTGTTGGGACCAATTCACAAGAAACTAATGAGAGAGAATGCTTTTGTGCAGTGCTTCTCAATCAGGGTGATTTTATCTCCTAGGTGCCCTTTGCAGCGTCTGGAGACATTTTGTGCTGTTGGCATCTAATGGGTAGAGGCCAGGGATGCTGCTAAACATCCTTCAAGGCACAGCCCCCGAAGACAAAGAATTACTTAGCCCCAAATATCAACAGTGCTGAAAATGTCAAGACTGAAAAACCTTAGCTTAGAGCAATAACCCACTCCACAATACTTTTTATAACCATTTTCCCAAAAGAATGACCAACATCAGGACTTTTACTCACCAAGGTAGCTGGAGAAGATAATAGGATTCAATGGAGCGGGGAGGGAAGAGTGGCAAGAGGGGGTGGTGCTTTCAGTGGGGTCACGGAAGTAAGAGCCTCGTTGGATTGTGTGAACCGATCATTCTTGACACAATAAAGCCACGTTAACTTCTCAGGGCTGCTTGTGGCAACATAGCAGAGACTTGCCATGAGAGGGAAGCAAACAAGTGAATGTGACCATGGAGTTCTCCATCTGAGAGACACTCAAGGTTCACTGTGTGAGCCCCACGATGGAACTCTTGCTTCCAGAGGCGAGTTCTGGGCAAATGAGTTCCAAGCAACTACAGGAAATGATTACATGATGGCAAAGCCTTAAGAATTAAAAGACAAAAAATATTTTTGATCTAATATCCCATGGTGAGGAACACATATCAGACGTGACAACTTGAATGTGAAATCCATGATCTGCTTTTGCTGGATCTATCAGAGCTGGAGGTTATCTAATTCTACTCCATCCACAGAATAAAATATTTATAAAAATTCATTCTGAGACCTATGCCATGTAAATTTCTAAGCAGCAATGCAAAATTCCACTTCATCTCAGGGACAAAAATAATTTGCTCTCAGGTACAAGCTTCCTTCTTCCTTCTCTGACATCGTCAATTTTTCTTGGTTCCTCCTGTCTACCCCCACGTGGGACCAGCTCAAAGGACAAAGATGTCCTTTCACCCCACTGCCCCTCCACTTTCGTGTTCATGAAGTGTATTCACAGTATTTTGAATGCACTATCATTACTTAATTCTAGTGTTTTTTGAAAGAACATTTTCCTTAAACTTCTTACTTTCCAACTCCAAGTCTCCCAATCCAAAGTAATTTCTCTCCTCGCACTTAGCTAAATCCAGGGACCAATCTTTGTTGTCTACCTTCTGTACCCCCGTTTCACATTTGATGCTTTTCCACGCTCTCTACTTGACTGCTTTCCAGTTTCAGCTGCGGAGGCATTTAGTTTTTATCTTTCCTCTCTTATTGCTTCTTTAGGGTACCAGAAAATTCCACATACACACATCACTTCTTTTCCTTTTGTATTCTAGGATTGAAACTATATGGGTATACAAGTTTTACTTGCCACTACTCAAGGAAAACTGCATTTATTTTGAGCTTTCCTCCTAATTAACTACAACCCACCCATGACAGTCTGAGTCATCTACTGAGATAAATGGGCTGGAGCTCTCCTAACCTTCCTTCTTTCCATAATCAATTTCTAGCAAAACTACTTGTGGGGTGTGTATGAGTGACTGTGTGTGTGTGTGTGTGTGTGTGTCTATCAAAACAAGAGAGAAGGAAGAAGATGATTTTCAGGTATTTAGTGGCGATAGAGGTCTTTTTGTTTCAAGCAGTTTCTACCTGTGTCACTGGCTGGTATAGCACATACGACGTAACACAATGACCCCTTGCTCTTCCATTTCAAGGTCCCAAGCTTATAAGGATCATGCTAAGAAAAGGAGGTTTTAGGACTGTGCTAGTTTCTGCTCACGACTGGAGTCTCTTCCAATCGTTGACCATTTTTTATCCTTTGGCAAGGACAAGTTTTTTTTTTTTTGTTTAGAAAATCCTTTGCTGTTGGCAGTAGCAGATATTTCAATTCTTTGAAGGAAGTGGAGAGAACTGTGTGACAGCATCTTTCTTGTTTTTTTTTTTTCCCTCAAAATGGAAGGATATGGGTCATTGAGGATGAGAAAAATAAGGTGTATTTTGACCTCTACAAAGTAAACACTGTATCTATTTTACCATCCCACAGAGCCGAGGTAAATGTCTATACCCAGTGTCAGGTCAGTATTATCGCCAGTCTGTTTCTGTCCTGAAAATCGGATAAAAAAAATAGTCAGATGAGAACTTCACGTGAAAGTGTACATTTCACCTTTATAATAAAATCCTGCTTAGAGGGTTAAATGGCTCCACCCAGTGAAAGTGTAATCAAAAGCTTTAAACCTTTCAATGTGCTGCCCCCTAGTGAGCATTTGCTAAAAAGACATCTCTGCCTGAACATTCCTTACCACAAGCGAGAGGCGGGGCCGCGTCTGTGGGGTCAGGTTGGTGGTGATGGTGGTGCTGATGTGTGCAGGGGATCGGCAGAGGCAAGAAATCCACCGAGAAATACAGAGACCAAAACTGGTGTGGAATGGCTACTTCTCAGACGTTTCTCTGATGCATTAATAGATTGTGTGGACTAAGCCAGCCAGGCTTAAGCCATGACAAGTTCCAGTGATGACCCCAGCACTCTATTTTGGAAACCAGGAACTAATGGGAGGAACTGAGAGGCAGTGAACAAGAAGTTGGCCTACCAGCTGGTGGTAAAAAACAAACCAACCTGAAATTCACATATAATCAGAATACTGAAAGATGCTATCTGAAAGAGCTGGCTGGCTATTGAGAAATACTCCAGCTTCCCCACATTACCTTCTCTGTACAACAAAATTATCATGGGAAAGGGAGCGTTGCAGAGTGGAATTTGTGCCGTGTTGGGAAGGGTTGGGTCTGGGCCCTGGGAGTGCGCAGGTCCAACACCGGCAGTCTGCTGGAGGTGAGATGTGGGTACGCTGAATCCAGCTTACAAAAGGATGAGGAGTTTGGAGCTCTGACCATGCCAGTAAACACTGAATCTTTTGTTTCAGCACTTTAACGCAACCTACTGTCCCCTTCTTGGGTGTGGAATATAGGATTAACTTTTTCGAAACTGTAAACAGGTAAAATGCATTTTAGATGCCATCTCTTCAAATAGCAACCTATCCCTTTTTGGTAGCCTTGCTGCTGCTACTACTACGACTACTATTACTACTACTAATGTAGGACGTATACTAGCCATTGTTTTTGAATACCTACTATATCTTTAATCCAACCCTGGATGTAAATTTAATTCCCCAGAGGCTGCTGCTAAGCGAGTTGCCAGTGATTAGGAAACTGGTACATCACAGTACTGAGACTCGACCTGCTTTGTCTGATACTAAAGACTAGTACCAACTTGCCTTCTCTCCTCTTTAACAGTCATTTCCTTTCAAGTCATATGAAATTCTGTTTGCTCTTCAGGAAGATAATTAGTGACGTTGATCTAATCTGAGCAAAGTAACCCTCCCTCTTCTCCTGAGTCACATGCACATTTGTCACCGTGGCTTTTTGAGATGGTGTCAGACTCAAGGAGATCATTGGACATTTCCAATCAGACACAAAGGGAAACTGTGACCGAATAGTAGAGGTAATTCTGGACAGATGAAATCCTACGATTCCTCTCAAATGAAACAATATTTCTTTGGATAAGCAGACTCTCCCTGGCGCTTTGTCTTACTAACCCATTGTACTGGGTTAGTAAGTGCCCCTCCACCCCAATGCATGTCCATCTGAAACCTCAGAATGTGTCCTTATTTGGAAATAGGGTCTTTGCAGAAATAATTGTGAAGAGGATGTCATACTAGATTACAGTGGGCCCTAAATTCAATGACTGGTGTCTTTACAAGAGAAGAGAGGAGACTCAGACACAGAAACACAGAGGAGGCATAAGGAACATGGAACTTAGGGAACAGAGATGGGTGTGATCTCTCCAAGCCAAGGAAAACTGTGGAGTGCTGGGAGCAACCAGAAGCTAGGGAGAAACAAGGAAATTTCTTCTCCTAGAGCTTTCAGAAGGACTACAACTGTGTCAACACTTGACTTTGGACTCTTAGCCTCCTGAGAAATGAGAGAATAAATCTCTGCTGCTGTAACCACCTATTTTGTGGTACTTTGTGATGGCAGACCTAGAGAACTAACAGAACCTTCATCATTTATTGATATATTCATGTAGTCATCCTCTTGAACTCTGAAAAACATAGAATCTGAAAGACTGAAATAGAAAATACTCAAGTTTCAGTGGCTGCTGAAAGCACAGAAACAAGACATGCTGAGTGGTCGGAGGGAAAATATGGTGATCCTGGAGCTGAGAGAGCAGATAAGATGGAAAGGACAGGTGAGACCACCTGCTGTCTGTGTTTGTCTAAGGGTGCCAGTTGATGACAGGCAGTCCTGCCAATTTCCTAAAACTAAATTAGGAAAATGAACATGCTTAGAGGGTTCATTTTTGTATTGGGGTATAGCTGATTTACAATATAGTAGTTTCAGGTGCACAACATACTGATGCAATATTTTTGTAGATCATATTTCATTTAAAGTTATTACAAAATAATGACTATACTTCTCTGTGCTGTACAATATATCCTTGTTGCATTTTTTTAAAGATTTTTTGATGCGGACCATTTTTAAATTTACAATATTGCTTCTGTTTTATGTTTTGGTTTTTTGACCCCAAGGCATGTGGGATCTTAGCTCCCTACCAGGGATCAAACCCACACACCCTGCATTGGAAAGCAAAATCTTAACCACTGGACCGCCAGGGAAGTTCCCTTGTTGCTTATTTATTCTATGCATAGTAGTTTGTATCTTTTAATCCTGTACCCCTATCTCACCCCTCCTTCCCTTGTAAACACTACTTTGCTCTCTATATCTGAGTCTGTTTCTATGTTGTTATATTCATTCATTTGTTTTAATTTTTAGACTCCACATATAAGTGATAACATAAAGTATTTGTCTTTCTCTGACTTGTTTCACTAAGCATAATAATCACTTAGAGGATGTTTTTAAAATTAGTGTATTTCTTTTAAGTTATGCTTTAGATACTTTATGTAAATAAAACCAGTTTTCCCAATAAAAACATTATCTAACAAACTTTGATTCTGATATGTTAAACCAAAACATACATTTTTAGATAAATGAGTGATTTTTTAAAAATAAATAAACTTCAAAAACCAATATTCATATGAAGGCCTTCCTAAAGTCAACAGTAAATGTACGTTTATATTATTAGTTCTAGCCAGAAAATGCTTTCAAAACAGTATTTGTACAAACAGTTCTTTGCTTAAGGTTTCATAAAACCCTTAGTGAATACGTTTGGGGGCTTTTTAGAAAAACAAAGTTTGAGTTGAAGTTAATTGCTTTCCCAGAATAAGCAAGCTGGAGTCTTGGATGGGGTGTGGAAATCCTTTATAGTCCCATTCATTATTGAGGAAAAAGCAGAAGGACTTCATAGCTTAATAAAAGGAGGCTTGTGCAGAGAATCAAGGGACTTCAACTGAATTATAGCCCAGGCTCTGACAGTGATTCACTGTATGACTTTAAGGCAAATATTTCATCTCCCGCTGTCTCAAGTTTCAACTTACTGTTTGCTGTGTAACATTCGATAAGTTATATAACTCTCTACCTCAGTTTCCTCATCTGTTAAATTAAATTACACCATCTTCTTGTAGAGCTGCCATGAGGATTAAATGGGTTGACATGTCTAAAGCATTGAGAACAATGCCTGACACAGAGTAGCTAATATTAGTGATTGCAGTGTTACATGCCTTCTCTCCCTTAAGAAATCATAAGCTTCGTGAGGACCGGGATCATATCTTCCTCATCCTGGTATCTCTCAAAATACCTAGCCAAGGATCTTGCATATAGTAGTTGCTCAATAATTATTTACTGACCCAAATGTAAACATCAAGGAGAACGGCTATAGGCTATCTAGGTTGTTGGAGTTGCATTCATTTAAATGTTTTTAAAATCCAGTGATCTGGGAAAATAAGAGAAATCTTTGGGGAAAACATCTGTGAACAAAACATTCCCATGAGAAAGTTTCTATCAGGTTGGAAAAGTACTTCAAAAAATCTTCGCCCAGTGAGGGCAGGAGACTTTCAGTGTCTCTGGGCGCCAGCGTCCCCTCTCTTAGCGCAGCCTGGAATATACCCGCTGTCTGGAAAAGCCTAGTTCCTCTTGTGATCCCCTCCTCTTCCTTCTGTTTTCCCCTTTCCAGCACCACGTCTAACCCCAGCCTCTTTCCCACTCTGCCGGAGGCCTCCTTCTCCCACGAGAACTAACTGTAAATTCTTTATTACTTTAGCTTTATTGCTTTTAGCTCTGGAAACAGCGTGCTTTTAGGGGGTAATTATATTTCATTTATAAATATTATCTCTAAGAGAATAGCTAATAGCTTTTTGGTAATGCTGTCTGTAATTCTGTAGCTGCTAAATTTATGTGCCAACTAGAATCTTGAAGTAAACAGAGCTTATAAATTGATTCCTGTAGAATGATGTAAGATCTTGCCAAGCTCTAATACCACTCAGATAAGAACAACGGAGCTCATTGGCTAAGCCAGTAGTGAAATTAAAAATACAATAAACATTCTGAGCAGTCTTCAAGAATCAGGATAGGGACTTCCCTGATGGTGCAGTGGTTAAGAATCTGCCTGTCAATGCAGGGAACACTGGTTTGAGCCCTGATCCAGGAAAATCCCATATGCCACAGGGCAACTAAGCCTATGCACCACAACTACTAAGCCTGTGCTCCAGAGCCGGTGAGCCACAACTATTGAGCCTACATGTCACAACTACTGAAGCCCATGTGCCTAGAGCCTGTGCTCCACAACAAGAGAAGCCACCGCAATGAGAAGCCTCCGCAAAGCAATGAAGAGTAACCAACGAAGAGTAGCCCCAGCTCTCTGCCTCAACTAGAGAAAGCCCATGTGCAGCAACAAAGGCCCAACTCAGCCAATAAATAAATAAATAAATTTATTAAAAAAAAACAAAAAGAATCAGGATAAATTAACAGTAAAACTCAACATGTGAACATCAGTTGTTTTGTGAAGCAGTCCGGTTACTGGTTACTTGGCCTCCAAAGGTTCATGTGGTTTTTCCCAAGTTAGGTTCAAATTAGCTTTTCCCATTAAGGAAAAAAAGAATGATTCAGGTGGAAAGAGTCTTTAATCTTCAGAGCAAAGAGTTCAAGGAATTGTAAAGAAGACTATAAATTACAGGTAGCTCTACTGACTTTGGAGAAGGTAAGCAGATGGAGATGCTTCTCAGTAATAAGTTAGAGACCACTCTGATGTCTTAGCTGTAATGACAGTGTGAGGGTGAGGATAGGGTGGTGGTTGGATCCCATCTTTATCTGGAGGGGCTCCTAAGGAAAACTATGTGCAGTGGCCTTCCCAACACTAAGGAGCATGAAATGTTGGCAAACATCTGCATATTTTGATGAGATTCACTTTCTCTCGAGAGGTAGCATCATGGCATGGTAAACTGCATAAGCTCTGAGGACAGAACTTCACAGGTTTATATCAAAATACTCTTTGAGTTGGACATGCTGTGTTGGTGTTTTCCATTTGCCAAATGGACAGTAGTTGCCAAGACTGAATGAGTTAATGCTATGGAAGGACCCAGGACATCATAAGAGATCAATGAGTGTTTGCTATTATTAGAGTTATTTTTATTTAGAATAATTATTAGGGTTATTTCATTCTGAATTGTTCTATCATTTAGAATCATTATTTAGCTCTTTCTTAGCTCTTGCTACCTTTATTTCAGCTCAGCTCCTTCCAAGCTGCTGCCACCATCTTTACTGTCCTGAAAATCTCTCTCTCTCTTTTAATTAAAAGACCAAAGAAGAATGAAAACAGTTAAATCTGAAAAGAAAGATAATACATCGCACAGCCTTCCAAAGTGACTTGGTACTATTGCTAAGGGAACTGAGTTCCCCGAGGAGCTTTTGGCATCCTCGGGGTAGGGGAGAGGAAGGCTCTATTTCTGGGAATACAGGAATTTAGGCAGTTTTCCCCTCCTCTGAGCTGTGGCTTCTGTTTTCATCTACTGGGATTCCTGTTTCCTCGAGACTGGTTACAGAGTGGATCACAGCTCTCCCTGAACTTTCCCTCTTTGTGCTATCTCCCCAAGTTAACAAACAATACTTTTTCATCCAAGAATTTTACTACTATTACTATAGAGTAAAAAATGGGGCTTACCTTTTTTTTAATTTTTAAAAAATTTCTCAAACAAAAAGTAAAAAAAGGGAAGCTACAGAGCTCTCAAAGTTCATATGAAACTCTAGGATTTTGACCCTAACTGCCTTTCCTACCTGCAGCTCAGATTCCACTGTTCTATTCTTCTGTCAGTCTTAAAGGTGGAATTTACCAAAATATCATCCATTACTAAACTTTCTCCAAATCCTTTTCTTTTTGAAGACTCTTCAAAATAGGGATAAGGACATAATTAAAGTAAAGAAAGTAGGCGCTCCTCAAATGAGTGCCACGTACCTCGGATGAATTCTAGACATACAGCTCTCATTTGGGGCCACCTCTGTGTTCTTCCACTTCTGTAATTAACGGTCACTGGGTGAAGTCTGTTTATTTCAGGACCCAATTCCCATCCTTAATCCAGTGGTTCTCCCATTTGATTGTGTATCACAATCACCTGGAGAGCTTGAAAAAGCACAGATTACTGATTCCCACTATCAGAGCTTCTTATTCAATAGATCTGGGATAAGGCCCGAGAACTGGCATTTCCAGTCAGGATCCAGGTGATGCTGATTCTGCTGGGAGCACTCTGAGAACCACTGACTTATTATGGTCCTCCTATGCTGGCTCCTCCTTTTTGCTCAAATAGAGACAGCCTTTCTGCAAAATGCCAGATTGAGACACACAAAATCAAAAGGAAGGACAGGGCACACCGACAGAAACGAGATTGTTCAACTCTGGGATCCATCAGGGTCTGAAGCCAACTTCAACACTCCATTTTCCAGTTATATATTAAAAGTTATAAGTATCCTTTTTGCTAAGCTAGTGTGAATTGTGTTTATGCCACCTGCAACGAAAGAAGACATGGCCAGTATAATCTCAGTAAAAGGTACAGTTATAACAATGTCCACTCAAGGGCATTTCTCACTGCTCCTGCAGGTATCACAGAAGTTATTTCTCCACATCAGTTCATCAGCTGCATCAACAACAAATACCGTTACCAACGTGACAGCTGCCACATGTTTAATGATGGAGATCTGATGCTGGTTGAAGCAGATGAAATTTCCTCCAGGTAGATGCAGGCAGAGAAAGCAAAGTTGAGTATGTGTTTGGTGGGTCCAGAATCGTTCATCCAGTGATTCAATAAATATTTGTTAAACCTCAGCTACATACTCCTCACTATGCCAAGTGCTGGAAGGAAACAGTGAAAAAGACCCTTCCTATCAAGTTGGGGTGACAGAAGTAAACAGTCACTTACAGTAGCGTCAGATCAGTTTTCTGCAGGCATCAGCACGGTACCATTGGCTCTGGAGAGAACAGAACCAGGGAACCCGGAATGTGCTCTGTAAACCATTGCTCTGAGACAAGTTTTGGGTGATGGTGAGAACACAGTGGATTTTAGTGTTTGGGGAGGCAGGCTTTTGGCTTGGACTGGGGACATGGCTCCACTGTCTTCTTGTCTAGTTAGTTACATTGATTAATTCCCTTGAAAGCCTTGGTTTCTCTTATTTATAAACTATTATAAGCTATTTTTACCTATTTTAGGTTAATATTGCAGTAAGAACTGCATACCAGTATCAAACATACAATAAATGTTCTATCAATGTTTGCTAAACAAAATACCCCCAAATTACATAATTTTAGAAAAACAGTAAAGGAAGCCTCCATCTTCCACTGGAAAGCTACTTATAGAAGAAACATGATACCTGAAATTCCAAAGACCAATGTGACACTGAAATTAAATAGAGAAATTTTGAGTGATCAATAGCTTCAGACCTGACACTCTAAGGAACATCTTTAAGAATCAAGACTGAAGCTATAAAAGTTATTGAAAAATATAAGAAATGGCATGGTATCTGTTTTTGAAAATGGAAAGATGATGGAAATAAAAAAGAAGCTGTGAGAGATGCAGATTTTATTTTATTTTATTTATATATTAAGCTCTTTATTGTAGTATAATTGCTTTACACTGTTGTGGCAGTTTCTCCTGTACAACAAAGTGAATCAGCTGTATTTTTACACATGTCCCCATATTCCCTCCCTCTCGTGACTCCTTCCCACCCTCCCTATCCCACCCCTCTAAGTCATCACCAATCATAGAGCTGATCTCCCTGTGTTATGCAGCAGCTTCCCACCAGCTGTCTATTTTACATTTGGTAGTGTATATATGTCAATGCTACTCTCTCACTTTGTCCCAGCTTCCACTTCGCCCTCCCCACCCTGTGTCCTCAAGTCCGTTCTCTACATCTGCATCTTTATTCTTGCCCTGTCACTGGGTTATCAGTACCATTTTTTTTTAGATTCCATACATATGAGTTAGCATACGGTATTTGTTTTTCTCTTTCTGGCTTACTTCACTCTGTATGACAGACTCCAGTCCATCCACCTCACTACGAATAACTCAATTTCATTCCTTTTTATGGCTGAGTAATATTCTATTGTATATATGTGCCACATCTTCTTTATCCATGCATCTGTTGGTGGGCATTTAGGTTGCTTTCATGTCCTGGCTATTGTAAATAGTGCTGCAATGGACATTGTGGTACATGTTTCTTTTTGGATTATGGTTTTCTCAGAGTATATGCTCAGGAGTGGGATTGCTGGGTCATATGGTAATTCCATTTTTAGTTTTTTAAGGAACCTCCATACTGTTTTCCATAGTGGCTGTACCAACTTACATTCCTACCAACAGTGCAGGAGGTTTCCCTTTCCTCCACACCCTCTCCCACATTTATTATTTCTAGATTTTTTGATGATGGCCATTCTGACTGGTGTGAGGTGATACCTCATTGTGGCTTTGACTTGCATTTCTCTGATGATTAGTGATGTTGAGCATCTTTTCATGTGTTTGTTAGCCATCTGCAAGACATGCAGATTAGAAGCAGTGAAGACACAAGTGTTCTGTGGCCCTCATTAATGGAAAACAGGAAAATTCACCCTGCAAGATTATTCGTGTACACATAGTGGAAGAAGGAAAAAAGGCAAAACATCAGGCTTTATACTTAGATTTGACCCAGAACTAGCTCCACCACTTTCTAGTTGTGGGGCATTAAATTCTGGGTTCAAGTCTCATGATAAATGATGTCATCATAACACCTGCAAGACAGGCTTGTGGAGAATCAAGAGAGACAGGAGTGTGAAGAGCCCAGGACAGTGCTTTGCATCTAAGAGGCACTCGAAGGATAGGAACTCCAATAATTGGTGCGACAGAGAGAAATGAATTGATACCCACTCCGCTGAGCAAGCAACACTCCATTCTGATGGCTTGAACCTTCCCACTGCAACACTTTTTCATCTTTTGCAGAACACAAGAAAATGCTGCCATAGCCAAAGTCAAGTTGGTTGCTGGACCTTCAATCACTGTGGGTATGATAGTGACATTACAAAGAATTTCAGCCACTTTAGATGGCATTTTCTGTCCCAGCCCAGGAGTTTCTAACGAAGAATCAGCTGTTTGAAAGTTGCCCTAACTCTGACCCAGCAGGAAAGTAGAGTTTCTTAAAACATGGTTCTCAAATTCCATGGGCCTACATCCCCTCTTGCCCTGAGCAGATGCTGGCACAAACAAGCAAGTGGTGTGTCAAGACTGGGCGCTCCTGGAAACTACTGAAATTTTTGTTCCATATGAAAAATTTTTCCTGTTTGATTATAAACCTGTAGACAGTTTTTCTCCCCTCCAGTATGATGGAAAGGGATAGTGTCAGAATCCATGGACCATTGAATCTTTTACATAGCATTTTAAAAAATAGGTGCTTTTAAAAGTAAGAGAACACTGATCCTACTGAAATGTGTTAAAACTGATAAATGAGTATGGCATTTATATTCCGTACATACCTCCACTTGTTTTATGTATTTAAATATCCACTATCTGAAAAACATTTTTAAGCTAAGAGGAATCCTACAGTTAAAATTAAATCTTAAAAAATCCCTGCAGGTCAGTGATGAATTGTTAGAGCCTCGAAATACAGAATTTGTAGAAACATCCACAGTTGTAGGAGAAAAAACATGGTGAATAAATCAATAAAGAATTTTTATTCATTAGAGTTCAGTTAACAATACTTGAAAGCATACTGGTTACATTAACAGATGGAGTTGTTTTATAAATTAATGATAATCAATTATAAGGAATGGCCTATATAGGTGGTGGAAGGCTGAAACTGTGAAAGAGAACATTGGGGTAATACAGAGGTTAAGTTCCAAAAGGAGGAACCACCATATGGAAGGTGAAATTGAGGGAAGGAGTTGGTGGAGACCTTCTGAGCTGAGCAGACCTCTGGGAAGACGAAGACTTGCTGGTGCTGACACTCTGCAGACACTAGGGGGCGCATAGAAAGAACTGGAGAATAGAGCCAGCACTACCAAGATGGCGGAGCTATTGTTGGAAGCCACTGCTGCCCTGAACAGGAACCACTCCCTCCCTCTGCCTCCCAACATGTCCCTGGCAACTCCTCCTTCAGAGACCCCAAACTACATTTCGAAGCCTCCCAGCCCAGAGTCACAAAGCTGAGTATAGAATGGTGGGTTTGGAGTAGAGAGGCAGTAACTTCATAGATCAACACAGTATCTTTTTTTTTTCTTTAGTTTAGATCTTTATTGTAGTGTAATTGCTTTACAATGTTGTGCCAGTTTCCACTGTGCAACAAAGTGAATCAGCTGTATTTATACACATATCCCCATACCCCCTCTCTCTTGATCCTCCCTCCCACCCTCCCTATCCCACCCCTGTAGGTCATCACCAGTCATAGAGTTGATCTCCCTGAGTACCGTATCTTCCTAGCAACCCCTTTGAGTAAACTCAAAAAGAGTCACAAATCACAGCAGGAGCTTCGACTGGCATCTGCAGTTTGCATTGCTGTATCCAGAGAAGGGATGCCACTGTTTATGTCATATTGATCTTTGCAACTGAAACCAAGAAGCTCCCTGTGGGGCTCCTGGGCACAGAAGCCTTTCTGTGTCCCGCAGTTCTTGATTATAGGAAATAGGCTTCATTCAGCCTCCATGACCTTCTCTGAGTTCCAATGGGCAGGTTCAAACAGTTGTTAATTAGGGAAGGGAGGGGATGTGGAGACAAGGGAAAAACAGTCAAGAGAAACAGTAGTGCAGCCTTGAGGCAGGGTCCTGGTTGCCCCTAAAGGGATGTACATAACAATATCTTTGAGCTGTTTTGCAGGTGCTGAAACCCCTACCCCATGGGAGAAATTAACTGTACAGCTGCACACAAGCTTATAGACCCCTAAACCCAAGACCAGTTGGAACCAGAAGGTTGATAATGCTGACTTTCACTTACTTCACCACCAACCAATCAGAATGTCCACAAGCTGATCACGCCCTCTTTGAATCTTTACTATAAAATTTCTCACTATCCCAAGTTGGGACACACAGTTTTGAGGGCTTTAGCTACTGTGGCCCCTTTGGCTGCCATAAAACTGTTCATTTCTACTTCACCCAAAACTGTCTCTGAGATTTAGTTCAGTGTTACAGTACAGAGGCTGGATTTGGCTTCACAGCCATCCATGCACAAAATCATCTCATTAATTTATTCTTGTGTTTATTCACCCAAGAAGTATTTATTGATGTCCTTCTCTTTCCAGGCATTTTTTTCAAGGTCCTGAGATGGTTATAATAGTGAATAAAACAGATAAACTCTTTGTCCTCATGGAGCTAATATTCCAGTGGGGTACATGGGCAGCAAACAGATAACCAACGCCCAGTAGTGCTAGGTCCATGGGGAAAAGTGGGTATTCAATCCACTTTCTTTTCCTAATGTGATGAACACACAGAAAGTTTTATAAAAATAACTAATTGCTCCAATTTACCTGGATTGACATTTTACATTAACTTTCTTTCTGTCATAAGCCATCATTTCAGCTGTCAAATGGCTCATATTAAGCAGCCTGATTGACATCGTGTACCTGATAAAACAATATCTAAGATATATTGTTTTATGGGAAGAGCAGAAATATAGACACATCAGCTCAAATCCAGGTCGTTGAGGTGGGTAGGCTGTAGGGCACTCTCTTTGAGGATGTTCTAGTGTCCCAGACATATCCTGTGGGTGTCTGAAATGATCCATCTCAAAGAGATTTAGTGATGCTGCAGGTGCAGATTTTGCAGGAGAAATTAAAACCTAGAGGAGATATTTCAGGGACCGATCCTTCTTTTAAAGCTTCAGTGGCAAATCATCTATTTGTAGCTTAACATACAGTTAGTTGCCTAGATAAAATTATATAAGATGATTCTTTTAACTTTATTTTTACTGTAGGAAATATATATGTGACAGATGCCTTCACTCCAACTTATTTTGCTTCTTCTAGGCACCATGACTATTAAAATATGAGAAAAATTAATCAAACGTGTGTGTGTGTCTGTGTGTGTTGTGGTAACCTCTGTTAGAAGAAGTAACTGAGGTTATAGTGTACGTTTACTAATCTTTAACTAATTTAAACTCTATGCAATGGGGGTGGTGGCTGTGAACAGGAAGCTGGGATGAAGTGAGAGAGTAGCATTGACATATATCACTACCAAATGTAAAATAGACAGCTAGTGGGAAGCTGCTGCGTAACACAGGGAGATCAACTCAATGATGGGTGATGACTTAGAGTGCCAGGACAGGGAGTGTGGGAGGGAGTTGCAGGAGGGAGGGGATATGGGGATATGTGTATAAATACAGCTGATTCACTTTGGTGTACAGCAAAAACTGGCGCAACAGTGTAAAGCAATTATATTCCAACAAAGAGCTTAAAAAATTAAAAAAAAATAAACTGTATGCAACATCCATAGATTATGTATACTAACTTTTTTAAATGCCATGGATATAAATCTTAATTAATTTTAGAGCAATTAAATAAAAATCTTCTCTGCCATATGATTGATACCCAGGAGGGCCCTGTGGGGTTCCTGGGCACAAAGCCCTTCTGTGTCCCCTATTTCTTTGATTATAGGAAACAACCTCCATAACATTCCCTGAGTTCCAATGAGCAGATTCAAGCAGTTGTTAATTAGGGAAGGGAGGGGATGCCCGAGACCTGGGAGAAACAGTCAAGAGCAGCCTTGGGATAAGGTCCTGTTTCCCCAGCAACAATACACACAACAATATCTTTGAGCTATTTTGCCGATGTTGAAACCCCCGCCAGGTGTGAGAAGTTAATGATGAACGATGGTGTGCTGCCCACAAGCATGGAGACCCCAGACCAGTTGGACCTGAAGGTTGATGACGCTGACTCCTACTTAGCTCACCACCGACCCATCAGAAGAATGCAGGACTGTGACTGCCTTGATCCTTATTGCCTCCCCCTGACCACGAGCCCTGACTATAAGACCTCTCCCTATTCCCCAGAGAGGGGGGCACAGTTCTTAAGGTGCTAGCCTACTGTGTTCCCCTTTGCCTGGCAAAGTAATAAAGCTATCCTTTTCTACTTCACCCAAAACTCTGTCTCCGAGATTTGATTTGTCAGGGAAGCTAAGCTTTCAGCAACATGATCCAGCAAGCCTACTCCTGGGTATATATCTGGAGAAAACTATAACTTGAAAAGATACTTGCACCACTATGTTCACAGCAGCACTATTTACAATAGCCAAGACATGGAAACAACCTAAATATCTATCAATAGATGAATGGATGAAACCATAAAAAAGAATGAAATAATGCCATTTTCAGCAACATTGTGTGGACCTAGAGATTATCATACTAAGTGAAGTAAGTCAGAAAGAGAAAGACAAATACATATGATATCACTCACATGTGGAATCTAAAATACAGCACAGATGAATTTATCTATGAAACAGAAAGACTCACAGACACAGAGAACAGACTTGTGGTTGCCAAGGGGGAGGAGGGGTGGAGGAGAGATGGACGGGAGTTTGGGATTAGCAGGGGCAAACTATTATATATAGAATGAATAAACAATAAGATCCTACTGTACAGCACAGGGAACTATATTCAATATCCTGTGATAAGCTATAATGGAAAAGAATCTCAAAAAGACCATATATATACACACACATATATACATATGACTGAATCACTTTGCTCTACAGTAGAAATTATTACAACATTGTAAACCAACTATACTGTAATTAAATAAATTAAAAAACAAAACAAAACACCTCCTTACCACATTCCTTCTCATACCTAACATGAAAACCCATATTCTGACTCCCCTTCTGAAAATCTAGGACTACTGGGCCCAAGTTCCTGGTGGCTACTGCTTGTAGATGTCATTTAAAATGTAGCACAATCTCTGGTTCTGTTCAGCCAGCTTCACTAAGTTTCAGCATGGACTGGCCCCTGGAAGCATTTGAGCTTTGCAGACTCCATATTCTACTGAAGAACTCAGAAGAAACATTAAACATATCTAATAAGCAGGAAGGCATGGGCAATAGAGTGAGGTCCTAAAAGTCTCGGGCAGTGTTAGGCATTCAGCCCTTGGTTTCTGATTATGTGTAGAAGAGGCTAGGGTGTGGAGGTGCAGGGGACACTTGGGGGGCTCAGGACAGTACATGCCTATATTGTGGAAACAGCAGTATCTGAAAAACCCACGTGGCCATATCGATTGAGAGTTAGATCCAGGTGAACACTTTAGGTGAAGGAGTTGTAAAACTCCTTCATGAGTCTAAGGTAACTATTGAGGGAAGGGAAGATATGGAAAGGAAAGAAAAGGTGGAGTGAAGAAAGAAGATATGGGACCTTCAGTTGCATAGAGCTAGAGGATAAACAAAGAGTGTGTGTGTGTGTGTGCGCGTGTGTGTGTGCGCGCGCGTGTGTGTTTCTACCAGAAAACCTAAATAAGGAAAGTCTGTAGAGATAAGAAAGAATACTGTTTCTAAGGCTCTGGACTTTGAGCTACATAAGATGCTGGACCTTGAAATATCTAAGAGACTCCTGTCTTAAAATGGGTAAGAAAAGCAATGATTCCCTGGGCCTGCAAGCCTCATAATGGAAAAACCTCAGGCAACAAGACCTCTCTTAGATCCCTTATCCCACTTATCTTTCTCCATCCATGGGACTGAGTGTCTCTCTTGCCTTTGTATTTCCCATACATCAGATAGTGCCCGGCACATGGTGTGTTTCCTCCCCTGCCTTTCATGCTCCAAGCTGATTTAGGTGTCCCCCCTTTGTTCCAGTTTATCTCAACTGAAAGGTCCCTCAGGGAACAGACTATGTCTTATTTATTTAACATTGTTGTAGCACTTGGCTCAGAGTAAGGCTTAAGATATTTGTTGAATAGATAAGTGGATGAATATCAATCCATAAACTATCCTGGCAAATGCTTGTGGAGAAAATCTGTAAGATTAGGCATTTATTTGCTTAAAGTATGTTGTTGACTTATGGGAAAATGGGGCAGACCTTAGTGACTGTACCCAAAAGTCATTCCCAACCCCTTCATTCTGGTGGTCTCCCTGTAGAGCAACCGGAAAACTTTATGGTCCCCTTTGCTTAGAGGTAACCATGTAATACAGCTCTGATCCATAAGCAGAAGTCTGCTGGGGTGAGGATAGGTGTAAATGGTTTATCCTCTGGTTATTTTGGATCTTTCCCCTGTTTTCTTCACCCTATCTTAAACATGGATATGATGGCTGGTGCTGAAGCAGCCATCTTGAAGTCATGAAGAAAAGAACATGAAAGCCCAGGCCAGGACATCTTTGAGCAGCCCTGACATCTTTGAGCAACTGAACTGTCACTAGAATCTACATACACTCACTCTCCTTTTTAAGATTAAGAAAGTGAAGGTTAAAAAAAAAAAAAACTAACAGCCAAATGTCCTGTTACTTGGAGCTGAACACATTCCTAATCAATAAATAGCAAATGTTAAAGTTATACAATTCTGGAATATAGTCTCTCTGATAGGCACATTGTGGGAATAGGGAATATAAATGTATTTAGATCTAAGGATCTGAAAGAGTGGGGTGTTAGAAACCAAGGTGTGTTTTCTGAACTTCCTCTAGTCTTTAGATGATTTGCTTTCTAGACATACACTAAGAATGAACCTACCCTGCCGGAAAATGAAAAAATAGACTCAGAAATTTACTCCTCCATTTCCCTGAGATGAGATACTTAAGCCTCTAATAAGCTCCTTTTCACTGTCAAGAATGTTGCTAAACTTCTGGGTACAACTTCCCTCCCTTTCCCATTTCCCCAGTGGCCTTTGCACCTGTTTTACTGACTAGGAATAATAAGTCTAGCCCTGCCCCAAACTGTATTCCTTCTGTATTTTCACAATAAGACTATCTTAATAAGAAGTACTTTAATACCCTGCTACAATGTTACAAAACCAATTACAGTGGTTAAAAGATTAATAATATTGCTATCCATTAATATTTATCACTGAAAAACTAATCAATATTGATTAATTCAACTCTGCCTGCCCTTGCCATTCATTTCCAGCAGCTTGAAAACTTCTGGATCCAAAGTAAAAGATCAACAACTTATTGAATAATCATTAAAAGGAGGCTTAGAGATTCTATCATTTGAACCTCCTTATTTTACAAATGAGAAAACTGAGAGACCTAAAATGGGAGCCATCTTACATATTTTTATGTTTCCATCACCTGTGTCTATTTATATAAACTAATAAGGGACAACGATTGCTTTCTCGTGTTCTTTTTCTTGTTTTATTCATCCAGTGCCTAACACAGTACTTTGCACACAGGAGACGCTCACTTAGTGTTTACCGACTGAAGAGGTGATTCCACACATTTTATTAGGTTTTGTCTCATTCATCAGACAATATCAGGCTGGCCTCCATCGAGTCCTCATGGGCCTCGTGGGCCTCTGAATGTGCCCTGATCATCTGCCCGCCTTCTCTCTAACTATGGGCCCCATTCTGCCAACTCAGGTTCCAGCTCCCCTAAGGAGCTGTCCATGCAGTCTCCAGTCCTCATGGCTCTCGCTCTGCTAAAAGAGCTCAAAGGACAATCAGCCTATCTTACACAAGTTAGGATTTAATTATGTAATCTCTTTTATTGATTTCTCTTTTTCTTGAATAATTTTGTCCCTGCTGTCATTCAAATGGGCAGTAACAATATGCCATATTTTCTGTGTACCAAAGTGTACATCCTGTTCCAGAGCACATGGAGATCCTCAGCCAGTCTTTGATTTGTTAACTGGAAGAAACAGAAACTGTCCCCAAGTTCCTTTGTGACTGCCTACTCTAAAAAGTAGATGTGAAATAATTTGCATCTCATGAAACCAACATCCTAAAAAAGAAATGAGAGGAAGAGTATTTTACTGAGAATCAGAAAACCACACTAGCACTAATAAAATAGAACAAGTTAACATTAAAGGGATTCTAACAAAGTGTTCAAGATGCAGGACTGGGTACATGCATTTATATGCTGTACCTCCCAGAACACACTGAAATAGTTCCGAGACACGCACACACACACACACCACACACACACACACACCACACACACACCCACCCCGCACACACGATCAAGAAAATAGAAGGGATTGGGGACATGAATAACCAATAGATGTGTGGTTTCAATAAAGACAAAAAACAGAGTGGAGTATACTGATGGACCACAGTGAAAGAAGTGCTAGCCTGGAATGTTCTATGAGGGGCGAGTTAGGGGGCGGGGGTGCCATGATCTGCCAACTAGAATCTCGGAGATGCTCTGAACTCAGGGGGAGGGATTGGTCTAGGGCCCAGAAACAGATGGATTTATTGAAAATATAAACAGAGAAGAGGTATGCCCATTCAATTCTCCTCTCTCCACCTCCCTCCCTGCTGACGTTTGCAAGCTGTCCGGGGGGCTGGGGCTTTTAGTGGGATGTGGGCACCCACAGGAAAGTTTTCTCACTCTGACTTTTGAAGGAACCCCACCTGACAGCCATCTCCACATCGTCTCCTTTTAAAGCTAAGCCTGCCATTCCACAAGCTCCTGCCTGTATAAACAGAACTCCCTCTCAGAATTTCCACCCCATGGAGCAGCCTATCTGGAAAGAAGTTGGAAACCAATATAGCAGAGGCGATGTCTATACCAGATCCCATCCTTCATTTTTAAGTATGAAGAGACAAACCAAAGATTAGTAGACATGAGAGAACAACAAGCACCACAAAGAAAAAAAAAAAGAAGATTTAAAAAAAACATAACCACAAGGGAAAAAAGAAAATTCAGGATATTCAAAAAAATTTTACATCCATGAATGGGATGTGAAGAAAAAGGAGCAAGCAGAGAACAGTAAAGAGGTTAAAAACAAGATTGTAAAAAACAAACAAACAAACACTAAACCAACCAACCAACCAAAGTCAGTAAAATAGGAGAAAAAGAAAAGACAGAAATATCACAAAAAGTAAGCAAAATGATAAAGAGAAATACAGTATGAGATAAAATATAAGAGAAATAGAGAACCCAATTTTGACTTAGAAACCCAGAGAAGAGAGAACAGAGAAAATGATGTCGAGGATAATATCAAAGAAAAAGTTAAAAAAAAAAAATTCCGAAAACTTAGAAGGATAAGTTTTCAACAGATAGCTCAGTGGGATGTGTGAAAAATCTTTGAAATTTTAGCACACTAATGATAAAAGATAATCATAAACATTTCCAGAAAGGAAAATACACACGTGATCTAAAAAAGAGAGTGTGTCTGGGATGACACAGTGATGCTACAAGGTTGAAAAACAACAAGTCCAGAGTGATTCAGTAGGACAGAGACTCTGGTAGGGATGTCTCCCCCAAAACAATTGGAGGACTTGGTGCAATAAATAATCATGAAGCCAGATAAACTTGAGGGTATGCCAAAAAAAAAAAAAGGACGATTAGAAAAACACCAAAGAAACAAGTAAGCAAACCAAAAACTTTACAGGACTTTAAGTAATTGATGACATGTAAGGAAAGAGAGTCCTTTTGACCTTAGTCCTGGAAGATGTTCCACTGAGCAGCCCGGAAATGTAGACGTTGAATGAATGGAGGAAGAAATATTTTCTAAGCATGCTACTTGGCCCTGGTTTAAAAAAATAAAATTATATAGTTGTAATAATGGAAAGGCTGTCCATGAGCTCTGCTTTAATCAATTTATAGGAAAATCAATTTACAGGAAAAAATATAGAAGGTTCATGTAGGGCGAGTGAACAGAAAATTAATGCTAAAAACCTTGAGGATGTAAAAGAAAAGTTGTGATGACAGAATGGGGAAAAGAGGAAGGAAAGTTAGAAAGAGTCATAAAGGCACTAACAGTCTCATCCTAATCCTAAATGAGCAAAGATTCAAGACAATAACTAAAGCTGATGGAAGAAAAAATACCACTTGAACTATATTTTCAAAATTATAGTGATAATCAGTAAGAGAGCTAAAGATAATAAGGATTGAATTTAGGGAATAAGAATGGATGTGGAAAGGGCTTCCCGGGTGGCGCAGTGGTTAAGAATCTGCCTGCCAATGCAGGGGACACGGGTTCGAGCCCTGGTCCGAGAAGATCCCACATGCAGAGCAACTAAGCCCGCAAGCCACAACTACTGAGCCCACGCGCTGTGACTACTGAAGCCTGAGTGCCTAGAGTTCGTGCTATGCAACAAGAGAAGCCACTGCAATAAGAAGCCTGTGCACTGCAATGATGAGTAGCCCCCGCTCTCCACAACTACAGAAAGCCCACATGCAGCAACGAAGACCCAAGGCAGCCAATAAATAAAAAATAAAATAAATAAATAAAATTTTAAAAATATTAGAAAAGAATGGCTGGGGAAAGTCACCAATGGTGTAAGTTAGTATGTCATCTTTTATAACAGGAAGTCTCTATATGTTGTTTAATTAAAGGTATAAGCCTATAACTTAAAGTTGTGATAACTACAAGAAGATAAAAAATAGAAGCAGATAAAGAGTTAACTCTAGAATATGGAGAACAGAGAGAATATAATGGGTACTTTGCTGTTTGGAATAAGCCCTTTAGTTTTATGAAACATATTTGTACACTGGTTTTATAACACTAATTTTGTAATAAAATAACGTATTAAGGGAATTCCCTGGTGGTCCCATGGTTAGGACTCTGAGCTTCTACTGTAGGGGGTGTGGGTTCGATCTCTGGTTGGGGAACTAAAATCCTGCAAGTGGAAAACAAACAAACAAACTACATTGCTATTTAAATGTTTCATATAATTCCCCAGAAAATAATGTATTAAGAACCATCCCCAAGGAGGTAGAGGGGATGGGATGAATTGGGAGATTAGGTTTGACATATACACACTAATACATATAAAATAGATAACTATAAAAACTATATATATCTATAAAAACATTATTTTCAAAAAAAAAAAGAACCATCCCTCAGCCTCAGTCCCATTCCTGAACCCCATCTTATCTTTATTCTCACCCCAAATCTCATATCTGTCCAAGCCGGGACTTACAGCCTTCATTACTGAACCTGGACAGAGCACATGGCTGATGTATCAAAACTGCCCATCAGATTGGCCCGACAAAAATATCATGAGTGACTGGTCATTTCCTCCTCTAGACCGCAAGCTTTTCTTCTGTAAAATAAGGGCATTCATTGAATAATCTAAAGTCTCCTCCAGTTTTCACATCTCTTAAGAATATATGTGCACATTTATTTGTTTACATACGTGTGTCTGTCAGCATTAGTGTGTGAATCTAAACATCCACAAGATGGCAGAGTAAGTCCAGCTCTATAAAGAGTCTGCCCTTATTTTGCTTTATAATTGTCTTAGGCTTGCTGGTAGAAACCACACAGCATCAAGGACTAAAACATATTTTGAGGAAAAGTTCAGGACAGCCATCAAACCACCCAGAGACCAGGCTTAGCTCCCCCAACATTCAAGCCTTTACCAAACCTCTCCAATGGCTTGTGCATTGCATTGTCACAAGTTGTAACAGCCTGAGGGTAAACGTGTCTTCACGATGACAGTCACAAAACCAAATTCTCTGCTTTGGGCCTTCACTATCACTGTAGGAAATATGGTCTGCTGCCCATTCCCCTAAGCCCTCCAGCTAGTTCTGAAATCGCCGGCAGGTGCTTTATCAGCCAAACCTGTTACACCTTCATTTCTGTATCAGCCACTGTTCTGCCACAGAAACAGAATGACTAAGATATAAACACAGAGGGATAAATTAGGAGTTTACTACACACTACTCTATATAAAATAGATAAACCAGGACCTACTGTATAGCACAGGGAACTCTACTCAATATTTTGTAATAACCTATAAGGGAAAAGAATCTGAAAAATATATATATATATAACTGCATATATATATACATAACTGAATCACTTCACTGTACTCCTTAAACTAACACAACATTGTAAGTCAACTATACTTCAAATAAATACGTAAATAAATAATTTTATTGCTAGAAATTGATGTACATGATTGTGGGAGCTGGCTGGGCAAGACTGAAATCTTTAGGGCAGGCTAGAAACGCTCAAACAGGAGCTGATGCTCTAGTCCACAGCCAGGGTTCTTCTTCAGGGAAATTTCAATTCTACTCTGAAAGTGTTGCGACTGATTAGATCAGGCCCACCTAGATTAGCAGGGACGATCTCTTTTATTCAAGGCAGCTGATTGCAGATGTTAATCACACCTACAAAATACCTTCACAGCCATACCTAGTGTTTGATTGAATAACTCCACACGGTAGCCTTGCCAAGTGAATACATAAAATTGACCATCGCAATTTTCTTTGGGGCAACGTTAGCTCCCAAGATGCAGGTGTTGCTGGTGTTGCTTTCACGCGGGGTTTCTGGAACACTCCCTCTCAACCACTGAAGCTGCAGCCCCCCAGGGTTTGAATATCCTTGTTCTCCCTTGTCCTCTTAATTTCTTCACCCAGATTTCAGCAACATGGTCTTTGGTTACGGCCCCTCTTCCCTGGGTCTCAGGACACAGGATAATCTGGGTGGGAAGAAACCAGGACGCATTCATGTACAAGCCCACCCTTCCACCGGCTGTTTTCTTTAGACGAAACTTGTATACCTTGACTTTCTCTTCCATTCTCTTAGAATGGATAAATAAATGTCTAATTCTTGGCGTGGCCTATGAGACACAAAGTGTCTGACCTTTTCGGTTTCTGTCTGGTTTTGCTCCTTGTTCCCATTGCTTCCCTAAACCATTTAATTCCTCTGTTCAAGTCCTGGAACTGGCCAGCCTCCCTCCTGCTTTGAGCCTTTGTACATGCACTTCCCTCTGCCTGGTGTGCTCCCATCCATGGCACCTTCATTCCTCCGGTATCCAGATAATTGTGTTTTTCCTCCAGATCTCACTTTAGTTGTCATTTCTTCAAGAATATCTGTTCTGACAACCTTACGCCGTTATTTCTCCCATTATATACACCTCTGGCTTTATGTGCCACAAATACTTATAGGCCTTACCACGGTTGAAATATTTTTATATGTCACTTTTATTTAATGTATTTCTTCCCAACTAGAGTGTGAGTGCCAGAAAGCCAGGGACTATGTCTGTTTTTTTTCCTTATTATGTTGGAAGCACTTAGCACGAGCACCTGACATAAACTGATGCTCCAAAAATTTGGTGAATGAATAAACATTAGTCTCTGTATTCCTCTCAAGACCTAACCCAGTATATGCATTTCCCAAGATGCTGCCATAACAGAGGCAAATCAGGCTTCCAACTGCGTGACTTAAAACAACAAAAATTTATTCTCTCACAATTTTGACAGCAAGATTCTGACATGAAGGTGCTGTTTAGGCCATGTTGCCTCAAAACCTCTAAAGAAGCATCTTTCCTTGCTGCATCCAGCTTCTGATGGTACAGGTGTTTCTTGGTTATGACAACATAACTTCTATCTCTGCCTTTATTGTCACATGGGCATTTTACCCCATGCAGGATGTCTGTGTCTGTGTCCAGATTCTCTTTTTCTTTTTTTTTTCTTAATCTTTTCTATTGTTTTTTATTTATTTATTTATTTATCAAAGTATAGTTGATTTACAATATCATGTTAGTTTCAGGTGTATAGCACAGTGATTCAGATATACATTCTTTTTCAGATTTTTCCCCTTATGAGTTATTATAAAATATTGAGTATAGTTCCCTGTGCTATACCGTAGGTCCTTGTAGATCACCTATTTTATACATAGGAGTGTGTATCTGTTAATCCCAACCTCTAAATTTATCCCTCCTCCTCCCTTTTCTCCTTTGGTAATCGTAAATTTGTTTTCTATGTCTGTGAGTCTCTTTCTGTTTTTGTAAATAAATTCATTTGTATCTTTTGTTTTAGAGTCCACATAGAAATGATATCATATGGCATTTGTCTTTGTCTGGCTTACTTCACTTAGTATGATAATCTCTAGGTCCATCTATGTTGCTGCAAAAGGCATTAATTCATTCTTTTTTTATGGCTGAGTAATATTCAAAAAGTGGGCAGAAGATCTAAATGGACATTTCTCCAAAGTAGACATACAGATGGCCAACAGGCACAGGAAAAGATGCTTAACATAGCTAATTATTAGAGAAATGCAAATCAAACCTACAATGAGGTATCACCTTACACTGATCGGAGTGGTCATCATCAAAAAGTCTACAGATAATAAATGGCGGAGAGGGTGGAGAGAAAGGAACCCTCCTTCACTGTTGCTAGAAATATAAATTGTTATAACCAGTATGGAGAACAGCATGGAGGTTCCTTTAAGAAGTAAAAATAGAGTTACCAGGTGATCCTGAAATCCCATTCCTGGGCATATATCCAGAGAAAACTATAATTCAAAAAGATACATGCACTCTAGTGTTCATTGCAGCACAATAGCCAAGACATGGAAGCAACCTAAATGTCCATTGACAGATGAATGGATAAAGAAGATGTGGTATATGTATACAATGGAATACCACTCAGCCACAAATTCCCCTTTTCTTAAGGACAATAGTCATATTGGATTATGGACATTGGGCATTGGGTAGAAAAGAGACTTAACGCTATGCGATGTTCACGGCTACTCTTTTTTTTTTTTTTTTTTTTTTTTTTTTTGGCACATGGGCTAAGTTGCTCCATGGCATGTGGGATCTTCCTGGAGCAGGGATCGAACCTGTGTCCTCTGCATTGGCAGGCGGATTCTTAACCACTGACGTCTACTCTTTTAATGTTTACCTTGTGCATAGACAAACATGTACATGATAGCCAAGTAGCACAACAGTTTGAATCGGTCAATAAGGGGGAACAAATTCAGAAACAGCTCAATGAATTCAAAAATCTAATAGAAATGGTCTTCCCAGGGTTCGTGAAGGGCTGACACATGACAGCAGGTGGCAGTACTATACCTGACTTGGATTAGGGGACCCTGGGCAACAGTGAAAGGAAGGTAGCTGGCCATTCATTCAGAAAAGAGCTGGAAACAGGCTCAGTGACTTAGGACCTCTGGCCATGCAAAGAATGGTCTGTTCGTGTTTGAAATACGTTTAGATCTATTACTTGATTTTCAGAGTTTTATACTGGAAGGGTCCTTGGCAATTATTTGATCCAATATCCTTGCTTTAACTCTCAAACATTGAGCCCAAAGAAGACGAGTGAATGAGCTGATTACCTAGTAGGTGCTGTACAGCCAAGCCAAGCAGAACCCAGGCCTCCTGACTGTTTTGCCCCAAGGAGATGGTGTGACTGGTGTGGACCATCGTCCACAGGATTCTTTCTTTTAAATTTCAGTTTCAGCAGCCTGAGTCTGCCCTAGTAAAGTAAGAAGCCAGGCAGCTCATTTCAAGTTGCAAAAAGCACATGCTAGTTTATACAAGCACACAACTTTTGCGGCCTGTATAAGCCTTCCCCTCTAGTCTTTCATAAAATATAAGTCCTCTTTTGTGCCTCTCTTTGAAATAATTCGGGGTCATATTTGCTCAGTTCTCACAATATTAGTTTTTATGTTGCTGAGTCTTGTGTGATTATTTTTCCTCCTGCTCTAAATATTGGACTTACTGATTATTCTTGTCTCTGTATCTTTCCTCTTCACTTCTCTAGTTGCTGAGAAAACGCTCTCCTCTCCTCAGTTTATGGTAATTCTTGCTTTTTTCACAAGCACAGTCAGCAGCACAGTGGTAATTGTTTAATGGCAATTGTGTCTGTTTGCCTCGGGTGTGCACACCGGAGGAGCACCTTCTCCGTATATGCTGTTTCCTGCTCTGTGATGCTAGGCACTCTGGAATGGGTGTTGGTGTCTACATCACCAGCACCATCACCCCCACCAGCACCATCACCCCCACCAGCACCATCACATCCAACTTCCTCGCAAGGATGCAAACAAATAGGAAAGGGGTGGAGGATAAGTGAAGGTCCCTGCCTCCACCTGCCCAGAAAAAAGCGCTCTTTCTGCCTGGTCTGCCTACTCCTGTCAGAGGAGGCAGATGAGGACAGGGAGGGACAGAGGCTACAGAGGGAGGGTGGCCATGCAAGGCAATGGCAAGAGGTCGACCCTGGGAATAATGGCACCTGTTTGGCTCTAACTTCTTGGCATTTGTCCAACACTTAGATTCTGAACTCTCTGACATTCCCTGCAAGTGAAGAAGCACTTAACTGGGTTAGGTGTGGAGGAGGGAGGCAGTCTATTTTCTTAGTCAACACCCACAGTTTGAGTCAGAACACATGACTGTTAGCCCCTGTTCTCACACATATCATATACCTTACTGGGGGCAAGTACAACTGATCTCGGAGAGACAGCAGTGAGTGGTCCTGAAGAGAGATCTTAGTTCCCTGCCAGGGAATTGGACCTGGGTACCCTGGATGAAAATGAGGAATTCTAGCCACTAGACCACCAGGGGCAAGAGGCTAGAAGCAAAGTTCCCTTGGCTCTTACCCTCATCGAAGTAAGAATGTTTCAAGGATGCAAAATCTGTAAAAACAGGTACAAAGTTTATTATTAGAGACACAGCACAAGATATGGGAGAGCACACAGAGAGGCAGTTTATTTATTTAAGTCAGAAGCTAGGCAGAGGGACCTCCCTGGTGGCGCAATGGTTAAGGATCCACCTGCCAATGCAGGGGACACAGGTTCAATGCCTGGGCCGGGAGAATCCCACATGCCACAGAGCAACTAAGCCTGTGTGCCACAACTACTGAGCCCACATGCCACAACTACTGAAGCCTGTGTGCCTACAGCCCATGCTCCGCAACTAAAGAAGCCACTACAATGAGAAGCCCACACACCACAACAAGAGTGGCCCCCACTCACTGCAACTGAAGAAAGCCCATGTGCAGCAACGAAGACCCAACACGGCCAATTAATTTTAATTAATTAATAATAATAAAAAAAGCTAGGCAGAAATACACACCCAGAGAGAAAGGGTATGGGCATCCTTCCTAACGAGGAGGAGCTCAGTAAAGAGGTGATTTGAAGCCCTTATGTAGGACGGTTCTTCCAGGTCTTTGTTTTCCTTTGGCTAATTATCCTGTTTCTTTTTTCACACCTGACTGGTCCCAGGACCCTCCCCAACATTCGTGCACAGTTTTTGCTAAGATGGATCCCACTGCAGAGGCCTGTGGGCACATGTCCACACTTATTATGGGATGGTGACCCCTCCCTTTTTGACCCCCAAGGAGCCTTCCTGCACATGTGCAGGCAAGGAAGTTTTCTTTGACCTCAAGAATAGTCATCTTATCTCTTTACTTCAGCAGAGCTCAACCTCTGCCACTAGCTTTGTCTTTGGAGTGTCTGGGTGAGAACAAAGCTTCGCTATTACTCCACCTGACAAACACCAGCTGTCCAGCCCAGGGGCCCATCTATCTCCGACCTCAGAACCAGTTAAATCTGTCACTGGGCGGTAACACGTTAAGAATTTGCTAATTCCCAATATTTACAATGTAGGCTTGGACCACATCAGAGTTTTTTTTAATTAATTAATTTAAAAAATTATACCACATTTTTATTGTATTTTTTAAAGAACTTTTATTGCGATATAATTGACATATAGTAAACTGCATATATTTAAAGTGTACAATTTTGTTTTTTTCTTATTAGTAATGTATATATGGCAATCTCAATCTCCCAAAAACCTCCCCCCCCCCGCCCCCCGGCTTTCCCCCCTTGGTGTCCATATGGTTGTTCTCTACATCTGTGTCTCTATTTTATTTCTGCCTTGCAAACTGGTTGATCTGTACCATTTTTCTAGATTCTGCATATATGTGGTAATATATGATATTTGTTTTTCTCTTTCTGACTTACTTCACTCTGTATGACAGTCTCTAGGTCCATCCATGTCTCTACACATGTCCCAATTTCGTTCCTTTTTACAGCTGAGTAATATTCCATTGTATATATGTACAACATCTTCTTTATCCATTCATCTGCTGATGGACATTTAGGTTGCTTCCATGACCTGGCAATTGTAAATGAACATTGGGGTGCATGTGTCTTTTTGAATTATGGTTTCCTCTGGATATATGCCCAGTAGTGGGATTATTGGGTCATATGGTAATTCCATTTTTAGTTTTTCAAGGAACCTCGATACTGTTCTCCATAGTGGCTGTACCAATTTACATTCCCACCAACAGTGCAAGAGGGTTCCCTTTTCTCCACACCCTCTCCAGCATTTACTGTTTGTAGATTTTCTGATGATGCCCATTCTAACCGGTGTGCGGTGATACCTTATTGTAGTTTTGATTTGCATTTCTCTAATAATGAGTGATATTGAGTAGCTTTTCATGTACTTCTTGGCCATCTATATGCCATCTTTGGAGAAATGCCTGTTTAGGTCTTCTGCCCATTTTTTGATTGGGTTGTCTGTTTTTTTGATATTGAGCTGCATGAATTGTTTATATATTTTGGAGACTAATCTTTTGTCTGTTGATTCATTTGCAAATATTTTCTCTGATTCTGAGGGCTGTCTTTCATCTTGTTTATACTTTCCTTTGCTGTGCAAAAGCTTTTAAGTTTCATTAGGTCCCACTTGTTTCCTTTTGTTTTTATTTCCATTACTCTAGGAGGTGGGTCAAAAAGGATCTTGCTGTGATTTATATCAAAGAGTGTTCTTCCTATGTTTTCCGTTAGGAGTTTTAGAGTGTCTGGCCCTGCATTTAGGTCTCTAATCCATTTTGAGTTTATTTTTGTGTATGGTGTTAGGGAGTGTTTTAATTTCATTCTTTTACATGTAGCTGTCCAGTTTTCCCAGCATCACATCAGAGTTTTCAAACTGGCACAAATTAAGAATAATTGGAGACCCCTGTTAAGAAACAGATTTTAAGACCTTTTCCTTGGAGAATCATATTCAGAAAACTTGGAGTGGGGCCCAAATTTTCTGTGCTGTTAACAAGACGTTCCCAATGGCTCTTATTATCAAGTGTCAGAAGATCTCAAAAAATCCTCCAACCCTAAAATTCTACGAGAATTCCCTTCTGCAGTTTTTCTCTTTCATCTATTGTGTTATCCCTATTTGACATTGTGCTTCCTCCACTTCCGGGGTTTATATTAGAATCGCCTTTGCGGGTTTTAAATGTATCCATGCTATTTCCTAACTCTAAGTAAAAAATCACTGGGTGACAAAGAATGTCTGTTCTTTGATACTATTGCTACGCTGGATATTTCCAATTTGCCCCTTCACATCCACTCTCCACCCTTCTCCACCTGATCTTTGGTGTTGAAGGTGGACCCTACTGACCACATCAATGGGCTCCTTTGCCTTCCAACATCAAATTAGGTTTATCCAATGGGAGGCATCAGCAGAAAAGTAGCGAAAGGGGGAACAGCATTGGGGTATTAATTAGCCTCACCTCCACCCCTCCTGATTGCCCACAGGATCACAGTGGGTTGGCTGTATCTCACTACCGAAGACCACCTCCCCCTCGGGGTGGGGGTGCTTTCCTATGATTAGAGCTTACATCTTAGGGTTCCTCCAGATCTAGGTTGCTCATGTAGCCCCAAAACTGTTGCTAGACCCAAGTTACTCTACTACCTTTTGTAGATTCTCCTCAACCCTTCCCAAGCCTTTATAAGCAGTTCCTTTGTTAAAATTTCCTCAGTTACTCTGTTTGAGAATGGCATCTCCACTCCCAGGATTTTGGTGGGGACAATGATTTACCTTTATCTTTTTCACATGTGCTATTTGTGTAATAAGAGTTTTCTTGTGTCATTTAAACTAATAGAAAAGATAGAATTAGAATTTAGGAATAGAAAGAATGAAATTCTAGGGTTTGAATGAGCTTTAAATTATGTCTATTCTACATTATGTTTTGTAACAGGAACTAACATAGTGCAGTAGGTCAAATATACTTTAAAATCAAACAAACAAGCAAATAAACTCATAGAAAATAATCAGATTTGTGGTAACCAAGGAGGGGGGCAGGTGGGAAGAGAGGGAATTGGATGAAGACACTCAAAAGATATAAACTTGCAGTTATAAGATAAATTAGTACTAGGGATGTAATGTACAATATAATAAATATAATTAATGCTGCTGTATGTTATATATGAAAATTGTTAACAGAGTAAATTCTAAGAGTTCTCTTATCACAAGAAAAACTTTTTTCTATTTCTTTAATTTTCTATCTATATGAGATGACGGCTGTTGACTAAACTTATTGTGATAATCATTTCATGATACATGTAAGTCAAATCATTATGCTGTAACCCGAAATTTATACAGTGCTATATGTCAATTATATCTCAATAAAACTGGAAAAAAATAGACAAATTATATCTATTCTGGCTTACCACTCAGTACTAGAATTCTACACGAAATAGGTCTGCTCCAACCTGTTCATTGCAATTTTTAAAAAATTTGCTGGCAATTGTCATTTTCTCTTTGCCTAAATATTTTGCATTCTTCAACAGTTCTTCACATAGCATGGTTTCTAGATCCTTCTCCATCCTGGCCGTTGGCTATGTTCTTTTGGGTGAATTCTGCTGTGTCAACATTACTGCTTCATGTTTAGGAAACATTTGCAAAGTAAGCTGAATGTGGACAGATTCTCTGCTGGAGAAAAGCACAAGAGTCCCTAAGTGAAAGGCACACGCTTCCACTGGGATAAGCAAGTACAGACTGAAGTTTCTGGTTGCCAAACGGAGCAGCTGCTTGAAAACAGGCACATGGGTGGAGGCAGAGGGGCTCCTGCTGGGGGGAAAGCATCCTTACCATTACACACCTTGCATGTCATGGTTTCACTTTTGAATTTATACCCTACTTTTTCTTTTATAATCTTTATTTTCCACTAAGTGTAATAGGGAAGAACAAATCTGACTCCATATTGGATCTGTTTCTTTTACTTTAACCTTTGTATTTTATTGTTTTTGCTACAAGCTAATCACTAAAGGGATGTAGCTAATCACTAAAGGGATGTTGCCTATAGTATACATAATGGACCATCTCCCAACCCTGGCTCCCATGCCTGAACATTGAGTTAAAATATCTTTGTTGAAGCTCACAGGAAACATCCTGACCCAGTCCACCTGTGAATGGCTACAAGAAAGAAGAAATTAACAATGCCTCCTGGAGTCTGGCCAGAACCAGAAAATATTTGCAACAATTTATCACCTCCTTTACTTTACCTCCTCACCCCTTCCCCACTGTAAAAGAAACTAGCATCCAAACCTGGGCAAGATGGTTCTTTGGGACACTAGTCCACCATATTCTAGGTCTGGTGGCTTTCCTAATAAAGTCACTATTCCTTTCCCCAACAACTCAGCTCTTGATTTTTTGGCCTATCATGCAGTGAGCAATACGAGCCTGGACTCGGTGACATGAGGAGGGAATAAAGTGGAATTCTAGTTGGGCCAAGGGTTAAAATGGAAAATGGGCATGCTTTAAATTCCCATGATCTGGAAATCCAGCCTCCTTACCCCATTCCAAACCAGATGTGTCCTTTGGGCTTTTAGATTTCTGGCCGGAAGGTAACAATGTCATTTGTGCAAAACAGTGAATGCAGGGCCTACAGCAGAAGAAATGTTGTCCAGTGCTAAGCATCTTTCATTCCCATGCTCAAAGTCACAGAATTTATTGCTACCTTGAACCTTAGATTACCTAATTCAGGCAAACTGGAGGATCCCAAGCATGCGATCTTTGCCCAAAATGATGGTGCCAGAATTAGAACCCAAATCTCTTCCCCCTCTATCATCCTGCTTCTCTTTTCAGTTAATTTACTCCGTTCCTTCACCACAAATTACAAAACTGAAATGAAGAAGTTGATACTGCTAGTGCCTAAAGCATCCAAGTCAGATAGAGGCAGCCCTTGAATTACACAATTGCCTTGAAAGTATTGGGGAAAGATAGCTATGTGCACATTACATTTGACACAACTTCGGGGTGAAGCAAACCATCATTTTCTTTTTCTGATTCCACTACCTATCTTTTGCATCTGAGTCTAAACTTTAAAGGACATAAGTCTTTTCAATCAACTCAATCAAGGCACTGAAAAGAAGGCTCACATTGTCAGAGTCTTGAGTTTAAATCTCCAGGTTGCCACCAAGTCAAAACTGTACAATTTAAAGCTGCTTCAGATATCAGGGATAACCTAGTTCAATAACATTTAGACCCAGAGAGGTTGTGATTTACAAAGTTACAAAGCAGAATCAGAACTTGACTATTAATCCTATGCTCTTTTGCATGCTCTGTGTTTATTTCCTGTGATTATGCCTTCTTTGTTTAATTGGGTTTGAGAGGACATCAGATATTTGCATATAGCATTTAATACAACTTCATCATGAGATTTGAGGTAAATATCTCCTTTATTAAAGAAAAAGGGGGAGGAGTGACAAAAATTGTATCTTTAAAATCTATTACCAATCATAATGAATGCCTAGCAAAAACAGATTTGAAGGACTTAAACTTTAGAGAAATACTAATGACTTCTAACCAGCTGATAGGAAAAAGTGGTAATATTTGAAATGCCCTATCAAAAGTTGATTTCACTCACTATTCTGAGGTAAATTATACTGCATGAGAGAGACTGACACTAAGAGAATGCTTAGTAGTAACTTAAGGGAAATGACTGTGTAAGCCAAAGAAACCACTTCCGACAGCTGCATGTCAAGCCTCTGGCAGATCAATAGGGCAGAAGTAATCAAAGTTACAGCAGATGCTGTTGAGAGTGGCAGAACCTCTGGTGTCTCAGATGATCCCAAACTGAGCGAGCTCGTGCAACTCCAAGTGGCTGAAAGCCTCCCAAGGACAAATCACCGTGATATCTGCAAGAGAGAAAAGAACTTATAAGCCAATCTCACCCCTAGCAGAGCCTCTTCTGCTCAATAGGGCATCCTTCAGGCAGAGACACCTCACCCCTCTCTCCCATCTGCTGTCAGATGACTGGGAAGTTGTCTAGAATGGCCCTTCAGCCCGGGAAGGATAAGACCAATTGTTTAATCCTCTGCAGGGCTCTGATTCCCCCCAAACAGGCTCCCCAGGTATCTGTGTTGGTTTTATTCTGCATCCTTTTGGGGGAGATGATCCAAGGCTTTTGACTGGGGCTATCTTGTGGGAGTGTAGCTCTCTGATTACACAGAGTCTCACCAAACCACTGAAGAGGGAACAAGGTGGAGGTCTAGTTAGGCCAAGAGTTAATGTGAGAAATAGAGGTGCTTTCAATTCCTATGGTCTGGAAACCCAGTCTCCTTACTCCCTACCAATCCAGATGTGTTCCTTGGGCTTTTCTGACTGTTCTTAAGCTTCTTAACACTCTGAAATGCCTATATCCCAGCGCATATTGGGAAGTGACCTCAAGGCATCATCCCAACCAGTCTCTTGCATCAGCAATAAGATATTATTGTTCTCAAGTTACAGAGAAGCTGGCTGATACCCAGAGGGATTAAACACCCAGCCAAAAAAGCTCACAGTTGTAGAGATTGAACTAGAACCAGGTCAAAGACTTCAGAATTTCCCTCAACATAAACCTCTTGCCACTATTCCAAATATGATGGCAAAGTTAAGGATATATTCCAGAGTCCAAAGTGAATTTGCTGGTCTTATATACAAAATAGAGACGCATTTGATTTAGAAGAATAGTATATGAGCTTTATAAAATTGGCTAGAAATTCTATCTGAGATCTGAGGAGTGGCATTAGACAATAAAAATATACTGAGAATTGCCTGGAAATGACACTGATTGGTATGAGTGCCACCATTTATCAAAAGAGTATTGGATGAGTTGAAAACTTGTGGCCACACAAAAACCTGTACGAGGAAATTTACAGCAGCTTTATTCATAATTGTCAAAACTCGAGAGCAATAAAGATGCCTATCAATAGCATAAATAAATTGTGATACAACCATCCAATAAAATATTCAGTGATAAAAAGAAACGTTCTATCAAACGATGTAAAGACATGGTGGAAGCTTAGATAAATACTACTAAGTGAAAGAGCTCATACTGTGTGATTCTAACTGCAGGACTACCAGGAAAAGGCACAACTATAGAGACAGCAAAAAGATGAATGGTTGTCAGGAGTTTATGGGGAGAATGGGATGAACAGGTAGAGCACAGGAGACTTTGGGGGCTAGTGAAATATTCTGTATGAACCTGTAATGGATACATGACATCATGTATTTGTCAAAACCCATAGAACTGGACAACACAAAGCCTGAACAAACTATTTCAGTTAATAACAATGTATTGATATTGGTTCATGAGGTATAACAAACGTGCCACACCAACGCAAGATGTTAATAGTAGGGGAAACGATCTATAGAGAGAGGAAGGTGGCAAATGGGGGTCTATAGGAACTCTGTACTTTCTGCTTAATTTTTCCATATACTTAAAACTGCTTTAAAACATAAAGTTTATTCATATGGACACCAAGTGGGGAAATCTGGGAGGGGAGGGGCGGGCGTTGGGGGGGAATGAATTGGGAGATTGGGATTGCCATATATACATTACTAAGAAAAAAATATCAAATTGTGCACTTTAAATATAAGCAGTTTATTGTATGTCAATGTATCTCAGTGAAAGTTCTTAAAGAAAAAAGTTTTTAAAAATTAAAAAATAAGGAAATAAAAATGGTTTATTAGTTTTTTAAAAGGATATGTAGTAATTTGCATGTATTATCCAACAAATAAAAATTCTAACCAATTAAAAAATATTGTATCAAAGATGAACCAGTTTGCAAGGCAGAAATAGAGACACAGATGCAGAGAACAAACACATGGACACCAAGGGGGGAAAGCGGTGGTGGGGGGGGTGTGTGAATTGGGATTGACATATATACACTAATATGAATAAAATAGACAACTAACAAGAAAAAAAATAAAAATAAATGAAAAACAAAATTGTACCGAATACTTTCAGTGTGTAGGGCCCTGTTCTGGGTGCCAGAGGATGTGTGAAAAAAGGAAGTTGGTGAGGGAGTGGTGAGCCCAGTAGAGTGGAAAGGCTCTCCAGGCCCCACCCTTGTTTCCAATACCTCACTCTGTGGCCTCAGTCTGTCACTTAATTCCTCTATGTCTCAGATTTCTCTTCTGAAAAATAAAGAAGTTGGTCTAGATTGACTCTGAGCATCATTCTAGTGTGGAAGTCTACAACTCATCATTGTGTGTCCTCAAGAGTGCTTAGCAAAACAGGGGATTCATTAAATTTGGGGGCTAGTCTGATTTCTCTTAGAGGTTTTACCTCTGGGCACACACATACTTATTTAGGAAGTTAAATTGAAACCCCACTTTTCTAGGTCTTTAAAGAATCTGTCGCCTTAGGTATTTCTGGTGACTTTCAACTGCCCCTTGAAGCCTGAAGTAGAAAAAAAGGTGAAAGTCCAAGGGTAAAATTCACTTAAATCTTTGGGTCGCTCACCTGTTCCTAGTCCCTCCATACCCGGAATGTCATCTCCAAACCTACAGGAAAAAGTACAAGAGAAATTAGCTGATATTGGAGCCAAAGAATCCTGGAATAGTCATGTGAAGAGTGTCCTGATTCAATGGGAAAGAAGTTTAAGTTTTTGTATTTGAGAAAGCCCTTATGTTTGCATTGAACTGGGCCAAAGGAAATGCCACTCAGGCAGGTTTTAGACAACGTGTCCCAGAGGAGTAATAATTTCCGTCTGTAAAAATTTAACCTAAGACAATTGAGAGCCAGGAAAAAAAAAGATCAGTTGGACAGTTTAGTCAAGCGCCACTTTTTAAAACAGAAATTGGAACGATAAAGCAATATGAAAGGCATTAAAATGATTAATTTATCCATTTGTTTAGTGTATCCAAAAGTACATATTAAGCATCTACTATGTCCCTAGCATTGTGTTAGGCACTGGGAGTTAAGGAAAAAACAAACACATATTTTCTGAGAGATCTCAGTCTCTGGGAACAGATGAAAAGAAATCAATATAATGTAAAATAATACAAGTTACTATAGCTGAATGTACAAAATGCAAACATGGAAGTAATGATAATGTTTGTCTAAGGGAGTCAGTAATGGCTTCCAAAAGAAATTAACATGAGTGTGTATGGAAAAATAAATAAGATTTTGTCAAGAGAGAAAGAGAAAAACAAAGAACCAAAGAGAGAAGATTTGAAGCCATAAAAATAAACTGTGTGTTCTAGAAGTGGCCAGTGGTTCTGTGTTCCAGATTAAAGCACAGGTTACATCAGCGAAGGAAAGTGGTCAAGAAACGTCTGAAAGGTCAAGTAGAAGGTCACTGTGAAAGGTTCCATTTTCCATGTTAAATTTGGCGGTAGATATGGGAGGTGACAGAGAAAGGATTCCAGGACTGAAAACATGATTCAGCAAAGATTCTGTTAGAGAGGAAAACAGAGGGTGGGGTGGAAACTTTTACAAGTCTATTTAATATTGTGACCATTAATTTCTCAAAACCAAAGCAGCCTTACGGAGGGAAAAAAAGTAATAGAAAGTCTTTTTAATCTTGTTCTTACCCTTTCACACCTTTCTTAGGAGGCTTGCTCTTGAACTGACGAGTCTGCCTCTGCTTGAACTTGGGGGGTCCTTTGCGTGGGGTGGTGGGACCCTGGTTTGAAGCTGGAGGAGCCAACGTGGTATTGTCACTCATTCTGCTGGTCCTTAGGGGGCTGATGGTTTTCTTTCAGGCTCCTTAGACAGTAAGAGAAAAAAAGAAGACCCTTCAAAGTATGAGGACCATTACTTACTAGACCTTTAAGGTAAACTGGAGGGGAGAAAAGCACCTTGATAAAGAAGCTCAGTATTTTGTGTTGACACCAAAAGGAAGAAGTTATCATCATTTAAAGGGATTTTTAAGAGAATATGGTATAAAGCAGCGGAAGCACTCAGTATAGTAGAATATAAACTGACAACAGAGTTCAAAAATCTAAGTAGATTTGTTGTTCCAATAAATCTGCCACTAACTTTCTATGTGAATTTATTATAATGATGTGTTTCTGTTTGATCACCAGTTCCACCATCTATAAAGGGAGATACGTGAAATAAAGGATGTCTATAGTCTTTGCAGCACTGAAACGTTCTTTAAGCTTTACATATTTCTCCATCCAGCTATACAATAACCTGACTCTAAATGTTTATTGACCCTTTTTTTGTGGCCTTTGTTCTTTATGGCCTTTGTTTTATTTAATTCTCATGCAATCCAGAGACTTCTGTCCCAGCTCTGGGGATGACAGTGTAGTCGTCTGGGGAGGCGGAGCTCTGAACCAAGTATACAGACACCATGAAGTAGTCAACACATACCAATACACACACACACACACACACACACACACACACACACACAAGACAATGCAGGGTTATTAAGTGGTGGGTTTGTGCTTTAACTCCACATCCAGATATGAAGTTCTTTAGCCACATATTTCTCAGAAACCTTCAACATTTTCTCCTATCCAAATCAAGGACCTATCCAATATGGTTTTCCCAGACTTTCATTTTAGCTACAGAAATATACATTGTCATTCTTTAAGTACATACAACAGAACATAACAAATTGTAACATGTGATAACAAATTAACATGACTTACCCTAAACTAAAGGATTTTGTTTCTTTCTCCTTTCCTATCACAAAAGTTGATAGCACACAATCGGGGAGGGAAGATTCTGAAAAAACTCCAAAGAACTCCAAACAGCCTTAATCTCCCACCTTGAGTCAAACTTTCCATAATCTACCGCCTGGGAGCTTTGTTTTCATGGAGTTCCATATTTCATTTGTTATAGACTTATGTTAATATTCTTAACTTCAATTCTCCCTGACAATGTTTGGCTCGTGCTAACCATCTTTTCTCTCTCTCTCTGCCACACTGCACATCCCTCAAATCTTATGTTGTATAACTTTTATAAACTTCTTCTTATTACTCTCAAAATCATGTTAAATTATTAATAAATCCTTGCCTCCGAGATATTTTTCCTTATCTTCTTTTCCCCAACTACTATTTTCATTTTCTCTTGCCAGTCCTCAACTTGTTCAATAGAAACACCTTGACTGCTCTGGGAGCTGGAAACAAGGATGGTGAAGCAAGTCGGGGCCCTGGACCATCTGCACATGCAATGGATCTTGTCTTAATCCCCCACTGGAATATTCTCCATGAGGCTGTTTTTTCCAGTCTTTGTTCATTTCTGTAGCCTCAGAACCTACAACAGTACCTGGCACATAGCAGGTGTGCCATATACACATTCGTCAAATGAGTGAATAAATAACTAAAGAGACTGAACTAATACCGTGAACCTTGGGTCCTGAGATCCTAACCCTGTGACCTTCTCCATCAAACCATAGGGAAGGCATCTGCTGATCTTCGCCTCGTAAAGCCCTCAGTGGCTTTAGAAAATGTGCTCCCAGCTCTTCTACTCACTGAATCCGATTCTTGTGCTGCAGGCCCTCTCCCACCCTGGTAAACAGGGAGAGTTTGTACCTCTCCCAAGTGTGGTTGGGACCATGGCAATGGCTGGTGAACAGCCAAGAGCAGCATTACTCTCGGACGGTGCCACCAGTAACCAACACATCCCAGCTCTGCCAAAGCCACAGAGGAAAACTAGAGAATTTCTCTCAGATCAAGCTTTTTGGACTTCCCAATTCTTTCAAAGCAATAAGAAACTACAAACTTTCCTTTCTCTCATCTAGAGAGCCTACTAGGTGTAAGATTGCCAGATTTAGCAAATAAAAGTACAAGACAGCCGTTAAGTTTGAATTTCAGATAAACAACAAATGATTTATTTTAGTATAAGTAGATCCCAAATATTTCATGGTGCATACTTATACTTAGAAACTTGTCTTGTTGTTTATCTGAAATTCAAATTTATCTGGGCATCTTCTGGGTTATCTGGCAACTCTAACTAGGATCCTACTATGTTAGATCCAAAGTCTATAATGTGAGGGCCTAAGGTAACCTTAATCAGTCAAATCACCCCTTAGGGGGTGAAACAGTGTAAAGAGTAGATACTTTAGAATCAAATAGAAATAATCTCAAATTCCTGCTCCATGAAGCTCTTTATGTGATCTTGGATAAGTTGCGTAAACTCTCTAGGTCTCATTCCATCTATAAAATGAATCAAATAATATCTTCTTTTTTTTAGAGTAATGGGGAAAATAAGAGGGAATAATGTAGAGTGCTGAAAAATACTCAAAAAGGAGTAACTATATAGTAGACCTTCTGACAGTCAAGGAAGCCCTGCAAGGAAATTTATGGTTTCGACATAGGTTCACCAGGACTCCCACACCCCTTCTCCTGGGGCCATCTGCTGAAGGGTCCTTGTCAAGCACCAGGGAGGTAGTTGCTACCTGCACTTTCTGGGTAAGCCTCTGCATCCTTCAAACACCCCAGCTATTAATCTATTTTTGATCTCAAAATTCTGACTTAAGAAGCCTTCTCTGGATTCCTTTGACACCCCTAACAGCAACCCCAAAGGACTTAAAATTCATACTTGACTTCTATGCACCCCTGATTACACTTTCCCTTTTCTCTGGCGAGTTTCTTTTGTATGTTTATATAATTCTGAAGTTGCACCTCTAGGCTTATACCGAGTTCCTGTCTAATTCTAAGCGCGATGCAGTACGTAAAATAGTTGCCTGGCTAATCCCTGAATCCTCACAGCCCTCAGGATTTGCACCATGAATAATAATTGTTTTTACATTTATTGTGTATTTCATGTACAATATTTCATTTTTGAATACCTAGCACAGTCAACCAATCCCTGGGGTGTTTCTGTCATAGATTTACCCTCCAGTTCTCCCTGTAACACCTTTGGGAGAAGCAGAATAAATTTGATGTTGTCTGGCCTGGAAGTCAGTCCTGTCAGCCACAGGTATCCCCTACAGCTGAACTTATCCTGACCATGTTTTCCTAGGAACTCCAAGGGCATCCCTGGAGGTGAACAATCCTGCATCTAGTATCAGCCTTGATTTTAGCTACAAGGGGCGGTTTCACATTTTTTGCCTCCAAAAGTGTCAAGTAACTCATTCCTTTGTGAAGCAGAATGTTTTCCTGTTTTTAAAATAATGTTAACCCTTCCCCTTTTGAAGATTACAAACTGTTCTTCTGCAGAAAGAAGTGGATGCAGCAACGTAAGATTTCAAGGTATAGTTTCGCAGTGTTGCCTTAGACCCAAGGTCTCCATGATTCCAGCTAAGGAAGGGCAGTTTCTGAAGATGCTTGAATCAGGCTCTCTGATGCTACTATTATCATTTTAGACTTCATTTCCCTCTTTCTCAGTAAAGATACGGACAGATGGACGATTCCGTTGTTGGTGGACAAGGATGGGGAGAAGACGGGTGGAGGAAGAGTTTCCTCCACTGATGTGGTCGGACCCATAACTGTCACCCAGGGTCCTGCTGAGGCAGAGAGAATCAAATAATTCGGAGAGCCATGGAAGACCCAAACCAAAGCCGTGAAAGAACAAAAACAAAAACCCGGAGAAGTACCTTGCTTCAGCTAGGAACAAACAAATGCTTTAACCTTGGGGAGAGGCGGTTTAGCACACCCGCCCGGCACTGCGGTCCTTCCCCTGCTGGCTGTGGGCTCCTCCCCCTCCCCCGCGCACTCCCACATTAGCCTCTTGGTGCCTGGACCAAGTTTTCAAGCACATCCTGGGAGTAAAGAACTGTTTGCTCTGTGGTCATTTAGTGCGCCATTTCCCTCCTTTCCCAGAAAACTGTTTACTATGGAGCCGCCAAAAGGGAGGGGTGGTTTTGGGTTCCTTCTAAACGAATTTAGTAATCAAGGTTTGCAGTCACCGCATAATAATCAAATTTCACTCAATAGCTTGTCACATGGCATTATAAGGCAGTTTGGGTGTATTCCCTCCATGTTTTCTCCCATTTCCATCCCCAGGCCTGGTCCAGGCCCACAGGTTAGGGTGTTCTTTTCTTCCACTTCTTTGTTTTAGAGCCAGATCGAACCCAACCCCCACTCCACACCCACACACTCACACAAAATTTCTTTGATTATATCCTGCTTAAACTCTCCAGAAGTTGAGAAATACTCACAGAGCTGAATGTTTCTCCTATAAGCTGTCCAGCTGCCTTCTTCACAGTAGATGAATAAAGGATCTTTGCATCCTGATTTATCTCTCTGTAATACCCTCACGCTACCTAATCGCATTGTCATAGGCTTAAGAGCATCAACCCAGGTGCAAAGAAGTTGGAAGAATGTGGGGTGAGACTGGGACAGGCTTTTCTGATAATTGGATGCTCTTACAAACTGACTTGGGCTCTCTCCTGTCCATAATAGGTATTGAATTCACAAACACATATAAAGTGTTGATTTCCAAGGGGGGACTTGCAGATTGTAATTCAATATCTTTTGTCCTTCTCCATTGCAACCTTTAGTCCATACCCCCCATCCTTTCCTTTCCCTGACACACACATGCCCATGCATACTGTCTCTCTCTCTCTCTCCTCTCTCTCTCTCTCTCTCACACACACACACTTATATACACACATACATCATCACATAATTCTTACAGTGTCCCCTGCTTCACTGGGGACACTGATCAGGTGAGCAGTGACATGGAGAAATACCAGCATCTCTCCCTAACTAATATGCATTTTCTCAGACAGATGAAACCGCAAATCAGGAATAACCTAAAATTCAGTGATACATGACAGAGAAAGAGCCCATGCGATAGCTGGGAACCTTTCACTGATGATATTGATTTGAGAACTGATTGCCGGATCTTCCACACCCAAAGGCTTCAGGTGGTAGGGTTGAGGCTACACTCCCATTCAGTGGGACACTTGACTCCCATCTTCCAACTAGCTTTGAGCTACTAGTATGAATTTGTACATCACTTTATACAATTTTATACTTTATGCTTTAAATAGACATTAATTCATATGCCAGCATCATTAAGCTCTTTTGACAAATTTGTCATAAAGAAATTAAATGATGTATTCAAGACTGCATATAAAGTGAGTAGGGGAGCCAGGAGCAAGGCCCAACCCTGCAAGTATCTTGCATATTCATTCTACGGTACTACGGCGAAGCAGGCCTGGGCCAGCCTGTGTTGCGGATTGCTCTCATGCATTGCTAGTGAATTGTAGTGTGCTTCTCTAAATTGTTACTTGTAAGACAACTGTACTCTGTCAGATTATAGAGAAAGAAGGTCAATTTATCCTTTCTAGGTAGGGAAAGATTCTTAACCTGCAGCCACAAGCAGATTATATGGGCAGCTAACCAGCTTAAGGGGGTTTTCAGTAAGCTTTCCCTTGGTACTTACCAAAATTAGAGGAGTTTTGAAGGCAGCAAACATCTTGCAGAGCCAGCAGGGTGTTTTGTCTCTGGATGGATCTTTCCATTCCTCCCCTTTTCCTCCATCACTTTTCATAGCTTTCTCTACTCCTACACACCAGACCCATGGATTTTTTTTTTTCTTCCTTTTGGTTGGGTTGAGTCTTCCTTGGTGTGCGTGGGCTTTCTCTAGTTGCAGTGAGTAGGGACTACTCTTCGTTGTGGTGCACAGGCTTCTCATTTCAGTGGCTTCTCTTGTTGCAGAGCATGGGCTGTAGGCGCATGGGCTGTAGGCCCACGGGCTTCAGTAGTTGTGGCACAAGGGCTTAGCTGCTCCACGTCATGTGTGATCTTCCCAGCCCAGGGCTTGAACCCATGTCCCCTGCATTAGCAGGCAGATTCTTAATCACTGTGCCACCAGGGAAGCCCGCACATGGATGTTTTGATGCTTATCTGTCAAACCCTCCCACATTCTCCATTTCTTTGGTGAAGGACAGAGGACTTCTCATCAGAAACAGTGGGGGCCAGAAGGATGTGGCATATTTTTCACGTCCTTGGAGAAAAGAACTGTCACTCTGAATTCTGTTATCAACTGAATTGATCCTTCAAGAATGAAGTGGAAATAAAGACACCCTCAGACAAAGGAAGATAATAAGAATCTGTCACCAGAATACCCTAAAATAATAAGAAAGGAAGGTCTTGAAACAGAAAGGAAATTTAAAAAAAGAAGGAAATTTTGCACATCTAGGAAGAAACAAAAATGAAAAGAGTAAAATATGGGATACGAGGAGGAATACAGAAGGCAGGGAACTCAATCACCCTCAACAAGGCTCTGTGGACAGTAAAACTTTGTTCAAAACACTGAAGTTCTAAAGACCTGGTCACCTTGTATCTTCAAGAAGTGTCTTCACATTTCCCCGTTCCACGTGGCTGCTCTTTCTGCTCTGTTTCTACTACTCCTGCTGCCACTGAGTCTTAGAGGATTGGAATAGACTGGCCAGTCAATCAACACTCTCCGCCTCTGTTGGACAGAGCGCTTCTGCCAGGTCACTTTATTGGTCATTGCCTTGCCTAGTGTGATGAATTTTTGGTCAGTTATCTATCTCTGATCTTATCAATCAGGTAATAGGGCCACACAGCTTTAAACAAGGTGATCAAACAAGTAATTTCCTAGAAGAACCTTGGGTGTGCCTGGATTTCATAGACAAAAGAAACAAAGCCAGCAGGAACCTTGCTGGGGGTGGGGGGGAGAAAAAGAGAGAGAAGACTTACAGATGGATGGAGGGACCTAAATGTAATGACATTATTTAACAGATTGAATATTAAACACATTTTGCTAAGTGAAAGAATCCAAAGTGAGAAGACTGTATACTGTCTGATTTATTTATGACATTCTCGAAAAGGCAAAACTACGGGATTGGAGGACGGATCAGTGATTGCCAGGGGTTGAGAGGAGGACTTGACTATAAAGGTAAATGAAAGGAATTTTTGAAGGGTAATGGAACGATCTGGTATCTAGATCTTAGTGGTGGATATACAACTGTATGCATTTGTCAAAATCTATAGAATTGTACACCACAGAGAGTGAGTCTTCCTGTAAGCTAATTTTAAATCTAAATATCATAAAATACTTTTTTGAAGAAAAAAATCTTTGTTCCATAGCTCTTTATTCCTTGGTTCTTCATCTTTTCTGATGCATGGGAAAGTGTTATACACAGGAAGAGAATTAAAAGACAAGTACTAAGTAATTAGAAAGTAATTAAAATTTTAGCTGTCCTATAAGCTGCTTACACAAATGCTAATCTCTAATCTTTCTTTAGTGTTTCTTAAAATACCAGTGAGTTGGAATACACACATCAAAATTACATCTCCTCCACACTTTGAATCTCCTAGACTGAGCTTCCCACTCTACTAACGCGCAGTACACCCTGGAGAGGAACACTCTAAACATGAAGGAGGAATGTGCAAGGCTGGCCCCTCCTTCCCTTAATACCCTACCATGCTCAGGGATTCTCCAGAACAACATTATTAATCTTGAAAAAATAACTTCATTAAAAATATAATATTCTCTTTCAGAAAATAGAAAGAAGGGTATACTTCCCCACTTATTTTATGAGGCCAGTTTTACCCTCATGAATTTTTAAAATTATTATTGTGTAAAATTCAGGTGTAAGAATTATAGTTTAACATCTATATATACTACGAAGTGATCACCACCTGTCCAGTTAACATCGGTCACCATACAAGTGACCCCTTACCCATATCCTCATGAGACTTTTTGACACTGAAATCAAACAAAAAACAGTAAAAAGGAAAAATACAGACCAATATCACACAGGAATTTAGATGCAAAAATCCTTAAAATATTAGCATATCCAATACAGCAATGTATAAAAATACTAATACATCAAGATCAAGTGGAATTTATTCCATATAGGCAAGGTTTGTTCAATATCCAAAACTCAATCAACAGAATGCACTATATCAACAGACTAAAGAAGAAAAATTGTATGATCATATTAATTGTTGCAGAAAAAGCATTTCACAAAATCTGGTATCCATTCAATATAAAAACTCTCAAAAAGCTAGAAAATAGAGGAAAACTAATAAAGAGCATGTACAAAAAACCTACAGTTAACAGCGTGTTTAATTGTGAAAGGTTGAATGTTTTCTCTCTAAGATCAGGAACAAGTCAAGGATGTCTGCTCTCATCACTCTTGTCAACATGGTACTGAAAGTTCTAGCCAATACAGTCAGGCATAAAAAAATAGAAACCACAAAGATTAGAAACAAAGAAAAAAACCTGTTTCTATTCATAGATGACATGATTAGAAAATCCTAAGGACTCTTTATTTTAAAACCCTCCTAAAACTAAGTGAGTTCAGCAATGGGAGATTTCATCCATTTACATTGTTTAAACCAGTATTTCTCAAGTTTTACAATTTACCAGCAGAGTTTTTTTAAAACAGCTTCCTGGCACCAATCCTAGAGATTCTGACACAGTAGGTCTCAGGTCAGGACTACGAATTTGCATCTCTATCAGATTCCTAGCTGATGCTGATCTGCTGATCCACAGACCACACTTGGGTAACCTGGTTGAAACGACTACCCATAGCCTGATGAGGTGTAAATCACTAATTTAGGGTTGAAATCCAGTTTTATACATCGCACTTACTGTCTGAAATCACTTCCTGGAAATGACCCAGTGTCTTTCAAACTCAATACTCAACACGTCCAAACTCAAGTCAGTTCCCCCAATAGTTCTGTTCCTTCCTTCGTGTTCTCCAACTCAGTTGGTGTTCCTACCAAGAACCCACTCATTCTAGCAAAAAACCCATAGGTCATCTGCAATTCCTTACTCTTCCTCACCCTCATCTTTCATATCCTGTTAATCATCAAGCCATGCCAATTTCACCTAAATATTTCTTGAATATGATCGCCTCTGTCTCTATCATGAGAGCTCTAGTTCAGGCCTAAACAGTCTCCAAGCTGGTTTTGTTCCCATCAGATCCATCGACACAGCTACCAGAGTAAACGACATGAAAACACAAAATCAGTACTGTCCCTCCTTCACTTTCAATGGCTCTGAATCACAGACAGGCAAAAAACAAGGCATGAAAACAAGGCCAAGCTCCTTGTTTACATAGTGTAAGTGGTCCACTGTGATCTGGACCTGCATCTGCCCGCCTCCAGGCACGCTTCTGCTCCTTATGTAACGTACACTTGGAGGTCCAGCCACCTTGAGCTGCTTCATTGTAATCCGCTGCACATACCGCATTATTTTACGATGCCACACCTTTGCTGAGGCTTCCACTTTCCTCAAATTCCTTCTCCTCCCCTTCCAACCCTCCCCATATTGACTGCCCAAAACCTACTATCCTTTGAGACTGGGCATTGTAGTCACTTCCTCCAAGACGCCTTCTTTGATATCCTTACTTAGCGCTCTCATAACATCCCCATGTATATTACTTTTCCTAAGCTCACAAAAAGTTTTCCATTTGTTTATTTCTGTTTTCCCCCATTACATCGTTGGCAACTAGAACTAGTTGCACAGGTCTAGGACTGTGTCTTGTTTATCTCTGTACCTATGCACAGGTCCTGACATGCTGTGGGCTGGGAATGATTAAGGGTTTGTTGAATTAAGAAATGAGTCTTTATGCCAAGGCTATGAAACCCTGCATAATGTAGTTAAAATGTCATATATATTAAAGAAAGGGAGAAAAAAGAAAGGTTGATCTCAGTGACTCCTGCCGACACGTGACCATACCCATACTTATCTTTCCCCAAGGCAAGATTCTCACCACAGAAAAGAGGTGAAATTAGGGGTAGAATGTAGGCAATTCTATCCAATTTAGATAGATACATGTCTACTAAAGAACTTCAATTCTGGGCAATGATTTGGTCAAGTCTTGCACTGGGCATTCCAAAAACTACAAGGTATGTAAAATACAGCCCTTTCCCCCTGCAACTTATGTTTGGGTAGAGAAATGAGAGTAGCATTCATAAAATAATCACTAAATAATACACAGCAGTGTTTCCTAAGGTACTAAATTTTATTTGTATAAACACTGCACACTTGGGCTTTCCTGATGGCACAGTGGTTAAGAATCTGCCTGCCAATACAGGGGACATGGGTTCGAGCCCTGCTCCAGAAAGATCCCACATGCAGTGGAGCTACTAAGCCCATGTGCCACAACTACTGAGCCCACGCTCTGCGCTGCAACTACTGAAGTCCGGGCCCCTAGAGCCTGTGCTCTGCAACAAGTGCACCACAGCGAAGAGTGGGCCCCGCTCTCCACAATGAAGAGTAGGCCCTGCTCTCCACATCTATGGAAAGCCCGCACGCAGCAACGAAGACCCAGTGCAGCCAAGAACAAATTAATTGATTGATTAATTAATTAATTTTAAAAAACCACTGCACTCTCGAAGTTCAGAAAAAAATAACACACTTATTTTGGAAAGGTTCAAAGAAGGAGGAGGTAATATTGGATATACATGCAGGCTGATTATAAGCACTGAGATGAAAACGACTCTTTTCTGGTTATTCTAACATTTTCTCTGCAGTAAGAAGGATCAGAATGTGATGGGGGAATGATGGTGGTGGTGATGCTTTTCACAGGCTGGACCATTTATTGAGTACTTAGTCTGAGGTAGGGACGCTGCTAGATCATTTCTCACACATTATTTCCAACCCTTCTGGCAACGCCAAAGTTTGATATCATCCTTCCTTTACAGAAGAGAAAACTATGGCTCAGAGAAGTGAAACCATCATCCTAAAGATACAGGGACAGAAAGAGCCAGAGCCAGAATGTCAGCCTGAATGCAGCTCCCCGCTCCCCGGTGCTGTTTGGGCATCAAGAACACATTGCAGAATGAATAGCTCTCAGGGCAGAAAGTCTTCCCTGCGAGTTTATTTTCCCTACTTGTAGCCTCCAAGAAATATGTCTGTGCAGGTGAGTGGGGGCAACGGTTGCGTCCTACATTTCTCTGAGGACTGACGCTGAAGAGTTTCCTTGAGATGTCTGTCGACTGAAGAAAATCCACACAGCTTAAAATTTGTGAGTTAAGTTTTATTCAGGGATCTTACTGAGGACTGTAGGCTGGGAGTCAGGCTCTCGTGTAGCTCTGAGGAACTGCTCTGCAGAGATAAAAGCTCTGGTCCAAAAAGACAGCTTCTCCCACTCTGTGGCTCTCTCAGAACTTGTCATTGGCAGAAAGAAATTTCTTCCCTGCAGGGAGAATAGCCCTCTGAATGGCCACTCTCCTTCTCTGTTGAATATGAAAGCACCTGGTCAAGAGAGGAGACTCCCTGAGAACAAGCTTAGCCCTCAGACCTGGATCCTGACAGCACCTCTGAGGGCGAGAAGCCAGTAAACCCCAGGCCCTATGCTATGACCTAGCAGCGCATGGTCTAATTTAAGGAGGGGAGAAGCAAAATATTCAAGTTTTTACTCTGTCGAATGATGAGAGAACAATGCTAGTCTTGAGCTCAATTTTTTGTCAAGATGGATGTATTTAGAGCTGATTTTGGTGACTTCTGCAATGTCAATAGCATTTTCACCAACACTGTGAACTTCTCCTGGCTTAAACATCCTCAGTTTCTTCAGTAATTATTCCAATAGAGTAGTTTCTAGAATTTTCCCTTTGGTCAGCCCTCCTCCACATCCCCACCGAGCTTGTTGGTCTCATCTAGAATGTACATAGTTCACCAACATTTTTCTTGAAATACTGTGTCTGCATTAACATAACACTTCATGTGTCATCTAGCATGGCTAGCTCACATTCTAATAGTACAATATGCTCATGTGATCAGGATAATATTATTGAGAGAGTCCAAAGTTGAACTGTCCATTCCCCCACCCCCCACACATCATACTATTGATTGTCTGCTAAATCTGTTGTCTGCAACGGCCTTGGGAGTAACTGCCAAGATAATCTCAACTCTCTTTATTCTCAATTTGTAGAACTGCCTTGTCTTTTTTCTACTTATTTGGATATAGAACTTTATATCTATTTTATTTCAAATGCATCGTTTAAGTCTATGGAAGGCCTTATTTAGTATCATATGATGTCCCTAGAAGGTGCTTTAAAAATGCTGGTTAACAAAATGCTTAATATATGCTTTTTAAATAAATAAAAAAAAAAGAAATATGTTTCTGCAGAAAGGGGAAGTTTCAACAGTCTGCAGTCATTCATCACTTTTTCAGGCTCATGGTGAAGTTACCACAGAAAATTTGCCTAGAATTTACCTTTCAGTATACTTATACCAGCAAAGGAAAACTAGAAAATACTTAAAAGGTTTGTTTGTTTTTCTGGAAATTCCTGTGCAGATTTCACAGTTCCATTGATTTCATTTGGCATTATGGGGCTAAGGTCCTTAGCGTAAGAGCATCTTTCTACCATGACAGGCATTTTCTTACTTTTGCAGAAGCTCAAATGTAGAGATAGAAGCCTTGATATATAACACATCTTTGTCAGCACGGGCTAGAAAGAGGTGTGTCTGCCATGTTAATCCTGAAGGAATCTCTTAATCTCAGTTTTCTCATCGGATATAAATACATGTAAAAAATGAACTGCAGCAGAAGAAAATGAGAAATGGTAATTTCAGGTAGATCACAACCCTACCTGTGATGCTGGAGGATATTTTAGAAGAATATGGCAATTGTCCTCCAATTTACTGAAAGTTCATCATTATATCACCAAGAAGAGGCTCTATTTTACATTAGCAACCCTTAATCCATTTGTGGTCATGGATCTCGTTGAAAATTTGATGAAAGCTATGAATTCTCTCTCATCCCCCAATAAATGCACACACACTGCATACATACTTATTTATTTCACAGACACTTTTAGGGACTTCCATACCTTCCAATGTCTGTGCCTAAAGCAGTGCATTAAGAAAAATTGTGACGACACATTGGGTTTAGCTGAAAAAAAAAAATGCCGTTTGACTAATGGTGTCTTCCCTAATGGCATGAGAAATGAGTAGTGGCACCCGTTGAATCTACCATTCCTGATTTTTCAAACCCTTCTTGTTCCAAATAATTTATTCTACCTATGTTTTTTTCTTTTATTGAAGTATAGTTGAGTTACAATGTTGTGTTAATTTCAGGTGTACAGACTCTTCTTCAGATTCTTTTCCATTATAGGTTATTACAAGATATTGGATATAGTTCCCCATGCTATATGGTAGGACCTTGTGATTTATCTATTTTATATATAGTAGTTTGTATATGTTAATCCTAAACTTCTCATTTATCCCTCCCTCCCACCTTTCCCCTTTGGTAACCATAAGTTTGTTTTCTACATCTGTGAGCCTGTTTCTGTTTTGTAAATAAGTTCATTTGCATCATTTTTTTTAGATTCCACATATAAGTGATATTGTATGTTACTTGTCTTTCCCTGTATGACTTACTTCACTTAGTATGATAATCTCTCCATCCACGGTGCTGCAAATGGCATGATTTCATTCTTTTTTACAGCTGAGTAATATTTCATTGGATATATATATATATCACACCTTCTTTACCCATTCATCTGTCAATGGACATGAGGTTGCTTTCATGTCTTGGCTGTTGTAAACAGTGCCTCTGTGAGCATTGGGGGTGCGTATATCTTTTCAAATTAGAGTTTTCATCTTTTCCAGATATATGCCCAGGAGTGGGATTGGTGGATCATATGGTAACTCGATCTATGTTTTCCTATGTTATTTTTAAATTGTCTGTCTCCCTTAGAACATAATTTCCACAAAAGAGCAGAGATTTTGAGATTTATGTCTGTTGCCTACTGCTGTATCTAGATATCTTGTATTTATAAACAGTGTATCTAGATGCAGTGTCTAAAACAGTTCCTGGAGGAATTATGTGCTCAAAAAATATTACTGAAAGAAGAAATACGTCCCCTCTTGAGAGTTCTGCACTACAAAATTTACTGTCTTGTGTGTAAATTAATATTTGCTTTTGTTTATAATATGGTCAGATACTTTGTTTCAAAGGCTATGTTCTGTCTACATCATTCTGAAATTTATAGACTACATCTGTATTTGGTTTTCAGCACTTTTATTGATTTTAATTCTATACAGTTTTCTTTTTCATATTTTTCCATATTAATCTCTTTTCTCCCATCAGATGACCATTACCTTCTCGACTATATCAGTTCCATTGACTAAGGATAAGATCTAGCTGGTGGCATCAATTTACAAAATGAAGTGAACAAATGAACTACATTTAAATGACAACAAAATAAATGGCAGTTTCTCCAAATATATTGGTGTAATTAGTCGGCTCTAAACATATTGGAACAATGTAAATACTGAATATTGAAATATTAATATAAATAAGCATTTATTATTGGCAGGAGCTATGGAAATATATAGCAAAAATGTGGCTTGGGTGCTTAAAAACTGTTTGTTCCCTCGAATGATTTAAATATGGCCTCTGCAACTTGTTCCCATTTAAATTACTTCACAAACCATTTCCTCAAATAAAGTACAAAGTCAGTTTTAGCACTTGTCAAATTATTACAAGTTCTGAGCTAGAAGACTGTGAATTAATGAAGTTTTATTTTGTAATCTGCATTCCTAGGTTTACTCAAAACAGGGCTTTGGCTTTTTTTTTAATTTAAAGGAAAAATTGGTGAAAACCACAATAAATAACATCTGCTGGTTTGTGCTAGCACACAAGCTACATCTTGAAATTATGACCAACAAAACTCTAAAAATCAATTTGAGGACAAATTTTAAGATTTAGGGCTCAATACATGTAGTTAAAATTCGTAATTTCTTAGCACCCTGACTTCACTGCCAGCGAACTTTCAATATATCTGGCTGGTAAGGAAGCTGGCAGAGACTCCAAAGAACAGAAGTTAGTGGTGCAAAGTAAGGCCTATGCGAATTTTCTGCTACTGGTTTTAGACTACTTGCCTCGGAAGCGTATGCACTGAAATGACTTGATTTTTAGACACATCCACACAATTATTCATAGCGCTCACAGCCATAGGCTCCAGACCCTTGTCTGAACACTCAGGCATACCCGTGTTCACATGGGCGGTCCTGCTCTCACATGTGCAGAGAATTGTCAAGAATGCAGCTCAGAGCTGGCTGATCGCGAGATACGCAGCGCAAAGGCACAGGATTTGAGACAGCCCAGGGTTTCCTCTTCAAGTAGGTTTAAAACAGTTTTTTTTTTTTCTCACAACTTCCTTCCTGCTTTAACTGCCAGTGCTCAGAAGACAGCCTTGAGAGGCAGAGGCACCCAGGACGGAGACGTGAACCCCTGGAGAATGTAAGTTGAAAATACCTTCGTGGTGGGGGAGGTTGTAGGTGAACACAGACAAATGGAGGAAACCTCTACACCAGGCTACAGCCCTCTACAGTTTTGTTTTTTGTTTTGTTTTTTGTTTTTTGTTTTTTGTTTTTTGAGAGGGGCTGTGCCTCTTGAAAACAAACTTTATGATAAGAAAGTACTAAGGAGGCTGCAGAGAAGGGGAAGTCAGAGCAGGGAATGGCAGCAGTGACTCAGGGGAGGCAGCTGGGTGAGGCAGGGCGTGTACTGCAGCCCAGGAGGTAAATCCTGGATGCCCTGGAGAAGGGCTCTGAGTCTAACCACTGGGAGTGCCTGGCCGGTTTCCTACAAGATCTGAGCCGGCATCTGGCCAAGCTCAGAAGCAAAAAGACTGTAGATCCAAACTGATACGAAACGCGTTGGTGGATGGTGGGTTGGTGCTGGGGTGGAGATGTGTGGTTTCCTGTTTTTAAGCAGACTTTAAAGAGACTGGTTGCAGAGAAAAAAAAAATTGGTTCAAAGTTGTCACATATTAAGCTCTTTTCCACTGAAGGATTTTCTGGGGATATAAGAAAATGCATAATGAAAGCCTCCTCTAGGGTACAGTGGGATCTAACTCTCTAGGGAGCAGCACGGCGGGATGCATGGCTACTTACTTGTCAGTCTACAGGGACAGCATTTCCACCACTAGCAAAAGCCAGGGACATGGGCAGAAAGATACGTGCTGGTGCTGCCAAAGACCAGCTCTTTACATCTGGGGGAACTAAAAGCAAACACAGAAGACACCAAATAATTTATTAAGAGATGCGTTCTAGAAAAATCGAAATGGGACTCCCAGTCAGTGGGCCTTCAAAATGTCAGGGTCTGGATTGGGCCACCATGAGACGTGCTTTCTTTAGGTGTGACCTGAAATACGTTCCTCCTTTTTAGAGGATGTCCCAGGCAGCATGTTTTAGAAATATGGTCTGTAATTAAACTCGGGACCTGGGGTAACTTGCGGCATGGGTCTGATAAACTCCGAGCTGTTCTTCTGTTCAAGGTGGGGGGAAAACAGACTGCTTTACACGGAGGTCCCATAATCAGTCCTCCACGTAGAGACCAAGCACCACTGAATTCAGGGTTGGCATGTTGGAGCCTCAGTGCAGGAAGGATCAAGCAAAGGAAATCAAGAGGCCTGTGCTGGCCCCGGAGAGTTCAGTCATGGGCAACCGTCATTCATCTTCGCCATTGCTCTGGTTCATTATATTTACACGGAAAAATCCTTCCCAGATCCAGATATGACACAAGCATAGTAAGGTCATCTTATTCTTTCCTGAGATGTGTGGACTTCTGAGAGAATAGTTCATTTCTCCATCCATCCTGCAAAGATCCAGCACATGTGGAATAACCAGGTTATAGCCGAACAAAGGCTGGCATCTTCCAGGCATTGGAATTTGGTCCTTATTTGGGAGGGCATGAGTTTGTCCCTCGGGAAGTATCACCTCTGAGCAATGTCCAAGCTCTGTTTCCAGTGGAAGCTCAGAACAGCAAAGTCAATCTGATGGAAAGATTGAGGGCCTCAACCAATTCACAGGAGCACAACAGATTCCAAACTTCACCTGGCAGATAGAGAGAGGCCCTGGGGGGAGTAAAATTAAAGCAGATAGAGGAGGAGAACCAATGTATATGGAGGGCTTTCTATGTGTCAGGCCTGGTGTGAGAAACTTGTAAATCTGAATCCCGAGAGGACACAGGGAGGACAAGAAGGCTGAGAAGTGTGCAATGACTTGACTAAAGTCACACACTGGTACAAAAAAGAATCAGTAGCTGCAATGCCTCTGAAGGACATTTTAGGAAATGCCCCATGGAAGAAATGTTCTTTAATTCCGCTTTCAGAGCATCCTTGTTCCTGAGTCAGCATTAGTGTCACCCAGGATCTTGGGTTAGAGTCCATGCTGGCACCCCCAGAGATGAGTCTCCTGTAACTCCTGAAATGGCAACATTTATCCATTCAGTGAAGAATTACTGAGTCCCTCTCTGCTGGTTTCAACACACTCTGGTTTCCACAGCCAGAGCTGGTAAAAATTCAGTTGGGTTTTCTTAGAGGGGCTGATATTCACCATTTGTGCTTATAAAAATTGTCTCTATTTCTGTCTATCTTTTCTTGCTTAACTTAAAAACCTTTGTGAATGGATCGAGTCATTGCAATGTAGTCTTTTGCCCAGTAATGGATGCCTTAATGCAATTTTCTTTGAGGAGCATTTTAAATGAATATTTGTGAAAGTACCTAGCACGGTCACACAGTAGACACTCAGAAAAGTTGAATGCGTCCATTGAGTTCTCTCTCCTTTTGCATACGAATCTGGGTGTCCACAGTTCATTGGTTCTAGCACCACCCCCCTTCCTCCTTGACACCAAAATCCACAGATGCTCCAAGTCCCATGCCCTGGGTATCAGTGGAGGACAAACTGCGCTGTGAATGCCTAGGAAGGAATGATGTACTGTTTCTTGGGAATAATTATTTCAAGGGAAAGGCTTGAATTCTGCTTCTAGAAATCTGTACCCTCCTCTGATTGATCTTAATGTTTATTGTATGTAACAGGACACTGTCCTCTCAGGCATTGGGTTGGTTCCTTTTACCCAGCTGTGCAGCTTCACATGTTCTTGGTGGGGCAGAGGTGGCCGAGAGCAGCTCTGAGGAGCCCTGGAAGCACCCGTTCTCCAGGTCACTAGGGAATAGTGACACACCAGAAAGGAATCCAAACCAAGACAGCTTCTGGTGTCCCAAGGGATAAACTTAGATTTCCCAAATGAGCCAAATCACCATGCAGGCAGCAAAGCAGACCCAAATCCTCCTCGACTAGCTCTGAAATGTCAGCAGTCCTTCGGAGATGGTCCAAGTCTGCATGACCTGCTGTAGAGCTCCGACCCCAGATCTGGGGAGAGTGGGCACATCCTGGACATGGGGAAGTAAAGATGGCAGGGGTGACAGAGAACGCTGATGAATGCTCACATAGGTACTTCTCTGATGGAAAGCCCCTACTTCTGGTACTTCCACATTTCTCTCTCTCTCTCCCTCAACTCTACTCTTTTATCTAATACTCCCGGCCTGTGCCTCTAGAAGCACGATCTGGCAACTTTGGGGCATAAGTTGTCTCCACTGTACTTTGCTCCAGAGACAGAGGGAATTCTTTCCATTAGCTGTGCCTGTATCTCCTGTCATTTCCCATCATTCACAGAGCGACCTCTGGCTTCACTTAGGAAAGGGAGCAAAAAATAGAATCTAAAATTAAATTCCTTTTTAAAGAAATATAATAGTGACAGTCCCATTTTACGGCTGATTCAGTTCATAAACAATCCTTGCAATTCCCAGAACTTCTTGTCTCTTCTGTACTCCTCAAAGAAACAAAATCTATTTTTAAGAAGGAAGGAGAGGAGCTTGTCAACTGCAGATCCAAAATAAAGCAATGGTGCCTGGCAGTCAGTTTCCTTGCTGAAGCTGAAACTGGCAAAACAGACAGCATCACTGGGAAGGGAGGAGAGGAAGGGAACAGACAGTTGTTGAACCTCTACTATTGGCCAGGATAGTCCTAGAAACGTTCATGTTTTCTCCAACGCTTCAACCCCGTAAAGAAAGGTTATTATTCCCACTTTACTGGTGGAAAAACTTGGGCTCTGTGAGGTTAATACTTGGCTTAAGTCCCGTAATAAGTCAATTGTGGAGACACATTTTGAATTTCTGGTCCATTGGACTCAAAGCTCAAGTTCCAGGAGACATAAAGCGTCATCTTTCTATGAATTAACCAGGTGATTTGCTTCATCTAAACTCAAGAGTTTTACCTTTTCTTGCCCTCCAATTATTTGGAACTACATTAATGAATAAGTAGAGCATGCTCCATCCTGGTAAATTCTTAAATATATTTCACTTTCAGTGTCCTGGAAATTCCACTGAATTTATAAGCAAAAACACTGATCTGTGCTATGTTATACTCACACCATGAGTACCCACCCTAATTTAATTTGGCTTTTTAATTGAGCCTGAGAGGGTTAAGTTCCTGCCTCAGTTCATCTAAAGCTTGACACTGTTTCACTAATTAGTAAACATGGGTGTGTGAGGGTTCACTGTGAAATTTTACCTGTACAGGCATCTGTGAAGCAGGAAACAGATAATTAGAGTGGTGAACACATTAAAAAAAAAAACATAAGTACTTGTTCCTGGGCGTTATGAAATACATAATTGATAATTCTCCATTTCACTTTTACTGTGTAAAGAACCAAAGTCAAAAACAACCTGCAAAGAAACACACAAACAAAATAACCCTGCTCTTTGTGGAACAGGGCGGTGAGCGGCAGAGGGAGGTGAGCAGAGCCCAACCAGAATGTTCTATGCCTATGGGCTGCGTTCTTCCCAGCCTCACCTCCACTTCCTCTTTCCCATTCTCATTTTACAGGCTTCTTTAACTTAAGGAGCATTAGAGTCATTGAATTATGAAGGGGTCTCAGAGATCTTTTAATGCAACGATTTCATTCTGCAGAGGCCAAAACTGGAACAGAGGTTCAGTGACTTGCGCAAGGGGACACAGGGCCGAGTTGCACCGAAACCCTCTTTATGTGACACTTCCCTGACTTGCTAAAGCCACCCTGCAGAGTTTTGCAAAGCAGCACTTGACCCTGTCTGTGCACCCCCTGGGGAGATTCCCAGGATGACCAACAAGCTCTCTAATTTCATTATTACTTCTTAATAAAGACAGCTGGAGCGACAGAGCATAGAGACTCAGGTCAGCCCGCCCGGGGCTCAGATCTTCATTCTGCCGCTTACACAACACGTCTTCTTGGGCAAGTTACTTACTTCACCTTTAGTTTCCTGGTCTGTAGAAGGGAATGATGATAACAGCCGTCCTTAAGGTTGTGGTGAGGACTAAATGAGATAATCCTCATGGCAGCATTTAGCACTGTGGGTGACAACTGTCAGAATTACCATCAATAACAAAACCAGCTGTTCTTTAGATGGTGAGATTAGAAAACTGCCTGGAATTTCCATAAAATTCCTATTCTCACTTCAGCAAGCACCCATGAAATGGAAGGATAAAAAGAGCAAAATGAGGGAGGTCCCTGATGGACTAGTGGTTAGGATTCCAGGCTTTCACTGCTGTGATCCAGGTTCAATCCCTGGTCAGGGAACTGAGATCCCCAAGCTGCATGGTGTGGCCAAAATAAAACAAAACAAAAAACAAACAAACAAAACAAGACAAAAATGAACAAAAAACACAAACAAAAAAACAGTAAAAATTATTTTTTAAAAAAAAGAGAGAGAAAGAAATGATATTTGTAGTTCATTACACACACAGGTAGTTTGGGAAACCATTGTCAAGATATAGAAACCAGTTGGGGCTTTGGAAGAATGTGAAGTTCCCCAGAAGATGAATTGTGAAATTGAAAATGTAGGATTTGGGGGGAATTCACATAACTTTGAAATAATAAAACAGAGGTAGGTCGTCTCTTACATACACCGGTGAAATAAGGTAACTGAACGGCAATTTAGCTGACATCAGACTACAGGTAAAGGCCTTAGAAAAGAAAAGCACCTAGAGATGGTCTGCCCTAACCCCTCACCTGCAAAGAGGAGGAAAGGAAGGTCACAGTGGTTGGAACATTTGCTCACAGGGTCACAGCTCGTTGGTGGCAAAGCCAGAATGAGAACTCATGCGTGATGAGGCCTAGTTCAGTGCGGGACTAATTATCCAACATCAAGTAGATTGACCCATAATTCTTCCCTAAAAGCTGCTCCCTGTGCACTGTTGCTCTTCTGCTGAGCTTCGAGCACACACTCCCTCAGATCCAGATGTTTCCCGGTATCTCTTCCTGCTTCTGCAGGTCAAGGTCCACAGACAACATCCTTGGCTTGAGGCTGAGTTGCATCATTGGTCCTGGGCAGGCTTCAGAGAGAAGCAAGCTTCCCCTTTACCCCTCAACACTCCGCTTCACTGTTGCCAAAAGTTGCAGTTTCAAGGTCATGTTCTGAATCATAGACTTCAGTAGAGTTTATGAAGGACATCAGGGGACCACGAACCTTTGTATCGCATGCACAATTTCTTGGGCTTTTTCCTTTTTTCCTTTTATAAGGACCATGACTCTTACCCGGTTTTTAAAGAGACTTGTAATCTCCAAAAAGATTAAGAACCATCAATCAAACCAGCTGGGCCTTTTGGGTATGGCCAGATCGTATTCACGCTCCAACTTTTTCTCCATTTTGGAGAATAACTTACACATCAGTACGTGCTAAAGTACAGTGTCTTGTAAACACCAGATGCTCATCAAATATTTGTGACCTTAATTTTGCTTTCAAAAGGGCTTTCCCTGAGAAGGGCTTTCCAGTCCTTTATTTGCCATATTATGACATTTTCATCTTTTTTTCTATTCAGGTATCCAGAGTGAACTGGTTTGGGGTCATTTGACCTCATATCTCTTTTTTTCTTTTTTGGGTGGGGAGGGTTTATGTCCTTTTTTTTTTAAGCTCTTTATTGGAATATAACTGCTTTACACTCTTGTACCAGCTTTTGAAGTACACCAAAGTGAATCAGCTGTATTTATACACATATCCCCATATCCCCTCCCTCCCGCGACTCCCCCCCCACCCTCCCTGTCCTGGCCCTCTAAGGCATCACCCATCATCGAGCTGATCTCCCTTTGTTACACAGCAACTTCCCACTAGCTATCTGCTTTACAGTTGGTTGTGTAAATATGTCTATGCTACTCTCTCACTTCATCCCAGCTTCCCCTTCGCCCCCTGGCCCCCCAACCCTGTGTCCTCCAGTCCATTCATATGTCTTTTTCTTATGCTATATAATCAGACCAACTTATTTTCATATAGTCCCAAATTTCCTCCTCTTGACTTCCACAATTTCATATAGTAATCCCACATTATCCTCTGATCTTCAATGTCTTTAAATAAATTTGTGGCTCATTTTTATAGAGCAATTATTGTATATGTTTGCAATGGATCAAGGAAATTTAGAATCTGAGACACAAGTCTCAGATTCACTAATGAAAAGATCAAGCTCTAGATGACAGATAAATTGACTTCCATGGATCACACTGTTAGAAGTTAGCAAATGCTGTCCTAGACCAGATCTCTCTCTCTGTCTCTCTGGGTCTATGTTTGTCTGTCTGTCTGTCTCGCTCACTCACTCTGTCTCTCTTTCTCCTTTCAAAATTGAAATTTGAGGGTGCAGAATTACAATTCCCTACAGGTTATTAAAGCCACCTTGAGCTAATTAGTGGCTGGATATGATGTCATAGTCTCATGATCAAACTTCAAGCACATGACTTGTTAGAACCAAGAGATATGTTCCAGAAAGCCCTGTCCATGGGGTCTGAGATGCTCTTATCTGCAGATAGCTTTCCTGATGCTCTGTCTGCAGGTTTCTTAGGTGACCTCTACTCTGGATATCTGGTCAGTCTCCTGGGTGTCGCCAGAGGAGAACCTGTCTCATCTGACTAGTCTCATCTGAGTTGCTCTTTATCTGTGGTTTAATGGTTGTCCTTAAACTACCCACAACCTACAACCTCCGCCCACTGCATTCTTCATTGTTTTTCCAACCAGTTCATTCACTTTCCCTGAGTGCTGTTTGGAATATGAGTTGAGTTAGTCACTCTGTTTATTGTGCTGTTCTCTAGAGGCCCTGTCCTGAGTGGTGCTGATTCTTCAGCTGAAGCAAGAGTTGCCATGGGAACGGGCCTACACGCTTCCTTCCTGCACAGGAAGTGGACCTGGGCATATTGCAGTGCTGTTTTCAGAGCTGATCAAGGCTCACAGTGTTTGGCTTGTTATTTTGCTGGAAGAGGGTTGAAGAGCCAAGAGATATCATTTCTTTTCCTTTCCCTTTTTCTTTTTTCTGTTAAAATTCCTTTTGTTTGGCTTCGCTTCCAAATTATTTTTCTTCCTGTTGCCAATAATAGCAGCATTGAAACTCAAAAGCACAACTGATTTTGGCCAGACACATCTTCACTCTCAGGGTACTTTACAGAGATTTGCAGAATCACTCAGGAAAAGATATGATAGATATTGTCTTAGTGTCTTAGTCTGCCACTTCAGAGCAAAAAAGCCTTTACCCAAGGCAGGGAAGAGAGTTACCCTCGGAGCAGAAGAACAGCAAATCAAGACATTACCTTGATTCCAAATATCTCCCTTGTTTCCCCAAATAGCTCCACTGCTGCCAGCCACGGGGCCTGAAATTCTTCTAGTAGAGATTTCTTCCTTGTTATTAGGACATGGCAGCTCATCCAGCTACATGAACTTGAGCGATTCTCTTCACCTTTGGGCTTCAGGTTTCTGAATGGTTAAATGAGGGGTTGGAATATATCACCTCTAAGGTTTATTTCAGCTCTGAAAAGCTCTGACTATACATGCCCTGAGAGGAGTAATAATTTTTAAATTTATTATACAGTCATCAACACTTCAGTGTGAATACTTTTATTAGCATGTCTCTCACTATTTTAACACAAAACAAACGTAAATGATGATGGAAGAAGACAGACCCCAGAGTATGCCCAGGTGACATCTTAGAGCATAAGATCAGGGGAAATCTCGAGAGGGGACAGAGGTACTAAAAGAGAAGCGGAGATGGATGGAAGGTACTAAAGACACAGTTGCAATTTGCCTGGAGGAATTTAGAGTCCTTTGCTACTTTGTGTCATTTCAAAAGAACAGAAGATCTTTAGATATAGAACCTATTAAGTCAATCAATGAATGCTTATAAAATGGCTGACCTATTCAAGAGTCTTGGGAGATTCAAAAGAAACACAGAAACCAGTACCTGCCCTCAAGAAATTATTAGCAGTGTTGGGTGGAAACCAATCAGGCACTCAAGCAGGTATCACAGGGACATACTACTTCTCATGAGTTATCTTTGAGCTCTTGCAGGAGTTCAGGGAGAAGTTTCAATGAAGGGGGAAAAGCTAATTTTCTTTAGCAAGTACTCGAAGTCATCATAACTAGGATTGTACAAGCTGAGCACTTTGACACTGGCAAGGCTGGCCGGATTTGGAGGACTGTGATCATTTCTATAAGTATATGAACTAGGGCCACTCATTCATTGTTCAGGACAGCGTGTGTTACGTTGTTTTACTTGTTTTACAGAATTCACAAATGAGTAACTTACTTTCTGCCAGTTTCATTCAAGGAATAGGAGTTCCATCACGGTATGGAAACTTTCAGGCATGTCAAAGGAAAGCCTGGAATGCATTATACTCTTATTTCATGAAATAGAATGAAGCTGAATTAGGGGAAAGTCTGGAAAATCACTGATAATTACGGTAGTTCATTAGGGCAAAAATAATGCTAAGAGCAGCCCCACAAACATTGTTCATATCCACTGACTTTTGGCCAATAGACCATCATTTCTCTATCTATCTATCTATCTATCTATCTATCTATCTATCTATATCTATCTATCTATCATCACTCTATCTATCTCACCCTCCCTCTCTCTCTAGATCAAAATGACTGAAAAGGCCCCAGAACCACACCTGGAGGAGGAGGAGGATGACTTGGACGGCAAGCTCAATTACAAGCCTCCACCGCAGAAGTCCCTGCAGGAGCTGCAGGAGATGGACAAAGATGATGAAAGTCTAATTAAGTACAAGAAAACGCTCCTGGGGGATGGTCCTGTGGTAGCAGGTGTGTGTGTGCAGAGACGGGGGGCAGGTGGAGGGACACAGATAAAGGCGGACATTTCAGCTACTCAGGAGCAGTTGCAAAGGAAAGGGTACCAAAGAGCTTCCAGGGTTAAGTGAGTGAGGTGCAATCTCTATGTGCTGAATCAAGTTATGGACTGGATAATTAAGTATTCTTTGAAGATAAGGTGCAAGTGGACATTGAAATAGGCAAAAATAACACATAGGGAGGATGTAGAAAGAATTTCAGACTACCACTCAGAATTGTGTTCTCTCCACAATCTCACACATTCTTTCTTCTCTTTCTCCTTCTCACTCCCTACCTGAACATCTCTCTCCTCCACATACATAATGGCGGGCTAAGACAGGGCCCAAAGATATGGATGGGCTGTGACTAACCAGCAGAGTACCTTATCCCTAGCCACTCAGGAAATGTCTGCTATTGATGATTAAGATGGACCTACAAGTTCCTGAAGCAGAAAAAGCATGATTGGCATGTATAAGGCCACTAAGACTAAGCATGGTTAATCTACCACTTCCATTTCTATTTCTCCTCCAGATAGAGATAGCCCTTCTCTTTTTCATCTTCCCTCTCTTCTACTTAAAACACACACACACACACACACACACACACACACACACACACACACACACACACTGTACGTACAAACCCCTTCTCTGTGCTCACATTCCTTTTTGAATCCTGCAGACCCAACAGCCCCCAATGTCACTGTCACCCGCCTTACTCTGGTTTGTGAAAGTGCCCCAGGACCCATCACCATGGACCTCACTGGTAAGTGGACACATCTATTCTGTTCAGCAGAGCCTAATGGCATCACTGGGAAGACTTGGATTTTGTCCCTTGTCCCAGGAAAAAACAAACAAACAAACAAAAAAAACCCTAGTAAGGTGAATTCTAGTCAGGTATGCTGGGAGCAGGTCACAAATCATTGTTTTCACGGTATTTACTGTGCTTCATGAAAAGCCCAGTCTCTGTCTCTATTTAATTGAAAAGGGGCCAGGCATAGTACTGGATATATCTATTTGTATCATATTTACTTCAGATTTTTATCTCCACGTGGTAGCAGGAGAATTACTATTTGTGTAAAAAAACTGCTGATGGAAATATTAAGAAGCAAGCTGTAGGCTTCTGAAATGGTAATATTTATACAATCTAAACAGCAGAGAAACTATTGATCTTATATCAGCTATAGAACTTACCTGAAGGCAAGAAGCAATCTAAGAGCTCCTGAATAATGCTAGAAATTCCACTGTTAAAAAGGCATTATTGTAGCTTAAAGCTCTGATTCTTTTAAAGAAGCAACTTCCCCCACTAAAGATGTACAAATTAACATGTTACTTTCTTTCACTTTATTGTGACAAGGGTCAAGCCCTTTCCTGAGACATAGGTCTGGCGGAGATAAGGAGAGATGGGAAAGGTGGCTGATTTGGGAAAAATTGGCAACTGGGAGGAATGAGGAAAGGGCCACCGAGCTAGGAGCTGGGGGCATCAAAGGCGAGTCTTTAGTGAAAAAAGAAATTATTACCAGATTCAAAAACATGGACACATGCGACAGAATAAAGCGTGACTCCAGAACAGCAGGCTTAGCACCAAGGGGGTTCCCCTCTCACAGGACACATCCACTCTTTACCTTATATGGGCTTTTTGTCAGAGGGATGAAATTGGAGGCTGAAAAGACACACTTCCTGTTCAACTGAAATCATTAGAGCAGACACATACATTCAACTACCCCCACGTTCTAGCATCTCTCTAAGAGAGAAACTCTCTCTCACCGGGCCTCAGACCTCTTCCTGTGTGAAATTGCATAAAGTTACCAGGTACAACTGTCATTTTGCAAGATAAGTTCTGAATTAGCGCTAAGGAAACCTGCTCTGTTCCAAAGGGCTTGATGATATTGCATAGAACTGTGCAAAACACACACACACACACACACACACACACACACACACACACACACACACAGTCATCCCGAATGTCAAATTATACAGGATTACTTTGGGAGAGGAAGAAAGATCAGGTCTCTAACCAGGGTACAGGAATTAGGGGCAGATCCCAGTTTTATGCAGCCTGAAGCTTTTATAACGTAAGTGATAAGTTTTCTCTTCCTTAAGAAAAATAATATGAAACTGCAAATGCAAAAGCAAAATTAAGTACAAAATTGAATTTTTTTAGAATGATAAAAAGGAACCAAACAAGTACATTTTTTAATGCTAGAAAACACCACAAATGCTAACAAATCTACCAAAACCAATAGCTGACACTCTTATATGATATGTTTCTCCTATTTCTTTCTTTGAGGGGTGAGGGCAGAGTCTCTAACCACCATGTCTTGCACGTTCTTAAGGCTGCAGTCCAACGTGAGGGAGAAGCTCTATCACGTTTCTTTCACATCTGACTGCAAGATTTCAGGCATTTCAAATCTGTGTTTGTACAGTGACTCATCTCAGATATTCTTTGACTTGAGGGCCATGTGGACCACATTCCACATGTGGTCTGAGGAGTCCAGCAAGTGGCTCTAGAGCTTCAACTTCATCTCCTTGTGAATCTCCTTCTGAGAAGAATTAACTTTTTCTAAATCCACTTCTACAGGGGATCTGGAAGCCCTCAAAAAAGAAACCTTTGTGCTAAAGGAAGGTGTGGAATATAGAGTCAAAATTAACTTCAAAGTAAGTATCTGGCTTTTTATGCTTTTATAAAGTTTCAATCCTTCCTGTAATCAGAGGAGGACAAAAAATCAAATTTCTTGCGTTATCATGTTGGCATATTTTTTGTTTATTTCCTTTTTTTCCCTGGATCTGGACTCTCTGTTCCCCAACCCTGAGCTCTACCTGTTAAGACCCATCTTTGCTTCATGCCTTTTCTCAACCAGGACCCTCCCCTTGAACTCTTTGGTGATCACTGAAGCCAATGGGATCCCTCTCCTGGGACCTTCTAATACTCCCATCTGCAAGGCACATGTTACTTTGTATTATACCATTTGTGTCATTTCTCCCCTATTCAGCTTAAACACCTGGAGGTGGGGAGAGATTATCTATCCCATCTTTGCAATATTTCAAACAAAACTTCGTAAATGGTACATATTTAGTGACTATTTATTGAGAAATAGATAAATGAATGAATCAATTAGTAGGAAAAGAAAATAGAACAGAAAAACCCTTAGCTCTAATTTCTCAAGGATATATAAATCCAGGGAGTGTGGTCTTTGGTAAATAACTGGAAATTACAATTTCATTGTGGAGCAGGTAAACAAGTAAGAGCAAAACTAAGTAGGAGATAAAATGACATAGAATGAATAGGTCCCTATTTCAATGAGCAGCCAAAATCAAGGAGAAAAGTAAACTTGACTTTGAAAACAAATGAGTTAGAAATTCACTGTTTGCTCTTAATTGCTTATACGTGCCTTGGTTGCCCCTCACTCCCACTCGGTCACTTCCTCCAGGGCTTGGGCTCCACCAACAAAGACCCCATCTGCCCACTCTGTTTGCACACCAGCCTTTCTTTCTCCAAGGTGCAGGATATGATTCAGGGCCCAGGGACAATCATTCCCTGCCACATATAAATATGCCTTAAAATAATTTCCTTCTGAAAATATTTGTTGATCCCTACTCTGTCATAGACACTCTGTAATAGTCACTTGCCTGTTTCCTGTATTTATTGCTAAAGCACCTGAGAGTTTGGTAAAGCATTGCATCCAAATATGCCTCAAATGGGTTTTCCATCAGTCCAATTTTGAATCATTAATGCTACTGCCTTAATTTGCAAATTTAATAAGACAGTTTCAATCCAGTGAAACATGGCTGGTAAACGTTGATGTGAGTGAGATGAGACAGGAAGGTCTGGAGCACGGGCTTCTGCCATGGGTGGAAGGGCCAGTGTTGGGTCCTCGGCAGTCAGGCTTACACGTGAAGGCAATGGAGGAGGATGGCATGGAAAGGGATTTTCAAGTCCCATCCTCTTCAGAGATTTGGCTCTGTCTCCGGCAGGGACTGATCGCTTTCTCTGTGTAACCCACATAAAGTTGAACCACCCTGTGGCCTGTCCCAGTGTGGATCAAAGAAGAAACACCAGTTCAAAACTGAAAATATATAATTGAAAAGTGATTTAAATCTCTCCCAATATCTCTTGAAAAATGTCCGAGAAAGTCTGCATTTGTAACACCAGCAACACATCCTAGAATCCCCTTTCATCATCTCTCTTCTTTGCTCTCAACGTTCTTCTCTTTCTTCCCTAAAACGTAACGACACTCCAGAAACTGGGATGGTTATTTTCGTTTCTCCCCGTTTTCCTTCCGCCTCCTAAGGAGATGGGGTATATGTGATTTCCACAGCTCTCACTTTTATTTGTGTCCCCAGGAAATTAGTGGAAAAGACAATTCGGAGGGATGGGCAGGCAGAGGAAGTGAATAACGAGGAACAGTCATGCTTTTCCTTTGTCTGTATCAATCATATTTATATTAAATGGACACTCCATAGACCAGTAGAAAAACAGCAGTCTCTCTATTTTGAAGGCCTTATTACTACTCCGCCACCGTTCCCGCTTTTTGGTCTTTTACCCACCAGACCACATCTCCTACTAGGCCCAGGGGACCAGCTTAGAGATTTCTAGAAAGGTGCATTTATTTTTTCCTATTTCTATGAGTCACATGTGGAAGTCTGAGGAATTAGAAAGTTTGGGTTTCATTTTATCACAATTTCTTCAATGAAGCTGTTTTCCTTCTGCTTTTGATAGGTTTAGGCTACAGATTTTACTGAGTGACAGTTTCAAACCTAAACGGACAGTATTCACTGCTATGCCTCCTCATTGCCAACTAAACAAAATGTAGCACTATCAGGTTGCTTTAATCATTCTCTCCAAAACAAAAAGGGAGTCCTACTTATTGTTGAGGACAAACTATTTGGAGATGCTTTCCTTCTTACATCAGTGAACAATTAACCCAGCCATCCAGCTAATGTTGCCATGCCCACTTTAATTTGTTTGTATAGACATGGCCACTGTATAAAATTAACAGACAAACCAGTTCAGTCCTAGGTAGAATGAATCATGGGAAAACAAAGTGCTTGGGCTGTCTATATTTTCATTCTGCTTTAGTAAATATTCTTTGAAAGACTTGGGAAAGTGGCAAGATCTCAGACGACATCTGAAAATGACAGCCATCCAAAAGGCTCGCCAGACGCAAATGGATTTCCCCCATTATTTACATATGAGGAGGATGTTTTCCTGTGACCCATCTCCTCATCTCTAGACTCCAGTCACCAGTTACATTATAGGCAAAACCATCTTCTAGACCCGATTTTCCATTACGACTTTTCTCCTTGTTTGTTTTTCATATGCTAGGTGGATCATTTCTGAGGTTAGGATTTTCAGATATTTACATAATAGTTTCCATTGGCACCTTTATAACCTAAAACAAGGATGGTCTTCTAGCCAGTAATATCAGGGAGGGAGAGTTCAAGTCCATTCTCTGGACCATTGAGGAAGGAGAAATGTAATGAAGAATATGGAGACCATGTTGTAATTAACCATCCCCTCCCCCACACCAAAAATCACAGTATTTGACAATTACAAACAGATTGGTAACATTGAGCCTTGTGAGCTCCTCTTTCCAATCTCTGCCTCAAGAGCAAAGCTGAATGGTAGTAGTAACTTATTCTGAACTAAATCTGCAGTCCTTTTGTCCTCAGAGAAGCCTCAGCTAGGTAGGATCAGCATGCAAGATGAGGAAAAATGAGAGACCCCTCTCTAATCTGAATCACTTGGACCCTTCCCATCTACAGGTGAACAAGGATATTGTGTCAGGACTGAAATATGTTCAACACACCTACCGGACTGGGGTGAAAGGTAAAGTATCCACACTTTCCACTGTCCCAAACTCTGCTTCTCACCAACACTTAAACTTCAGGTTATTAGCAATTTTTATTCCTAGACTCGGTTAAGAATCTGATGCCAGCTGTGGACACTCACCCTAGGAGAGGCACACACATACTCCTGACCTACATATTAATGCAAAATCTACGTTCAGGAAACCTAGTTAATTCTGGGTCAGCCACTAACCTTCAGCATTCAGCTTCTGGAATTCAACTTTATTACTTAAAAAGGGGAAGAGTAACCAAGATAAGTTTGAATCAAAGTACAGAAATGTATTTTTAAAATTTTTAAAGATCTGTTCACAGGTGTAAAACTTGAGTGTCAAAGAAATCCAAGACAGGAAAGAACTACCCGATGAGAGGTGGTAGTAGCATGTGGGGGGCAGGGGGCAGGGCGGAGGTGCTGGGGGCAGTGCTCAATTTCCTAAACAAAGAATAGAAAAAAAAAAGGTACTCTTTCTAGAGATGAGAAAAGCTTTGTAACTGAAACAAATACTATCACATTACTTAATCGGCAGTTTTCTTGACAAGCTCTACCTAAATGGTGCATGCCATGGGAATCTGTCTTCGGTTGTCTTCCGCCAATATGGGCAGGGAGACATGAAAGGTGGAAGGCTGATGGAGCACTTTTAAAATTCCCCTTTACCTGAAGATGTGAAACAGCGTCCCCCAGAGGTGTGAAACAGTAATGCGTAGGTCAGTTCCTCCAAATCAATCAATGAGGGGCAGGAAAGACACTGATCAATTTTCACGACATACAGAACTACTTAATGACTCAAATCCCACAGAGACTTGGGAAAGATCTTAACTGATTTTTCCAATTCCTAGTCTCATGAAAAAATAGTTCAGTTTCCTTTTTTCCTTTGGGCTTAAAGACTATGTTCCTTCATTCAGGCAAGAGGTCGATGACAAGTCTGTAGACGTTCCTCCAAACTTATTGAAAACAATAGCCAACTAAATGTCACCTGCCTGCCTACCTACCTTTACTTATACTTTCTAATCCCTACTATTCTTAATATATATCCCAGTTACTCACCTATTAATAACTGTGGTTGGCTATTTTTACCATCTGCCCCAGTTCGTCACTAATTTTTTTTACCAAATTATTGGTTTTCCCTTTTCATCTAATTATTCCATCCATGAATCCTGTTCATTCTGATCACCGGCTGTTACCTTATCTCCCCCAACTGTTCACAGAATGAAAGTTTGTAGATAGAAGATCCTTGAAGTTCATTATATAGAAAAGAAACAGGCCACAAAATGTTAGGTCATTGCAGAGCTGAAGCCAGAACTCAGGCTTCAACCAGCTTGAGATTTTTTATTGTGATATAATTGACATATAACATTGTATTAATTTTGGGGATACAGCATAATGATCTGAGATAGATATAGATATAGATATAGATATCAAAATGATTACCGTAATACATTTAGTTAACACCTATCACCACACACAGTTACAATTTTTTTTCTTGCGATGAGAACTTTTAAGATCAACTCTCTTGGCAACATTCAAATATACAATAGAGTATTGTTGACTGTTGTCACCATGCTATACCTTACAGGACTTATAACTGGAAGTTTGTTCCTTTTGACCACCTGGGATTGTTTTTATGATATAATCTGCTACATCGCCATAAAAAGAGTCTTGATCCCCATTGATTTAGGGCACTGATTCCCCAGCTTTCTTGATCTCAGAATCAGCTATAATGTGTTTTAAAGACACGGATTCTTTGGGCCCACAGCAATATGAACCATGGTCTTTGGTCAAAGTATACTGCATTATTAAGAGGCATTCCAATTTAAAAAAAATGTTTTTAAGGGGAAAAAAGAGTTGTCCCAGGCAAATCTGATATTTAGCCAGGCTCAGAAACCATTGCTCTTGGCTTGGATCACCGTGAGCTGTGCTCCAAATTCTCCAGTGAGCAGTGTTTGTTTTCCCTCTACCAGGCTCTCCCCCTGATGCACTTTTCTCTCTTCCCAGTGGATAAAGCAACATTCATGGTTGGCAGCTACGGGCCTCGGCCGGAGGAGTATGAGTTTCTGACTCCAATAGAGGAGGCCCCCAAGGGCATGCTGGCCCGAGGCACTTACCACAACAAGTCCTTCTTCACCGACGATGACAAGCATGACCACCTGACCTGGGAGTGGAACCTATCCATTAAGAAGGATTGGACGGAATGAGCACCTCTGCCCATCCCTTTCCCTACTTTGCCACCCAGAAGCTCCCTCTTGTCGTGCCCCATCCCTCCTCCCTGATCACAGCTGGGCCCCTTCTCCAGCACCCCCAAGGTTCTCTTCTCGTGGCGTCTTCTCCCACACTGTTTCTCACAGTGGTCCCCAAACAAGATGCTTAAAACCCAGGCTTTAATCCTGCCCCACCCTTCTGATCCCCTGTCATGGCCAGATCTCCCAAGTTCTCCAACCCCATAGACAATCATTTAACAGTCCCTCTTTTATTCCCATTTGAGCAACTAGAGGCCAGGAAATGGGCAAACTAGCACTAACTGTCCTGTTGCCTTGGGTCCCTGTATCTTCTTCCATCCCTGGATTCTCCTGTGGTTGCTGCTGGTTCACTAAAGGTCCCTAATCACATCCCCTGCCAACTGGGGCTCTTCTTTACTGGGAGACACTGTAAACAATGCAAGAGAACGAGAATAAAACAGTTGTATGATCTGACTGAGACCTTCATTTTTTGCTTCCTTCCTTCAAACAAATATGGCAGCTGGATGGTTCCCATTCATGAGTTTACTCAGAGGAGATGGGGCAGAGCCACGTACAGGAGGTGTTACATCCCTTGGAGTAGTTTTGTCACCCTGTTCCAGTGCAATGGGCAATGAGCTTTCAGGATGGGAATGGTAGAAAATCTTAATGTATTTTATTTTATAGTATCGTCACAGAGAAGTTTCTCCTAAGTTTTAGACTTATATATCCCTCCGCCTATGAGAACCTCTCGGATTTCCACAGGCACCTGGACCACATCAGGCATTGTTTCTCTCCTGCTTAAGATCTTTCAATGGCTTCACCTCACCTACAAAATAAAATTGAAGTTCCTACATGTAGTGTATAAGGCCCCCTGTGATCTGGTCCCAGCATGACTTTCTGCGTAGATTTATTATTCCCTTTTCTGGTAATACTCAATTACTAATCATTCTCTCATGCATCACATATGCATCTCTGTGCTTTGGCCCTTTACATGAAACTCCACCTTCATTGCATGGCAAAATTTTATTTACCCAGGACTCTGCTTAGGCATCCCCGGTAGGAAGAAAGCCTTCACTGGACCCCACCATTGTCCAAAATGTCCTTAGTTCATCCTCTCCTGGCACCCTATGAGTTTCCCAATTTTACAATCACTTTCCAATTTGTATTTATTTTTTTAATAAATTTATTTATTTATATATTTATTGGCTGTGCTGGGTCTTTGTTGCTGCGTGAGGGCTATCTGTAGTTGTGAAGAGTGGGGGCTACTCTTCATTGCCATGCATGGGCTTCTCATTGTGGTGGCTTCTCTTGCTGCGGAGCATGGGCTCTAGGTGCGCGGGCTTCAGTAGTTGTGGCACGTGAGCTCAATAGTTGTGCCTCGCGGGCTCCAGAGCACAGGATCTGTAGTTGTGGCACACGGGCTTAGTTGTTCCGCAGCATGTGGGATCTTCCCAGACCAGGGCTCGAACCCATGTCCCCTGCATTGGCAGGTGGATTCTTAACCACTGTGCCATCAGGGAAGCCCTCCATTTTGTATTTAAATGACCAGTTTCTTTGCCCATCTCTCATATTAACAATCTAAGCTGGGAGAGGTGAGATCACAATTATCGTTGTATGTCTAGTGCATAGGTCAATACCTGGCATAGAATAGTTTGTTTTATTTAAATGAACTGACCTGACTTTCTTCTGGTTGGTTTTGCTCTGAGGCCCTGTCACTGAACTCCGTGTCTTATCTCAGAAGTTGAAGGTCCCCCTCCCACCCCCAGGAGCCAGCTGCAAAGTTCCCAGAGCACAAACAACGCCACAGTCAATTAATTGCAGAGTGGGCTACCTTGAATCAGCACCCCCAAACACCATGTCCGGGGCTTGGAGCAGAAGCAGGAAAATGGAAGCTGTGCCATCCAGATGCCTGTTTCTATTATTTGTCTTCACATGCAAGCTATTCCTGGAAGTTGCTGCGGAAGTTCAAGAATCCTCAGGTAAAAGAAAAGAGCACTTAGGTGACCGTGGGGTGACAGTGTTGTTGGGAAAAGGGAAGGGAATATGGTAGTACTCTGGGTATTTGCCCTCCAAACCTAGGAAACTTTCCAGGAGATGCTGGATAAAGATCTTCCTTGCTTAGTGGGGAAGAGGGAAGTCTGGCTTCTCCTTCAGAAATAGGTTATCCCATGGGGTCCCCCTCCACAGGTTAGTAAAAAAAATAAAGCCTTGGACTGATAACTGCACTCCTAAATCTCTTTGGGCTTTGTATGAAGAGAAATAGTAGAGATGCCCTCATGATTTAGAGCTGCTTCTTCTCTACTTGGTGTCCCCAAACCATCTGTCCCTCTCTCACTCTTCCCCACCCTCCTCTGTCTCTGTCTAGATGGTCCCGGCGCCCTGGAACCGGTGCAGCTCACGGATGTCCCAGCTGCCATGGAATTCATCGCTGCTGCTGAGGTGGCTGTCATAGGCTTCTTCCAGGTTTGTCCAGATACCCCCCACCACCTGCAATTCCCCCAAAGAATCAGAAATATTCTACCTTAAGGAAGCCACACTAGTTACCTGCTGGCCAGATGACACTGCCTCAGAAGCCCAAGGGCACAGAGTCTGCTTCTAGCATGTCTATCAAGATCACTCCATTTCTAGACAGTCCCAGTCTCTGAATTATGTCTTTCTCACACTTGCTTCAAGAGTTCTGAGAGGGCTAACGGGGCCTCCTCATCTGTGGATGCTTTGAAGCTTCAGTCAGTATCTGAACTTCCGAGGCAGGGCCCAGAGTAAATCCAGCTTCTATCATCCAGGCAACACATCTGTCAAGAGTTGCCTCCAGTCTAGGGCCTCTTACTAAAAAGAGAGTCCCCCGTTCTTCCTTCTCTTTGTTTGCTCTGAAATGTTAAATAAGGATGGCATTTTTTTATTGAAGGGGTTAGCCTCCATCTTCCAGACGGCTGCCTGGCTAATAAAAGCAGCCATAAAAGAGAGGGTATCATCCCAGCATTTTTCTTTTTCTCTGGAGGTAACGTCTGGTGGTTCTCAAGCCGATCAAGCCCCTGCTCTCTCTCTGAAGGCCTTCTTGTCTTCTTTCCATTCATTAATTCCAACTCACCATCACCCTGTCTGTGTACACAGCTGGAAATAGCTTCGATGAGATGTTAGCTGGGGAGGAAGATGGGGGAGCAAATTTTTCAGTGATGAGAGATCTGATCTGTAGACAAAAACACCCGCCCTCAGACAGGCAGGAGTGGCAAACAAGTGGAACTGGAGAAGGGTGCAATAACTTAGTTGGCCACCAGCTGTCGTTGTTTGATTCGTGAGCAATTCCATTCTAAAGAGCAGATTTAAAAAAAGAGGAAGCCTTCATGAACAATTGTTTATAACCTCGAATGAACTCCATACACTCTTTTGGATGAGCAAGGAGCCAACACATGGATACACATGGGAACACAGTGGAAACAGGACTGTTCCTCTACATCCTACACAAGGTTTTGTTCATAAAACTTCTAAGCTTCCACTTTAATTTCTCTTATTTTTTTCCTTGTTTTGCCCTTTGGACAGCACCTAGTTCTGATTTTTGCATTTCTTCTTGCCTCCACAAATTATTCCCCAAATATTTGTCTCCTCAGCTATATCAGTGACCATGCTGGCCAACTCTGCAGGTCTCATGATATTGAGCCCCTCTCAGCTACTAATAAACTGCAAGTTCTGTGGTAAAGCCAGACAGGAGTCCCGGGCTTAGCTGCAATGTTCTAGTTATCTGTTAACCCACCCAGCCTGGAAAATTCGACAGTGTCGCTGCAAATCCAGCCTGCATTTTTAGAGGTCAGTGTTGTCTCATTGGACACCATGACTTCTGAAATGAGTGAGCACATTTCTATTCCCTAGTCTGTTTCTCTGTCTCTCTCCTCCAAAAACAATCTGTGGGCTTTTTCTTCTCTTTTTAGGATTTAGAAGCACCAGCAGTGTCCCTAATCCACAGTGTGGTGCAAAATTTCCAAGACGTGTCCTTTGGAATCAGCACTGCCTCCGAGGTGCTGGCCCACTACAACATTACTGGGAGTGCCATTTCCCTCTTTCGTCTGGTAAGTCGGGCGGCCAGCCCCAGCCTTCTCCCAGTTTTCCCTTGGGTGGTGGACACACAAGCTTGTGAGACCAGAAAGGAGTCTAGGTCTTGGACACTAATGGTGATGCTGGAGTCAGGGACCATGATGACAAGGATGATGGCTCAACTCAAGCTTCCTTAACAGATGCTGTCAGGAAGTGGGAAGAGGCCTGGACTAAGGGTCAGGACGCAGGATTTGTAGCACGGCTTTGTCACTGACCAGCCATGTGACTTGGGCAGCTCACTGACCATTTTTAGGCTTTAGTTCTTTCATCCACAAAATAAAAGGGTTTGACCATATCTTCTGTAAGGTCACTTTTTTTATTAGTTAGTTTTTTTTGTTTTGTTTTGTTTTTTATGTGGACCATTTTAAAGTCTTTATTGAATTTGTTACAATATCGCTTCTGTTTTATGTTTTGGTTTTTTGGCCGCAAGGCATGGGGGATCTTAACTCCCTGGCTAGGGATCGAACCTGCACCCCCCGCATTGGAAGGCAAAGTCTTAACCACTGGACCGCCGGGGAAGTCCCTAAAACATCATTTTGAGCTCTAAAATTTTATATTTTCCTATTTTGAGAGTTCACTTACATTTATCACACATATGTTAAACAACTACTGTGTGCCCTATGCAAGATATGGATAATAAAATCACATTGAGTATATTCTCCCCTCTCACAGATCTTAAAATACAGCAGAGGTTGTAAACATAATATACAAGTATTTATAATACAAAGAGCATCACCATAGGTAAAATATTACAGGAGTTTAAATGATAAAATCAGGGTAGGAAGTCTGACCAAAATAAATTCTGAAGGCGACAACTGAACTGGGATTAAAGAACAGATAAAATTTGGACAAAATAGAGGAGAATTTATGGCAACATGGGGGGGGGAATTAAACTTAGGAAACAGTGATCAGGCCAACTTGACTGGATCTCAGAGAACATGTTTTGGGCAAATGAATAAAAGAAGCTTGATTGGAACCATATTGTGGAGAAATCTGAATACCAGCTTAATGGGTTTGCGCTTAAGTTGGTTGGCACGGGGCAGCCCCTCGAGCCTTTAGATCAGGGGGAGTAACATGAAGAGAAATGTGTTTTCACTAGATTATTTTGGCAGCAGTGAGTAGGATGGATTGCTAGACAAAAAGGCAAGAGTAGAGAGAACTCTTATTAGGCTGATGAAATAGATCACATACTAAGGATCTGCAGCAAAGAGGTAGCAATAGAAAGTGAAGAAAAGGCAAGTCCTGCAAGGATTAGGTATCAAAATTATGGAAAGGAGGCGAGGTTTAAAGCCCGGGTACCTAGGAATAGTGAGGGCATAACAGAAATAGGGATTTCTGATGCTTTAGTTGGTTGTTACGTTTATATTGTTGTTGGAACATCAAGGTGAAGATGACCAGAGCCCACAGAAAATGAGAAACTGAGCAAAAGTTAGTTTCAAGATTTCTGGACTGAATGTCCTTCTTTCTCTCACCTCCATCTTATCTATCTCTTATATTCCTCATCCAGCTCTCTTTTAAATGTATTTTCTACTCAGTGCCTCCAAGTTTCTTTAAGCCCTTAAACACATTGCTATCTAGTATATGTACCACTCTATTAAAACTGCTTTCATCCAAGTCAGTGTGGCTTCCATGTTTCCAAATACAATAAACACTGTTTAAGTCTTATTTTACAGAACATTTCTGCCATGTTTGACCTTGTTGGCCACTCTTTTCTCTTTAATATTGTCTCTTTCCTTGACCTAGGAGCCTGCTTCTCCTGGTCCACCTCTTCTTTTAGCCTCCTTGAGATCATCTCTTCCTGCATCTGCACTACTGCCTGACCCAATGCTCCTCCCAACCTGGGTTATAGAATCCATGCTTCCAGAGAGAGAGACTGTCTTGTTCGTTTCTTCAACCACTGACCATTTAAATGTGCCTGCCGTGTAGCAGGTACTCACAAGTGTTTGTTGAATAAATGAATATGTGAATGAATTTCTTTTTTTTACTTATTGAAAAAGACTTCATTTATTTGGAGCAGTTTTAGGTTCAGAGCAAGATTGAGAGAAAGACACAGAGATTCCCTATATCTCCTGCCCCACTTATACATGGCCTCCCACATTATCAACATCCCCCACCAACGTGGTACATTTGTCCCAATTGATGAACCTGCACTGAAACATCATAATCACCCAAACTCCATAGTTTACATCATGGTTCACTCCTGGTGTTCTGCGTTCTATGGTTTTGATTAAATGTGTAATGACATGAATCTATCATTCTGGTACCCCAGTATTTTTACTGCCTTTAAGTTCCTTTGTACTCTGGCTGTGAATGAATCAATTAATGAATAAATACAGAATCCTTCAGTAATGTAATTCTTTCTCACGTGCGACATTTATGTGTTTGTTGAGGATTTGGAATGTTTTATCTCTAGCCTGGACCTCTCTCGTGATTCATACGCTTGCTGGATATCACTATTGGAATATCCTCATGAGCACTGCAGTCTTAACTTGGTCAAAATTGAATTTGTCATCTGCACCTGCTGAATCATGTTCTTCCCACTAAAACGCTGTTCTACTGAATGGCTGTGTTGATTCAGTCTCTCATCTTTGCCAATCATATCCCCCACCCTATTGAGCCTATAATCTCCTCTACTCTTTCTGTTTCGTTCCTTGCTTAGGCTCTTAGCATCTTTGGCATAAAATTTTCAATATCTTCTTAACAGATCTCCCTGTACTACTTCTTAACCAGTTGCTAGATTGGTATCACAATGATGGATTTAAAATGGAAATCTGACTATGACACCTCCTTCTTAAAACCTCTTCAGTATTCCCCATGTCTTACGAGAACAAGATCAAGATATTTAAACATGTAGTTTTTATGACCTGGCCACTGCCTGCTTCTCCATTCCCTTTCCTAGCACATTCCTACCCTCGGCTCTACCCTCTCAATACCCAGCTATACAGAGTGTGATGACAAAATTCTATCACGTCACACAGGCTGTTTCTCTGCCTAGGATGCCAACTCCCCGCAGGACCCCTTTCACTAAGCTTCACCCAACTAACTCCTCCTCATATTCCAGTGAATCCGTTCAAGCAGCTTACCCTTCAAAAAGCCTCCCTGGAATCTCCAAATTGGCCTAACTATTCCTCTAAACATCCTTGTCTCTGTTTTCATTTACCACTTTATAATGCATGTCATGTATCTCTGTGTCTGTCTCACCTTTTACCCCACTAGACCATGAGGTATTCAAGGGCAGAAATCATGACTTATTCATCCTTGTGTTCCAAGGTCTACAGTTTGCCTCTGGTACCTAGAAGACACTCAGAAAGTGTTTGAGGAACTGACTCACCCCTGAAAGAATGTCTGAAGGTGCATGAATCCCTTTAGCAATTCTTCCCCCACCTGGACAGCAATTGCAGGTTTGCACTGTGAAATAGGATTAAATCAAACTCTTCTGTGAAGGGTTTTGGTAAGAAAGAAAGATATCTATTTATACATATATAAAATAGATAAACAACAAGGTCCTACTGTATAGCACAGGGATCTATATTCAATATCCTGTAATAGAACCATAATGGAAAAGAATACATATATTCTGCTGTACACCAGAAACTAACACAACATTGTAGATCAACCATACTTCAGTAAAAAAAAAAAAAAAATTGTTTTCAAAAGAAAGATATGGAAGGTTACTCTAGTGCCTTTCATGGTACCGTTGAACTATTTGTAAAAACCTACCAATACCAAAATTCTAATTAGCAACAGATCCACAAGTACTTCTTTCCCAGTTTGTTGTTTATAGATCTTATGAAAGCCTGATTTAAAAGTCCTAGTACCACCAAGATACACATGTGGGAAGAAAAACAAGTTCTGTTGCTTCCAATGTCTCTGCAGGCTTTACAACCTCTAATGGATGCTTTAACTTTGTTTGTAGTGTATTCTTTACAAAGCCCTGTTGATGACTTCCCAGAGCTGCTTGCTCTTCTTTAGAATCTGTTTGTTGTTTCCCACTAGTGACAGACCTACTCCGGATGAACTCTTGGAACCTCTGTGGACAAGATTATTTATGTGCCACACCAAAAACAAGCACCCTGGTTCCTGTCCTGCTCCATTAGCAGGTCTGGGAGAGGTTTGGCTTCTGCGGTGACAGCTTTTAGATAAACATTTTTTTCTCAGTTTACACTTTCGAAAATTCAGTCCAAATTTTACTAGGATTATTATTCAGGAGTTTGGAATAACTTTTTTATTTTTTTAAAGAATATCAACCAAGACTATTCTTTCTTTCCTTTTTTTTTTTTAGGATTTTTTAAATTGTGGTGTATTTACAATTTTTACATTGAACAAACTAATGCTTTTAACACATTCAAAAACTACCACACAATGTGATCTCGTGCCCTTCAGAAGATGACCCCAGTGTTTAGAAACAACGGTCAATTCCTGTGTCCTGCAGGTGTGGTCTGGGAGCGAATGGACATGGTCTTTATTGAATCCTGCCAGTTGGTCTCTGTGACTCTATGCACGCCCATGAGGAGGCACTTTTACATCTGCAGTTAAGACTCTTCTTTTTGACACTGGGAAACGTGAGCCAGTTGCAAACCTTTGGGTACCTACTTTCATCTAAGATCTAAAATTTCATCTGTGCCTAATATATGCTAGGCACTATGCCAAGTGTTTCCCAAGGTTCTACCATTTAATTGTCACAAGAATCTGATGAGATTATTATTTCTATCCCTGCATTATCAATAAGGAAACCGAAGTTCCATGAGATTGATTCCAGCGTCTAGACTCTCACATGTATAGAGCTGGCAGATATCTGATGCATACTCAACATGGTCAGCTCCAAAGCTACCATTTCTACCATATTATAGTGACTTTCTCCAGTACTTAACCCTGAAGAAAACCTATGTTTTTACTACTAGATTCTATCTACTCTATTGCCCCTCATTCTAAAACCTTAAAAAAAAAAAGAAAATTTCTCCCAAACCATTTCTCTATCTCCCTGGCACTATTTAATCAAACCCCAGGATTATTTCTCAAGATTTAATCTAGGCATGACATATTTTGGCAAAGAAAATTTCAGAATTTGCCCATACAGTAAATTTCCATTGTAAGAACGAGAAATGAGCTGAAATAATAAGTGGGAACATGACAGCGATGTTGGAGAGATAAGAGTCTGGCAAATGTTATATTTATGAAACACATCACTCTGCAAAGATAGTGCAGGCCAACTGTATACATGTGATTGGGAAGAAATTAAAATGAAGCAATAGTAATTTGTGTATGATGACCTGTCTGTGTGAGGACACAGCTTGTCTTTTGTGAGAGTGACAGCAGAAAGATCCTCCCCCCTCTCTATAGGACTCTTATTGTTGCCCTAACAGAGTTGTTGAATAAACTGTGTGTCTGTCCTAGAATGGAATTTCAGATATTATTTGAATGTTTACCTCATTTTGAGTATTCTCAATCACTTCTATTTTAAGAAATATTATTAGCTTAACTTTGACCCAATGGCACAGTGATGGAAACATAGTAGAGGCAGTCTTTTATGCCTTTCACAATCATTCCTTGGACACCTCTTCTAAGAAATGCACCTTGCCAAGCAGAGAATCAGAAGAAACCAGTGCATAAAAATAAACGGGAAAGAAAAGCAAGAAGCAAGATATGACAAATTTTTTAATGTTTTCTCTAAAATATATATTTTCCAAGTATATGGTAAGCTAAGCAGCTTATACAAACAAATCCAGAGATATGAGAGCATTTGTTGAACAAATGATTTCTCCTTGCTAGCCAAGATATTTAATATTGTAACTGATGTAAACTAAGACAACTTTAATATATTTTATGAAAATCTAGGTTGTTAATTAGAGAGATCTATCAGAATTCAAAGGAATGTTGGTGAAATGCTAATAAAAGGGATGATGAAATGCATCGGCATGAAACCACATCTGAAACATAAGATAATCCACATCAGACGCTCTTGGGGAAACTCAAAATTATGTTGCAAGGGGACAACCCTTCTGGTTTACTGTTTCTGTTTTTCTTCTGGTGCCTCTTTTCTTAGGGAGAAAAATAATATGATTTTTCAAGGAAAATTCTTTCCCAAAACTGGAAAAATATATAACATTTTTCACCCAGTCTTGGTTCCAGGGTCGGATTTTCTTTCCAGTGCACTATGCAAATAAATTCCCTTTACAGAAGGGAGATTTCCTGTTCAAATGTTGTTTCCAGGAACCCAACACATGAACATTCCAGAGTTTACTGGTTTAAGACATAGAGAAATAATCAGGTATGTTTTGTTCAAAGAAGCCCGACCGACTGGATGAGGCTTCAGGAGGGTGGTTTTTATTAAAGCTCTTTGCTTCTTAGAGAATGTTATCACCACTTAAGATCCTCTGCCTCCAACATACTGCATTCCTTAAGTCCAGAAATACCTGGAGTAGCTGTTCCTCCTGTTCTGGGAAATGTGAGGGCTTGCCTGGAAAAGGGAGGAGCTCCTGGCCCGGAGCACAGCTCTGTCCTGCAAGTTACTAGAAAAATAATCAGGAAGTATTTAGACTCATCAAATACTAAAAAGACACTGGTTGTCAATGATGACTTTGATGGTCACACAATTTACCAAAGCCTTAGGAAGGAGACAGGCCAGGTGGCAACGCGGGACTTAAGCAGCTTTAAAGATCCTTTGTGCTCGCTTTCCTCTCTACCAACTAGAGGGGAGGGATGGAGGCAGGTGGGCAAGGACTCCGCCTAGGAAGACTTTTTCTCCTGTTTTTGTGTTTCTGCACCAAGCTTTCTACTCACACTGGGTGAATTTACAAACCATTAAATATGCAAACAGAGTTCACATTTTAAAATGTCCTGTGGTTTTGACGAATTTTTTTTTCGAAATTCTTTTTTTGAAACACAAAACATTTCCTGTATTTCGTAAGTCTGAATTGTGAAAAACAGTCATGAAATAAAGTGATTAAATTGCCATCTGAGTGAATGTGAGCACTTCTGGGCCTTGGTGCCTAACATATAGCAGGCATTCAACAAATAATTCAACACAAATGGATTATAAAAGATATATCCAGATATGACTAGATAAATTCAGAATCAATAAAATTAACCATAAAGAGTGCACTGGGTTTCTTGGAGGTTTGTATTGCTTTGAACTAACCCAATGAGAGACCACCTTGAACAAAAGAAGAGAAAAACAGAGGATGGTTCTGGTCCAGGGCAAGTTCTGATGGAGTTGGACTGATATCAGATAGCAGATATGAGGGACAGGGGTTAAGGAGGTGTACAAGGGTTGGTGGCCTAAGGATCTCAAAAGTGATCCAAACTATTTCTGGAAGCAGAATTGTTCAGGAGTGACCCCTAACCATTTTATCTATAGTATAGTTGCTATGGGTGATGGAAGCTTTATCTTCTGTCTTTATGGGCATGAGGAGATGGGGACAGGGGAACAGGAAACCCTGGGAACAATGTTTGGTAATATAATGTCCTATCTTTCAACATATCGGAGTATCCTGGAAAGATAGCTCTAAAATGCAAATCTGGGATAACAGACCAGGTAACTAGACAATTCGTTCTACCAAGGATAATTTTTTTAAAAAGCTGAGCAAAAGAAAATTATTTTAAAAAAGGCTTTGGAGAACTAGCAAGAGAAGAGAAGGGGAAATATCTAGGCTAAGATCTCAAATAAAATGGAAACCCAAAAAGATGAACCTTATACTTGGACTGCTTTCCATCTGGGGATCTTAGCCAGTTCTAGAAGGAGCAGCAGAGAGGCTAAGAAGTTTACTAGTATTTTTGAGATCCTCAAGGAGCCAGAAAAATAAATGTTGGAGTTCAGGGACCACAAGAGGAAGTAGGAGATAAAACTAATAAGACACTCTTTGTTCCACTTTGGATCCTAAAGAGTAATAATCTAAAATTAAAGATGAACCATACATAGGGCAGCCCTCCAAAGGGCTGCAGCACAGATTCAAGTCATCTCAATTCTGATCATATATAAATATACACAAACATACATACTTATATACACACTACATACACCTGTACACATATATAATTATATATATATGTAACATCTATATAATTTACCCTTAGCCATGCTATAGTATAATAACTGAAAGTCAAAGAAAAACAGAAAAATCTTAAATCAGAGAAAAAAGATTACCTTCAAAGTAAGCTCAAAGGGGTAACACTAAGATTCTCAGATGACAATAGAAAGAGTGGAATGCAGAATACAAATAATTATATCTTTCAAAAACTGAAAGAAAATAACTCTCAACTAAGAATGCTACCCCCAGCAAAAATAACCTTCAAAATAAAGGTGAAATAAGCATATTTTAAACAACCGAACTGAAAGAATATGTCACCCAACAAATCTAACTCATTCTAAAGGAAATACTAAATGTGTTCTCTGAGCAGAGGGGAAAAAAATCCCAGATAGAGGCTCGAAAATGCAGGAAAAAATGAAAAGAAACTAAAATGTAAGTATGTGCACAAGTGTAAATGTATATGGATTATATAATAGGAAAAATAGCATTTTGTGAGATTTAGAATGAACACACAGAACAATAATCGCCTGTAAGCCTTGAGCGTGGGCCACAGACTAGATCTGGGAGGAAGTAAAATGTAATAGAATGTTCTAACGTCTGCAATACCCAAGACAAAGGTAGAATTGCCAGTTGGTAGTAGATTCTGATAAGTAAAGTATGCATGTTGTAACGCATGCCAGTGACCCTTAGGAAAATAATTACAGAGTATGTAACGTCTGAGTCAAAAAAGAGAAAGAAGACATAATATAAAGTGCTCAATGAATTCAAAGTAGGCCAAAAATGAAGGAAAATGAGATTTGGAACAGGCAGAAGCAATGGAAAATGCATATTTAATTAAATGTATTAGTAATTACATTATATAAAAATAATCAAATTAAAAAATAAAGATTATCAGACTGGATTTAAAAATACAATAAAACTATGTGCTTTCTACAAGGGATACAATGTTTTAAAACATAGGGACATATGTAAAATATAAAGATAGATTGAAATAAAAGGCTAGAGATATACCATGTAAACACTTCTAAAAGAATGCTGGTATAAGTATATTAATATAGACAAAGTAGTCTTTTATGCAACGTGCATCCCTAGAGATAAAGGACACTTCATAATGATGAAAATTTTAATTTGCCCAGAAGATTTACCAATTCTAAATTTGTGTACATGAATTGAGAATATATAAGAAGAAACTGGCAGAATTGTAAGAAAAAATGGTTAAATCCACAATCATAGTGGGAGATTTTGACACACCTCTCTTGATAGAATAAGCTGGTTAATAATAAGAATATAGAAAATTTGAATTATTAAATTAACTAAGTGGCCTGATGAGCACATACTGAATACTGTATTCAGAAACTATAGTATATGCATAATTTTAAGGACATATATAATATATATAGGTGACAAATAATAAAAATAAAATGTAGAAATTAAGCTGGAAGTCAATAACAAGCATATTAACACAAAAATATTACATTTTTGAAGTAAAGAAATACATTTCTAAATAACCAACAGGTTAAAGAAGATGTAAGAACAGAAATTAGAAAACATTTTGAGCTGAATGATAATAAAATACACATAAAATTTGTGGATGCATCTGTAGCCTTCTATGGGGAAATATGGCAATTTTAATCTGTATTTTAGAGAAGAGTAATTCTAAAAATCAAGAATCTAAGTATCATTTTAAGAAGGAAGAAAATAATGGGTCCCAGGTGGATTTTAGATCTATTGTGAAAAACAAAATAATAGTGTTTCTGAAGACAAGAGAATATCTCCATAACTTTGGTGTAGTCAAAGCATTTTAAACAAGACAAAACATAAACACACACTAGTGATAAAGGAAAAGGTTGATAACTTGACTACACTGAAATTACCTTCTGTTCATATGCAGTCACCATTCAAAGTCAAGTCCCCAGTGAGAAAAGATATATAATGTAAAATCATAAAGGGCTCATATCCAGAATATATAAAACATCTTCAAATCAGCAAGGAAAGAATCAATTCAATAGAAAAATAGGCAAGTGGCTTGAAAAGACACTTCAAAGACGAGAATATACAACTGGTTAATCAGGGAACTGCAAGTAAAACCACAATGAAATACTACCACATATTCACCAAAATGAGTAAAATTAGAAAGGCAGATAATACCAAGTGTTGGCAAGGATATGAAGCTATGAGACCTTTCCAACAGTACAGGTGCAAATGTACATTATTATTCATTTTAGAAAATAGCTTGGCATTGCCTCCCAAATAAATATCAAAATGCATGTCAAAAATACATATATCCTATCATCAAAAATCTCAGTCTCAACAGAGACAGAGGCATGAATACCAAGAGAAATGAACAAGAGTGTTCATTGAAACCTTGTTTTAATAACCAGAACCTGGAAACAATCTAAACATCTGTCAGTAGTAATATGAATAAATCTTTTGCATATTTATACAATGGGATATTATACAGCAAGGAAAATGAACTATAGCTATATGCAATAACATGGATGGCTCTTATAAACACAATTTTTAGCAAAAGAATGGAGATACACATAGAAAAAACATAGTTTGTTCCCACTTACATCATGTTTTTAAAAAGAGGAAACTCAACTATAACATTAAAGAAATGCATTTTTTAGACAGCTAGTGGGAAGCAACTGCCTAACACAGGGAGATCAACTCAATGATTGCTGATGACCTAGAGGGGTGGGATAGGGAGGGTGGGAGGGAGGCTCAGAAGGGAGGCTCAAGAGGGAGGGGATATGGGGATATATGTATAAATACAGCTGATTCGCTTTGTTGTACAGCAGAAACTGGCACAATAGTGTAAAGCTATTATATTCCAATAAAGATCGAAAAAATTTTTTAAGAAAAGAGATGCATTTTTAAGCAGTAAAGCTGTAAAGGAAAGGATGAAAATGGTCATGATGAATGTTCAGGGTAATGGTCGCTTTGGCAGAAAAATAATGGATTATTGATTAGAAGGGATCGCAAAGGGCTTCAGGCATTCTGGCAATGTTCTACTTCTTTCCCTGAGTGGTTGTTCCATAGTTGTTTGCTCTGTGATCATTTACTGAGGTTTATATTTTCTGTTTCATGTTTATCTCTGTGCGTGTGTTTTATGTCATGTTAGAAGGGTACATAAATAAAATGTAAATCTGATCCTGTAAGTGGCTCCCCTTGCCCTCAAGTTAGAGTTTAAACTACTTACCTTGACTTCAAGGCTCTTTGTAAATGTGCCCCACCTACCCCATTGTCTGTGTCTCTCTTCTACTCACACTTAACATCCACTGCTATAGTCAAGCTAAACTAACTGCAGCTTCTAGAATGGGGCATCTCCCAGCTTTTTGTGTTTTGCAAACACTGTTCTTTATTTAAAACTCCCACCCCCAACCTCATTTGTCTGACCAAGTCTTAGCCATTCTTCAGGAGCTGCCTCTTCCTGGAAACTTTTCTGCTCTTCCTTCAGTGACACATGGGCCTATGATTCTGCATGACAAGTGTCTCTGTGATGACACTTGCCACATTCTATGGGAAGTTTCTGTTTACTTCTTTGTGTCACACAGGACAGTGTGTTCCTAGAGGGCAGGGAACACTTCCTATTTACGTTTTCATCTTTGGACCTTTAGTTAGTGCCTGACATGTGGTAAATAGTCCAGAAACAATTATTGGTGAATGAAGACAGTGACAATTTTATCCTTTTTGTGTTACCCAGGTGGATAATAAACAACTGGATTTAGAGAGTGAAGACATCAAAAGCTTGGATGCCACTAAGTTAAGCCATTTCATTGAGAGCAACAACCTCCACTTGGTGACAGAATACAACCCTATGGTAATACAGCCCTTGTCTCCTTAAGTCCCTATGTCGGGGGATACTTGCCTTCATAGCATAAATCCTTACCTCCAGGAGTTCTGATCTTTTGACCAATAATAATATTAACCACCATCAATAGAACACCTAGTTGTTTATGTTGCCATCCCTACTACAATCCTTAAGATTGATAGACTTGTCCCTACCCAACAAATAAACAGAAAAGTTAAATGATATCGCATGACTAGTAAGAAAGAGTCAGAGTGTAATTTTTGTTTTTGTTTTTAATAACTTTATTTTTTTATTATTTTTTGGCTGCTTTAGGTCTTTTTTGCTGCACGCAGGCTCTCTCTAGTTGCAGCCAGTAGGGGCTCCTCTTCATTGTGGTGTGCAGGCTTCTCATTGCAGTGGCTTCTCTTGTGGAGCACGGGATCTAGGTGCGCAGGCTCAGTAGTTGTGGCTCTCAGGCTTAGTCGCCCCGCAGTATGTGGGATCTTCCCGGCCCAAGGATGGAACCCCCGTCCCCTGCATTGGCAGGCGGATTCTTAACCACTGTGCCACCAGGGAAGTCCCAGAGTGTAACGTTAAGGTGACTAAAAACTTCTGAGTTTGGTTTCCTGAGAAAATTCAGTGAAGGCAACTCTGATGTGAGCCTCATTCTAGACCTTGCTTCTCAAACAAAATTGTGAGCATGCCACAATTGCAAAAATGATGAAGGTCCATTATTTTCCCTAAAGCATTGGTGACCAATACTTTTGTAAAATACAATAAAAGTAAATTAATAGACAAATAAGATGTTTAAAAGTAAAGCCCACCAAACACATATTTGGATGTAAAATTTCTTTAGAGTTTTTACACACCTACTCCTATTTTCTGTGCCCACCTCCTTGTGGACTAGTAACTAACCTTTCCCGGTCTGGCCTAGACCCTCATGGGGTCTCAGGTTTCTTTCTGGGTTTGTCTTCCTTGGGTGTTGCATGATGCCTGAAACCTGGGTGAAGGTGTTGGTCCACCTGTCCTGATGGACCATTTGGGATTATAACACTCTACAGCATATAGAATTAACTTATATGGGTGAGTCAAAAATTATCCACACTCTGGCTGTAGATTTTATAGAAGTTTTAATATAACCAGAGTGCAGTTAATTTTTGACTCACCCTTGTATGTCCTTCCTTTTACCTTCCTGAGTGTAAATCATACTGACGGAGTATTGACTGCCAGTGATCTACAACAGCTCAGAGATGCTGTTCATTGTCTAATAACAGTATTTTATATGCATGTCATGCTTTTTAGAACTTACAGAGCCCTTTCATACCATTTTTTCATTTAATACAGAGGTTCTTTGAGGTAGAAGAGAGGAAATTATTATGTCTATTTTAAAGAGGAGAACTCTCAAGTTCCAAACAACATTCAAAATTACACAATAAGTGGAAAAGGTACCATTTAACGCAGAAAATTTAACTGATGATGCATTAGCTCATATTGTCTATTTCTGTTTTACTGAAAAGGAAATGGGAGTTCAGAAAGTGAAGTAACTTCCTCAAGGCCATATGACTAGGAATTTGAGCTTCAGTGACAGCCCTATCCACTTGTCCCTGCCTTTTTTATGACAAGTCTGTCTGACTGAGTCCTGTGGTTTTTCCATTGCCCCACATAGCCTGTAACAGAAAACACCTCTTTTCCTGTTGACTAAATTCCTATCCACTTTTCCTACCATGTTTCTCTCCATGGAGTGGTGACTCCATTTCCACTTTTGCTAAGATTCCAAACACATGCACCCCAGGGGTGTTGGCAGCAATAATTGAAAAGGCATTTGTCTTCTAGACCATCATCATTCCGGTTATTGTGTCTATAAAGCTGCCAGGAGTGCATGTGTGACCAGAAAAGATGATCTCCCGGTCCCTGAGTTTATGGCCCAGGGCCCTGGATTTCTGCAGGCAAACGAGGGCAGAGGCAAGGACTGGCCTTCCTGAGTTCTGATGCCTGGTGCATCACTCATTTTACAGAACAATGAGATGTTTTGTTAAGTTCCACATCAGTAGTGACAGCAAATCATATCAAGAAGAAATCAGGAAAGAATTTCTTTAGAGAAGCAAGTTCAACTTTTATTGTGACCTTTTCATTTCCCAAAAGCACTATTTTTCTCATTTGGAGACCTGCCCACACAACCATAGTTATTTCTCATCTGTTGCTGGTGCAGAGGCTTGTACCAGTAGCAACTTGGGCAGAAATTTACAGCCATGTATTTGGCTTCCTGTGCACTTTTAATGCACACACTCAATACTTGGCTTCAAGGTGAAAATCCAGTTGTGCCTATTAGGATTAAACTAGTCACTTCTGCTGTGTTCAATCCCTTCTGCTATCCCTTCACTATATCATTTGACTCTTTAGCTTTGATTTCTTGACTCTTCCCACTATTTATCCTCCATCTCTGTTCTAGGAGGATAGGTGCGTGGTCTAAATTTAAGTAGCAAAACAAGAGACAATTATTTAACATCCAAACTTCCAAATTTAAAACGAAGACCTGGTTTTAAACTCCAGGGAGAAAGTTTTGGGAAAGAACTCATTGGACCCTCCTTGGCTACACGTTGGCCAGTAGAGCTGGAAAATCTCTACAGATTAGTATGTAGCTTCTGGAAGGATCCTACCTAGTTGCTCCTCTTCCCATCATCCTGGGACTCTGCCCAAAGATTCGTTAACCTACCATTCTCTCTCTCTCTCTCTCGTTCTGCACATGCTGCTAGTTTTACAGCAATGCTTTTTGTATTTAGAAGGGAGGTGTAAAGGAATGGGATTTTGTTTAAAATAGAGACAGTTGCAGCACTGTTTCAGGAAAGGGAAGTGAAGGGAGCTGGTGCCATGTTTTCACACTCTCTCTTCTCTCCTCCCTCCGGCTTACAGCGGTCCCCTCCCCTTCATCACCAACAACTTCCTGGGGAATCACCATCTCTAATCAGCAGAAAAAGAGCCAATGCTTTCGGTCTCCTGTAGAGCTTATCTTATGGCTGACCTGAGCGGGACTGATTCAGCCATGCTTAGGGCTGAATTGGTTTTGTTGACATTTTGCGATCAGCTGTGTATGAGGCAGTAACATCCTGACAGTTAATAGCACGGACTCTGGATCCACACTGCCTGCTGCAAATGCCAGCTCAACACTTGCGTGACTTTAGGAGATCTGGTGCCTCGATTTCTTCATTTATAGAACTGGAAACTGTGACTTTAAGGATTAAATTATTTATTATGTGTTAAGACCTGAAAACAGTGCCCAGCAGATTGTGAGCACTCAAAAGTATGTACTACTAACACGCAGTCAAAGTCCACGTTTTAAGTGCATCTGGCTGCTCTCGTTTTTTTGCTGTTTTGTTTTGTTTCATTTTGCCGTGCCATGTGGCTTGCGAGCCTGATTGAACCCAGGCCCTCAGCAGTGAAAGCTCGGAGTCCTAACCACCGGATAACCAGGGAATTTCCAGCATCAGGCTGCTTTTACAACATGTAAAGAGGTTGAAAAAAGTGACTAAAATGTTTCACGGTGTATTTGTTGTCTATTGATGTATAACAGCTTACTCCAAAATTTAGCAACTTAGGGAAAAATGTATTGTCTTGCACAGTGTGTGTGGGTCTGCAGCTTGGGAGCGGCTAGAGCCAGGTGCTTTCGACCTGGGGGCTCGTGTGAGGTTGCAGCTGTTGGCCAGAGAGGCATTCATCTGAAGGTTTAACTGGGACTAGAGGATTTGCTTCCAAGATGGCTCAATCTCAGGCAAGTCAGTGCTGGCTGTTAGCAGGAGACCTTAGTCCTTTGCCATGTGAATCTCTTCATAGGACTGCTTGAATGCCCAGTATAAGAGAGTAAGTGATAAGAGAGAGAACAAGGCAGAAGTTGCTATGTCCTCTATGACCTAACCTTGGAGGTCACACTCCAACATTACTGCAATAGCCCTTTGGTTACTCAACTCAGCCCTATTCAGTGTGGGGAGGAAGGATCTACACAGTTGCATGAAAACCAGAGGGTGAGACTGATTCAGAGATGTCTTGGACGAGTTGCCATTGGTATGATGGCTGGATGGCTCTCATTTACGTCCCAGTGTACCTATTCACTGGGTTGCTACTAATGGTTTTTTCCCCCCTCTTTTTCTCTTTCAATCTACTTTAACACACTTCAATTTGCCAGACTGCGATTGGCCTATTTAATAGTATGATTCCGATTCATCTTCTACTGATAATGAACAAGGCATCCTCAAAGTATGAAGAAAGCTTGCACAGATACCAGGAGGCAGCTAAGCTCTTCCAGGGGAAGGTAAGTCTGGACTGGGAAATACCCTTTTGAATACTCAGCAACAAGACACTAGTAAAAGGGAGATGGGGCTGGGGAAGTGAGAGAAATGTGGAAAATACATACAATTTAGAGATAACAAAGTGAGAACTAGGGCATAATAAATCCCATTATTCTGATTAAAAATTTAAGATGTGTTTTATACTATTAAAGATGTATTTAATCATATCTTCCATTAGCAGTAAATCTATTTCCTTTTTTGTGCCTTGATGGGTAGAGAGAAAATAGAGACCCAAAGAGACTGAAAATAAAAATCACCTATTAGTCATGATTTGTTTACTCCTTGCTATCAACTTTAAAGTTTTAGACCCCACAAACTTTATCGTGGGCTTATTTCTTATCTAAAATACCTATCATGTATCTAGTGCCCACTGGATGTCCAATAAATATTTATTTCTTTCCCTTCCCTACTTTGTGCAGTTCTGCTTGTGTCACTGAAATACTAAAACTTCAACCACTTTAAGGCTACTGTGTTTAACTAGAGACCTCAATGATGAGGGCTGTCTGGTAATAAAATAAGCTAACTTTCTGGTGGTTGTTTCCTTAACACTGGAAGTTTTCAATGTTATTAAATGTAGATAACTCTCTAACTAGACTATCATCAAGAAAATTTCTACTTTGGGCAAAATGTTTGATTTAATAATATAAAATCATTAATAGTTATCGAGCACTTACCATATGTTAAAAATTGTACTAGAAATACTAAATCCATTCTCTTGTTCAGTCTCCCCAAACAAAAGCCCATTTCTCCAATGAGAACACTGAGTCTCAGAGAGGCTGAGTAACATACCCAAAGTGACACACCTAGGACGTACTAGAGGCAACATTTAAAGAATTCCCCATGTTTAGCCACTAGGCCATACTTTCTCCCTTAGGTAATCACTGAAGTCTCTTCCAATTCTATGGTCTTAAAATTAAATAAATCTGATCAAAGGAATAAAAAAATACCAATGCAAAATAAGAAGAAATTATTTTAACTCAATGAAGATTTAAATTGTGTGGCACAGACCCTACTGCAACAATCATAAGGTATCTCTTTCTCCCCAGGACCTCAGATAGATCTTTCTCTTTCAAACTTTTCCAACTGCAGATTCTTTTTATTCTGGTGGACAGTGGTGTGAAGCAAAATGGGAAGGTGATATCATTTTTCAAACTAAAGAAGTCTCAACTGCCTGCTTTGGCAATTTACCAGACTCTGGACGATGAGTGGGATACACTGCCCATAACGGAAGTCTCAGTAGAGCATGTACAAAACTTCTGTGACGGATTCCTGAAAGGGAAGGGGTTGGTAAGTGTGTGAGACTACAGGTAAAGCAACTTGAGGGTTTTTTTTCCCCTCTTGGTCTCTTTAATTTCCTGTTGAATAAAAATTCTTTGATCTCCACTGGATTTGATTAAGAGTAAAGGGATAGGAAATGTGCATATAAATACATGCACTCCCTCTCTTCTTTCACATTATACACTATTGTATATTATTGTACAGCTTGACTCTTTTACTTAATATGTGTTGAAAATCACTTCATTTCATCGTGGGAAAAACTTTCTTCTAGTTTATTAACCAACTACACAGAATTTTAATGCACTGATGGACCATGATTTATTTAACCATTCTCTTATTCATAGACATTTAGATTGTTTCCAGTTTTTTGCTATTTCTCATCCCCCAATAATGTAAATGAAAGTCTGTTTCACCCCAACTTTGTCCACACAATGTGTTCTCAAGCTTTCTGATCTTAATCAATATTAAAAGAGAAAAACTGGTATCAGTATAAAAAAAGAAAAGAGTAGAGGGATGGGAGGATATGGTGGCCAGAGTTAGGATGCTTTTTAGGTTATAGTCATGGGAACAGAACTCCAAAAACATTTCTGGGAAGGTTTTGCATGTTCAAAGGAGTTGAATTTTGGATTTTACGATTCTGTGTCCAGCATCAATGGGAAACAAGTCAAATCCCATATGAGGAATTCATAAGATAAAAATTAAAGATGGATTTAGGATTTTTAGGAGGAATTAAATAGCTCAACTTGCTAATCTCAGAGTTCAAAAACAAGAGTGGACTCCAAATCTGAATATCAGTGTTATGATGTTTTTCAGAGAGAAAATCATGAATCAGAAGAAAAGATGTCAAAGGTGGAACTCTGATTTCTCCGTGATTCTTCTGTGTACAACCTAGTAGTTACCTTATGGCGAATAAAAAGGGATGACTCAAACCTCAGAGACACTAAACAACAGGATCACCAGGCTTTACACATATGCTTGTGCACGCACACACACACACACACAGAGCTCCAGTTTGTTCCTTAAAATCTCATTCACGCTACTTGCCCTTTCTTTTAAATTTCCTATACTCTCTCACTACGCTTCTGATTTTCCCTTCTGCCATCATACTGAGTAGGCCCATACACTGTCACACATACACTGGGTGGAGGCTGTATGAGAAATACCACGATGCTGGTGTGAAGGGGCAGCATTCCTAGAGGGAGATTTCTCTGATGGGTCATTTAATACTGAATTCATATACTGCGCGTGACTTACACACAACCTCTTGTAGGGTTGCCTAAAGGTTGAAACGCTGCTTTCCTCATAAGCCTGTGTTCCTCTCTGACTCAGGGCCAAGGACAAAAAGATGGTTTTAAACACCTTTCGGGAATTGTCTTTTTTGCCAGAAGTCCAATGATGTTTCCAAGTCTCTGGGCTCAGCAGAAACAGACCGTGTAAAAACTCTATGCTTGTTTTGCGTTCCTAACTCCCCGTGTAAATCAACAACCACATGATAAATAAAAGGCCATCATGTTATAGGAAAAGACTGGCATCTCTTTGCAGACCAAACCTCTTGTAAATACCCCGCTGCGAAACTCAGCAGAATGGACCTCCCCCTTCGGCGCCCACTGTGAGAGTCAGGCCATGAACCACTGATGTCTTATTGTTCACTGTGGGTGGGCTGAGAGCTGGTAGACACCACCCTGCATGAGGATTGGTGTAAATGTGGCAGAGAAGCTATGGGAATCAAATAGGTAAAATGTTGGGGAAGGGGTAGGAGGGGGGCACTTGGCCCCGGGGGCGAACTGGGGCTGACTAAGAGTGGATTATTGCAGGTGAGGTGTGCCGTCCAGCCCACGCGGGACGGAGGGAGAGTTTGGCTGAGTGTCTCTGGCCCACAGGCTGTTACTGTCAACACACAGATGCTGCATTGTTCCCAGAAGGCCCTTGGCTCTGAAGCAAAGTACCTAAGTGCCGAAGGGCTGAAAAACCACAGAGTATACCTAAGGACTGGTCCAAGTGGGGAACAGAGACTGAAAGACTTAGTTGTTCCTTTCTGGGGGAAAAACTCCGCGGCCTGTGCGCTGGGAGCGGCTGCTGGCATGGACTCTGTGCAAGCAGCTCTGTACCTCACGCCTCTCTGCAACATGAGCCCATCCCATCCATCCACAGGGCTGCTGAAAACCACCCAAACAGTCTCCTGCTTGAGGCTGGAAAATATTCCTGGGATAGGCACATCCCAGAAGCCTCCCTTTGATCCTGCAAACCAGAACTCTTGACGTTTACAGTCAGGAAATTCTTCCTGATATCCCACTGAGGTCCTCTAGCCACACAAGCTCGTTTCCCTTACCTAAACTGCGTGGAAATTCTTAACAGCTGCCAATCACCATCTATAAATGGTACTTTTAACTCCTCTCTGGTTGGTCTTAAGCCCTCTTATCCAATCTTCTTTCCTCCATACTCATAATTCAACCTTTTCACCATTTTTTCAAAACCTCCGAGTTCTTTGATCGACTTCACTATTTTCTCTCTTCCCTCTTTTTCAATGTTCCCTCTTTCTTGCTTAAAATAATGGGATTCCAGACTATTGCAGGAATTTGGTAAATGCTAAAACACAAACTCCCATGAGCTACATTTTATTCAATATTGGGTTAATTTTTCAATTATTTTACTTGAAGTCTTCCCCCTAATAACTATGGTCACCATTGACCACACAGATCTTAACATTTTTACAGTGTATTTTTCTGCTTGATGACCTTCAGTAGCAATTTTATACACGTTGTACTTCGTATCTTTTTATCTTTATGATATTTAATTTTAATCATTTATTTTCAGTTTATGTTTCTCCAAAACTGAAAGATATTTTTGTCTGTCTTCTTCGCAGCCAATCCTGTTCTTTGTACAGGACTTATGATCAAAGAATGGAACTTCTTTTGAAAGAAGAGATTTCTAAAAGTTCTCATTCATTCACTAAAGATCAGACTTAGTATTATAAACTTCTGTCATCTCTCAATCTTCTCTGTATTTGAGTAATATCTTCCTAAGTCTCTAGATTCATTTCCCCAAGGCTGTATTATTGTTTTTTAAAATATTTATTTATTTATTTATTTATTTTATTGGCTGTGTTGGGTCTTTGTTGCTTCACACAGGCTTTCTCTAGTTGCAGTGAGTGGGACTGCTCTTCATTGTGGTGCACGGGCTTCTCATTGTGGCAGCTTCTCTTGCTGTGTAGCACGGGCTTCAGTAGTTGTGGCATGTGGGCTCAATAGTTTTGGCTGGCAGGCTCTAGAGTGCAGGCTCAGTAGTTGTGGCACACAGGCTTAGTTGTTCCACGGCATGTGGGATCTTCCCGGAGTAGGAATCGAACCCGTGTTCCCTGCATTGGCAAACAGATTCTTAACCACTGTGCCACCAGGGAAGTCCTTGTATTATTGTTGAAATATCTAGATATATCACAGCTATTTTTCATTGTGGAAATTCATTGGTCCTAGCTGGCAAGACAGCCATACTTTTTTCCTTAGAGGATGAAGGAAGTGGTGATGCTATACAATAGAACTTTGTTCTTTTTGTTTGTTTTTTTTTGTTTGTTTGTAAAAGCTACTGGAAGGTTTGGAAGACTAGGACAGAAGGCAGGAGTGGGAGCAGGGCATGAGTCAGAGGAATGCCAGGAAAGTGTGTATTTGAGTCTCACCTCTTCTGTGACTGTGGTTCTGTGACCTTGGAAAAACTACTTTCTATCTTAAAACTTCGGTTCACTGAGGATAATACAATAATAATTCATAGGATTTTTTGAGATCCCAGAGTGATAATACACATTAAGTACAGTTTGTCATTACTTTTATTTTTTGATTTAATGCTACCCGCCCTTCTTTGGGCAATGGTCATTTCTCCAATTATCAAAATTTATGGCAAAGGAGAAACTTCCTTCAGGGTCTTAAAAGAATTAACATGAGAGGCTTCACACATGAGATTGGAGAAGTAGTTGAAAGAACTTTTAAAGTTTTACTTATGGAAGTGCTGGGCGTTGAACCCATGGCCTCATGCATGCTAGGCATGTGCTCTACCACTGAGCTATACTCCTCCTCCTTTGAAATAATATTTAAAATGTAGGCTTTATAATTATCCAGATATGGTGAAGCCAACAGATCAGGAGATGATTGCTATTTCTTTTTGAAAAGATAGTTTATGGGGTTTCCTAGGTGGCACAGTAGTTAAGAATCTGCCTGCCAATGCAGGGGACACAGGTTCGATCCCTGCTCCAGGAAGATCCCGCATGCTGCAGAGCAAATAAGCCTGTATGTCACAACTATGGAGCCTGTAAGCCACAGCTATTGAGCCCATGTGCCACAACTACTGAAGCCCACATATGTAGAGCCTGTGCTCCACAAAAAGAGAAGCCATGGCAATGAAGAGCCCGTGCACCACAATGAAGAGTAGACCCCACTCTCAACAACTAGAGAAACCCCGCATGCAGCAATGAAGACCCAACACAGCCAATAAATTAATTAATTAATTTATTTTTTTTTAAAAAGTGTGTTACTCACAGTTCCCAAGAGGAGGGCACATGCCATGTCACAAAGGGCCATGTGGGGAAGCACCAGAGTTGGTCAGGAGACAGAAGGAACAAGGGAGAAATATGGGCAAGAGCCTATATTGTGGTTTCTGTGGGAAGGAACAGTCAAGGCAGGGTAAGCAGGATTGGCTGGTTTGGATAATTTCAGCAGGCTCTGGGCCATAGAAGCTGTCCCTAGTTGCCTTGAACCTGGCCCTGGTGTTCTTAGGGCAAGTGGATTGTGTCCCAAAGTATGAGAGCCTTGTAAGAGCTCAGTAAAGGAGGTGGTTGGGGTATGGAGTGTGGATTTGTTGACTTGCATATGAAAGAAACTCTAGCAGGTGAGATGTTTACTATCTCCAGGAACTGGCTAGCTCTGGGAGGAGCAATCTCTCCAGGGTGCAAGGCTCCAGATGTCAAAGCATCAGAAACATATGGTTAATACAATCCTCTAACACTTTACCTGTCATGAGATTTCTCTCCCAACTCACCTAGTTCAGTCACGCTACAAAGGAAGGCACACTGTCTTTATCAGGCCTTTATTAATACATGAATACCTTGGGTGTGTAGGGATTATAGTGTGTGTAGTACATTACGAGAGAGCAGTTCATTTGTTCATACATTCATTCATTCATTTAAATACTTACTAATCAACTACAAGTATGTCAGGCAAAATTGCCTCCTAAGAGAGCAAAGTTGGCCTTGGGTGATGAGCTATAGAACAGGGACATTTCAGTTGTAGTGACAACAGGCAGCATGGAAGCCATCAGACTGATTCTAGGTCATGGACAAAGAACAGTAGGACAGGGAAAGCTGGATAAAGGAGAAGAGGGTGCTGTGGAGTGGGATGGATAGGAAGCTCGCAGTGGGCTGAGGAGGCTCCAGAGTTGGGGGAAGAGACATGACAAAGGGACAGAGCCTGCCACAAAAGGGAAGAGGCTCATCAGAGACAAACTTTATTTCACAATTGAGTTTGGAACCAGCCCTATTTATTTCACCTTTCTGGAAGGATTTGGTTTCCTAAGCAAGGAAAATAGAACAGGAAGTGGGATGTATCTGACGCATGCTCCTAATTACAGCAGTTTTACATAGAGAGACCTAAGAATAGAAAAAGAAGGATGTTTAAAACTTCTTCTGAGTTTTGCACCTTTGGAGAAAAGATACTCAAGAAATCGGAGAAACTAATGAATTTTAAAATCATACCTCTGAAAACAGGCATGAGATTCACCCTCTTTCAAATTATTTCGAAGGCAGGCCAGGGTGTCATTCTCTTCTTTCCATTCTGCAACCAGAGGTCATTGTTTCTGTGAGTTTCACAGCGAAAAATCTGAGTGATACTAGGAGCAGAAGGCAAGGAAGAATGAAGGATGAGGGGTTAAGCTACATGTATAGGGTCCGAAAAATTGTGTGGAATCCAGACTTTAATGTGTTGTTTTCCAAATAGTTGCACTAAGTCTTAATAGCAGGATTAAATTTCTACATTAGACCTACTATCCTTAATATAGTAACATGGTTTTAGCCTAGGCTCGAGGAGGAAAAAATAGATGAGATTTGACATAATTCCAGCTACAGTGAAGTAAGAATTTAAAAATTAACAAATATGTAGTGTTACAGGTCATGTTTCCCATAAAGAAGACTGAGACTAAATTTCCTTGCAGGAAGTTTATTGGGGGGTGTTCTTAGGACCTGTGAGGAAATGAAGACAGTAGGATTGGGCAGAAGGAAAAGCTGGGATGTGATATAGTCACACAACATCTCAGATCATCCCATGGGACTATTTGCTGCTGAAATGTCCTTTCAGGATTGTCTCAAATTGGGGAGTGGGAGTGGGGCATTTATACCCTGACGTTGATCATTTGATGCAAGCCACACACAGGAAAGGGTATGATCGTGGACAAGGTGACCCTCCTTAGCAGAGGGCAATTTGTGGGTTTGAAGTTTCTGAGTGGGAATTCTGCTAAAAGCCATCATCTGTCAATACATGCAGCAGCTGGGGTGCTATGATCTGAATGTTTGTGTGACCCCAGGATTCATAATTAAATTCCAATGCCCAACATGATGGTATTAGGAGATGGGGTCTTTGGGAGGTGATTAGGTCAGGAGAATGGAGCCCTTATGAATGGGATCAGTGACTTTATAAGAGATCCCAGAGAGTTTCCTTCCCCTTCCACCATGGGAGGATACAATTAGAAGTTTGCCACCCAGAAGAGGACCCTCATTCAACCATACTGGTGCCCTGATCTCAGACTTCCAGCCTCCAGAACCAGGAGAGATAAATTTCTGTTGTTTATAAGCCATTCAGTCTGTGGATTTTGTTATAGCAGCCTGAATGGACTCAGACATGCAAGAAGAGTGCTTCTGGTCTAAAGAAGTTGGGGGTGATCTGCTTACCACATCATCCACTATATATACCTGGAACAGTATCTTCTTTCAGGCTACCATAATCATTGCATCAATGCTATGCAAAAGAATGAGGAAAGAATGAATTTATTTTATCAAATAAAATATGTAACACCTTCACTGAATTGGGGTTGGGGGAGAACATTTGCTTGTTTTCTTCACAAAAAGGATTAGAACAGGCTTCCAGGGGCAGTACAAGTGTGTTCATTCTCACAGTCACTCACCCATTCATCCTTTCATCAGGTATTTATTGCATCTCCCATGGGGTGAAGATGTATCAGGAAACAGAGTAGACCCCATAATGTTGACTTCACCCCTTCACATCCCCAGCCATCTGGTATCCCATTGGAAGACAAACATGAAGTTAACTGGGAATTTGATCTGTTGGTTCTCAACCTTGAGAGCTCCCCAGGTGAAATCTGAAATTGGCCCCCTTACACTAAGAGCAAGGAGAGACTGAAGAAAGAGACAGAGCACTCCAGGTCAGAAGGTGGCAGTTTTAATCAGTAAGGGGACTTCATCCAAGGCTTGTTTTGGGTGGCCGAGAGACTAGTAGATCTCTGCACCTGTCCACCAGAATCTTAAAAGTTTATATAGAGCTCTTAACAGGGTGCAGTCACATATACAGTCCAGACGGCCTCAACAACATGTTACTCTCTCAAGGCCGTGTCCTTGAAACAGCTCCAGCTCTGAAAACAGTGGGTGGAACACATATTCCAAGGACAGGGGAGAGGGTGAGGGGCCTCCAATTGCCCAGATCCAGCTCACACATCAATGACCTGTCAATGACCTCTTCCAAAACAGTCTGAATTTCTAATGTACTCAGTAAATATTCAAATACTTTAATGATGATGATGATGATGTCTACTCAATAAAGGGAAAGCGAAGACTTGAACAGTAATTTGTGAGTGAGCAAAACTAACATTAGATCTAATTCTCAATTTTGACCATAATGATTATTTATACCAACTAAATTTCATAAACACTATCATATTACTTGTTAAATATCTCTTCCCTTATGTGCAGAGTCAACGATGACTTACTTCCTGTCTCCACTTCCGGCCCCTCATTCCCTCTGATATGTTTGCTTTCTTGCTAATCATTACCAACCCTGAGCTCCATCCTTGATTATTTTCCTACCAATTCATGGTCTCTGTCTCTACTTCTCCCTCCGTCTTTACCTCTTCCTAGGATATTGCTCCAGGTGATGACATGGGAGAGGGGCTGAGGCAGGTTGAGTTATAATGTGAGGGCTGAGCACAGAGTCACAGTCAGGGATCGAAGTATCTGGAAGGAAGTGGATACAAATTGAGCAGTATATTGAGAGTTCTGGCGCTGTCCTGCACTCTCCACTTTTATCACCATGACCATGAGAATCTTACAGGTCCCAAAAGAGCACTCCACTGCACTTAGGCAAACATGCCACAGAATGAACATGGGAAATAATTACTTGGATGGACTTATTCTGTTCACTCCACCTGCTCTTTTCCCTTCACACCACTAATGATATGCCAGGGCTGGAGAAGGGAAGAGGTTAAGTCAGTCAACAAGTGGAAATGTTGGGTGTTTGTGGGCAGGCAAGTGGTTTGTGGTAAGGTATTTACATGATTGTGAAATGCAAGAATGGTAGTGGCCAATGATGGGACGTTGATTTGTAAGTCATGGACTAAAGGGTCAGAGAACTATTGCTGTGTTGGGGCCAGCTAGTATTTGGAAAAGGATGGTAGTCAGTGAGGTTAAGCCTGGGTATAATTATGGAAGCTAGACCAAGTGTTAAAATGGCAATTTACCAAGGGTGACAGTTTTAGAATTGCCATCAACTTATGACCCTCTATTTCTCCTTCCAACATCTCATTTTCCAATTTGCTAAATTACAGAATATTCAAGTTCATCAGGGTTCCTCAGAGAGAAAGTCACCATTTTCTAATTGTGTGATTCTAGTTACATTTTAGTATCTGAGCACAAGCCATTTCTGAAAAGTCACAAAACACAATTTTCACATGGTTTTCAAAACGTCTGGTTTTAAACACAGTGTTCTCAAGTTCCAAGATGAGACAGAAATTTTAAGAATAAACTTAAAAGGACTTGGTTGCTAGATAAGTAAGGAATGAATAAGGAAAGCTGTGATAACCATCAAACAGGATCTTAAAAAGGATGCATTTGGAACAGACCATATAATCGTTACAGCTCTTAGTCACCAAAAACGGAATAGAACCCAAACCACAGGAAAGGCTGTTTCATTTGTGAAGCCAATGTTAATTTCTCATGCACCTCTATAAATTCTCAAATATTTTTCTGTTTATCCTTAAATAAACAGATACTCAAAAATCCATAAAGATAAAAGGTTTTATTTTTTTTCTTCCTATGGAGAGCTCAAGCCTTTAAGATCTGAGCAAAGTGGTCACAGTTGTATGAAAGCAAAGAAACTCCAAGGGAAGAGGAAATCTCATTAAGGAAAAAGTCATCTCTCCAAGAAGCTGTCCCCTCCATCAGAGTTACTCTTCTGCTTAGCACTGAAAAGACTGTCATGGCCCAGCAATCCCACTCCTGGGCATATACCCAGAGAAAAACATAATTCAAAAAGGTACATGTACCCCAGTGTCGACTGCAGCACTATTTACAATAGCCAGGACATGGAAGCAACCCAATGTCCATCAACAGAAGAATGGATAAAGAAGATGTGATACATATATACAATGGAATATTACTCAGCCATAAAAAAGGAATAAAATTGTGCCATGCAGAGACATGGATAGACCTAGAGACTGTTACACAGAGTGAAATAAGTCAGAAAAGAGAAAAACAAATACCATATGATATCATTTATATGTGGAATCTAGAAAAATGGTACAGATAAACCTATTTGCAAAGCAGAAATAGAGACACAGGCATAGAGAACGGATGTATGGATACCAGGCAGGGGGAAAGGGGGTGGGATGAATTTGGAGATTGGGATTGACATATACACACACTATGTATAAAATAGACAGCTAATGAGAACCTACTGTATAGCACAGGGAACTCTACTCAGTGCTCTGTGGTGAACTAAATGGGAAGGAAATCCAAAAAAAGGGGGATATATGTATACATATAGCTGATTCACTTCACTATACAGCAGAAACTAACACAACATTGTAAAGCAACTATACTCTAATAAAAGTTAATAATAAAAAATTTTTTAAAAAGACTGTCATGGGTTTGGTTTATTTAAGACGTCTAGCCTTTTACATCCGTCATAGTAAAATAACTGTCCACTGGAAGAGTTGGGCATGCATTGTCTACAAAGGGGCATGTGAAATGATCTGTCTCTTTAGTCTAGACGTGGAGAGTTAAATTTTAACAGAGTCCAAAAATAGGTGCCCCTTAGGAATCCAAATTCTCTTCAAAATTAGCCCAACATTTTGGACATGTGAACCAGGGGCAATTTTTGTGAAAACGAGCATAGGAGCAGATGTACCTTCCAGTCTTCCTTTATTAGACAACTTCTCCAATTCATATTAACGAGAGAGACTGGTGGGAGAAGGGCCTGCTATTAGGAAACCTGAAATGAGAGAGGGGACATTTGGGTTTGAATCTGGACTTGCCCATTAAATTCAGCATGTCATCTCAAGAACATCACTAGGTCTCATTTTTCCTGTATATAAAATGGAGTTCATCGTAACTTTCTATCTCCTCACAAGTATATAGTTGCAATAAAATGAGATGAGGAATGGAAAGCATTCTGAGATATAAAAATACACATTGACTTTGGCCTGGGGTCAGAAACTCCTGTGAATTAGCCTTGCACAAACACATACACACCCTTGTCCAGATGCACCATAAAAGGCAGCCTTGAATGGCTATGAAGGAGAAGGGAGAAAAAGGAGACTCCTCAAACACAGAGTTTATCAATTAGTAAAGAGCTGACTCAGAATGTGTGGTTGACTGTGTGCAAATTGAATTGTTCCCACGTTGATTTTTCAATCCAGAAGAGCCAAAACTGAAACTCCCCCTTCGTAGGTACTGTCTGGCCATTCAGGGATATATTGCTTGATCCAGTGCTCAGGAAGGAAAGACATCTTACTTCTCTGAGTCCCAGTTCCCGCCACACAAAATAAGGTGGTGGGAAATGTAACTGTAAGAGTTCCTTGAACTAATATTTTGAGTTTTGAAAATTGAAGGCAAAAGAGGGTGGAATCGATGGACTGACTAGTTCATGTCCTGGGCGCCGGGCCAGCCATATCGCCTCCCGATTGTCTTCTCGGAATGAAAATAACTGGTTCAGTTCAGGCCAGCAAAGCCTTAATCTACCACTGGCTTGTAAATCAATCAGTAGACTCAACTCCAAAGCAGCTGATTCTATTTCTGTCTGCCTCTCGATGCCAAAACTCAGCCCCCAGTTTGTTTGGTTTTAATAAATTTATTCTGTTGTTGCAAACACTGTGCAAAATGGAAAAAAACAAGTCTAGACTGGTTTGAGTTCAGGAAGTGCGGGCAGGGTCTCTTTATTAAAAATAAACATCCTCCTCCTTGCTTCCTTTTCAGTCTTTTCTCACAAATCTGTTCCCCCAAAGCCCTTGGAATCCAGGGCTCTAACGTGTGCTCGTTGCCTCGGAAGCATGTAGAGCAACTCCGTGAATAATAAAGCCAGGAATACAAGAGGTTCCTAAAGGCAGCTGACAGCAACCAACTTGGGCATGACAAAACCCGAAGTACTGAACCCTAGTAGGATCCTTTATCTTCCTTTTATAAAGGTTGGCACATTAGTCCCAGTGAACGAGACATGTTTTCGTCTGAATCTTGCCCTCCATGTTTTCAGCACTCACTGCCCTTCTAGTGTTAACTAAGGATGTAAACTTTATCAATTCCTCTCCCCACGTGGTATTCAGACCTATAACTAAATCCAGGATTGAGTTCGTTTTTACCCTTCTCCCCTCCACTTCTAAGGGTTTTCTTTTCCTTTTTGGGGTCTGCCTTTTTTTTTCTCCTCAAGAGATTTTATGAAGTTATTTTGTGAAAATATAGGGGTTTATAGAACATGGAAGCAACCTACACATCCATTGACAGATATACAATGGAATATTACTCACCCATAAAAAGGATCAAAATAATGCCATTTGCAGTGACATGGATGGACCTAGAAATTGTCATACGAGTGAAGTAAGTTAGACAGAGAAGGACAAATATCATATGTTATCACTTATATGTGGAATCTAGAAATGTATTCCATTTCTGTCACCTCAGAGCACTGAGTAGAGTTCCCTGTGCTATACAGTAGGTGCTCATTAGTTATCTATTTTATACATAGTAGTGTATATATGTCAGTCCCAATCTCCCAATTCATCTCACCCCTCTTCCCCCTCTTGGTAACCATAGTTTGTTTTCTACATCTGTGACTCTATTTCTGTTTTGCAAATAAGTTCATCTATACCATTTTTCTAGATTCCACATGTGAGTGATATTATGTGATATTTGTCTTTCTCTGTCTGACTTACTTCACTCTGTATGACAATCACTAGGTCCATCCACGTCACTGCAAATGGCATTATTTCATTCTTTTTTATGGCTGAGTAATATTCTATTTTGCTAGGTACTAGCTGTTCACTTTACCTAGAATGCCCACCCTGTCTTCCCTTATTGGCGGCCTCTCATCAGTCATCAAGGGCCCCCCTCAAATGGGTCTCTCTGGAGCTTTCCTCGGGTCTCTGGGCTCCCCTAGCACACGAGACAGGCCTTGAATAATATAGCATTAATCACATCTTACTGTCATGATTAATTTACATATTATATATATATTATATATTTTAATAAGTATATTTTATTTTTAATATATATTTGTATATTATATATTATATACATCATAGAAATATATTACTTTCAATATATATTTATTGTATATATTATACATATATATAAAGATAAATATATCTTTACAAAGCATATAGTACACACTGAGAACTCAATACACAGTTTTGATCCCTGGGATACATCCCCAAGTTGTTTTCAATAGTTTCTCTCCACCACCATGTCTATGTTGATCTGATAATGTATGCGCACATGACGGTGACCAGCAGAAGGATTGGAGCTGCCTGGGACATACAGAAATGTTTCGAGCACAGAGCTGGAGCACCGAGCTGGAGCACAGCAAGGAGGGCCTTAAGCCTCATCTGAACAAATCAAGAGACTCCACTGAGTTCATCTTTTTGGTTTAGAAAATTAGCTTGGTTGTCTCCAAGAATAAATTTGCTGGAGCTTATTGGTTTTCTCCTCTAAAAAACTGTATGTATGTTTCTCCCCTTAAGAAGGCCATACAAGGGCTTCCCTGGTGGCGCAGTGGTTAAGAATCCGCCTGCCAATGCAGGGGGCATGGGTTCGAGCCCTGGTCTGGGAAGATCCCACATGCTGCGGAGCAACTAAGCTCGCGAGCCACAGCTACTGAGCCACGCACCGCAACTACTGAAGCCCGTGCGCCTAGGGCCCATGGCCCACAAGAGAAGTCACTGCAATAAGAAGCCTGCACACAGCAATGAAGAGTAGGGCCCCTGCTCTCCACAACTACAGAAAGCCCACGTGCAGCAACAAAGACCCGATACAGCCAATAAGTAAAAAATGAAATAAATAAATAAATTTTTTTAAGAAGGCCATACACATTAGCAGCCCCTGCTGAACAAATTAACATATTAAAATTTAGCTAGTTACCTCAAGAGCCTTTGGAAAATTTTTAGATTAAACCAGGCATTTACTGATGGAAAATTACATCAGGAAGGTGGGAAGGACTGGCGTATAAGAAAATTAATTTTTTAAAATAAGCGAGTGTTTATGAGCAAGAGAAAGGACAAAGAATAGTGAAGGCATAAAAGAAGAAAGGAGAAAACCAAAAAAGAAGAACCTGAAGGTTTTCTCATTTGAAATAAAGAGGCATAAAGTGTAGGTCTCTCTCTCTCCTTCTCTCTCTCCTTGGCTCCTGTGTAGGCTGGCCTGGAGGTGGTCACCGAAGCTCTAGGGAATGAAGAACATGAACTATGTAATCAACAATTGAGATCAATCGAGTCAACCAATATTCCAAGACAGCCTGGAGTAGAGGAGAGAGCTCAAACCTGAGTTCTGTTCTCAACTCCAGCATCTACTGATTCAATCTTTGAGCAAATTGGCCTTTCTAAACCCCAAATGGGGGTGTTTTATGAAAATTAGAAATAATAAAGGTGAAATGTCAAAGCAACATAAATAAAACATGATTGCTGACCCTCAATAAGTATATTATACCTTAAATTTAATGTACCAAAACATCTTCAGTAATTATTTCCTGAAAATAGAAATTTTTGAAAAGAACAAGAAAATCTCTCTGAAAGTTCTGGAGAAAAGGAGGAAAAATGCTTTAGGACACATAAAAGATGGGCAAAATTTACCTCCTAAAACAAACATACTACACTGACTTGGCATTTTTATTAGGAAATAGATTTTTGTCCACTAGTTTTCAGGCTAGTTATATATTATATCAACAGTCCTATACACAAGATATAGGACCTGAGCTGATGCACAGAAAATAGAAAGGATTTAGGTAGACAAAGGGAGAGGGATGCATTCCAAAAGAAAGGAGCAGTGTGATGCAAAAGGACCCAGGTGTCTGATGTGGTCCTGAGTTTTTAAATGCCCCCACCCTCCCAGCCCCAATTAAAGAAACTCCTGACACCCTTGCTTTATTCACAACTACATTCTGGATCTTTTTCCATATTCTTGTATCCTTGCGCTAGGCTGGGAGACCTATTACTGATCTCTTGATTTCTTGCCACATTTCCTGCCTACAGCTCCAAACTCAACGTTAAGACCCAACATATAATATATTGTCCCTCTGTTTTACCCCCTGACTCCATTTCCTTGAGAATAATTTGAACTTGCCTCTTAAATAGTGTCTTTTTCTGGTCCTTCCAGATGACTATTCAGCCTTATCCCATGGGGCTACTAGAGCCAGGGTTCATGCCAAATCTTTGGTCCCTAGAGAGGGAATGGAAAAAGACATGGAAAATACAAGATCTTTGTAAGTTAATTTGAATGAGGCAGTATTTGGGAATATGAGTGGTTAAAAATATTGGCAAAATCACCAAGTTCTTTCCACATCGCCTGTCTTATAAAACACTTTGTGTTTGCCAAATTATATCAGCTGTGAAGTCCCATGGCCCACCAAAGGCTAAGTGACAGACTGAAACTTTGGGTCTGAGGTTACATTAGGTCACTGAACTAATGGTAGCCAAAGTCAGCCCCTCCAGATTGGGAAGGGCTTCCTCTTGTCTTCTTAAAGGAGAGTGTAGAAGTATTTATAGCCATAGTCATAGTTCTTACAACAAACTCGATTACAAGCCATCATTATAAAAGTGATTTAGCAATACTTTTCATGTGACTTGGTCAAACAATAAATATGTATTGATCTCCTACCCTGAACAAATCATCCCAATGGACTTATGTGGTTTAAATTAGCTATATGTATAACTCAATTTTGTTGAGATTGTGCGATATACTGTTTGGTTTTATTATTATTACTGTTATTATTTGTTTTATTATTGTTACTGGTAACGGCGTTGAAAAATGGTAAGCAAAAGGAAATGACAGTCACTTACCCCTAAGGACTCATTCCCTTCTTCCATCCCTGAATACAGAGCTGTTCATTCTGTGAAGGAAGACAGGTGGGAACCGGTTTAGGAAAAGATCTTATTTTCATGTATTTTGAAAAATTAATGTAACCATTTTATTTGCATGGGCTGATGAGTCTCAAATTTGTATTTTCAGTTCAGATCAGACCCTGAACCCCAACCACTTGCTCTATATTTCTAGGTAGATATCACAAAAGCATCTCAACTCACTATATCCATTTTCACTTCTCCCACAAATTATGAACTGCTCTAAATTAGCGCCGATTGTACAAAGCAGAAACAAAAAAGCCATCTTTCCATCTTTGACAGTACACTTTTACCTCTGCATTCATTGGTTCAACCTTACCTTATAAATAACTTTCACAACCCTCTTCCTTTCTTCCCTTTCAACATCATCTTGATTTAAGCGTCCATCGCTTTAGCACATGGGCTACCGCAATGCCCCCGCCAAGTGATCCCTACATTAACTCTTACCTCTTTCCAATCTATTCTCTTCACTGCAGCCAGACGCATTTTTTTAAAACACAATCTAACTATATCATTCTTCTCCTTAAAGTTTTTCAATGGTTTTCAATTACCTTTGAGATCAAAAGAAGTTACATCTTTGGCATTTTCACATGGTCCTGCCTAATTTCCCAGGCTTGTCCTGTGTCAATTTTGTTTTTAGTTTTATTGAGGTATGATTGACAAATAAAAATCTGTCAAATAAAAAATATATTTAGGTTGTTCACTGTGATTTTTAAGGTGTACAATGTGTGAAGTTATTACTATAGTCAAGTTAACTCATTTATCAACTCACATAGCTACTGCGTGTGTGTGTGTGTGTGTGTGTGAGAGAGAGAGAGAGTATAATGAGAACACTGAAGATCTTGTGTCTTTAAAACTACAAAGGCTAATTCCCCCTTACAGCTTATATAGTTATTGTTCCTTGAGCCTGTAAGATTCCTTCTCTTCCTGTTCTTACTACCCCCTTTATACATTTAACTCTTATTTATACCTCAAATTGCAGATCACATGCTCTTCTTCAAGAAATTTTTTCCTAACCCCTAAACTAAGTCTGGGTCCTCTGTCACGTACTTTCTTAACTCACAGTATTTCTCCTTCATAATATTTATCAACGTTTATAATCATGGACTTTCATGATTACCTCATTCCACAAAAATGTATTCTACAAAGGTAGAGATGGCTCCGTCTTGCTCATTAGCAAAGCACAGCACTCTGATGGACATGTTTCTGGGGGCAGATGGAGGAGGGTTAATCCAAAGGAACACCCAAATATGAGGAAGTGAACTGCGGAGCGTGTAGAAGAGCTGCAGACCCTCTAAGCCATTCCTAAAATCTTTCCATTTACTCTTAGCATTTACCACTATGCATTACAAAATTATTTACTTATTTGTATTAGGCTATTGTTTATCTCCTCTGCTAGAATTAATCTCCATGGGAGCAGGGATTTTGCCTGCTTTGCTCAGTGCTGTATTCTCAGTGCCTAGACCCGTATCTACACACATTAGCAACTCGATTAATAGATGGTTTGAAAAGTAAATGAAAGTGAATGTCACATTTAAATGAAAAAAATAATTTTAATGTGCCGTAAAGGACAATGTTTATCCCTGACCCTTTGAAATGTATTGCTTGATCTATTCTCAAATTGCAAAGTTGGATACACATGTGTTGAAATGTTAAGTGCACTGATGTTGAAGATGGTTATATCTTTCTGTTCTATTGGTGTTTTGTCTAAGATAAAACATATTCCATTTTCCTTTATGGTATTTTTCCTTGGCTTCTATTTTGTCAGACGTTAAGATTGATATTCCAACTTTCCTTTGGCTTCTATTTGCCTGAAATAATTTTTCCATTCTTTTCTGTATCTTTTGTCTTAAATGTGTCTCTGAGAGAACATATATTATTAGACTTCTTTTTAAAAATCTATTTTAATAGTCTGTATGTTAATTAGTGAGTTTGGCCCATTTACATTAACTAGAATTACCACCTTATTGAGACTATTTTCTACAGTACAATGCTTTTTAAGTAACCTATTAAAGACTTTCTCACAGTATTTATAATTGTTTATATATCATCCTATCTCTCTAAAGACTATAATTTTCTTGAGGAGAGATATGAATTCCAATTAATACAGTATCTGCACAGAAAGGCAAATATCATATGATATCGTTTAATGTGGAATCTTAAGAAAACGGGTACGAATGAACTTATTTACAAAACAGAAGCAGAGTAGCCGATATAGAAAACAAACTGATGTTTACCAGGGGATAAGGGATGAAGGGATAAGTTGGGAGATTGGGATTGACATATATACATTACCATATGTAAAACAGACAACTAACAAAAACTTGCTGTATAGCACAGGAAACTCTACTCAATACTCTGTAATGGCCTATATGGGAAAAGAATCTTAAAAGAAGAGTGGATATATGTATATGTATAACTGATTCACTTTGCTGTACATCTGAAACTAACACAATATTGTAAATCAACTATACTCCAATAAAAATTTTAAAAAGAAAAGTCAAAAAGAGAAAATCCCTCCTGCCCAAAAAATATAGTATCTGGAATAAAGTAAGTAGTAGTTTAAAAGTCTTTGTAGAAAAATTAGCAAATGAGTAAATTATCATTATTGTGCTTAGAAATTGCCTTGTCAGTAATACGTTAACTTGTTTTTATAAATCCTATCTAGCAAATAATTATTAAATGCTTACCATTTGCCAAGCAATGCATCATGTGTTATATTAGAATACGGTTACTATGTATATTAGAATATATAATTTTCACTCATTAGATACCTATAATCTAATATAAATGATATGTAATCCAACACAAATGATATATACATTCACATATAAATATGCACACAGAGAACTGTTCTAGGTCAGGTAAAACCCAAGTCATCCGAGCCCATGATATCTTTTTGGAAAAGCCAGTTGACAGTTCCAAGCATCCCTTTCCCCATAAGAACTTTATAAAAAACTATATTCTCTTTATCAAGATAATATTTTAGACTATATTTTGTATTTACATGCATATGTAAATTTTTATTATAGACTTACTCGTTGTTTGCATACCTTTCATTCCTCATCCTCTTTGAGGAGTACTAAGAATTGCCTCTTTTGTATGCATTTATTCTATTTTTTAAATCAATTTTGGTGTGTGCCACTAGTGGGAATTTTTTCCTTAAAGTATCATTTAAGTCCCAGATAGTTTAAATAATAGGCCATATGCCAGGGCCTGTATAGATTTATTTAGATAGTCACTGAAATGTTTCAGTCTCTTTTCCTTTCTTTTTGTTTGTTTGTTTGTTTTTCAGAGCACTCAAAACGCCTGAGGGTTCTTTACCTGACCTTGTCTGAACAATTAATTCTAATCTTACACCATATGGAAATCATCCTTACACGCCAGCCTTTCCAAGTCTCTTCATGGCAGTCCATGTGGTTGCTTTCTTTTTGTGCAACAGAAAGACACGCTGGCAAGAGGAGCAGTGAGTTCGTTTTTTTACTTATCTTTGAGCATACATAGGAAAAATCTCAGCCACAGGAACTCTGCCTGGCCGTCGGAGGGGTGAGTTTAGGTACCAAGCACAATATGAAGACCAAATGCGGGGGTGAGAAATCCAAGTGAAAGTTGCCAGACTAGCTAAGGTCAAAACTGACCTCCAATTGTTCCAGGAACATTTTTACTTTTGCACCATTGTCCATTTGATATATTCCTGGCACGAAAATATTAAGTATGTAAGCCCTGCTCTTCTCAAGAGTCCACGGTATAGAGAACAGCCAATAACTGTATTCAAGTTCTTTCTCGTTCCCAAGAATCTTTGGCTTCAAAACGTGTATCACCACAAATCCTCCAGCTCTGGCTTCTGACCTTGTGAGAAAGTTCAGATGTCATCTGAAGATGGAAAGAAAGTACTGAAATTCATTCCAAGAAATACAGCACTACTTCTGGGAAAAGGGAAAATGGCATAAAATTTTCTTCCTTTCATCTACTTAGCAAATGTTCAGTGAGTGTAAAAAAATTTCATGCAGAGAGAGAGGAGATAGCCTTAGTCTCTGTTTTTCATGAATGAACTTTTTGTGTATTATTTATAGATAAGACACTCATATTTTTCCCTTTCAAACAAAACAATGTACTTTGTTTTAAGACAGTTGGCATAGATGAGAGGCTTGATTTGGTGAACCAGAAAAAAGCAAAGAAAAGAAAGAAATGAAACATTATTTAATAAATATTATTCATTTTTAACTTAATGAAAAATGTAGTTAATTTAATTATTTAATTACAGATGGCCTTTTAGCCATCTTTCAAATATTCTTGTTTTCTGTCCATTGAAATTCTTTATCCGTAATCTGCAAATGTTTGGTACTGTACATGGAGTCAGTTTCTTTATATGACCTCAGCTTGTATATACAGGTTCACTCCAGTAGATCAATGTGTAAAAATCTACAAGTAAAGAAAAACCTATAAGGGGAAAATTTACATCCCACACACAGTAAGGGAACATTTCTTATTTTATTCTTCCAGAGGTATTCTTGCTATTCAAGTGATTTTCTTTGAAGAGAGAGGATACTTTTTAATGTATTTACACTATAATTTAATTTTACAATGTTAGCATCTGGAAAATTTTCAGGAATATTGCTATTTCATGAAGAGGATAAGCAGCTAATTTAATAAGTGGATTGCCATATAAGCCAAAGATAGAAAAAATAGGAGTGAAATAGTATGTTTCCCTTCTTTGAGCATACTTATAATTACATATTTCATGTTTCAAATGATAACAATTTCCTGTCTTCGCAAGGAATTAAATTTATACCTCAACTAAACAGCAGAGATATATTGTGTGTTATGATAGACTGCTGGAGTGAATTGTTAAGGGTAACTTCACTGAGCTCTTAAGGTTTTCAAGCACTGCACAAGGTTTACAGGTAAGACAATGTATATAGGACTAGGGCTACAAAGATGAATAGCATACAAGCCCTCACTTCCCTTTGAGGAGCTTAAAATTCATTGTAGGACACAGTCATATAAACAAACAATTTCAGTATTTTGCAATGAAATCAGGTGTGATTTATGAAAGGGTGTCCTAGGGTTACTACGACACACCAGAGGCATTTAACTCAATATATGAATTCAGCAAGAGAATTTTTTTCTTCTTTCAGCAAGAAAGAATCCAGTCTTTCCAGAGATGACAGTTTCCTAGATTGTCAGTTGGAGTCTGGTGGATAAATGTGTCTGGGATGAAGGAATAGGAGGAGACTGGTGATTGTACCATCAATAGTTGGGGAGAGGACGTGTGGCAAATATGGAGAACAGAAATGCCTACAATTCGAAAAGGAAGAAGGCTTGCGCTAGTAAAGAAATAAAACAGAATGCTAAGGGAATGTTTAAGGAAGCAGAAATAACCCAGTTGGGAAGCTTTCTTATGCAATACATCACGAAGTAGTTGGTACTTGAGATAAGCCTTAAAAGATGCCCAAGGTTGCTATAGACAGAGATCAGAACACAGAAAAAGAGATTATGCAATTAAATGAGCAAAGGTATCATGGCAAACACTGAGGGACATCTTAGAACAAGTTGCTCAGTTTGGCTAGAGGATTGGTTACATGCAGGGGAAATGTGAAAGAAAAGAACAGGCAGATAGCTGGGAATATGAGGAAAGGAACTAACATTTAATGAGCAACTACTACATCGCAGAGACTTACTGGGTATTTTACAAGTATTATCCCATTAAAGCTTTACAACACTTTATATAACAACTGTCATCCCTCAAATGCTACAGTGAGGAAATGACTTATCCAGGGTTACATAGCTAGTTAGGAAGAGCTACTTTCATGGAACATCTACTATGAGGGTAAGTCAAAAATTATCCATATTCTGGTTACATTAAAACTTCTGTAAACTCTATAGCCAGAGTGTGGAAATTTTTTACTCACCCTCATATATGCCAGCATTTTGTCTGCTAGATACTCACATGCAATATCTCATTTAATCCTCACTACAACTCTATAAGCTACTTTCCATCAGCATCCCCATTTTTTTCAGATACAGAAAATGAGAATTAGAGAAATGGCCGAGATTACTAAGTGACAAAGCAGAATTCACATTGAGTCCTGCTGACTCCAAAGCACATGCTCTTTCCCACTATCTACTATGTCACCAGAGAAGTGCGGATATAAGAGGGATATTGGCTCCGTTCAAGCACCCGGCAGCTGTTGCATGTTAGAAAGATGACTATGAGCCAGCAGCTAACCTCAAAAACCTCATGGGCTGCTGCGAGAGCAAGACAAACAAATGTTCAGGCCGGATTCTTCTCCTCACTCATCCCAGACCCCACCCCATATCCATTTCACCTGCCCTTCTGCTGCTCTCTCAAAACAAAACAAAAATTACATTACATCTTGTTCCCTTCAGTTCCTCTCCCCTTCCTTTTGATCCCGTTCTTACTCCCACTCATGGATCTCCTCCCAAAAGCCAAAGGAAGCACTCCAATGAAAAATCTTTTCATCCCCTCAACAAAATAAAAATCTCTTTTAAACTTTCACAGTGGCAGGAAAGAAATAATCTAGGATTACAAGAAAGATAGGAAACAGGGAAAATGATAAGTTGGAAGAATCAGTCAGGGATGACGCCACCAAGATTCAGACAAGCACTGGTTATAAGACTGTTTAAGTGAACGGCAGCGGGCAGGCTGAATTACATTTCCGCAGGTCATCCCAACCCACATTCCACTGCAGAATTTTCCATCACAAGTCTATCAGGGAGAAGTCAGATGTGGAAACAATCTCGTATTCAACAGATGTAGAAACAGTCTCTTATGAACAATCTCCTATTCGCTTCTTACCTTGATCAGCAGACATGTTCTGCACGATACTCTCCCTGTTAACCTGGAAATTTTTCCTTTCTGTTCTCTTTCAACTTTTTCTGAATTTCATCCTATTTGCAGGGTTTGCAGTGACGAGATGATGAAACAGAGGAGAGGAACTGCAGAGTTTCAAATCTCTGCCATGAGATTTTTCTCTACTGACCAAACCCTGGCTAAAAAGATTGCTTTTTTTTTTTTGTCCCAAGGATTTCAAAGTATATCAATGTCCTTGAGTGAATGAAGTTATTTGACAACACTGGGAAATGACAGCAGACAGGGCCAACTAGGGGGCAGTGATTTGAGTGAAATTTTTGAGAGGCATCTTGCTAGTGATTTTCAAGCCCAGGGTGGACACCCAAACACCAGTCAGCCCTGGAAGAGCCACTTGCAAAATAGCATTAAGAACACAGTGTTCCTTCAAACCTTGGATTATATAATTATTTCTCTATCTTATTTATTTATTCCAAGGATGAAATAATCTAGAAGCACACAATTATAGCAGTCTATTCAAACTCATGTTTAGAAAGAGAATTAAATGATTTGTTCAAAAGTCATACAGGCATTGCGTGCCAGTGTCAGAACTAAATTGGGCCCTTTCAGCTTCCAATTTAGCTCCCATTGGAAGAGACCTTACTGATTCAATCATTCCCACTTTCTGTCTTCTCTCTTCTGCTTTGGTCATTCTTAACAACCTATTCCTTGTCTATTGAGGGGGAACCAAAATAATACTAAGCCAACAGAGTTAAACCAATCTTTTTGGAAATAACATCGTGTGTGTGTGTGTATGTGTGTGTGTGTGTGTACTCCATGGCATTAAATGCCAGTCACTAATGGAGGCGCTCTACATGTGTTGTCTTCTTTAATCCATCCAACAGTCCTGTGAGTCAAGTTTTATAATCCCTAACTGTGTCACTGAAAAATGTGAGGCTCAGGAACTTAAGTAACTTGTCGAATGTCAGACAATAACATTCCATTGCATATAGATACCACATTTTCTTTACCCAGTCGTCTGTTGATAGACACTTAGGTAGTTTCCAAAAATCACATCCCTCAGCTGGAAGAGTTATTTACCTTCTACAGGACCTTTCTTCAGAATTCAGTCTAGCTTATAAGATGATCGTCTGAGGAACTATCAAAAGTATGGAGGGAAAACCAAGATGGAATAAAGACAGGGGACTGTCACTCCTTCCAATTTTGTGTTTGTTTTGTTTGAGGAAACAATCAAAGAGGAGGTGAAAAAGATACAGGCTGGAGTACAGAAGGAGTTTGATAGGTTTGAGTTATTCAGGTACCAGACTTTCTTCTACTCAAATCATTTTAAGCATAATTTAAATTTCCACTTAAATGAAATATCTTTAGATTCAACACAAGGTCCATCCAGATATTTACCTCTAATTGAGGGATTTCAAAGAGGAACATGTTTTCATTTCTAATGTCAACTTTAAAAGTGGCTAATTATTTTTAACTTCTCTTAATAATGAATGATATCGTTATTATGCTTACTTAAATTTCTCTTGAATCATCCGCTGTTGCTTAAAGCTATTGTTCTATCTTCTCTAAAACTACTTTTTGTAACTTAAAGCTGTGCTTTCAAGTTCTCATGTACTGTGATTTGGTGAACAAAGCTATCATCCTCTCCCTTCCCTTCACATCTTTACAAATGTTTAACACACTTTAGCTCTGCTTCTGTCTTACTCATACAGACACCATTTCATCTTTCTCCTATCCCATTTTACCAATCCTACCTTCAAGCCTCCTGTTTCTGCCAGTCACCAATATCTCCTTCAGTTCCTACAAGTTACTTGGCTCTATTTGTTGCAGTTGTAAATATCCTGAATGTAGGAAGGATTTTTATGTTGGTGAGTTAGAATAATGAAAGGTGAATGCAAGGATGTGGCAGAATGTGGGATGGCAAGAGAATAGATCTAAAAGGGCCTCTTCCCTTCCAGGTAAGGCCATAGTACCATGGGAGAAATTCCCCAGACTTTAACTTCACACCTCTCCCAGAAGGAGCAACCAGAGTCTGATGAGTAAACGGTCAGCCTTTCCCAACTTCATCTCTAGCCAAGATGGGAGACACAGAACCTGTTCTCTATTTTGCTTTGAGTTGAAGGAGCATCTTGTAAAGTGAGCCCAGATTTCCAGTTTTGCTTGGGGTCTAAGTATCTGTAGAAATTGGTTTTGTAGACACCATGGAGCTTGTATTCTTATACCAAACCAGAAGACAGTCAGCAACCATGAGTGTTCGTAGACTGGGATGAGACTTGGTGATTCCTGAAGCGAGCTGAAAGGTGTTGGAAAGCAACATATTTGAGTTGGAGCTTGTTTGGACAGAATTTAGTGTGCAGAGTGCTGGATGGAGAAATGAGAGACTTGGGTTCCAATACCTAATGCATCCTTTTCTCTGATTTTATAAGTCATTTAACTATCTGGGATTAAGTGGCAATATGCAAGTCCTTAATTTCTATTGTCATATTTTAAAGGACATTGAATAAATTATGTTAAATATGTATATCTTAGTATAATTTTATCTTTAGCTCTGAAACTTGGAACTCAAGGGTCTCTGTAGACACAATCACAGAATTATTTAAGTAGGTATCAGAACATTAGGGAATACTGTGTATCATTGGTCAAAATCATATTCTTCTAAATCAAACAGCCCTATGTTTGAATCCCATTTTTGCCACTTAGTTGCTGTGTGACCTTGCATTAAATATGTAACCTCTTCAAGCCTTAATTTTCTCATATATAACATGTGAATAATTATACTTGATTTGTAGGGTTATTATGAGAAGTAAAGAACACAATGAATGAAAGTGATTATATAGGACTTAGGATGTAGCACAGACTTGATGTATGATACATTACGTGGATAGCTGTATAATTTTATTTGATATCTGCTATCATATTTTAAAAATGAAGTCTTTAATGGAAAAGAAAAGGATAGAGGACATCATCTATACAGGAAGAATAGAAAAATTACAGGTGTTCCCAACCAAGAGTTCGGTTTCTTTAACATCCAGGCTTCTTCGCCTTTGCCATACTTAAGTTTGACAAACATTGATTTTTCTCTTACTTCAGCTAAGACAAATTAAGAAAAAGACTGAGAGATTTGATGCATGGGTAGCTACGTAGATTCATAAATCCAAGGTGTAGAACCCATTCAAGGGGCTTCCCTTAAAAGAAGAGAGCTAAGAGGTCAGCACTGTCTCATGAAATTGGCTAGCTATTTCTCAATTCATCGCCTTTTGATGTCCTAGAAAGTGATTTCTGTTTTTTATTCTCAGGGCTGCTGCCTTTTTTCCTTTACTGGCAAGAGTAAGGGTTTTAATGCTGCCAGTAAAATAATAATATGAACTCATAAAACCAACATTCTGTAAATAAAGCTGAACCTCATGGAACAGAAAAAAAATCTAACCAGAGCCAGGAAAATTCCCCAAAAAGACAAAATGCCTAGCAGTCTGAAAAAGAGTCAGAGAAATGATAAGAAAGGACAGAGAGTGGAAGACATAGAATTGGTGGGGATATATATTAACTTCATTATTATTGTACCATTACTTTAGTCACAGAAATACTGTAGAAAAGGGTATATGTTCCAGCACATACTTTTCTGAGAAGCTTCTCTCCACAGTAATTCCTGGTAGCTCTGCCAAACTTCCCCTCCTCCATTCTCTTCCTGAATTCTGAGCTTGTTATCAGCGTTTTTGCAATGTTCTGCAAACAAAGTTACCCTAAGTGCCCATAAAAATGTCAGTCCAATGAGAAAGCATATCACTTGGTCTTCTCTAGGGCTAATTGGCTGTCTAAACAAATATCTATACAAGAAGGGCGTGTATAAAAACAGATGATTGAACCTGGTGTACCCCCAAAAAAAAATTAAAAAAAAAAATGCAAAAAAAAAAAAAAAAAGAAGGGCCACTGATTAAATTTGTGATCTAAGAACACACTTTATTCATGAGAGTAGGGTCCATATCTGCATTTTTCTCCACCATATTTCCAGCTTAGTGTTCGCACACAGTAATTGTACATTTATAACAATAAATTTATAAGATGGATGGATGGATAGATGACTAAAACCATGAGGCTACTTCTGGCTCTGAAAGGTGTGGCCATGCTTGTCTTTTCCTCCTGAGACAGGTGGAATAGGAGAGCTTGTATTTCTCTATAGCCTCTGTTGCCTCGATTATACCACACTGCCCACCTTGCATGAGGAAATTCCTGTACAAGCTAAAAAAAAAAAAAGCACTTGTAATCATATCACTCTCTCTCTCATATCTTTGTTGTCACTTCTGGGAATGTCTTCAAATATTCTCTTCACTAAAGAATACTTCTCTTGAGTAGTGAGAGGGAAATATCTATATAAATATTTCTCATAATTATCTAAAATCCAAAGATAAGTTAAAGCTTCATGTGGTCTAGTCTTTACAAGATATCCAAATTTTAAAAACACAAACTAGCAGCCAACCCTAATTAAAAAACAATTTCAAATTTTTTTGGCAATCCTCAGTCTCTCAATTTCAAACAATATTATTCATACCCAAAGCCATTCTGACTTGTCTATTCCCAAGTCTTATTTTCAACGTCTCACATCCTACAGCTGCCTCAAAGCTTTTCTCTCTACAACTCAATCTCTACCTAAAACTCCCCCATCCAACAAACCAAGTCTACAAATCTTTTTTCATTTCTCTCCCTCCACTTTTTTTCTACCTCCATTTTTTCTCTCTCTCTTCTCCCTGATGAGCCAATCTTGGCCTTTTGCAATACAAATCCTCTTTTTCATAAGAATGCATGGCTGGGCAGAAATAGAGACACAGATGTAGAGAACAAACATATGGACACCAAGTGGGGAAAGTGGGGAGGGTTGTGGGGGAGTGAATTGGGAGATTGGCATTGCCATATATACGTTACTAAGAAGAAAAAAAATACCAAACAGTACACTCTAAATATATGCAGTTTATTGTCTGATAACTGTATCTCAATAAAAGTTCTTTTAAAAAAAGAAAGAAAAAAAAAAACAAAAGAAAAAAAAAAGAATGCACGGCTAGAGTTGACAAATACAAAATTGTCTTTGAGACCCAAAGTGATATAGGAGGAGAGAAAAAGATTTCTGAATTCTCACGCATGTTAATCATTTTTACCAACCATATATAAATGGGATTGAACATAGGAGAACTCAGGCATAGATGGAAACAGTGGAAAGGAAAGATGAGAGACTTCTGACAGTTTCCAACAGAAATTGTTGTTAGCCTTACGAAATGCAAGACGATAAAGAGAGATGGGTAAACATATAGGAAATCCAGTGGACGCAGTGTTTAAAATGACTTGTGAAAAAGATGAAGTTTAAATTGGAAACAGAAATGAAAGATTTTCAAATTTGGATTTAGAGAATGTAAAATAAACAATTGTGAGGTCAGATGGCTGACAGAGCACAGTTGTCATCTGCATTTGGGAGTAGAGGGGACTGATAGAATCGACTGAAAAAAGATTGAGCTAGTGTACATTACAAAGCACATGTTTGCAGCTGGAGAAGAAAGAATCCTCTTTAATTCGGGATGGGGTGGGGTGGGAGGTGAGTAGCCTACTCTTTTCAGGGTGAAACATTGGAATTAAAACTTGTTTCAAATCATAATGATTGAGGGTTAGTGATTTAGTTGAGTACATACAAAATGCTGTATGAACAAGCCATGGTTAACTTGTTCCCCCCAAACCATGCCATATAGTAAACTGGCTTTTACAAATATAATGATCTGGATGATTTATCTTGTAAAAAGGGAACAGAAGCCAACACTGAGAGCAAATTTGTGATTTAAAGAGGAAAATAATCCCCAGTCTTGTGAGTAGAAGTTGTGATGGTTGAATTTATCAAAGATGATTATGCATTGTCTTCTTTCTGATGTCTTTTTTAAGATTTTATTCCAAAGACTATGTCTCTTAATATGAAAATATCTATAAATGTGGAGACATGGACTAATACTACAGTAAAACAACAACAACAACAAAGAAAAAAAAAGAAAAAATCTGGAGGGAAACCTGAACTTTATTGGTCCCTCAAAATTCAGTAGTCCTTCAGATTACAATTGAGATTTTTCCTTTAACAGGAAATCCTTTAGTATTTATAAAAATCTCTTCACAAGGTGGGTGTTGGGAGGGAAAGTTCATCCCCATAAGACAAAAAGAATGAGGTTTGACGCTCCGCCGAGTTGTTCATTACCACTCCTAGAAATAAATCTTTATTGAAAAGTATACACCAACCCCCATCCCAGCCCTTTTGCTGTTCCAGCCCAAGCTAGAGGTCCTGCAACTTTAGCTCTTCTACAATCTGCTGCTCTGTGACGCAAGTCTATTCGTCTGCCAAGAAGACTCTCGGGTACCCAGGCAACAGAGACATCTGATAGAAAAGGTTTTCTGACAGTCCAAGAGGTTAAAAAATAAAAGAGCTCTGTCTACAAGATAACCAGAGGCACCAACTTGCAATCTTCCTCCCATAAGAAAAGAAACAGTGCTGCTGGTTCTGATGGTGCAGTGGAGGTGTGTGTTTGTGAAAATCTATGTTGAAGGATATGGGACAGCTAAAGAGCAAAGTGAATAGTAAGTAGTTCTTCCTTACCTCCTTAGGGACTGTCTTGTTTCTCTCTAGGTCCTCCGCATCACCTGGCGGGTACCTTGCAGCTCATCAGTCACGCACTAAAAGCATATTGAATTTGTTCATTATCAAGACAATGCCTTCAGAAAATGCGAGATGGGTACCCTTGTATCCTTGCTGCACTTTAGATGAGTGATATCCAGCCTGAGAGAGCATCAGGTCGCAGGTGTGGGCTCAACTCATAAAACTGGATGGGCAGGTTGCTACAGAGCCAATTGAGGAAACAGAACTCAGGGTGTCCCTGGCCATCTCTGTCCTGCTGAGCACTTGAAAAAATGCATCAGGCTACATCATCAGGCAAACACCCGATTGGTTAGGATTCGTAGCTCAGCCCTTCTGGGAAAATAATTCTAAATTAGTTCCAGCACAGGAAGTGAAGTCCTTTCTCCCCTAGCACCTCTCATCCATCCATCAGGAGAGCGAACAGAACACTATGGCTCTGTTTATGGCCCAAACCTGAAAGACCCAAAGTCAGGGCCAGGAGGCCAGACCAGAGAAGGAATTAGAAAGGCAAACACGTGTTTGTGGCAACTCCCTTCTCCATGGACCTGTGCCCAGGTCTGACCCAGACGCAGGGTGGCCACAACTTGTGTACCAGGGCAGCATCCTGCCGTAGCACAGTCGGGGCCAGGAGTGAGGGATAATTGCTCACCCAGCATAGATAATATCTGGAAGGAATGAATATTTGGGAAAAGTCCCAGTGCTAGTTGCGTGCCAACCAGTCCCCACCTTCTCCGGCCCCCTCCCACTGGTTCCTCCCCTTTTAGCTGCTCTGATTCTTATAAAAACTCCACAGCCTTTCACCAACAGCCTGTAGGAGCCTCTCTCCCCACCGCTGCTGCACGAGACGGTGAGAGCAACCCGGAGACACCATGAAGAGCCTGCTCCTTCTGTGCATCCTGGCTGCCTTGGCCGTGGCAGCTCTATGTTATGGTGAGAACTTTCTCCTGCTGTTTCTGTTTTTTTATTTTCTGCCTCTGACTTCAGTTCACATGGATTTTTTCCTCTCCCTCCTCCTCTTCTTCCCCCTCTTCTCTATTATAATCTTAGAAGACCATGAACTTAACATTTCCCAAGCCCTTTGGACACTGATCTCTTCTATCAAGTCTTTTTTTATATCCTCAATATCCAGACTCTTGTATATAACTTAGCAAGCAACTTCTCTCTATGGTAAGTCTCTCTACCCCTGGAAATTTTTCTGTCTCAGAAAGAAGATATCAACTTCCCAGTCCCTAAGCTCTCATTTTTTAAGGATGTTTATTTAGACTTTGATAACAATTGGTTAAGGATATTGGTTGAATCACTCACCTTTAAGAAAGTCAGTTTTCACATGAAGTGTTATGTGTAGCCCTCTCTAAGAGCGAGACCATCTCTCTAACTTCCGATATTTCTTCGGTGAATGAATTTAAAAATAAAGTTTTACATTTAAACAACCTCAGAGAAAAATTGATTTCCTAGTTTCTATTGTTAAAAGACAAATTTTGCCTTGTTTCTGTGTGTTGTTAAATATATCTGTGTATATTCAAAGCTAATGAAAGGAAATCTGAAGCAAAATTATTTCGATCATTCAGTCTTATGCTTCAATTATCTGAACATTTTAGGTGTTCTTGAGCTAAATTTTATTAATAACCATCTGTATTTTGCTTCTTACCCTTGAAATTATTCACCAGTTTTCTGCACCAGAGGATTTGGTTTCTTCACCTTTTTAACTTTCAAGACTATTCACTTGCTTACAAACATGAGCTTCTTATTGCCAATTTTACCTGCTGTGCCCAGGAGTGTGGTACAAAGGAGAGAACTATTGCTTCGGCATCATCTAAGTTCTTTCTCTGAACTGGCATTGTGCCCAGTGTGAGATGTCAGCTGAAGCCAGTGGTTTCTGTGGCTGTCATTCTAACACAGGTTCTTAAGAGGCTTTCAGAACCTCTTAGAAACCTGTCTTGGGAAAGCCCAGCTGAGCCATCTGCCCAGCCTGCCTGAAGAAACTTGCCTGTTTTCTAGACCCTTTTCGTCCCTTCCTTGATCCTGCTCTCAGACAGATCCCAAATTAATCAAAGAAGGCTCTCTGGAGCCTTGTGTCCAGTGCTTAACTTGTCTTATTTCTCAAGCCTAAAGACTTCATAGCCTTTGAGAAATTTTAGCCAAAGACCACGGCTACTAGCTTCTTCAACATCGGAAAAACTAGAGTAGATATATCCCAGCAAGGACAGAGCTAGAGAAACAACTCGTAAAACCTAAAATGCCTGAAATTTGTAATAACCACACTGCTAAATATATTCCTCCCATCTTTTTGACTCTTCCCTCCTCTTCCTTCCCTATATTTAGACTACTGCGGTGTGTAAAAGGTAACAATAAAATGGATCTTTTTTTTTAATTCCAGAATCTCATGAAAGCTTGGAATCCTATGAAATCTGTAAGTGAATATTTGAATTCCTCATTTAAATCTCATGTATTGAAGAATCTCTCCCAATTCTTAAATAGACAAAATGGTAATATCCATACATTTATAGGGAGGGAAAGAGGGTCTTTTTTAGAAAACTAAAGTAAATTTAAAAATTCAATGACTATAAAAATCACCAAATGAGCAATTTTTGAAGTTTGAAATCATGTTAAGATGGCAAGTATGCTTTCAACATACTTAGGAGCCATAAAGTCTCATCTGGAAATTTTAAGTTGATACCACATCAACCACACAGATGGAAAACAAGGAATAATGACAAATGACACAGTACAAAATTGGAGGCCGAGTCAGCTGGGAGACCACAGACATCAGCATTCTGTAGGATGCTATCAAATATCAACTTATAAAGACTGAGTACAGGAATAAGTAACATATCACTCTCATCTTTAATTTGCTCATTATTTTTATGATGTTTAAACTGTTCATTTACTGGAACTCTAAAATTATGCCTTACAAGGCCTCAGGACAGAGAGAATTTCTCTTCACAGGAATAAAAAACACACTGAGTAGGAGTACCAAAATCGAGAAAGGCAAAATGATCGCTCAAAAGCAAAATAAGCAAAAACTACTATAACCTATGTGCCAAGTCTCTAATAACCCCTGTGTGAGTTGTTAATTTCTTTTGATCAGGCAGTTTATGAAATCTGCTTTATCTCCCACTTTAATTTTTGCAGATCTCTAGTTACATGAAATGCATGAATGAATGAGATTTCAAATATATTTGTATCAGAGAATATTCATGGAAATGTTTTCAATGACTGTTTCCCTAAAACTGCACTTATTTTCTGTTTTAAGATCCCTTCACTAACAGGAGAAATGCTAATACCTTTATATCCCCTCAAGAGAGATGGAGAGCAAAAGCCCAAGAGAGGTAGGTGACAGAACTTGATGGGGGAAGTCATTTTTCCCAGTGTAGCTTCCCAGATCTAAATGGAATGAGAAACAGATTTTTTTCCTTCATATATATTATTTATAATTATATTCCAAAATCAAAGAATTTAAAAACAATGTACAGAAAACAACCGAATTTCTAGAAGACTATTTTGTGAAAGGCCCAGAAAGGAGAGGAAGGGAAGAAGAAAAAGAGGACAGAAAGAAAATTCCTATGTTCATTTAAAAACCAAAATTCCCCCTGTTACACCTTCCCTCCCTGTTCTTCAAATATCTCTTCATATTTGGGGAATGAATGGGATCTCTCTATGATATTTTTTAAGAACTTTTATTGAGATATAATTGACATACAGTAAACTGCATGTATTTAAAGTGCACAATTTGATATTTTTTTCTTATTAGTAAAGAATATATGGCAATCCCAATCTCCCAATTCATCCCATCCCAGCCCCCCAACCCCCCCTTCTGCACTTGATGTCCATATGTTTGTTCTATACATCTGTGTCTCTATTTCTTTCTTGCAAACCAGTTGATCTGTATCTCTATGATATTTTATTCTTTTTTTGCTTTTCCTTTCTCTTATTTCTCTGCTTTCTTTATGCCTCTCAATTTGAGCCTCTTTTTTTATTTTTAACTTTGTAGAATCCGAGAACGTAGCAAGCCTGCATATGAGTACAACCGGGAAGCTTGTGATGACTTCAGGCTTTGCGAACGCTACGCCATGGTTTACGGATACAATGCCGCCTACAACCGTTACTTCCGGCAGCGTCCAGGGGCCAAATGAGATTGGAAGAAGTCTCTTTCTTTCCCCAGAGCCGGGTGCCTGGTTTTGTATTCCCTTGCAGTAGCATCACTGAACTATATAGACACATAGGAATTGCTTAATTGTTCCTTAAATGTTCTTGTCTGGCTGCACCCCTCTTTCCTGCCCCCAAGTTGAAAAGTAATGAAAGTGCAGTGGAGTGAAGGTCAAAGGGAAGTTAAGATGTGTGATTATTCCTTAATAAACTTCTGGTTGGATATTTATATTTTGTGAGTCTGATGTCTTCTGGGAAGATTAATAGAAGATGTCTTCTGTTAATCGTGTTCTAATGTTGATTGGAAGCATTAAGTGCGAAGGAAGAACAAACCTTAGAAGACACTCACCCAGCTGTAATTTGTCTTGACTCTCTCTACCTCGGGATCAGTGAATGGTTGCTTCCTATTAGGTGTTTTCCAGGATTTTCAAACATCATAAATGGTCAGTCACATGATTTTCCTGCTCCCAATCTTTACATGGCTCCTAAATTCCTTCCATGTGGATTCCAGACTCAGTACCCCAGCTCATCACTCTCACCTGAATGTTGTCATATCCTAAGATGCTACAGCTTTGGCTCTTACTTGAGCCAAGAAAATATGCATGCTTTCAAAATGACCGTTTTTAAAAGATTCAATCGTGGAATTTTGGAGCTATACAAAATGCTAGAGCTCCCTTGAGCCTGGTTTGCCAATGAGGAGGCTCCAGAATCTCCTGCTTGGTAATTAGGGACAGAGTCCAGGATTTTTCAGTCCCAATTCAGACCTTGTTCTTCTCTGCCATGAGGACTGGTGCATGTCCACCTCTATATCCATTCTTTCTGGTAGGCCCACTGCCTTCAACTCTTTAGTGTAGCATATTTCTACATCTTCAAAACACAGCTTAAGATTCAAGTACTTTATGAAATCAGTGATGGTTAAGTCCACACAGCTCCCATCACACTACTCAAGCCAAGTATCCAGCCCTCCAAGAATGTGTATAAAGTCACTTTGCTGTATGGCAGAAATTGGCACAACATTGTAAATCAACTATACTTCAGTAAAAATAAAAATTAAAAAAAGAATGTATGTAAGGATTCAAGTACAATGATATTATTCATGTTTTGATTAAATTTCTTTTTATGTGTATTTGTGTAACATTATGGTAAATTCTTTGAGGCTAGGCACTATAACTGTAATTTCTTTTCTCTCTATAGCCTTGGTGCTATGTTATGTTCACAAAAAGTATTCAATGAAAGCTAAAAAAAAACAGACTGACTAGTCATGCCTGGGAGTGATCAGCCAATTCTGAAACTTTTTTTATCACAATAATGTGTGTCATATAATTTAAACCATCATCATATTAATGTAATGATGGGTGTTTTACAGTTTTCTAAGCTCTATTGCATACAGTAACTCATTAGATCTTAGAATAACGCAGAATGTGAGTAATATGTATTAGATGGTAAAATTGAAACTCAAAGAGGTAACTTTCTGAAGACATTGTAGTAAATGCAGTGGTATGCCACTCAAACTGAGGCATTATTTGCACTGGCAGCAGTTAGGAAGGACACAAGGTTCTGCCCGGGCTTCATTTTCTGTCACATGGCCTGAAAACTCTCTAAGAGGTTGGGGCAATTGTAGGGCTCACCTTATTTGTTTCCTATATCTTTTGCATCAATGTCAAGTAGTCCAAAAGGAAGAAAAAAAATAGAGGAAAAGGGGAGCAAGAAAACAAAGGGGACAAGTTGAAAACAAATGGCAAGATAATCGACTTAAACCTACACCAAATATCTCAATAATCTCATTATATGTAAAGAGTCTAAACAGTTTGATTATTATTTTACTTCTACATATGTTATAGATCCTACAATACATTTTTTAATTATTTTTGCTTTAAACAGTCAACTATTTTCTAAAAGGTTTAGATAATACAAAAATACCTCACATGTTCCATTTCCAGTGCCCTCATTCTTTTGTGTATATCCATATTTCCATCTGGTGTCACTTTCCTCCTGCCTGAAGGACTTCCTTTAACATTTCTTATAGTACAGGTCTGCTGGGTTCTTCAAGTCTTAAAAATTTGCCTTCGATTCTAGAAGTTGCTTTTTGAGGTAGTGTGTGGGTTAGTGTGGTCTTTGTGAGCTTCAACCATGGCGTACCAGGGCCAGGGCCAGAAGGTGGAGAAGGTGATGCTGCAGCCCATCAATCACATCTTCAGTTACTTTCAAAATAGATCTCAGATTCAGGTATGGCTTTATGAGCAAGTGAATATGCGGATAGAGGGCTGTATCATTGGTTTTGATGAGTATATGAACCTCATATTAGATGATGCATAAGAGATTCATTCTAAAACAAAGTCAAGAAAACAACTGGGTCAGATCATGCTAAAAGGAGATAACATTACTCTGCTCCAAAGTGTCTCCAACTAGAAATGATCAATGAAGTGAGAAATTGTTGAGAAGGTAATACATACAACAAATGTTTCGATGTCCTTTGTTAGAAGTGTAGTTCTAAAACATTTATTCATATTGTTTTGCTCACCCTTATGTTATTACCAGATGACAATAAATGCTGTGGGATTCTTTTTATTAAAATATTTACATTGTTTCCTTCTAAAAAAATTGCCTTCATATTTGAAAGATATTTTCACTGTATATTGAATCTATGTTGCCATTTTTCTCTTTAAATTAAGATATTGTTCCACTGTCTTCTAGCTTGAATTGTTTCTGATATAATATCTGTTGCCATTCTTATCTTCAAACCTCTATATGCACTGTGTCTTTTATCTCTGGCTGCTTCTAAGGTTTTGCTCTTTATCATTGGTTTTGTCTAAATTGGTTATGATACATGTTGGTGGTTTCCCTTGTTTTTCTTGTTCTTGGTGTTTTGAGCTTTTTGAAATGCATTAAGTTTAGAAAATGTTCAGTCATTATTTCTTCAAATATTTTCCCTCCCTCACTTCTCTTCTCCTTTGGAGGTTGCAATGACACACACATTAGGGCACTTGAAGTTGTTCCATAGTTCCCAGATGTTATTTTCATTTTTATAAGTTGTTTTTTCTCTGTGTGTTTCATTTTTGACAGTTTCTTTTAATGTATCTACAAGTTTACTAACTTTATCTTCAGCAATATCAAATTTACTGTTAGTCCCATTCAGTGTATTTTTCATCTCAGTCATTATAGTTTTCATCTCTAGAAGTTTGATATGGATGTTTTTATATTCTCCATGTCTCAACATTTTTAACATCTTGAATATAGCTATGATAACAATTTTAATGTCTTTCCAGGTTGGTTTTGATTGGTTAATTATTCTACTCATTATGGATCATAATTAATGGTCCTACTTCTTTGAACTCTTGTTAATCTTTTATTTGATGCCACACATTGCAAATTGTACCTTTTTTGTGTGCTAGATATCCCTGTAAGTATTCTTGAACTTTGTTCTGGGATGCAGTTAAATCACTTGGAAAAAGCTTCATCATTTTAAGTTTTGCTTTTAAAATGAGACCACTGCAGCATTTAGTCTAGGGACAATTATTTCCCCCACACTGAGGCAAGACCTTCTGAATACTGCACCCAATGTTCCATGATTGGATGGAAGGAATAGGCAATAATTCCAGCCCTGAGGTAATGCCAACCACTTTTCCCTCTATTCCACTTGGTCATTTCCCCACATGTATGTGCCAATCAGCTTTCTGCTGCAATACATGAGGGGTGCTCTCCACAGATATCCTCTCCAGTATTTTGTCATATGAACTATAACCACCATATTCTCCCTGGACTTTCAATTCCATCTCACCTCAAAATGCCCACTAGATTCCATCTTGGTCCCCCTTCCCTGAGCCGTGGCCTGGAAATTCTCTTAAGATAATAAGCTGTGGCAATCACAGGACTCACTTTGTTTGTTTCCCATCTCTTAGGGACCACTATCTTTCATTGCTTGTTGTTCAGGGCCTTGAAAGCCATTGTTGTATATGTATTGTCTGCTTCTTTATTTGTTTACAAACAGAAGTTAAATTATCCTTGAGACTCATTATTGGCTAAAAGTCCATTATCAGGCATAACTACTCCAAATGGTCATCCAGGCCTCAGAGTCCCCCATAGACTTGGCTGAGGCATTTATTGCAATTGCATAACAGTTCAAATGCTCACTCTGCCTGCTCCTACTTCCCTCTCTCCTCTCCTGTTATATTCAAGGGTAGTCCCCAACAAACCATCTGTATACAAACTTCCAAGTCTTAAAGATTGTTTCCCAGGAACCAAATCTATGACAGTTGTTTAGATAGTAAATTGGGGGACCAAGGTCCTTCAGCTCCAGACCTTTTGTTTTATCTATTATACAACACTAGATTCATAGTTTTTGAGCTGGCAAGGAGTTCAGCAATAACCTAATTCAATTCCCTGATTTTACACTCAGTAATTTGGGAGCTTAGAGACTAAATGACTATTCCAAGGGCAGGTAATTCTATTCTCTTGAGAAATTCACTTGTACTGACCTCACAAAGTCTAATTCCTTAAGCCAATTTTTAAAGGGTTATTTACAAATGATCCATATATTTGTATCAATCTCCAATTGTGTGTAGCCACACTTTTCCATCTAATGAATCTATTTTTAATGTAGTTTCCACCTCAGTCAGAATCTTATCTATCTACCTTCTCAGTTCTATTTGTTTTTTGATATATTCTGGTTTTTCCAGAGCTAAGGTACATGAAGTGATAGGTGACAGGTCTTATTTTCTTCCCCTTTCATGATCTTGGTAAGGCCTTTCATGTAGTAATACATCCTGGGAATCAAACAGTATTTAAATATAGGCAGAATGCTCTGCTCCTATCCCATAAAAGCAGTTTAGCATTTTAGCATAGCATTTGAGAATAAGGACTTTGGAACTAGGCCTTCCAGCTCTACCACTTAGAGCTGTGAAATTCTTGGTTAAGCTAATTAATTTGTTGAACCACAATTTCCTTATCTGTCAAATAAGATGATTCTAGTTCTCACCTTAGAGTTGTAAATATTAAATAAATGAATATATGTACAGTGCACAAAACACTGCCTAGCATAGAGTAAGCACTTAATAAGTGTTAGCTATTTCTACTGTTATTTTCTACTGTATTGTTACTATTATTGTAATGCACTGTACTCTGGATATTAAGAAATGACAAGACAATTCCTGTTTCTGGATTGTCATTTATATCTTTAAGGTAGCCAGCAGGACTTATAACCAAAAACTATTGATAGCACTGGCCAGCTTGTACCAACTTCACTCTTCCTCTCTTCTACCTATGATGACAAAGTATGCAGTTTCAGAAGATTAGGCCAGGGAAGTTTATTTTGATTTAAGGAAAATTCATGATCTTAGCTTTCATGCTCAACTGGGTTTGGAATTCTTAAGCCATACTTTTATATAATAATAAAATATCCACATTAGAATAGAGTTAAAGGTATACACTTATACAGCAGTGGTAGTGGTATGTTCAAGCACTATTTTCATGCATACTCTGCCTTCTGATTAACAGAAGTCTGCAAGTAACCTGTTGTTCTTCACCTGAGTTTTTGAGTACCGTGATTATTCATCATTAGTAGACTTTCCTTCAATTCCTCAATCCTACTGCTTCTGGCCTAGTTTTTTGTTTTTTTTAATCATATTACAGAACTCTAATAAGAGTAAATTCTATCTCAAACTCATTTTGATTTGGAACCCTGAAACTTTGCCTAGATTGCCTCCAGGTTTTTATTTGTGAAGTAGGGTTCTATTTCACGCCAGATGGCCCTTCTTTGGAACCCAGACATTGTTACCTCTCTATCATCAGATATACCTTCTTCCATGCCCCACCCCCCAGTAAGAATCCCTGGCACTTGAAGTTAATTCAGAACAGAGCATATTAATCTACTCTGGTTTCCCTAAAAGAATGGGGTGGCTTCATACAGGATGTATTTTACACCCTAAACTACCAAGCATTATATAGTGGTATGTCTCCAATAGGAAGAATACATGGGTCTGAGAACTAAGGTATGAAAGCAAGAGTGGCTCTATGTATCATATTTTGTAACTCACATGAGGAATTTATATTTTCTATAGAATTTTAATATCTGTGGACCTGGAAATCCTGGTTCATATAGAGAGAACAGTTTCACCAGGGACATTGGAAGAGTCTCATTTAAGCTCTAGTTGGTCACTCTCCCTGGTCACTTCAGGCTCTTCATGATAAAAGGCCAGTTAGCAAGTAAGGGAGTCATCTTTCCTAAAGGTGCTGATTGAGCATGTTCATCAGGAGAAGACAGGGCTCCTGAATCTAAGAAGGGAAAAACGCATTTGCTATCCAGGTAAGCCGTTGGAATATATCTCAATATTTCTCTGCTCAATCGTATAGTAAACGGACAAGTATATCAGCCATGGTGTGAGAGGGTCATGGTGACCAGCTCACACCTCTCAGGAATGAGGGTCTATTTCACTTACCAACTTAGACACCTAGACCACCATACGCGCTAACTAAGAGTGAGAGAATCTAGAATGGATAGTTAAAAAGGAATACAAAGAGTATTAAGGGACTGCTGGGCTTCACTACATTAACTTTCACAAGCGTACTAACTTGCTCCAGGAGCAAACTAGACTTCAAACATGTGAATATACCAGAGAAGAAATTACAGAGCTGGGGAAGAGGAGAGAGCTGTTACCCTAAAACTTGGAAACACATTTCTATAAAACAGCCACAGTATCTAGGAAAGTGTGACTAGAATCTGTTTATTATAAATTTTTCCTGGAAGAGGGACCAACCAGAATCCTGGAGAAGCTGTTCCTGGAACATATTGTATGAAGCAAGTGGATGTAATAGTGCAAGTGTGGACTGTAATTGATGCTGTGATGCTTTGTCAAGATCCCTTCTTCAGGACCAAGGCACTCATTCCCTCAGATGCCGGCAGCTGATGGCTTGTAGCTGGCTCAGTCTCGCTCCTAAAATTGCCCTGAGCTGAAGAGAGCAGCTTGTCCCTTTCTAAAAACAACTCCCATCCAAAAACTAGTCAATGCAAGGGCATGAAGACCTAGCCCCCTTACCCTGACCCTGACATTTTTCAGTCTTGTCATTACTTCTTTCTTATCATCCCTTTTCCTGCTACCTCAATGTTAGAGTCAGAATGTGTCATGGCTCAGTTGCTCAGTTTATGAATATGTGTATACACACATACTCCCTTTCTCCCTCTCTCTCTCTCTCACATACACACACATATCACATACAAAGCAGAGGTAGGAACTGGAAACCTCTTGGTGGGCTCTAAATTCATCCTAGGATTGAAATTGACCCCAATTTTTCTGATTTTAAAATGTAGCTCCCCACCCCCCACCAGACTACATTATGAGACTATATTATGAGATTTATATGTTAATTTCTTTAGAGAAATGAACTGAGTGACCTGTGGGGGTTTTTTTCCTTCTCTCATTTCTGTGAATTCAGGCATTGAAAGCTAACCAACAAGCAAGAAAGCCAGAAACATAAGTCATCTGGGGTTGTTAAAACATGAGGTTAAGCTTTGAAAATACTATTCAAGAAATGTGCTCTTTTCTCAGTTAATACAGGAGATTTTTATGGTGTTTGCCTAGAAACACTCTGATTCCTTTACTTTGGAGAAAGCAATACACAAAATTTGCCTCTCCCCATTTCATCTAAGGATAATGACCACTCCTTTTGACAACAAACCTATAACAAAGTAGGAAAATAAATTGCATACATTTGGGTGCATGTATTTAAAACATCCTGAGAAAGAATTTTCCTTCTTACAAGGAGACTTGGAAAGGTTTCTAAAGGATAATAATTTTGTGTTACAAAAGTACTCAAAGAAAATCACAAGTGCTGTGACTTACTCATATGAGTGAATTAGTCCTCAAACTTTGTTATACTCAATGAGAGTATAACAAAGAAGATATTTTAGAGCTAAGAGGAGATTAATTTTTCACTAAACTAATAAGTATACTTCTATAAAATAGCCACAGTACCCAGGAAAAGGTGGCTAGAACTACAAAGTTTAGTTGAAGCATATGGACAAAGAGAACTCATCTCTCTGAAAATATAAAATGGAATTAAGAGTTGCAAGAAACAATGAAGCAAATTTAGACTAGTTTCCAAAACGTGTGTTCTAAGGAACAATGTTCCCGTCAGCATCCTGCCAAAAGTTGTTTTATACTCAAATAACTTCTATTGTCTTTATATATCTCATTTTGGGGACACACACACACACACACACACACACACACACGCCTGGAGAGAGAGAGAGAGAGATTTAATATATGAAGACCTCTGTGTGGTCCATCATAAATGAATCTGAGTCTATTTAACACAGGAGTTCACAAGATACTTTGACAATAGAACATTCTTTACAGAAGGCATTGATCAACATCTTGCACATCCTAGTTTAGAATTTAGTCAAGGTCAACCTCTTACTCTTTCCTTCTGTAGCATGGCTAGTATGAATTTAGCATTTAACAAACATTCAACATGTGCCTGCTCTATGCCGTACAATATGGCCATATGGGAGCAGATCATGCAGTTTGCACTTAAAACCCTAGCATTACAAAATTCAAAGGTCACATGATGCACTAGTTCATTTTTGGATGACTAAACGTTAGGATAGAAACTTTTCTTATATTGAATCAGTTTAAACATTTTGGCCTTCACTCTTCTCTCTAGAATAAAATAGAATGAGTATATTCTACTGCTTCACTTCTCTCTTTTTTCAAATTTCCACATTTGATATGTTGCTCAGACACCTTCACACTCCCATGCATCTTTGTTTTCCTTTCTTTTTTTTTTTTTTCATATTTTAGCAAACAGAAACACAGAGTGCATTTATGTGTAGAATAAACTCATTTTTTTTTCCCATGAGCATGCTAACCTTGTATTTCAGCATGGCCCAAGAAGGGCATAGTGACCTGGAGCTCAGGAATAGGGGTCTATTTCACTTACCAAACAAAATTTTCTTTTGCTTCAGCGCAAAAAAATGACCCAATGCTACATGTTCCATTTGCCATGATTCTAAGACAGCAAAGCTATACAATTTCTTTTACATTACCTTATTTTATTGTGGTAAGCAATTTAATACCAGATCCACCATCTTAACTATTTTAAGTGTTCAATACATTGTTATTGTTGACTATAGGTACAGCATTGTACAGCACATCTCTAGAACTTGCTCATCTTGTTAATGGAAACTTTATGCTCCTTGATGTGTAACTCTTCATCCCACCACCCAGCTCCTGACAATCACCATCCACTCTTCAATTCTACAATTTGACTATCTCAGATACCGCATATAAGTGGAATAATGCAGTATTTTTCTTTCTGTGACTGGCTTATTTCACCAAGCATAATGTTGAAAGATTCATCCACGTTGCTGCATATTATAGAATTTCCTTCTTTTTTAAGGTTGAATAACATTCCATTGTGTACCATGTTTTCTTTATCCATTCATCTGTCAGTGGACATTTTGCTTTATGTATTGAGGTGCTCCTATATTGGGTGCATATATATTTATAATTGTTATCTCTTCTTCTTGTATTGATCCCTCGATCTTTATGCAGTGTCCTTTCTTGTCTCTTGTAACATTTTTTATTTTAAAGTCTATTTTATCTGATATGAGTATCGCTACTCCAGCTTTCTTTTGATTTGCATTTGCATGGAATATCTTTTCCCATCCCCTCACTTTCCGTCTGTATGTTTCCCTAGGTCTGAAGTGGGTCTCTTGGAGACAGCATATATATGGGTCTTGTTTTTGTATCCATTCAGCCAGTCTGTGTCTTTTGGTTGGTACATTTAGTCCATTTACATTCAAGGTAATTATCAATATGTATGTTCCTATTACCATTCTCTTAATTGTTTTGTTTTTGTTTCTGTAGGTCCTTTTCTTCTCTTGTGTTTCCCACTTAGAGAAGTTCCTTTAGCATTTGTTGTAAGGCTGGTTTGGTGGTGCTGAATTCTCTTAACTGTTGCTTGTCTGTAAAGCTTTTGATTTCTCTGTCAAATCTGAATGAGATCCTTGCTGGGTAGAGTATTCTTGGTTGTAGGTTCTTCCCTGTCATCACTTGAAATATATCATGCCACTCCCTTCTGGCTTGCAGAGTTTCTACTGAGAAATCAGCTGTTATCCTTAAGGGAGTTCCCTTGTATGTTATTTGTCGTTTTTCCCTTGTTGCTTTTAATAACTTTTCACTGTCTTTAATTTTTGTCCATTTGACTACTATATGTCTTGGCATGTTTCTCCCTGGATTTATCCTGCCTGGAACTCTCTGCGCTTCCTGGACTTGGGTAGCTATTTCCTTTCCCATGTTAGGGAAGTTTTCAACTATAATCTCTTCCAGTATTTTCTCAGGTCCTTTCTCTCTCTCTTCTCCTTCTGGGACCCCTATAATGCGAATGTTGGCACATTTAACATTGTCCGAGAGGTCTCTTAGGCTGTCTTCAGTTATTTTCACTCTTTTTTCTTTATTCTTTTCTGCATCAGTGATAATCACCATTCTGTCTTCCATGTCACTTATTCGTCCTTCTGCCTCAGTTAATCTGCTATTGGTTCCTTCTAATGTATTTTTCATTTCAGTTATTGTGTTGCATATCTCTGTTTGTTTGTTCTTTAATTCTTCTAGGTCTTTGGTAAACTTTTCTCGCAACTTTTCGATCTTTGCATCCAATCTTTTTTCAAAGTCCTGGATCATCTTCACCATCTTTATTCTGAATTCTTTTTCTGGAAGAGTGCCTATCTCCTCTTCATTTAGTTGTTTTTCTGGTGTTTTATCTTGTCCCTTCATCTGGTACAAAGTCTTTTGCCTTTTCATTTTCTCTGTCTTTCTGCGGCTGTGATTTTCAGTTCCACAAGATGAAATACTGCTGATACTGCTTGATTCTGCTGTCTGCCCTCTTGTGGCGGAAGCTGTCTAGGAGGCTCGTGGGTGCTTCCTGTTGGGAGGGACTGATGGTGGGTTGGGCTGGGTGGGTGGAGCTCAGTGACACTTTAATCTGCTTGTCTGCCAATGGGTGGGGCTGTGTTCCCACCCTGGTGGTTGTTTGGCCTGAGGCTACCCAGCACTGGAGCTTAAAGGCTCTTTGGTGGAGCTAATGGTGGACTCTGGAAGGGCTCATGCCAATGAGCACTTCTCAGAACCCCTGTTGCCAGTGCCCCTGTCTCCTCAGTGAGCCACAGCTGCCCCCCACCTCTGCAGGCAACCCTCCAACACCAGCAGGTAGGTCTGGTTCAGTCTCCTATGAGGTCACTGCTCCTTCCCCCTGGGTCCTGGTGAGCACAGTTTTTTGTGTGCCCTCCAAGAGTGGAGTCTCCATTTCCCCCAGTCCTGTGGAGGTCCTGCAATCAAATCCTGCTGGCTTTCAAAGTCTGATTCTCTGGGGATTCCCCCTCCCATTGCTGGACCCCCAGGTTAGGAAGCCTGACATGGAGCTCAGAACCCTCAGGACTTCTGTGGTATAACTGTTCTCCAGCTTGTGAGTCACCCACCCAGCATTTATGGGATTTGATTTTAACACGATTGCACCCCTCCTACCATCTCATTGCTGCTTCTCCTTTGTCTCTGGATGTGGGGTGGTTTTTTTTTGGTGAGTTCCAGTGTCTTTCTGTATATGATTGTTCAGCAGTTAGTTGTAATTCCAGTGCTTTTGCAAGAGGGAGTGAGCACATGTCCTCCTAGTCCGCCATCTTGATTCTTCCTCCCGACATTTTGCTTGTGGAACACCTTGGCTATTGTGAATAGCACTGCAATGAACGTGACAGTACAGTTATCTCTTCAATATCCTGATTTAATTCTTTTGGATCTAGAGGTGGGATTGCTAGATCATATGATAGTTCTCTATGTAACTTTTTGAGGAGCTGCCATACTGTTTTTTTTTATAACGGCTGCACTGTTTTGCATCCCACCAACAGTGTGCAAGAATTTCCATTTCTCCATGACCTCACCAACACTTATTTCTTGTCTTTCTGATAATTACCATCCTGACAGTTATAGGTGATATCTCTGTGTGCTTTTGATTTGTATTTCCCTGATGATTAGTGTCAACATCTTTTATCTGGCCATATGTATATCTTCTTTGGAGAACTATCGATTCAAGACTTTGCCCATTTTTTAAAATCAAGTTAGTTAGTTAGTTATTACTGAATTCTAGGTATTCCTTGTTATTTTGGAGACTGACCTCTTATCAGACATATGATTTGTGAATGTTTTCTCCCATTCCATATGTAGCCTTTTCATTCTGTTGATTTTTCCTTTATTGTACAGAAATTCTTCAGTTTGATGTAGTCACAACTGCTATTTTTGTTTTGGGTACCTGTGTTTTGGTGTCATATCCATAAAATCATTGCCAAGACCAATGTCATAAAGACTTTTCTCTATGTTTTCTTCTATGAGTTTTATAATTTTAAGTCTTAAGTTTAAGTCTTTAACCCCTTTGAGTTGATTTTTGTGTATAGTGTAATATAAGGGTTCAGTTTCATTCTTTTGCATGTGGATATCTAGTTTCCCAAGCACCATTTGTTAAAGAGACAATCCTTTTCCCATTGTGCATTCTTGGCACCCTTTTTAAATATTGCTTGACTGCATATTTATGGATTTATTCCTAGGTTCCCTATTCTGTTCCATTGGTCTACATATCTGTCTTTATACCAGGACCATACTATTTTGATTCCTGTAACTATGAAATATATTTTGAAATCAGGAAGTGTGATGCTTCCAGCTTTGTTCTTCTTCATGGGGTTAATTTAGCTACTCATGGTCTTTTGTGGTTCCACATGAATTGTAGAATAGTTTTTTCTGTTTCTATCCAAAATGCCATTGAGATTTTGATAAGGATTGCATTGAATCTTTAGATTGCTTTGAGTACTATGGACTTTTTAGTAATATTAATCTTTCACCATGAACATAAGATGACTTTCCATTTGTGTCTTCTTAACTTCTTTCATCAATGTTTTGTAGTTTTCAGTATACAAGTCTTTTACTTCAGGTTTATTCCTAAATATTTTATTCTTTTTGGTGCTATTGTAAGAGGAATTGCTTTTCTATTTTCATTTTCAGATAGTTTGCTGTTAGTGTTTAGAAACAACTGATTTTTATATGTTGACTTGGTATCCTGCAACCTTACTGAAATTGTTTTATTAGCTGTAACAGGTTTTTTATGGAGTCTTTAAGGTTTGCTAACGTAAGACCATGTTCTCTGCCAACTAGAAAAATTTTACTTCTTCCTTTTTGATTTGTATGTCTTTTATTTCTTTGTTCAACCTAATTGCTCTGGTTAGGACTTCCAGTATTATGTTGAATAGATGTGGTGAGTGTGGGCATTCTTGCATTGTTTCTGATCTTAGGGGAAAAGATTTCAGCTTTTCAGCATTGAGTATAATACTAGTTTTAGGATTGTCATATATGGCCCTTATTATGTTGAGGTATATTTCTTCTATTCCTAGTTTGTTCAAAGTTTTTATCATGGAAAGGTTTGAATTGTACAAAACGCTTTTTCTACATCTATTGAGATGATTATGTGATTTTTTGAAGTATAGTTGATTTACAATATTATATTGGTTTCAGGTATACAGCATAGTGAATCAATATTTTTATAAATTATACTCCATTAAATATTATTACAAAATAATGGCTATAATTCCAACTGCTGTACAGTATATCCTTGTTGCTTATCTTTTTTATGCATAGTGGTTCCGAGTTCTTAAGCCCATACCTCTGTCTTGCCACCCCACCCCTTCCCATTGGTAACCACTAGCCTATTTTTGGTATCTGTGAGTCTGCTTCTGTTCTGCTATATACATTTGTTCATTTTTTTAGATTCTGCATATAAGTGATATCATACACTGTTTGTCATTCTCTGTCTGACTTATTTCACTAAACATAATATTTCTCTACATCCATTCATGTTTTTGCAAATGGCAGAATTTCATTCGTCTTTATGGCTGAGTAATATTCCATTATATTTCCTATATATATATACATATATATATCTTCTTTCCATTTGTCTGTTGATGGACATTTGGTTTGCTTCCATGTCTTAGCTATTATAAATAATGCTCCTATGAATATTGGGGTGTATGTATCTTTTTGAATTCATATTTTTGTTTTCTTTGGATGTATACCCAGGAGTGGAATTGCTGGATCATAAGGTATTTCCATTTTTAGTTTTTTAAGGAATCTCCATACTGTTTTCCATAATGGCTCCACCAATTTACATTCCCATCAACAGTGTACAAAGGTTCCTCTGCAGTGTAGATTACCCTAGGTTGCAGGTTTTTCCCTTTCAGCACTTTGAATATATCATGCCACTCTCTTCTGGCCTGCAAAGTTTCTGCAGAGAAATCAACCAATAGCCTTATAAGGATTCCCTTGTATATGACTCTTTGTTTTCCTCTTTTTTGCCTTTATAATTCTCTCTTTATATTTAAGTTTTGCCATATTAGTTATGATGTCTTGGTGTGAGTCTGTTTGGGCTCATCTTTTTTGGGCCCCTCTGTGCTTCTTATGATATCTGTTTCTTCCCTCAGTTTTGGGAACTTTTCAGCCATAACTTCCTCAAATACATATTTGATCCCTTATCTCTCTCTTCTCCTTCTGGAACCCCTACTTGTAAATGTTGATATGCCGAATGTTATCTCAGAGACCTCTTAAAATGTTTTCATTTTTTAAATTTGTTTTTCTTTTTGCTGTTTTGATTGGGTGATTTCCATTATTCTATCTCCCAGATCACTTATGTGTTCTTCTGTACCACTTAGTGTGCTATTCATTTTTTCTAGTGTGTTTTTTTTTTATTTCAGTTATTGAACTCTTTGCTTCTGATTGGATCTTTTGTATATTTTCTAGTTCTTTGTTAAAATGTTCAGTGTGTTCATCACTTCTTTTCCCTCATTTAGTTAACACTCCTATTAAAAATGCTTTGAATTCTTTATCTGGTAAACCATTTATTTCTGTTTATTTTTCCATGTGTTTTCTCTTGATCTTTCAGCTGAAAGCAATTCCTCTGCTTTACCATTGTGCTTAACTTTTTCTGCCTCTATGAATTTAGCTGAAACAGTTACCAGTTGAGGTCTTGAAGGGGGCTTCTTATGTGGGAGTACCCCTATACTGACAACATGTGCCTTTAGTGGGAGAACTGATGTATGCCAGTTCCCTGGGTAGCCCCAGAGAAGTTGGGGTGCTGGGTGCATGTATCAACTCTTGCCCTGCCCTAGGGAAGGCTGAGAGCTGGGATTTTTTTTTTCACCTGCTTATTCTGTGCTAAGCCAGGGAGAGGATCTATGGCATCTACCTGCCCAAACCACCACCTCCATTCTCCTCCAGACAACTAGGTTGGGCCACACACCCATCAGACCTCCAGGACTGACAAGACTGGTGCAAGTTAGTTCTTTGGGAAACCCCAGAAAAGTTGGAATACTGGACACATGGATCAACTTTTTCCCTCTTCAAGGTATAGCTGAGAGCTCAGATTTTTCATCCTATTCACTCCATGTTGAGCAAGGAGGAGGATCTGTTGTATCCACCAGCTCAAGCTGCCATCTTTATTCTCCCCTATGTGGCTAGACTGTGTCAGAGCTCTCAGAGTTCCAAGACTAGCAAAGCAGAAGAAGCCAGTCTTCTGGGTAGTCCCCCTTAGAAAAGCTGGGATGCTGAAAGTACAGGACAATGCCTTCCCTCTCCTGGAAGGAGCTTGGGGCTAAACTGTTTCTTCCAGATCATAAGGCTGTGTTAGGGGCAGGCACCTTGGTGGGAGAGTGTCCCAAGCCTCCCTATTGGCTTCAGTGAGTCTGGTTTTGTGCTTGCCCAGGGTGTAGGAGCCTTCCAAGTAGAAGAATTCAGAAATTCTGAATTTCTGACTTTCTCACAAACAGAATTTGTCTATGAATTGTTGCTGAATTGGTGGGTTTGTGGGGAGGAGGGTCCAGGGCTTCTTACTTCACCATCTTGCTTATGTCACCCCCCTCAATGCATCTTTTCCTGAATATATTCTAGTTTGCAAGTATCTGTCCTATAGGACACAATGTGAAGCACAACACATTGTCTGATTGTCTCAGAGTGCAACTAATTGTGACTGCTCATGACCCAAACCTTGTTGCATCTACAGGGAGTCTAAGCCTGCCTTTGTTTCTCTCATGGTTGCTTCTCATGGCCTGCTAAAGCCTGCTAAATAAATACAAATTTATTTATTTATTGGCTGCATTGGGTCTTCGTTGCTGTGCACGGGCTTTCTCTAGTTGTGGCGAGTAGGGGCTACTTTTCGTTGTGGTGCACAGGCTCTTGTTGCGGAGCACGAGCTCTAGACGAGCTGGCTTTAGTAGTTGTGGCTCGCGGGCTCTAGAGCACAGGCTCTGTAATTGTGGCACATGGGCTTAGATGCTCCGAGACGTGTGGGATCTTCCCTGACCAGTGCTCGAACCCGTGTCCCTCTTCACTGGCAGGCAGATTCTTAACCACTGCACCACCGGGAAAGTCCCCCTTCAGGTGTTTTTTAACGTGAACTACTAGCGAGTCACATCTTCCCTCACCTGTCCTGGCGAGCACATTTTATAATCTAAATGCAAAGTATATTTTATCCCTTTAAAAATGTCATCTTGTTGGGTTCAAGAGCGGAGAAAATTTTGTCATTTATACTGTTAGCTCTTTCTTGGAGATTTGACACACCTGAACATTTGATGAGTATGTCTTCATCTATGACTTTGAATAAAATGTGTTGACCAATAGGAGTTAGCAACAGATCGGTCAGGAGCAAAGAGCCAAAGGGGGCAGGGTGAGGAAAGGTCTGCAAAGGCAACACAAGGAAAGAGTGCTGGGCATTAAAATTCACTTCAAAGTCAATTGTTTCACCCGTTGTGGCTCATGTATCCCCATTAGTCTAGCCTGTAATATTGGAGATCCCAACACAGATTCAGGGAGCCAATAATTTAATTACACGTGCTCTCTGTGTTCAGTCACTTGGCCCCATCTGCTTTCTTCCCTTATCGTTCAAAATGCCTGAGTTATCAAGTGTTACATGACGATTAGCTAATATATAATCCAGTATAAACCCAGCTAACTGGGCCAAGAGGACAGAAGACAAAGAGAGTTCATTAAAAGTTTACAATGAGGGCTTCCATGGTGGCTCAGTGGTTAAGAATCTGCTTGCCAATGCAGGGGACATGGGTTCGATCCCTGGGCCGGCAAGATCCCACATGGCACAGAGCAACTAAGCCCGTGCACCACAACTACTGAGCCTGTGCTCTAGAGCCCACGAACCACAACTACAGAGCCCCCGTGCCACAACTACTGAGGCCTGCTCACCTAGAGCCAATGCTCTGCAACAGAAGAAGCCACCGCAAGGAGAAGCCCACGCATCACAACAAAGAGTGGCCCCCACTTGCCGCAATTGGAGAAAGCCTGTGCACAGCAACAAAGACGCAGCACAGCCAGAAATAAATTAATTAAATAAATAAATAATTTTTAAAAATCTTAAAAAAAAAAAGTTTACAATGAGTCAGATGACGTCTCCTTGATGAAGGACAATTTAGAGGATTTCCCAGGCCAGGTTTTACTCACTCCTCCCACCCCAGAGATTTAAGTCCATTTTAGGCATTTACTAACATGTGTTTTTCATAGGATGACCTGAGACCAGGTCAGTCTGAGATAGAACTGTGCCAAAGAAGGAAAATATTGTCTAACACATCCACCCTTTTCCTTTCCAGTTTTTCTTTTTCTATCTGCTCCCTCCCACTACTGGCCAAAACAAGTTTACCTTTGTCTTTCCAAAGAGATGCCTCCATTTTAAAAATAGAATTTGGAGAGGACTATGTTGACACACAAAAAAATTAGCCTCAAGTAGCGTCCTTAAAGGTAGCAAGACAAGCTCCTGAACAAGGTGCTTTGGGGAGTGCCTCCCAGAGCACCTCCTAAATCATATTATCAAGTAACAACCTAGTCTACTGACAAGTAGAAGCTCTTCTTTGCCAGCTGAACAGGTAGGCCAGTTTCTCAAGCTATAAACTAAGAGTAAAGGCAAAAGAGGCCCAGACCAACTTGATCTCTGAGGGATTTTCTATATAAAGGGGAACCTGAAGACTATCTGGATACCTGGGAATTACTAGTTTCTGGAGTCGCTGCATTTTCCCAATATCTATAAAGAAGTCAGGATTGGTTTAAAGGAGAAACATGCTAGGCCTCACCTCTAGAATGTCAGACGTCAATGCAGACCTAAAATAAAGATTGTATTTGTACATATGTGCATTTGTGTGTGAGTATGTGTGTGTAAGTGTGTGTGTGTGTAAGTGTGTGTGTGTGCGCGCGCATATGTGTAATGAAAGAAAACGGAGAAGCAATCTCAGTGCAAACTCAATTCGAGATCTTCTCCACACAAGCTCTGCCCTAGGAGCCCTGCATGTATGGTATTAATTTTCCATTTTTATAAACGGATTTATTTTAAATGCTTTAACATACATACATTATCTCCACTGGTACTAAGAGCATCTATGGGTTGTAGGCAAAGCAGGAATTATAATCCATAATCAAGAGGTGTGAAAACTTAAAATTTGTTAGGTTAAAGTCATCTGTAGGATAAAAGCAAAACCAGCACTGGAAGTCAATTTTCAATACCCGGATACCCTCTTATTCACTACAGCTAAGATTTGGGGGGACTTCCCTGGTGGCACAGTGGTTAAGAATCCAGCTGCCTATGCAGGGCACACAGGTTCGAGCCCTGGGTTGTGAAGATCCCACCTGCCGCGGAGCAACTGAGCCCGAGCATCACAACTACTGAAGCCGGAGCACCTAGAGCCTGTGCTCTGCAACAAGAAAAGCCACCGCAATGAGAAACCCATGCACTGCAATGAAGAGTAACCCTTCTCGCCACTACTAGAGAAAAGCCCGCGTGCAGCAACAAAGATCCAATGCAGCCAAAAAGGAAAAAAAAGATTTGGGAGTCTTTTTGCAAAGGCCAAACTAGGGTTGGGCAATGTTTGCAAACTGACCAAACTTTCAACAGCATAGAGAAGAGAAGCCCAGCCTTAATGCTAGAAAAAGTATTGAGAAGGAAATTCTCCTTTGCAGTCATCTTTCAGTTTCTGATAAGACTTCCTTGAGAACCCCAAAGTCACATGTTTGAAATCAGTCTAAAAAGCATTTCCCAGGATCTTCAGTCTCCTGTCATAGAACAAACTAGATCCCTTGGACAAAATCAAATAATTCAATTTCAGTTTTGCAAGAGGGGAAAATAAACCTGTGCTTCAAAAATATGTACAGCGTTACTTTTTTCTTCCCCCTTTGCACTCAGTGACCTGAAAGATGAAAAGAAGGCTTTGAGCCAAACCAAACTATATCCATGGTTTTCCACAAGCTGAACTGGGCTTCTAAATGCTGCCATTTGAAAGCTTCAAAGTCACAATTCAAGTTTGTGCCCACCTGGTATACACACACCTTAGAATTTTAAATAATGACATGATTTATCACTTTCATATTAAAGACAAGCAGGTATTACTTGCAGAGGCTAAATAAGATCTGGAGGGATAAACTAGGTATTTAGATGCTCAAGCTCTAGAATTAGCCCTACATATACTACAGTTTTTCCAGTATCCATATTTATAAGCCTCTAGGTTTCCAAGAACTTTTGTACCTCTCTGTACCTCTCTAAGTTTAATTGGGATTTATTTTCAGTATCCCTCTTTGTGTCCTCTTCTATCCCAGTCACTATAACAAAAGAGTGCTTAAATTAGGAGAGTAGACCCCCTTCTTTGTTTGATCTCTCCTCACACCATAATCTCAAGGAACCCACCACTCTCCTTTAGAAAACTCAGACGTATACATCCCTTAAATCCATCTTTCTCCTGGCTCATTTTATGCCTCTACAGCCCAGAGATGAGCTCTGAAAATCAGAAGCACTATGTCCAGAGGAGAATAAAGATGAAAAAAAAGTCTTTAAGCTATATGACCAACGTTTGAAGAAGTGACTGATGTTGTTTTGAAGCAGAGAAGGTACATACGACATCTAAGTACAAACATGCAAAGATATAGCATGTGGGAATAAAAAAGACTTATATGTTCTCCTAAGGGTAGGACTATGAACAAAGGGTAAAAAAAAGAAAGGGAGAAAAACTTTTTTTCAAAGAGTGCAAACTCTAAGAGAAAGATTCAATTTTTTTTTTTTTTTTTTTTTGGCTACATTAGGTCCTCATTGCTGCGTGTGGGCTTTCTCTAGTTGTGGCAACTGGGGGTTACTCTTCATTGTGGTGTGCGGGCTTCTCAATGCCATGGCTTCTCTTGTTATGGAGCTTCAGTAGTTGCAGCACATGGGCTCAATGTTTATGGCTCAAGGGCTCTAGAGTGCAGTCTCAGTAGTTGTGGTGCTTGGGCTTAGTTGCTCCACAGCATGTGGGATCTTCCTGGACCAGGGCTCGAACCTGTGTCCCCTGCATTGGCAGGTGGATTCTTAACCACTGCACCACCAGGGAAGTCCAAAGTGTTCAAATTTGAAAAGGGCTGTGGGTAAGCTTCTCGTCATGGGACATATTTAAACATGGAGATAACATCGCTTGACAGGGACAAAGAAAAGGGGATTCCTGAAGTGGATTGTCACTTAGACCAGAGGAACCTTCAAGTTTTAATATTTTGTGATTTTTACCTGTTCTCAAAAAGGAGAGATATATGAAGTCAATACTTATGTTCATAAAACCAACTGTCAGCCTTCATTCTGTTTAGAAAAGGGAGAGGGTTATACAGTAGAAGATACGAAAAAACAGGCTGAAGGAAGTAAAGTACTCCAGGACAGATGTTGAGCATGTAAAGTTAGGCAAATAAGGAGATGATTATAATTAAGCTCTTAGATTGGTGAGTAATCAGAGAAATAAAATTAAGTAACTATTTGGCATTGTATCTTGATTTGGCATTGACCTCTTGACTCTTCATGAGTATGCACAGATAACATGTCTGTGAGATAGGCATAGTTGGAGCTTGGATTTTATTTTTCAGATGACTGATTTAATTCTTTAAGTCTCACAATAACCTTACCCTGGGTTGTGAATTAAATGTGGTCAAGTGCAGGTGACAGTTAAGAGTTTGACAAGGAAGGAAAGAATTTCTATTATTCTCTAAGCATCTGGTGTCTCATAATCTTAAAGGTAATTAAACTAATAAAAACAAGTATTGCACATTTTATTTTGCTATGGTCCATGCTGTGTAGTAGAAATGAATCTGGGCTGAAAAACAGTAAACAGTAGATGTGGGTCTTATGCCTAGTCCCCACATATACTAGTTATGTATAACTTAACAAGGTCTCCTAGCCTGTTTGACCCACACCTGGAAAAAAATGCTAGTAACGTCTGTTCTACCTACTTTATGTCCTATTATTAGAATCAAATTGGATAATGAAAATTTTTAAACTGCTGAGTACAAATTTAGTATATGAGCGGGAAAAGCATGTAGAAAAAGAATTCTTGACCCAAGTTAGATATTTTTATTTACACTATTGCATACTTCTCGATATAGAACTTGTAAAAATATAACTAGTCAACCACTTTTCAGCAAATCATAAATCACTTTCCTTTTTTAAAAAATTTCCAACTCCAATCTTTAAAATGGGAGTTTTCTCTATGCTATACAAAAAATATGAAAATGTACTAATTCACATATCTCTGTGTTTTCTAAATATTTCAATACTTCTAAATCTGAGAATGAAAGACTCTTCAGCACACAAGGGACCAACTAAAGGTAAAATCCTAAAATAGTTTTGTTTTCTTTAGTGTCTCTCGTTTCCCTTTTGTTTGCACTTCCTAACCCCCACCCCTTATTTCTAGGTAAAGGGTGACCCTTTAACCACACCCCAATCAAAAATCTCCAGTCAGGAAATAACCTGTGGTCAGTCTTGTGTACTTTGATACCTGAAAGTCAATGTATCATTCCTTCCATCGACAGCTACGTTCTGAGATGAATCCCTAGCTGTAGACTGAAATCCTAGCTTTATTTAATTTAGGGAAGATCAGGCACAAGTGAGCTGGTAGAGAAGATCATGTGCTTAGTTGCCCAAATCTTCTACCCAGCTGGTTCTGAAACCTCGCAATTCAAATCATTGAGAGAATTATAGTAAGCCGTCCTGCTAGGCCAGTAAGTGAACAACACCAACCCTGAACTTTTGGTGTGAGTAGCTGTTTTCCCAGCCATTAGTCACAAAATGTCAATGTTTACGTAACTACAGTCAAAATCCAGAGGCACCAGCTTGACCAAAACTTTCCTTCTCAATATTACAGTACAGTTCTGCTTTTGTACACAACTTACATGAATGCTGAACTGTATGGTTATATTAAGTTGGCCGGAAAATTATGTTTTCCTTGACAGCAATTAGGGTTTTACCTGAAGATCTTCCCTCCTGAAACAACATTTAAAGGCATATTTTTAAAATTAAGGGGAAAAAACTATTAATTAGGCACTGAAGTTGTATGCCAGGTACAGAAAACCTATGTTATATCTCAGTTAAAATATTCTTATTGCTCCCTACATGGGAACAGTGATATGGTGTCTATCAATTAGCAGTTTTACAATTAAATATATATTTATTGAAATTATAAAGCATCTATTTGCAAAATGTATATATATTCCTTCTATAAGAAAAAAATAATAATCCCAGAAACATTCATGGTTACTTAAAAAAGGAAAAGGGAAAAATAATAAAATGTTGAGCAGTTGCAACTTAAAGGAATGATGTAATTTAAAATTTAAAAGATCCCTAAAGACCCTTCTTCTGATACTTAAATTTCTGGGACTTTCCTAGTGGCGCAGTGGTTAAGAGTCTGCCTGCCAATGCAGGGGACATGGGTTCAATCCCTGGTCCGGTAAGATCCCACATTCTTCAGAACAACTAAGCCTGTGCGCCCCAACCTCTGAACCCCTCGCACCCTAGCGTCTGTTCCGTAACAAGAGAAGCCACTGCAATGAGAAGCCCACACACCACAAAGAAGAGTACCTCCTGCTCGCCCGTATGCACAGCAACGAACACCCAACTCAGCCAAAAAAAAAATTTATTCTGCCTCCACCCATCTCCCCAAGGTCTTTGCTAAGCAGTGAACTGATTAAATACAACTGAAAACGTGGATATATGAAAAGCGAGGTCCATTTGTCAGAAAATTATTGTGCAGGTAGATGATTTTGACTGGCTTGATCTGATGATTAGTCTACAGTGTTAAGAACAATAAAGATGCCAATTTGCATCTAGACAGCCTCCCTCTAAACAATAATAATCATAGTAATACAAGCTATAGTCATAATTGCCATTCATTGAGTGCTCCCTATATAGTAAACACTTTATAAACTTTGTTCATTCAGTCCTAAGAGTGACCATTTCAGGTGGATAGTATTAGCTCCATTTTCCAGAAGTCTAAGCTAAGACTCAGAGAGGGTAAGTACAATAATTTGCTCAATGTCATCAGATCAGAAAAAGTAGAATCAGGGTTGAAGCCCACATCTGCCTGTCTCTTAAACACTGTGTCCTTTGATCAGGTGGGACTTGAAAGAGATGGTGAACTTAATCATCAAGACTACAGAGCTGGTCAAGAGGTGTTAAAACTGTGTCCAGAATTCGTTAAGACTAGGTCAGGGAATCCCAAACCTTGCCCATCAGGGTTTGTGAACTTGACAAAACCTATGAAGTTCAGAGAAGTAAGCTGAGTCAGAAAGGAGCCTCTAGGTACCATATTTCACATGAACAAGAATCAAACAGAAAAATCTGCTAGTTAGGAAAAAACAGGCTTGTATCTCCACTTAAGGAAAATAAGATTGAACGTGCGAGGGGTCATAAACTCAAGTCAGGAGCGTGAAAACAAAACACCTCTCCACTGCCCTCACCCCAACAAAGGATCTGGAGAACAAGGCATAACAGAAACTAGGAAGAAGGCTAAAAGTTCCTTTGGTTACTTCAAACCTCAGATGCTTAGTAAACTTGAAATAATGATAATACTATTACCAAAAAGGGCAACTGAGGGAATTAAGTGAGATTAAACACATATAGACCTTGGCACAATATCTGGCTTATAGAAAGTATTCAATAAATGTTGGTGGCGGTTTTGTTGTTTTACAGGGCCATCTTCAGCTTTCCTGTATAGTGCAGTTTAGTGCAAATATCCATTGATTGGGAGTCAGAAGACCTGGTTTGAATCTTGTGTGCTTTGCTCTAGCTGAGTGATGTTGAACAAGTTACATTACCTATCTGAGTCTCAATATGTTCATCTTTAAAAAAGGGGCTATGGGGACTTCCCTGGCAGTCCAGTGGTTAAGATTCCATGCTTCCAATGCAGGGGGCACAGGTTCCATACCTGATTGGGGAACTAAGATCCCGCATGCCACACAGCTTGGTCTAAAAAAGAAAAAAAAGAGGGGGACCATAATACCTACTCACAAAATCATCAGGAGGATTAAATAAGAATATATTAGAAAAAATTTAACATAGTATTTGGCAAGCATAGGTTGATTCATTCACACATTCAAAAAAAAAATGTACTCAACAAAATAACTTATTGAGGGCCTATCCAGGTGACAGGCACTATTACAAGCATAAGTGATAGAGCAACGAACAAAAGATATGGTTTCTACTCTCACGAAGCCTACACTCTGAAAATGCTACTTAAGTATTAGTTTGATCTGAACTGCATATTACATCAAGGTGGTAATATGATTTTCTAAGGATGATAGACCCACAGGACTTTCCTTATTAGTAGAAACTAGTGGGTGGACCAAACTAAAAACAGCAGTAAAGGGGAGGAGAAAACAAAATTGTTCATTGCTGTTTAGGACAGAGAAGATTCAGCACAGAGTCATCCAAGCCATTAAAAACACAAAGCACACCACTTATCAATAGGTGTGAATCAGCAGAATCGTACTTGCAAGTAGAAAAAAAAGCCTTTAAGAACAACCATAACAACATACTGAAAAGAAATCTATTATTGAGAAAAGAAGACAAAGACAGCAAACCTTTGACACACTGTCCATTTCCTCCAAAGCACATAGATTTAAATAAAGGCATACTCAGCTCCTAAGACATTGAGCTGCTAAATATGTGGGAAATCTAGGGATCTCTTGGGCTCACTTGGGAAGTTCAAAGGAGCATCTAAAACAAAAGTTCCTCTCTCTACTCAGCCTCATGGAACCTAAGTTTTAACAAGAAAATGATGTCAAATTCTAGAACAAATTAAGTATATTAAAATGAATGAACTATAATTGTTATGCTGATGAGATCCACTGTGATTGCTCCAAAATACATAAGGAAAAGTAATAGGACCTGGAGGGACATTGCAGCAAAGTTTAAGAGCCTAGAAAAGTTTCAGGAAGACCGGAGAGAGAATTAAGCAAATATATGGCATAAGCTAAAAACTATGGGAACCATGAGACATCCAATATGTCAAATGATTTGGGAGACAAAAAGAAAAGGCAGAAGTGATGACAATCAAATCAATACATTTTTAAGATTATATATGGAATATTTGAGGAGTACCTGAACCAAGTGGTGAGGAAAATTAAAGAATTAAGCAAAACAAACAAGATGATTAGCATGAAGAAATCTGCTTTAATGAACTTCATAGACCGGGTTCTAACAAAGTAAGTTTCAAGGGATTCAGAGAAAAATGGACCCAACTACAGAGAGAGACTCCAAAGATATCGGTTGAATTAAGAGGGTTGGGACATATTATATTTAGATTTCAAGAAGACATTTGACAAACATTTAGCATGTCTTTAATCATAATTACATTCTTGTCCTTACCAAATAGCTCCACCATCTGGATCATCTCTAAGTTTGCTTCTGTGGGTTGCTTTGTCTCTTGACAATGAACTGTTTTTCTTGGTTTTATGTGTGTGTGTCTTAGTTTTGAGCTGAATGCTGGATGCTCAGTGTAGAAAAAACAATGAAGACAGAGGTTGGTTGTATTCATGCCCTGAATAGACACACATCAGTCAGGATATAGTGTTGGGAACATGTCATCGTAGTCAGTCATTGAGCTGGATTTGAGTTTTGTTTTGCTCTAGTTGCCTTCAGTGTAGCGTAGACTCTGCGTGCTCTGGGGGTGAGCTGCTGTTAGCCTGTGGTCCAGTGGGGTCTGAGGTGCCCGAGGGATTTCCTCAGTGTTTCTGTTCTGCTCTCAGTTTTGTTTTTTGTTTTATTTTATTTATTTATTTATTGGCTGTGTTGGGTCTTTATTGCCCCACTAGGGCTTTCTCTAGTTGTGGTGAGCTGGGGCTACTCTTCATTGTGGTGTGCGGGCTTCTCATTCCGGTAAGCTCTTGTTGCAGAGCACGGGCTCTAGGCACGTGGGCTTCAGTAGTTGCAGCACACAGGCTCAATAGTTGTGGCTCATGGGCTCTAGAGCGCAGGCTCAATAGTTGTGGTGCACGGACTTAGTTGCTCCATGGCATGTGGTATCTTCCTGGAGCAGGGATCGAACCTCTGTCCCCTGCATTGGCAAGCTGATTCTTAACCACTGCACCACCTAGGAAGTCCTGCTCTCAGTTTTGAGCGGGCCCTGTGAGCCGTTCTCCCTGGGGCTGGGGTTATCTCTCCACAGTCTTGCTCTTCCTCCTGCAGTGATCAGCTGTGGTTTGCTACTTGCTATTAGGCTCCTGGTGAGGTGGGGGAAGGGGTTCTCAGTTCTGGTACAGCCTCAGACTCCCAGAGGGCTCTGGCACCTGATCTCTGGGATGGGACAATCTCAGCACTTTCCCTGCTCATCCCCACACCACGGCAGCCCAACTCTGCCTTGTATCTATGTGGGGGTCTTGCAGGGAGAGAGTTTCCAGCCCTTCCCAATGCTTGTAGACCTCTCTTTGTGTCACCGCAGGATCCTGAGACAGGCAGGTTTCCCTGTTTGTGCACTAGAGGCAGATGGCTTTGCTTCAAATAAGAGAAGTTTTGTATCTGTTTTCATCACTAAGGGGCGCAATTTCTTTGCCTTGTCCTGTCCCCATTCTGTTTCATGAACACCCAGTGGAGGCTTAGAAAAGAGCTTGAGAATGGTGCCTCTCCTCCTTGAGTCTGGGGCTCCAGAAGATTCTTAAACTGTCTTGCCAGCCCACACTTGAGCCTTCAGAATTTGTTAAAATGTTGGCTGCTTACTTTCTACCCATTTTCACGGCAGCTGCCCCCTTCTCGTCTACTTTAACAAAGATGAAGCCACCCATGGGTCCCATCTCTCCTCAGAGGGGCTGTCACACTTTGAAATTCAGTTGACCTGGCTGTCTCACGATTTTGACTGTTTCATGGATTCCAGAAAATTTACGATTTTGTAGACTTCTAGGTTTTTTTTCTCATTTTTATCATGGGGGTGACATTCTTTTAAGGTTTCTTTACCCTAAGTGGAATGATTCAGATAGGGCTGAGAATGTCTGAAGCGTTTAGGTAGATAGGAAACATATATGATTAAGCTAGTCTAAGAGTGAAAGGTGTGAATTATTATGGCTAAATGAAGAATGCATGACCACCTGAGGGTATTTAAATATTTCTTAAATTACTTAAGTCGAAAACATCTTTTGAATTCAACTGACGAGTTGTGATCCCTGGTTTAGACGTGGGCAGAATTAGGTGTGTTCAAACCTGGTGGGCAACTGGCTGATGTATCACTAAGGAGAACTTGAAAATGTATCATTTCCAACCTGAAAGGAAATTCCTATTGTCATGCCCAAGAATCTCTACTTAACCCCGTGCTATTTTTAATATTTTAATTAATGTTTTAGTGAAGATATGAAACGAATGGTATTCTGGTGTTTGCATGAAACTAAAGCAAGAGTTATTGCTGTAATACTTTGTATCAGGATCAGGATTTGTGAAGTCATTGACAAGTTAAAATAAAGGGGCTAAGGATGCATAGATGTAAGTTCCTAAAAGTGAGCTTGCTAAATCTACTTCAAATTTACAGGTGCATACGATCGGTGATATATGACTTAATAGAAGTTCATGCCCGAATGACTTTATGATTTCTAATAGGTACAAATTCAGCAAGTGAAAAAAAATGGCATAGTTACCCCAAAAAACTGCTTCACCTTAGGTTGCATCAGTGAAACAAAGCATTCAGAACAAAAGAAACCTTTAGCCCCATTGATTAGATACATGTGTGGCGTCCTGTTGCCATGTTTCACAAGAGTCATTGACTTTCTGGAATTTAGAAAGAGGAAGATGGCCAGGATGATAGTCTGAGGAACAGCCAAGTTAGATTGTTAGGTCTGGAAAGGGAAACCTGGAATAACAGAGCAGTATCTTCAAATATTACAAAAGAACAGAGGTGGGGGGGCGGTGCCGGATTTGGCCCCCAGAGATCAGAAATTATTTAAAATAATAGTGAATGGATTGGAATTAGATGAAACTGATGGAATAATATGTTATTTGATATGTTATTACATTTGGGATAAGGTAGACAAACATTTTCCCCTCTAGTCAAACAAAAAACTAATGATTAGAGAAATGTGATATATGTTTACTCCCTTCATTGTTTATGTAAGAAGACTCGTAACATGTCCCAGAGGAGGGGGAGAGCAAAAGTTCTGTTAGCATAAGGACAGAGTTATGAATTTTATAGAATAAGATTAATATTATGATTATGATATTAATTTTTCAACTAGAAGATTGGAGTTTTTCAAAGAAAATTAATCTTTAAAATGGTGAAATAGATTTGACTTCAGATATTCATAGAACCTAAGAGGAAAATGGCTGTAGCATGGGTGATTTTTTATCCTCACCATCATCCACGAAAAGATAGCTCACTCTTCCCACCTCTCGAGGACCAGCAATGACACAGAACCCAGATTTCACCTCCCTTCTCAGAGAGGCGATACCTGGGTGCAGGAGAAAGGCCATAGATTTTTAGTAAAGGACAGAAGCTTCAAAATTTTCCAGATGCAGTTAGGACTGAGGGTATTGGAGGTTAATTATATTTCTAGGGAGTGGTTTGTGATCCCAGAGTAACAGGAGACTGGATAAGAGCCATTATCTTTGGTGGGGTTATAGGTTAAAAGAAAGCTTCAAAAAGGAGACTCCTGAGCCAGAAGAAGCATTTACTCACTGTGACCATCAGGAGAAAAGTAAGGTTCATCCTCCCTGAATTACACCCTTCTGCCCTGAGTAGTAGAGACACGTCATGTAAGAAATAAAAGGAAAGGGCCGACCACACAGGAAACAAATGTAAACCTGGTAAAAAGCCCTCCAATTCATTGCACCTTAATGAACAGATGTAAGGAGAAGATTATTGAATATAAAACCATTATACCAAAACAGAAGTGTCTTAATTTCTAAGGAGTCTGGGAGCTAACATAAATGTGGAACTGAATTTACAACTACTAATCCACGGAACGCAGAGAACTGCTGTTGTAGGTAAGAAACCTCAGTCTACTCAGCAAGTTTGATGTACATGAGAAACAAGCAGGACTCCCATCAAAACCCTTGCCAAAGTGGGGAACGTGCAGACAGTGAAAGAACACAGCTCAATTGGAAACTTTATATCGTGGAGAATACTTGCCCCCAAATACTATGTTATCTCACACACACACACACACACACACACACACACACACACACACACACTCTTTTTAAACCCCTGTGGACAAAGAATGTCCTGCCAGATCAGTAAACAAAGAATGTTGCAGCCATCAAGCCATCAGCCTCTGCAAAATCACCCCCGATGGTGCAGCATACCCTGAGGGGATTCAGGATGGAGAAAACAGGATTCTGGCCCTAGATAGTTAAGGTACGTATCAAAAGGAACGATTTCAATAAGCCCAGACTCTTTCATCTTCCCATATATAGAAAAGCACTAGATTCATTAACTTGAGATGTCTGGTTTTCTTTAATTAGCAGTAATCTTTTGATGATCTGACTACCTGGGTTTGTTTTGTTTTGTTTGTTTGTTTGTTTGTTTGTTTGCAAAGACTCCTATATATCCTCCTCCTCCCTTACCTCTTTGGAGCAGTCCCTCAGAGCAATCTGAGAGACTGTCTCCCAGGCTTAAGTCCTCTGTAAGTCCACCAAATAAAACATAATTCTCAATTCTTAGGTGGTGCATTTTTTTCAGTTAACACACCCAAATAGAAATGTCAGAAACCTCACCAGAATGAAACTGCACAGCTGCTCATGTCCCAGTGCTGCTCTTTCCTTGCTCCTTCTCCTGCTTCTGCCATCAGTTTCCCACAGATGAGCCCACTCATTCTACCTCTGAAAAGCCCAGATCTGCTCCTTTCCCAACGGCCACACATGCTGCCTCATATGGACCCCTCAGAGGGACCCGGAGCCCAGCGTCCTGGCGTTGGAGGCAGGTCCTCTCCATGGCTACTCTGCCCATCCAGGAACTGTTCCCGAGACTTATCGGGGGTCACAGACCCTCCCTAGAAATAGAACTAACTTTCAGTACCTTCAGTCCCTAGTAGGTCTTCAAAATTTTGTATAAAATAAATACACTACAAGGAAATGTTGTACAATACAGGGAATGTAGCCAGTATTTTATAACTATAAGTGGAATATGATCTTTAAAAATTGTGAATCACTATGTTGCACACCTGAAACATAATATTTACATCAACTATATCGCAATTAAAAAAAAGACACCTATTTCACCTTTTGGCTCTGGACCTATTTCAGATGCTCCATAGCTCTTATCACTTAGAAAACAACAAAGGTTTTAGGAGCTGTGCGCTAGGAACCATGGACAGACCAAATATATATTTACAAGGGTGAGTCAAAAATCACCTGCACTCTGGCTGTAGAGTTTATTTTAATTAACTTTTAGAAAAGACAAATACAACATTTTTCGACATAATCTCCTTGTTTTTCTATACACTTTGTCCACCTGTCAGTAAGCTTTCGTATTCCCTCATTAAAAAATGTTTTAGGCTGAGCTGAGAGCCACGAATGCACTGCTGTCTTCACTTCATCAGAAGTGAATCTTCATCCTTGTAGGGCTGCTTTCAGGTTTACTTTTCAGACCAAACAGGTGAAAGTTCAATGGAGCAAGGTCAGGACTATAAGGAGGATACTTTAATACCTCAAAATGAAGTTTTTGCAGAATGTTGACAGTGCAGGCAGAAGTGTGCAGACGTGCACACCCTCAGACCACAAAAAAATGTATCACTGCACACTGCTCTTCTTTCGTGCAAATCACAAGTGGGGCATCCATTTTTGGTCCCACCACAGTTACAAATGAACTGATGTAACATGTTCACACCTGCACAGCAGTGACTGGGGAGACAGGAGCCTTGAACAGAAAGCGCTGATAAGACAATGCAGCCAACAGAAGTTTTAATATAACCAGAATGCAGATAATTTTTGACTCACGCTCGTATTATAAATCACAATATCACAGGAACACACACAGCACAAGTTACTCTGTCAAGAATGTTGAGAAGCAGGTTCACACTGGGTGGAAGAGGATTACAAAGTTCTTTCCCAACGCTAAGGTCCTATGCTTTTTTAAAAAAAAAAGGTGAAATGAAGCAATTGAACAATTGTTATAAAATGTACTGAAACAATGGATGCTAGTGCCTTCTGAGAACAGTATATCCCTTCTCTGATTTCCCTGCCAAAACCACATAACCTGAACCTAATCATCAGGAAATAACAGACAAGCCTCATTTAAGAGACATTCTACAAAATAACTGACCGTTTCAAAAATGTCAAGGTCAAAAAGCAAAATAAATACTGAGGGAATGTTCCAGTTTATAGAGACCAAAAAGACTTGACAACTAAATGCAAATTGTGATCCTGGAAAATACCTATAGAGAACATTATAGGAACAGTTGATGAAACTTGTATATGGACTACGGATTAGAGAATAGTATTGTACAATTGCTACATTTCTTGATATTGGTAATTGCACTGTTGTTGTGTAAGTGAATGCTCTTGTCTTTAAGAAATAAATTCTCAGGGAGGGTTCAGGGGGAATGAATTGGGAGATTGGGATTGCCATATATACATTACTAATAAGAAAAAAAACACCAAATTGTACACTTTAATATATGCAGTTTATTGTATGTTAGCTGTATCTCAATAAAAGTTCTTTAAAAAAAAAAGCAAAAGAACTTGGCCTTAAACAAAAGACTGGTAAATTAACAGTACATTTAAATATTTCAAATCAAAATAAAACATTTCAGGTGTTTTAACTATCAAAAAAAGAAATAAATTCTGAAGTATTTAAGGGTAAAGTGTGTGAAGGGGAACAAAAGAGCTCTCCCCAAAATGTGTCACTTTGGCATGTGGCTTATTTTGAACTGAAGGCCATCAAAACCCAGCAGACTCGAGGAAACTTTTACCTCTCATCACTGCCTGAAAGAATTCAAATAGGGCCCTGCCCGCAAGAGAGCCATCACCAGAGATAACTTTTTAGCCGAAAGAATCACCCACATGGCAAGGCAAGCATCTAATTACCAAATATCTGCTCCTCTCCTCTTCCTGTGATTTGCCCTCCTCCCCTTCGAAGCCCCAGGGCCATATCCCATTCCTCAGCCAGAATGGCATACAAGCCTCCGTTACCTGACTGCTTCTGGTTTCATATTTTTTATGGGAATCCCATACATACAAAATCAAATTTGTTTTTCTCTTGCACTTTGTCTTACATTAATTTAATTTGCAAACCAGCCGAAGACCCTAGACGCGAAGAAGGGAAAGATTTTCTGACCCTACAGGTTTTAAATTAATTAAATAAGGAGGCCATGAGACTGAGGTGGTGGTAATACCTTAGCAGCCTATGCAAGCAAACCATCCATTGTTTCAATATATTTTATAACAATTGTTCAATTGCTTCATTATGAAGCAAGTTATCTAAAGTTTCTCGTTTCCACCTTTTTTTTTTGTTAAAGCATAGGACCTCAGTGTTGGGAAAGAACTTTGTAATCCTCTTCCGCCCAGTGTGAATCTCCTTCTCAACATTCTCTACAAAGTAACTTCTGCCATGTGGGTTCCTGTGATATTGTGGTTTATGATAAATATATGTTTGGTCTTGTCCATGGTTCCTGTCACACATCTCCTAAAACCTTTGTAATTTCCTAAGTGATAAGCGCTTTGGAGCATCTTTTGTTTCCAATTCCTGAAATAGGTCCAGAGCCATAAAGGTGAAAGCGGTGTCTGTTTTAAATTGAGATATAGTTGACGTCTGTACTGGCCTCAAGGTGGAGAAATCAAAACCCAAGGACAACCGATCACAAACAGCCAATGAGGCTTTTCCAAATAAGACAAATGCTTAAGCTGCAGCCAATCAACCAAGTTCCTTGCTTTGCTCCCTCCTTATCTCTATGTAAGTCCCTCCCCAGCTCCTCTCAATGGAGCACTTCTAACCACTTCAGTTTGGCAACTGCCCAATTTGAATTAATTTTTGCTCAAACTCAAAATTTTTTCATTTGCCTCAGTTTATTAATAAGGGGCATGATGTCTGCAATTTACTCTCAAGTGGTTTAGGAAAAAAGAGAGAGAGAGAGAATGATAGAGCAAGCGGGGCAAAATAAAAGCCATGGATCACTGTGGATAATGTGAACGCACTTCGTTTGCTGGAACCACAGTGAGGCCAGACAAACCAAAACATTGGAGTTTGGAGCAGAGAAAAGTTTATTGCAGGGCCATGCAAGCAGACAGGTGGCTCATGCCCTAAAAAATCCCGAATTCCCTGAAGGGTTTCAGCAAAGCCTTTTTAGAGGCCAGGTGAGAGAGGGGTGTCCCAGGATATGTGATCAGCTCGGGTTCAGTTCTCTGACTGGTTGATGGTGAGGTAACAGATGGTTAACCTTATCAGTCCTTGGGCACCAGTAGGTCTGGGGGCTACATTCTCATCATCATCAAGTAGTTAATTTCTTCCATTTGGTGGTGGGTTTTAGCATCTGAAAAACTCAGAAAATATGCACAAGATACTATTATCTGGGAACTTTAAAGAGGAGCTACAGCAGAAAATATGGGGGAGGGGCCTGTCCCAGGAAGGCCCCATAGGGTCCTGCTTGGTTACGATAGGGCATGGGAGTTCCTTGGATATACATATGTTCCTTGTACAGAAACTGGCAATGTTTCTGTAATTTTAAAATTTTATCTAAATAAAAAGTTATAAAAAATATGAGATAATTGAAGGAATTTTGCTCACTTCAATAAGAGTTTGAAGGTAGGGCTTCCCTGGTGGCCAACTGGTTAAGAATCCGCCTGCCAATTCAGGGGACACAGGTTCGAGCCCTGGTCCAGGAAGATTCCACATGCCACAGAGCAACTAAGGCCGTGTGCCACAACTACTGAGCCTGTGCTCCAGAGCCTGTGCTCCGCAACAAGAGAAGCCACCACAATGAGAAACCGGCGCACCACAATGAAGAGTAGTACCTGCTCTCCACAACTAGAGAAAGCCCGTGTGCAGCAACAAAGACTCAACACAGCCAAAAATAATTAAATAAATAAATAAATAAATAAATAATAAAATAAATCTTTAAAAAAAAAAGAGTTTGAGGGTAAAAGGGAACGGATAAGTTAAAATGTTAAAACCATCCTGACTATCTAATTTTGGTACCGCTGTCAAACTACTTTCCTTTGGATAACAAGGACTCTGGCAGTACCTCCATTAAATTAACACAGGTCCAAAGACGTTCAGTAAGATCCAAATGAGAAATGCCAAGAGCCATTTCCAGAACTTGAGGCCAGTGGCAAAAGATACACTCGGCCACCCCACCTCCCCTCAAATGCCCTCTAGTGATTACTTCAACCCATGCTCCGAAAGTAGCTTTAGAAAATTCATCTAATGTTCAGAATGTATTCTATAAAATTAGCAAAACATTTTCTTAAACTGCTATTTATAAAAAAAGTAATAGAAATTAACTTTCACTTTGTTAAACACCCTGTGAGTTGTTGGTCTTCAAATAGCTGAGTAGCCAACATGCTTTGGGCATCTGTTAAGTGTCAGTGGCCTCAGGAAACTAAGGAAACTGCAGAGCAGAGAGGTAAAATACTTGTTCGGGTCAAACACTGAGGAAGTGATAGAACACAGGATTGAACCAAAGCGTCGTTCTCAAGAGCTCATGTTCTATTCATCAATCAATCTGCTTCTGAGACAGTATAGCTCGTGGATCTGCTCCATGATCTTTTACAGAGTATCTCAACTTCATTGCCAATACAACCCTGAAAGAGTGATGTTGTCATCTCTGCTCATATATATAAGGGAGCTGAGATGGAGAACGAACACTGCTTATTCAAATTCACAAAAGCTGGGAAATCATGGAAGCAAAATACCAACACAGCTCTGTGCAACTTCAAAACCTGTATCTCTTTTACCCATCAGGACAGCAGATTGCATTTTGAAGAACTGGGCATCATTAAGAAAATGGTAACTGAGTGAAACTCAAGCTCTAAACAAACTAATATTAAATTATCTCATGAGAATTTTAATAAAACAGCCCTCAAGGAAAAAATTATTTTTTTCAATGACAACATTGTCAGGAAACTTTTGTTTTTTAATTTAATCAAAAATGTGCACACACTCATACACCAGACCTGTGCCTTTCCCTACTGCAGATATTATTGTTGGTGTTCTCTTGCTTCCCTCCCTCTTTCCCTCCTTCCGTCTCAGTCTCTTTTCTCTGTCTTTGTTTCTGTCTCTGTCCCTCTGTCTCTCCCTTCCTTCCTCCCTCCCTCCCTTTTTTCCTCTCTCCCCCATCTTTAAATTCCAGAGTTGTATTAAAAGGTTACAAAGGTTCCTGCTGCCCCCTAGTGTTCTTATTTTGGAAGTGGCAGTCACAGTTGGAAAATCAGCAAAACCTTTACAGACAATAATAATAAAATGACACTCTCAGGGAAGTTCCCTGGCTATCCAGTGGTTAGGACTGGGCTCTTTCACTGCCATGGCCCGGGTTCAATCCCAGGTTGGGGAACAAAGATCCCGCAAGCCACGTAGCATGGCCAAAAATTTAAAAAAGACATTTACAGCCCTTTAGAATTTTGGAGACAGTGGGCCATGGAGGTAAGAGGAAACTGCCTGTGATCACTGACAAGTTATTTGCCCTCACAGAGTTTCAACAAATACACCCATAAAGTGGAGGTTAAAATATGTCTTCCTCATAGTGGTACTGTGGGTTGAGATAACATACTAAAAGGTCTAGAAGTACAGTACACTCTCTAAAAGAGGTCATTATTATCACATTATTTTGACAACTCTATAAGGTTAAGGAAACTGAAGCTCAGCACAGCTTGCAGGGTTTTTTAAAGTTAACTCAGCTACCACGTTGTAGAACTAGACCCATAATCCAAGTTTTCAGACTCTAATTTTAGTTTTCTTCATGAACCCTCAGTATCCCAATTAGTTGATAATAAGGAATCTTAAGAATTATTTAAATCTTAAAGGGATATTTTCATAAACTACCCATGTTTTCAATGAGGTCCAAAATAATACACATTTCATTGCTCAGTGATCACTTCTCTAAATTGTGTCTTAAAAACTGCAAGAAGAAAAGCACACAAAGATTTGTGTCTAAAACATGTTCACAGGTCATTGTTTATAACAGTACAAAGTTGAAAAAACAGGCTGAATATAATACATTTATTCAATAAACTTTGGTACAAATAATGTTTTGGTACAAATAATAATATTTTTATTTATTAAACAATTTCTCAGCGCCAGGTGCTGTTAAAGGATTCTAAATGTATCAAAGCATTCAGAGAGGTAAGTACTATTATTATCTCCACTTAACAAATGAGGAGGGACTTCCCTGTCTGTCCAGTGGTTAAGACTCCTCGCTTCCATTGCAGGGGGCACAGCTTCCCTTCCTGATTGGGGAACTAAGATCCCGCATGCTGCAAGGCAAGGCCAAAAAATAAAACAAAACAAAAAAACAAATGAGGAAACTGAGGAACAGAGAAGTTAAGTACCTTGCACAAGGTCAAACATTGAGTAGGAGAGACAGGAATTGAATTGACGTCTTTCTCAAGAGTCCATGTCCTATTCACCAATCAATCTGCTTTTGTGACAGTATAGCCCATGGATCCACCCCACATTTCACTTCATGGTAGCACTGATGGTAGAATATTGTACAGTCATTAAAAACAAACAAACAAAAAAAACATGTTTTCAGTAAGTATTAAGGGGACTGCCCTGTTGTTGCAGTGGTTAAGAATCTGCCTGCCAATGCAGGAGACACGGGTTTGAGCCCTGTCTGGGAAGATCCCACATGCTGTGGAGCAACAAAGCCCCTGTGCCATAAGTACTGAATCCACATGCCGCAACTACTGAAGCCCGTGCATCTAGAGCAACAAGAGAAGCCACTGCAGTGAGAAGCCTGCTCACCACAACGAAGAGTAGCCCCCACTCTCTGCAACTAGAGAAAGCCTGCGCACAGCAACAGAGACCCAACACAGCCAATAAATAGACAAATAAATAAATAAATTTATTTAAAAAAATAAGGATTAAGTTACATGGAGACATGCTTACATTAAAACATTAAGGGAAATCAACTATACTTCAATTTAAAAAAAAAAAAGAGGGGCTTCCTAGGTGGCGCAGTGGTTAAGAATCCGCCTGCCAATGCAGAGGTCACGGGTTTGATCCCAGCTCCAGGAAGATCCCACATGCCGCGGAGCAACTAAGCCCGTGTGCCAAAAAAAAAAAAAAAAAAAAGAAATGAGATATAGAAGAAAAAAAATAAGGGAAAAAAAACAGCATGCAAAATTGCACACATTATTTCAGTCCTAGAATGTGTGTGTGTGTGTGTGTGTGTGTGTGTAAAACCAAAATCTAAATCTAAATAGTACCTTTCTCCAGATGATGGGTTATGGGTAATTTTGTTTCCTCCTTTATACTTTTCTAGATATTCTAAAGTTTTGTGATAAGACATAACTGCTGTGATTATCAGAAAATTTAGTTTAAAAATATTTTTAGTTGCTAAAAAAAACACCAGAATTTCCGAGAACAAGATTTTATTTCCCTTCACAGTTAAATAATGAATCAGAAAGTGTAAGTAGGAAAGATTTGCAAGAAAAACAATTACTTCAAGGGCTGGGAACAGAGGAAGAATGTTCAGGCTAGAAAGGGAAGTGTCTTAGAGTGTTTCGTAGGACACCCGTACTGAATGAACTCAGCACCCTGGGACCTATTCTTGGTCAATGTCACCTGCTTTGGAGCGCTGTCATCTGCTCAGAGGCTGTCTTCTGACACGACAGACTGAAAGTGTGAATTGAGAATCTGTATCTTTAGAAGAGAAAACATAGAAGATCTGTGACCCCAACAAGTATAATTTCTAGTGTGGACGACTTCGTGTGCAGTGGAAAAGCAACAAAGAGAGCCTTCTTTTTGGCCGTAACCCTACTGTCCTTCTTCGTGGCAGCCCCTTCAGGACAGGGCCTATCAGCAGCACCAGATGAGCCCAACATAGGCCCACCTTGAGGTGGTATCTTCCCAGGGACCTGCAAAAGCCAATCATATCACTCACAACGGACTGAGCTGCAGTTCAAGATAAAACCATTTGGCCCCAAACACCGTACAGTGCGTGCTCTTTCCTGCTTTCTTAAGAAAGTTAAGGCTGAGCTGGTGAGCCTAACCCCTAACAAGACTTTGGAACTTCCCCACATACAGACTAGACCAAGATTTTTTTTAATAGGAAACTAACTTAAGTTCACTGTAGAATCCCTTATTTGGTGCACGAGTCTGGCTATTCAACAGAGATTTCAGTTTTGCGAGTTGGAGCTGATTTCTTCCCTCGGAAAAACTGCTAGTTAGTTGTGGCCAACAGAAGTCTCAACGTAGGCCTGGACAAGGAAAGTTCTTGCTGAGATTCACCCCAAGAAAACCCCAAAGGAACACCCTGAGAACTGATGTCGGGATGAAGCTGCAAGGGCAAAAAAGTGCTTTTAACACCAACAAATCCTGCCCATTGACTGACAGATGCAGGAGGATTCTTCTCCCAAATACTGCAGCCCCTTCGGTGAGAATCTGGCTCCTGAGAGGGCAGCTTCCTCTCCTGCTGCTGTGCTCAAGTCTGCAGAGACCCACGGTGAGTTCCCATGGAGGATCTGATCTCTGTATGCCCGGGGCTCTGATGGAGCTTCTCCTGGTGCAACATTTAGATGACCTTTAATCCCTTAGGATGTAATTTCATTTAGACATTTTAGCAAGTAATGCTGGCAAAGAGGGTTGAAAACAATTATTAAAAATTGGGGAGTTTATAGATTTGGCATCACAGCAGCTAGAGGCATAGCATTTTTTTTTCTTGATTCTCCATAAAATTTAAGTAAAACATTGCTTCTGTAGGACAAATAATGCAAAATCAACCAAGTGTATTTGGCTTTAGACTGTATCATATAAATCAACTTAAAACAGGCATTATAAAGTTTTACATAATGAAAAATAACCTAATGTTAAGAGAATACAGTTTCAGTGAGCCCAGAATCTTGCATCTTGCCATTCATAGAAAAGCACTAAATTCCTTAACTTGGGATATCTGTTTTTCTTTAATTAACAGTCATCTTTTGATGTTCAAGTGCCTGCCCTTTGTTACAGAACTCCCATATACCCTAGCTGCCCCCTCACCTCCTCAGAGCAGTTCTCTCGGGGTTACTTGAGATGCTGCCTCCCAGACTTCAAGTCCTAAAAATTCCCACTGAATAAAACATAGCTCTTAACGTTAAAAAGAGAGGGGGGCGGGGAACCCAGAATACCCATTTGATATCTAGTAATAGATTAAAGTTTGGGCGTTTACAAGGTTTCACAGAAGATATTTTTTATTTTGTTTTGGCTTAAATAGATTCTGTAAAACTATTTGCAAACTTGCTGTAAAGAGTTATCAGTTAAAACCATTTAAGTGTCTTAAAATTTTGTTCCAGTTTACATACAGCTAGATGGCTTCTCACCATAAATAACATAGTAAAAATACCAAATGGTATGTTTTTGAGTTCCAGCTACAACATTGCTGACATTCACTTGATGGAATTTTCTCTCTTAATATGTTCCTTAGTAAGTACTGTTTATTAGGAAAGCATCATTTCTTTGCCAAGAAGGAAACATCTTGGAATTTAGATAACTGAAAAATATGGCTCTCAATTATGGACGGAGGATACTTAATGAACTTGTCTTCAAGTCTCAAACTTCAATTTAATATGCACTGGACATCAATAAGTAATATTCCATTGGCTACCCATGAGAAATGTCTTTTTTCCACTCCTGGTTTCTACAAGGAAGGACTTTTCCAGGAACCCTACTGACCTCTGTCCAGCCCTTTCCTCGCACCGCTCCCCTGGAGGTGGACAGATTTGCTTGATCGGTAACATCAGGAAGAATAACTGGATATGCTGCGTTTGACTCTGCTCTTCTTCCTCCTGGGAATTAGCCCGATGGCCAAAGGCATGAGTTCTGTGTTCCTCCATGACAAGAATCTCACCTGGACAGGACGCAATCCAATACTGCCTGAAGCTGAGTGGGCAAGTCAGCTCATTCTGGGGTTTACACTTGACAAGTCCACCAGCCATCAGACCTAAAGATGGGTGCTCCAACATGTTCTTGTTCAGTAGTAAAAATTATATTTTAGCCTTCATATTTCAAGTCCTGAGCAGAGGAGAGGGTTGTCATTTACTGGGGGACCCCTTGTAGAACCCAACATTACTCATCACTTAAGTCTTTTCTTAAATCAAATCCAAAGACTTAATTTAGGTTTTGGGTATTCATAAAAGAGATATTCCTTATAACACCTGTGTGAGAATGTGAAGGAATCAGGAAAGGAAGCAGATAGTATAATTAAACTTTAAGATTAGCATTTTTTTACTTCAAAATACTCAATATGCAAAAAAACTGTTTTCAGTGATACAAAAAGGGTCACTTCCTCTGTGGGAAGATGAGGTTTTTTGTGCTTTCGTACTATTTGTCACACCAAATGCAATATCTAGCATGGGTCACGGACACAGGAAGGACCAGAGCAGTGTAATGCTTATGAGGGAAACTTACTTCAGCAAATACTCATTTTGGGCAGATGACTTGGCCTTATAGAGTGTGGCAAATCCACCGCCACACTGTAAAAATTTGAAAACCAGAAACCTCAATTAAATAGAGGCAGGAGACCAGAAGGGGGAGCTCTCACACCCTGCGACATAGCTTAGTCCAACAGGAAGAAGAAAAACACCTCTTCTTTCCTGGCAAGGATTAGGCCAATGAAAAGGCATGAACTCTTTGTTTACTATACCCTCCCATCTTCCTTTTCTTCTCTATAAAAGCGTTCCTCTTCCCTTGCCCTGTGGGGACTCGTACATGGTGCACCACAGTTACAGACCCTGAATTGCAGCTCTCTGCTGATCCTGAATAGACCTATCTTGCTAGAGAAATACCTGGCAGTCTATTTATTTCAGGTCAACAAGATTCACCATGGGTTTTGAAAAATTAAAATCAAGATTTTTCTTTCCTTATAGGTTGCAGTTAAAATTGACTTTGACTTGGCACCAAATTCCTTTGATGATCAATACCAAGGCTGCAGCCAGCAAGTGATGGAGGAACTGACTCAAGGGGATTATTTCACAAAAGAACTAGGATCTCGCAGGAATTACCACAGGGACTGGCAACGTGCCCACTTAACCTGGTTGGGCCAAGGAAAAGCTCTCCCCGAAAACATGACTATTACACATGCTGTGGCCATCTTGGTTTATTTATTGAACGACAGGGTTCATTCAGACTTCTCCAGAGCCATGGCCAGTACCACTGGGTCTCCCCAGCAATATAAACATTCATTCCATTTCAAATATCTGCACTACTACCTGACCTCGGCAATCCAGCTGCTGAGGAAAGAGAATGTCATGAGGAATGATTCTCTGTGTTATGAGGTGCACCACGAGGTGAAGGGCGTTTCCTTGGAAGCCCCTGTAGGTGCCACCATTCGCTTTGGCCAGTTCCTCTCCACCTCCCTCCTAAGAGAAGAGGCACAGAAATTTGGGAACCAAACTTTGTTTACCATATTGACCTGCCTGGGGGCACCTGTACAAGACTTCTCTCTCAAGAAGTAGGTCCTGGTCCCTCCTTATGAGCTGTTTGAAGTTGTAAATATAAGCTACCACCCAAGAGGAAATTGGTTGCAACTGCAGTCAACTGGGACCCAGAGCACATATAACTGTCAGCTGCTGAAAGGTATTGTTATTGATTCAAATTGAATCCACTCTTACCAAGATCACAGGCTGCTATTTTTTTTAATCTTTTCAAAAAAGTATTTATTTTTTTAATTTTTTTAAATTTTTTAAAATTTTTTTTAATTTTTTTTAATTTTTATGGAGTACAGTTGATTTACAATGTGTTAATTTCTGCTGTACAGCAAAGTGAGTCAATTACACATAGACATATATCCAGTCTTTTTTAGATTCTTTTCCCATATAGGTCATTACAGAGTACTGAGTAGAGTTCCCTGTGCAGTAGGTTCTCATTAATTACGTATTTTATATATAGTAGTGTGTATATGTCAATCCCAATTTCCCAATTTATCTCTCCCCCCATATTCCCCCCTGGTAACCATAAATTTGTTTTCTACATCACTGTTCTTTTACAAAAGTTGTTTTCCTGAGTGAGCTTGGGGGAAAAAGGCCAAAAACATGGATATTGGCTTTCAGTAACGGTGGAACTGACAGATTAGAGAAAACCCACCTTGTTTCTTGGTTTTCCCTCTCTTCTTTCTCCTCAACTACCTCTAGCAAAATGTGTCTTTGCCGTGGCACTGATATACGGGGCATTCTAGACAGAGAGAATAAGTATCTGTACTGGAAAATGTAGCACATAAAATTTAGCATTTTACCTTCTCCCTCAGGCTCATTTTTTGTCACGGTCATTTCATGAACAGGAAGTGCTAAAAATAAAGCAGGTGTGATTTACTAATTCACTCCTGTCTATTACCCGTCCTTCTAAGAGGACTCAGGCGATGTAAAATGAATAAAGCAAAATTACCATTCTAGGAGGATTTTTAGTCTAATGAGAAGTGGAAACATGAACAAATGTCTACACACAAAAGCACTAAGTAATATACCAGATGTTTAAAAATGGTTGCGGTTGCTCAGTGAAGGAAGCTGCTGGTTCTCTCTGGGGAAAGTGAGAAAGCTTCACAATAGGAGACCACATGGGACTTGAAGTAGGAATGGGGGTTTTCAGTGAAAGAAGAGAGAAAAAGTCATTTCAAGCAGCAAAAGCATACACTGAATCAGAGATTTCAAACAGCCTGGTATCTTCAGGACATTTCGAAATTCTGGTTGGCTAGAGTATAGGGTGTGTAGGACATAGGAACAGGTTACGAGTAGAAAGGGAAAAGGGGATTGATTGTGGCTAGAGAGTTCTGATGGGGCCAGATCGTAAAAACTCTTGTATTCCATGCCAAGGACTTTCAAACTTCATGCTGCAAGTAGTGAGAAACCTTTAGAAGTCTGTAAGGAGTGGAGCATTGATTGGATCAGTATTTTAGCAAAAGCCCTGATGATACTGTGAAAAATGAACTGAGGCAGGAGAAATTAGAGTTACCACAGTAAAAATATGTTAGGCTCTTTTTTAGAAAAACACGTGACTGATTCCATTTTATCCTTGTATGTTGCCAGCCACAGTCGTTTGACAGAGCACATGCTGTAGCAAATACTGTGCCCTGTTTGATTCAGAAAGAGGAAGACTGTCCTTATCTACATGTGCATTCATTGCAAGTCAGCTGCAACCTAACTACAGTGTCTACCTTTGAAATATCCCCGAATCTTTCTCTACTTCATCATCGTTGCTGCTGTTAATAATTCAGCCTGTCAGCATTTCTCAGCATGTCAGGGCTGCAGCATTGCAAAGGTGCTCAAACTGGCATCCACACTGAGGTCAAGGTCCTGTTCACTCTGGCCTATCCGTAAACACAGACCCAGGGAGAGGTGACCTACCAGGACTTTTATCCCCTCCCTCCTCTCCTCGGCAGCATGGCAGACAGCAACATGAATGATGTGTGTTTCTGCTCCACAGACCCAAGAGATGAGTGTTGGTAGAGAAGAATGAAAAACTAGAGTAGGAGATGAATAAAACAGTGAGCTTTTGATAATAAATGAGAATATCCATAGCCAGGTTCCAGGATTCTCTGGAATTACATCTGCCTAAGATACTGTTGTTTCATTCTCACTGTGCATTTGAGATGAGTAGTTTTCTACTATTCACCTACCTCTGCTGATTATACAAAAAAAAAAAAAAAAAAAAAGAATTTGATTGATTTCAGAACGCTCTCAGCTATTCACTGCAGTGTTTTGTTTTGTTTTGTTTTCCCACTGGGTAAGCTCTTTCTGAAATCTTTCTTAAGTCATTTTTATTAACTGATATGTAACACTCTGCTTATTCCAACATCCTGCAACAGTATTAGATTGATGCAAACATGAACAATGGGAGGAGGGAGGCGGCGTGTTTTTCTTACCTGGGAGTCCTTTGCTGGGAGGGAGCAAGGTCAGTGGTCTCCCCAGCCCAGTTTTTCTAGATGCTGCTGTTGCCCACTTGACTTCTCCTGACCAATCACCTGGACTAACCATGAACCTCAGCCTGGGGAAGTCACAGAATCTAATTTCTCGTGAAACCGGAATCCTCTCAGGAAACTGTTTCCTCTCCTTTCAGTTTTTTCACTCGCAGAAGCCACAAACTCTTCTGTGTCCCCCAAAAGTCCCTCTGAGCCAGCGACTTATGTTTCCTCTTCAGTTCCCTCTTAATCTGACGGATGCAATATGTGAAGAACAACACGAAGGCCTTTAAAATGTGTCAGCCAGGGACACTGCAGTTCTCCCAATGAAGACACAGTAGATTAAAGAGCAGAGCTCCCCGAGTCCTTCAATGTATTTCAAAATTGCTTCCATTAACTTGTAACTGAAGTTCTCAAGTTCAAGGAGTTCCCAGGAATCTGTCACCTTGAGAGAGTCAGGAGGTCACATTCGTAGCATAATACTTTGAAGGGAGTGAATTTGCAAAAGAAAAATTGTTTGACATTCTAAACTAACAGCTTTTTCTTCTAATTCTTCTCTCGTTCCTCACAGGACCTATGCTTGTTACCATAGAAACATGTTTTCATGCCCATTGGAAGACTCAAAATATGTTATGTTAGTTATTTGTCCTTAAATGTCGCTTCTATTAGCAAAATAATCTGTGCCAAAAGTCTGTAGACACACAAATACATGATTTGTTCTGTATCACTGGATTCACAAAGAAGAGGGATTTATATGTTACAATGTTTCACATAATTAAAATTCTTAAGCATGCTTCTAGGAAAAATACAGTCAATTGTTTGTATTCAGCCTGGCTTTTACATGTTAATCTTGCCAGTTACTAGCAGTGAGAATACAGGCAAATGGCTTAGTCTCTCTGTCCCTCAGTTTCTTTATAAGTAAAACGGGAATAATTTTTAAAAATAGAACCTGCTTTGTAAGATTCTGGTGAAAAGAAGATGAATGAACGCATGCAAAACCTTTTAGAACTGTATGTGACACATGTAAGTAAGTACTCAAAACTCTTTAGCTACTATTACTACTACCATTATAATTTTTTATTTTACTAACTTACTGTTTCCTGTTTGTTTTTACTCTGGGCTTCAAGTGTCCCAAAGAAGTTTTCCCTATTTGTGGCATCACACTTACCTTGAAGTAGAGTGTCTCAGATGGATGGATGAATGACTGAGTTATTGAATGTATCTAGCAGACCACATGGCATGATGGGAACAGCAGAGATGGTGGAGCCAGTGAGAACTGGGTCTATGTTAGTAGCTCTGTGGTCTTGTGCAAATGACCACTCTGACCATATTTCTTCATTTAAAAAATAGGGGAAATAGTTGCCTGGAGGGAATGTTGTGATAACACTTGGGACGCACCCTCTCAAACACAACTGAAAAACTCTGGGAAAGTACTTTGCACATGGAAGTGGGATAACAGTTTAATGGCACAAATGTCTACTTCAGTAATTGACAGTAAGAACAGAAAGAAAGGAAGAGACAGAGGATATAAAGCTTTACCATTTTTTTTGAGTACCGAATTTTCCTAGACAACATTCCAAAAGATATTCACTCATCACTCTAAATTTTGACAGAAAGAGGTTATAGATAGCATTTGCCACTAAATACTAGATTAACTAGATACAGTACACTGCATGTCAGTTTTACTTTTCTATTTTTTGCTTGTTTTCAAGAGATTGAATATTTCTTTCTGGACAATCTGATCAAATTCACAGATTCAGATTTCATGAGATAAAAGCCATAATAATTATGCATTTCTCCCTAGACTGTATACCTAATGCAGAGATGACTAAATTTAGGTTATAATACACCAATAAAATGGTATTTGTATAGCAATTAAGTTTACAAACGACTCTCAACACATCATCTGTTTAACTCTTACAACCACCTGTACATTGGGCTATTGACGCCATGATACTGGCGTGAACACTGAGGATTAGATAGGTTAAATGGTTTTTGTAAGATTATTCAAGCACGTTATAAATCACAAAAGTGGGACCCTTTCCTATGTTTTCTGACAAAAAGTCCAGGACAATTTTCTTTATAGGTTGCTTTCCGGAGATTTATTTTGCCATTCAAAAATGTTACTGAGAACCTACAATTGGCTTCAATCTTCTGTGACTCTGACTATTTACATAATAAAAATACTTCACACTCATATAAATACACAAATTCACTCACACAAGTGCATATATAACAAGATAACAGTTGATCTTTTCACATACACTGTAACTCTAGTGTTTTTATCTTAACCTATTTTATTACATTATTAAAGATTGATGGCCATGACCTACCGAACTGATGTCACAAACCACTATTGGATCACAACCTCCAATTTGAAAAGTACTGTACTAGGGACAGAGGGAATAAAAAGCATTGAATAGTCTAGAAGAAAAGTAAAGACAAATACAAAAGTAAAATTAATGTGAGCTGTCCTCAAATTAGAGATTTTTTAATATTGTAATTAATGTAATTGACAGATTTTTTTCACTTATTTTCCTAAATATATTGTCTGTCTGTGTAAAAAGATTAATAATAACAACAACAACAACATGAGGTAGAAATTATAATGACCAGAAGGGAGTTAAAGTATCAAGAGAGTTAGGGAAGAAAAGTTACTTTAACCTGAGAAAATAAAATTAAAATAAGCTATTTTTAATATCCTAGTTATTATGAAGGGGGCTTAAGAGGTGGCTTTGAAAGGGGAGTATGATTATAACATAGAAATGTCTCTATGTTTGTCTCTTACTTGAACATTAATATAATCACAGCGAAGCAAAGTGAAGAGGAGTGGTGGTGATCATAGTATTTCCAAAAACACAGAGGTGCTCTCATTTTACAGATGAGAAAACTGGGGCCCAACAAAAGTAACAAAAAATGATTAAAGTCAAGCATCTAGCGGTAGATCTTCAATACCAAAGCCAATCACACACACACACCCCTCAAGCCATAATTTTTCTCTGTTATATTGTTTCCTTGTCAATCAATATTTTCTGACGAGTCTTCAGCAGAATCTTATCCCATGACAAAGTGAAAAAGGGTGGGGTTAGAGGTCCTTGTGATCTCTAGCCTCAATGAAGAGAAAACAGAACAAAAAATGCTCAAGAATCATTCTAATGAGTGACCCGCTAAAGAGGTATTAATGGTTCATAGGTCCTTTTAAGAACTCAGATAATCCAATTTTAACACAAACTTTGACAAAAGCTTAGAAATATGTATGCATTATTAATTTTTCTTATCTAAGAAAACTGGGGTTTTGAAAATTACTGTTGATATTTATAGAATTCCAAATAGAAATTCCAGGAAACTCAAGGGATCTTATGTGAAAGTAATGGAAAAATATGTCCCCATAATCTAATCATCCTAACAAAGAATATGGCCATTAAATAATTGAGGCAATCACAGGGTTGAATGGCTTCCTACCTCAAATGTCTTTTCTACACTAAATAATCAGCGAAGGCCGGTTGAAAAGGAAATTCCACTCTTTCTTCAGAGTGTTTTTTGAAGGTTTCCATCTTCCATCTCATTCTATATGCTTACCCCATTGCATTCCCAGTTGGTAGTTACACCTGACAGTAATTTTTTATATTCCAGTTTTGCTTCCATCAGCCACACCTTACTGGCTGCTAGCCTTTCCTGTGAAGAGTGTGCACACACACACACACACACACACACACACACACACACACACACACCCAAGTAGGACTGTGTGAATACTTTTTGGTCACCTCGTAATAAAAAAGAAAAAATTGATGAATGGACATGCAATCTATGGACAGACAATACAGTGGTTAAAAATATAAAGTTGAGGAGACTTCCCTGGTGGCCCAGTTGATAAGACTTCGCCTTCCAAAGCAGGGGGTGAGGGTTCAATCCCTGGTCGGGGAGGTAAGATCCCACATGCCTTGCAGCCAAAATACCAAAACATAAAAAAGAAGCAATATTGTAACAAATTCAATAAAGACTTAAAAAAAATAAATTTGAGCCAGACTGTCTATTTGTGATGGTTGCCTACACTGCATACTAGACGTGGGTTAAAAGAGTTAATTTATAGCAAGTGCTCAAAATGATCCCAGCACAGAATAAGCCTTTAATCAATGTTCACTTTCATAATGGTGATAAAGGTGATAAGATGGGGATAATGGTAACAGCAATAATTCTGCTGCTGATGATGAGAAAGAATCAGGAGATCTCTACCACCAGCTTGCTGGGGACCCTGAGGTACACCTCTTAACCTCTTGGTACCTGTTTTATCATCTGCAAAATAAGCAACCTGAGTTCCGTCAGAAAAATCTAAGAAAGAATACTTTTTAAAAAATAGATAGCTTCAATTATTTTGTTAGGAATTTTCTAAGCTTAAAAAGTGAACCAGGAACTTCCCTGGTGGTCCAGTGGTTGGGACTTCACCTTCCAGTGCACGGGGTGCAGATTCAATCCCCTGGTTGGGGAGCTAGGATCCCACATGCCTCACAGCCAAAAACCCATAATGCCATAAAACAGAAGCAATATTGTAATGAATTCAATAAAGACTTGAAAATTGTCCACACCAAAAAAAAAAAAAAATCCTTAAAAAAGTGAACCAAAGGGGAAATGAGGTGGTTTTTTAAAACTCTCTGCTCTCTAAAACATCTCTAACTCTTTTCATGTTTGTTTGTTTTCACAGCTTCCAGCAAAAAGTGCATCCCTACTCCTGTAGTTACTGCTTCTCTCTCCTTTTTGACCAGTGTCATCATCTCTTGCAAAAGTGGAGCATAAAGGAGGCTTGTGGTTTTGCCTTCCCTGTACCTTTTTGCTTTATTCCAGTCAGGGCACCCTGCATACCTGTAGAGAATCATTCTGCCCAGCTATCAATGGATGTAGAGCTGGCTCCACCCACTGCCTATGGGTAGGCCTGTAAGTATATTTCTTCTGCATAGATACATAGATTCATGTTGGATAGAAAATGACTCATGACTCAGTTGGAGCCTGTGAGGTACAATCAGGGTACGTTATTGGAATTGGGGCTGGGAGTGGGGTGGGGGGTATTTTTTTTTTTTTTGAGTGGAGATTAGTGAAAGCAAAATATGAACCTAGAATCACTAGCAGCTATCTTGCCACCAAGAAGAGAGACCCTACCTCCCTGAGAATGGAGCTAACACAATGAAAGAAGAGTTGAGAAACGAGAAGAAAGTGAATCCTGATGAGTGTCTATGTGCCCCTAGATCCAACTGTGCCTGAAACTGGATACCCTGGGCTTTTTCATTACATAAATCAATAAATTATATTTTTGCTTCAATAATTTGAATTAAATTTTCTATCTCAAGCAATTAAGGAGCGTTATGATGAATACAAGGACTTTCTCTTATATTTAGTGATCCTAAATATTAGGAACAAATCAGGGACACTTGAGTTAGATAGCAAAGGACAAATTCTTCATCAAATGGGAAAGCTTTGAGCCCCAGAGGCATACTAAAGGTGTGAAATTTCTTTAGAGATTTTCTTTCACTGATGTAAAGCAATTTTATTATTTTTTTATCTTTTTTAGAGATTTTTATCAGCATTCAAGGCCAAACCAGTGTAGGCTCAGATGGGAGAAAACATGGAAACCCAAGAAATAAAAGGGAAAGTTAATAAAAGGTGTTAGTGGAATTTCATTCACTGCCAGTAATGGGGTGTTGCACACATGTTTCTTCTAAAATATTACAAAAGTTAGAATTTAAACTCATATGTTGGGACTTCCTAGGTGGCGCAGTGGTTAAGAATCCACCTGCCAATGCAGGGAACACAGGTTCGATCCCTGGTCCAGGAAGATCCCACATGCTGCGGAGCAACTAAGCCTGTGCACCACAACTATTGAGCCTGTGCGTTACAGCCCATGAGCCACAACTATTGAGCCCACATGCCACAACTACTGAAGCCCACGCACCTACAGCCCTTGCTCCGCAACAAGAGAAGCCACAATGAGGAGCCCATGCACCACAATAAAGAGTAACCCCCTCTCGCCGCAACTAGACAAAGCCCATGTGCAGCAACAAAGACCCAACACAGCCAATAAATAAATAAATAAATGTATTAAAAAATAATAATAAATAAATAAACTCATATGTTAATTCACAGAGGATTTTATGGCAAATTGGATCTTAAGCTTTCATTGCAAGTTCAAGTACACTTGTTAGGAAAGCAAGTGTATGTGTGTAGAGATAAAGAAGATAAGGGAGAAAAAAAATGTAATTACCAAGCAAATATCAAAGATATATTGAGTCCCCATTATGTGCAAACAGGTAAAAAAAAAGTATAAATCATCAAACTTCACAGCTGGGAAAGTCCTCTGACTCTTCTTTCAGGTAGTAGACAAGATAAGTGGGGTGATGGGGGATTGCTAGGTCTCTAAAGACCCTACTAATTGGGCTAAATGGGGTGAGGGTGAGAGCTAGTTCCATACCTTTGAATTCTGAAAGTCCAGGCTACTTAGTTCCTCTGAGATTTAGATAAGAAGCAAGCAATTTTTTTTTTTTTGGCACACGGGCTTAGTTGCTCCGCGGCATGTGGGGTCTTCCTGGAGCTGGGATCGAACCCGTGACCTCTGCATTGGCAGGCAGATTCTTAACCACTGCGCCACCTAGGAAGCCCAGCAAGCATTTTTTTAAGGAGAAAATGGGACTTAAAATTTTAAAAAAGAAAATGTTTACATGAGGAAAAATCTTAGGTATTCTCAGAAAGGAAAATTCCAGTAGAGAGCAAGAGTTGACTACTTTTAAAGTAAGTAGTAAATTTCATACTTCTTAAAAATAAAATAAAATAAAAACTAGGGTTATTAGTTGCCTTTCTTGTTCTTAACAAAGTTGCTATTAGGTATCATGTGAAATATGGCAATCTTGAGAGCATATAATCATTTGCAATTCATGAGAGCTCAAGACTTTATGGTAGGGACTTCCCTGGAAGTTCAGTGGTTAAGAGTTTGCTCTTCCACTACAAGGAGGGGGGTTTAGTCCTTGTTCCGAGAACTAAGATCCCACATGTCACACAGCGCAGCCAAAATGTAAAAAAATTAAATTAAATTAAATGTATCTGGAATATATAGAAAAAAAAAAGACTTTATGGTAGGCAAATGGACTTGTCTAACTTTTTTCCCCCATTACAAGCACACCTCAGAAATCCTGCTTCTGTTATGGTCAAGTAACAAGTATTAGGTCTTTTTCATGTGTGTGTGCGAAATGTTAGAGCATTTCCATTTTTCAACCTCTAATATCTCCTAATCATAAGGCTTCAGTAGGAGACAAAGAATAACTCCTCGGCTCTGGTCTTATTCACATAGGCAAGAAAATGCTCTTACTCCTCATTCACTATTCTTATTTACTTCTGGATAAATCATATCAAAAGCATTCAGTGATGGTTTATGATAAGCAAGGCAGGGACTTCCCTGGTGGCACAGTGGTTAAGAATCTACCTACCAATGCAGGGGACAGGGTTCAAGGCCCGGTCCGGGAAGATCCCACATGCTGCAGAGCAACTTAGCCCATGTGCCACAACTACTGAGCCTGCACTCTAGAGCCTGCGAGCCACAACTACTGAGCCCACACGCCACAACTACTGAAGCCCTCGCACCTAGAGCCCATGCTCTTCAACAAGAGAAGCCACCACAACGAGAAGCTCGCACACGGCAAGGAAGAGTAGCCCCCACTCTCCACAACTAGAGAAAGCCTGTGTACAGCAACAAAGACCCAACATAGACAAAAAATAAATGTTAACTAATTTTTTTAAAAAAGCAAGCCACTGAAGTGTACAGAAATTGGTATATGAGTGACAAAAATGCAAAAGTTTTGTTTCCTAGGCCTGAACCAGATTATTTAGTGATAATGTATACATTTATCTGCAGCTCGCACCGTAGGAACTAGAAATAGAATTACTAAGAGTGGAAATTAGTTGAGGATTATTTCAGTTATGCTTTAAGATGAAATACAATGTTCAGAGTATCCTCAAATATAACACCATACTTGCTTTTTTTGAACAATACATTCTTTTCAGTAACTGCCATTTCAAGCAGGATTTCTTTGATTACTTATTTTTATTTCAATAAAGCAAAATGAGGTAAATGGTTTGCCAGGTGACTACTCTTTGAACTCATGACCCAACAGACCATATGTGTGGCATCCAAGGTCTTAGAAAGTACTATGAAAACTCACACGATTTGAATTGGTTTTCTGACAGAAATGAGCACTTCTGTTGCACTCCTACTAGTTCTTGGCTTTCTTAAACACAGAAAACTTGGTTTCCATAGTTTTTATGGCTTTTTGGAGGATCTCTAAGATTGGTCCCATAGTTTTGACAATTTGCTCCATCTGATCTGCAGCTGACTCAATGGTATCCTTGGCATTCTCAGTGTTTAGGGCAACCTGTAACTTTTTCAAGGCATCTATTGTAGTGTCTTTGGATGGACCTGGACGTGGGCTTTTCTCAGATGTGGTGGCATCTGATTGCTCTTTGGTGTCTTTTCTACAGAAGTCACTTAATTGAAGATTCATGATGGGATACTTCAGCAAGGCTGAAAGAGAAGATTCCAAACTCTCAAGGATGTTACCACTATTCAGCACAGAGACAATGACCGGTGTATGGACATGTTTGAACATTTCTTTGGCTGACTGTTGCAACTCCTTTACACTGCTTCCCTTCTCAACCACAGAGCACATAGCTGTTGCAATCTTGGAAGATAAAGGTTCACTTTGCAATTTGTCCTGCTTTGCCGCCACTGCAGATTGCATCTCCTTAAAAATTTTGAGCATTTGTTCAAAGACATCCTTGACATTACCATCTTCTTTCACAGTCATCAAGAGGATCTGAGTGTTCATACTGCTGTTAAACAATTCGGTGAGTGCATTTGTGAAGGAAGCAAGATCTTGCATGTGAAAGAAGAATGTTTTGGCAGCTTGAACCAGCCTCTCTTTATCTTTTTCTGACTCTGAAGACATTTCTCCAGCAGAAATGTTTCAGCACTGGAAAACAAGCAGTAATCCAAATGAAAACTAAAAGTATTTGTCAATCATAAAGAGACTGAAAGTATAATCTAAATGTGAGGATAACTCCCAGCAAAAGTTGGAAAGCTATACAAGCTTTAAAGCAGAAATGATCTTGTGCTGTAATAAAAAAAAAAAATCAAAAATAATTAAAACAGAGTAGAATAAGGGTATTTCATTAAATTTAAACCAGATGTCAAACATTGTGTGCTAGATCCTGAACTGGATATGCTGACATATGGAGTGATGGTATCCTCAGGCATTACACTCAATATCCATCCGATCTAGTGGGAAAGACTGGATAAAGCCTTAACAATTACATAGAGGGGCTCTGGTTCCCATTAAGATAGAACATGCACACTCCATCCAATCTTTCCTACTGATTGCAACTAAAAATCCTGGACAGAATACCTAAAGTTACTATCAAATAACTCTGAAAGGTGAATAACAGCAGATGGAGCAGGTAGAGAATACAGTATTCCAAAGAAGATCTAGGCCATCTAATGCAAACTCTCAAAATGTCTGTCCTGTCAAAAAATGTACTTTCATTACAACTCATCCTCTTCCGCAATAGAGGGAAATGTTAACATCTCTAACCAACGTTCATGATCCTCTTTAGGTATTTCCTCTAGACTTCTGCTCTATCAATCATCTGAATTGTGTCCTCCCAAAATCTATATGTTGCTGACACCCTAATTCCCAGTATGACTGTATTTGGAGACAAGGCCTATTAATTAGGAGGTAATTAGGGTTAAATGAAGTCATAAGGGCAGGGCCCTGATATGATAGGCTTAGTGTCCTTGTAAGAGGAGACACCAAAGAGTGTCTCCTCCCTCCCTCCCTCACTCCACCTTCTGAGGATGCAGCAAGAAGGTGACTTCCTGCAAACCAGGAAGAGAGCCCTCACCAAAAACTGAATGGGCCAGCACCTTGATCTTAGATTTGTTGGCCTCCAGAGCTGTGAGAAAATAATTTCTGTTGTTTAAGCTGCAAGTCTATGGTACTTTGTTATGGCAGCCCAAGTTGACTAATATATCTTGTATCCTCCATCTCTCCCTCTTCATTTTTCCTTATCCTTTAACTATGTACATACTCAGTTTAAAAAAAAAAAAAAAAGGTTTGACCCTGATTTCCCTTCAAGTAATGATTCCATCTCATTCCTTCCTTTAATTCTCAAGAGAAATTCTTTACATCATTGTAATTTATTCTATCCCTCATTATTTTCCTGTAGGGCACCAATAACTTCTAATTATCAAATCTCTTGGCCTGTTTCCAGGCCCTGATCATCTGGAGTTCTCTGAATTATCTGAAATTGGTGAATACCTCTTCCTACTCCAAATCCTCTCCTCCTGAGGCTTCCATGATGTGGTACAACACTGGTCCTTCTATATCGTCTCTAAGCATTTATTTATTTTATAGGCTTCTCTTCCTTATACCACCAATGTCTCTCCTATCTCTGCAAGGCTGTGTCTTTGGCCCCATTATATTCTACACTCTCTCCCTTCAAGATCTCATAACTACAAATGCCATGTATATGCAGATGACTCCTAAATCTCATAGTGTAGCGTTAACAAGTCTCCTGATCTCCAGATCTACATTTCCAACTACCTACTGTCATCTCCACGTGGTGACTGCACCAGTATATGCCACACAATTATCCACAATTGCACTCATCTCCTCAATAAACACTGTCTCCTCTTGATCCTTGCCTCATTGTTGAGGCTTAAAATCCATTTTCCTTTTCTCTTCTCCATATTGAGTCAGTCCCTAAAACTTGCTAACTCTCTTTGAACTTCTTTCAATCCAACCACTCCCTTCCATTCCCATAACTACTACTCCAGTTAACTCATCTGGACAACTTCAGTGGTCTCACATTTGATCTCAATATTTTTGTCAAGGGGTCACAAACTGGCAATCCACAGGCAAAATCTAATCAGCAGATATGCTTTATTTGACCTACCACAATGCATTTTTAACATTTTTATCAGTTGCAAATTTAAAAATTGAAACATAGAAATCTGGATTTCTACGATTATTGAAAAAATGAAATTAACTGGTAGCATTAAGTCCTTTTTCTGAGCTGGAGAAATTTCCTAGAGCTGAGGTTGTCACCTTTAGACTAGATATTCACCATCTACACCATACTGTCTTACACTGTTTGAATTACTTACATATCTTGTTCAGCTACTATAGGCATTGGAATTGGTAACCAATGTTTTATTGCCAATGTTTTATTAATCCCATTTGTATAAACTCACTTTCTTGAAATCCAAAGCTCCTAATATTATCCCATAACCAAAACCCTTCAATGGTTCAATAGTGCCTAGAGAATAAAATACAATTTCCTAGCATGGCATCTAAGGCCATCTACATACTGCTCTCAATTTTCCACTACTTGCTTTCCCTTCTCTGCTCTCATGTATACTCTGTACCACCAGCAGAGTAAATTAATTTTGTTCCCTGAAAATGCTCCACAGTTTTTTGTTCATAGTTTCCCCTTCACCTGCACCATCTCCTCCATACCCCACCCCGTACACATCTATTGAAATCCTACTTGGGGACTTCCCTGCTGGCGCAGTGGTTAAGAATCCACCTGCCAATGCAGGGGACATGGGTTCAATCCCTGGTAAGATCCCACATGCTGCAAAGCACCTAAGCCGATGTGCCATAACTACTGAGCCTGAGCTCTAAAGCCAATGAGCCACAACTACTGAGCCCATGGGTCACTACTACTGAAGCCTAGAGCCCATGCTCTGCAACAAGAGAAGCCACCACACTAAGAAGTCCGTGCACTGCAACAAAGGGTAGCCCCTGCTCACCACAACTAGAGAAAGCCCGTGTGCAGCAACGGAGACCCAACACAGCCAAAAATAAAAATAATAATAATTAAAAAAAAGAAATCCTACTTATCCATCCACACATACTTTGGATACACTGGCCACACATATGCTTTTTTACCTTTTTTCCCATGCTCCTAACCCGGTGGGGCCCCAGGCTACATCAACTGCAAAATGACCCAGTGGGACAGAAGTAAAATAATACCCCACTTGGTCCTTCTTTAGAACTATAGGGCAGCACCTTCAGATTTCAGAAGTCTCCTAACTGGCATCTTGGTTCTGAATCCTCTACCCGTTGTTAATATAAGAAAAATAGCTATCATTCAGTAAGTTTTTTTGCCATAAAACAGGCACTGTGCCAAGTGTTTTACACTTATTACCTCATAGTCCTTATGACAATCCTTAAATTACAAACTAGTACTCACTATGAAAAAAAGTAGAGAGCTTAAATTACTTCCCCCGGGTTACATGGCTCATAAGTGGTACTCTGGGTACACAAAATAGGGACTGTCCAATTCTAAAGCCCATGGTCTTCCCACTAAGTTATACTGAGGCTGAGTGATGTTCTTGTTTCTGATATGTCTTTGCTGTAGAGGAATCAATGGGGATTAGGACAGAATCTAGAGGAAGAAGCATGGGAGACGCTGATCTAAGCATTGAGGGAAAGGAGTCAAGTTGATCTTTAAGGTTTTTCTATTGTCAAGGCAATTAACCAATAAGACAGATAGTGATAAAGAGAAGAACTTCTAGCCAAGAAAGAAGAGCACACACACACAAAACACATTTGGCTGACAATATCCGCATCTACATCTCTTGAGAACTTTACCAGAGCAATCAGCAACAGGAGGTACAAAATGCAACAGAAGCCAAAGGAAATTTAATATCTGGAATACTTGACAAGATGGGACCCCAAAATCTGAGAATGTCAATCAAAGAGGCATCTTCTCTACTGAATTGAATTAGTTCAGTTGGATAGCACTTTTCAACAACAAAAAAGTCCATTAAAAAACAAAAATTTGAATGTTTTACTATTGTGTTAGTTTTTCAAATTATATTACTTAATATATACCAATTCTGTATTAACATAGAAAATATAAGAATTCTGAGAACTAAACCATGCAGAAACAGTTGATAAACCAGACAGGCAGAGGGACCCAGCAGAGACTAGCAAAGCCTGTAAGTCATCACATTCCACTAGAAACATCCAGATGAAACCAGACGAAAAAGCACTGCAGCAATACTCCCAAACAACTGCTGGGACCACTGAACTCAGAACCACAGCAAGGTAAGCAATATGGGTATTTCTGTTAGTATTGATATAATATTCTGTTTCTCCATATTAAAGAGTGTTTGCAATAGCATGTCAGACTTGAATTCTAGCCATAAATATAATAAAGCAACAAAGCAACTTTGTTTAAGTGGATCCCATGACATGTTCCTGGTGATCATTTATGTCTCTGAAGACACCAAGAAAGAAGAAAATTAACAGCTTACATGACTAAGTCAGAGGGAAAGATAACACAGTAAAGACATCAGTTTTAGAAAAGAATAAGGGTGAAACGACCCCTGTTGTGAACGTGTTGTTTACATGGACTGTAACATTTCCTTTTATGTCTTTAACATAAAACATTCAGTATCTCTGAATGAATGAATGTGTGATCTAATCCTAGTTAATGTATAGTTCTTATGCTCCTTTGTAAGTTATATTACATTTAACTATCACTGGGCACTTGCAGTGTGCATCCAAATAGACTGTGATCTTCTTGAGGGCAAGGAACACTCCTACTCAAGGCATGTGGCAGAGGTTTCTCAAGTGAACATTTGATAAATGCTGGTGAATGACCTCAATATTCTGCTCTCTGGTCAGAAAGAGTCTTTTAAAGAATTTATATCAGAGTGTCATCACACCATGATCAACTTTTTATTTTAAAGGCCATAAATTAAAGAAGGAAGCTCAGAACTAGTTAGCAGCTGTTATTTTCTCCTGAAAGGCTTCTTCCTTTACCCATATCCTATATCCACAACTCCCAGATAAGTGAACCTTGCAGGATAGCTGGGCCCGATATGGACAGTGAAGACAAGAGACAGTATGGAGAAAGGTAAAAAACCTTAGGGAGCGCTAATGACCAAACATCAGAAGCTTGGACAGGGTCCTGGTTTTTTTTTTTTCTTTCCTTTCTTTCTTTCTTTCTTTCTTTCTTTCTTTCTTTCTTTCTTTCTTTCTTTCTTTCTTTCTTTCTTTCTTTCTTTCTCTCTCTCTCTCTCTCTCTCTCTCTCTTTCTTTCTTTCTTTCTTTCTTTCTTTCTTTCTTTCTTTCTGTTTTTAATTGTTATTATGGGAAAAGTTCAAACATACACAGAAGTAAAGACAATAATAAACTCCCACACACCCTTAACCCAGCTTCAAAAATTATCAAAACAAGGTTGATCTTATTACCTCCATGAACCCACTCCGATCTGCCTTCTAGATTATTTGGCAGCAAACATCAGTATCATTTCATCATTAACTTTTTCGGGTTGTATTTGTATCCACAAAGGCAAGCACTCTTTGAAATTTGGCCTTATGCTCCTCAAACCAATATTTAACAGAACTGTCTTTGACTTTGAAACATACCCAGTGTCCTTCTGTAAAAATTTAGTTTTGATGTCAGTGTAAAAGTTTTTGAATGCATTTGCAGTACATGTCAAAAGATAATATATATAAGAACCTGGTGTACCCCCAAAAAAATAAAAAAATAAAATAAAATAAAATAGAAAGGATCGAAACTAAAAAAAAAAAAAAAGTAATATAAATTTTTATTCCTATTGATTGTATAAATTTTATATATATATATATATATATATATAAAATCTGAATTTCCTCTGGAAATTTATCCTGAGAAATAATCCAGACAATTGAAGAGGGAAAAAAGGACTATGTATTAAAATATTTATATCAAGATAGTGAAACAATTAAGAATTTATTAAATTATGGAGAGATATATGAAATATTTTATAAAATATACATATAAATATGTATATTTTATATATCCAATGAAATATTATAAAACTAGAAATAGGGGAAGTATTTAAGTAAATTAATATAAGATAAAATTTTACTTATACTATTCTCACAACTTTGTAAAAATATACATTTAAATAAACTTTGGAAAGGAATAATTAAAAAAAACAAGATGGTAGGTTTATGGGTGTTTTTCCTCCTACATATTAAAGTGTTTATATATTATTGCTATCAACTTTTTATTTTAAAATACTTTATCAAATCTTTTACTTTTAATTTCATGTTATAATTCTGCCATCAAAGCACAATCACCTGTCACTTTCTCCACGAATCTTCCTCTAATGACCTCAAGATTAAATTTTCTCTTTAAATTCCTATAGCACTTGACATTTAATGCACTACTGTTATTCACAAAAGTATATCTGAGAAATTTTTATTTACAAATATGATAATCAATACATTTTTACTTTGAAAGGTGGTCCTTTCCTGAAAATCTAAAACTGTTCAATATCACTAAAAGTTTCACTTTTAGATACAATCATCAATATATTTCTACCATTTCTTACATGCTCTTTCATCTTGAATCTTTACTTCTCATTTCAACAAAATTGATGAGTTAGGCCCAATAAGAATCCATCTGAAGCTAGTCTTGTTTTTCATTCCAAGTTTCTAAAACGAGCTGATCAAGTACCAGTGCTTCCAGATTTGTTCACTTCCTCTTTTTAAAATAAAACAGGCCAAAATATGCGTGATTTCCAAATTTTGTTTTAGCAACAGAACTCTCTCATCGCACAAAATTTTACCCACCCACAGCCCAAATATAGCAGCAAAGAAAGAACAGCTGCTTCAGCAAAGGCTGGGGTGAAACTGGCGTGCCAGAGACCAAGCACTCCACCTGCTGGCTAGCAATTCCCCACCAGGCTACCCCAAGGCTCTTCAGAACCTATTTCATGAACCACTACAATAAAATGCTCAAATAGCAGCACAAACTCGGCTGTACAGAAGTGGATGCTAACTGCCCATCACTGACATGGAGCACCATCATGTAATAACAAATAATATAAAAGTTCACATCTTCCATACAAGAGATGCAGGAGGTGATCAAGGAGCTGGATTAAGCACACCACTTAGCTACCTGCTGATGCCAATCTTTAAAAGTCACTTTTTACATGACTTTAAAATGATTTTAAAACATTGAATTTTAAAGTCAATATTTAAAAGGTCATCCCTGAAAATGCAATAAGATAGAGAAAATTACATGGTCCAGAACTCCTCTTAGGTACAGTACTACATATAGTTGGTAAGACATCACTAAAGACAAGCCTAAGTAACAACGGTGATCTTTAAGGGTGACTCCAACTAACCACAGACCTTCTTTGTTTTGCTGAGAGAAGTAAGCAATTCAAGCATCAGAACTAAGTTGTCAGGGGCAATAGTTGAGACACTGCACATTCCCAAGTAAGATTTTTCATGTGGTGTGTAATCTCTCCTCTAAATATCAAGCACATATTTAAGAGTATCAGTTGAAAAGGTACAAATTAACTCTTCCTAGATGACCAGATGTCTCCACATGGACCCAGTGTTAATATTAGTAAAGCGTGAGTTCTTTTTTTCTGTTTTGTTTTTTGTTTTCTTAATTTTTATTGGAGTCTAGTTGATTTACAATGTTGTGTTAGTTTCTGCTGTACAGCAGAGTGAATCAATTATACACATACATATATTTTAGATTCTTTTCTCATATAGGTCATTACAGAGTATTGAGTAGAATTCCCTGTGCTATACAGTAGGTGCTTACTAGTTATCTATTTTATATGCAGTAGTATGTGTATGTCAATCCCAATCTCCCAATTTATCCCCGCCCCCTTTCCCCTAGTAACCATAAGACTGTTTTGTACATCTGTGACTCTACTTTTATTTTGTAAATAAGTTCATTTGTACCATATTTTTAGATTCCATATATAAGCAATATCAAATGATATTTGTCTTTCTCCATTTTACTTCGAAGTATGAGTTCTTTAAAATTTGAGTTTGCAGAAGGCAAGCACCACCTCTGTCTATAATTTTGTATGACATACTGCTTTCAACTTGACATTGTAGTTTTAAATTTATCTTAATTTCCTAACTAGCTTAGAAATTCCACAAAAGCAGGGACCATATCTGTTTCATTTCTGTATGCTCTACAGAGTCTAGCATACTACCTTGTAACAGTAAAGTACTACTCTCCATTAGATAAATTGCTACTGAATTATTAAATTACTTCCTTCATTGGGCTCTTCAAATTTCACCTGTCCCAAATATAATGCGTTGGTTTCAACTTCAAACTCCACCTCTCCCCGACCTAATTCTCTAGCAATTATCTTACTGTTGGGATGAAAATAATTTTAAACTGTACTCAGTACTGAGACAGGTAATGTGGCAGGCCTGCTGAAGATCTCTTTGCATAAGGAACCCTCGGTCCCTTTCCCCAAGGGAAAAAAAGAAAGGTAAGCCTGACTCAGAAAAATAAAAGTCTCTTTTCATTAGATGTGAAAAATAATTCTGAGCACATCATATCTCTTACTCAAACCTGTTATCGGTACAAAATGATGGATATATGCAACCTAGGAAGACGGATATAAAAGAGCATGTACAAGGGCTTGAGTATATAAAGGAAAGACAATATTACTTCTGTAGTTGCAAAAGTACTGTGTCTGATTTCTGGTAAGACTGAACCTTTTCATCAGTTACTACTATTTCTTCTTTTACTGTCTGTTCAGAATTGTCTGCATGTTTACCTATTAGATTATGACTGTTTTCCTTATAACAACACTAGTTAGAAATCAATACTCTAATTTTTCCTACATTTTAACCAATTTGCTTTCAGTCCTTTTATACATGGTCATCTTTGTTAGTCAAATTTTTGTGTGACTTTTTCCCATTGGTTTTAAGCTTATAAAGCCGTCCATATACAGACATTTGAAAATTATCTGTTTTCTTCTAGCTATTTTATCATTTGATCTTTTTTACCTATGCTACACTGATAACATTTTTAATTAAATTTTAATCCCCTACAAGCTAGCTCATTACACCAGAATCATTTAAGGAATGCTAATTTCAACTATGATTGATTTGAGATTCTACATTTATTATATATTAAGTCAAATGTATAGAAGGGTTTTCTTGGGGGACTATTTTGTTCTATGATTCCACCCACTCTTGCACCTGTACAATACTGGTTAATATTGTGTTTCTCTGATGTTTTAATGTTTGAGGAGGGAAAAGTCCCATCATCACTTTCCCTGACAAAAATAGTCTCACCTATTCAGTCTTCCAGATGTATTTTATGATTAATTTGTCAAGTTATGTTAAAACAATGAATTAATTGGGAAGGAACTGATCACTTGGAAGCATTCAACCTCCCATCAAGGAGGAAGGTTCATTTCTCCATGTGTTTATCTTGCAGTAAATAGACCCACACACCTTTTCTAAAAGCTATGCCTTCACGGACGTCCCTGGTGGTCCAGTGGGTAAGACTCCATGCTCCCAATGCAGGGGGCCTGAGTTCAATCCCTAATGGGATAGGGGAACTAGACCCCACATGCATGCCACAACTAAGAAGTCCACATGCTGCAACTAAGACCCGGCGAGCCAAAATAAATGAGTATTAAAAAAAAAAAAAAAAAGCAATGCCTTCAGATAATGGCATATGACAGCTTTCAGAGATTTTCCACTTTTTCAGGGTAAGAAAGACTCCTCTCACCTAAATATCTGAATGGGGATGTAGTTGGCGGTCTTCTGAATTCAAAGTCAGAAACCGGAGTTTTCACTTCATGAGATCTGAAAACTAGGAGCAAAAAAGAAAAAAGTTTAATGTAAAATTTTTGGAAGAAAAAAGTGAAATCAAAGTCCCAATTTGTGGTTATCAAATTGCAGTTTGGAACCCAATGGTGAGTTTGGGGAATTTTTAATAGTCCCTTAACAAACAATTTCTTTAAATGGAATTGAGATATTTTCTAATTACTGATTTGTGGACATTTGTGCCTGTGTACATGTGTGTGCACGTGTGCGCTGTATCTAAACCAAAGATAAAATGAATTTCTGACCATGATAAAATTTATTCCATCGGGGTACTAGTGCATTTTCCTAAAATTAAGAGTAAAAATTATGATGTTTCTAATCTATTTTTCAAAGATTTTCCCCTTTCCATTTCCAAATTGTATCTTTATAACTTGGAGGATAGATCATGTTCATGTTTACTTTCTTGAGAGAAAACATCTTCATTCCTTCGTCCCATGCTTCCGAGGTTCCCAATATCTAGGCTAACAACCATGGTCCTAGAAAGATAGGGCCCAAATTAATTAGGATGTCGTTCACACAAAGGGAGGATGTGCCAGAGCCCACACAGGGATAAAGGACTTCATTTTCTCTTTATTTTCTTCCAGGAGTTTAAGAGAAGAGCTGTCAGGCACACAGTAAGCCCACTCCAGGTGTGCACCCTGAGTAACATTGTTCTTCCTGGGCTCAAATTTTCACCCAGATTCACTCAGAAAAGTGTCACTTGTTCCTACTTTCTCTGAGCCCAAAGTACAAACACAAGCAGACTACAAACACCCAGCTTATTTTATTCATTCTTTGGTGTACTTTTGCTACTTATTCCTTAATACCTTTGTGAAACGACATCTTTTTTCTGAGGCTAACTCTAGCTTATCTGAATAATGGCCAAGTGCAATACAGATAATTCTAAACACTTTAATTTATAAGCTTTGCAAAGGAAGAACCAGAGAGATAGTCATAACTGCCCTGTCCCTTCCCGATGTCCACTGTTTCCCCAAATGAGATTTTAATCTAAGGAATCTTGAAAATATACTTTTATCACAAGGATTTTTTGTAAAGATTCTAATGTTAGATGTGTAGCCATTGGATGCCTCAGGTTTGGAGAGCAAACAGTTTGCCTGTAAAGATATAGTGTTTTGAATGCTGTAAATTAAGATAACAGAGTATATAAACAAAATTAGCTATTATTGCCCAGTAAACTCAGAGATCTTAATATTCTTCTGGCCCTACTAATTTAATTTCAAATATTAGAAAAATCAACCTAGTAGGTCTATTCAATGTGGTGACTAGCAGTTAGGGAAATTAAGGAGACTGGTAATCAAGAGCAAACCATTTCAAATGTTATTAAATATTACTTGGAAATAATCACATTTATTAATAATCAGATGCTGGATAAACACAAATCTTTCCTATCTGGCATCCCCCCCCCAAGACCTAACACCATAATTAACCCATCAATAGGTTATATTATGTTACCCATATTTTCATACACTGACTCCAACTTTCAAAAAACTTGTTTTGAAGAACTTGAGTTTTCTGAGAAATTCTTTAGATAGCATACTACTTTGCTATTCATAAAGTAAAAGACTTCCTGGTCAAATCTATGCATCCAGCAGATATCTTTCAAGATTTTCAGTAAAGATTTACTATTGTATTTTTCAGAAGTCATATTTGAAACATGGCTCAAAGTGACTTTCTCTACCCAGAGAACCCAAAAAGGCGGCAAGAAGTAAATCGTCTTCACCAGGAGCTCCTTGACTGCTTATCTGACAGCTTCCATGCCACCAATAAGCTGATTGGGGTTTTGAATACACACTTAGGGTGCAGGCTGGCCTCCATTGAAATGAAAAGAGATGGGACCATCAAAGAAAACTGTGATATCATCATCCAAGCAATCATGAAAATCCAAAAAGAATTGCAAAATGTTGATGAAGCACTAAAAGATAAACTAGAGCCAACCCTTTATAGAAAACTTCAGGATATTAAGGAAAGAGAAACCGAGAAAATTGCAATAGTACAAAAGGTTATTTCAGTCATCCTGGGAGAAGCTACTTCTGCCGCTAGTGCGGTGGCTGTTAAACTCGTGGGCTCAAATGTCACAATTGGCATAATTAACAAGTTGGTCACTGTGTTAGCTCAAATTGGTGCTTCTCTCCTTGGCAGCATAGGAGTTGCTGTTCTTGGCCTTGGCATAGATATGATCTTCCGTGCCATCCTGGGAGCAGTGGAGAAGACACAGCTTCAAGCAGCCATCAAAAGTTATGAGAAGCATCTGGTGGAATTCAAGTCAGCCTCAGAAAAATATCATCATGCCATTACTGAGGTCACCGACACAGTGAAACACCAAATGAAATAAACAGTTACTTTATTTGCTACTGGAATATTTTTCTGCTTCTTTGATTAGGCTTATTTTCCAACATAGACATAAGACAGTAAACAACTCAGAAAGAGGAATCAGAGATGCTAAAACTAGATGACTCTAGAGAGTCTTCTATCAACAATGAATGCCTGGATCAGTTGGTGCTCAACCTTCTGAGTAAAAGATTACATCCTGGGATGTCTTCTCACTGTGCTCTACACATCTACATTAGGGTGAACACTATTGCAGAGCAGCAAGTGTAGGGATTACTTTTTCCTTTTCTAATTCCCAGTCAAATCCTTCAAATGTGCATTGAATGCAGAGACTTACTTCTATCCTAGATTCAGACATCATTTAATTCTAAGGGACATACTTAGTAATTTCTACCCACACACAAACGCTGAGCCTTCGAATGGAATAGAAATACTACCACAATTTTGACCATCTGTTTAAATTCAACTTTCTGTAAACTGGAAGAGACTGAAATATGGTTTATAACAATTTACTTCAAAGGTGAAAGGAGGCAATCGTTCTGTAAACTTCTACTAATTACTGTAATCTGGATGGACCTTTAAGAGATAAAAATTAAAACTCTAAAAGATAAAAGTAGTGTCTATAACTGCAATCAACCCTGACCGACTGTGGTGTGATGATTAAATATCCCTCAAGTGAATGTCTGAACACTTTGAAACATTTTAAAAACAAGCAAATCCCAGGTATATATACATAAAATGATTTGGACGCAGGAGAGGTACTTACTACTTTTTTAAGAATTTGTCGTTTAAAGTTCTAATTTATTACTTTATGAGTTTTAAGAAAAACGAAATTTCATTTTTAGTACTAGCAGAAAGGAGGACGTTCCCCTTGCTATATAAAGCTTCAGGTGATCCATTTCATTAAATACCTAATTTCAGGAAAATCCCAAGGCTATGGAGGCCAAATAGTTCAGTTGAATTTCTGATGATACAGGTGTTTGTTTTCTAAATCCTTCACCAACCAATAACTCCCCATCGAGACTCCTGGGTTCTACTTACAAAGTTATTTTAAAAGTTATTCGTGTAAGAATGTTTTTTACAGTCGATTCTTGCATCCAAGTCAATAAACGTCTTTAAATTTTAAAAGCTCAACATATCTCAAATTAAAAAGCTAGATTAAATACTAGTTTTTCAAATGTAGTCTTCATTTTCTTCCCCTTCTGTCACTGCTTTCATAAATTAGTTGCAAAACGTCACAATTTAGTTCATGTTCAAAATTAAATTTTATTTTATTTTGTATTTATTACCTAATTCATAAACTTCTACCTTGTTATTGCTCTTGTGGGCCTCAGAATTCAGCCAAAAACCAAATCAAGAATTTTCTAAAACAAAGGTTAGTTTAGGTAAGGGATCAATCTTATAGGTTAAGCCCACAGTTAAACAGTCTCTAAAAATTAGTATGTATCTCCGTCAAGATTCCGGAACATTCACAACTGATAAGAACATTTATAACTGTAAGAACTGGCCTATATCTAACATATTTTCCTATAAGGGATACTATTGATTTTTTTTGAATGTTTAAACTCACCTTTAAAGGGAAAAGATATGCGAGAAGTCTTAAACAGCAGATAAAAGAAAAGGAAAGAACGAAGATTAGACCTAAGGGAATAATCCCCTTTGTATGATGACATTATAAAGGGTTTTTGGTGGATGAAAAAGACCAGAAGGTAAACAAGCCAATATAAACCAACCTCACCACTCGCAAAATTTAAAACTGACTGTACAAATATCCCCACGTTTCCTCTCCAAAAAAAACCCAAAAAACTAATCCTGTAGATTAGCGATCTGGGACTCTAACACGGGCACTGATTTGCTCAGGTCTACAAATATTCTATGTGTAAAATCAACTACTGAACTTCCAGGCGCACGCCACTCTAGCGAAATGCATCAGGCCCAGCAGCAAGCGTTATTCGGGCATTCGTTTTCAAACACAAACTCCCAAAAGATCACAGGCGTTTATGTCATAAAGGAAAAAAAAACTACAAAACACTATTCCAGGTGACAGAAACAGCGCTAAATATTTCCCTATCTAAAATCCGGCTGCCTCGGGCTGCTCAATAAACGGAGCTGCCGGAAATAAGGTAAGAATGCGCTGGCCTCATCAGCCAATCATATATCCCACCCGCGTCATTTTCATATTCTTATTGGGCTAGATAAGTGTCAGTCAACATGAAGCCGTCGTACTGAGTAGTGGAGGCAGGCGGGCTCTTAGCCGATAACCAACCAATTCGGTATTGTATTAGAGCGGAAGAGACTCTAGTCCTGGAGTTCTTGGTTACTCTCTATGGTTCCAGGGCGAAGAAACGCTGAGTTCCTCCGCCCTTAGGGACAGGAAGTGACGTCAGGATGGCGGAGGGGCGCGAGGTTTCAAGATGGCGGTAGCTGAGAGGCTGACCGAGAGGCAGAGGTGAAGGCCTCTACGAAGTCAAAGAGGCCGAGAATCGTCCCCTCTCCGCTTCTCACAGTCCCAGGAGCCCTGAAGAAGTGTGAGTGTGCGGGATTGTGCCACTCCGTTTTTTCATCTTTCCCGTTCCGTCCCGGGGCCCGCGCAGTTGCCTCGGGAACGCCAGGCCCCTCCGTCCCGCTCTTCCTCTCAGCGGTTGGGGTCGCACTGATCGTGGACTACGGGATCCCCTGGGGCGGCGCGGCGTCCAGCGGTCAAGCGGCTGACTTCGCCCCGGTCGGTCCGCGCCGCCTCTTGACGTTGACCGGTCGGACGCCTTAGGTTTGATGTCTTGTACCTCGAGTCAGGGTCAACCGTCGCTGTGGTTTCGGCAGTTGCTAATGCTGTTGGCTCCTTGGGAGCCTCTTTGGCTGTTGAGGGTTCCCATAAACAGCCCGTGACCCGATTTCCTTATCGCCTCAGCTTTTAGACAGAAGAGTGGTTTGTGCAGACTAAGGCTCGGCGTCTTCTGTAAAAATTCTCTGTACTTCGCGTTTGTTTTAGGTTTCAGTTGTGGGAGAGGAGGGTAAAAACATGGGCCTGAGGATAATTGAGAGAGGAAGGCAGAAAAGACAGGGCATCAACGGTGTGAGAGCTTGTATTTGTACTAATTTTGCTTGTTTCCGCTCCCTTTCTCCCCGACTGCCAGTTTTCCTGAGAAGGAAACCCTTGACGGGGTGAATGAATTGCCACTGGAACAGCTTTGAAGCTTTTAGCAGAAAGCAAGGCAGTTGGACACTGCCGAAAGAGGCATTAACTCATAAACTTGCCTGACAAAATCTTCAGGAAGGGAAGGTGTAATTCTGTTGTCTACTAAAAAATCTACCTCATAATCTTCCCTTTCCCACCCTTTAAAGGTGTCTTCTTCCAAAAGGAAGGAAATTTATCACCCTTTATTATTGGAAAGAGCAGGTATCAAAAAAATTAAATCTCATTCATTTGAAATAACAGGAAGAAGTGATATAATAGTGTCTTGGGTTTTGAGTATTTGTGTTTTTAGTTATGGTTTAAGCTTCTGGTTGACAGTCAAGAATTATATCTGAATTAGAACGAAATCTGTGTTAAATAGGCTTAAATTAATGAGTTTTTACTGTGTTAGAGGTGATGGGAATACATGCCAAGAAACCATGGAGAGAGGCAAGGGTGAGCTTTTTGTCGTTGAGCCCAGGTCCCGTCCTTTTTATTCCTTTTTTCACCCTGTGTATAAATAAAGGGAGGATATAGGAAAAGAACTAATGGCTTCTCATCTGCCTGGTGTATGTCATATAGTTGAAGCATTTTTTGATTGATTTTTTTCAATTGATGACTCAGTGCTGTGATCCATAGAAGAAAAGTTAATTGATGACTTGATATTCATAGTGATTTTTAGACCCATTACCATTATAAATAATAATAGGAATCTAATTTTATTTGTGGTTGGAGAAGTTGAGGCTGTCGTTCCTGGACACTAAAGTCAAAACTAGGGAAAGAACAAGGTCTTAATAATCAGAGTTTCTTTTCAGAGATTGGTAGGAAGAAAATTTTACAAACAAAAAGGAAGAAATTTTGTACATCTAGGAAAAATAAGCTTTCTTTTGTCTTTGCAGGTTTTTAGGTTTTGTTTTATTTTTTAAACAAGCAAGTAAACCACACAAATTGTCAAGATGGGACGGAGATCTACATCATCCACCAAGAGTGGAAAATTTATGAACCCTACAGACCAAGCCAGTAAGTGTCCATTAATGTGGAATGGTGAAGAAGAGGGGTGGTAAAAATTGTAAGCTTTAGGGAGTCTCTTTTCTTATTTCTTAATTATAAGATCAACAGTGTCAGGAGGTGTCAGTTGTATAAAGCTATCTAGTGTTCTAGTGGGCACATGATTAAAACTTTAAACATGCAAAAAAATTAGTACCTGTATTTCTGATTTGATTGACTTGTAAAGTAGAATTGGCTTAAAGCTTTCTTTTTGTATTTGGAATTTTGAACAAATTGTTTTGCAAGTTCTTGTTTAGTATTTTATGGCATCTTTTCTTTTCAGATTCATAGTTCTTTAAAGGAACTTAAAATTGTCTTGAGACACTTTTGGTTGACATAATTGGAAGGGTGCTATTGGCATCTAATGGGTAGAGGCAAGGAATGCTGCTAAATATCCTATAGTGCAAGGAGCAACCTTCGACAGTAATCTGTATTAAATTGGAGAAAATGCTAATGTTCAAGATTTTAAAGTTTTATATTCTCTCTCTCCCTTCCTCTCTTAAGGAAAAGAAGCCCGGAAGAGAGAATTAAAGAAGGTATGATTTCAGAAGCATCCTATTAGATTTAAGTGTAGTTTGGCACATCTTGTTATTTGAGATGAATGTATTTAGAAAACATTTCCAATTATTTGCCAGGAAAGATACTTTATTCTTAGAAACTGAACTGAAATAATTTTGTAGATAAGCCATGATGAGTTACTGTAACATTGTGTATTTGATTACCCTTCCCAGTGACTTAAATACTTTAAAAAATAATTCTGTTTTGCTATTTATTATAACATACCACTTTGTTAGAAGCCACCAAATTAGTGAATGGAAGTAAATGTGATGCTAAATAGCTTTGTACATCCATTTTCTTGATAATGTAGTTGTTGAGTTTGTGGCAGAAAGCTTCCCCAGAATAACAAAGAATTTGCTTTTTAGTATCATGCCTTAACCTATTGAGAGAACCTAGATTTTTTAATAGTTTTCAACTGTTTGTTCTTGTGTCACTGCTGACATTAAATTTTGTGAGACTTTAATATGTAATTTTGGAATTAGCTGCAGACTTTGTTTCAAGAAAATAAAAATCCTTAAAGTAGTTAACTAACTGCTAAAGGTCCCACAAAGTTTAAAGAAATACTTGCCTAAGAAAGCACGTCTAATAAATAACATTTATCTTTTTGTCTAAAGTTGAAACATTTTGGGGAGCAAAAAAATTACATAACTCTGTTTCTAGTGGTGAAACACGTGATCAGAAACCAAGAAGTTCAACGTCAGTTTAAATAGATTTTTGAAACAAATTGAAATGACATCTCAGGGGTGTTCAGCCTCTTTAAATTCTGCTTTTTTTAATTTTTCTAAGAACAAAAAACAGCGCATGATGGTACGAGCTGCAGTTTTAAAGATGAAGGATCCCAAACAGATTATCCGGGACATGGAAAAATTGGATGAAATGGGTAAGAATTTATAAAAGGCTGGATTTTGCAGCAGGGATAATAGTCTGATACATAGAGGCAGGCACGTAATGAGTGAAGCAGCACAGACACAAGAAATATAGAAAAGCACGATGGCATGTGATGTGTGGATTTAGTTTTAGTGTTAACAAAATGGAGTGAGGGGCTATTACAAACTGGACAGCTCATCTAAAATAAGAGGGAAACAGTTATTTAGCTTTATTTTAGATAATTGTTTTTTTATAAGGTAACAAAAGCGCAGTTTGGCCAGCTTGTTTTTTTAAGAGAGGACTAAGTCTGGTTTTTGAAATCACCTTGGGTTTTAATGTTGGCAGCTACCATTAACTCTAAATATTGGGCCACCATGAATATAAGTCAGTCTCCCATCTTCTCCAATGAGAAGATCCAAAGGTAACTGACCACTTATTAAGGATGTAGAAGAAATCAAACACTTAAAATCAAATTTTAAAAAAATATCATATTAGGATTTCTTCCCTTTTTTCTATTTATGGAGTAATTTTATCCAGTCTCATCGTGTACATCTTCAGTATCACTGCTTTGTCATAACTGGAATCACATGAAGTAACTGCATGTTGTCTTTTCTTATATCTAAGTTGTTTGAGAATCATCTATGATGCTGCCAGTGGAAGTTTTGTCCTAACTCACAAAAAGATTTCCTTATTCATATACTTTATACTTACAGATATATAAGGGAAAAAAATCCTAGAAAGTATTTTTAACAGAACATTAATTAATTAAAAGGAGGAGTCAAAATGGTGCAAAGCGACTTTAGATAGTTATAATTAATACAGAGGATGAGTCACAAAATGGATTGCGTATTCAGCCCATTTTCTTAACTTTAGAACATGGGGTTTTTCATTTTCTGATTTTTTTTTTTTAGTAGCTTTCAAACATCCAAAAATAAAATAATCTAGTTAACTCCCTGCTTTTTAGCTGTCAAGTTTTTGCCAATTCTGTCTTCTGCCCTCTGCTTTTTTTTTTTTTTTTTTTTTTTGGGCATGTCAAAGTGATCTTTACAAGTTTTGTTCACAGTGGTTTCCAAACAAGTTGGGTAGTTTGCCCAAAAAACTGAGATAGTGAGTAAAAGAGATACAGTGGAACTTCTCAATGATGAATTAAATGGGAATCAAAAGAATCAGGTTATGTGGGGTTATGGTACTGCTGGCTTTCTGAAATAATGTGGCAGAGCCTCTACAGCCAGCATGGGCAAGAGTTCTGGGTCAGGCTGCAGCATCCCACATCTTTCTCAGCTCAGCTATAACTGATTCCACTTGTTGCCTCTTTTCTAAGTATTGGTAGGGACAATTCCTGTCCCTAGGATGTCAGGATATTACCTGCTAAATGACCCCAAATTGTATAGTAATAACTGAGGTTTATTGAGCTCTTACCTTGCTGCATACCAGTTTGTTTTTTGGTTTTTGGTTTTTGGTTTTTTTTCCCCGCATTTCATTTAACCTTCATGACAACTGTTTTGGGTAGGTGTATGTCCCTATTTTACAGATGAGGAAACTAAGGCACAGAGACGTTATGTACCTTTCTCAAGGTTACATTGTTAGGAAGTGGCGGAACTGGGATTGAAAGTCAAGCATTTAGCACTTTAATTAATCACACTAGGAATAGTGTGGTTTGAGACCACACTTCTGGTTTTGAATAAATCATCAAGGTTAAAAGTTAATAGGATTTAAGAAAGAGGATAATTAAGGTTGTGATTCTTTACGAAAAAGGGAGGAACACTACTCATCAGAGCTCTAATTACAATTTATAAAACTCAGTACAAACTAAGCGGGAAAAAAGTATACCTTGACTCCCATAATTGGGAAATCCTGGAGGGAAGCTCTCCTCAGAAACCCAGATATCATTAGTGAAACTGTCCCTCTACCTGACCACTCTCTCTCAGCTTACTGCTAGTGAATTTCTTTATGTGGAAGGTAGAACATGTGTGTGGAATTAGTGGTGATTGAGCGATGAGGCCTTAGACAGCTCTAGGTTTATTTCATTCCTACTTGTGAGAGCTTTTCTCTCATATTTAAAGTCTCAGAAGGATCAGGTCCCAGTTTGGATCATGTGCCAGTTAATCTCTGAGTCTGTTACTGGCAAGGGGGATGGAGGGAGGCAGGTATGGTTGACCAGGCAGGCCTGGGAGTCCTGTACCAATCTCTCTTAGTCCCTCTTAGGGACCTGAAATTAAGCCCCGTGTTGAACACATGGGAGAGAAAGGCATATATGGTAGGTAGACAAAGAACACTAACCCATATAGAAGTAATAGTTGAGTGGTGAGTGAGATACCACTGGATATGTTATTTGTGGTCTCATTTGATCATCAGAGCTTAATTGTGAAGTAGTTGATGTCCCTGTTCTCCAGGTGAAGAAGCTGAAGATCAGAGAAATCAGGGAAAGTGCCCGAGATCTCAGAATTAAATGACAGAGCCAGTGTAGTATGTAAACCCAGGTCTGTCTGACTGAAGCATAACTATATCAGGTTGTTAGCATAGAGGAGTGAAAATTGATTTTTATTACAATGATGGTAAAGCCAATTAGGTGACATTTCTTAGAAAAGAAAGTAAAATTAATGGCTGTCTTAAAGGGATAGAATTTTAATAAATAGTGCAGTTCTTTTGACAAGAATATATCTGATGTCTAGATTCTTATGAAAAGTTTGTATATCTAATGTCTAGATCCTTTTGAAAAGTTTTAACATATAAGGCTGACATATCAATAGCCTATTGATACTTAGATGAAGTGACTTTTTTGTGTTTAATTTCATCATCTGCTCTTTTCTCTCAGAGTTTAATCCAGTGCAACAGCCACAGTTAAATGAGAAAGTGCTGAAAGACAAACGTAAAAAGCTACGTGAAACCTTTGAACGTATTCTACGACTCTATGAAAAAGAGAATCCAGATATTTACAAAGAATTGAGAAAGTTAGAAGTAGAATATGAACAGAAGAGGGCTCAACTTAGCCAATATTTTGATGCTGTCAAGGTAATCAAGTTTCTTTTGAGCTAAACTAAAATTTTATATTTAGATTTGCTTTTAAAGTTGTTAATGGGAGACTTGATCGTGTTGAACCTCCTCCTCTTGGCAATTTCTTGTCACCTAAACATACACCTACTCTATTGGCCAGCAAATCTAAACCTATGTATTTATGCAAGAGAAATTGATCTACCTGCCAATACAGTAATAGCTGAAGAGTGTAATGCAGCCCATCTGTCCATTAAGAAGGTAATGGATAGGAACTTCTTAGGTGGCACAGTGTTTAAGAATCTGCCTGCCAATGCAGGGGACACAGGTTCGATCCCTGCTTCAGGAAGATCCCACATGCTGCAGAGCAACTAAGCCTGTGAGCTACAACTATTGAGCCTGCACTCTAGAGCCCGTGAGCCACAACTATTGAGCCTGTGTGCCACAACTACTGAGCCCACGTGCCTAGAGCCCGTGCTCCGCAATGAGAGAAGCCACTGCAATGAGTAGCCCCTGCTTGCCCTAGAGAAAGCCCTTGTGCAGCATCAAAGACCCAATGCAGCCAATAAATAAATAATTTATTAAAATAAATAAATAAAAGAAGGTAATTTTAAATTTATATATTCATAAAATTGAATACTATTCAGTAGTAAAAAGGAATGATCAACTGATACTCAAAACAACATGAGATTAAAAAAAAGTCAATGGATAAATCTCAAAACATGCTATCTTTTCTTCATGGTTATGATTCCATTTGTATGAAGCCTGGGCAAAACTAATTTATGGAGGAAAAAAATTTGTACCAGTGGCTGCCTTGGGACAGCGTTAGGGATTGAATGGGAGGGAGTATGAGGTATACGCAGTTGTCAAAACTCACTGGATTTGTATTGTAAATTCATTGTAAATTTTGCCTCAAGATAAAAATGTAGAAAACCAAAGGGTATAATTTTGGAAAAGTAGATAGTGTGGGTCCCATTTTACAGATAAGGAAGCTAAGGTAACTTGCTTAGTCATACAGTTCATATGTGACAGAAATTCAGCAAAAGCAGACTAATTTTAGAACGTAAACTCTACCACTGAATATATATTATTCCGAAGTTTCAGTTGATTGGCAGTCTTCAGAAATGTTTTCTTGCTGCTTTCTATTCTTATTTTTTATGATATTTGTGTTAGGTGGAAAGCAAATCCAGGCTGTGAAACAGCTCATGTTGAATTTTTAGCATTGAGTTTAGGGATTACTCTCATCTATTGAAAGATGCTTTCTGTTTCAGAATGCTCAGCACGTGGAAGTGGAGAGTATTCCTTTGCCAGATATGCCGCATGCTCCTTCCAACATCTTGATCCAGGACATTCCACTTCCTGGTGCCCAGCCACCCTCCATCCTTAAGAAGACCTCAGCCTATGGGTAAGGAGTGGTAACAGAATCAAATAGCATATAGTAAAAGCACCTCTTGACTGTTGTGTGCCAAAATTAATGCAGTGGGAAATAAAGGCCAGTGGGAATGTAAGCAGTTCCCCATTTGATTAGATATGAACTGAGAAATCCTTTAAAAATTGTTTAGAAGAGGAAGTAGATACCTCATTACCGTTAATGTGATGACTGTAAATTTTCTTTACAGACCTCCAACTCGGGCAGTTTCTATACTTCCTCTTCTTGGACATGGTGTTCCACGTTTGCCCCCTGGCAGGAAACCTCCTGGTCCTCCCCCTGGTCCACCTCCTCCTCAAGTCTTGCAAATGTATGGCCGTAAAGTGGGCTTTGCCCTAGATCTTCCCCCTCGTAGGCGAGATGAAGACATGTTATATAGTCCTGAACTTGGTAAGGAGTAACTGTTCCTTTTGCTCTTAGAACCTTTCCGCTATCTATTTTAATGTAGGCTGTTTAACATCTTGTTCACCACCCTCAGAACTTGGGAAATAAATAAGGATACCATGTACAAACCAACAGATGGATAAATCATGGAATCTACCCAAGTAAAGCAGCATGCATAAGGAAGTATAGAAATGTTTATTGTGTTTTAAGTTAGACTTTTCTTGAAGATGTCACTCTCTTACCATCAATTCCTTAAGACTTGGACGGCTGGATACCCGTTTCCCTTTTAGCTTTATCTTCATCAGACTAGAGTATCATTGTACACAGTCACAACGATTGTGTATGTGCATGTCTGTATACAACCTTCTAAGTAGAATTTGTTTTCAAATTTGAACCTAGGAAAAAATCTTACGTTATCAAAAAGAATTTAAAACTATTGTCAAGTGAAAATATTGTCAGGCTATATGAATAGTTGAGATCATATATAGGAATTTTTAAAACAAATTATTCTGAGTTAAGCAGCCTGATTTTCTGTATTTCGGGGTACCATGTAGTGGAGGATCCAGGTATATAAATTGTTCCCGGCTCCCTACTCCCTTTTCAGCTCAGCGGGGTCATGATGATGATGTTTCCAGCACCAGTGAAGATGACGGCTATCCTGAAGACATGGATCAAGATAAGCATGACGACAGTACTGATGACAGCGACACTGACAGGTCAGAGGGAGAAAGTGAAGGAGATGAATTTGTGCACCGTGATGATAATGAGAGAGAAAGCAATGAAGAAAAAAAGTCAGGTATGTGCAGATGAAAGTTCCATGGTATTGATCAATAAAAAGCACATAAGCTGAAGGTCCTGATGTATTAATGGATCTGTGAAAGTAATTGTGAGCTCCTTGAAAGGAGGGATCAAAGTTGTTGACACGTAGTAAGTACTAGATGGATTGGGGGGGGGGTGCGGGGACTAAGCAGTATAGGTAATTTTTTTTAAAAAGTTCATATGGTAAAGTCCACTTTTGGGGAAAAAGATAGCTATTCACAGCATAAAGATATCCTGTCATGGATATGTATAGGAAAGAAAGGAGAATAACCACATAATTATATCAAGAAAACCATATTCACATGGTTGTTTTTTTTTAAAGAACTTTTATAGAGATATAATTGACATACAATAAACTGCATATTTAAAGTGTACAATTTGATATTTTTTTCTTATTAGTAATATGTATGTGGCAGTCCCAATCTCCCAGTTCATCCCATCCCAACCCCACCCCTCACATGGTTGTTTTTTAATGAGTCTATTTAAATATCTACATTTGAAGCCCTTTAAATTTTCTGTGTTCATGGTGTCTTACATGCACCAGAACCATAGTTAAAATAAAGGTACACCTGTGAGTGGTACACCTGTGAGTAGAGTCGTGATTTATTGGAAACGTCATATTCATAATGCATGTTATGTGTTTATTTGATTATTATAAACTAAGACTGAGTTACATGTACTTTTAGAAAGTAGCTATGGCATTCATAAAGAAAATTTACAAAATGTATAGTTTGTCACATTTCAGTAGTTTCAGAGCTTCTTTTGTGATTGTTTTTGCAGGCTGCAGTGCAGTATTCCTGTATTTAGTAATACTGCTGATGGTAGTATTGATAATGATGGCAAGTCTTTCTCCTGATATTTCTTAAGAATCGTGGTTGGAAACCAGAAAGCTAGTTTAAAGTGGCAGATAGAGCTGGTAATGAAAAATGATAGAGGACTCTAGGTAGGAGCTAGTACTTAGAAGTAGCAATAGAAATCTGCTAAAGCCACAGCAGTTCTTTTTTTTCTCTAAACTGTGTTCATTTGCCTCACTTTCTTCTTTTTCGGCCAACTAGCTTTTCTTATGTATATTCATCAATGCACATGTGCTGGAAATGGTTATCCTATGATTTGTTGTTCAGCTAATTGAGTTTTTACTCTATGCAAGGCATTTTTCTAGACGCTAAGGATGCAGAGTAAACAATACTAAAGCCCTGTGCACATGGAACATCTATCCTCCTATAAATAGTTACCATCTAAGAGTAAGAATGCTCCTAATACTGCACCATTTAGCATGTTTAGGTGTCTGTGGAGGGCCTTTGTCAGGTTAAGGAGTTCCTTTCTAGTCTAAGTTTGCTAAGAGTTTTTATTACAGATAATTTTTAAGCGTATGTTGGGATGTTATTAATGATTTTTCTTTAAGTTGTTTATTGTAATGCATTACATACATGGCTTTTCTAATGTTAAATCATTTTGCATTTCTAGACCAACCCTACATGTTTATGATGTATTTTTCTTTTAAGACACTATTGAATTCAGTTTTGCTTATACTTTATGTTGGCTAGCAGGTTAGTTTTGGTATGAGGGTTATGCTAGCTTCAAATTCTGGATAGCATACCATCTTTTCCTGTGCCCTTTAACAGTAAATTTCTGTACCTTAACATTTGGCTGAATTTTTTTGTAAAATTATTTGGGCCAGGTGCCTTCAAGGGGCTTGATCTTTGACTACCACATTAATTTTTCGTATTCTGGTCTTATTACTTCTTTGACAAATTGTAAGCAATTTATATTTTTCTAGGAAATTATCTGTTATTTTAATGTGGGTGTTTGATTTTATTGGGCATAAAGATATTGATAGGATTCTTTACATTTTTTAAATGTGTAACTTTGAAATCACTGTAGCATATATTTACCAGCAGTTGGCATTTGATTTACTCTCTTGAATATGGCTGTCTCTCTCTTCCAACTAGTTGGAGGCAATTGTATCTAGTACTTGAGAGTGTTTGTTTTATAGGAAGCATAGACTGAATTTTGTTGATCCCAGTCCACTCTGTTCTCCCTTCTCTGACCCTTTAGGTCTGAGTGTACGATTTGCAGATATGCCTGGAAAATCAAGGAAGAAGAAGAAGAAGAACATGAAGGAGCTGACTCCTCTTCAAGCCATGATGCTTCGAATGGCAGGTAAGGCAGGGAAAGAACAGTGAATCACCTTTTGGTATTTCCTCCTACCAGTTGCTTTACATATGTTTTCCTATTTGATATCTCAGCAATCAAGTAATAAATCCTTGTTTTTCAAAAGTCAAGGTTTGAGGACATTAAGGTAAGCTGCCCAGAGTTACACGGCTAGTAAGTAGCTGTACTGGCATTAAATCCAGATCTGTCTTGTTCTAAAACTTGGGCTCATTGCGCTCTGCTACACTAGCATGGATAAGTAGAATACTGTCTTATCCTTGCGTATCTAAGTACTTTACTGAAGAAGACTGTTAATTTTAAGGAAGCATTTATTGAGCATGTGTTTCAGGCATCGCTGTTTTACAGGCTGTAAGAAATGAATCAACTCCATGTGCCTGGTATAAAATTTCTTTCAGGTCAGGAACTCCCTGAGGAGGGGCGAGAAGTAGAGGAATTTTCAGAAGATGATGATGAAGATTCTGATGATTCTGAAGCAGAAAAGCAATCACAGAAACAGCATAAAGAGGACTCTCTTTCTGATGGCACTTCTGCTGCTTCCTCACAGCAGCAGGCTCCTCCACAGTCTGTTCCTCCTTCTCAGATGCAAGCACCTCCCATGCCAGGACCACCTCCTCTTGGACCACCACCTGCTCCACCTTTACGGCCACCTGGACCACCTACAGGCCTTCCTCCTGGACCACCTCCAGGTAAGCACTTACATATAGTGAATAAGTAAGTCTACGTGTGGTTTAAGTGAAGTATTTCAAAAAATATTTATCATTAGTGTTGATGATTTCCTGTTTTCTCCTAGTGTAATTCCCTAAGAAATCAAGATTCTCAGAGGATAAGCACAACTGGCTCATTCCTGCAACATTGTTTGCAAGTCATAGTATTTCCCACAGCCATCTTTTTCTCCAAAGCTCCTCCTTTTGCAGGTTTCGTTAGTGCTGATTTTAGTTGGCAGAAACCTGGAGTATGTAACTGGGAGTTTCTTTAGTGTTGCTTTTGAATATGACAAGTTGATCTAGTAGTGAGTGGGACTTGACCACAATAATAACTATTGCATATCCTTTGGTTGAGAGTTGCTTGATGTCAGTGTCATCTTTGTAGTTAGAAGTCATCAGTATTAATCAAGTCTTTGGCTTAAAAGTATAAAGTTTGTTTACAATTTGAAACAACATATAAAACTTGTTGGCTGATTGTGATTTTAGTCCCTCATCCTGTAGTCAAGCCAATTAAGTCTTCAGTTGAGTTCATCCTCTTCTGATTGGTGCCAAACAGAATTACCCATCTTATGACAGTCTCGGTGGTCTTTGTCTCTATATCTTAATGAGTTTCAAAGGATCCTTAAAGCACCCTGCTTTATATTCCATTTACAGCTTATATTGGAACCATTTAAGATTCTCATCCTCATATATTTCCAGCCCAGCAGAGCTGTGATTGAGAATGCTTTTTGTCAGTGCTGGGAAGTAAAGAGAAATGAACCATAATAAATTTTGAAGTTACCTAATTTCAGGTTAAAGTGATAAGTCAAACCATATCTCATTACCTTATACCACAATTACTACTTCAAATATATTTGTTTGATATTAATTAATCACTTTTTTCTTTTCAGGAGCTCCTCCATTCCTGAGACCACCTGGAATGCCGGGACTCCGAGGGCCTTTACCCCGACTTTTACCTCCAGGACCACCACCAGGTCGACCCCCTGGCCCTCCCCCAGGTCCGCCTCCAGGTCTGCCTCCTGGCCCTCCTCCTCGGGGACCCCCACCAAGGCTACCTCCCCCTGCACCTCCAGGTGAAGCATTGATTTCTGTGACAAAACTTGTCTACTATTTATTTTGTTTTCTCTAAGACATTTCCACATTTCATTATCCTGAAATCAAGGGGTGTCTTAAAATGGTATTTTTTATTTGCTTTTGGCCTAGATTGAAGTTGAGTTCTTCCAGATGGTATTTGATTCTGCCTGTCATATGAGGGACTTTTTCCAGCCAGAGAACACTTTGGATTAAATTCTTCATTTAAGATTTTTTGTTTTTTTAGGACTACACTTAGAATTGTGAAGTCATTCCACATATCTGCATGAGTATCAGCTTAAAGTTTACAGTCCCAAGGAGATATTTTTTTTTCTATTTCTCTCTACCCAGTGTCAGGGGTTAGGTATGCAGATTTCCTTGTGGTCTTCTTCTGTGTGGCAGGTATATTTTTGTTTTGCTACACTGACCATCACAGTTTAATGGGAAGGTCTCCTTTTAAGCTCTTCAGCTTGGACTTGGACTTTTTTTTCCTCCCATTGGTATTTGGAATAGTCTGTGCAAGCAATAGCATCTTAGGTTCGATGAAATTTGGTACTTTATACTCAATCTTAAAAGAGACATTTGGAGAAAATTAAATCTGCACTTCTTGTTAAATGATGATGGTATGTCGGAGCCATCAATAAGATGTGAATTGTTTTCCAGTAATGGTGACATTTTGTGGTTAGATTTTCTCATTCCAGGGTTAAAATTATATTTCCTGTCCATTGAGTTACCTTTTGAGGGGGAAGAGTGTCGTGCAAATCAGTAAATTAAACGTGGGAATCAAATCCCCGACCTTGGTTTGATAGCATCTGCACTATACAGATAGAATGGAATCTTGGGCTGTCAAATTTCAGATTTAACAATTTGAGATCATATTTGAAACCAGTTTGGTATTGTTAATTTTACTTTATTGAGAGAGGAAAAAACATAAGTACAGGGTTACAGATGGAAGGTAAATACTTTTTTATTAAAAAATTTTCTTTACTATCAATATAGTCTTGAGTTTCAAATAGCAAGCAGCATGATTTATTTTCTATAAATTGTCCATTTTAAAGAATTGTCAACCTGTGTTTTTAACATCCTTAATGGTACTTAAATTTAATTTTTGTGGTGTTCATCTGCCTGTTTTCTCCTTTATTTAGGTATTCCTCCACCTCGTCCTGGCATGATGCGCCCACCTCTGGTGCCTCCACTTGGACCTGCCCCACCTGGGCTTTTCCCACCAGCTCCCTTGCCGAACCCAGGGGTTTTAAGTGCTCCACCCAACTTGATTCAGCGACCCAAGGCGGATGATACAAGTGCAGCCACCATTGAGAAGAAAGCTACAGCGACCATCAGTGCCAAGCCACAGATCACTAATCCCAAGGCAGAGATCACTCGATTTGTGCCCACCGCACTGAGGGTACGTCGGGAGAATAAAGGGGCTACTGCTACTCCCCAGAGAAAGTCAGAGGAAGATTCTGCTGTACCTCTTGCCAAAGCAGCCCCCAAATCTGGTCCATCTGTTCCCGTCTCAGTACAAACTAAGGATGACGTTTATGAAGCTTTCATGAAAGAGATGGAAGGGCTCCTGTGACAGCTTTTGATGCCAGAGCAGGCTTCTGTTCACATCAGTGGTTCATGAAGAAAGAGGCTTTTATTCAGCTTAGGTGAAAGAGCTACTTTCACTGTCAGGGTATTTTTAATTTCAGTTCAAGGAATATCCTAAAGTTTAGCCTTGTTGAGAATTTACTGCATATAAAAGAGGGTATTTCATTCAAAATAAGTTGGTTATTGAAGCAGTGCTGCTAACATCAATCCCCTTTCATACCACCATTTTCATCCCATTTCTTCCCCTACTCCAATTCCTTGGAAACTTGTGATCAGGGGGATCTTTGTCACTTGTTTTGATTCCCCTCTTCTGTGCTGTGGGCACTGGAGTAGAGATTTCTGAAAGACCAGTTTATTTCACCTCATCTTGCCTTTCATGTTTGAGTTATTTTTAATATTTTCTTGTAAATATTTTGTAATATTGTAGTAAAATGGATCACAATGTCATTTCCTAAAACAAAGCAAGATATGTGGGAAGAAAATGTACAATTCTTTGATTAAAATTATTTCCCACTGACCTAAACTTTGAGTGTTTCATGGAATAAATAAATAAATGTTCTACACCAAGCTATCCTTTGTGTTACTGATAATGTATAAACATAATATCTGTTTTATGGGCAGAAAAGAAGTATTTAAAACTTGGGCTGTCAAATTTCAGATTTGACAGTTTGAGATCATATTTGAAACTAGTTGGTATTGTTAATTTTACTTTATAGTTTAAAGTAGTAGATTATTAAGAGAGGAAAAAACATTAAGTACAGGGATATAGACAGAAGGTGAATACTTTTTTATAAAAAAAATTCTTAACAGAATATTTTCCTGAGTTTCAAATAGTAGGCAGCATGATTTATTTTCTATAAATTGTCCGTTTTAAAAAATTGTCCATCTATGTTTTTAGCATCCTTAATAGTAGTTAAATTTTATTTAAGGAACTACCATTTCTGGTATGGAATGAGAATTTTATTGAAAATGTGGTTAAAACTTTTAAAGGATAAAGGAGAGGTAATTATTTTCCTTTAGGTTTACTATATATTGGCTTTGGAGAAATAGGGAGGTTTTATTTATTGCTAAGAAGATCAGTCTTGTTCTCAAAGGTTACTTACTTCTTCATAGCTCTGTGAACTGATACTAATTGAATGGCAGAGTTTCTTTTAAGTCACTTCTAAACAGCCAAAAAAGGCTACTACTTTTTGATTTTTTCATTTATGTGAGTCTTTATTATTAAAAGCATAGAAAATGAATAAGAATGCTTAACACTTTTAGTTTGCATCGATATTTTCTTTACAAAGCGCTTTAATGACTAATGTCTATCCAGTTATCCTGGGGAGATTTTTCCCCATTTTACATGAAGGTATTGGAGCTAAAGGGCTCATGTGATTTATCAAGGGATCCAAAGTGTGTATTTCATACACAAAGACACACACTGTATGTATACACAAAGTGAGATAGTGTGTGCATTGCTTTTAGGTTAGGCATACCTGGTCTTACTTTCCATTGTATCTTAAATGCCTTTCATGTGAACCCCATGCAATAAACGTTGGTATTGTCGAACTACCTCCTAAAAAGGTAGTTCGACAATACTATAAGGCTTTTAGTTTTTTTACAGCTAATTTCTTTAATGGATTTTAAATGCTTATTCTGAGATCTTTTGTGTATGTGACTTTTGGAAGTTATTTATTCTTTCAGAGTAAAGCAAATCCTGCCAAAGCAGTCTGTAGACCACTTTTTTTTTTTTAGTATAATTAATGTGGGTCAGCAGGTGAATTGAATCTTTGTTTAGATGCAAAGATGGAACACAATTACATCACCATCAAATCAATATTTTAATCTACATATAAACAATTACTCCTTGGTATTTCATCTGCAACATTTTTAGTGTTCTTGCTTGAAATTTATATTTTTTCTGGGTGAGATTTTCTGTTTCACATTAAGGAAGCTGTGTATATAATAGTTTATCATTAAAGTCATTTCCTACATTTCCTAATGTATTACTAGTTTTATCTTCTGAAAATTCTTTTAGTTGGTAAAATCTGGTATGTTTCGTGTTAGCTGCATCTGCAAAAAAGAATCAGCGGTTCTGATTCTAGGTAGATTCTGGGTAGGCATTTGTCATTTACATCATGGTTTTATAAAAATGTTTGCTGTGGTTAGATCACTGCTATGAAATGTAAGCCTGATATAAATCTTCAGTCAGGTATATGGATAAATATTACTGTTCCTTTATCAAAGTATCACTTCGTTACACATTAATTGCTCCTTAGCATCATCTTGAAATTCCTTTAAGACCCTATAAAGTGTGAACTCAGGATCACCCCATGTCATGGAATCAGCATAAAGTCTGATTGGACATCTAACGTTCTGTTTTTAGTTTCAATTCTCATTTTGTATATTCTAGTTTGTGCTCTTTCTTAAAATATCTCCCTATTTATATTTAGCTGGGAGACATTTTTTACTATTAAACTATTTTTTACTGCATTCAAGTCATTCTTCAGACCACAGAAGATGCCACAGTCACCACCCCATGTAGAACTGCACGTTTCTGTTTTGTCCTGAACACAAACTGGAGCAGGTCTAATACCTGGGAATGTTCCTCACCCAGAGTCAGTTTGGAGGACAGACTTTATTGTGGGACTTCTGGAGCTCAGAGCTGTTACTGAGTAGAGCTGTAGATAACTTAAACACCCAGGTCCTGGGTTCAGGAAGATGTAAATGAGCTGTGGGGAAGCTTCTCTTCACATTCCTGGAAATAAGGACTTTTAGCAAAAGTGGGAGCAGGGACTTCTGTGAGATCAAAATAACTACCTACTCCAGTTGGTCTCCAAGAAGGCCTTGTAGCTGACTGTGAAGGAAAAGTAGGGACGACAGGGCAAGTGGCCAGGACTGGGTGAGCAGAGGGGTTTTCCTTAATTCCCCTGTTTCGCCAATGTGTCCTTTTTGGTTTTTTTAATTTTTGTTGGAGTATAGTTGATTTACAATGTTGTGTTAGTTTCAGGTGTACAGCAAAGTGATTCAGTTTTTTATATATATATATACACATACATATAGCCACTGTTTTTTAGATTCTTTTCCCATATAGGCCATTATAGAGTATTTAGTAGAGTTCCCTGTGCTATACAGTGGGTCCTTATTAGTCATCTATTTTATATACAGTAGGGTGTATATGTCATTCCCAATCTTCCAATTTATCCCTCCCCCTCCTTACCCCCGGTAACCATATTAGCTTTTGTGTGTTAGCTGATGACAAAATTTGTGTGTGTTTCATTTTTGTTCTTAAAAAAATCTGAAGAGAACTACAATTGACTGGCCGACTCTATGTTTTGGGGTTTGTTAAATAGAACAAAGCTAAGAACTCAGAAATTCTGACAGAGACAGTGATACTCACTAAAAGATTCCATGTGCTCTTCTACGTTTCCCAGATTAAACATGAACTCGTTCTTTGCTGAAGCAAATAGGTGGTGTGAGTTACCTGCACTCCAACCCCCATGCCGCTGAAAGAGACAGGAAGTACTTTTGTATGGCTAGGAAGTGGCATATATATGAAAACATGGCTAGAGTCTGTCATACAGAGTGAAGTAAGCCAGAAAGAGAAAAACAAATATTGTATGCTAATTCATATATATGGAATCTAAAAAAAAAAAAAAAATGGTACTGATGAACCCAGTGACAGGACAAGAATAAGGATGCAGATGCAGAGAATGGACTGGAGGACACGGGGTTGGTGGGGGGCGGGGGAGGTGAAGGGGAAGCTGGGATGAAGTAAGAGAGTAGCATAAACATATATATATACTACCAACTGTAAAATAGATAGCTAGTGGGAAGTTGCTGTATAACAAAGGGAGATCAACTCGATGATGGGTGATGCCTTAGAGGGCCGGGACAGGGAGGGTGGGGGGGGAGTCGCGGGAGGGAGGGGATATGGGGATATGTGTATAAATACAGCTGATTCACTTTGGTGTACCTCATAAGCTGGTACAAGAGTGTAAAGCAATTATATTCCAATAAAGAGCTTTAAAAAAAAACATGGCAGAAGAACAGGCTGGAATCTATGAACTTTATAGACTTCATTCAAGGACCACTTTTATGGAAGCTTGAGCAACACACTGTCCTGTTTGCTTTGCTAGAACATTGTGTATCAAGGGTTTTGGAGAGGAGTAAACTTTCTCGTGCCAGGAAAGGTCTGGTGACGTTCCTCCCCATAGCAGAGGATGTCTGCTCACACTACATTTGGATAACTAAGGGTCTGCCTCTCCAGATACCCTGTTTACATGATTCCACCCTATTCTATGTCCCTAAGGAGGCTGAACTGTAGAAACCCCCTTATGGGTTTTCTTAGCTCTTGGCATCCATTTAGGCTGGGTAATAAGCAGGGTGTGGGACGAAGGGAGGAAAGTGAGGTCATGGGAATTACTTCCCTGGCCCCTCCCCACATGGCTGCCTTAAGTTAGCTTTTCCTGACTCCCCCTGTCATGCAGGCCTCCCCACACTACCTTCTCCTACTAGGTTGGGTGACCACTCCTTCCCTTCACTCCATCAGCCGCAGTGTGGTAGTGGAGCCCAGGTGTCACCAGCCCTTCTGTGTGCTTTCCCTGCATTGCTGTTCACATCACTGTAAGTAATCCCTTTATTAAACTGTCCTCAAATCATATCTGGGCATACCATCTGTTTCCCAGCAGAATCCTGGCTGACTTAGCACCTGAATAAATACAAAATGTATTGAATAAATAATATATGAAAAGAGGAAGAAGTCATTGAATAGAGATAGCAAATGTGTTAATATTATAAAACTCTCAGAATAGTGTTTGGTGTATGGTAAATTTAATATGTTTATTAGAATGACATTTGCATTTCAGAATAAGCCCTATGGCTGTGATATAGGGGACAGATTGGCTGAAAGCTGACAGACCCCAGGTGGGAAGGTGCATTAGGAGACCACTGCAGGGGAAAGATGAAAAGTGCCCAGACACCTAGGGAGGGTCAAGGGGAGGAGTCAAGAGGTCTGTTCCAGAGAGAGAAAGCACAAGATTGGATAACTGACTGACAGAGGGGATGAGGCAGAAAGAGAAATAAGAATGTAGGGTCAGGACTTCCTAGGTAGCGCAATGGTTAAGAATCTGCCTGCCAATGCAGGGGACACAGCTTCGATCCCTGCCCCAGGAAGATACCACATCCCACGGAGAAATGAAGCCCGTGCGCCACAGCTATTGAGCCCATGTCCCACAACTACTGAAGCCCACTCACCTAGAACCCGTGCTCCACAACAAAAGAAGCCACCGCAATGAGGAGCCTGTGCACCACAATGAAGAGTAGCCCCCGCTCGCCTCAACTAGAGAAAGCCCGCGCGCAGCAACAAAGACCCAATGCAGCCAATAAAAATAGATAAATAAGTAAATACATAAATTAAAAAAAAAAAGAATGTAGGGTCTCCAGCTTAGGGCTTTGGTCGGCTGGCAGTGTCATTAGTGAATAAAGGCTGTGAAGCTGACTTATTAAGGGTGATGGTGATGAAAAGGAGGAAAAAGGTGACTCCAGCAGCTAACAGTTACAGAACATTACTGTGTCCCAGGCATTCCTGAAAGTGCTTTACGTGTATTAATTTTTTTAATCCTTACTACAACCCTGTGAGGTAGCTACTATCATTTTATAGATGTGTCTGTTGAGGTGAAAAATGATAAGGTAACTTGCACAGAACTACACAACTAGTGGAGCAGTATTTCACTGGGGCGGGCAGGAATGGAATGAAGAGAATTGGTCTAGTTTGGAACAGCTGAGGTTGAGACCAGTGAGATAACCTATGGTGATCTTAAGTAGGCAGGAGATATATAAAGTTTAGGAGACAGATAGGGGATATACACCATAAACACTGAGAGACAGGGGAACACAGTAATTTATTGAGCTCTTACCATACACTAGACACTAAAAGCTTTATGATAAGGAAGATATTACAAGGGTGAGTCAAAAATTATCTGCATTTTGGTTATATTAAAACTTCTATAAATGCTACAGCCAGAGTGCGGATAATTTTTGAATCACCCTCGTATTATCCAGCCTTTAAGCATGAGAAAACCAAAACTAGCAAGCTTATAAATAAATCCCTAGATTTTAATTGGTTTGAATGCTTTTTTTTCCTGACATGAGTTCAAATCAGAATAACTTATTGGTTTCTATTTGGGCTGGAGAATGGGAAAGCAGGATACTGGAAGAGGGGAGAAAAGTGAGGTCATGGTATTTACTTAATATACACATTTAAATATATAAAAATTATGTATAATTTCATATATATGAAGTATATATAAGTATAGTTTAAAGTTAAAGTAATTTACTATTAGAAATACATGAATTATCATGGGAAAAATGTTTACCCTACATGAAGATGCACAAAAAAGATAAATTCAAGAGAAAAAGTTCCTTGATGAATGTGAAAATGAGGGGATGGTGTCAGAGGATTTGGGTATTTAAAGTCCATAAATGTGGGACTGAAATACCCACAGACAGTAGTTCCCTCTTTTGCGTGGTGCTTGGACACTACCAACATTCGCCTTGGATGTCTTTGTCTACTTCCACTGCTCAGCAAGTCCTCTTCTCTGGGTCACGTTTTCCTCTTCAGCTATTGAGAGAGGGGAAAGCAGCCCATGACGGCTCAAATATGGCCTGGACTATTGGCCAGGCCTTGGTGTTGCTAGGAGTTGGCCTGACATAGCTGTAACATGGTTTTCTGTGGAACAGAAACCATTTCACACCATACCAACACCACACAAGGCCATTCTGCCGTGAAAAATCAAAACAAAAACAAGAATTCTCTATATCATATCTGAACACAAAAACATGAGCGTTGCCCAAACCACAAAAATGACCAAAGAATCCCCTGTGCAGGCCCATCTGCATTAGCACCTTCACCTAATACAGCTTTATCCTCACTTCCTCCCTTGTACCTGATTTAGCTGTATTAAGCTACCAAGTCAAAGACTTACTTCTGTTCCCGACAGTATGGAGTCCTGAGCAAAGCCCCAGACCTATAGCCTCTACACAAATCCCAGCCCTAAAACAAATCCTTTCTAATATTTTAGGGAGACACCTCACATCTCTCCAGTACGTGCGCTCGCTGCTACAAAGAGCCATAAAACTAACTTGCTCCACAAATACAGGTATGTTCCTGGTGGTCTTTGGCTGGAAGGCAAAGACAAAACTACAGATTCAGCTAAAGTGCCCATTACCTGGAGCAGAACTCTCAACTCAGTGACGGGGTGAGCATCTGGGAACCCTTGTGATTCCCTCCGTATGAGATGCCACCTGCTCGGGGCTGGTAAGTTCACATGGAATTGCGTTCCTATATTTTGCTTGAGGCACTTCAGTGTTGACTTTGTTTCCCTGGGAATAAGATCTCTTAGAATTTGTTTGACTGTCTGATCAGATTAGTATTCTTCGGTAAAATTGTTTTTAGTCTTCTATTCCCTGCTTTCAGTATTGTTAGCCTGCTTAATAATTAGTGTTGTCTGTAAGAGGCAAAGTCCATAGGGAGAGGATGAACAGAGGCTTAATAAGCCCGTTTTGGAGCTGACCCTCTGAGGGCTGAGTTCAGAAGTTCTCCTTGGATCATGAACTTAGGACCAATTTTGCTTTGGGTCACTGTTTTTTTTTTTTTTTTTTTTTTTCGTTTGTTTGCTTGTTTTGGCCGCACTGCGCAGTATGCCGGATCCTAGTTCCCTAGGGATCAAACTTGTGCTCCCCCCCAGTGGAAGCACAGAGTCTCAGCCACTGGACTGCCAGGGAAGTCCCTGGGTCACGGCTTCTAAATCTGATTTAGGTTTGTCTGCCTGGACCCGTAATTGGTGATGACTGGCCAGTGGCCAAGTTTTGGGGATCAGAAATTACATATCTTCACAAACCATTGTATTTTTCCTAGTCGTCACAATCTAAAATGCACCTCTTTCAAGCCAAGCACCTGCTTCCTTCATGTCTTCTCATTATAACAGTAATTTATACACCAGCCTCTCCCATTCTCAGTTTCATCACGGATATTTTGGAGCTGCAGCGGCCACTTGGGCTTTTGATATGAACGAGATAGTTTATTTGAGAAGTACTTTTAAACAGAAAGCAAATAAACCCTTATAAGCAGATTGTCTGGTTTGCCTAAAAGAAAGATATGATTTTGTTTAACGTAGGGTTTATCCCTCCTTTGTTTCCATAATTTGGACTTAAGCAGTGCTGGCTTTTTAATTGCATGGCTTGATGAAATTATCAGAGATCCCAGTTACTAACCAAATGCACCATCATTCCTCTTTTGTGTATATATATTAATATGTTAAAATGTGTTTTTCAACACCTAAACTTTCTTTCCTCTCCTTGTAAAGAAAATAAAGCCTTATAGTGATAACTTCATATCTGCCTAAAGTCAGCTGGTTTGTTTTTTTTTTTTTTGGTTTTTGTTTTATTCCTCTTACTCTCCATTTCCCTTTCTTGGGAAACTGAACATCTAAACATTAACTAATTTTTTGTCAGGATCAAATTTTTCATGCACTAATCACCCTAAAATACCTACCTTGGCTTTATGAATTAATAAGTTACCACTGCTTCTATAACTTCTTTAAAATTAAAACATTAAAATATGTAAAAATCTGTATTCAAATAAATGGGATGATAACAAACGATGCATTCTTAAATGGTTCTTTGCCAATATTCTTCTCGGCTTTTTTAAAAAAATGTTTTTCCGTCACCATATATATATATATATATATATGTATATATATATATATACATATATATATATATATACACACACACCTCCAATTTCTGTATGTGCAATGTGAAATTCAAAGGGGAAAATGCATCTCCATTGCAGTACCACTGGTAAAATGAGCCAGCTTGACAGCATTCCCTGTAGGAAAATGTAATAACTTTTAGAGAACATATTCATTTATATGTCAAAGTAAAGACAGATTAGGAAGTGTTCAGGAGAGCAGTGATCCAAATTGTGAAAAATCCCTGTCCCCTGAGGCTCTCTCCTTCAGGTCATGTCCTCTCATCTCCTGAATGGCTCCTCTTCCTCCACAGTAGGTTAGACTTCACAGATTCCCACATGCCCTCTCAGCTGTTTTCTAGAGGTTCACTTATACATCTCTATATTCTCTAGAACTATATTCCCTCCGGATGGTTTTATCCACGCAGACCATTGTTAATTATGACCCCCAAATTCTTATCTCTAGGCCAGAACTTTCCCCCTGGATTCACTCACATCTGGCCACAGGCATATTGCCTTTGACCCCCCATGCTTTTGTATGTGCTGTCCCTCTGCCTAGAACACCTTGTTCAGGCTCACTCTTGCACTTGACCTATCTCAGGTGCCACTCTCCCCACCAGGCCGAGGAACACAGGTGCCTCTTCTCTGTTACTATAATACCCTGAGCACCTCCCTTTCTTAACTAGTAGCCTACTAGATTACATCTTTCTGATTATATTATTTTTTTTTACAATAAACTGCATATATTTAAAGTATACAATTTGATTTCTTTTCTTAGTAGTAATATATATATGGCAATCCCAATCTCCCAATTCATAGTCTTTCTGATTATATTATAATCATTTTTCTTGACAGCCGGTTATCAATCATAGGTATAACATGTAACATATGCTCAATAAATTTTAGAGAACGAACAGGTTCCATTTTTAACCTGAGTGGGTGTACTTAACAAGCTATTAATTCCAAACTAGGCTGTCTTCAGGGGGGAAAAATACAAATTCAGGTTCACAAGGCTCATTTTCACTATTTATGACTCTCTTCTGTTACAGACTGAGTTGTGGATGTCCCGTAACTAGTAAAAAAGTCACTAAGCTTGTTTTTATGGTGTGCTATCTGAAAAGTCACAGAATTGCTAGAATGCCAGATGTTTACTAATTTCAATAGGTCCCATGACTACTGCAACTTGCTCTAAATCCAGTTTCACATACTAATGGTTGCTATTCATTGAGCATTTAAAGAGTTTGAGTAGCATTTCCAACATCACCCAACTACTAAGGAGGTGAGTGGATTTGAACCCAGGTCTCATTCCAGAGAGCATACGTTCTTAAACACTATGGTACTGTATGTGACCTTTCAACTATCAGAAGAAGGTGTGTGAAGAGTTTGCATACAGTCATCACCAATTATGGGGCCAGACTAAACCTTCTGATGCCAGGCAGACAAAACTAAACAGACTAGTTCTCAGGGACACAAAGGCAAGACTGGCCCTGCAGGAAACACAAAGAATGAACAAATCCTGGCCAAGTCACAGCCTGCCGCACTGAGTGGCTTATCTCCGCCGGAAAGGGCATGAGTGTCTACACACACAACTACGGGTTAGGAATCTACTAAAGACCAGAATTCAGATGCCACCAGTTTTTGTCCTAAATCTTCTTCTGTCCAGTCTCGTGCTTGAAAAAATATTGACCTTTTCAGTTGACAATCATATATTGGCAAGAACTATTTGTGCATCAAAGGTCCACACGCTGAATTGATTTGGCAAGGGGTATGCATTGTTCACTGCCAATAAACTATTCAGGTTTAAAAACCCCTCAAAAACAGAAATGGTGAGGGACTGATTGAACTTTGCAGCAGGGGAAGTATTGAGGGGAGCCTAAGAATCTCTGGGACAGTGGCAGTCGTGGCAAGATGAGCATGGGGGGTCATCAGTATACCTTGTATCTTGCCTGTTTTCTTCTTCAGGTAGAAGGGTTTTACACTCCTGTGAATCTTTAGAGGGAAAAGTTTTTCTTGTAAATGTCTTATCCTAATTTCTTTACCATTTGGTAATAATCTTTCACATGCCTCAAATTTTTTTAGGAAATTAAGACATAAATGTCAAAACCTGCACCTGGTATACACTCTTTTTCCCTCCACTGCCCACCACACCACAAAGTAGTAACAATGAGAACTATTCCTAATAATTGGGCATTAAAAACAACAAAATCACATTAACTACAGTTACCTATACCCTAACCTATAAAGGTAAGCCCATATCCCTGTAGCAAGTGGAACTTCTTTCAATATACTGAGCATCTAATATCTGGAATGTAACAAAGGAACAATCTCAGTCATCAAAATAGGTATTATGATTCTCTTAGATAAGAGGAAGCCTTCTGAATAGGTGGGAAGTTCAGTAGACAGCTGGACACCTTGGAAACTGCCCCAGGTACACACCCTTGAGGTCTGTTCTCTTCAGGAAGTAGGGGACAATAATTTGCCTCCTAAAAGGGGTATGCCTGGCCTGACCTTTGTATACTTCAAGCTTGATCATGTGCAAGAAGTAATCCCAACATTCACTCCGCAAGCAACAGAGACACAAGTACTAGCAGAAGCTGAAGGGGACTCCTTTCTCTGATAGTAACTTATTTGTTCACTGTCCTGCCTTCTGTTACCCAGAAAAAAAAGGGAGCTTCAAGAGTGGAAATCTAGTTGGTCTCATCAATAGCTATACCCATCACCTATCACCTAGTACTATGCATGGCATATAGAGATTCTCAACAAATATGGGGAAGAAATAAAGACAGTCCATGTGGGAAAATGGACCAACTACTACTAAGGATGAAGACATAGCCTTTTTTTTCTCCCCCAGAAAGACTTCAACTCTGACTCACAGGAAAGATGAATCCAAAGATGTGAAATCTAAACGGGGATCTTTTTTGTGGGCCATGAGGGCCAGGATGAAACTTGTAGAAAATGGTGAAATGGAAGGGTCAATCAAAAGAACAGAATAGGACTGCTGGTGAGTAACTTTTAATGTGGGTTCCTGATCTGAAATGTGTTTCTCCCTGCATTTATATCATTTGTCCTTGCCTTTTCTCACATTTCACATATTTATTAAAGCCTCACTGTGCCATTAGGCAGCACAACCCCAACAGGAGTTGTTGGAATGAGATCATTACTTCAGGCTTTTGCTTGTTATAAAGCAAAATCAAACCAATTACTACTTATGACGGAGATAAGACCACTATGAAGCTAGAAACTTGAGAAAATCGTTTTAAAAGCTCATAAGCATATGTAACTCATGACTAAAAGAGCTGCACTGTTATGCAACATGAGTGTCAAGGGAACAAATCTCCAACCTCTGACTCATGCTTCTGTACTACCCATATTACTGGATGTTGCCTTCATTTTAAAGAAATGTGAACATAAGCGTGTACATAAAAATATCTAATACTGAAAACATGAAAACGCAACAGCTGTCAGGCCAAGAAAAATTTGTTGACACTGTGTCGTCAGAGCCACTCATCCAAGACGGAAAGTTATTCTAAATACCTTCTGAAAAGTATGGCCAGAGAGACAACCTCCTGCCCAAGACCAGCTCGACGCCACGGTCTCCTAGAACAGGGTCCTTAACTGCCCAGACAGGGCAGGAGAGCAAAGGCCCTGGGAAGGGGACGTAAAAGTAATTCCCCCGGCCGCATCCGCACCTACAGCGAGCAGGGAGAGCTCCCAACTCTGCCCACCTGCAGGCCAGTAGGTCCCTTCTGGTCTCCCTTATTCGCAGGGTGACCTGCGGACCAAAGCAGCCCGGAAAGTGGCTCAAGCCGACCCACCAGTACCTCCTCCAAAGGTCTCCCGGTCGCCCCCTGGGTCATCCAGCAGGCGCCCGCGACTACACATCTCTCTCGACCAGACGACTTTCACCGACTTTATTGGCCCCTGACAGCAGTGGGCCCCTCGCCGCCCACCTCCCCAGTAGATCGCGCCGGCCCTCCATAACATCGAGCATATTCAAAAGCACCGCAGGGCGGCTATGGAAAAGGGCGTTGCTGGGGAAGCCAGCTCCCCTGTGGCGGCGTCAGGGTCACTTGCTCTTCGCCTTCTGACTCTCCGTCTTCTTGGGCAGCAGCACGGCCTGGATGTTGGGCAGAACGCCGCCCTGAGCGATGGTCACTTTCCCCAGCAGCTTGTTTAGCTCTTCGTCGTTGCGGATGGCGAGCTGCAGGTGGCGAGGGATGATCCTGGTCTTCTTGTTGTCCCGCGCGGCGTTGCCAGCCAACTCCAGGATCTCCGCCGTCAGGTACTCCAACACCGCCGCCAGGTACACCGGCGCCCCGGCGCCCACTCGCTCGGCGTAGTTACCCTTGCGCAGCAGTCTGTGCACTCGGCCCACCGGGAACTGCAGGCCAGCGCGAGAGGACCGGGACTTGGCCTTTGCCCGCACTTTGCCGCCCTGCTTTCCGCGACCAGACATATTTGTCTCTAGCCTAAAACTCCAGCGAGGGAAAAACAAACCAACGGTCCAGGTCCTAGTATGGGAATGCGATGCACCTCACCGGAACTGCCTCTACCAACGCTTTGCTGACACTAGGCAGTGCCTTCCCATTGGACGCCACAACATCCTCAGCTCCGGTGACCAATGATGGGCAGGCTCCCCTTCCAATTAGCGCGCTGGTAGGAGCACCGCCTTCTCCAGCTCGCTCCAATCAAAAGGACAAACTGCTAGTCCTCATTTACATAACCGCCTATATGAATACCGTGAGCCCGACTGCTCCCCGATTAGGGGTTCCGTTGAATTTACTGGATCCTGAGGTTTCAACGTCGTCGCTCGCTCCCAGGAAAAGAATGTTTTAAGAACTAAGGAACCATGGGAAGAAACAGAAAAATCCGGAAGGAGAGCTACTCCGACTAAAGTACGAGGCACGCAAGCCAGACATGCCTCTAGCAATTGAGGTCACAGGGTATGCCCCAAATTTTTGACAGATTATTATTGTGGACGCTATTTTTCTTTTTATTCTTGTAAACAAGAGAGATCTCTAACTTGAAAATGTTCTTACCTTGATTTCTTAGTAAGTATTTAAAAACCAACCTATTACCATTACAAGAATCCTGACTCTCCTTTGAGTCAAGAATTAAAATCATGTGGTAAAATTTGACTAGGATTTTTTTTTTCAGCCATCCAGTGTTCTGAGAGTTTTTTAAAATTCTTTAACAACAACAACAACAACAACAAAACAACAGTACCTTTCTTGTGCTATGGAGATGGGGTAGGATGCGTAAATAATAAGCATTTAGACATATATAACAAAGCTTTTCTGCTTGGAAAGGCTTATTCGTCAGGACTAGGGACAGGGAGCACAGTTTACTAAAACACTCGTTCCTCAAAGTGTTAAGTACCTGGGAAAGAGTTATGAATCATCCTCTAAATACTGCTGCCTTTTATCGCAGTAAAACATTTTCGGAAGACAGGCAGTCCTGTCTCCTAGAGCGGTGATTCTCTTAAGAGAATTGAGAGTAGAGAGCCTCCTGATTGGGGATCTGCAGTATAAATCTATTTAAAGCCACGATCACGGCATCCATTATTTTACAAGAACTTTGAATTTTTAAGGGTAAGATTTGAGAAACTCGGGTTTTAATGAAATAAGAATATTACAATATTTCAACTAAATAATCACAGAAATAGTTATTTGACTGAAAGGCAAAAAACGCGCTTGAGCTAGAGGGAGCAAGGAGGCAGTGAACTCTGCAAATTGTGCAGAAAAAGCTGCAAGGGAAAAGTCTGAGGGGGTGGGATGGGGGATGGGTAAAATTAGACTTTTGGAAAGGATTTTAATTCTTTCTCCACGGGGCCACAAAAGGTGAAAAAAAAAAAATTAAAAAGATTTTCTCTACCCCAACTAGTGACTTAAAAAGATCCACAGGTGTAAAGCAACTGCTTGGAAATTTAACAAGTAGTAAAGCATTCCTGGTTCCTATTGGTTTTCACATTAGTCTGAGAATGGTATTATTAAGCATTCAGTTTGAAAACTAAAATTAGAATTCCCGCGCGCTAGAGACAGAGACTGGGGCGAACGAGGTGGAGGAAAGAGAAGGGAAACGCAGCGCGCATTGGATCTGGCCTACCATTTTTTTAAGCCTTGAGAAAAGGCAATATAAATTCTATCGAGTCTTTCTTCAATTTCATGGCAAAAATAACAAAAAGCTTTCCCAAATAAGTAAACAAAAAAGTTTGAAGGGAGGGTATAAAAAAAAAATCTCCCGGGCGACATGTAGCTCCACCCACTTTCTTCAGGTTTTCAAACAGGTCCGCTACAAGGAACTATAAGCCCTGGTTCACTGCCCTCGGAACAGCGAGCAGCTTTCCTTGTGGTTGTGCTGTGCGTTAGCTGTGAAAGATGTCTGGCAGAGGTAAAGGCGGCAAAGGACTGGGTAAGGGGGGCGCCAAGCGCCACCGGAAGGTTTTACGGGACAACATCCAGGGAATTACGAAGCCCGCCATCCGCCGTCTGGCCCGCCGTGGTGGTGTGAAGCGTATTTCTGGCCTCATCTACGAAGAGACGCGGGGAGTGCTTAAAGTGTTCCTGGAGAACGTGATCCGCGATGCGGTGACTTACACGGAGCATGCCAAGCGCAAGACGGTCACGGCAATGGATGTGGTGTATGCGCTAAAACGCCAGGGCCGCACACTTTACGGCTTCGGCGGCTGAGCTGTGCCTGCGGCTTATTTCTAGATTCCAAAAGGCCCTTTTCAGGGCCCCCAAAACGTTAAGAAAAGAGCTGATGATGCTTTAACTATTGTATGAGTGTGCAGTAGGTGCTTCAGATGAAGCGTCCGGATGCAGCTACTGCGGGGGCTTGAGAATGTGTGAGCAGTAAAGCTCGGAGCGGGGACCCGGCGCCCGCGCTTAGGAGGACGTAGCCTGGGGAATGTTGCGCAGGGTAGTAGTGACCTCGCTCTTTGCATCGGACGCTGGACTGCTGACTTTGGGTTCCATTTGGGAGAATGAGGAATCTATCCTACGAAATGCATAATTAGAGGAGGCTTTCGGACCTGAGCATCTATAGGGTGGCTTGTATGCAAATAGGGTGCGCCGGCTTTCCGCCTCCGATTGGACAGAAAGCGCCAGAGGGGGCGGTTCTCGCCGGTGCGGCCCGCCCCGCCGCTGCGGCAGTGGATATCGCGGCAAGGCGCGAGGTGCGAGGCCTACTGTGGCGCGCGGGGGGTCCTGCGGGGTGTGAATATTCTATTTTTTCATTGAGTTTTTGAATAAGAGGTAACCAAGCTCAGTTGCGCAATGCAGGCCCGTCGCGTGCAGGCGAAGTCCAAGGCCGGGCCTGAGCTGCTGGCCCCTGGACTACCCGTGGGCCAGCTGCACAAAGGTAGCTGCGCCGAGCAGGTGAGCGTCCCGACCCCGGAGTACCCGACGGCGGTGCTCGAACCCCTGGCGGTGGGAATCCAGGAGTTAGCCGCATCCTGAGCCCAACATCCAGGTGCTGCTGTTGCTCGGGAGAGAGGGTCGTGTGATTTGGTCGCAGCCAGGAGATAAGCCTTGGCTTCCCAGTAAAGGTGCTTTTCCGCACCGCCGGCGAGGCTGCGGAAAGGAGAGGGGCGGCGGGTTGGGTTCTGAGGGGTTCGGTGAAAATGGTGTGGCGAGAGAGCTGTGTGGTCGTGGAGTCCTACCCAGTGTTCCTGCCCGGGAGACTGAGCGGGGGGGGGGGGGGGTGGGTCCCATTTGCGGGCGCTTTCCCAGGTCGACGGCGGGGCTGGAGACAGGGGAACCCGCCTGCGTGCCGCCGGCTGGGGCGGCCAGCGGGGCGAGGCGGGAACAGAAGTCATTCAAGGGCCTCCCTGGACTCCTGGCTCTGTCACTCATAACTAACCTGTTTATATGAGGGAAATGGGGACGCGGCTTAGGATCTCCCAAATGCGGTGTGATCCCGTGCACCTTAACTAGTCTACCCCAGCTCTGGCTCGTCCAGACATCATGAAATCACTTAGCTTTCCAGAGGTGGTTGCCTGGAATGGCTGTGGGGTAGCTTCCCACCCTCGACAGCGACGTATGTGTATCTCCTTTTAAGAGAAATATATCTCAGATGTACTCTAGGCAGGGAAACATTTCTTGTATTCCCTCAGCAGAGGCTGGCATCGTATCATTTGTTGATTATCAGTCACTTTGAAACACGTTGTATTCCATGATTGCATTTGATTCCCCAGCAAATTTACGAATTATTTATTATTAAGTACCATTTTACAGGTGAGGAAACTGATACGGGGGGAAGGAGGGGGAGAACTGAGTCAGGATTTGAACCCAGCCTTGTTGGATCCTGCACCTTTCGACCTTAACCGCTGCGCCACTGTCCCGTCCCGCTTTGCTGACATTTCACTTTTAAGTACTTTCTTCTACTCCATGCTCAAGTGTATCCCTGGTATTAATTAAATTTCTAGAGCAGTGAGACAGTCCCAGAAACTCAACTTTCTTTAATTCAAGTGAATTAAATTACTTAAGAAGCAGCAGGGTCTGGAAGTATTTGTTGAGTGAGGGAGTGAATTTGAGTGGATGGGTAATGTACTCATTAAATCCCGAATTTAGTGTGAATCAGATCGTTGACGATGAAGGTGAGACTGCAGTGGAGCTTGAAAATAAGTATTCGTCATAATCAAAAATATCTATTCTTTAAGTATTTAGGTTACTTGGAATTGTTTAATTTTTTGTTTATATTTTTGATGGTGACCTCAATTTTTTTTAACCTGTCTAGTACAACTTTATTTTCTCGTGTAGCACAGCTTTTTATGTTGTCGTTGATGTTTTACGTACTTTATAAAATATAACCAAATTATTTGAACATGAGAAGTCTTGTCTATGAGTCTCATGGTCGTATCTAGTCCTGAAGTAACCATTTTCCAAACCAAAAGTGGGTCATGTGATTTGAGAACACAAGATATCTGAAATTAGAACTGAGATTTTCTGAAGTTGACTAATAAAATGCCTTCCTACAAATGTTGGCTAAATAAAGAACTTAATTTAAAGCTCTTGTATAATGCTTTTCTTGCAATGTGAATGAAATGCTGTTGAAATTAGATCCTTTAGCAAAGTCATCTCTTATGAATTTGAGTGTTTAGCGCCTCTTTTGTCCCAATAACTGTAAACTTTTGAAGATTCAGAGTTAAATAAACCATCAAGGAGCTTTTATCTTCCAAGTAAAGAGCAGGGATGGGGAAGACATCTGTGTGGTTTGCTCTAAAAGAGTGGCATGAATGAAATGCTCTTGGTGTACAGAACAAATTTTGTCAGGGGTAGGGGTATCTTCAAAGATCAGGTAACATTTGTTCTGAGCTGAAGGCCCTTTGGGAAAGGGGAGGGGCATATCAAGCTTAGGGAACAAACAACATGAACAAATGCCAGAGTAGTTTCCAGGCATAATGTGGTTGGGGAACCTTCTAATGTTGGGTATTTAATTTGTCCTGTTCCCTGAGAATAATGTGATGGACCAGGTAAACAGTTGGATATTGAAACCAAGTCCAAACAAGCCAATAGAAAACTGAGCAAAAGACAGTGGAAAAACATGGTCAATAAGCATAGGAAGGAATATTCAGTTTGGTGAGTCATCAGAGAATTGCTAATTAAGACCACAATCAAATGCAAATTTTTACTCACTAGACTGGTAAAAAATTTTAAAGTGGCAATAGCAGTGTTGCACAGAATCTCTTATAACAGTATAAAGTGATCAAACTATTTTTGAAATGAAGGTTGTCATTATCTTGTGAACTTGAAAATAGATCCACATTTATGCTGAACCAGCAATTCCCCTCCCAGATATTTACCTGGGGGAAATGATAGCACTTACGTACAGGGCGCACATTCACTAAAGTTCTTGGTAGAACTGTTCACAGTAGCAGAAAACAAAAAAACCAAATGCACATGGACAAGAGACTGGATGAATAAATTATAGTGTAATATAGTTTGGCAGTCAGAATGAACTGGTAAACACAATCAATTCATGTGGTCTACATCAAGTGTTTTGTTTTTCTGCCAACACATGTGAAGACTTGTGTCTTCATTTATTTGGCAGTATATATTCTAAACTGACATGTGGTTGAAGATCACCTGTGGGAGTCCCGAGGAGCTAATGGAGCATTGCTGCCCTCCAGAGAAAATTAGAATTTTCTTCTCCTTTGGTCTGGATGCTGCTATCAGCCTGTGACCATTTTAGCGCTCTGTAGGTGTCCCCATTGATGAAGAGGCTTAGAGGAGGCCCCAGACTTATTCTCCAACCCTAAAGTGCATGCTTGCTTACCTCTCACCCTTGGTTGTTATTTCACTGCCCTTTTATTTTTTGTCCTTTGGAGATTTTCTTTATTTTCTCGTGGCCACAACAATGCAGCATTTGTGCTAGAAGGTTCATTCGGATCGTGTAGTTTGCCAAACTGCTGGAAATGGATTTCAGTAACTACAGCATCTGATTTTGTGTTTTTCCTGACTAGTCTGTGAACTCCTTGAAAGCAAAAATCTGATTCATATCTGTACCCCTAGAACCTCTGACCTAGAATTTGGAATACTCATAGGTACTTATTAATGTTTTGGGAAAATTATCTATTTGATGATATGTTAACATATCTTACTAAAATGACTTGTTTTCCATATATTTCCATTTTCTGAAAAGATTATACCATGACAATAATCTGTCCTTGAAATTTATTAGTAAGCCATTTGCCTTGACCTGCCCTGGAGGTTATGTTTTGGTTACCTTTTCAGATTCCTTGATCATTTTTATTTTTGTTTATTTAGACTCCCTAACCACAGAGTCCTAGCCAGGGAATTCCCTAGATTATTTATTTTTAAAATAAAGGTATGACTTATGACTCTGGATTTATTTCTGTTACAGCTTGGGTGACATCTCAAACTTTTGAAATGTTATGGCATATTTTATTATTTCCTAAGTAATCTGTAACTTTATTTTTATTTCATCTCATCCTAATCCAATTATTAAAGAGGTTAAAAATTTACCCATAGTCATAATGTTTTCTTTTTTTAGTTATCAATATTAATTTCTAGTTATAAATTTAGGCTAGAGAATGTGACCTGTGCAATTTTTTCTTTTTGGAAATTATTGAAGTTTCATTTATGACCAATGTTTGAAAATATCTCATGGATCTTGGGCAAGGAGGCATAGTATATGTTTTAAAAAATGACAATTCAATTTATAGCTATTTGTTCAATATTGTTAATTATTATATTTTAAAATTAGACTATATCGCTGTTTTTATTTACTCAGTATATATATATTGTTCCTGATAGTATCACGTTGTCTCCTACTATATTTCTTTTTCTGACAATTTATCTTCATATTTTGAAGTGTTTATTTTATAGAATTTTTTTGTGTGATTTGGTATTCATGACTGCCATACCTTTTTTATAGGTGTTACCATTTATCAATCTGAATAACTTTTTTAAAAAATAAATTTATTTATTTATTTATTGGCTGAGTTGGGTCTTCGTTGCTGCACCTGGGCTTTCTCTAGTTGCAGCAAGCAGGGGCTACTCTTCCCTGGGGTTCATGGGCTTCTCATTGCGGTGGCTTCTCTTGTTGTGGAGCACAGGCTCCAGGCCCACGGGCTTCAGTAGTTGTGGCACTTGGGCTCAGTAGTTGCGGCTCACAGGCTCAGTAGTTATGGCCCATGGGCTTAGTTGCTCCGCAGCATGTGAGATCTTACCGGACCAGGGCTCAAACCCATGTCCCCCGTAATCACTGTGCCACCAGGGAAGTCCCTGAATAACTCTTTTTGACTTAATTTTTTTTTGTCCTTTGGGTATCAATTAACTTGAATTCCAATTAGTTATTATTTTACCTCATCTCAAGTGCTGTTGGCACCTGTGATTCCTGATACACTGATGATCTGATTATAATGCTTATCTCTTGCCAATTTTAACAGCTTTATTGTGATTACTTGGGACAATGCATAAAATATCTGCCTCCTTTATTATGTAATTCGGGGGAAGTAAAGTTGTAAGAACAGTCTGATGTTTTACAAATAATATTGGAAAAATAATCTTAAATTATTTGAAGTGACATCTTGTCGGACATTGCATGACTTTATTTCTCCTGTCCAAGGTGCATGACTTTCTCATAATTTTTCTATAAAGAATGATTCAGCTAAGTATTCGATTATCTCAGTCTTTAGTTCACATTAGAGTTTTTGGTATATCAGATACCTGTGATAGGGCAACTATTAAATCTGTGGAGCATCATATGATTTGATCTAATACCTAGTAAGCACTTAATAAGTAATCATTGAATTAATGAATATATGATAATAGGATAATATCAGAATATTTTCATTTATTGTCAAAGATTAAATCAATCATAGGTGATGGGACTTCCTGGGTGGCACAGTGTGTAAGAATCTGCCTGCCAATGTAGGGGACACGGGTTCAAGCCCTGATCCGAGAAGATCACACATGCTGTGGAGCAACTAAGCTCATGCACCACAAGTACTGAGCCCATGTGCCGCAACTGCTGAAGCCCGTGCTCCGCAACAAGAGAAGCCACTGCAATGAGAAGCCTGTGCACTGCAGTGAAGAGTAGCCCCTGCTCACCACAACTAGAAAAAGCCCTTGTGCAACAATGAGAACGCAACACAGCCAATAAATAAATACATAAATATAAAAATAAATAAATTTATAGATAAATCATAAATGAAAGGAATTGAGTAAGTATGTTTTCTTATCCTGATTAAGATTCAGCCCTGGAGCTAGGGAGGCATCCTGCTTCTTGTGATGCTCAGGGACACTGATACTTGAACCAAAATAGAATTCTGTTAATGAGAAAGGCTTTTGGGGAAATATGCTAGGTATTTGGAATTTACAATATACTGGGCTCTTCATTACCCTCTTAGTAAAATAAAGGAGAGGGGGTTGAAGAACATTTACATGTGGTAATTTCAGCAGTGCAGGGAGCGAAGTGGCCTGACAGACGGAGAGACGGGCTACTTTAAATACCATATGTGGAATATAAAAACTAATAACAAAAATTTTAGTTGATGTTTGCCCTTAAGTAATTCTTTAATAACTGGCATTAGACATGATGATAATAGTTACGTTCTGTTCATAAGAAATCAGTTTGCTTGTTATCAAATCCAAAATTCTACCTAAATATTTTTGTACTTACATACATAGATACCGATGTGTTTTGTATTCTAGGTTATCTTTCACAAAACTCTTCTTGAGCTCACTCAAATCATAATGTCCCAAAATCTGAACAGCAGCTTTTCTAGTAGATTATAATCTTGCATATTGATAAGTACTTGATGTCTAATACTTTTTTATGGGATATATGAAATTTGATTAAAAGCAGGCTCTCTTAGAAATTTCATATTAAATCTTGTAATTTGCTAAACCTTTGAATTAGCCATTCTAGATGTATAAAAAGGAGATACTTTTATATTTTCAATTAAATACCTACCAACATTGTGTCATCCTTACTCATCTTCATTACCATCATCATTGACGCTAAACTCTTGTTTATTCATTGAAGAAAAAGATAAAAGAAACTGGAGGAAGGTGCTGCCTGAGTTTAGCCTTTTTATGAAATAATTTTGTTATAATTTTGTTTCCCTGTGACTTATAGTGGTTTTATATTTTTAACTTAATCTGACAGTTAGCTTTTAATAGAACTCAGTCCATTCACATTTAAACAACTATAAACATGATTCATTCTTTCCATCTTTATGGGTTTTTTTATTATTGTTTTTTTCCTATTTTTGATAAATGACTGTTTGTGGTAGACATCACTGGTGACCCATCCATTATCTGTTCTCCCCTTTGTTTTTAGTGTAAGAACCTAAATTTTGTTGGGAGTGCTAATGCACTCAGGAGAAAAATTGTATTTCCAAAGCCCCCTGTGGTGAGAGGAGGGGCCACGTGGCTGAGTTCTGTGGGTGGAAGTTGTGGGTGGGGCTTCTGGGAAACCTGACTGAAAAGGAGGGTAACTCAGATGAGAGATCCTTTGTAGTTCCCTCTTTCTCCTCTTTTTCTTCTTGGAGTGTGGGAGTAATGATGGCTGGTAGCAGTGAGGAGATGACACTGAAAATGGAAGTCGAACATTAAGGATATTGGAGCAAAAAGAGTAAAGGAGCCTGGGCAGTGATGAACTCAATGAAGCCACTGTATCAGCCTTAAATGGTCTTTCAGGGGCATAAGGAAAAAAGTAAACTTGTATTGTCTGTAAGACCCTGTTATTTCAGGTTTCTGTTACTAATTGCCCCAAAGTAATACCAAACTGGCAGAATGTGTATTCCCCATTCTTCTTTGTTAATTTAGAAGTAATACTGTATTTTTTTTATTAGTTGTTACATTCTCTTTTGACATGCGTGGTTAAACCATATTGCTTTACTCTTTTATAAAATGTCAGCTTTTGCATCTCCAGCCCCTTCACTTTTATTTCCTTCTTTACTTTTAATACTTTTATTTCCTTCTTTATATCCCCTGTCAACTGCAAAGATTTGGTGAGATGATTTAGCATTTTAATTCTAGACTGTTGTGATTTCTCTTGCAGAGTGCCTCTTTTTTTTCAAGAATCATTATTTAGCATTTACATTACAAATTCCCAATCACTGTATCATTATCTACTCAGACTTAATTATACATACATCACAGGAATCATAGCTCACTACTATTTGTTCTCTTCTTCATCTTCCGTGATTTTGAAGTCTCTGTTTTGATTTATTTTTCAATTGAGTAGTCTTTTTTGAAGCATTTTCCTTAGGTGAGGTATGTGGGTAATAGAGTCTATGAAATTTTGCAGCTCTGTAAATATCTTTCCTTCCTCCTGGCTGGTAAATGTTATCTTTATGGTATGTAGACCCGTAAGTTGTAGCTCTTTTTTTTTTTTTTCATAGTACTAGAATACGTATTTATTGGAAAAAATTCACATATAAGTAGACCTGTGCAGTTTAAACCCATGTTGTTCAACAAATAACTGTATATCATCCAGCAGTGTTAGCTGTAGTCATCATGTTGTACGCTACATTCCTAGTACTTATTTGTCTTATGACTAGAAGTTTGTCCCTTTTGACCACGTTCCTCCAATTCACCCTCCCACCAGCACCCTCTGATAGCCCCAGATCTGATCCCTGATCTCTTTTTCTGTTTTCTATAAGTTTGGTGTCTTTGTTTGTTTTTTGTTGGTTTTTTTTTTTTTTTGGTAGAATCCACATGTGAGACCATTCAGTATTTGTTTTTGCTGTCTGACTTATTTCACTTAGCATAGTGCCTTTAGAGTTCATCTGTGTTGTCACATGTGGTAGGATTTCCTTGTTCTTTATGGCTGAATAATATTCCTTTCTTTACCCATTCATCCGTCAATGGACACTTAGGTTGTTTCCATGTATTGGCATTTGCAATAGTGCTGCTATGAACATTGGTGCAGATATCTTTTCAAATTAGTGTTTTCATTTCCTTTGGATATATTCCAAGAAGTGGAATTGCTGAATCGTATAGTAGTTCTATTTTTAATTTTTTGAGGACACTCCTTATTGTTTTTTATAGTGGCTGCTCCAATTTACAGTCACACCAACAATGCACTAGGGTTACATTTTTTTCACTTCCACACCAACATTTGTTAACTCTTGTCTTTATGATGGCCGTTCTAACAGGCTTGAGGTGATATCTCATTGTGGTTTTAATTTGCATTTTCCTAGTGACTAGTGATGTTGAACATCTTTTCGTGTACCAGTTGGCCATTTGTATATCTTCTTTGGAAAAATATCTGTTCAGGTTTTTGACATTTTTTATTTGAATTAGTTGCTTTTCTGCATTTCAACTATATGAGATCTTTATGTATTTTGGATATTAACCCTTTCTGAGATGTATGGTTTACAAATACTTTTCCCATTCTGTAGGTTTTTTTCACTTTGTTGATAGTTACTTTTGCTGTGCAGAAGTTTTTTAGTTTGATGCAGTTCCACTTGTTTATTTTTTGCCCTTTGGGTGTGATTTACAAAAAAATCATGACCAAGACCCATGTTAAGGAGCTTTTTCCCTACATTTTCTTTTAGGGGTTTCATGGATTCAGATCTTACATTTAAGTCTTTAATCCATTTCATGTAAATTCGGGGGAGTGGTATAAGATAGGGATCAATTTTCATTTTTTTACATGTGAATATCCAGTTTTCCCAGCAACATTTATTTATTAAAGAGACTGTCACTTCTCCATTGAGTATTCTTGAATCCCTAGTCAAATATTAGTTGACCATTCATATTTGGGTTTATTTCTGGCTCTCATTTCTTTTCCATTGGTCTATTTGTCTGTTTTTATGCCAGTACCAAACTGTTTTAATTACTACAGTATTATAGGATACCTTGAAATCAGGAAAAGCCTCCTGCTTTGTTCTTCTTTCTCATAATTCCTTTGGCTATTTGGGGTCTTTCGTGGTTCCATATAAATTTTAGGAGTTTTTTTTCTATTTCTGTAAAAAGTAGCATTGAAATCTTGATAGGGATTGCACTGAATCTATAGATCTCTTTTGGTAGTATTGACATTTTAACAATATTAATTGTTCCATTCTATGAATGTGGGAAACCTTTCTGTTTATTTGTGTCTTCTTTGATGTCTTTCATCAAGGTCTTATAGTTTTCAGAAGAGAATTCTTTCACCTCTTTGGTTTAATTTATTCCTAAATATTTTATTATTTTTGATGCTATTGTAAATAGGATTAATTTATTTCTTTTTCAGAAAATTTGTTGTTAGTGTATAAAAACACTACTGATTTTTCTATGTTCATTTTGTATTCTGCAACTTTATTGAATTCATTTATTAGTTCTAACAGTTTTTTGGTTGTATCTTCATCTGCAAGTAGAAACAATGTTACTTCTTTTCTGATTCTGATAACTTTTATTTTCTTGCCTGATTGCTCTAGCTAGGACTTTAACCTTTCTCCATTGAATATGATGTTCACTGTAGGCTTCTCATATATAGCCTTTACTTTGTTGAGATATATTCCTTCTGCACCTAATTTGTTGATTGTTTTTATCATTAACAGTTGCTGTATTTTGTCAAATGCTTTTTCTGCCTCAATTGGGATAATCATATAATTTTTTTCTTTTATTCTCATTGGGGGATTTTTGATTACAGGGTCATCAATATCCTTGCTAGTAATTGGTTTTTTCAGATTTTCTGTTTCTTCCTGATTATGTTTTGATAGGTTGTGTGTTTCTAAGAATTTTTTCACTTCTAGGTTGTCCGTTTTGTTGGCATATAGTTATTCATAGCAGTCTCTTATGAACCTTTGCATTTCTGTGGTATCATTTGTAATGTCTCCTTTTTCATTTATAATTTTGTTGATTTGGATTCTCTCTTTTTTCTTTGGTTAGTCTAACTAAGGGTTTGTCAATTATCTTTTATCTTTTCAAAGAACCAGTTCTCAGTTTGGTTCATCTTTTCTGTTTTTCTATTCTCAATTTCATTTATTTTTGCTCTAATCTTTATTGTTTCCTTCTTTCTGCTAATTTCGGGCTCAGTTTGTTCTTTTTTTTCTAGTTCCAAAGGCATAGAGTTAGAATTTTTATTTGGCTTCATGCAAAATAGATAGCAGAACCTAGATTCTTACACTAGTCACATGTCAGGCTTTTTCCCCTTTGTCTTTGTAGAGTAGAATGTAAATGTTAGCAATCTGGACCATATAACTTTTACACTGTTGGAGTGAAAGACTTGAAAGAACCATAGAGGAAATGATAGACGCAATAATATTCTCAACTTACAAAAAAGGGGGTTGAACTTAAAATTCATGTGGGATTGAGGTATCTGTAAGGACATCATAACATTTTTTTTCTATTTGATTTGATTCCATATACTCATATTACTTTGTTAACATTTTTTTAAGATCCACTTTGAGAAATAGCAATTTATAATTTTAGTGAGAGTAATGTAATAATTACCCAGAAGCATATAAAATTTCCCTTTTATTGTTATCTGTGAACTGCTTATAAGGAATTTTAATTTCTGCTTGGTCATTAGTTATCTCTACCAGTGCATATTAATATTTCAGTATCATCTCCAATACTGTCTTATAGGAAAGATACAACCCAGTAAGGCACCTTCAATCTATGTAGATCTCTTCAGAAAGCCATTGTCTTTGATAAAGTTACATATATTCAGACCCAATGAAAGATAGATTCCTGGTGTATGGTAAATTTGGGATTTTCAGTAAACTTTGCTTCAGTAACCAACCAAAGAGATTGTTGCCAGGAAGAAACAAATGAAGCTATGGTTTTATTTGGAGATTAATTTGAAAATCATGTCACATTATATCCCAAGTATAAATCCAAGTTTTGAATTCTAGAAGGACCTTGTGCATGTGTGGGGGGAGAGAGAGAGCAAACTCTCTGGTGTCTCTTCTTATAAGGGCACTAATCCCATCATGAGGACCCCATCCTCATGACCTCATCTAACCTCACTTTCCTCCCATAGGCCTCATCTTCAAAAATCATGATATTGAGGGGAAGAGCGTCAACATATGAATTCTGGAGGACACAAACATTCAGACCATAACACATGCCTTGTATGTTCAAGGAATATCCAGATGGCCAGTGAAGGTCAAGCAGAGTTGGCAAAAAGAAAGACTGGGAGGGGATGAGGTCAGAGGGTATGTTGGCTTAAGATATTGGATGGGCAGTTCCCTTTATTCTGAATGAGATAGGGAGCCACTGGAGGGTCTTAAGTTGAGGAGAAATATCTGACTTATAATTTAAAGGGGCTGGTTTGTTGGCTGTGAGGAACATAAACTGTAGGAGGCAAGAATATAAGAGATGATGATAGTTTGGACCAATGACAGTAATTTGACTCTAAATGCACATTGGAGGTAGAGCCAACATATTGGAAATTGGAGAGGAATTGGATGTAGAGTATAAAAGAAAAAGAAGTATCAAGGAGGGCCTGAGAAAGTAGAGTGGTGGAGTAGAGTTATAATTACTGAGACGAGGACACCTGGGGGAGGAGCAAGCCTGGAGAGAGGGGTAGAGGAAAACAGTAGTGCAGTTTTGGACATAAGAAATTTAAAATATGTATTAGACATCCAGGTGGAAATGTCAACTTGGCAATTACATATACAATTCTTGAGGTTAGGGGAGAAGTCCAGATTAGAAACATATGTATTTAGGTGTCATCAGCATATAGACAGCATTTGGAACCTTGAGATAGATGAGGATCATCTCTTAACCCATGACTCCTTTTTAAGAGGAAATAAACCTTTTCAGAGATCCCTAAAAATCCTTTCCACATATCTCACTTGCCAGAGTAGTGTCACACAGCCATGCCTAAGCTAATCATTGCAAAGGCAATGGGACCATTGCGACTGAATCAGCTAATCAGGAGTTACCTTCTGGATCAGGGGAGGAGCCAAGCCTCCCAGAAGGTCATGCTGAGAATTAGCAGATATCTGTACAAATTGTGGTTCTGCTGGGGAAAAGGATGGGCTTTATAATCATTATAGATATCTTTAGCAACAGAGAGATCAAATTTAAGTGGCAGCTTTTAAAGGTCTGGCATTTTCTTCCTTCTTCCAGCAGGTGGGAGTATTTCCAGCAGTCTTTTTCTTATATCTTTTATAATATTTACAGTTACTACCTCCTCTACAGTTCTCTTCTGCCGTCAAAAGAAAGTGAAAGGAAGTGTGACGTGTTATAGTGAAAACTAAGATACTTTTTCTTTACCTGTGTGACAGTTTATTCTATATTAAGTATTTTCATGAACTAATATCTAATGGATATCTCACTTTAATATAGTAAACTTTGTTAATGATTAATCCACCAATTTTGACATAAACTAAGCTGGGTTTCTTGACTGAGTTGTTTTGACAGTTAAAAAATAATTTTGGATATAAATTATTTAGATAACTTTCCACAGAATACTTTGCTATGAAATCAAAGCTTTAATTACTTACCTTTATTTCATTCTGGAAAAGCTTACAGAAAAGATACCTAAGCATGAAGTTGTCTTATCTTTCATCTTCTAATTATTGCACTATTGTTGCACTGTTAATACCAAATTCATTTTGTATGCAAAATAGTTTTCTGATTCATATATAAATTAGACTAATACACTTTCTTGACAAAAGAAGAGATTTAATTGCATTAGTCACAGTTCAGACTCTGCTCCCACATTGTAAAGAAGGTGTACAGGTAAATATTCATTGTGCACTTTCCTTATTATCCCCTTTCTTTTCTGTAACCTTCATACCCACAGAACAGCTTTGCACTGGGCCAGTAATGCCATTTAAGGCTAACCACCTTCCTCTTTCCCTCACAAAATTGGGCATCTCCTACCATCTCAGGTCTTTAACTGTTCATTGCTCATTTAAAGGATCTGGGAGCCAATCTAGTCATGGTGTAAAGGAAGAAAATTAAAGACAAAATTCAATAGTAGATTTCCACTTCCGAAGAAGTAGGGTAGATGTGCTTTGCCATGTTCCTCCTGCTAAGTACAGCAAAAACCTTGGACATTATATGTAAAACATAAGAATACTCTAAATGGTGGAGAGAAAAAGATTGACAAGGGAACTCAGAATCCAATGAACAACAAAGTGGTGGGTTTTCTGGGTTTTCTTTTTGGTACATAGGTCACAGACTTGGAACTGCAGAAGCTGGCAAACCGGAAACACTAACTAATGCAGACAAAACAAGTCCAACAAAAGCTTACTCTCTAGCTGGAGGACCAGGAAAGGGAAACCTAACAATTTGAAAACTTTTAGACAGTAACAACTCTCTCCAGCCAAATACCAAAGAGAAACTGTAGTCCCACCCAACCTCTACCAGAAAAGGAGCTCAGATTTCCACCTTTGCCAGGCTGTAAGAAGGCTTGAGTGAATAACCTAGACTCCCATCTCCACCTGGCAGTAATGAGGCTGTGTCTCTCCTTTTCCCTGCCAGAGTGATGCCCAAAGAAGCCAGGTAAAACAGAAGGTGAAAATAAAATTCAGAGTCTCATAGCGTAATATCCAAATGTCCAGATTTCAATAGAAAATCACGTTATACCAAGAACCAGAAAGACCTCAAACTGAATGAAAAAGATAATCAAATAGATGCCAACATTGAAATGGTAGAGCTGTTAGAATCATCAGTCAAATATTTTAAAGCAGCCATCACAAAAATAATGAGAAATTATGAACACACTTGAAACAAATGAAAAAACAGAATTTCATCAAAGAAATAGAAGATATGAAAAAGAACTACACAGATGATTTGTTACAGCAGTGAAACTATTCTGTATGATACTGTATTGGTGGATACTTGTACAGTGTCGAGAGTGAACTGTAAACTATAGACTTTGAGTAATAATGATATGTAAATTAGGCTCATCAATTGTAACAAATATACCACTCTGTGGTGATGATGCTGTGATGTTGGTAGGGAACAAGACTGTGCATGTTGTGTGGGGGCCATAAATATATGGGAACTCTGTGTATTTTCTGCCTAATTTTGCTGTGAATCTAAAATTGCTCTAAGAAAATAAAGTCTGTTAAAAGAATTAAATGTAAAATTTAGAACTAAAAAATACATTAATTTAAATAAAAACTCAGTGGATAGGCACAAAAGCAAAATGTAGAAGAAAAAGGAAAGAATCAGTGAACTTGAAGACAGAACAAAAGAAATTACCAATCTGAATAATATAAAGAAAAGAGAAGAAGAAACAGCCTCAGAGACTTGTGGGAATATAACAAAAGATCCAACATTCATGTCATTAGACTCTCAAAAGAAAAGAAAGGAGGGCTGAAAAAGTATTCAAAGAATAATGTATGAAATGTCCCAGATTTGGCAAAAGACATAAACTTAGATTCAACAATGTGAGTAAACTCCAAGGAGCATAAAATCCCCCAAACCCTACCAAGACACATTAAAGTCAAACTTCCGAATGCTAAGGACAAAAATTCTTGGAGGCAATGAGAAAGAGGTGACAACTTATATATATGAAGAAAACTATTCCAATGATAGCACATTTCTCATCAGAAATTGTGAAAGCCAGAAGGAAGTGCCACAAAAATTTTCAAGTGTTGAAAGAAAAGAACTGACAACCCCAAATTCTGTATATAGCAAAAATACACTTTAGGAATGAAGGGGAAATCAAGACATTCTCAAGTTAAAGAAAACTAATAGAATTTGTCACTAGCAGACCCACTCTAAAATAATGGCTCAGAGAAGTTCTGTAAACTTAAAACAATAAAAGAAGGAATCACAGAACATTGCAAAGGAAGGAAGAACGTGATAAGCAAAAATCTGAGTAATTACAATAGACTCCCTTCTCTTGGGTTTCCTAAATTATGTTTGATGATTGAGACAAAAGTTATAACTCTAAATATATGTAGAGTAAATATTTAAGAAGATTATATTACAAATGGGGAGGGTAAAGAGATGTAAGGGAGGGTGAGGATTCTCTACTTCATTTGAACTGGTCAAATGATGACACCAGTAGACTGTGATAAGTTGTGTGTATATAATACCTAGAGCAACCATTTTAAAAAGTTACATAGAGAGATACACTCAAAAACATTATAGATAAACCAAAATAGAATTCTACAAAATGTTCAAGTAACCCACAGGAAGACAATAAAAATTAAACACAAAAAATAAAAACAGAAAGCACATAGAAAGCAAACATTAAAAATGGTGGACTTAAGCCCTAACATATCAATAATTACATTAAATGTAAATGGTCCAAGTAAACAAATTAAAAGTAATTCTGGCAGAATGGACTTGAAAACATGACCCAGCTATATGATGTCTATAAGAAACTCATTTCAAATATAAAGATATAGGCAAATTGAAAGTAAAAGGATGTAAAAATTTGTATCACACAAACAATCTAAAGAAAGCATATGTTCTGTATTAAAATCAGATACAGTGGAATTCAGAGAAAAAAACAAAACAAAATAAAACCCACCAGAGACAGAGAGGGACATAATGTAATGATAAAAGTGTCAATCCACCGAGAAGACATATTAATCCTAAATGTGTATGTACTAAGTAGCAGGACTGAAAAATATGTGCAGCAAAAACAAATAGGAAAGGAAAAATAGACAAATCTACAATTATAACTGGAAACTTCAACACTCCTTTTTCAATAATTGATAGAACAACTAGACACAAGGATAGCTGGCAAGGATATAGAAGTCAACAGCATCATCAAACAACAGGATCTTATCAACATTTATAGAACAGTCCTCCCAACAATAGCAGAATACATATTCTTTTTAAGTGCCCAGGGAACATGTACAAGATAGACCATATCCTGGGCCATAAAACAAACTTCAAAATGTTTTTTAAAATTTAAATCATGCAGCGTGTGTTTTCTTGCCATCATGGAATCAAACTAAAAATCAACTGCAAAAGGAAAACAGGAAAATTTCCATACATTTGAAAGCTAAACAACATACTTAATTGTTGTTTTTCAAAAAGGAAACCTCAAAGCAAATAAAAAGGGTATTGAATGGAAAGAAAATGAAAATATATCAAAGTATTGACTATAACTAAAGCATTGCTAAAAGGGAAACATAACATTAAATAAACATATAAGAAAAGAGGAAAGGTCTCAAATCAATAAGCTCTCACCTAGAAAAAGAAGAGCAAAAGAAATTCAAAGGAGGCAAATGTAAGGAAATATTAAGGATAAGAGCAGAAATCAATTATTGGAAACAGAAAGACAGTACAGGAAATCAATCTAACTTTTTTTTAAAGATCAATAAAATTAATAAACTTCTTGCAAGACTGATAAAGCAAAAAAAGACAAATTACTGATATCAAGAATAAAATAAGGGATAGCACTACAGACTGCACACACTGAAGGCATAGTAAGGGAACCAGGTCTGCACACATGAACTTGACAACTTAGATGAAATGGGCCAATTCCTGAAAAAAGTACAAACTTCCACAGATTATCTAAAATGAAACAGATAATGCTAATAGAGCTATAGCTATTAAGGAAATTGAAGTCACATTTTTAAAAAGTGACCCAAAAGAAAACTCTCCAGGCCCAGATGGTTTCACTCAAAAATTATATAAAACATTAAAAGAATTAATACCAATTCTAAACAATCTCTTTGAGAAAATAGAGAAGCAAATACTTCTTGACTTATTTTATAAGCCTAGCATTATCCTGATACCAAAACAAGACAAAGGCAGTACAAGTAAGGAAGGAAGGGAGAGAAAGAGGGAGGGAGGGAGGGAGGAGGGAGGAAGAACATTGCAGACCAATATCCCTCATGAATATAGATGCAAAATTCCTTATCCAAATATTAGCAAATATAATTCAATATAGAAAAAGAATTAGGCATAATTAATTAGGTATATTCTAGGGAAGCAAAGATGGTTCACTATCTTAAAATCAATGTAATCTATCATAGCAACAGAAAATTGCATAATATTAACAGATGCAGAAAAATCATTTGACAATATTCAAGATCCATTATGATAAAAATTGTCAGATAATAAGGAATAAAGGGAAACTTCCTCAATTTGACAAAAAATCTACAACAGAACTATAGATGGGGCTTCCCTGGTGGCGCAGTGGTTAAGAATCCACCTGCCGGGCTTCCTAGGTGGCGCAGTGGTTAAGAATCTGCCTGCCAATGCAGGGGACACAGGTTTGATCCCTGCTCCAGGAAGATCCCACATGCTGCAGAGCAACTAAGCCTGTGTGCCAAAAAAAAAAATGTTCATTAGTCAGTTAAAAAAAAAAAAAGAATCCACCTGCCAATGCAGGGTACACAGGTTCAATCCTTGGTCCAAGAAGATCCCACATGATGCTGAGCAACTAAGCCTGTGCACCACAACTATTGAGCCTGTGCTTTAGAGCCCGTGAGCCACAACTAAATGAGCCCACATGCCACAGCTATGAAGCCCACACACCTAGAGCCCATGCTCTGCAATAAGAGAAGCCACGGCAATGAGGAGCCTGTGCACCCCAACGAAGAGTAGCCCCCACTCACCGCAACTAGAGAAAGCCCGTGTGCAGCAACAAAGACCCAACACAGCCAATAAATAAATAAATTTATTTTTTAAAAAAACTATAGTTAACATTACACTTGATGAAATACTGAATTCTCCCCTTTGCTTCCCCAAGACTGAAAACAAAGCAAGGTCAGAGTCACACTATTCAAGATGAACATTAATTATGTTTCTATGTACTAGTAATGGATATATGGACACCAAAATTTTAAATATAACACCATTTATAATCACTCAAAAAATGAAATACTTAGGTGTAAATCTAACAAAGCATGTATAGTACTTGTAGCTGAAAACTGCAAAACTCTGGTGAAAGAAATCAAATACAATTCAAGTAAATGGAAAGACATACCGTGTTCATGAATTGGAAGATGCAACATAGTAAAAATATTTCTTCCCAAGTTGGTATACAGGATTAATGCGATTTCTATCCAGATAATGGCAAGATTTTTTGAAGGCATAAACAATATTTTAAAATTTATGTGGAAAGGCAGAGGAAGTAGAACAGCTAAAACAATTTTGGAAAAGAAGAAAAGTAAGAAGAGTCAGTCTACCTGATTTCAATACTTATTATATAATTACAGTCATAAAGACTGTTAAAGGCAGAGGATAAATCCATACATCACTACAACTGAACAGAGAATTCAAAAATGAATCTATACAAACATGATTTTGATGAGGATGCAAAAGCAAAGCAATAGAGGAAAGATGGCCTTTCCAACAAGTGATACTGAAGCAGTTGGACATCCATAGGCAAATAAAGGAATGAATGAATGAACAAATGAATGAATGATGACCCTCCATCTCAGTCTCACTTAAAATAACTCAAAATGGATTAAAGACTTAAATGTAAATTTAAAACTATAAAACTTCTTTAAAATAGGGGAAAGTCTTTGGTATCTAAGGCCAAGTAATTAGATCGTAGACTTGACACAAAAGCATTATCCATAAAAGAGTTCCATAAACTGGACTTAAAACTAAAAACTCTTTTTCTGTAAAGTACCCTTTGAACAGAGGATGAAAAGATAAACTACAGACTGGGGAAGATGTTTGCAAACCATATTTGACAGAAGAGTAGCATGTAGACAGTCCAATTATTTTTTTTATGGAACAGGTAGAACAAATTAAAATTTATAATAAATTGATAAAAATAAATCAGACAACTGCTGTGTGTTGCAGAACAATCTACCCACCAATTTAGTGAATTAACAAAACAAATGTTTTGTAATGTTTCATAATTTGGGGCATCAGAAATTCAAGTAGTGCTTGCCTGGCAGGTTTCTCTGCTTTTTTTTTTAAAGCTCTTTATTGGAGTAAAATTGCTTTACACTGTTGTGCCAGTTTTTGCTGTACAACAGAGTGAATCAGCAGTATTTATACATATATCCCCATATCCCCTCCCTCCCGCATCTCCTTCCCACACTCCCTATCCCACCCCTCTAAGTTATCACTGATCATTGAGTTGATCTCCTAGTGTTATGCAGCAGCTTCCCACTAGCTATCTATTTCACATTTGGTGGTGTGTAGAAGACAGTCCAATCATGGGCAAAAGACATAAACGGACATATCACCTGAGATATGCAAATGACAAATATGCACATGAAAAGATGTTCAACATCAATACCTGTTAGGGAGACGAAAGTTAAAACCACAATGAGCTATCACTAAACACCAGTTAGAATGGTCAGAATTAAAAATAGTGACGCCACCAAATGCTGGTGAGAATGCAGAGAAACTGAATCACTAATATGTTGCTAGTGGGAGTATAAGTACAGCCACTCTAGAAAACAGCTTGGCAGTTTCTTACAAAACTTAATACAATGCTACCCAGCAATTGTACTCATTGGCATTTATCCCAGAGAAATGAACATTTATATCCACAGAAAAACCTGTACGTGATTGTTCACAGAAGCTTTATTTGTAGCAGTCCCAAACTAGAACAGCCCAGATGTCCTTAAATGACTGAACAGTTAAACAAACCATAGTACATCTATACCATGGAATACTATTCAGCAATAAAAAAGAATAAACTACTAAAGTACATAACAACCTGGAGAATTTCCATAGAATTATACTGAGTGGAAAAAAAAGCCGATCCCAGAAGGTTATGTACTGTATATTTCCATTTACATAGCATTTTTGAAATAAGTATATATACATTGAGAATGTATCAGTGGTTTCTAGAGGTTTGCATGGGGATGGCAGGAGGGAAGTGGGTGTGGCTATGAAAGGGCAGCATGAGAGATTCTTTATTCTTTCAGTGTCAATATCCTGGTTGTGATATTGCACCATAGTTTTGCAAGATGTTACCATTGGATAAACTGGGTAAAGGATCCATGGGATCTGTCTTGTATTTTTCCTTAGAACTGCATGTAAGTCTTCACCTATCTCAAAATAAAAAACCTAATTTTTTTAAAAAAGTAAGAATATTTTTAAATGTTTCTGATTAGAAATGCTGCTGAAACACCTGATAAAAACAAATGCAAAATAATCACTGAGTTAACATACTTAACATATACGCCTCAAAAATTTACAGAGATGAAATCTGCCCCTCCCCTCAATAGAAAAATCACTAACCACACACAAAAAACTACATAAACAAGTGTCAGAAGAAACAAATGGCAGAATCAGGCCACAGAGTTTGCAGATATTGGATTCAGCAGTTTTAGAACATACAATAAGTGAATTTATTATGTTTAAAAAAATAAAAAAGGGATTTTATGGTTAAAAAAAAGTATTTATAAGATTAGAAAACAGGTAAAGACAGAAATTAAAGATACAACTCCTAAATTTAAACTCAGTGGACAGGTGAAGCATCTTCTTTGGCATAGCTGAAGAAAGAGTTGGAGAGCTGGAAGATAAATCTGAAGAAATGATCCAGAATGCAGCATAGATAGGGAAAAATAAAACACTACAAGAGAGATATTAAGAAATACAGAAGATAAAGTGAGAAGGTACACCTCTGTCTAATAGAACTTTCAAAAGCAAAGAAGAGAAAGAATGAGAATGAGGTAGTATTTGAATATTTGAGCTGGTGGTTGGCACTATCCAGAAGTGATCAAAGAAACTACTCCTCATAATCAGGAAGATGAATAAATCCCAAATAGAAAAATAAAATTAAATATCATCCTAGAAACTCTATGGTAGACCTGTAGAACCCAGAAGACAAGAGGTTCTAAAAACCTTTAGAAAGAAAAGACAAAGGGATCATGATTAAACAGATGACTTCTCAACAGGAACAGTGGAAGCCAGAACACTGCAGAATATATCTTCAAAGTACTCTCACCCTAAAATTGTATAGCTGTTGAAAAATGTCTTTAAACTTATAAAATGATTCTTAATTTAACTCCTAATAAGAGCAATGTAATTAGAAATCTGACATATCATTTCTCACCTGTTAAATAACCCAAAGTCTAAAAGTTTAACAACACATTCCGTATGAGGGGCTGTGAAGAACCAGGTATTCTCACATATTACAGGTGGGAGTGCCTCACATGAAAGGCCTAAGTTAGTAAATCTAGCAGTATACACCAAAACTATAGCTTGCGTTTACTCTTTGACCCAAATATCTCCCTTCTGGGAATCTATTTTTCAGATACAGTTACACAGCTGTAAAATAATGTGTACAAATTACCCATTGTAGCAAGGATTGGGAAAAATTCATGTTCAATAAAATAGGAGACTGCCTAAATAAACAACAAAAAAATCTACATGATGAAATAATATGCAGCTATTTAAAAAATAAGAATGAAGATCTCTGTGTACAGGTATGTGTGGGAAGACATTCGGGAACCTTTTTGATGTGGGCCAAGCGATGGGATTCTTGAGCAGTGGAGGAGCTGAGGGTGCGGGGCGTGGAGACTAATATCACCCTGTTTGGTCCTGAAGGATGGCTGGTTAGCCAAAGACGGGTAAGATTCCTCAGAGGAGGAACAACCTAAGACAGGCACAGCCGCAGAGGGGCCAACAGGGGTGGTGCATAGAACCTTCCTTATATCACCGTGTTTGGCCCTAGAGGATGACTGGTTAGCCAGAGACGGGTAAGATTCCTCAAGGGAGGAACAACCTAAGACAGGCACAGTCGCAGAGGGGCCAACACGGGTGGGGCACAGACCCCTAATATCTGAGAGAGGTCTCCTGCCCCCAGGGCTGTTTTGCTCTCCACCCCCAGCTCAGATCCACACCTGCTCAACTCAGACCCAGGAAGTAAACAAAGATAATTGCCTCAATCATGTGAGGCCTTTGACTGTTTATGAGTGTAACCTGAGAATGTTAGCCCACGAACTCAATAAAAGCAACCTGGGATGAGTCAGCAGGGCTCTTGATCCGAGAGGTCTTGAGCCCCCCGGTCCCACTTTTCTCTTCAGTCTGTGTCTGTGTCTTCTTCAAGCTTGCGGCACCCGTCACTTGCCTCGAGTCGCCGAGCTGGTCTCGGCAGGTATGGTCATAGTTCTAGGATTTTTGCTATTAAATGATGTCAGTGGACAAGAAAGAAGGTTAAAAAATAATATATTCATCTATGCTTTTACTTTTATTTTTTCTAAATTTATTCATTTATTTTATTGGAGGTATTGAGTCTTCATTGCTGAGCATGGGCTTTCTCTAGTTGCGGCGAGTGGGGGCTACTCTTCGTTGCAGTGCTCAGGCTTTTCATTGTGGTGGCTTCTCTTGTTGTGAAGCACAGGCTCTAGGTGCATGGGCTTCAGTAGTTGTGGCACGGTGGGCTCAATAGTTGTGGCTCACAGGCTCTAGGTTGCAGGCTAAGCAATCGTGGCACATGGACTTAGTTGCTCCACAGCATGTGGTATCTTCCCGGACCAGGGATCGAACCCGCGTCTCCTGCATTGGCAGGTGGATTCTCAACCAGTGTGCCACCAGGGAAGTCCTCATCTATGCTTTTAAAAAGCTGGAATGATTAAAGCGAAATTAATAAAAGTTGTTACCTACATAAGGTGGGTAGAACAGAATAGCGAGGACAATGATTGGAATTAAATCATGTAGATCATTTTTATATTTGATTGTTTCTTACTGAGTTGCAGGTGTCTTAAGATAATCTGCCATGTTAACCCTTTGGCAATTATTCATACTACAATTATTTCTCTTAGTTGTATTTTCACTCTCTTTATAGTGCACTTGATGAATAGAAGTTCTTAATTCTAATGTAGGAGAAAAAAAACTAGCTTTCCCTTTGTGATTTTCACTATTTTTGTGTTGTTTTTTAAAATGGAATCTGCCCTAAATATTCAAGAACAGATTATTCCAACCTTATATTCAGTGCAAACTCTCCCAAAGAATAGAAAAAAGAAACAATACTCGCCAACTTGTTATGAGATTAGCACAATCTTGACACCAAAACCTGACAAAGGCAATACTTTCTCATTTCTGACCAATCTCACTCAAGACACAGATGCAAAAATCCAAATGAAATAATAGCAAACCAAATCTAGCAATGTATAGATAACAAAATAAGTATATATCATGACCAAATTGGGTTTATTTCAGAATGCAACTATTCCACGAATTAATATGATAAATATACTGATATAATTTCCTCATGAAAAAAATAAAAGTAGAACAAACATTTGATCACCTCAATAGATAGAGAAAGCAATACAACTAAAACATTGTTTATGATTAGAAACTCGGGAACTTAGAAGGAAATGTCATTAACCTGATAAAAGAATCTAAAAAATAAAATAAAAGCTAAATTCCTACAGTGAATTTCATACTTAATGGTGAAATGTTAAAAATCATTATTTTTAAAATAGGAAATATAACAAGATATGCACTCTTAGGTGAAAAGAGTCGATAAGAAAGGAGGGAAAATGAGAATATAAAAACTATCTTACCAGCCTACCTAGGCAAACTAAGATACGCAATCTCCCAATCTCTATTTGGAACAATATTATAAAAAGAAAAAAATATCATTTAGCAAATGATGTGCTTTCATATATAAAAAACTTTCATCTACAAATTATTAGTATGTAATAAAAGAGCTTAGCAAGGCTGCCAATACAAGATCAATACAAAAAAATTTAAATTGCTATCCATAAACAATAAGATTTTAAAATCACAGCTTACAATTTACTTGCAGTAACAACAAACATATAAATATATAGTAGTTATGAATAATTCTAATAGTGTACAATATACTTATGTTGAAAATAGTAAAACTTCATTTAGATACATCTATAAAGAATGTAAGTAAAGGGATCAAGCAGGTTCCTGAATAAGAAGACTCATACTAAAGATGTCTAATGCCCCAGATTGATCTTGTTCATAGATTTTAACCTTTACACACACTATGCTCTAAAAATACTATGGAAGAAATTACCTTTTTTTTTTAGAAGAAGGATATTTTAAGTGCCTTTCTAACTTCTTCATCTACACCCTAAAATATTTTGCATTCCTTCCGAGTGTAATAATGGGAGGAAGAAAGCAGAAGAATACAAATTCTGTATTGGTGTGGAGAGAATATTAAGGTTGATTATAAACAACGAAAAATGTCAGGAGAGAATAGTCATTGGGAGGTTAATATTGGCAACTATTATAAACCACCTTATAATGCTTTGTGCTTTTCAAATTACTGCAGTGTCCACTTTTTCTTTTAATTCCTCAAGGTCTTGTAAAATATTTATTAAGTTTTGACTGCAGTGTTCTAGGAGATGGAGATACAGAAATGAATAAGCTCAATTCGTTGAGTTCCTATACCTTAAATTCTAATGTGGGAGGCAAATTAATTAATAAACAAGATAATATCAAATGATGATAACTTTTATAAAGAGAGTAACGCAGAGTAGCATATGAGAGAATGACTAGGGGAGCAAGGTGTTCTTTAAACTGGTCAATCACAAGAGGTGTCTCTAGGAGGTGCCATTTGCGCTGAAATCTCATAACGATGAAGATGCCAGTGGCAGAGAGTTCCAGGCAGAGAGAACAGTTGCTGCAAATGTCCTTAAGTGAGTGGAACTCGGTATCTGTCCTTTAGTACAGGGGTCTCAGCTCAGAACTCAGAAGAGTAGAGGGAAAATTATTTCTTGCCCTTCCCCCCTCCCCCAGCAGCCTCTGGGACGATTCATTTTTATAATTTTCTTTCATAAAAGCTAACTAAACAAAATGCCTTGTGTGGCACCAGATCGTATTCTTATAAATTAAACACTCCCAAGATTTTGCCATTTTCCCTTTACCTGTTTTGCTTTCCTATGTCTGTTATCCTTTTATATTCTTTTACACGTTTGTGTATCACATTTTATTTCCCTTCAAGTTTCCTCACTCTGCTTCCATAAACTACTTCTTTGTTATTGAAGTTGGTCTGATTTGTTGCCCTCCAGATGGCTCACCACATGCCCTCCTCACTAGCTCCCAGCCCCCAGTCTCAATTAATCAGCTCCGAGTGGAAAAGGCTTTGCTTCTGGAAGGTGGCAAAACCCACCCAGATTCTGCCACTTACCATTCAAGCCGCCGGCCTCGGACCCAAATGTTACCAACCAGGTTCTTAACCTTCCTTAATCAATAGAAATTGATCAGAGGCCAGACAAGAAATTCAGGCTAGGATTTATTGGGGCCCTTGCTGCAGCAGGGGGTAGTGAGAACAAGTAACAGGTTTCCTTGCTAGCTAACTCCCCGAGGTGGGGAGTGGGTGGGGTGGCGAACTGGTTCCTTATATGGGGGATGGTAGGGGTGTGTCCAGGGGTCAGGCCGGAGGGCGGCTTAGGTGGTCTGCCCACCCTTTGGTGGTGTTGAGTGCAGGGGCCATGTGCAGGACCCTGCTTTTGCTCCCAAAACCCTGTTTTTGCTCCCAGCTCTTCAGAAGCAGCAGTTGGGCTTTTTGGTCTCTTTGTATCTTGTCCGTAATTTGCCCCAACTGTGCATTCATGCAGTTATTTTTAGTCCCGTGTAGGGACTTTGTATTTCATTTCTCAGGAGACGTTTATCCAGGTGCAAGCTTTGCAGCACTGCAGCAAAGGGTCTCAGGTCCCAGGTCCTAGCCTGTCTTACAAAGGGTTTCCTTCCTCCTTAAAATGGAGATGATAAAAGTCTCCAAAGTACAATTGGGAAGAGTCAAGGAGTTAATGGGCATAAAGAAGGCAGTGAAGCGGCAGGTACCAAGTAGGAGCTCAGTAAATGGCAGGTGTTAATTCTCATGGCGCTTTGAGTTTTCTCCCACTTCCACCTCAGTGACCCTGCCGTGCTTTTCCAAAATTTTATCTTAAGCCCAATAACTTCTATTTTAAAAATAGATATCTTGTTTGTTAGTTGTCTGCCTCACACGCAGACATTTATTAAGCGAACATTTATCAGCAGAGAAGACATAGCCAGTTTGACAAAGTCGAACTCTGTCCTCTGCTCAGGCCTCAATGTTTTCATCCTTTTTCTCTATCAGTCTTCCCTGAACTTCCATTCTAGGTCCTCAGCCCTCTCCATCTTCTCAGGAATCTTCACCAGGCTCTTTACACATTCTGATTTAGGAATTGTTTTCATCTGAGGATACCACTTCTAGGAAGCCTTCAACTTGAACCAACTTGAACCGGGGGAATTTGAAACTGGTATCTCAATTCTTTTTTTTTTTTTTTAAGAACTTTTATTGAGATACAATTGACATACAGTAAACTGCATATATTTAAAGTGTACAATTTGATTTTTTTTCTTATTAGTAATATATATATGGCAGTCCTAATCTCCCAATTCATCTCACCCCACCCCCCACCCCGCCGGCTTTCCCCACTTGGTGTCCATATGTTTGTTCTCTACATCTGTGTCTCTATTTCTGCCTTGCGAACCAGTTGATTTGTTGAAGCTGGTATCTCAGTTTCTGTCTACCTCTACCTTTTCTCCCCTTCTTCAACTCAAAAGCATTAAACGGTAAAACTGCTTTTTTATTCCTAATCATCCTTCTTTCAAGAGCGAATACGTAACCTGTTTTGTTTTTTTTTTAAGTGTCCACTTCTTCTATAGGGGTCATGCAGAAATTCCCCATAAGCAGCACCCTATACCCTGAGTAGCAACAATATACAAGAAATTTGACCAGAAACTTCTTTACCCAACTTCCTCCGTTTTTTTCATGATTAAAGATGTAACCGAGGAGGACTCTACGGGGCCTTCCCCGGACAGACCTCTCCCCTCAGGTCCTCTGCTTTAGCTCCTCTCTGATACTGTTACTCTCTAGGTAACAGTATCTGATGCACATTCCCTCAGTTGGTTTACAGATGCTAAAATCCCCACCAAATGGAAGAAGTTAACTACTTGGTGAAAATGAGCGGACCTATTGGAGTCTGAGGATTGATCATGTTAACCCCTGTGACTTTGCCCTGTTTACCATCAACCAATCAGAGAATTGCACAAGCTAATCACATACCCTGTGACTCTCCTTCCTCACCTGCCTCCCTGAAACCCATTGGGGAGTTTGGGTTTTTAGAGCATCAGCTGCCCCAGACTCCTTGTCTGGCATCTTACAATAGACACTGCGCTTTCCTTTATCACAACCCAATAGACTGGCTTTACATGCAGGTGAGCAGACCCAAGTTTGGTTTGGTAGCAAAATCCAAACCTCCAGTATCATTATCATCATTCCTGCTGATTTCACGTTTGTGTTGCAAACTACCTTTGCCACTTTCTCTCTAAATTTATGCCAAGAATTCTCACTAGCCTCCACATTTACATCCTCGTATAATTGTATTTTCTTTCCTGACAGATTTACAGCTTTGTACTTTGTTTTGTTGACTCTTGGCCTCCCTTTCTCTGACAAGCACCTTAATTTAAATACTCTCTCCTTTTATTTCACAGGGATGTTATGGGTGCCAGCTGTAAATGGACTTGATTTCTTTCTCACTGTCTATTTTACATCCTTGCTTATCAGGGACAGTCTATCACTGCCTAGATCTCTGAGTGTTTTAAAAGCCTATAAAGGTGTTTGAGACCTAAAAGAAAGACGTCTGGGCTCCAAATACAAAAAAGGTAACTAAAACATCAAAGCTAATATGTTATTCCAGTAGCAAAACTATAAAACTCCTTTCAATTTTTTACAGAAAAATTTTTTTACAGAAAAATGATACATATCAAATATATTAAATGTGGTTGCATCTTAATACATTTGATATGCTGTGTCTTCAGGCAACCAGTTTCTGCAATCTTGAAGGATTAATAAGATTTTTCTCCCCGTGCTCTTCTTATCCCTTTCCATCTAATCTTATTTCATCAGGCATTTGTTCCTCCTTCAAATAATTTTGCCAAGTTTTAAGCATTCAACAAATTTGTTTTTCCTAATCTCATATGTAACTTGAAAAGGAGTATCTACCACTCTGCATTTCAGAACTTCTTTCTTTCAAAGATATCCTGCTGATTCACTGTAAATATATTCCAAACAATAAAAAAGTATGTCTAAATAAATGTAGTTTAAAGTTTTGTTCCTGTGGTAGATTCTGAATATTTGTTTTAGGGATAATTTTTTAATCATATGTAGCCATATAATAATTTCTTGAATACAACTGAAATTTCTTTCCATTACCATTCTTTTCTAATAAAGTGAAGTTTGTCATATACTTCGCTTTTTCAATTCAATTAATTTCAACTACATAAATTTTCAATTAAAGTTAGAGAAGATATACCTACTATACACAAAAGTAGCACAAAGGAAGGAACAATTGATTCTGCCATTTAGAGAATGGCATCAAGGAATAATAATCACTGACAGTTGTTAAACCACTTCTAGGTGCCAGGAACTTTATAATACCATTTTCTGCTTTAATTAATCCAAATTTCGCCATGCTAGAATCTGTGACGTTCACAGCAACAGTAATAACTTAGTATTTACTTGTTGGTGCTCCTGTGAGTATTTCTCGAAGTTGCTAGGCCTGTCTTGAATATTGTCCCGTAAGTCTCTTTGTCCTGGGTACTGCTACGGGCCCACTAAGCATGAGGGTCTCCAGGGGGTTCTGCCACCTGGTGAGTACAATTTGCTCATACAGTGAAGTCCCCCACTGGGTGCTGCCCCAGCTCCAGCCACCCCGACAACCACCATGGAGGACTCTGAGTGCCAGAGCAGGCTGCCAGTTTTTGGTCAAGTGAAGAACAACATCGCTCTTCTTTATGCGATGGAGCCTGTTAGAGGGCCCCTAGGCGAGTATATCTATGACTTAATATTCTGCTGAGTTCTTTATCAGGTTGTTTTTCCAGTTTTTTATTCCAGGCCTTTTTCTCTTTTGAACTAAGGTCTGCATGTATGGACTGGATTGGAGACAGAGTTGAATAATAAGGCAACTATAGCTTGGCTGTTTCCCTGGGCATGAATCACCGATGGTGTGCCTCTTCAACCCCAGGTGAGTGAATGTTCTTTGGGCAAATCCCATCAATCATCTGGCACACCTACCCACATCCAGACTCCAACAAGGGTCACAGCTCAGGCTTATGGGCTAGAATAGAAATTAAATTTATTTTACAAATAAGAAAACTAAAGATCAGCAAATGTAGGTAATCCGCTCAAGTTCCTATGCTTAACAAACAGGTGAAACACGATTCAAATCCAGCTTCAAGTTTTATGGGTCTTGTTTTTTTCTTTAAGAATATCACACTGCCTCATGAAACTCAAAGATGCTCTTCTTTACCTCAAGATATGCAATTCTGTTCTTTAAATGCTTGCCTTACCTTTCCAACTACGTAAAGAAGCATCAATAAACAAAACTGACAGTTACTCTGTTCGTAAGGAGTTTACACTTCAAGGAACTGATCACTTTTTTTCGTCTTTCCCAAGCTATTATTTTAACCCATATAACTAGGAGGAAGTAATTCTTGAGCTGCCCTGGAGGGGATGAGGGGTGCAGCGGGTAGGAGTGGGAAAGAGTAGTATCTGGCTTCTCTACAGGAGAGTACAGAGTTCCTTTTTCAGGATTGACTTATTAACCCAACTAACAGCTCTTTGGCAGCCTAGGGCCTGTTTCCTTCTGTGTGTCGGAGGTAAGAGAAAACAAACAAAGCTGTTTCCAGAGCACGAAGAACTTTATTGCAGCTGAAATGCACTACTACTGTCTCCAGCACATATTTCCCTTAGCACATAAACATAGCCACCTGGACAGAGGAGGTAATCCAAGAGTCGCTAGGAAATTGAACAGAATTCCAGCCACCCCTGCAAGTATATAACAATCATCTACTCCGGCCTTTCCTGAGCACATAAGAAGACTGTACAAAATGGGCTCAGGAAGGAGGGAGAGGAAGACATTGCTCAAGGATTACATAGAGTTTCTTTTGGAATGAGGGAGGGGAAGGCAAGAGGAAACAGGTATAACAAGGAAAAGACACAAGCCTGTCAGCCTGAAGCACCCAGGCACTGGTGCTAGGGTTAGATATGCAGCCCTAGTGTACAATAGTGATTCAGGTGTCAGTCTGGTCACTCGACCTCGTGATCTAGATGAGATGACTTTGACTCTCATCGAATCCTTGTAGAAAGTCCAAAAGCACTTCCCAATATTTCTTCAAACCCTGAAGTCTTAAACTACTGTGATCATCTCTGACTTCAGACTCCTGCTTCCAAGAATCACCTAGCCGTTCTACGCCTGTTCTTACCCCATCAATCTAGACGCAGATCTGAGCACCTTTCCATAATTCCCACAAGTTAGGCAAGTTGTACTTGGCACAGACTTGACTGAAGGTTTGGGAAGTGTTAGCCAGTTTTATCAGTTTTTAAAATCCCACTGGAATACAGTTATTATGAAGGCGAAAGTGTGTTCATTTGTGTAACTCCAGTGCTGAGAATGGTTAGAAGGTGCTCAATAAATGTCTGTTGTGTGGATGAAGTAAGGCATCTTTGCCTCAAGGAAAAGACAAGGAACCTCTTCCTTATTTTATACATCCTTGTTCTTAAGTGTCTTCAGCCCCCATCCCGCTAGGTCTTTCCCACCAGCCATTTCTTTCTATGTAGCTCCTATCTCTTTCCCTTTATCTCTTTCCATCTGTCCTCCTCATTTGCTTGTTCCTGGATTGACCCTGCAGACTTCACATCTTCCTCATTTTATTATGTAAAGCAGTTTATGTTTCTCTGTGCCTAACACAGAAGGTCTGCATAACCAAACCCATTTGAGTGCTCAGCAAAACCGTATCACCTTTTAGTTACCTGAACCCATCTGGCATTATGTTATCATATGTGAATAGGAGCAGTAAGTATTTCCTTCACAGGACAAAAAAAAAAAGTTAAAGTAGAAATCATTAAAAATTATATATCTATACCTTAAAAGTTTTATCTCAAAACATATTCAGATCTGTTTATCCACCCATTGGTTGATGTCAGGCCAAGTAATTTTCTTTGAGTGTGAGTCCCCAGGTTGGAGCTCTGTATCAGCTTTCTTTCTTTTTCTATTGAAGTGTAGTAGATTTACAATGTTTCAGGTGTACAGCTAAGTGATTTAGTTGTGACACAAAGTGATTCAGTTGTGTCTTTTTCAGATTATTTTCAATGGAAAAGGTTATTACAAGATATGGAATATAGTTCTCTGTGCTATACAGTAGGTCCTTGTTGTTTATTTTATATATAGTAGTGTGTACCTGTTAATCCCAAATCCCCAGTTTGTCCCTCCGCGCTGTATCAGCTTTCTTAAGTAAACCATACCCCTGGTGCATCTTGTACTACTTTTGGTGTTTGATGTATTAAGGTGATTGACAAGGTCTCTAAGGACAGAATTTTTTTTAGGTTTCTCTCTTATTCTCCAGTGTTTTATAGCAGTCTCACCATGGCAGTTTTCTTAGTAATTTGTCTTTGTTTAAGATTTCCAACAGTTTTTGTATGTATTTTATCAGATTACATAGCATTTAATTAAGGACATAATTTAAGAAGTACATTTGGCAAATTTGGGCACAAACAAAAGGGACCCTTAGTAAACAAATGACTTAACTGGAAGAAGCAGAAGTATACATGTGCCCTGGCTGCAGGCATTCAGGGTGTATTTCAGCTAATCGGGTGAGTATTAAACCATCAATTCAGAAACACTCTGATGTACAACATGGTGACTACAGCTAACACTGCTGTATGATATATAGGAAGGTTAAGAGAATAAATTCTAAGAGTTCTCATCACAAGGAGGATTTTTCTTTTCCTTTATTTCTTTCCTTCTTTCGTTTCTTTTTATTGTATCTGTATGACAAGATGGATATTAGTTGAACCCATTTTGGTAATCATTTCACAATATATGTAAATCATTTCACCATTATGCTGTATGCCTTAAACATATACAGTGATGTATGTCAATTTTTTCTCAGTAACACTGGAAAAAGAGAAGTACTTTCCTGCAGCCATTTTTCCTCAATAAATCCAGATCAGAATTTCTACTTTTGTGCTTGTTAAACAACAACAACAACAACACTTTAATGTTTTAGTTCCATCAGTTACATTAGCTGGTAAAGTCCCTTTTGAAAAACTCACTTTTGCATCTGCACTGAGATGGGGGAGAGGACACCTAGGACTGCTACAGAGTTTAGAGACGCTGAATATTCCAATAGGACTGAAGGTGAACAGGACGTCTCAATGCAAAGCGTACAAAAGAGACCCAGAGTGTTGCCAGAAACCAATGAGTGGCAGGTGCAGGTGTGCCACTTCTAGATGGAGTGATTTCCCTTTTTTTTCCTCATATCTTTAGGGCTTCTGTGTTCTACTGAGAAGTGTATCTCATAAATCTGCCAACTCAGTGTTCCATTACTTGCTTTTGACCCTTGAAACTTTCCCAGCAGAAAGTTTAATCATGATCTACATGCTAGTAGTTTTACAGCATAAAGAAGACATATAATTTTTGCCTTGAAGGATCCAGGAAGGACTGTTATCTTGTTCCGTCTCTTTTGAAATCTTTTCCTGGTTCCATGCTATAACCAGAGGATTCCCAGAACTGTGTCTGCCTTCTGTCTTCACATCTGAATTAAAAGCACCTGATAGTTACTACTTCATTCGTTCCTCTATGTGGCTTCTTTTTTTTTTCTTATTTGCAATTTGCAGATCAAATCAAAACAAAAACAAAAGTAGTCTACTCTTTCTCCTACCACAGGGAGTAGGAATAGAAACATACCAACAGTTAGACAACCAGGTTTGTGTCCACACTTGACCACAAAATGTGCAACATATGAAATCGTTACCTGTAGCAAAGGTTAATCACCCTTGTGATGACCATGTGCCTCCCTGCAGCCCGGTGTTCCATTCTTCCTGATGTCCACTAAAAATCTCCAGGGGCGCCCACTCCTGACCACTCTCAGTCACTCATTACCACCTACCCCACTCCATAAAACAACCCCAGTGCCTTCCTTCTGAATCAAAGCTGTAGCCTGTGAAGTCCTAGCATCTACCATCCTCCCTCCAGGAGACACCAGAATTGAACCAACCTTATTCCACATCAGTCATCCCCCCAAACATGGGTACTTGGTGTCATATCTTCTCTAGCTTTTTTTCATCCCCATATTGCTACGCCATGTTCAACAAATGCCTCAGTATTCTGTATCTCTTCATGAACTGTTCCCTGCACCTCATGGCTAGATTGGGAGAAGGAGGGGTGATGTATTAGGGATGGGGCACACAGGTACAAAGGCTCTAGTAATATTTTATATTTTAGGCTATAATGTATGTACATGAGTATTCATTTTATTATTCTTTTAATTTGTATATGTTCATTGCAGATATGCCTTTACATGTATGACCTACTTCATAATTTAAAAATTAAAAAAAATCAAACAAACCACACTTCTGTTCCCTTGAGACATGTACCATCTAGCCAGGACACTCTCTATCCCATTTCATCAACCACTGTCAGTTGCTGAAGTCCTGATTATTTTCCCTGGTTTATTCCTCCCCGGCAAGGGCCTGCTATCAGTCTGGTTGATTTTCATACCCAGGAGGTGACCTGTCCAACAGACTGGACTCTGAGTTCCTTGAGCTCCTCTGTTCAAAAACATTCTCCTTCCCCCCACACCCGCCCTCAGCCACCTTGAACTGCTCAAATCAGTAATGCGGAAAATCCACCCTCTAAAGCAAACACTACCCTTCCAGCTGTTTGTTTGTTTCAGCTCTCCCCTTTCCACCTGTACTTCTGCCTGACTACTGTACCCTCATCCCTTCAAGCCTCATCTATTTTTTGTTCTTTTTTTGGCTGCGCTGCATGACATGTAGGGTCTTAGTTCCCCCACCAGGGACTGAACCCACACCCTCGGCAGTGAAAGCTTGGAGTCCTAACCACTGGACCGCCAGGGAATTCCCGCAAGCCTCTTTCTTCTGTCTTTCCCTCACTCCCCTCCTGCATGCACTTCACTCTTATTCAGTTTAGATTTTGTAGTCCATCTCTCCACTCTTTTGACTTTTTTCAATTTTTTTTTTTATCCATTTGCTCTTTCATTGCACCTACCTGGAAAAACTCCATACCTGAATAAGCCCAACCGTTCACTTTCCTGTACCTGCTCTTGAGCAGCCACATGTTGCTGGATAAAATCATAAAACTGGGCTGAGAAGGGTCACAATAGAGTCAGTCACTCATCTCCTAATCTCACTGCCAAACAACCTTAGGACGCATCTCTTATCAGTCCCTTCTCCCACTCATCGCAGTAACTTTTCAAGTCCCTCCCTTATCAAGCCTCGGACTAGCCCAGCTCTCCTTTCATTCTCAGCCGATGACTCATCTCCTTCGGAAAATAAATTTAAACAATCATACCTAAACGATCTCATCTTCCAGCCCATAGGTCTAGAAATATGCATGTATATATGAAACAGAGCAGAGCCCTGCAGGGCCTTCCCAATTGCACACCCTTCCATGTTCCGACTGCACCCTCCCACCTTGAGAAAAAACAACCTTATTTTCCCTGGCCTGTTTCAGAAAACAGACTCAAGCAATTAATCATTTAAGAATGGGCAAAAGCAGGAACTAAGAAAAGGCAATCGAGCAAGGAAGCTGATAACAACTAAAGCAATAAGTAAAAATGAAGGATTGGGTCATAAAGTGCTAGTTCTCCTTGAGAAAAACAGGTAACAATGTCTGACACACATTCTTAAGTTATTTCTTACAGAAACCAGACCCCCGCTAGGTGGAAACGGCTGACCCTGAACACATAGACCCTAGGCTGGTTGGAGCTGGATAAGTGATGATCAGGATTCCTGAAATGCCTCCCTATCACCTCACCGTCTACCAATTAGAAAAGTGTCCGTGAGCTGATCACACCCCCCCACCCCCAACACCGTCTTTAAAAAACCTTTCCCTGAAATCCATCAGGGAGTTTGGGTCTTTGAGCATTAGCTACTCATTCTCGTTGTTTGGTGCCCTGCAATAAACACTATACTTTCCTTCACCACAACCCATTGGATTGGCTTCGCTGCATGTCTGGGTGGGCAGACCCAATTTCTATTCAGGGACATATGCAATCATCCTACAACACTTTCTTCCTTTTTTAAAAAGAGTCGTTCTTTCTGCCATGTTTGGAATCCCGTTGCCTCTCATTGTCTTGAAGCCATCATCATTTACGCCTCCTCTCTCACATCTGCCACCTCTTCCTCCCCACCAGCTCCTTATCAACATTTTAAATAACTAACTTTCGCCTTAAAAATCCTCTCATAACCCCATCTCCACTTCTGGTTATCACTCTGTTTCTCTCCTCTGCTTCTGGTAAAAGAAGCATAACTTCTGGTTGTTTTCAATCACTGAGTAGGTTTATAGAACCAGCCTATTTTTCAGGTTTTGGTCTACTGTAAAATGGGGAGAATCACAAATACTGTCCCATTCAATTTTACTAATCCCTTCTATTGATGTTTGGTTCATTGAGTACCCAAAATGCATTTCTCCTCTTACCTGGGATGAACAGTAGAACCAGCAAGGCTAAGTCCAGGGAGTGTTACACCAGGCAATTCCTATTCTGTCCTAGGAGGTCTGGAGGCAGCCTTCCCATAATCATTTAGAGGATCTCTTCCATGTCGTGATCTGAGGAAGTCCATTCTCCTTGTAGACCCTGCAATGAGGGATGCAGCTCTCACTCTGTCCTCTCACCGTCTACCAGTCAGAAAAGTGTCCAGGAGCTGATCACACGCCCTGCGACCCTCGCTCCTAACACTGTCTTTAAAAACCTTTCCCTAAAAGCCATCAGGGAGTTGGAGTCTTTGAGCATTAGCTGCTCATTCTCCTTGTTTGATGCTCTGCAATAAACACTGTACTTTCCTTCACCACAAGAAAGGATGTGTGATCAGCTGGGACATAGTAAGTAGGTCACTAGAGGGCCACTCAAGTTAACCTGAAGAGTGGCAACAGCCCAGATGTTATTAAAAAATTTTGGAGGGCCTCCACCACTTTGATTGATTGAACTTATCATTTCACATATTATATTTGGTAATTTTTAAACTGTATATAGAGTTACTTCTGGGGAAAAGTTGTGGAACTAGTTTCTCTTGCTGTCTTCTTTTGCTATTTGTTGATTTTCTTGTAGTGATTTGCTTTTTTTTTCTCTTTACCTTTCTTGTGTCTATTATAGTTTTTTCTCTGTGGTTGGCTCAAGGCATGCATAAAATATCTTGTAGTTATAGTCTTCTATTTTAGGTTAATAATAATTTCAATTGCATATAAAAGCTTTATATGTTTATTCTCCTATCCCCGCAGCTTGTGTTCTTAGAGTGCTTCTTTTTATATTGTGTGCCCAATAACAAATTTTTATCTTTTAACTTTTATATCAGCTTAAACATGACATATGCACTACCATTACAGTATTACTTTATTCTGCATTTGTTTATATGTTTACTTTTACCAGTGATATTTATGCTTTCTTATGCTTTTGCATTGCTGTTTAGTAAGTTTTCATTTCAATTTGAAGAACCGCCTTAAGCATTTCTGTAAGGCAGGTCTAGTGGTGATGAGCTCAGTTTTTGCTTGTCTGGGAAAGACTTTATCTCTCCTTCATTTTTTAGAAGATAACTTTTCCAGGTATAGTATTCTTGGTTGGCAGGGTTTTTCCTTCAGTACTTTGAATACATCATCGCACTTTTTCCAGGCCTGCAAGATTTGTGCTGAGAAATCCACTGATAACCTTATAGGGGCTCCATATTTCATGTGATGGGTCACTTTTCTCTTGTTGCTTTAAAAATTCTAGAGCTTAGTCAATAGCTTTCCCATCCAACCAGCTGAGCATATCAGGGGTCACTCTCAACTCCTCCCTCTCTCTGATGCCCCAAGTCCAATGAAATATCATCTTATCCATTTTATCTTTTAGATGTCTCTTGAACCCACTTCCACTTCTACTGCCCTCATTTGGCCCTTTTCACCTCTCACCTAAACCACAGAAGCAGGCTCTTAATTTGCTGCATGGCCCCACTCCTGCCTCTCTCTAGGTCATTCCTTCCATGACAGCCTAAATGCTATTTACAAAATTTATCTAATCATGTCCCCTTCTTGACCTTTAGGGTAAAGTTCCAAATTCTTAATGGCTTACAGGAAACCCCCTGGCCTACCCTTGCCTACTCCTCTGGCATCCCTTATTGTACCAGACTGACTCTTTTCACTCCAGCCATACTGTAGTCATACTCCATCTCTTTCAGTTCCTCAGACATCCATGCCACTTCTCACTTCTGGGTGTTTGCACAAGCTCTACCCTTGCCTCACTTGCTCTCCCTCACTTCCCATTCAGCTAACTCCTGTTCATCCTTCAGGGCTCCGCTCAAAGGACACTTTCTCAGGGACACATCCTTGACTTTCCAGGATAGGTTAGGTTAATCTGTCATGTGCTCCCACTTCACTCTACACTGTTCTTCATTATTGAGTTTAGTTACTCATAATTACTTATTTAATGTTTGTCTTCCCCACCAAAATGTACATCCCATGAAGGTATTAATGTATCCATATCATTTATGACTGTATGCCAAGTGCCCTGCCAATGCCCCACACAGAGTCAAGTCTCCATAATAGTTACTGTCAGGGTGAGTGAACCACAGGTCTTCCTAGTTAAGGATGCAGTTTCAATATGCAGTCATAACCTGAAAGCTAATAATCCATCATATTGTGCTTGCCTTAAACACTTTGACCTTTATTTTCCATTTTACAAAGCATTTTTGGCATATACAGTGCTGCCTTCTTCCTCTTTTCCCTCTTCTCAGTGATGTGTCACCAGTGATGTTTCTTTTTTATTGGGTGAGGCGCAGGTAATCTCCCTGTTTATAACTCTGACCTTTCTGTGAGCAAACACACAAAGTGAACTTTGGTTTATCTCCTACTATAATGGAGCTGCTAATTGCCGGCAGGCAGGCTGTATTCTGTGGTCCACGTGACCAGTGGGGTGACCAGAAAGGAGCGTGGGGAAGAGTAGATCGAGGGACCCAGTGACAGGCTGTCCAGCTGGAGTTCCTGCCTCCCTGAAAGCCCAGAGTAAAGCAAGGAGTATGGTGCTGAGGTGAAGAAGGTCATGAAGACGCTGCTGTTGGCCTTGGCATTGTGGTCACTGCTCCTCCGACCAGGGCTGATGTACTGGTCCTCCCACGTGAGTCAGAACTGCCACGATGGCAGCTACGAGATCAGTGTCCTGATGATGAACAACTCGGCCTTCTCAGAGTCCCTGGATAACTTGAAAGAGGTGGTGAATGAGGGAGTGGAAATAGTGAGACAACGTCTGCTTGAAGCTGGTAAGAATACGGAAACAGAATTCTCCTTGCTCTTACCACCTCTGGGGTCAAGGGGTTGCTAAGTGAAGACCTTGTGTTCTTTGCCTGATCACCCAACCTTCTCTAAGGGTCTGGCCCACAGCCCTTTTCTATTTCAAGGTAGTAGATCCTCAGAGAGAAGGATTCGAGCCCTACCTTAATGAGTCCGCTCATGATCTACTCTGCTCTTAGAATGGCCCCAACCCAGGTGTTCATAGCAATGAAATGCAGCAGGTAAAACTGGACTTATTATCAGGGAGGCATTATGTTTCCTACTGCAGCTTCTCAGAGGCAAGATTTGGTCTGGACCGCAGGGTTGCCAGTCAAGAAGATGAATCATGTAAAATCCATAAAGATGCTGAATCTTTCACTGAGATTTTTAATCCATCTATTCACTCTTTACATCTCTGGTGGCTATTATTGTAAGATACAGTCATATGATAAATTTGCAATCAAATTCAGTGTTGCAGTTCTTTATTGTAGCTCTTTTTTTGGGCCAAAGGAAATTATTTTTAATTTTTTATATTTTATTGAAGTATAGTTGATTTACAGTGTTGTATTAATTTCTGGTGTACAGCAAAGTGATTCAGTTGTAGATATATATATTCTTTTTCATATTCTTTAACATTATGGTTTATCACAGGATACTCAATACAGTTCCTTATGCTGTACAGTAGGACCCTGTTGTTTATCCAGCCTGTACATACTAGTTTGCATGTATCTTTTAATTATTAAAGTAAATTATAATATTAGATAAGACATGTAGAATAAAGACAAAGTTATCACCCCTGATAACTTCCAGTCATCTGGATATTTCCTGTGTCTTTTTATATGCTTCTGAGTTTCTTGTTTTGAAGAACATATTTTCTGTCCTGATTTCATTTCACATTATTCTACAAGTGGCTTTCCTAGAGCTGCATAATCTTCATAGCATCATGGGAATGAATGTCCAATACCCGTTAAAGTAGATACCCTCCCAAATCATGTAATAATTCCCTATGGTAGGATAGTCCATTATTTTTAATTTCTCATGATTATTTAAAAACGACCGCAGTAAACATTTTTACGTACATAGTTTTTTCCCCATGTTTTGAGATGAGGTTGCCAGAAGTATAACTGCTGAGTCAATGACTGTTTCATACTTCTTGATGGTTATTTATGGTTCTAAGGAGAGGATGTCTTCATTTTCTCTGTTTAAAATTCTGTGGTAATAATAGCACTAGGTAGCATACATCAGATATGTGTAATAACTGTCTTCTGTGCAATAGACATTTCTTTAATCCTGTCTGAGACCGGATTCAGATATAAATGGATGGATCTGATCTAGAGCTAGAACTAGGAGGTCATTTAATAAAATAGCCTTATTTAGCTGGGCAGTGTGGTGCAGTGGGAATAACATTTGATTTGAAGTCTGAGGACCCGAATTGGAGTCCCTGCCAGTCTCATGTGAGCTATTTCCGTTGGTCTCCCTGAGCTTGGTGTTCTTGTTTTTTGAGTACCTGTTAGGTGCTAGGTAAGATATAGAATCTCTTTACTCGCCACAGCTCTGTAAGATCAGCACTGCTGACACTGTTTCACAGCAGAGGTTTAGGAACTTTACTGCAGTCATACAAGTTGTCTGTTTGAAGTGAGAGTCAAACCCATATCTGTCTGATTCCACACAGTGCATCATGTCGCCACTCTGAGATCTTTACCCATCTGTGAGCTACGTCATTAACATAAGGTAGTGGAACATTATCTTGGTTCCACTTGGTTCTTGGTTCATATTCCAGCCTTTTATCCAGCCATTGATTGCCAGTTACTTAAATTTTCTGAGCCTCAATTCCCTCACCTATAAAATCACAATAAATTGTAGTTTCTTCCTGTGGGTATGGTGTGAATTAAATGAGGAGTTTCACATGAAGTGCCTAATTCACTGGCTAATACATAGGAAGAACTCAATAAATGGCAGTTGTTTGCATTGTTGCCGTTCTTATTGTTCTTCTTGTTAAGGACACTGATGTTGTGGTTGTTGCTGTGCCATTGCTGCTGTTAGCAGAACAAGTTACCAGGCATATAAAATCAACAGCACGGTGCGTTGGTAAAATATTGATCTCTGAACTCGCACAACCTGAATTTGCATTTCTGCTCCATCATTTACTAAGTGACATTGAGTGAGTTATTGATTCTCTCTAAGTCTCACTGATTTCATTTGTAAAATATTTGAGTCAATAACGGTGAGGTTTTTAAATGGACTCAATACGAGGAGACTTGGAAGGGGGGTGGTGAAAGAATAAATACTGATCCCAAATTTCTACATTTGATGTTGCATTTTGTTGTATGGATGTTCATGAAATAGTAAACTCAAGAAATGCAGCTTGTGGGACTTCCCTGGTGGTGCAGTGGTTAAGAATCTGCCTGCCTATGCAGGGGACACGGGTTCGATCCCTGGGCTAGGAAGATTCCACATGCCTCGGAGCAGCTAAGCCCATGCACCACAACTACTGAGCCCGTGCTCTGCAACAGGAGAAGCCACCACAATGAGAAGCCTGCACACCGCAATGAGGAGTAGCCCCTGCTCACTGCAACTAGAGAAAGCCCATGTGCAGCAACGGAGACCCAACACAGCCAATAAATAAATGAATTTTAAAAAAAGCGCAGCTTGTGAGGGAAAGATAGATTTATGGCCTAAACATATTTAGCATTGTTATTTGGGGAAAAAAATTAAGACAATATACTTAAGGGCTAGCTTGAAGAAAAGAAAGTTCAAATGTGGGTGATATCCGAATGGAAGAGAACAATATTTTCCCCTAGTACTTAGGAAAGCTTTGCAGGTTTTGAAGAATACACAGGACTTGGTGGAAAACATGAGAAAAAGATTCCTTCAACCTTAGGAAATCAGCTTCCCGAGGATGTCCGTGCTGTGGCTGAATGCACCTGGTCCGCACCCTCCACATTCTGTCATGTGCTGAGGGTCGCTTTCCTAGACTCCAGCATCTATATCCAAATTCACTTTGGTCCAGTCCCATCCTCAAAGCCCTAGATAGGAGAGAGCGAGCATTCTGAAATCACCCTATATTCTATACTGCTCCACTCACCTTCCCAGGACCGAGATCTCATGGTATGGTGTGTGGAGTGCAAGCAGGACAGGGGTTAAACAGCACTTGGGGAACTGCTTGTTCTATAAATTAAGCTTTAATTTGAAGTCATCCCATCCCATTGTCTAAGACGTGTTCAGTATTTTCTTGAGAAATCACTTGGGATTTGGGGAGATAAAAGGGATAAGATCTCCCCCCACCAAATTAAAAAGCAAAGCGAAAACAGTTCACATCACCATAGTGACGAGAGGCAGCATCTTACTACAGCACACGCTACAGACATGGTTCTCAGATAGTTCTATCTCGAGGCCTTTTTACAGTCTTAAAAATAACTGTGGGTTCTGAAGAGTTTTGTTTGTATAGTTACATCTATTCTCTATTTATTATGTGGGAAATTAAAACTGAAAAATGGTCAAAATGTTTGCTCATTAAAAGAACAATTGTAAGAATTTGTTAATATAAATAAAATTTCTTATTAAAGAAAACATATTTCTCAAACCAAAAAGTAAAAGTAGGTGGGAAAAGTGGCATAGATTCACCTTTTAGCAAATCTTTAATATAAGGCTTAATAGAAAATGGTTGGATTCTCATATCTGCTTCTGCAGCTAAAATGTTGCCATACTGCATATTATGGAGCCTCTGGAAAACTCCACTATATGCTCATGAGAGAAGGAGAGTGGGAACAAGCAAAGAATGTCTTAAAATAATTATGGAATAGTTTTGACCTCATGGGCCTCCTGAAAGAGTCTCAAGGTGCCTTAGGGGTCCATGGCAGACACTTTGAGCACTGCTGTTCGGTAGCGTATCCGTTCTGGAATCAGCCTGCCCTCCGTTCAAAAGCAGCTCCTCTGCCTGCCAGCTGGTAACCCTAAGCAAGTTAATCCACCTCTCTAGATCTCCTTTCTCTTATTTTTAAATGGGAGAGATAAAATTTTAACTACCCTCAGAGGATTCAGGGGAGGATTACGTGAAATAAAGCGTGCAAAAATCCATAGCCCGTGGTAACTAAGCATATAGTAACAGAGATCATCCAGCTCTATTCTAGCAACAAATGGATGGCAGACTGGGGCCCCAGAGGTGAAGTCACCTGTCTGAGGTCACACTCAATAGATATTGGTTCTCCTTCTCCAAGGCCTTGTGCAGGATTTACACTTGGGTTTTGCAGTGCCCATCACGGGCTGCAGCATGTCATCTTCAGTGTTTTTCCTGGTGGTAGGAGAGAGCCCCAAAGGGACAGGGGGTTGAGGGGAGGAGCTAGCTTACACATGAGCGGCTGCAGATATGGCCATCTTCCCAAGGTCCTGTGTTTATTACATGACTGTGCACCAGCCTCCACTTCATCCCCGACTCCTCTTGCTACTTCCCCAGACCTTCTCCGGCCCGACTTTCTACTGTTTCCCACATGCCCTCTCCCACTGCCCCAGGTCCCCTACAGCTTCACTCATACCATCCTCCTGGCCTCCTATACCCTATATTCACCCTAGTGTTATGGGAGTTATCAGTACCTGAGATAAAGGGTATCCAATGCTTAGCACTGTGGCTGGCATGTGGCTACAAGCAATTAAGTGTTCATGGCTATTAAACCCATCACTGACCCCACTCCTTCCATTAATTTTCTCTGACCTTATTACATCGACCTCTCCTAGCTGGCTTGTTCCACCAAACAAAATATGTACTTTCATCTCTTCTTTACATCTTTTACCAAACAAAATATCAGAACTAAGTTGTTCTTGAATTAACCAGAAAAAGCAAGAGATGAAAATGCTCCCTAGTTGGTAGACACATCTCTGAGGTGTCTGTTGTAAAAGTGCAGACTCTTATATTCTCTGAAATAATAGGTGTCGATCTTTAAAAACATTCTTACGTGGATGTTCAGAAGAACATTACCTTCTGTTGTTGACATGCTTTACTCTTTCAAAGGTAGTGAAAATTATTAAATTTGACAAACCTGGTTTTAATCCTATTATACATATGAGTGAACCAAGTTAGAGAAATTGAAATGGCTCTTCGTAAGGACACCTACAAAGTCACTCATACTGCCAGACTAGCCACTGAGGTTTCCAGACTTCCTGTGTAAGGGCTTGGCAAGATTAAAGGCATCTCTGCTTGAGAGTCAGACATCAGAATATTTTTTATTGGAAGGAGACTCAAATGTAAGATGGAATTTGATCAAATGATTCTGCCATCTCTTTCTTCCTTTCCAAAATACCCAGGGATAGAACCATAGACGCTCTTGCCTTCGTCTGAAGGTAACCCACTATCCAAAGGTCCTGGGCCAGAAGAGGTACACTTCGCTTTGGCTTGGGGGACAGACCACGCAGGTGTTGACGTGCAGCTTGGCAGCAAACAGAACCAGCACCTTGGAAACACAAAAGGGCAGATATCGTAAAGTCTATGTCTTTGCTTTCCTAATGCTCCCCAGACCCGTATAGGAAACTTCCTGAGGCTAGAGCTGTGAAAAGAGGCTGAAGAGAGCCATGAACATAATAAAAATGTTCTGAAACTGAATTGTGGGGTGGTTGCACAAAAACATATATTTACTAAAAATCGTTGTATTATACACTTTATAGGGGTGATTTTTAATGATGGGAAAATTACACCTCATTAAAGCTGCTGAGGGAGAGACAGAGAGACAGAGGCAGAGAGAGGAAAGAAGTGACAAGGAATAATATAAGAACTCAGAACTCGTACCCCCCAAAAATAATAAATTAATTAATTAATTAAAGAATTTGTAATAAAAAAAAAAAGAACTCAGAACTCAAATATTCCTAGGTTTAAGATGGATAACCATTTTTTCCCCAGGATCAATTGGCAAAAGGTAAATCTCATGGCTGCCATAAACTTACTGAGAAATAACACTAGTCTTCTCTTTCCCCTCCTTTCTGGATAACAGGCCTAAATGTGACCGTGAATGCCACCTTCATCTATTCGGAAGGTGTGATTTATAAGTCCAGTGACTGCCGGAGTAGCACGTGTGAAGGCCTCGACCTCCTCAGGACGATTTCAGTGAGTACCTGCCTTTGTAGAGTCTGTGCACACGCTCCTGACACAAGAGGACCACGCGTGCGCTTGGGCACCTGTCCATCAGCACCTCTCCCATACCAGGGCCCTCTGGGAATCCAGGAAAGTGGGGAGAACCTTAGCTGTACTCTGTCTGTACACGTTCAGTGGTATGGAGGGGAATTATTTTGTTTTCAATTGTTTCTAAAACCTAAAAAAAATTAAATGTTATTAACTGGTTTGCCTTTGTGTCCCTCAAGAAAAATCTGAGGTTCCCTATTAAAAAATATATTCTGAAGCTTTACGCCAGACATCTGTTACAAGTCATCACCATATACACGGGCACAGGTTTATGGCCTAAGGGCTGAATTTGAAACCTAACTTTAAAGGAGTCACTGTAATGCCAAAGGGTGGAAATGGGGAGAGAGAGATTCCTGCCTGCTCTCTCCTCCCAACCCCAACCCCAACCCCAGCCAGAGCTTTATGGAGCTGAAGCGTGTTCCAAGCTCTCTAGAGGAAAGTAGGGTGCAAGATGCTCCTTTACTACAGAAATCTAAGAAAAGACTCTCTAGGAAGCAGAGCACTGGGCACAGAGCCACGGTTCTAAAGCTCTAATCAATAACATCACATCGACCAGACTGGCCGCAGTCATGTCAGGAAGCATGGCTCATTACAGCGGGTGTTCTCCATCGTGGGAGGGCGAGGAGTGAGCAAGGGGTGTTTAATAAACTCCACTTTGCAGTTCTGCCAAGATGTGTCTCCTCCCTCTACCTTGTTCTCCAGAGGTGGGTGTGACCTCGTTCTCCAACACCAAGGATGGAATATTCCTGATCAATTTTCCTGTGAGAGAGAGTGGAATGTGACCTCTATAGTCTCCCGACCAGCCACATTGCATTTTGTTCTCTCCAGCCCTGCTTTGTAGCTCTCCCTAAACCCAAAACTTGCCCTGTCCCTCCACAGCACCTTCAGATCTAGCCTCTTCACCCCTTGGCTTACAGAGGCTACTGCTGTTCCAATCTGCTGGTCCTTCCACTACTCAACATCTTCCGCTTGACAGAGAGTCCAGGTTCGCGTTCTGTCAGCTGACCTTCAGCGGGATGCCCTTCCCTCCGCCTGCTGCCTCTCCCCACTTAGACCCCTTTATCCCTCCGCTGGCCCTCGCCCAGCCCAAGGCATACATGCGGCTCCTTTCTGCTCTGTAGTCTAACATCTCGAGATGCCCACTTTCTAGCTTTCTGGGAGGCTTCTTCCCCTTGCCGCTTCTTTCCTGTGCATTGATTCATGTTTTGGGTTTTTAGGAATTAGTTAGGTTTTTATTTTTTTTTTCTCCTACAGAGTAAAAAACGGATGGGCTGTGTCCTCATGGGGCCCTCGTGTACCTATTCTACCTTCCAGATGTAGTAAGTAATTTGGTTTGTTGTTGCTTTCATGCCCCTGTGAATTGAGGTCAGGACATGATATCGATATTTAAATGATTTATCAAACAGCAGTCTAGTCCAGGCCACACAGTCAGGGGTGCTGGGGCCCTCGTCTTCTGCAGTCTCTCTATAACTGTCATTCCTTCATGCGGGTAACTTGGCCTTTGCTCAGTGTGGGGTGAATGACAGCAGCTGGTCCGGTTCAGTTACTAATATCTGAGCTCGAGAAGCAAAGCGGTAGAGGTGAAAAATTGGACTCCAGGCAGGAAGCAGGGAAGATAGTGAACTTGAATAATTTGAAAGCTGAGTAAAGGAAATCTTCCCAGCAGTATGGACAGAAGGAACGCAAACACAGGTGAAAGTGCAGCACCCTAGGGCACTAGCAGGGCTCCATTCCCTCCTTAGGGCTGTAAGGATAGGGACGGTAGCAGGGTTCTTATTTCATAGCACTATTTGAGGCTTACGTAAATAACATACTAAAGTACTTTGCACAGTGCCCTTATCAGCTTAGGAGAAAAAAAAAGATTCCAATATGTCAATATTTTAGAGTGAAAATACTTCTCTGGCTTTGGGAAAATTGCCCTCCTTCCTTTCGTTCATTTCACTCAGTGTAATTCTCATCACCACAAAACATTGGTTCTGCCAGATCACCCCTTCCCCAGTCCAAATCCCTGTCACATGCCTTTCTTTCATCTGTTCCATTTCCCCTGAATCAAGGATCACCCTTTGTCTACACGAAGAAAACGATGCTGAAGGAACCCTTGCAGTAGGTTTTGAAGGGTAGACACTAGACTTCTGCAAAGTCTGCCTCTCACACCTCCTACCCAGCTGTACAAACCGACTCAGATATCCACGCCCACACATACCATAGACACTCTGCAGAAGCACATTTGAGCTCATCTTCTGAATACAGAATCTTGCCTTCCTTGCACTCAGCATTTATTATTATTGCTGGAGAGTGTGCTCAGAAGGAAAAGAGAATTAGAACATCGATTCACTGTTTATGAGGAACTTCCATGTACAAAGACGCATTTTGGTTGTGTCAGAGTGGAGGCAATTAAGTAAAATAGAGAAGGTGGGGACGTTCCTTGTGGTGCAGTGGTTAAGAATCCACCTGCCAGTGCAGGGGACACAGGTTCGATCCCTGATCCAGGAAGATCCCACATGTCTCGGAGCATCTAAGCCCGTGCGCCACAACTACTGAGCCTGCCCTCTAGAGCCCACGGGCCACAACTATTGAGCTGTCGTGCCACAACTACTGAAGCCCTCGAGCCTAGAGTCCATGCTCCTCAACAAGAGAAGCCACTGCAGTGAGAAGCCCGCTCACCGCTGCTAGAGAAATTCCATGTGCAGCAACGAAGACCCAACGCAGCCAATAAATAAATAAATAAATTTATAAAATAGAATTAGAAATTAAAAAAAGATAAAATGAAGATGACAAGGGCACTGGTTACCAATAAAGGCAGAGTGGGACAGGTTCCCTTAGAGAAATACAGAATGCACAGAAGGAAATGGTCCTTCTGATTGGGAGCATTCAGCTTCAAGGGGAGAAAGACTTCATGAAGGAGGTGGTATGTGGGTGTTGAAGAATGGGTTACACTGTAATGGGTATAGATGAGGTGATAAGCATCCTGGCTGGCAGAGGGAGAAGTATATGTAAAAGCAGAGCAGCAGGGAAGTGTAGAAAATTTGCGAAAGTCTGTATTAACTGAGTGCAAGAGATGTATAGGGGAATAGTAGAGATAAAAATTGAAAAGTTAGATAGGGCGGTATTTGGGAGGCCATGAGTTTCAAGTGAGGGAAGGGTTTTTAATTAGACTTGCATCAGAAGCCACTAAGGCTGGACAGGGAAGTGCCATCAGAAGCAGCTCAACTTTGGGAAGAGTAATGGACAACAGTGTGTAAGAAAGGCAGGAGCCCACCAGGAGAGACTGAGGACAGGAAAGTCCGCAGGGGAGTGGGAGGGCCTGAATTAGCAAGAAAGCAGTTGACTTGGAATAGGAGGATCACTTTAAAGATATTTAAAAGTAGAATCAGTAGCATTTGGTAACTGATTGGATGTTGGAGTGAAAGACGAAAAGTAGTCAAAAAGGCTTTGAGATCTCAAAACATTAAAAGAAGTGCGAAAATCAGGATAAGGAACAGTTTTGAGAAACAAAAATAAAAGACAGATTTGACTGAACATAGGGAGTTTGAAATGCAAGCAGGACACCCAGGTGACATCTTGTGGGGGAGCACCGAAAATGAAAGAGGATGTCGTTTTCCTTCCTTTATCAAATACGTATTAAGCATCTACATGTAAACCAGGCAGACCGGAGATACTGAGGTGGACAAGCCAGGCCTGAGTCCACCTTCACAGTGCTTGCAGTCTAGTGGAGGAGGAAGATACTAAACAGATTCTCACCCAAGTGATTACCTGGTCTTAGGTATCAAGGACAGTTCTGATGGATAAAGAGATATTTAATCTAGGACCCACTGAATGAGAATCAACCAGGCAAAGAGAGAGGGGAACAGCATTTCTGGCATTTGTGAAGACCCTGGTAGAAAATAAAGCTCAATATGGTTAAGGAACCACAAGCAGATCCATGTGCTGAGCAGGAGAAGGAAAACTGTAAAGCCCTCAAGTGATGTCTGTCTCAGAGGTAGCCCATAGAAGAACTGAAAATAAGGCAATGCATGGAGGGAATTGCAAGGGGCATCTTTTGGGCTTTACAACGTTTGCAGTAGCTGTGGTGGCCCATTTTATATTTTTTCTCAGCCCTATTCCCCAAAGTCCATATGTCCCAGCCTATATGTTAGGACAACCCAAATGACAACTCATTTTAGAGTAAATCAAAGTCACCAAGCCACATATACAAGCAAACACCCAGAATATGCTTAGAACATAGCATACGTTCGGTAAATATTGTTTTAAATTCACCTGTGTGGGACAGACCTATGTAAGTTGAGCACCTGCTTGAATGACCCTGTTTCATTCTTGTTATTCATACCCACATGCTGAAACAGCTTAAAGAGGGGCCTTATTTGTGCTACTGAAGTTAATCCTGATGTTGGTGTCTTTCTTACCTCTTGGCATAGCCTTGACACAGATTTGAACTATCCCATGATTTCAGCTGGAAGTTTTGGATTGTCGTGCGACTACAAAGACACTTTATCCAGGCTGATGTCTCCAGCTAGGAAGCTGATGTACTTCTTGGTTGACTTTTGGAAGGTCAATCATTTTCCATTCAAAGCTTTTTCCTGGAACAGTGCCTATGTTTTCAAGAATAGCACCGAGTCTGAGGACTGTTTCTGGTAAGCAGGACCATTCATATCCTTCTGGCACTTAGCATGGAGAGAAGCCATAAGTTCTCAGCAGGCCTCTAGTTATTGTTATCAGACACGCCTTCCGTGAGTAGCAGGTTTGGGAATGGAGACCAGACCACTTGCTTACACACAAATGGTACATAGCTTACATTTCATTCATTTCATTCTTAAGCTGTAAATATATTTAGATAAGGCTGCTTGTTACCCCTATTTGAACTAGATATATTAAGCGTAATTCTCTGAAGTAGATACCCATTAACTTCAGGTCAAATTGAAATTTCATTTGGAAACATACAACACTTTCACTGATACCATGATCTAAGTCAGTAACAACAGGTAAAAATGTCTTTTTTTTTTTTAACAGCAACTAACTTTTTTTGAGTCCTTACTTTTTGCCAAACATTGTGTTAAGCACTTTACAAAAATTTTTTTATTGGAGTATAGTTGATTTACAATGTTGTGTTAGTTTTGCTGTACAGCAAAGTGAAAAATGTCTTTTCAAGAACATGTTTTTAAAGTTACCTAATATTTCTTTCCTAAAAGGAGTGCACAGAGTTATTCAAGGTGGCCACAGTTTTCTTCCTGACCTCTCCCCAAATTGTTATTAATTACTAGAATATAATGGTTTAAGAAGTAGAGTCTGATATTGAGGTTGACAGTCTTAGGATATGAGATCTACAGAGCCAATTGAATAATGAACGTTTATTCTATAGAGTGAGCAGTTAATGTTTCATATTAATAAAAAGAAATCATATGGAGTGCGTTATATGTCTTAAGAACTCTGAACAAATGTTTTTCAAACATATTTTCAAAAAGTTGCATTTTCTCATAGAGTTTGTTAGTTAACGGTGATCCAACGTATTTCGTTGCCTCAATGTGATTGACATAAAGTGTCTGTAATTGTAAACACATTGACTACATTTTTTTCTAATTCTCCCCAAATGGCCTAAGTGACCTAGCAATAAATATATTTTAATGAAAGTTTTGTTTCCATTTAAAAAAATAATTATAAATAAATAAATAAATGTAAAGGGGCCAAAGGAAACATGGTGTCATTAATATAATCATTGCATGTGCAACACTCTTTCTAATTTTCAAAGTACTTTCACATTAGTTTTATTGGTTCCTCAGAGTAAACTCTCTGAAGAAAAGGGAACAAATACTATGATCTCCATTTTACAGATAAGAAGAACGGAAACCAGAAGTAAATACTGTCATATTACGGTGCAACATATAATAGCAGAGAATATGCATTCTGCCTGTCCTACACAGGTTAGATATCATTTCTCTCGCAGCTTTTCAGAGGAATAATGGTGGTGGAGAGAACAGGATATTGGGTACCATCGATAAAATAAAATTACAAGGTTCACACAACTCCAGCAAAGGTGGCAGAAAGAATCTCTTGAAGGAGTCTGCAGTCTCTCTCCACCCAAGCATGCAGAACACTCAAATAGGGTACCACTGGGAATGCACATCTAGGGAAACATAAGAATCAACCCTAAGGCATCATCCTAGAAACTTTGGGGTGAACTTGGAACACACAGAAGTCTGTTTCACACAGGAGGAGAAATTATTCCTATCAACTCTGAATTTTTGTAATATAGATTCAAAAGTTTCAATTTATCTGTGGTAATGGGATGAGAGCAGAGTAGCCTTCCTTCAGCAAATAGCAAGAAGCCTTGATAAGGGATTTGTCAAGTGTCTACTATTTGTGTGTACACATGAAGATTCCCTAAAACTTTCCCTGTACTTTCCCTAAATTAGTTGTCCATAGTCCTAACCATTGGTATCATGGTGTGTATTGTCAATTGTGTTAATGGTGGAAATGAATTTTAGGTGAACAAGTCCCTGGACAGATCTATAAACAGTGAGCAAACAACATGGAAAGCCATGAAGCTGATTTCTAAGAGTTTCTCTTTTTTTCTGTTCTAGGTACCTCAATGCTCTGGAGGCTGGAGTTTCTTATTTTTCTCAGAAACTTGCCTTCAAGGAGATGTTGAGAGGAGATAACGAGTTTCAGCGTATCTTAATGGACCAGAACAGAAAAAGCAATGGTAAGAAGACATGAAGATAATTTTTTGCCAGCTACTTCCTCACAACTACCACCTCCCTATGAGTCATTCTGACAAAGCTACCACCACTGAGCTATCATCGTTACTGTATATTTTGTATGTTTGGGGAGATCTGTAGCTGCATGCAACTCCGTTATACTGTTCCCTTTGCTGATTAAAACCTTATCCTCTGAGAGAAATTAGCAAAGTAGTGTTGAGCAAATATATTATCATGAAAATAATCATGATGCTGAAATCAAGCTTTTATAAGCCAGAATGATATCACGATCCACCATCAGTAAACTGCTTTTTAAGTTAATCACAATCTAATATATTGTTGGATTTGTGATGAATCCTCAAATATTCTGCACCCTGGTGACCAAGAGGATATATTTATTGATATGTAGCCTTAGGCAAGATTACCAGGTAAGCAAGGATTGTCTCACTTTGCTTTACTCTCTCTGTCTTTCACCTGCCCAGTGATCTCTCAATTATAGGCCAAGTGTGAAAGGCGAAAAAGATAAAGTCATTCTCACTAAGGTATTTGGTGATTTATCTCACTCTCCACAGAATTCTTTTTACAAATAAGAACATATCAGGAGCAAAGGAATCAACTGTGGAATTTTCTGCAAGGAAAGGTTCTTGCTTGGCAGAATTTCCTGGTGTTACTCAAAACATCTCTTACTGTCATTATTAAGCATTTGCCACTTTAAGAACCTACCATTTGCAAAACATTGACCAAAATATGGGAAAGAAGAAATATAAAATGATTCGTGTCCCTAAAGTGTTTACAATTCAACTGGACCACACAGTGTATGAACAGATCCAAAGAAGTGTCTCCCAGCCTACTCATCCTACTCATCAAGCTGTGCATTTGCGAAATCTGGCTGCAGTGGGTAGGAGAGCTTAGGGAATCAGATTGGGACTCTATCACTGAAATCACTGGGTTCTGAGTTAAGAAGCTGCAAGCAAAACCCAAGGAGAGGTTACAAGTGGTGATTCTACTTCACTTATTAATGAAAATAGTTTTTGTAACTACTCCAGCCTCATGTAATGGAATAAACACTAAACTGGACTCAAATACTTGACTATCAGAACTCTTCCTGTTATCCACCAGTTTTTAATCCCATTGGCATCTTGGCTACACTCTCCTTAAATCAATAAAATTAAAGGGATGGACTAGGTGATTCTTTTTAAGAGCCCAGGCAGCCGTACTCTGACTCTATGACTGTAAATGAAAAATAAAAGGAGGGGGGAGTAAATTTGAGGAATTGGGGTTGATCTTAAAACATGAACGTAGCATGGACTTACTGGATTCACATCCAGGCACCTGGTTCCCTTCCTGCCTGGGAGCAGATTTTTGTATATTTTTCTCCCTGTCTTGCTCTCTCCCCTGCAGTGATCGTTATGTGTGGTACGCCAGACACCGTCAACGCCCTCAAGGGTGACCGAGCAGTGGCCGAAGACACTGTCATTATTCTAGTGGATTTATTCAAGTAGGTATAATAGTTGAAAGAACTCTCCTCCTTTCTGAAAGGAAGTACTCAAAGGATTTCCAGAAGATATTCTCTTCTCTCATGTTTTGCACAGCCTAAAATGGGATTCAGCATGAAGATAATTTTTAACTGAGGTTTCATTTCTGCTTTTTCACACCCTCATTCTTATTTAATTAATTACAGCCTTAGCAGAGATGTATAGCTTTGACATCAGTATCATGTCTAAATACAGAAGTTTTGTGAAATCCCCATTAAAGCCACATGCCCATTCAACAAAGATCCTGGTCTCCACCTGATATTAAGGTTTTTTTTTTCCAGGCAGTAATAAATCAACTAATGTTCCAATCATATTTCTGAGAATATGGGCCATATCTATGCTTTCAATTGCTAATGGCCTTTGGTCCTAGATTATTTTTCCTTCAGCCACCTTTGACGAGCCACCTGTTAAGTGAATTTGATTTACACAATTATTCTTTGCCCTCTGTGGTAGTTACTGGGTGGTGAGCTCTTCCTCTGCACTTCTCTGGAACTGAGGGGAGAAAATTCTGGAGAACAGAAATCACCTTTTATCATATCCCCTCTTTTCACCACTCATCTTCTAATATGGTTGGAGACCCCACAAACAAACTGTCCCAAGTTAATATTTGAGTCGGATTAAGCTCAAAAAAGGTGTTGCTGGTACCCCTGTGTCCCTTGCCCCATCAGCTAGATCATGTGACTCCACTTATCTGACTGGTTCATTAATCATTGCCTGTCTGTGTTCAGACCAGAAGCCATTCCTGTACCTGCACCCACACTAAATGTTCTTGTCCCAGTGTTGAGAAAAATGAAGCATAGGAACTGCAGGCCTATCTTGTTCCTGAGGATAATTTAGTCAGCTGAGACTTTTAGCTGCAGAATACAAAAAAAGGGCAAAATTATCAGCATTTTATTCCTACAACTACACAGATAGCTGCTTTCAATAGCTGCTTTGTCCTCTGGAAGGAGGCCTCAGTGTAACCAGCTTGATGTAATTTATTTTTTGCAGATCTTCTATCAACTGCCAAAGTGTTGGCATTCTTTTGTCACTATTCCTTATGGACACGTGGCTCTGTTTGGGGAAGATCATGAGATTTATTTGAAACGAGACATAACTTGGGTTCAAATTCTAATTGTGACACTCTGGTTCATTTGACTCTTGGGTATTACTTAGTATATCTTGAGATTCTCATTTGTAAAGTGAGAATAAAAATGTCTGCTTTATAAGGGTGCTTTTAGGATTAGATGTGATGATATGAACAAACTATTCAACACAGTCCTCTGTACATAGATGTGTTCACCTACTGTTTGAATATTAAATGATGGTCATCCTAGTTACAGCAGTTCAAGCTTGTTAGATTATTTGCACATTAAAACATTAAAATAATTAGAAGCTTGGAAGCCATGTGATTGGCAGCTCCATCTCAGACAGTATTGAGGGTCCACGATGTACCAATATTGTCTAGGAGTCGAGGATACAAAGACTGATAATCTAATGTTAAGAAGCTTACCGTGTTGGAGAAAATGCTTAGTCTTTTCATGCTTATGTTTCACCATCTGGAAAGGAAGTTTAATTCATAAAGTTTTTCTTTATCCTATCCCTAAATCTCTAAAATGTTATGAGCACTTAAGGAAAAGAAAGTTTCCAGGTATAAACCAAGAGTCATTAAGCCTTGAAAACAAGCTTACGTGTCCAGAGCCAAAAAAAAAAAAAAAAAACTTCCTCAGAGAAGTATTTGTATTCTGATCTTCCTTTCCATTTGTGTATGCTACCACAGCTGCCTAACTTCTGCTATTCAAGGTAGCAGGTGTAGAAGAAAATAAAGTTATCTGGGGAAAGTAGAAAGTTTTGCAGGAAAAAAAAAATGTTTTAAACTATTTCAAGGCTCATGTGTGAATTGTAGAAGCTCCATTTCTATTTTTGGAGGGATCTAAATTTCATGAGAAACTTGTACTTTTTATTACAGTGACCACTACTTCAGGGACAATGTCACAGCCCCTGACTATATGAAAAATGTTCTTGTTCTGACACTGCCTCCTGAAAATTCTACCTCAAATAGCTCTTTATCCAAGACTTTATCACTGGTAAGCTTTATATACATATATACTATTATTTTTTTGGCAAAGGTATCATTCTTCCATTTGGGAGCCAAATTCTAAAATGAGCAATTATTGTTTTTTCACTTGTTCCAATGCACTCAACAAATGTTAACTGAGGCCAGTTGTGTGTAATAGCAGGATTCCTGCTATTAAAACTCTTACTGTAGGACTTCCCTGGGGGTGTAGTAATTAAGAATCTGCCTGCCAATGCAGGGGACACAGGTTCAATCCCTGGTCCAGGAAGATCCCACAAGCGGCAGAGCAACTGAGCCCGTGCGCAACTACTGAGCCTGCGCTCTAGAGCTTGAAAGCCACAACTACTGAGCCTGTGTGCTGCAACTACTGAAGCCCACGTGCTTAGAGCCCATGCTCTGCAACAATAGGAGTCACTGCACTGAGAAGCCTGTGTGCTGCAATGAAGAGTAAGCCCCCACTCGCCACAACTAGAGGAAAGCCCGTGTGCCTGAGCAGCAACGAAAACCCAATGCAGCAAAACAAAAAAACAAACAAAACTCTTACTGTAGGTCACTGTGTGAGGCTCTAGACCAGCACCACAGTACACACTGCTGTAACACCAGAAGCAGCCGTGTGGGAAGATCACAAGAAGGCCTGCTAACTTAGGAGAGGTAGAATTAAGCAATGAAAGATAAATGAAGTTCCCTACCTCCTAAAGCAACTTTCTTCTGGCCCTGATATCAAATTTCTACCTCTAGAGGTACATATTCCTAGGTTTAGACATTATCCCTTTTTTTTTAATTAAGTAGACCACTGTTCATATTTTTCCAGGCAAGGCCTGGTTTATTCCTCTTATCCCAGCATCCCATCTGGTTAAGCATTTGTCCCAGAAAAAGAACCTCCAATTGAACATTAAATCATTAATGTCTCAATTAAATGCAAGATCCCTGCCTCTAATACTGCTTTGGGTTTTATCAGTCACTGCACCTTAAATGCAACTAAATTCATCAGATGTTTTCTGCCCTCAGACACAGTTGAGAGCAGGTTTGGAGAGGAAAGCGGAGGGAAGGGGCAGTCAGTCCTGAGGACCCTGAACAACTTTGGGATGACAGGGCCCAAAGAGCAGTGAGGAAAGTTGGGGACCTTTGAGAGAATCACAGTTTTGTCTAGACTAGCAGTTCTAAGCCCTCTGTTTTGCAGCCTGGCCAAAATCAGGGGCTGCAACACCTTTGGGTTAACTGCTTAACTGATTCTTTTCATCTCATGAAAGGATGATTTCAGCAAAAGACACTAAAACCAACGAGAGGTGCTTTAGTTTTTCCTCTTTATATTTTCTAGCAAATATACTTCTGTGTGTAGTATTCAGATATCACTTGCACAGTTTCTAGGCTCTGGCAAAAGTGTGATTCTTCACAGGTGGGTGATCCAAAGTATCTGAGCCAGGGACTTCCCTGGTGGTGCAGTGGTTAAGACTCCGAGCTCCCAATGCAGCGGGCCTGGGTTCGATCCCTGGTCAGGGAACTGGATCCCACATGCATGTCGCAACTAAGAGTTTGCATTCCACAACTAAGGAGCCCGCTTGCCACACATAAGGAGCCTACATGCCGCAACTAAGGAGAAGTTCAGCTGCAACTAAGGAGCCCATGAGCTGCAACTAAGGACCCACCTGCTGCAACTTCAGACCTGGTGCAACCAAATAAAGTGTCTGAGACAACAGAACTTTTAATCGGGGGGACACAGAGCTTTTAAACCATAGCCCAGTTCTGTGAAGACCACCACTCCTCTGCTACAACGGCAGAGGAGTTCTGACCCCTGCTTATGTTCTCCAGGGCAGACCTTTGTGGCTTGAACTAACACCCAATCAGGACTGTCTCCAAAGCAAATTCAGTGGTATCATCCAATCAGAACTCTTCTCGCCCCTCAGGATACTCAAAGGCAGCAGAGTTATTTTTGTTGCTGTTCTCTTTTACTCTTAAATGAAAGCATTATTTCTATATAAAACCTTACAAGAATTTAAAATGCTGTATGTTGTCCTTCCTGGTTGAAATAAAATATTTTATCATCGTGGGAGGGAAGCACAGCTGTTTTTAAGTACTTCCCCAAAGGCTGTGTTCGCAGTTTATTGATCCCAAGAGAGGACAGAATTGTGACGTGGGGATGATAAAGAGCTCTGGTCCAAAGAAAGTTTTTTGCCAAAATTTCCTTTAATACCGTCCCTACAATTCCCCTAATATTCCTTTACCTTTCCGGTTACCCTGCTGACCCCAAGAAAGTTTTTCTCCAGGTTCGAAACCAGAATCTTTTGGGGGAGGGGCAGGGTGGAACTCATTTTAAGACTTTTCTTTCTCATTCAGGCAAAAAATGATTTTGCTGCTGCCTACTTGAATGGAGTCTTGCTCTTTGGACACATGTTGAAGATATTTCTTGAAAACGGAGAAGAAGTCACCACCCCTAAATTCGCTCGTGCTTTCAGGAACGTCACTTTTGAAGGTACCAGTTTCCTAAGAGCAAACAACACTTACCTAACAGTTTCTAGAGAAAGTGGATGAAGTGTGGGCCCTGTGGGTGTACTTTGGGAAGCAAAGAGAGGGTGTCGCAATAGATGGGTCAACAGCTAAATACCTTTAACTTAATTGGAGGCAAACATAATTGCATAAACTTGGGGATGCTATAATCGATAACAAGACCCCAGTTTATGCTTCAGGACTTCAGAATCTTTGGATATCAAAGAAAGAGCAAGTAGCTCAGGCTGTGTAATTATGAACAAGCTCATCACAGGGCATTCTGGCCAGTGATGTCCTGACTCTGCTTGGAGACTAGCAAGAAGAGAAATAGCTGCAGTTTGATATTGGTCCTTCCCTATCTCCCTTTGAGTCCTTCAGGAATCAAAGACCTTGTGTTACTTCTCTAACTACCAGACCTCTCATAGCAATGCCATCCAAAAGTTCCCAACGTATGTCCCTCTGAACCACACAGATCAACATTTCTTTTTCCACACAAGCCCCTATTGAAACTTCTGTCTTTCATTTCCCAGATCTCAACCAGATACTATGAAGAAATTTCCTTTTAGATTTAATGTGTATTCTGTAAAATACAAATGTCTTCTCTAACTTGCCTGAAATCTTTACTCTGGAAAACCTTTATCCTACTGCAGAGTGAGCCTTCTTCTTTTAGCTTCAGAGGGCAGCAGACACCCAGCAGTAAAGCCTGAGGGCTGTACCGATGTCTGTGGGGTATGACAATGACAGCAAGAGATCACTTCTGCTCCCATGAAGAAGCAGGGAGGGAGGGACTGTCATTCATTAATCATCCCTTGTATCCCAAGTTCTGCCAGTGACTTTATGTGCATTTTTCCCCATTTTTTTTTATTGTGGTAAAATACACATAACGTAAAGTTTACCATCTTAACCACTTTTAAGTATATAGTTTGGTGTGGTTAAGTACATTCATATGGTTGTGCAACCATCAGCATCATCCATCTCCAGAACTCTTTCATCTTGCAAAACTGAAATTCTATTCTTACGAAACAATGACTCCCCATTCTCCCCTCCCTCCAGCCCCTGGAAACCGCTATTCTACTTTTTGGCTTTATGATTTTGAGTACAATTTTGACTACATAATCTTTATGATTATGATTTACATGTACCTAATAAGTGGAATCATACCATATTTTTCTTTTTGTGACTGCCTTATTTCACTTAGCATAGTGTCTTCAAGGTTCATCCGTGTTGTAGGATGTTTCCTTCCTTTTTAAGGCTGAATAATATTCTATCATGTTACATGGGCTTCCTAGGTGGCACAGTGGTTAAGAATCCGCCCACCAATGCAGGGGTCATGGGTTTGATCCCTGCTCCGGGAAGATCCCACATGCCGCAGAGCAACTATGCCTGCGAGCCACAGCTATTGACCTTGCGCTTTCGAGCCCGGGAGCCACAACTATTGAGCCCGTATGCTGCAACTACTGAAGCCCATGCACCTAGAGCCTGTGCTCTGCAACAAGAGAAGCCACTGCAATGAGAAGCCTGAGCACCACAACAAAGAGTAGCCCCCGCTTGCCGTAACTAGATAAAGCCCGTGTACAGCAACAAAGACCCAACACAGCCAAATAAATAAATAATAAATAAATAAATAAATTTATAAAAAAAAAATATTCTATCATGTTATATACAATGTTTTGCTTATGTGTTCATCTGTCAACAGACACCTGAGTTGCTTCCATTCGCTAAGGTGAATAATGCTTCTGTGAACATCAGTGTATAAAGATGTCTTCAAGACTCTGCTTTCAATTCGTTTGAGTATATATCCAGAAATGGAATTGCTGGAACATATGGAAATCTTATTTTTAATTTTTTGAGAAACTATCATATTGTTTTACACGATGGCTGTACCATTTTACATTCCTACCAATAGTAGTACACAAGGATTCCAGTATTCCACATCTTCATTAATACTTGACGAGGAGATACGTATATATCTCATCCTAATGGATGTGAAGTGGTATCTCACTGTCATTTTGACTTGCTTTTCTTTAATGAAAAGTAATGTTGAGCACCTTTTCAGGTACTTTTTGGTCATTCATAAATCTTCTTTGGAAAATGTCTGTTCAGGTCCTTTGTCCATTTTTGAATTGGGTTGTTTTCTGTTATTGTTCAGTTTTAGGAGTTCTTTATATATTCTGGATATTAGTCCTGTATCAGATATATGATTTGCAAATGTCTTATCCCATTGTGTGAGATGTCTTTTCACTGTGCTCTTTTTGTTGATTGATGGATTGATTGATTGATTTTTGGCTGCATTGGGTCTTCCTTGCTGCGTGCGGGCTTTCTCTAGTTGCAGCAAGCAGGGGCTACTCTTCGTTGCAGTGCACAGGCTTCAGTAGTTGCGGCACATGGGCTCAGTAGTTGTGGCTCGTGGGCTCTAGAGTGCAGGCTCAGTAGTTGTGGTGCACAGGCTTAGCTGCTCCGTGGCATGTGGGATCTTCCTGGAGCAGGGATCGAACCCGTGTCCCCTGCATTGGCAGGCAGATTCTTAACCACTGTGCCACCAGGGAAGCCCTGTGCTGTCTTTTTACGAGCAAAATTTTTAAAGTTTCCATGAAGTCCAGTTTGTCCACTTTTTCATTTGTTGCTTATGCCTGTTAGTATCATATCCAAGAAATCATTGCCAAATTCAATATTATGACACTTTTGCCCTGTGTTTTCTTCTAAGAGTTTTACAGTTTTGTTTCTTATATTTAAGTCATGGCTTCATTTTGAGTTAACTTTTGTATATCGCATGATATAAGGGTCTAATTTCATGCTTTTCATATGGATATCAAACTTCCCAGCACCATTTGTTGAAAAGACTGTCTTTTCCCTCATTGAATTGTCTTGGCACCCTTGTCAAAAATCATTTGACCATATATGCAATGATTTATTTCCAGACACTGTATTCTATTCCATTGGTCTATTTGCCTGACTTTACACTAGTATCTTTTGATTACAGTAGCTTTGTAGTAAGTTTTGAAATCAAGAAGTATGAGTCCTCCAGCTGTGTTCTTTTTCAAGGTTTGTTTTGGCTATTAGGGGTCCCTTGAGATTCCATATGAATTTTATGGTGAGTTTTCCTATTTCTGCAAAAAACATCATTGGGATTTTGATAGGGATTGCACTGAATGTGTCAGTTGCTTTGGATAATATTGATCTCTTAACAATTTTAAGTCTTTCAATCCTTGAATATGGGATGTGTTTTCATTTATTGATGTTTTCTCAAGTTTTTTTCAGAAATGTTTTGTTGTTTTTATTGTAGAGGTCTTTCATTTCCTTGGTTAAGTTAATTACTAAGTATTTTATTCTTTTTGATGCTATTTTAAATGAAACTGTATTCTTAATTTCCTTTTCTGATTGTTGGTGTATAGAAATGCAACTGATTTTTGTGTGTTGACTTCTATCTTGCTACTCTTTTATTAATTCTAAAAGGTTATTTGTATTTGAAATCTTTTTTTTATCTTTGAATATTTTCTTTTTATTTTTCGTAAGTGCATGGAGGAAAAACTCTAGTATCCTAGACAGATGTTCCCATTGGCTTTATTTAGTTGCTTTAGTGTCTTTGTATAGCTTGACAAATGGTCTGGAATTTAGTATAGACATTGGTCTTTACACAAAATATTTGTTATTTTAAAATTTAACTCAGTGAGCAGTTTGCTAACCATTATAATACGTTTTACTTAATTGTGTATATTTATAAAAAGTAGCAATTTAGAATATGAATGCTACTTAATTTATTTCAAGATTTTATATTTTTTAAAATCAATAAACAATGTAAAATAGGCCTGGTTGCCCATTTCTTGAAATACATTTTAAAATAAACTAAAAGAAAGAGAAAGAGCAAAAGAAAAAACAAGTGAATGAACAAATGAATGAAAAATCTCCATTTAACAAGTACAGTATTGGGGACTTCTGGTTTCTGGTCCAACATGTAAAGAACTTGGAAATCATACTCCCATTGTCCCCTCCATCCCCCACCAAATGATGACCAAAATGAAAATCAACAACTCTTCTTAGATCCATTAGAGAATTGCAAGTTTTCTACATATAAAATCATATTTTCTGTGAACAGAGAGGACCTTACTTCTTCCTTTCCAATTTGGATGCCTTTTTTGAATTGCTTAAATGCTCTGGCTAGGTATTCTAGTACTAGGTTGAATAGAAGTAGTGAGATTGGGCATCCTTGCTTTGTTCCTGATCTTAGAGGAAAAGCTTTTAGTCTTTCACCGTTGAATATGTTTGCTGTGGGTTTTTCATATATGGCTTTTATTATGTTGAGGTAGTTTCCTTCTATTCCTAGTTTGTTGAGTGTTTTATCATGAAAGAGTACTGAATTTTGTAAAATGCTTTTTCTGAATCAATTGATAGGATCATGTGGTTTTTTTCTTCATTCTCTTGTAGTGTGTTATATCAATTAATTTTTATATGTTGAACGATCCTTGCATTTCAGGAATAAATCTTATTTTGGTCATGTTGTATTCTCCTTTGAATATGCTGCTGAATTCTGTTTACAAATATTTTGTTGAGGATTTTTACATCAATGTTCATAAGGGATATTGGTGTGTAGTTTTCTTTTCTTATAGTGTCGTTGTCTGGCTTTGGTATCAGAGTAATTCTGGCCTCATAGAATGAGTTAGGGAATGTTTCTCTCTCTTCAGCTTTTTGAAAAAGTTTGAGAAGGATTGGTATTAATTATTTTTTTAATTTTTGGTAGAATTCACTGGTAAAGTCCTTAGGTTCAGGGCCCTTTTTTGGGGGGTAGAGGGTCTGGAAATTTTTGACTACTGATTAAGTCTCCTTACTAGTTATAGATCTATTTAGATTTTCTGTTTCTTCACGGTTTTGTTTGGTAGGTTTTATGTTTCTAGAAATTTGTTCATTTCATCTAGGTTAACCAATTTTTTGGCATACAATTGCTTATGGTACTCCCTTATCTTCCTTTTTATTTCCATAGAATTGGTTGAAATGTCTCCCCTTTCATTTATGATTTTAGTAATTCAAGTCTTTTTTTCTTACTCTATCTGGCTAAAGGTTTGTCAATTTTGTTGATCTTTTTGAAGAACCAACTTTTGGTTTCACTGATTTCCTCTATTGATTTTCCCTTCTATGTTTCATTTATCTCTGCTCTAATCTTTATAACTTCCTTCCTCTGCTAACTTTGGATTTAATTTGTTCTTCTTTATCTAGTTCCTTAAGTTGTAAAGTTAGCTTGTTGGTGTGAGATCTTTGTTGTTTTTTAATGTAAGCATTTATAGCTATAAATTTCTGCTTAGCACTGCTTTCACTGTGTGTGTCCCCTAAGTTTTGGTGTGTTGTATTTTTATATTCATCTATCTCTTGGTTTTAAAAAATTTCCTTTGTGATTTCTTCTTTGATCCATTGGTTGTTTGAGTGTGCTGTTTAACTTCCACAAATTGATGAATTTTTCACTTTTCCTTCTGTTATTGATTTCTAACTTCATCTCATTATGGTCAGAGAAGAGACTTTGTATGATATCTATATTTTAAAATTTACTGAGACTTAAACTGTTGCTTATCATATGGTCTATCCTGGAAAATGTCCTATGTGTCCTTGAGAAAAATGTGCATTCTGTTGTTGGGTAGAATGTTCTATATTTGTCTGTTATATCTAGTTTGTTTATCATTTTGTTCAAGTCCTCTATTTCCTTACTTATCTTCTGTCCTGTTACCTTATCCATTAATGAAAATGGGGTATTAAAATCTCCAACTATTATTATAGAACTGTTTATTTTGTGCCAATTTTTGCTTCATATATTTTGCTGGTCTGTTATTAGGTACATAAATGTTTATACTTGTATATATTTTTGCTCTATTCACTGTTTTATTAATACATAACAAATATCTTTCTTTGTCTCATACATTTTTTGATATAAAGTCTGTTTTATCTGATATTAGTGTAGCCATCTCTGCTCTATTTTGGTTACTATTTGCATGAAATATCATTCTCCACCCTTTCACTTTCAACCCATTTGTGTCTTTGGATCAAAAGTGGATCTCTTATTGACATCATATAGTTGGATCACTTTTTTAATCCAATTTTCCAAATTCTGTCTTTGGAGAATTTAATCCACTTACATTTAAAGTAATTACTAAGGAGAAATTTATTCTCTCACTTTGCTATTTGTTCTTTATATGCAGTATAGCTTTTTTAAATCCCCATTTCCTGCATTATTGTCTTCTTTTGTATTTAGTTTATTTTTTATAGTGAAATGTTTAAATTCCTTTCTCTCTCTTTTTTTTTTTTTTGGTGTATATTCTTTACCTATTTTCTTTGTGGTTACTGTTGGGGTTACATCCTAGAATTATAACCCTCTAATTTGAATTTATACCAGTTTAACTTCAATGAATACAAAAATTCCACTCCTTTAATAGCTCCATTCGCATCCCTTTCAGACATTGGTGTTGCAAAATTACATTTTACTTTGTGTCCAAGTAGAAAACTAATGTTTTTTTTTAAGCACTAGTCTCCTAAATTGCTTCAAAAACAAAAGGTAGAGTTAGAAACCAAAGTTTCAATAATACTAGCTTTTAGACTAATTTTTTTTAATGTATTCATTTCTTAAGTCATGTAGAATACAAAAAGTGGAGTAACACATTGTTCTTACAATAATACTAGATTTTATAATTGTTTGTATATTTACCTTTGCTGAGATCTTTATTTCCTCATATGGCTTCAAGTTACTGTCTGTTCTTTCATTTTAACCTGCCAGACTCCCTTGAGCATTTCTTACAGGGCAAGTCTAGTGGTAACAAACCTTCTCAGCTTTTATTTGTCTTAGAATATCTTACTTTCCTTTCACCTTTGAAGGACAGCTTTGTTGAATAAAGGATTCTTGGTTGACAGTTTTTTCTTTTAGCATTTTGAATATATCAGCCCACTGCCTTCTGGCCTTCAAAGTTGATAATGAGAAATCTGCTTAAAAATATTATTGAAGATCTCTTATATGTGATGAATCACTTCTCTCTTGCTGCTTTCAAAATTCTATGTCTTTGGCTTTTGACAATTTGATTATAATGTACCTTGGCATGGATTTCTTTGAATTCTTCCTATGTGGCGTTATTGAGCTTCTTGGATGTTTATATTCATGTCTTTCATCAAATTTGGGAAGTTTTCAGCCATTATTTTTTCAGATATTCTCTTTATGCAGTTTTTTCTCTTCCCCTTCTGGGACTTCCACCAATGAATGTGTTGGTCTGCGGTGGTGTCCCAGAGGTTGCTTAGGCTCTGTTCATTTTTCTTCAGTGTTTTGTCTCTGTTCCTCAGATTGGATCATTTCCATCATCCTGTCTTCAAGTTTACTAATTCCTTCTTCTGCCTGCTCAAATCTGCCTTTGATCCCTCTAGTGAATTTTTCGTTTCAGTTACTGTACTTTTCAGTTCCAGATTTCTTTCTGATTTCTTTTTTTAGTTTCCCTATCTTTTTATTACTATTTACATTTTGTTCATACATCATTTTCTTGACTTTATCCATTTCTTCCTTTAGTTCTTTGAGCATTTTTAAGACAGTTGTCTAGTAGATCCACCATCAGGTATTTTTCAGGAATAGTTTCCTTTTTTTTTTTTTTTTTTTTTTTTGTTCCTTTTGCATTAACCATACTTTCCTGTTCCTTTGTATGCTCCAGACATTTGAATCTAGTAATGTGGAAATCACTTGTGGAATGTGGAATTTTCTCATTCCCCAGGGTTTGCTGTTTTTTGATTTTGCTTTTTGTGTTTGTTTTTATTGTTGTAGGCTGTCTCTGTTGAGAAGCAGCCTGAGGTGTAAACTTAAGGTCTTCTCAGTTCTTTTCTGAGCCTCCACCTTCCACTGGGCGTGTGTAGTCACCTTCTAATTTCCCCCATATATACGGTTGCTTGAATATTCTAGTCTTCAATGTCTGGCTCTCTAAGGGAAAAAAGAAAAATGAAGGGGAGTAGAGAGGGCACCAACCCTTTACATCCCCTGAAAGTCATATCAGCTGAAGGGGAAGGGTTTCAACAGTGGGGGAGGTGCAGCCTTTTTGCCTGCACTTCTGTGATCAGAAGCAACAATTAGCCACCTGCTAGCTGTACCTCTAACCTGAAGCAGGTTAATAATATCTCTGACCTCAGATTTCTCATCAATCAAATTCAAAATAATAACAGCCTCTATTCATGGTATTTGGAGAAGAATAAAATGATAAATGCATATAAAGCACAGAGCCTAGTCTAATAAACACAAAATAATTATTAGCTGTTGTGTTGAACCATGTGAAATTGCTGATGTTTGGTTTTTTTTTTTTAACCTAAACAGTTGGTTCATAGGCTCATCCTATATGGCTATAATTTCATAGATGAGAAAACTGAGATTCAAAGAACTTAAGTAATTTTCTCAATGTGTTCAGCTAGTAAGTGATAGTGAAGAGATTTTAATTTGTTACAATCTAAGTTAGATTATGCAGTGATGTAAACACTGTGTCACTAGTTTAGTAAAAACTCTCAGCAAAAACTTGTCAGTAATAATCAGGAGAAATCTACTGACTGATTACATTGTGTCATCATCCTAAATGCAATGAAAAATAATTTTCCTTCTAATGAAATACCATCTCTCAAAAATATCCTTCAGAGATCTCAGGGCCAAGAACCAATCCAGATGCCCTCTGATTACATCATTCAGGTCAATAATTTTTCAGTAAAATAGAGCAATTTGAATCTATCTTATACCCTCTGTAAGGTTGTAACTGGTCTTTCAGTCGAGAAGTCAACAACGGCCTCTAACTCTTTCTGATTTTGCCCTAGGGCATGTGGGTCCTGTGACTTTGGATGACTGTGGGGATATTGACAATACTATGTTCCTTCTGTACACCTCTGTGGACACCAACAAAGTATGTCTGACTTCTTATCAGGAACTTGGGGTGAAGTGACTGGGCGAGGAGGGTTATCCTGGAAGGCAAGTATTCCATTGGCCAAAAAGTTCGTTCAGTTTCCCCTTAAGATTGTAACAGAAAAACCAAATGAACTTTTTGGCCAACCCAATAATAGCGAAGGAATTAGAGAAGTTATGTTTAGAATCTAGAAGTTAGTTTATTTCAGATTTACAATTATGCCCCTCCTTGGGGCCATAAACATTTTCTCCCGTAGGACTTCTTATTCAGAATATCTGCTCTGTTTACTATATAAAATACACCCACCCAGAAAACACTGATATAAAGACTGGACTATTGATGGGATACCAATGAGAAGATGATGATTTTTTCCTGAGAGCTGTTTATTTATTTCTGCAACTAAAAATTTCAGTGAAACATTACCTGTTCTCTCTCCTTCTGAAGTCTCATGAAAACCATTAATTGTGTAGTCCCTCTGGTACATACAAACCGCTCTCTAATGCTTTGCTTGATAGTCACACACATAGTACATGTCTGTCTGTCTGTCTATGTATATACATGGATAGATAGTCACACACCTACATGGTAGGTTCTTTGAAGAAAGGGAGTGGATCTCACTTCTCTCATGTCTCCTGTGCTTAGCTTCTTATCTGGCATGTAGTTGATGGCTACTAAGCATTTGATTTAAAAACAAAAATATCTGTCTTTATGTCACCCAGTTTTGTCCATTATAAACTAGAAACCACTGTTCTAACCAACCAAATGGTCTGTAGAAACCTTTTTTCCTTTAGGAAGTTGGGTCCTGACATAACCAGGAATCTACTAGAAAAAGTTTTTCACTTTTTCATGCCATTTTCCAATATGAGCATTCTGACACCTCTAACACATGTATTAAGTGTATATATTGACCCAGCTTTGTAAAAGACATCTGTAGTGGGAAATGTGGAAAGCTAGAGAAAAGATGCTCAGATTGAGAGAGTTAAGCTAGAAGTTCAGGGTGGGGGTGGCAGCATTTCAGAAAAGTAGTGCATAGTTTTTAGTTACATTGTTTTAGTTATGTTGAACCTTTAGTATAATGCTATATTTGGCATCATACCATGGGAATACCGTAAAATGAGATGTTCTCAATACTTCAGTTACTACTAGTAACTATTGAGATAACTACACAGCTGTCTAAGTTATTTGTACCTGGGAGGATGCCTTTGCCTCCCTTGGAGAGAGGCAGATACATGCAGTGAGACCCTGTGTCAGCCTCATGACTGCTCTTCAAAATGAAAAATGTGGTTCTGTGCACAGACTCTCTCTGAAGGCAAGTCTAGTTGAACTTTTCAATAATCTAATGCCATCAATTGTGCTGTATAATATATACCTATGGGGAAACAGGGATTAATTCTCAAAACATAGGGCTATGGATATGTTATTCCATAACCAGAGTAGGTCTCAGTAGAGATGTAATCTACCAGCCCCTAACATATAGGATATTTTCTGTCCTCAACATATGCAAGTTTATATTCTGCTTTCACATTAAGAGTATAGTTTTGAGAATGTAAAATTTTGTCCAGGATGTTTTGAGGGAGCAGTGGTAAATTTAGAAGGATGATCATTTTCCAGATGTCCCTTACAAAACTGACTCAATATATGCAGCAGTAATTTAAGGATGTATTAATATTTCCATTGGCAGATTTCTTGAAAAAGAAATCTTTTATATTGGAAGCCTAATGAGTGTCGTGTACAAGAAAGCACATTAGAGCATACGGTTAGAAGAGATTCAAAAATTATGTAATTGACAGAACTTAAGAAATGTAGAATTCTCTAGGAGCCCCTCGACGGGTGTAAATATGGATAATGGGTGTTAACTATAGTGCATTTTCTCAAGACATCAATTTTAATAGCAACTTAATATTGAGGAAGAGACTGGTGCCTCACCTTGTCATGTGCCTTGGAGCCAGCTCTTTAATTTTTCTTGCCTCTATTTTAACATTTGTAAAATGAAAGACTTGAACTGGAAAGACCCAAAGAATTTCTGTTGGGCAGACGTAGTGTATGGTCATAAAGAAACTGAAAACTAATCGGCCACGTGGAGCTCAAATCCATGTTCATGGAGAGAAGCAAGCGGATCCTAACTAGTTCCTGGCTGGTAACAGCTACCTTGTTTCACTGAGAAACATTGCTGTGACATTCACATGTCATTGGGCAGGACAGTCAGTCTCATCAGAACTCATTCTAAAATGTCTTTTTCTGTTCATCCTTCTTCTTTTTTATGCCCTGACACAGTACAAGGTTCTTTTGACCTATGACACCCGGGTAAACCAGACTAACCCAGTGGATAAGAACCCTACATTCATCTGGAAGAACCACAAACTTCCTAATGATATTCCAGGCCGGGGTAAGATATCCTTCGTGAAGTTTCTTTCCCTCAAATTGTTTTTTTGGTGAGGAGGGTAAATTCTATGCTTTATGAAAGTAGCCTATGGTTTTGTTTTGTTTTGTTTTGCTTATTGTCTATATTAGATTTGCCAGGTTTGTAAATGTGGACTTTACGTTTCTGCCCAATGAATGATATTGCAGTTCTGATAAAACACTGAAAATATCCCATTCTGATTTAGCTATACCTGTCTTTAATATGTGCGCTACCCACCCTCTGACATAAATTTTCCTATAGAAAACTAGGTTTGGCAACTGGCAAAATGAACAGAGACATATGGTCTCGTTCCATTTACATTTTACTGCAGGAAACTCAAGGAATATATGTTTCAGCAGGGAATACTTGATGTCATCAGGCTGAGGGGTGGTCAGTGAGCGTGGCCTCTAAAGTCTCCCCCGTTCCCTCAGAGGACACATACTTGGGTCATAATGATGGTTACCCACCTGCCTGAGGTGAGGTCCCATCACGTCATGGAAGCCGAAACACGGCTAGGCCTTCACCCATGCAGCTTGCAATGTAACTGGTATCTCCTGGGCAACAAGGTCTCAGGACACTCTGCCCATGGCTGGCTTGGCCAAGGCTTTCCGCAGTGAGTAGCAAGTAATTCCACATTACTAATCAATTTTTAGGAAAAAAAGTTTAAATTTGAACAAATATTTATGCCCAAAGATGAAAAAAAAAAAAGTGGAAACACTATTAATAAAATGACTTAGAAAACTATAATATATTCATAAATGGGGCATGATGCAACCAATGAAAAATAATTATTTACAAAGGATTTTTTTAATAAATTTATTTATTTATTTATGGCTGTGTTGGGTCTTTGTTGCTGTACACAGGCTTTCTCTAGTTGTGATGAGTGGGATCTACTCTTCATTGCGGTGCACAGGCTTCTCATTGCTGTGGCTTCTCTTGTTGCGAAGCATGGGCTCCAGGTGCATGAGCTTCAGTAGTTGTGGCACTCAGACTCAGTAGTTGTGGCACACAGGCTTAGTTGCTCCGTGGCATGTGGGATCTTCCCGGACCAAGGATTGAACCCATGTCCCCTGCATTGGCAGGCGGAATTCTTAACCACTGCACCACCAGGGAAGTCCCTTTACAAAGGATTTTAAATGACATGGGAAAAGTTATGAGGTAAAGTAATACAGCTTTTTTATTTAATGAGAGTCTAACTTTGCAAAACAATGTATAGAAATAAGACTGCAGAAAAATATGCTAAAATGCCAGTAGTTGTAGCCTCTGTGTAATAGTATCCTAGATTTTTTTTTTGCTTTTTTACAGATTTCTTAATTTTCTAAATTTTCCATAATGACTCTGTATTAATTTACCATTTTTAAAAACTATTAAAAACTATAAACTAGAAATATTTCTATCCTAGCCCTGCTCTACAGCCAGAAACTGACTGAAAGGTTGATCTGACTGAAAAGAACAGTTCTGATTGAATGGGCTTGTTTATGTTATAGCTGTAACTATGTTTCTAGTACTCTTGCAATCCAGGAGTCAGATTTGATTAAAAATGAATCTTGTGTTTTTATTCAATAGACATGAGGTAGTTGAATGAAGAAAAGAGAGAAGTAGGAAGTAGGGAGCCCATTCTTCTAAATGATTTACTGTCATGATTGCTTTTTTTTTTTTAATTTATTCATTTTCATGTATTTATTTTTGGCTGTGTTGGGTCTTCGTTGCTGTGCATGGGCTTTCTCTAGTTGTGGTGAGCGGGGGCTACTCTTCATTGCAGTGTGCGGGCTTCTCATTGCTGTGGCTTCTCTTGTTGTGGCGCACAGGCTCTAGAGCACAGGCTCAGTAGTTGTGGTGCACAGGCTTAGTTGCTCCGTGGCATGTGGGATCTTCCCGGACCAGGGATCAAACCTGTGTCCCCTGCACTGGCAGGAGGATTCTTTTTTTATTTTTTATTTTTTTTCCGAGTTTTTTTTTCTTTTATAAATTTATTTATTTATTTTATTTATTTATTGGCTGCATTGGGTTTTCATTGCTGCACACGGGCTTTCTCTAGTTGCTGAGAGCGGGGGCAACTCTTCATTGTGGTGTGTGGGCTCCTCATTGTAGTGGCTTCTCTTGTTGCAGAGCACACACTCTAGGCGCGTGGACTTCGTAGTTGCTGCACATGGGCTCAATAGCTGTGGCTCACGGGCTCTAGAGCACAGGCTCAGTAGTTGTGGCGCATGGGCTTAGTTGCTCCGTGGCATGTGGGATCTTCCCGGACCAGGGCTCAAACCTGTGTCCCCTGCATTGGCAGGCGGATTCTTAACCACTGCACCACCAGGGAAGTCCCATCATTGCTTTTTAACGTTGGTTTATTTTCTTTAGCAAGCCTTTTTTTTAAAATTATCTCTAGAATCATCTTCAAACTTCCAAGATTTAAACCTTGGCTTCTGAAATATATCTCTTTTCTCACAGGCTTCTGCAACTCTATGCCTCTTTCTTTTGTAATTTTTTGAGTAAAAATTATTTTTCTTTTTCCTTAATTATAGCCCTCAGTGACAGAGTTGGGTTTGTATTTTTAATATACTTCTTTTAAAAATTTTGGTTATTCAACAGAAGGTCTGTACTGTGTACAATAATGAACTTCTCAAAACATGATTTTTGAGAGAGCTCTCATTATTTACCTAAAGAGATCACATTAATTATTTACATTACATACGGCAGGAACGCAGCCTCATCCTGGGCAACTTGCCTTCATCCCTAGTTAACTGGAAAATTCAGTTAGCCAGAGCTTTCCATTCTGTAACTGTTATATTTCGTTTCAAACTTTAGAAATTAAGTAACTCAAGCTTTCAAATAGTTTACAAGTAAGACATTCATGCCTGGTCCTTCATCTGTGTACACAACTGCCGACTAAGTAACAGAACATTTCATCTGGAGCTTCTACCATCACTGTCTTTTCATTCATCTGACAAACACTGACTTAGTGCAAGACAGTGTTCTAAGCACCTGGGATACAGCGGACAACGCATCTCGTTCCTGTTCCTCACCCAAGCCTTCCTCAGCTGCCTCCTGGCTTCCAGTGACATCCAACTGTCTTCCTGCCCAGCCCCGCCTCCTGCCCACGTCCAACCCAACCACCACTGCCGCCAGTGTGACAGCGCGGATCCGGTCCTGTCGCCCAACTGCTGCTAACCCTTGGATTGGCAGCTCCACCTCACCTTCAGAGTAGAGTCCAAGTGACTTCTTATAGCACACAGTGTCCGTCGTCTTCGCTCATCTCCAGCCTGCTTTTTCACCTGACCTGAAACCTCTTCCCCACTCTCTCAATGTCCTCCTGCTTCCTTAAAGAAAGGGTCTTGCAGCTCCCTGCTCCTGTGTCTTTATTGATGCTTTTCCCTCTGCTAAAACCTGTCACCCCTCACAGAACTAGTGAACAACCACTCGTCCTCCATGTGTAACTTGGATTTCACCTTTCCTAAGCTTTTTTCTTAGCACCTCAGGAGGTTACTGATCTGGCCCTATCACACCAGACTTCTAGCATATTACTTGCATTACATTTACTTGTTGTACACCTTTTTATACCATCCACCATGTACGTGCAGGGTCCATTCTTTACTCAAGCACAGTGCCTTGAAAGGAAGGAAAGTAGGAAGGAAGGAAGAAAAGACAGTATGAGGTAAGTATATTCAGTGCTAATCTAGACAGTGTTAATTTCAGTCAGTTTACTTCTGTTCTCTAAGTATGAGTATCTTCCCCTGTTAAATCAGGAGATTTGTTAACTGACCTTAAAGTTCCTTTCAACCATCATGTCTTATGACCTTGGGGTTATAAACTCAAGCTATATTCACGGTGAGTCTAGTTAAATAGACTGTGATAACCACGGCAGCCACCAGAGGGCAGCAGAAGCTTAACCTTAGAACTAACGGGATGCTGTGACTTACCTAATAAGCAAAACTAAAAAGTATGTTGAATTAAAGATTACGGTATTTAGATAGTATGTAGTATACTTAAATATCATAGTTATATATTTTGTGCGGTGTGATGTTCACACTATGGGAAGCAGGTAGGAATTGAGAGGGGCTAAGGACTCAGTAGATATTTCCTTCAACTCACGCTCTAGTCTAGAGGCTGGGTGATTCCAGTAGACTGAACAGGAGTATCTGCACTGTTGAGATTGTATTCCTCACACTCACCTTTGTTTCTGGTGTGGGGCTGGGGGTATGAGAGTGCTGGTGATAGTGGTGGCTGTGGTGATTATAATAATAAATGCAATTCACCAGTCAAATATGCCCACGAAGCAGCTCCACCTCCAAGGGAATAATTTATGTCTGCCCTGATAAGAATAGAAATCCAGAGCTCACATATTCAGAATGTTAAGTTTTTCCCTTTAGCAGAAAACAAGATAACAAGTAGAGGCAAAGTTACAAGTTAGCAAAGCATAACTCCTTCCACTTCACCCATGATAGAAAAGGTACTGCGGTATGAATCTTACCAAACCCTCCACCTCAGAAAGAAATAGTTCATTAGAAGCATATGATATGATGAAACACAAATGGTTCAAAAAATACATGTGACATGTAAGCTAAGTCTAATAGCATAAGAGATTTTTATATGAATTTATACATGTTCGTATATATTAACATCTGGGCACTTTTCCCCTGCCTCTTGTCAGACAGTGAGATGAGCAGGGCCAAGTTCTTATTCCAGTTATTTATTTATTCAACCATTTTTTATTGATACGTGACCAGGTACCAGGTCTCATGCTGGGTGCTAAAGGTATCAGCATGAGACTAGCAGGACACGGGTTGTGTCCTCAAAAGTCTATATTATGGTGCCGGGAGAGAGAAGACAGTGTGAGGCATTGGGGTGCTACTTGAATAAAGTCTGGCCACTCTCATCATTCCAGGGACAGCTTCATTAATTATGGTTTTTTTTTGTTTTTTTTTTTTGACACATGGGCTTAGTTGCTCCGCGGCATGTGGGATCTTCCTGGAGCTGGGATCGAACCCATGACCTCTGCATTGGCAGGCGGATTCTTAACCACTGCGCCACCTAGGAAGCCCCAATTTTGTTTTTATTATAGCAAAATTCATGCACATGATTTTAAAATCCAAGAGTAGAAATTTTCATAATGGACCCACCTCTGTGCATCTTTGGTCTTGCAGTCCCTTCTGCTTAGTTTTTTGCATATTTCTAAATCATATGCATATATTTCTTGACTTGTAAGCTTAGATGTTATCTGTTTATTTTTTGTATTGATAAACAAAGATGTAGTTCATTTTCACTGGCCCTACTTTTCTCTAAGCTCTTCTCAATATACGAGGGTGAGTCAAAAATTACCCACACTCTGGCTGTAGAATTTATTCTAATTAACTTTTAGAAAAGACAAATACATCATTTTCCGACATAATCTCCTTGCTTTTCAATACACTTTGTTCATTTGTCAACAAGCTTTTGTATTCCCTGTTTAAAAAAAGTTTTAGGCTGAGCTACAAGTCACGAATGCACTGCTGTCTTCACTTCTTCATCAGAAGTGAATCTTCGTCCTCGTGGGGACAAAACAGGTGAAAGTCCCATGGAGCAAGATCAGGACTATAGGAAGTATGCTTTAACACTTCAAAAGGATGTTGAGTGTTGACAGTGTAGGCAGAAGTGTGCAGATGTGCACACCCTCCAACCACAAAAAACGAATCACCACACATTGCTCTTCTTTCGTGCAAATCACAAGTGGGGCATCCATTTTTGTTTGCACCGCAGTTACAAATGAACTGATGTAACACGTTCACACCTACACACCAGTGACTGGGGAGACAGTAGCCTTGAGCGGAAAGAGCTGATAAGACAGTGCAACCAACAGAAGTTTTAATATAACCCGAGTGTGGATAATTTTTGACTCACCCTCGTAGTTATATCTTTTTGTCAATACACTTATTGGTGCTTTTGTAAGTTTAACTAATATACATAAGCTTGGAGTTCTATCAAACATATATAAAACTTTTTGCTTCCCAACTTTGTAAGATGAAGATGTTAGTGTCTCTGTCCTTCCTTTTACTTTCTTCCCACCTTCCAAATTCTCCTGTATTTTTCTTTAATTTGTCAGGGCTGATAATATTTCTTTGGTAGCCATATGAAGCCCTCTGTCATTTACCTGTAAGTTGATTCTATAAGTTGAAAATTACTAAACATTTTCGTTATTATTATTTTTATAAAGTTAGATGGCATGTCAGGATAAGATTTCTTTCTATATAGCTTCAGTGTCTCTCCTTTGTGACACACACATGTACACACACACACACACGGATTTTTTAATAAATTTATTTATTTATTTTAGTGGCTGTGCTGGGTCTTTGTTGCTGCGCTCGGGCTTTCTTTAGTTGTGGTGAGCAGTGGCTACTCTTCATTGTGGTGCGCGGGCTCCTCATTGTGGTGGCTTCTCTTGTTGCAGAGCACGGGCTCTAGGCACATGGGCTTCAGTAGTTGTGGCACATGGGCTCAATAGTTGTGGCTCATGAGCTCTAAAGCACAGACTCAATAGTTGTTGCACACGGGCTTAGTTGCTCCTTGGCATGTGGCATCTTCCTGGACCAGGGATCGAACCCATGTCCCCTGCATTGGCAGGCAGATTCTTAACCACCGCGCCACCAGGGAAGCCCACAAATGGATTTTTTAAAATTCCAAGTTCTCAAAACATTTTACTTCATTTTATTTTTAGACTATGCCTCCTTAAACATTTTCCCCTAGAATTTCTGTGTCTCCCTTAGTTTTGCTATAAGAAAAAACCTGTCTCCTTCACCATATTGCAGTTACCTTCCAGCTTCTTACACACTGTCTGTTGCTTGGAATCCATTGCATTTCTTCTTCTTGAACCCTCTACCTTCCTGTTCTAATAGGGATCTGTTGAGGCACATGTGAACAACAGTTTTATTCTTGTTGTTGTCCTTCTTAACCTAGGCTTAGTCCTCTGCACGCAGTCTCTGCTTCAGTGCTTCGTTGGGTTGAATTCCACGTACTCTTCTGCAAGTCTCTCAAATTCCTCCACCTACACAGCTTCACCTACATACAAATAAATCAAATTCGTTGCATTCTTCATTGACCTCCCTTCATGACCTGGTTGAGCTTGGAAAGGACCAGTGGGCAGCACTGTCACTTACTGTTTGTTCCACACCGCCCTACTTTTCCTCTGATTTGTTCTCTGTGTTGAAAAACTGGTCTGTTTCTTCCTCTATGAATCCTCCTCAGGCATATCAGTTTCAAAGACATCCAATAGTCTTCCCACCAGAATTGTTTGTGTTACTGGAAACTATTTTCTGTTCAGCCACAACTACTGAGTCTGTGCTCTAGAAACCGCTGAAGCCCATGCAGCTAGAGCCCGTGCACTGCGATGAGGAGTAGCCTCTGCTAGAAAAACCGCAAGATTTATACAATCTGAAGAGGAACCAGCGTATGCTTGCCACAACTGGAGAAAGCCCACGCACAGCAAGCAAGACCCAACGCAGCCATTAATTAATTAATTAAATAAACTGTAAGGGTGGCCGAAATTATGCCACTTTGGGGGCACATTCCAGACAATTTTCTGCAGAGACCAAGGAAGCAGGATCTATATTACCAATGAAGAGATTAATAAAAGATGGATATAGTCTTTAATCTTTATTTTATATTGGAATATAGTTGATTTACAATGTTGTGTTAGTTTCAGGTGTACAGCAAAGTAACTCAGTTATGTGTATACATATATTCATTCTTTTCCAGATTCTTTTCCCACATAGATTATTACAGGGTATTGGGTATTGTTCCCTGTGCTATACAGTATGTCCTTGTTGGTTATCTATTTTATATATAGTAGTGTGTCTATGTTAATCCCAAATTCCCAATTTATCTCTTCCCCTCCTTTCCGCTTTGGTAACTGTTAAGTTTGTTTTCTATGTCTGTGAGTCTGTTTCTGTTTTGTAAATAAGTTCACTTGTATCATTTTTTTTAAAGATGTTTTTGATGTGGACCATTTTTAAAGTCTTTATTGAATGTGTTACAATATTGCTTCTGTTTTACGTTTTGGTTTTTTGGCCCCGAGGCATGTGAGATCTTAGCTCCCTGACCAGGGATGGAACCCGCACCCCCTGTATTGGAAGGCGAAGTTTTAACCACTGGGCCACCAGGGACGTCCCTGTATCATTTTTTTTAGATTCCACATTATAAGTGATATCATATGATATTTGTCTTTCTCTAAAAGGCAGATATTTTAAAAAGTCTCTCCTTTTCCCCTTCCTCAAGTTATCTTAATACATCTAGAATCTTGTGAAATGTGTTTATCCTCTTTTCAGAGATCCCCACCAGCGCAATTTTCACTGTCTCTTCTGCCGCAGGCCCTCAAATCCTGATGATCGCCGTCTTCACTCTCACAGGAACCGTGGTCCTGCTCCTGCTCATCGCTCTGCTGGTGCTCAGGTACCCGCCAGCCCCTCTAACCCGCTGTGCCATCATTCAGAGGGTGGGGCGGGAGGGAGACGGCTGAGGTCTGTGATGATGCTACACATTCACAAGAGGGTCTCTGGACAGAGCTGAGATCATGAAGGCATTCTGCATCAAAGACTCTATCAAGGGCAGAATATGACTGAGTTGGACAGATTAGAGCTTGCCGTCAGAGACACCTGAGCTCAGATCCCAGTTCTGGGATTTACCGGTTGTGTGGTCTTAACCGTGTTATTACCAATGTAAACATGTTACTTAGCTTCAGTATTCGCATCTGAACTGTTGTGAGGAGTTGAAGTAGGGTGCTTATGGTAATCATATAATAGGCATTCTATAGGTGGAAATAGCTATTTCTGCTGTTTGATTAGTCTATTGTGGGAAATTTCAAAGTCTCTATATTACATACTTTCAGGCTGGAAGAGGCTTTAGAAATTATCTAGTCATAACCTCCTGCTTTAGCCTGGGGAAAGAAAGATCCAGAAAGCCAAATGGCTTGTCTGAAATCACATCACCAGGTAGTGTGTTAGGCCAAAGGTAGAACTGAGGCCTTCTGACCATCAGTTCCATGATGGTTCTACTCAGCGTGGACATATGGAGAGCCTAGTGCAGTGCCAGAGACATAGTGCGTACTTGGAAATATTTGTTGAATATATAAATGAATGAGTGAGACTTCCCTGGTAGCACTGTGGTTAAGAATGTGCCTGCCAGTGTGGGGGACACGGGTTCGGTTCCTAGTCCAGGAAGATCCCACAGGCCACAGAGCAACTAAGCCCATGCGCCACAACTGCTGAGCCTGAGCGCCACAACTGCTGAAGCCTGCATGCCTAGAGCCCGTGCTCTGCAACAAGAGAAGCCACAGCAATGAGAAGCCCGTGCACCACGATGAACAGTAGCCCCCACTTGCCACAACTAGAGAAAGCCCATGCACAGCAATGAAGACCCAACACAGCCAAAAATAAATAAATAAATAAATGATAAATCTTTAAAAAAAAATGAAGGAGTGAACCCCACACTACCTCCTAATCTGTGTGTGTTAAACACACAACTTTCTATCCCATTATAGTATCAGGGTCACTCCCATTTCCTAACTAAACCAGACAACAGTTTTTCTCTATGTATCACACACTTTGCTCTGTGTCTCTACACCTTCTCATGATGAGAGTCCAGTCTGTTGCATGTCAGTTAAAGGTTTCCCAGGGAAGGAGGTAGATTGTTCTCTTCAGTCTGAAGGCAGAACTTGACTCCTGTGAGTCTCTATTACCCAGAAACATAAGAGATGATCTACAGTGAATGATGACCATTTATTTGATGGTAAGAGGAAACTGAAATTTGAAGCCAGCCCAATAGCAGGGCCACGATGTGACTTTTGTCCCTCCATCACCAAGTCCAAATGGGTGTCAGCTTAAGATAAGATGCATCACAAAGCAGGAAACAGTAACAAAGAGAAACAGACATTTCCTATTTTCTGTAAGCATGGGAAGCAGAGATAGGGCTTCCTGATGGCCAGGCAATACTATGTCCATGAGGAAATCTGGAAGACAGGCTTATTCTTATAGTTTTCCATTCCAACAGCTATGCAAGAAAAATAGTGGATGACTTATAGCATCCTCTAATTCATTACAAATGGCACTTGGCTCTGTGGGGTTCCAAGAGTCTTCTGCAGTGCAGAGGTGAGAGTACGGGAGCCTTCAAGGCCCAAATAGTCACCCCACTTGCCACCAGGGCTTAGGACCAAAATCTTTGGCCAATAATATGCTATTTTATACGTATCTAATAGAGGAATAGTCAGAGTTAGATGGAAGCATAGGAAGAGAATAATCATTTATGCTTAGAGGACATTAAGAAAGGGATCACCAGTGACCCTGAGAATGTGAGTAGGAGTTTGTCAAATGAGCACAAGCAAAGACAAACTCAAGGACAGACAGACAGGCCAATGGAAAAGAATACAGCTTCTAGAATCTGACACGAGCAAGCACGAGATTGGAATATGATGGGAACATTATGAGTCAGTTGGGAAATGATGTTGGGACAGTAGGCTTTCAACATGAAAAAAATGAAATTAGAGCCCTACCTGAAACAATACACAAAGATAAAGTTTGCCTAAGTATGAAAAAGCAAACTTCAAAACTTAGAAGAAATGAATGGAAAATGACTCTATGTCTCAAGTAGGAAAATACTTCTCAGTCAAGATAAAAAAGCCATAGAAGAAAAAAATATAAACATGGCCATAATAAAATCATAACTTTTTGTATAACAAAGCTCAGTAAAGCAATAAACTAGAAGGTATTTGCGACACATCAAAGGGCAAAAGATTTGTTTTGCAGAATTTATAAGGAACTCATGTAAATAAATAAGGAAAAGACAATGCAACAGAAAAAAATGGGCAAAATTATGAATAGGCAACTCTATAAAATAGCTAGAAAATATTTGAAAAGAGATTTAATCTCTCTAATAATCAAGAAAATGAAATGCAAAGCAACAACTAAACATAATTTCACATACATCATAAAGGTTAAAAAAAGTTAAACAATACCAAATGTTGTTAAGAATATGGAAGGGCTTCCCTAGTGGCGCAGTTGTTAAGAATCCACCTGCCTATGCAGGGGACACAGGCTCAAGCCCCAGTCCGGGAAGATCCCACATGCCGAGGAGCAACTAAGTCTGTGCGCCACAACTACTGAAACCCTCGCGCCTAGAGCCCTTGCTCTAGAAGACAAGCCACTGCCATGAGATGCCCACGCACCACGACAAAGAGTAGCCCCCTCTCACCACAACTAGAGAAAGCCCATGCACAGCAACGAAGACCCAATGCAGCCAAAAAAATAAAATAAATTTAAAAAAGGAAGAAGAATATGGAAGAAACAGGACTTTTCGCAATGGGAGGGTAAATTGGTACAGGCACTTTAGGAAACAATTTGGCGACATCTGTAAGGTTGTAACTGAATTCCTATGACCCAAGAATCCTGCTTTATCTCTACTATCTGGGGGAAACAATCAGAAATTCTTGACATTTTGAATGTTGGGTTACATGTTGTTACATTTTTCTCTGTGCTTTTCTATTTTATTTATACATTTTTTAAAAGGCACAAATGCCTAAGAACTAGTTTATTTAGCAATCTGATGTATTCTCTGGTGGTTTAAAATTTAACATTTTTGCCTTTCAGCTTCTCGGTTTAAATTTTTTTTCTCTCCTCTGTTTTTGCCTGACTCTTTTTTGTGTTGTCAGTTCAAATTTTTTATTATAATAAAGGGCTGCCTTAGTGAAGGATCTGAGAAAGTGAAATGAAAAGAAAAAAAAAAAGAGTATAAAAGACCATCAGAAATCCTTACAGGTCCACAAATGGCCAGCACTCACCAGTTTAGAGAACACCATTAGGCAAGCTTTACTCACTGCGTATCTACCTGAGGGCATCAGAGCTCTAGATTTCTCCTAGTGTTCAGAAACCGAATGGCATGAATACTAATAAAAGCCTGTTGGCTGGTTCTATTTCTTTCACAGAAAATATAAAAGAGAATATGCACTCCGTCAGAAAAAGTGGTTCCACATTCCTCCTGAAAATATCTTTCCTCTGGAGTCAAATGAGACCAACCATGTTAGCCTAAAGGTAAGGCGTCCTTTACCTGGTGAAGAATGAAAGAACTGGTGCAACTTGCCAGGGATTTGATAAGATTCCAGTAGCATGGTACAGAATGTGCCAGGCAGGGATCATTTGTTTCAGAATCCAAGGCCTAAATGTTTTCTAATTCTCAGCTTCCTATCTTTCCCTGGGCTCTTCATTGTGCTAAATGTCAGCTACTTGATCCAATGAACACTTCGGTGGAGGCTGAGATATGGTGTGTTACTCATTCTTTGCATTTGTCCCAGAAGAAATGCACAGGGTGAGAATTTGTCATGGAAGGGATGTAGGAATGGGCAGAGCATCTGAGTTCCCCTAAACCTCAGGGAACTTCTCCGCTGATACTAAGGACGTGTGACTTCTTGCTCATTGTTGAAAAAAAGGTTTCTGCTGATACTTGCCCACATTCTTCCCTGAGCCAGGAAATCTCAGCAGCAGCCAGTGGTTCCTCCTCCCATCCACTGCGGGCAGTGCAGGACCTATGGGGTCTTATCTGCTCCCCACAAGGACCTCATAAGATGAACTTTATCATCATAACTTTGCTGATGAGGAAACGGAAGGACAAAGCGCTGAGCCGCAGGGTAGGGGCACACACAGCTAGAGAGTCAGCTTACTGCAAATGGCAACAGCTAAGCACTTTTTATGCGCCGGGTGCACGGATCCGTTCCATTGTTCCCGAGCTTTGAGGCACCAGGGATAAAATTTCAGGAACATGGCCACAGTTTGAACCCAGTGTGTGTCACTGTGAAGACCACGAACCTAACACTCACCATACACCATAGTCTTACCAGAGGTTTTATACCAAAGCATCCCAAGAGGAGATGGAGTCCCTGAAGCTCCACGTGAAGGAGTGAGCAGGGTCCCTCAGAGTAGGGCCAAACCAACAGGATAGTGTGACGTGGGGTGTCTCTCTCCCTGCCTAGAATCATCAAAACTATAACAGCCTCTTGGGTCAGGTTTGTGCTTGGAGCCTCTCCACCAGCTCTCGGCATTCCACCCCAAGTTCTCCATGCTGCGCTCTGGTGGCTCTGGTCCCCTCACGGCTGTGCAAGGACTAGGTCTTCCTTTCCTGCAGAAATGCTCCACGCTCGAAAGTGATGCTCCTGTTACATTCTGAACCACAAAAATAAAAGTGCTACTGACAAAGACCAGGGACTTCCCCAGCGGTCCAGTAGTTAGGACTCCAAACTTCCACTGCAGGGGGCATGGGTTCAATCCCTGGTCAAGGAACTAAGATCCCTCATGCTGTGCAGTGCAGCCAAAAAATTAAATAAACAAACAAACAAATAAATAATAAATAAATAATTTTAAATTTAAAAAAAAATTTTTTTTTAAAGACCTGTCTATCTCAGGCAAGTGTCAGGATGAAATCGATCTTGTGGTCATTCACAGTAAAATGGAAAGGATCGTCTGATTATTGGATTTTCAAAGGGAGAATTTGCTGACCTGAGTGACTTATTGGCAGTACCCTGAGAGGGGAGAGGAGACCTTCAGAAGGAGTGAGTGCTCCAAGCCTCTGGTGTGACACCAGGATGGGTTCCCGTGTGGTTCACCTCTGCCCACGTCCAGCCACAGCTTCAGGTCTCATAAGCCTCCCCCACTGCCTCAAAACCCCATATTGTACTTTGTTCTTTTGGGTTAAGCCAAAAACATTGTGCCTCTGTGTGTTTTCTTAAAATATAAATACTCCTAGGAGTAAACCCCACCTACCCCTTGTCAGGCATGACGGAATTTTTATGGGTTAAATTCATCAGTTAAGGAAAGGTCTTTGGGACAGTAACTGAGAAGGAGGGAGGTTTAGAAGTGACTCAGAGCATGGGGAGACTCTGAGTTACAGGCAGGCGGGGGAGCCGGAGACCAGGGATTGGCTGTAAGGAGAGGTCTTCCGGTGCCCTGAGTCCGTCAGGGCCCAGAGAAGGCCCACGGAGGCCAGGCAAAGTCAGCAAAAGGGGAAAATGCCACACAATCAGAAAGGTGGTGGTTCGAGCTCTGGATAAGGAAGCAAGACCAAGGGGCGAGATGATGAAGAGAGCGTCTGTGCTAGAACAGAGAGGTCAGAAAACCAGGGCAGCCAGAGGGAGAGAAGTCAGCAAAGCCCGAGGGGAGAGGAGCAGACAGAAAAAAATGGTAACGATGCAGAGGACTCACTTGAGGATAAAACACCTTCGCTTGCAAGAAAACGTCACAAACTTTGTCTCATTTGATCCTCAAGTATCCCTGTGAGTTAGGATTGCCCAGATAAGGAAGGGACTGAGGTTCACATGGTTTAAATGACACAGTCGAGGCCTGAGAAGGTAGACAAGAAGTCACGCTTGAGTTCTGTACATTTTAGGGGACTTGTAGTGTCATGTAACCCTTTTGTACCTCACGCATAAAATGAGAAACAGGAGAAGGGGAGACAAGTGACATTTATTAATCTGCGTTGTGCCAGGCGTCATGCTTGGAACTGGATATAACTCATTTCACTCACATTTTCAAAATGTCCCTGTGAGGTAAGCTTTAGCGTAATACATCACAGGTTTTTATGAGAATCAAGTGGAAAGATGCAATGGTTCTCAGTCTTTTTTCTGCCTTTAGACTGGCAGACCAAGAGCCAGATCTAGCCTGCAGGTGTGTGTGTGTGTGTGTGTGTGTTTCATTCTGTATTTGACTTCTTAAAAAATTAATTACCAAATACAAAAAATCTTGGAATGGCATAGGAAAGTCCATATTGCCAGCTTCTTTTGGCAAGGCATGTGATTCCGCAACTCCAGGCTGAATCCAGAGCTGATGGGGCCGCCCCCTTACGCCCCAGCACGGTGTCCTCACTTGTGTTGCTACTTGGGTCTAGGCATGAGTTTGCAACTCAGATGCACAACATGCTCCTCTAAGAGCATCTGTCTGTAGCTACAGGCAGTGGTTCCCAATAGACTGGGGGGGCGGGGGCGGCCGGGGGAGAAGGAAGCAAAGGAAATCCCTGGCTGAAATAGGGCACAGAAGGAAGGGAGGAAGACCCAGAGTTAAGTATGAGGCTGGTGGATGCTTGGAAAGAAGATACCGTTGGAGGGGGAAGGTGAGCGGTAAGAGGGGAGCACGAATCAATTATAACCATTTTCCTGAGACTGCCTGGCGCTCTGTGAGCAAACCGCAGCGGATACGGCCCACCCAGCAGAGCCTCTCAGCCTCTGGCTGGCAGGTGGTGGTGGTGGGGAGACGAGATATGCAGCTTCGGGAGTAACGGGCCTTTTCTTGTGCCAGATCGACGATGACAAGAGACGAGATACCATCCAGAGGCTACGGCAGTGCAAATACGACAGAAAGGTGACTCCAGTCTCCTCTGCTTTTCTGAGCTCTCAATCAGGGCTGCGAGCTGGGCCTTCTGGCTCATCGTGGCCACAGCTCTGCTGTCGGCAGTGCGATGGCGGGGGTACCCAGCTGACCCAAGGGGGCCGTTCTTGGAGCCTTTCACAGGGATAGGCGGGGCTCTGCTTCAGGGCTTACAAAAAAGTCACAAGTCATGAGTATATTGAAGGAAAAATAGAATTTTTAAGAGGTGGAGAGTGAAGGAAAGAAAAGGAAAAATAAAAGAGATTCAGAGCAGTCCAGGCAACCCTGTATGATATTTTGGCTTATTGCAGTGGGAATACAGCAGTCCCACAGAGGGGTTTTTTTTCCTTCCTTCCTTCCGAAGCATTCCTATCTGAGCGTACCATATCCCAGACACTAGGTACCACGGATGTGAACAGCAATAGGAGAGTGTTACCACCCTCGAGAGCTTACAGTACAGCGGGAAGATAGACACGCGAACAATTATTATAACATGCATGTGAGTGGTCATGCTGCATTATCTCCTTATTTCAATTGATCTTTGCAGCGAGTGATTCTGAAGGATCTCAAGCACAACGATGGCAATTTCACCGAGAAACAGAAGATAGAACTGAACAAGGTACGCGTCCCTTTCTTAAAACCGTGAAGTGAGAAATAGCTTCACTCCATTTTCCCCAAGCGCTGAGGTACCTGGTGGAGCGAGATGTTATTGGGGAGGCTGACTGAGTAGCCCTCAGACCAGGAAATGGGGTGGGCAACCATACTTCTTGCTGAAAATTCTACCAAAGGTATTGAAGAGATGTTTGATGGCGTAAAACATGTTGACATGTCCTAGAAAGTGGTGCTGATGTGATCTGAGAGTTTATATTCAAGTCCCCTTGCTGACAAAAGAAAGGCTGTGGGGTAAGATGTCATGCAAAGTGCAGAAGGAAATGCACTGAAATTTCATTGTATCAAGAATGTATTGGTGCACATTGTGTCATCTTCCCAGAGATATGAGACACAATATGTCTTGTTAGCATATTAGTTTTTACTCAGGTGCTCCTTTCTGGCTGACTTGCTTTGTAAATAAGCATGTTATATCTTAGTTGCTTCAGATTGACTATTACAACCTAACCAAGTTCTACGGCACGGTGAAGCTTGATTCCATGATCTTTGGGGTGATTGAGTACTGCGAGAGAGGATCCCTCCGGGTAAGGAACCAGGACCTTTTGCAGTTTTCTAACTAGCCAACCCTATGCAAAAATAAATATTTAGTAGCAATTTTAAATGCTCACTCAATGAAATAATATCGGAGAGTTATCAGGAAAAGTGAATGGGCCCATATGCTTATCAAACTAGATCATTCAGGTTTTGTCAATCATTCCTATTATATCTTTATAAGAAAACTAACTAAAAAATATTCAGGAGTGTAGACTTGAAAAAACAAAGAACAGATGTGGAAAAGTGATTGCCTCTCAATTCATTTTACTTGCATACTTGCTTTTGTATTAAAAGAAAACTGGAGGGTCATTACAATGGCACCAAATAACCATTAGGAAGCTTGTTCATAAGTCCTAGTTCTGCTGTCTAAATCCTACCCTTGTCTCTCTTGGGAGGGATTGAGGATGACCCAGGAGTTGCCAGATGGGGTCAGGAATTCTGGTTGAACACGTCCAAAGCAGAAAAAGAGACTAAGACATCACTGAGGCAAGTTCTTGGGAAGAACCAGCTATCGAGCTAAGAATGTCCAATCACTGGATAGTTCAGAAGGGCAGGCATGCACAGAAGCATTCATACAAGAAACAAAATCAGGTGTTGAGGGAAAGGGGAGGAGCAGGAAGGATACCAGGACGGTTGCTTCAAAGAGCACTGAAATATTTGCTCCTCACGTTGAGCCCTTTCTGGGCATATGTTACGAGGGCTTTCAGCCTTTTAAATACGTTTGGGTGGGGTGGCCATACAATTTCATTCTCATGATCCTTTATAATTAAGTTGTAACAGTAGACATAAACTGCAACCACTGGCCCTAAGCAAACAAGCAAACCAGGAAGTGTGGTCCCCCTACCTATGGGCTCCTTTCGTACCTCGTATCTCTTAAAAACCTCAGTGCTCTCCCCAGCAAAGCCAGAACACTAACACTGGGGGGAGCAGCAGCTTCAAAGACGTCCAAACGTTCATAATTCAATAAAATTTTAAGATAATAAAAAACGCTAAACTAATAACTTAGAATTTTTTTTCAATAAGCTTCAATTAAAAAAAAAAAAACACACACAAGAGGGAGTCCCCTGGTGGTCCAGCGGTTAGGACTCCACGCTTCCACTGCAGGGGACACAAGTTCCATCCCTGGTTGGGGAACTAAGATCCTGTATGGCACACAAAGCACCAAAAATAAAAAAAAATAAATAAATAAGAATGTAGCTTTTAAAATGTATGTATGGTATAAACTCAAATCTATCCTCAAAGAAAAAAATTACATTCCTAAATGATATTCTCTCTTAAAAAAATAATCTAAGCATTCAATGCAAAATTTAGAAGAATAACTATGGCTTAAGGAAAGGAAGCCTTCACAATTCAATTACTATAAAACGGATAAATTTTTAAAGTACATTCATGAGTTGTTTATTTTTAAAAAACCACAAAACACACAAGCCTCTCATACTTCTAATTAAATCTCTAAAACAAACATAAAACCACAAAAATACACAAAAGTGAAAATTAAAAAAATAAAGCTATGAAAAAAATACTTTCAGTTATAAAGAATGTCATGACAAATTGAAAAATCTAAAAAAAGGAAACATTTCAGAAACAATATAACCATGAAAATTTGCCTCAAAAAGTAAAAACTTAAGGAGGTCGATAACAATAGAAGAAATTAACACTCCCATTACAAAGAAAACCAGGTCAGCTTAATTTTTCTCAACTTCAATGAATAATTCTCATCATTTATATAAACACTTTTCTAAAGTTAAACAAAAACATGAACATCTATATTCATTTAACATTCAACAAGGCTAGCATGAAGTTGATACTTAAATGTGATTAAAGACTAATTACATTTATGAATGTAAACAGAAAAATTACAAATAAAATACTGGTAACTAAGCCAGTTGTATATGAAAAGTGAAATGCAATCAGATACGGTTAATTCTAAGCATGGAAAAAATATTACTCTGATGCATCATATCAAAAGGTCTTCACAGAAAGACCATGTGATCATTTTAATTGATACTGAAAGTGATTATTTAAATTGCTGCTAATAGAATACAATAAACACGTATTCCTAATAATAACAATTTCTGGTCTTTCAAAATTCAGTGTTTTCCATACGAAGACTAGACCACATCTCATTCATCTGATTTCAGTGCAACGGAAATTTTAGAACTGGTCGACGTTTTCACGTGATCTTTTAATCCCTAAAACGCCCAGCCAACATTTAGATGTCATAAGTGTAGTGTGTTTGACTCTCTACCCTCTGGTGAGAAACTTCAGTTACCTGAGTGGTCCTGGGCCCCCATCTAGCATTGCTGACTCATGTTGGGAGCAGACAGGAACAGAAGCTTCCACAGGCAACTTATTCACTTCTTTGTATCATGAACCTTAAAGCAAAGGCTGTGCCTTTGCGAACTACATTCCCCTCCCTGATGTAATCCTTTTAGGCTTCAACCCATGGCAAATCCCATCAGAACCTACTTTTGTGAAGAAACAAATGAGAAAGTCTATCCCTGGACAGAGTAAAGACAGTATTCTTTGGGATTGACATGTACACACTGCTAAACAGATAACCAACAAGGACCTACAGAGAACTCTGCTCAGTATTCTGTAATAATCTAAATGGGAAAGGAATTTGAAAAAGAATAGGTACATGTATAGCTGAATCACTTTGGTATACACCTGAAACTAACACAGCATTGTTAATGAGCTATACTCCAATATAAAATAAAATTTTTTTTTTAAAAGTCAGTATTCCTCCCATCTTATAAATATGCAGCAACCTTGGCTAACCTTGTTTAGGAACAATTGATTCATTCATGCGATAAATATTTATTGAACATGTATTCCATGCCAGACACTGTACTAGGTGTTGCAGATACACCAGGAAACGAAGATTATGAGAGTTAACATTTTCAAACAGAGAAGAGATAATAAACAAATAAACAAAAACACAAAATATGTCAGGTGCTAAGGGAAAGAGCTACTTTAGAGTCTGTCTGCTCACAACTCCCTTCTCTTAACTTGGCCTGTTACCCACAGCCCCTGCAGCCTTATCTAAAGTGATGGATGACTTTGGACGCTTTGCTGGAAACTACTGGTACAGTACCCGATTTAAGACTGGGCTTTTATCCCCAAGCAAGAAACTCTTCTTAGGTTATCAGTTAGGGTCCTGTTTAGAGTTTTACTCTGAAAAATAGTTATTAGTTTAGTTAAAACCCTGTATCTCGATAGAAACATCATCATGTTGGTGACGAACTGTGAGTTCAAAATTCTAGGTCATACAATTCACGCAAAAATCCAAGAACTCTGTTTTAATGACAGAGGACTTAGTAAATGGAAGGAACACTTAGATCTGTTACGCCAGTGGATGCAACTGATCATATGTGTAAAAACATAAGCCTAATGAAAAACACTAGTGGGATTTTGATGAGACAGAGCCCACAGCCCAGCTCACACGCCCACTCTCCCGGCAGGTGCCTGCTTATTCCTTTACCCCTCTCTGGTGGAACTAGGGATCTGTGGGCTTCTCCTGCTCGTTTCCTTGTGATAAGAACCATCCAGTGTTTCTTAAATCAGAGAGAAAAGAAACATATATTCAGGAAAACCAGGACAGTGGATTTCCAGCTTGTTCCTAGGCCTGAGGCCTCATGATTAGAGGATCATTACTTGCCTGTAAGAGTCTCTCCACAATAGCCTCCTTCAGATAACTCATCTGCCTTTTCTTTTTCTCCTGCTCAGGAAGTTTTGAATGACACAATTTCCTATCCTGATGGTACATTCATGGATTGGGAGTTTAAGATCTCTGTCTTGTATGACATTGCTAAGGTAAGAGACCCACAGACGCAAAAGACAGTCATGAAAATTAAATCTGGGAAAACAGAGCTAGCAAGCTATTACATTGGTTTCTTCATCTGTAAAATGATAATAAAAATAGTACCTCTGTCACAGAGCTGTTGTGAGGATTTTATGAAATAACACATGGACTCCATATAAGGCCCAACAAGAAAATGTTCAATATCTGTTGGCTATTATTATTTTTTTAAGTGTACAATGTATTTATTTTTCTTATTAGTCATCTATTTCATATATATTAGTGTATATATGGTAATCCCAATCTGCTGATTCATCCCACTCCAGACCCCCCTCCTCCCCCGACCACCACTTTCCCCCCTTGGTGTCCATATGTTTGTCCTCTACATCTGTGTCTTTATTTCGGCCTGGCTGTTATTATTTTTACTATTAAATTCTTTCTACACTGGGCTTCAGGCACACATTTCCCTAGATTTGCTAGCAGTAAAAAAATGACATAAAGTTCCAAGGAAGATGATTGAATCCTCAACTTAATACGAGAAAATATTAAGGGCAGGCATTCGTCTTGCATGAGGCAATAGTAAATATGCACGTGTGTATTTCCCAGATGTGCGATGAAAAGGAAGTGGATACCAGTAACTAGGGCCTCATTCAAAAATGAAGAAAATCCAGTCCTGAGAGTGAGCTATTTGATAGTCTTAAATCACTTGAAAGTCACATAGGATCAGAGTCAGTTGGGAAAAACATGATACGATACCTTATTTGCCACATTTCACTCCTGGGATCAAGGCTGAACACCAGTTTCTGCAATATCACCTTTAGCCACCAGGGAGAGGCACACCAGCCAAAAAAAGGGGCTTCCTCTTTCAAAACAGAATGAACGTAGACATAGAGAACGGACTTGAGGACGCAGAGGAGAAGGGAAGCTGGGATGAAGTGGGAGAGTACCACTGATATATATACACCACCAAATGTAAAATAGATAGTGGGAAGCTGCTGCATAGCACAGGGAGATCAACTCGATGCTTGTTGATGACCTAGAGGGGTGGGATGGGGAGGGTGGGAGGGAGACTCAAGAGGGAAGGGATATGGGGATATATGTATAAATACAGCTGATTCACTTTGTTGTACGGCAGAAACTAATACAACATTGTAAAGTGATTATACTCCAATAAAGATGAAAAAAAATAGAATGAAACCGTTTAAGTTTTAGGAAACAGTCTAGCCTAGCCCCTCCTTTAAGGAAGGCAAGGCCTTATTATTCATATTTTTCAGTTGAGGTAGCAGAGGACCAGGGACATACCCAAGGTCACAGACAGAATAAGCGGTAAGCAGAAGCACTTAAATAAAAAAATAGGATCAATCTTTGCTTCATATTATATACAACAACTTAGCCAGAATCTTTAGACAGTTGCCTTTTACTGTGTCACCTAAATAGACTTCAAAACTAGATGTAGCACTTAGGCAAATATTAGGGCTTTAACAACATTTTTAAAGTTATATCTCTTTGTTTTCCTGTCATCTGAAAAACTACAGGGGATGTCATATCTGCACTCCAGTAAGATAGAAGTCCATGGTCGTCTGAAATCCACCAACTGCGTGGTAGACAGTAGAATGGTGGTGAAGATCACTGATTTTGGCTGCAATTCCATTTTACCGCCAAGAAAAGGTCTGTCATGAATGAAATTTTTACTAGTTTCTCACTTAAAATAATATTTTTTTCTCACAAGTCCATGCAAGATGCTCAGGAAATGGTAATACTAGTCAGAAAATAAACACTTGGAGCCATAAGAGGCAACTGCGGGTTCATCCTCCAGCACTGCCCCCTCCTCAGTGTTCAAAGCATGCTTATCGAGTTGAACACATCTTCTTTGTGGATTTCCTTCATCCGTGTGTCCCTTGATATCAGGGAGAAATCGTGAAGACATCACTGGCTTGTGGAATCAAGACTGCGTGAAAAAATACAGAAGGTTAGAGCAGTAAGAGATCTTAGCCCTCCTCCTTTACAGAAAACAGAATTGAAGCTCAGAGAGGCTGAGCGATTTGCCCAAGAAGATAGAGTACAAGGCTGAAGACCTGTTTCCAAATTCTAGATTCGTTCATTCATCTGAGATAACGATCAGAAATGGTGATGAGAAACTCTTATCAGTAAAATGTATTTTTACCCATCCCTTTTAGGGTTGTAAGGAGGGTCAAAAAAGCAACACACAAAAAAGTGATTTGTAAAGCATAAAGGGCTTTTCTGGTTGAACGTTTACCCGTTCTTTACTAGAATTCACAGTTAAACAGCCTCAGGTGTCTTGGACTTATATATGCCTCAAAATACCACCTAGATCCAAAACACTAAATTCTGCCTCTAATTCTACTTTGCAGTCCTCTGGTTTTCCCTTAATTGATGAAAAATTACAATTCTGCTCCCATTTCTTCAGTCATGTCAAGGATGCTGGGACACTGGACTCAATCTAGTCCATGCTTGTTGAGGACCTACTGTGTGCCAAGCAGGGTTCGTCGCGAAGTGAGCACACCTCCTTCATGAAGTGGCTCACCACGACACAAGATCAGATACCTCGCAGGTCAAATCCTACCCTCCTGAACATCAGCCAGTTATACCTGCCTATCTGGGGGGTCGGTTATCGGAAATGTTAGCATGAGGAGATTTATTTCCCTTTCCCAGAGCCGTTAGGATCAGCTGTTCCTGAATCACAAGCCACATAACCTCACGAGATATAAATTCAAAAGGGCAGTGAATGGTTGGATGGAGAAGTAAATGAGGAAAACGTGCTTCACCATAAACATCTCACTGTACCTAAACACACGAATCTGTAGGTTTGTTTAATTGAAACTGCGGAAGCTAGAAATCTCAAAAAGTCTGCAAGGAGCTAGGGGATCCTGGAAAACTCCCGAGGGATGTCAGAGGATAATTAGTTGTACACCTCTATTATTATAAATAAGATATGTGATAGGGATCCAAAGCCCAAGTGTCTACAGGAGCCAAACATGGGATACAGGAGTGCTTCACTCTTGTAAAGTGGACTCGGTGGAAAGCACTAGGAATAGCAGGCACACTGGTAAAACGTGAGTAAATTGTATGCATTCTTTTTAAAAATAATGCTATGAGAACCAAAGAAAATACATCTGTGGATAATAGCTGACTTCATGGCTGCCAGTATGTCACACCCAGAAAATATCAATGATGGTCTGTTTGTCCAAATGTGCTGTCTTTATTTTCTTTTAGGAAATAAAGACATTTCATATATATATATATATATATGAAATATATATGAAATATATATCATTATAAATGTATGTCTTTATAATGGTTTATATTACAATATTACATAAAATGTATTAATAATATATAATAATTTATAAAGGCTTTCACAGGTTTATGCCATATGTTCCCTGAGCTATTAAATCCCCAGCCTCTTACATTCTACTGCATTCATCTCACAGATATTCACTGAGCACTTCCTATATGCCAGGTGCTAGTCTAGGTGGACCTTGAGGGTTTTAGGACTCTGATCGAAGCAGTTTTAGGGAAGGCACTGCCGTATTTCCTCACACAAATCCTGGCGTTACCCCGTGAGCCTGGAAAGCATGTGTTCTGCCGCATCACCAGCATTAGCATGGTGGAGGGCCTTAAAAACAGAAGCACGTTGGGGGCCTCTGGGCCGCTCACCCCCCTCAACCTCACACTCAGTGCTTGAACACACAGACCTGTGGACGGCCCCGGAGCACCTCCGCCACGCCAGCATCTCACAGAAAGGAGACGTGTACAGCTACGGGATCATCGCCCAGGAGATCATCCTAAGGAGAGAAACCTTCTACACGCTCGGCTGTCGCGACCAGAAGGGTGAGAGTCTGACCCTTCAGGGGCCTTCCCTAGGAGCCGGCAGGAATTCTAGGCCGCCTGAGACCCCGAGGTGTCTCTGACCACAGCTCAGTCCCCCCATCTGCAGCCGCGATGGCACCCCCGCCCTCCACACTCCACAGGGCAGTTGGAGGGACCCAGAGACAGAAGGAACGCTAGCGGGCTCTGAAAAGCATAGGACAGTGTACCACTGCCAGCTGCCACTACTGTCGGCATGATTGTGAGTTAAAGAATCTTGCCTTACAATTCCCTGCTTTCCTTCTGATTCTAATAAGAGACGTGTGTCTGTTTCACACCTGAACTAGATCACCCTAGCGGAACACCGTAGATATTTTAGTGCTTACTAAGAGCAGATCTACGGTTTTGTCACACGTCCTCTCAGGGGGAGATGTCTCCTTCCATTCACCCAGTCCTCGCTTTACAGCGCATTTATTAAGTGTCACCTCTTACCTGTCTGGGGATGGAGGTGGCTAAAGGATGTAGGGAGGAAGGGCTAGCATCTTGGTCAGAGGAAGCCCTCCTGAGACAGTGGTCTTTTTTTTTCTCCTTTTTATTTGTTATTTATTTTGGCTGTGTTGGGTCTTCGTTGCTGTGCGTGGGCTTTCTCTAGCTGTGGAGAGTGGGGGCTACTCTTCATTGCCGTGTACAGGTTTCTCATCGTGATGGCTTCTCTTGTTGCAGAGTACAGGCTCTAGGCTCACGGGCTTCAGTAGTTGTGGCACGTGGGCTCAATAGTTGTGGCTCTTGGGCTATAGAGCGCAGACTCAGTAGTTGTGGCTCATGGGCTTAGTTGCTCCGTGGCATGTGGGATCTTCCCGGACCAGGGATCAAACCTGTGACCCCACATGGGCAGGCGGATTCTTAACCACCATGCCGCCAGGGAAGTCCTAAGACAGTGGTCTTTGAGTTAAGTTTTAAAGGGTTAGTAGCCTTAACCTAAGGTAACCTGGGTGTAAGGGGGCAGGAGACCCCTTCACTTGGCGGCTCATCCGTTCATTCACATCTGTCTGTCCAGTGCTGGCCTAGGCTCTGCCACACGCTCACTGGGTACCCACCCAGGGGCGGGAACTGATTCAGAGTGTGGCGGCTGCAGCTAAAGTTTCTTCACAGTGCATTCTTTTTGTAATGTGAATTATTCCCATCCTATCAGAGAAGATTTTCAGAGTGGAGAATTCCAACGGAATGAAACCCTTCCGCCCTGATCTGTTCCTGGAAACTGCAGAGGAAAAAGAGCTGGAAGTGAGTATATCTCCCCACATGGAGTTTCTCTGGGCGGAGGCAACAAAGGACCACAAACTTGGTGGGTTAACACAACAGAAGTGTATTCACTTACAGTCCCGGAGGCCAGAAGTCTGAAATGAATTGTCAGAAGGTCATGCTTCCTCCAGAGGCTCTAGGGGAGAACCCATTCCTTGCCTCTTCCAGGGGCTTCTGGTGGCTACTGACGTGCCTTAGCTTGTGGCCACAATGCTCTGCTCTCTGCCTCCAGGCCACATTCTCCTCTTCTGTCTGTCTAATCTCCCGCTGCTTCCCTCTTGTACAAGGATATGTGTAACTCCATTCAGGCCCACCAAGATAATCCAGAATTTTCTCCCCACCACAGGAGCCTTAGCTTCATCACGCCTGCAAAGACTATTTTTCCAATTAAGGTAACGTTCACTGGTTCCAAGGGTTGGGACACATCCTTGAGAGCCGTTATCAGCCTACCATACTCCCAACTCAGGAAAGAGCTCCTCAGGCACGCATCACATGCTCAGTTTTTAGGAGCTAGAAGGGCAGGATGTCTGTGTGATACACTTGTTAAGCTCAGAAATACTACCTCCTGATTAAAAAATAAATATGCCAGCATCTAGAAACAATAGAGAAATGTACTTTCCCTCTCTCCATCCTTCCTCTGAAGAAAACGGAGATTTTCTCTCTGTATCTACTTGATTTTTTTTGTAATCCCTCACAAAGGCCTTCAAGGCCTGTGAAAAAAAATTCTAATTTTTCTTTAGAATTTTATCTGAGCTTTTGTAATCCAGAAGGTGGCAAGTAAATGTTTAAAAAATATTTATGATCGTTAACATTTTTTTTCAACGTTTGTTCCTTGCAGCATAAGGATAGAAACACTTTGCTTTAATTTGCAAGCAGCCCGCTGGGGCTTGTGGCGGTGGGGAGAGGTGGGGTGCATGGCCAGACTCTGCTGGGCATGAATGGGCCCTTTTAACGTCTCTCTGCTTTTCAGCGTTAAAGGCAGGCTGTACCCCAGGTTCTGAGCTACATCTGCCCTTATCTTTGCCGTCTCCTCATCCCTTCCTTTCCTCCTGCTTTTCTGGATCCTGGGACTCCTCCCCACACATCAGCATCTCTCTTCTCAAACCCTCCTTTCTAGCCTGAGGATATCCACGTGTTGTGTAAAACCGCTTTCGCCAAAGCATCCTCCTCATCAGTCCACTCATTTGGCTGGATAGTTCTGGAACTGGAAATGAGGAGTTCCGTTCCATTATCTAGTAGCCAGTTCTTACAGGATACAGGCCTGAAACTGTATCTGCTGAAACAGCATCTGCTGTTTCAGAGTGGTGCTGCCTCAGCCCCCTTGTGGGTGCTTCTGTCTCTTCCTCTCTAAGGCATCAGCCGCAGATCGTTTGTCCCAGGCAGGAGCATCACCTAGTAGTGAACACAGGCAACCTCGGTTCTATACCCTGGTCCTGTCCCTCCCCCAGGGACCCTTGTTAAGGCAAAAGAATGCAGACAGGGACTGTATCTAGTACCATTTGTGATCCTGCTTGGGGTCAGAGTGAAGAACAAACTTTATTTAAAAACAGATGGCTTTCTCCATGTTTTTTGATCCCGCAAAAGCTGCAAACAAGTGGTATCAAACGAGATGATGTTTCCACAGGCTTTGTCACGTCTCCCTCTTCCTCCGTACCTCCCCTTCCTTGCCTCTCTTCATTGCAGCTGGGCATTGCATCACCTGGGGAACTTAAAGATGTATAGATTTTTGTCCTTTGTCCATGCAACATCTGGAACATACTTATGCTAAAAAAATTTTTTTTTTTTGGCCGTATCACACGGCACATGGGATCTTGGTTCTCCAGACCATGGATCCAACCCATGCCCCCTGCAGTGGCAGTATGAGTCCTAACCACTGGACCACCAGGGAAGTCCCTAAAGAAATTATATATTGTTTATCTGAAATTCAAATTTAACTTGGTGTCGTGTATTTGTATTTGCTATTATCTGAGAACCCTGCTAAGGCCCCTTCACAAACCAGTTAATTCAGAGTCTCCTGAAATCATAAGTTTTGTGAACGCTCGCCAGACGATTCCACTGTCAGGCATGGTTGAAAACTAGCATCACAGAGCCTCACTCTCTTTAGGGTCACTTGGCTTGTACCCACCGATCCCAGCTATTCATTGCCCTCCCCAGCACAACCCTGCAAATGTCTGTAAAGCATTTTGTCTCTCCCGTCAACCCCGCCTCATCCAAATAGGTATCACCGTTTTCATTAGTTTAGGATCAAAGGGAAGGGTGAGACAGGGTAGTGCAGGTGGCGGTGACTGACGTACACCGCAGGGAACTGGGCCATTTCTTCCTTGTTGCAGGAGTTGGATGTTTTCAAAATATCCCCTGCCTCGGTTACTCCCATCCCAGAACAGAATAGGATAGGTTACCGCCCTCTAAGCTAATCCACCTCTTCTTTTTATTTATTTTTATTGAGGTATAGTTGATGCTGTGCCAATCGCTGCTGCACAGCAAAGTGACTCACTTATACACATATATACATTCTTTTTTATATTCTTTTCCGTTATGGTGTATCACAGGATATTGGATATAGTTCCCTGTGCTATACAGTAGGACCTTGTTGTTTACCCATTCTAAATGTAATAGTTTGCATCTACCAACCCCAAACACCCACTCCATCCCTCTTCCATCTGTTTCTGTTTCATAGATAGGTTCATTTGTGCCACATTTTGGATCCCACACATAAGTGATATCCTATGGTGTTTGTCTTTCTCTTTCCAACTTACTTCACTTCCACCTCTTCTTTCTTCCAGGTCTATCTGCTTGTCAAAAACTGCTGGGAAGAAGATCCAGAAAAGAGGCCAGACTTCAAGAAAATTGAGAATACACTGGCCAAGATATTTGGGTATAGCTGAAATATTTACTTTTCCCCTCTGATTTAAGATTTTCCTAATAATGGTTGACATTCAGTGGTAGCTAAGTATGACAATGTCTTTTCTAATGAAAAATCGCAGACTACAATACCTATCTCAAAAAATTAAAATGACATGGAGACAAACAGACAATTTTTTCAGGGGAATAATCACTTGAAAGGTTAGGTGCTCAAGGGCAAAACTTGCCTGATTAGAAAATAAATTCTGACTAATCATAAATATATCTGTTAAAAATATCGTTCCCTGACCTTCTGCAAGTAATTAGGATTTAGAAGTCTAGTATGAATCCTAGGAATCTGCAAAACTCCTGGATTATTAAGAAACAGCAAGTTTTTTAAAGTTTTAAAATCTTAAGATCGGCAACTTTTGCCTTAAGCACTTAAGACTTAAGCCATGAATTGGATTATAATTCAGGATCCAAAAAAAGGTAGCATACAGTTATCCAGTAAGGTTGAATTTTAGATTTCCCATGTTTCCAGTTAGATACAATGCAGCATGAGAAGAATAGCTCTGAGGTTAGAATTAGGAGATCCAGTTTCTAGACCAGGATCTAATAACAGCTAGTTGTGGGACACTGGGCAAAATGCTGACCCTAACTGGGTATCAGTTTTGTTGCTAGTAAAATTAGAATGAACAGGATGATTTCTGCAGTTCGTTCCAGCTCTTTCTGTAGTTCTCATCAAGTCAAAGACACAGATACTTAGTGAAGCTAAATAAAGCCCGGGACTGAGATGGGGGTAGAGTGAAGACCATGAAAGTGTGGCCGTTGATTGATCTAAACCGTCAGTTGTGGAAAAGGAGCAGGAAATAATAAATGATTTAATTCTTACTCCTTTTCATTCCTTCCCAGACCTGTTACTAAGAGCAGATGAGATTGTGTGTGTGACAGATGAAATGTAAGCTCCTGAAGATAAAACTAGGCCCCTGATATTTAGCCTTTAATATGGTGGTTCTCAACTTGGCTGCAGACTGAAATCACCTGGGGAGGTATTTAAACTACTGCTGCTGGAGCCCTACCCTAGAGAGTCGAGTGTAATTGATCTGTGTGCAGGCTGGGGTCAGGAGTTTAAATAAGCTCCTCAAGTGATTAAAACACACAGCCAAGGTTGCAGAAACTGTTTTAATTGAATCAATTCATCATGAAGTAAGATAATCTATCTTCATCCCTTACACCTGCTCCCTCTTTCTACCCCACTAGACTCCATAATGGTTTCTGGTAAGAATCTTCCAGGGACCTTGTTAAAAATTTCTCTTAATCCCAGAACTAGCAGTTTCCAGTCACATAAGTCTGTGATAGGACTTAGAAATGTATTCAATTTTTAACAAACATCCCGCCCCACACCAAAGGGACTACAATGTAGTCTACCTTGCTGAGTACAGAAGTGGTAACTTGTAATTACTGTTGTGATACTGAAGTGGTATGAGTTATTCATCCCTTCAGCTGTCATGAATGTTATCTCCAGTCCTTCCAACAGCTGTACGGGACTCAGTGTGCCTCCCGTCTGGGCTCTGCACCAAGGCGTGTCACAGGGTCACAGAAAGCTGGCATCTCATCTAAGTCGTCTTGGTCTAACAAAATAATCCAGGGTTAGGGCTTTTGCTCTAGGACCCTGACTCTTGTCTAAGGAGATAATATAAGGCTCAGCTTTACTTTTCTTGGTCCTTTTCTTATATTTCCCTTATTGCAAATTGCTCTTTATTAAAATGTTAGAAAATATGAATAAGCAAACAAGAAAGTAAAAATATCACCTGGTTTTCAATAGATGACCACCAGTTTTCGAAAATTAAAAACAGGATGATAATTTTTGCTGTTATACAAACTGGCTTTTTCACTTAATAATATAGAGGTAGCATCTTTGTGTATATCATGATTCTAATTTGTGTTTAATGATACATTCATATTCCATAGTCTCATGATATTTTGCTTACTTTTTGTTACACATTTAGGTTATTTTTAAATGTTTGCTTGTGAAGAATACTGTGGCTTTCCTTGTAATTAACTTTCAGCACATTCATGATTGTTTCTTTCGGATAATTCTTAGAGTATCTGAAGATGGACTGATCTGCGTAAGCATTCTTAAAGCTTATGACACATTTTACCAGATTTCCCTTCAGGAAGGCTGTATTGTATATTTTTCCTCCATCTTACCTACATTGATTACCATTGTGCTAACATTTCCTTTTCTTTTTTAATTTTTTAAATTAATTTTTTACTTTTTAAATAAATTTATTTATTTATTAATTGGCTGCGTTGGGTCTTCGTTGCTGTACGTGGGCTTTCTCTAGTTGCAGAGAGCCAGGGCTACTCTTCGTTGTGGTGTCCAGACTTCTCATTGTGGTGGCTTCTCTTGCTGCAGAGCACGGGCTCTAGGCACTTGGGCTTCAGTAGTTGTGGCACGTGGGCTCAGTAGTTGTGGTGCACGGGCTTAGTTGCTCCATGGCATGTGGGATCTTCCCGGCCCAGGGATCGAACCTGTGTCCCCTGCATTGGCAGGTGGATTCTTAACCACTGCGCCACCAGGGAAGCCCTTCTTTTCTTTTTTTAAAATGTCACTTCTATTTCTTTGATTCTTCCTCAGGTTAAAACTTTTTGCTACATTTGTTGGTCATTTTTATTCTTTCTTTGTTTAATTACCTGCTCATGGTATTTGCCCATTGTTTTAATGGATGTTTATGTTTTGTTAATAACATGGAGACCTCTTCATCTATCACTACCCACAGCCTTTTCCATGACCAAAAAAGTGAAAGTTATATGGATACCTTGATCCGACGTCTACAGCTGTATTCCCGAAACCTGGAACATCTGGTGGAGGAAAGGACACAGCTGTACAAGGCAGAGAGGGACAGGGCTGACAGACTTAATTTTATGTTGCTCCCAAGGTAAGGCAGTCCTCCTGCAGACGTGATTTCCCAGACTCCACAGCCACACTCAGCCCTTAAGCCTGAAAGCCAAAGTGTATTTCTCTGGCATTGATTTTCTCTGTATTTATACAGGATTGTTCCTTTTGCATATTCTTCAATAGATTGTTGTATTTAAAAATGCACATACCCTCACTTTTACAAGCACTGCTCTAGATATACTAGAACAATTTAATACGTACAGAATATGTATTTATTCTGGATACTAGTAAATAAGTAGGAATCACACTGTATTAGGGGTTGTGGCCATATTATTGAATGTTTATGTATGTAAAGCCGTATGTTTTAGAGTGGTTTCTATCGGTCTTATTTTACATTTCTAAGACACTGTGAACTAAAGAAGAAGAATTTTAAAAAATCAGAGGTGAAGAAACAGACCAAACAATGTGTATGTTTCAGTAACAAACTAGAGTTAAAATATCTAAACCCTCAGAAATAAACTGCTCACCTTGATACTGAGTTGGGATATATTAAAATAAATTATGCTATTTCCTACCAAACATTTTAAGTTAGTGTTGATTTAAACATAACATGTTGTTAGAGCATTTTAATCAAGTTTCTATTATGCAATAAAATATGAGAAAATATACTTTTAAAAATGCATGTACCTTGCTAAGCCTCGTCCTGGTTTGCACTGTCTAAATAGCTAGAAGAAAGAGGTTGTTTTCCAGTGGCCTTGTGGAAGGAGCATGGTTGGTGGAGTTAGAGTGACTTGGATTCCAACACATCTTGGCCACTTTTACTAAATCTGGGACCTTAGGCCAGTCACTGTCTCTCCTCAGTCCAAAAGTGAAATTAAAGTTTTCCTAAAATCTATGAGCTGTAAGGCACTTTCAGGCGTGAAGTGTTAGTTTCTTTGCTTTTTTTTCTCAGCCTCATAGTAGTGGCCAAATTACAAGAAGTAGGAGTCATCTTTAGTGGAGGAGGTGGGGGTCCCACTCTCCACAGGTGTCTCGTCACAGAGGCATCTGTGGGCTGACCTCTATTTTGGGAAACAATGAGGCATGACAGAAGAGAAAGGAAGTAAGATTGAAATCCCAAACAGCTTAACGTTTTATAAGTGTTGGCACTCAGATAATAACTAAGAAATAAGCAAGTTAAGAATAAGTTAAGCAAGAAATTAAAATGTGAAGAGCCGAGAAGTAGGTTGGGCCAAGGGACCCACAACTGTCACAAGTGAGAGGTAATGTTCTTTCTCATTAATGTATAATAAACTGTCCACTTAGATTAAGGATAAGGGAGGCAGCCTCGCATTGGGTGAAATCATGGAAATTGAGGTCAGCTAGGCCTGACTTCAAATCATGGTTCCACCACCTACTAGTGATCTGCAACCTTGGACAAGTTACCTAAGCGCTGCAAGCCTCAGTTTCCCATCATGGGCTGGCTCAGAGGATTTCCTGAAATAATGTGCATGATAGAAGGTACTTAGCACACTGTCTGAATGTCCATGGTTATTATTATGATACATAGTAGTTATGACTTTTATATATTACTTGCATTCATTATTATTTTATTTTGAGCCCAGGCTTCATTAAGCATATCAGCTCTACATTAATAAAGGAATTATTTTGAGCTCATATGAGCTGTTTTCTAAATAAATAGTTTCCCTTCTACGAGCCTGAGTGAGGAGGAAGGAGTTACACACGTGCCTTATTCAGCCATCTGGCCCTGAAGAAAGCCTACTGCAGAGCCCGTGTGCCCTCCCAGTGCCTAAGAGCAGACTGGCACTGGTACCCTGGGCATAGGCTGGAACCCTTCCTATTCACTTTAGAGATGGCAGTTTCTGATAGCGCTCCGTAAATGTTCGATATATAATGCATCAATCCTTGCCTGGCCTTTCGTGCTGAGTTGTGACAAAAACAACATCCTATTGATTTAACTGCCTTCCCAGCTTTTTGTCATTGATGCTTTTAACCAATAACAACACTCACATGATTTGAAATAGCTGGCTCAGCACCTCGGATTTTTTTCCTACCCTTGGTTCAATGCACCACGTTGACCACTAGATGGTAGACGTTTTTATCGGATCACCAAAGATTGTATAGCAAGGGCTGCAATACACAGTGACTACAGGGCAACTCACTTTGATCATTTATATACAAGTTCTTTATATTTGTAAAAAAAAGAAACCTAAAATGTACATGCACGATACCTAGAAGAATATTTACAGCAAAATTGTAAATAAACAAACCATGTAGGAGCCAGAAACTACTTAGACACTTATTTCACAGTACTCCTTGGGGTTTTGAAACAGGTTAAAATAGAAATTTTTTCTACCTATGGGAGGCACTTGTAAGACACATACTCTGTACACTAATTCTGTGTCAGCAACAAACTGTTATCAGAGCTCACCAGGTTAAGTCATAGCCCTTTATCCACCAACATTAGTTTCTCTCTCAGGTAACACACTATTTTCCAAGCTCATATGACTTTTCAGATATAAGCAGTAAAATGAAGGGCAAAGATGGCAAAATATCCAATCGTATCATTACATCTCTGTAGCCTCCAAATAATCTGCGCTCTTCTCCTGGGCGTATAAAGAACTGCCACCCCAAACAAGCCCCTGCAAATCCAACCAGCCAACCACCAAAGGGGTAGTTTTCCAAGGTCCCAAATTTCATCACTGCACCAATTGACAGGACCTCCCTTGATGCTCTGGAGGTTTTCTAAGTGAGTATCGGGAATGCTTAATGTTGATTGGCTGGCTGTTTTCCAGGAAAGTGCCAGACCTCCTTCCTTCACTATAGGCAGCACACCTCCAAATCTTCCCATCCCCTCAAGGATCCGAGGCCTGGGTATCAGAGGCCTGGGTTGTAGAGGAAATGTGATGCAAAAGGGTGGGAGTTACTGAGTCCGAGGACTGGCTCTGTCCTCGGTGGCTCTGGGACCTTGTGAAAGTCATACTTTTTTTTTTTTTTGCCGCACCATGCAGCTTGTGGGATCTTAGTTTGCTGACCAGGGATTGAACCAGGACCCTCAGCAGTGAAAGCATAAAATCCTAACCACGGGACTGCCAGGGAATTCCCCAGACCTTCTATTTAAGCCTCAGCTTTCTCATTTGGAAAAATAAGGGATTTTATGACCTCTGTTGTACCTCCCAGCTTCCAGGTGGTCCATACTCTGGTCCTTTACCCAGTGATCCCAAAGGCAGACAGGAAACACAGAGCCTCATGTCACCACCCCCCCCCCCCCCACCCATTTACTCAATGAAAAGGCAACTTGGCACATAAAGGAAGTGTGGCATCTCTTCTTGTGGTTCTTCTCTCTTAATTCTGAGTCTAATATACTGCTCCTTATATCTGTTCAACAGAGAGATTCTAAGTTGCTTCAATTTGACTTGTGCAGTTTTAGCAGAATTTTAACTTGTTTACGTGGCAATTGACGTTGCTTTTTAAAGGACCCAATTCTGGTCCAAAATACTTCAAATAAATTTGTGTTCAGAATATATCAAAATTCATTTTTAAATGCATTATTCCTTCATAGTGATATTAAACAAGGCCATGTTACATATGCCAGGGAAGTAAAACTATTTACTGATGAGAAAGTCAGATCTGATAGCTATTGCGAGTCAAGATCTTACGTCAGTGACACACTCTCCTTTGCAGCTTCTGGATGTAGAACTCTGTCTAGAAGAAGCTGACTATCAACAGAGAGGTAAAAAGTGAGCAAGTGTTCGAATTGTCTAGGTATTAGAGTTATGTGTACATGTGTATTAGGGCTGTCATCAAGTATTAAATTAATACCGAACCTCCTTCTATTCATCTGAGGTCAAATACATGTGTGACGTGTGTGTGTAATATATTCATACATTTGGTATATGCAAACTATCTTTGCTTCCTAGCCACACAGTTTGCTGGAAATCCCCGATTCTAGAATTCCTGGTGGACAAGTAGTACTATCTCAAAGATTTCTGTAGGGGAGGAAGAAATCTACTGAAGTCGAAGGTCTTGTTTTCCCCTTCCTCATTTAGGCTGGTGGTCAAGTCTCTGAAGGAGAAGGGCATCGTGGAGCCTGAACTGTATGAGGAAGTTACAATCTACTTCAGTGACATTGTAGGGTTCACCACCATCTGCAAGTACAGCACCCCCATGGAAGTGGTGGACATGCTCAACGACATCTACAAGAGTTTTGACCACATTCTCGATCACCACGATGTGTACAAGGTAACCACTTCACCTGATAGGTTGAATGATGGTTCGGCCCCAGGTCAGCAGAGCCAGAATTGGCTGTTTCTGTTATTACAGTCCTCCGTGGCTACCCCCTCCCCCACACCCCCCTCTGCCCCGAGATTGGTTCCAGGACCCCCACGGATCCCCAAATCCCCGGATGCTCAAGTTCCTTGTATAAGATAACGTAGCATTTGCATATAACCTACGTACATCCCCATGTACTTTAAATCATCTCTAGATTACTTATAATACCTAATACAAGGTAAATGCTATGTAAACAGTTGCTAGAGTGTGGCAAATTCAAGTTTAACTTTTTGGAACTTTCTGGAATTTTGTTGAAATATTTTTGATTCATGGTTCGTTGAATCCACAATTCGGAACCTGCAGATAGAGAGAGCCGAGGTCTTATCTTTTGTAATTTAAGATTTAATGAATTAGTGGTTGAATCTGAGCTAACAATGAAGGGAAGTAGAAGAATAAGAAGGGTCAGAAGTTGAAATGACCATGTAATTTTAAGAAGTAGTATGAAAGATACAACATACAGTCCAGCAGGAATGAATTTGGGGTATTAAATTTAGAGAAAATGGTTTACTCTTCAAATCATCTTTACAAAATGGACAGCATTTAGGCTGATGATGAATGAAGCAGAGAAGGCACCAGAGTTATACTCAGGGGAATAGGAATCTGTTGTTGGTGTTGAAATAGCAAGCATCATTCAAAGGAGACAGAAGAACAAGGAGAGCTTCTGTAAGTTCAGAGCTGGATCTGTTACCTGACTAGGGTGCAGACCAGTTTCGGGCTGATAATGTCTAAGTCAAAGAGTGAAGGAGAATTGGATTCCCACATTTTCATGTTGGAAAAGCAGCAGAGCATATGGAACAAGTAACTTCAGGATTAGAACTCGATTCAAATCCCAGTGTGCCCCACCTAATTGTGAGACCTCATGAAATATAGTATTTAACTTCAGCACGTCTCGATCTACCTGTCTGTAAAACAGGATGATAATAACACCTAATTCAGTGGGTTATTTTGAAGATTGTTGAGGTAAACAATATGACTAAAACTTTGTATCCTTGAGCTTAGGGGTCATGCATATAACAGTCTGTTGTGATGGTATTACCCACAGGAAGGACTTCCTTTTAGGATTTTCCTTAGCATGGTCCTCACCCTATGTAGATCAGAAAGCCACACTAACAGGAGTTCCTGTTGAATAGAAAATGATTATGCATTTTAGAGATACTCAGCAAAATGAAGCTAACTTACCAATACATGTGAACTATGTATATGATTATGAAAATAAAATTAAAATGGAGAACATTTATCAAAGATTAATGTTAATATGTCTACCACCTATTACAAGAAAACTGATTGGAATCATCATAGTACAAGAATGTGTATTATGTAATACACATAATTATAGGTATAATTATCTTTTGTCAAATTATTTTTGTCAAAAAATACTTTTTGTCAAATAGTTTATGAAACTATAAATTATCTTTTGTCAAATAGTTTATGAAAATGATAAGTGCTAAAGATGACTTTTCTCTTAATTAGAGGTGTTCCTAAAATTATATAAAACCATTCAGATTATTTCAACACTGACAGAATTGTCATCATATCTGGGTGATTCATATTATAAAATACTTTCATATGGTTAAAATCCTTTATAGTTGTTTTATCAACTATTTAACTAGGCTATAAAAACTCTAAAGAAATTAGCATAAAACTGGTCTTGAACTAGTCCCAGAAAAAGTGTACAGGGCTATGCTCATACTGAGTTCTCGAAATTTTTCATATTTGATATGCGACTAACTGCTTCTGTTTAATTTCTTGTGCCATTAGAAGGGGCAGATTCACTGATGAGACACTGCTTCCACAGGTGGAAACCATTGGTGATGCCTACATGGTGGCTAGTGGTTTGCCTAAGAGAAATGGCAACCGGCATGCAATTGACATTGCCAAGATGGCCTTGGACATCCTCAGCTTCATGGGGACCTTTGAGCTGGAGCATCTTCCCGGCCTCCCAATATGGATCCGGATAGGAATTCACTCTGGTATGCAGTGGAGCATTGTAGCAATCAGGAACCATATGTGCCTCTGTGCACCAACTAAGTCAGAAAGCTTAAGGGATCTTCAGACATGATCAGTTTTCACGTGAGGTTTGCTCTTGAATCGGTCTGCCAAATACGAGGTCCCATTACACGTGCTGACATAATTAGACCTATAATTAGTCTCTGGAGAGTTCTAGGAGACAAGAGCCATGACAGCACTCATGGAATGATAAACACCAACCACAAACTAAAATAGCAAGCTCCAGGCTTCCTATTTAAACCACCCTATTTACTGTGTCATTTATCTCTTCCCCATTCCCTCCCTCTCCCCCAATCGCAGCTTCTGTATATTTTTTTCCATTAAAATATTACAGTATCTTAAATGGATTATATTATCTATAGGGGGGAAAATATCTGGTCAGATTCGTACAATAAAAAGGCATTTATGAAAAAAAAAAAAGGGCATTTATGTTCCCCCAACTCCCTCAGTGGTACAGAAAGTACATGGATCACTTCAAAGACCATGAAACTTATCCAATCTTGAATGCAGAGATTTGAGAAGATGAGTTACAAACACAGTAAGTCCCCTACATACGGACCTTCAAGTTGCAGACTTTCAAAGATGCAAACGTGTGTTCGTATGTCCAATCACATAAGTTAGTTCACATTTCTGGTGTACATTGTCACGTGTGTGCATCCTCTACAAGTGGTTGTGCTTTTGTGTGCTTTACTGTACATTACTGTTTAGAGAACAGTAGCACAGTATCTTTATTTCAAGCCCAGGATGTCCAGAAGCAAGCTTAAAAGCAGCAGTGATGTAGCTGGTACTACTGTACTTTTCAAGGTACCGTACTATAAGATTAAAAACGTTTTTTGTGTGTTTTTTTATGTATTATTTGTGTGAAAAGTATTATAAACCTATTACAGTACAGTACTGTATAGCCAATTGTGTTAATTGGGTACCTAGGCTAACTTTGTTGGACTTACAGACAGATTGGACTTACGAAGGCGCTCTTGGAAGGGAACTCATTCGTATGTAGGCAACTTGTAATACAGAAAAATATAGTTGTAGAGGAACTCAGAAGTCATCTAGATTAATCTTTTACAGGGCATAAATTATCTTTATAGTTTCCAAGATAAGTAATAATATAGCCACCTTTAGAGTAAATAATCCCAGGACTCCCCTAAAACTCAATATTTCCAAAGTCAGCTCACTCCTTTATCAAATAGTTGTAATTGTTAGGCAGTCTTCGCTTGTGTTAAAGTAAGTCACATCTTCCTATAATTTCTTGTCATTGCCCCTTTTTCTGCCCTCCAAGCCTCACAGAAGACTCAGGGTAGAGACTACCCAAGAGGTCACTCCAGGCTTTATGGTGAGGACCAGACAACTGCATTTGCGAAAGTCATCCTGTATCCTCCCTGCCTAGCACAGAGTCAGACAGTCAATATTTGATTAACAAATTAGTGAGAGTCTCAGGGTGACAGCAAATAAAAGTTAAAAACTGCTGCCACATCTCTGACAGCCAGGAGCATAGCTGTGACCTTCCCCAGTCATGTCACAACCAGATATTATAGATGTTTCCATATACACATAAGGGAACTTTGGGGTATCTCCCTGACGCATCACAAATTGCCAGGCCTAGAGGAAGGGACAGCAGCAGGACTGATGGAACCACATAGGGAGGATGGAGCTCTGGGTCCTGGTCCTCTTTCTTTTCCCCTGTGACCCATTCCATGCCTGAGTGACCACCAAGGCCCAGGCACTGCCGTATCGGGCTGAAATGAGAGTAGATAGCAGACACACATACCCAGAAGGGTATGGCCCTAAGAAAGTAAAAGGTTGCAGTGAGATATTGAGAGTTGAAGGCAGGACATAATACCTGCAGGGATTTTCCATCTCCAGGCCCTTCCGAACTTTATCATCCCATTTTTGAAGTGATAAGCTAAGGCACAGCCTTGGGAAGTTCCCCGATTTTTTTTTTAATGTATTTTATTGAAGAAGAGTTGATTTACAATGTGTTAGTTTCTGGTGTACAGCATAGTGATTCAGATATACATATATAGTAGTTTGCATCTGCTAATCCTGAACTCCCAATCGGTCCCTCTCCGCCACCCCACCCCACCCCCCTCACCCAACAACCACAGGTCGTTCTCTATGTCTGTGAGTCTGTTTCTGTTTCATAGATAAATTCATTTGTGTCATATTTTAGATTCCGGGAAGCTCAAAGATCTTCTAATCAAGTCACTGCTGCTGCTTTTGTTTGTTTTTCATGTTTGTTTTGTATTTTTGCATTGAACCTAAGAGGGAGGGGTTCAGTATTTTTATTTTATCAGTGTTCATGAACCACGAACAATTCCATGTTCAATTTTTTCAATGTTCATAAACACCGAGTATTTGTAGGACAAATCTATAAAGAAACTCATGTAGATCAAAACCCAGCAAGCCAACTGAAGAATCAGTAGTTACCTCTATCCAAAACCTGGTTTTGCAGTTTCTGAGTTAATCTTTAACTTCTAAAATTTTGACCCCTTGCATTCAGTTGTTCCACACAAATGCATGCTTAAACAACCCTTCTTTCCTACCTGATATGCCACTGTGATCGCCTTGCCTTGGTTTTGTTCTTCTTTTTGGAGTCTCCTTGTGCCCCAGACTCCCCATCCTGCTGCATGCACGTCGTGCATGAAGTGCTCAGGGAAGAAGATGCCAAGTCCTTGTCTTGTGGGTCTTCCATCATCAGGTCACCAATCCCAAAAAGGCTGCTGTGACTTATATAAAAATAAAAAAATAAAATAAGACAAACTTGGGCCATTGAACCTTCGAGTGTACTGTGCCCTCCCGCAGTTCAGAACTCCGGGCTGTGTGGCTGGCAGAGCAAACAAGCAGTGGGATAGCCTGCATCCTTCCTGAGAGCCTTCTATTTAAGATATTGAGGAGGACTTTCCACCTTGGCACCCTGGATCTCTGGATACCTTCTTGTTTCTTGCAAATGTGCTTTTCTGTGCTTTAGCAAAATGCTTTCTGAAAGGGTCACTTGGATAACGGTATTTCCGCCAGTGAATAGGTTCCTTTTAAGCAAAAGTCACAGCTCACGTTTTTCACCTGGAACCAGTTCTCTCTAAAATGAGGTATTGAGCATCAGGACCCTGGGAAGAGGCTTACCCCTCCTTAACTGCACTCTGTGACTTCCGTTGCCTCCACTTCTTGCTTTCTGTCCCTCTCAGGTCCCTGTGCTGCTGGGGTCGTGGGAATCAAGATGCCGCGTTATTGCCTATTCGGAGATACAGTCAACACAGCCTCTCGGATGGAATCCACTGGCCTCCGTAAGGAGATTGCTTTTCTTAGAGGACAAAGATTCCAGCAGAGGGGAATTGTAGAATAAAATGCATAATAAGTGCCAATGAGAAGAAGAATGACTCTTCACATTGACCGTGAGCCTGGGTCCATCCGGTCTTTGCTGCATATTGCCGTTTGCTGATAATTATTTTATTCCTCCTTTTTGACTCAGTTTTGGACTGTTATTATTAGTTTAGGTTCATTTGCAATGCATTCAGGCATTCTCTACCTGGAATAGTCACGAAACTTAGTGTAGGTCGGTGTAAGTTAAATAGAAATTCTGTGGGTTAAATGCAGAGCATATACCTTGGTTCACTTTCCTATTTGTTTTTTATTTGGTTTTCCTGGGAATTAGTTTCTAGTAAAGAAAAAAGTAAGTATTTGTTATGTGCAAAAGCCTATATTGTGTCTGTCAAGGTAGAGGCCCTGTGTGCTACGGGTGGTAAATGCTCAATGAATACTGATGACCGTGAGAGTATTAGGATTATATACACGAGAGAAAACAGCATTGGTAATGTGTGTGCTGGCTTACAAAACACATGTGGTGATATGGTGTTTTGGCAGTCTACTGACGACCTGATACTGATTTGAACTAGAAAATCATGGCATAAAGGAAAGAATAAGGTTGGGGCCAAACAGACTTGGGTTAAAATCATAGCTAGACAGGGCGCTGTCTGTGTAAGCTCGAGGGGGACATTACCTCATCTTTCTAGGCGTCAGAAAGTTGAAGATACCAATTGAGGATGGGATGCCAGCCTTGCTGGGAGGGTTTCTGGAAGGAGTTGAGGTGATGTGTGTTAAGCATTCAGCACCCCTCTGATACATGGTAGGCACACAATATGGGATTTTCATTATTCTGACTATTGCTGCATCTGTGGCATCCAGAGTGGGAAGATGGTGTATGGTGACGAACCTAGGAATGTTTGCTAGAAGGATAGCAGTATCCCAGAAGAGAAAAATACGAGAAAATCAAGACTCTATAACTGTCTCCAGAATCTTCACCTTGCCACCAACACTTAAGCTACTTATTGGAACTTTTACATGGAGACCCCAGAACAAATTCCAACTCGTAGCACCACAGTCTAAATCCAAACCCAGGCCCAGGGGCTCCCACTCTGAGCTGGGATGAGAATCACTGGGGCACGACCTAGGGAGCCCCTCCACTCGGGACCCTGAAAAACAGCACCAGACCCTCTCTCTTCCCATGTGTGATAATAGTTCTTCTCTCACTGATGGTATTTTTAAGTGGGTTTTGTTTTTTTTTTTTAACTACAATGTCTAAGCGGTCAAGGGCACCTGTAATAAATATTCTGGCTCAAGGGGAAACACATGGGGTCATATAATAGCTTTCAAAACAGATGAGATTTTCATTTATCTCTTTTGCACTTCCAGCCTTGAGAATCCATGTGAGCAGCTCCACAATAGCCACCCTGAAGAGAACGGAGTGCCAGTTCCTGTACGAAGTGAGAGGAGAAACATACTTAAAGGTAAGGAATCCACAGTGACGGCACACAGAGGATACCTCCTTTGAGACTGGACATCCCATGGTCAGGGGTGTTGACGAGCGTGAGGGTGAAGCATCCTCTTCTGTTCTCCCCACAAGGATCACCCACTGGCCCCTGCAGGAGAAGCCACCACCGAAGACGATAAACTCAGAACTTTCCTTTACTCCAAAGGCCCCTTTTGATATTTTGAACTATGGCTACTATGTTACAAATTGCTGCCACCATTTCTTTCAACTATATCCAAGTTTGTCCCCAATTCCTCCTCCACCTCTGAGACCTAAGTCTGCTGCAGGACGTCGTTAAGTCAGAGTCCCCATCTCCCTGCTTACTTCCTCGATTTTACTGCAAGACACGGCTACTCTCTAAGGCCACCTCTCTTGATGTACTTCTCCGAGGCTCTGGACCAGTGACCCTCAAGGCATGGCTCCGCGTTCTGACTCAGCATCATCCGGACACTTGTTAAAATACAGATGCCTGGACTCCCCACCAGGCCTGCTGAGTCAGACTCTCCCTGGGTGTAGATTGGAAATCTGTATTTTAAACACGCATTCTAAGTGATTGTGATGCACAGGGAGGTGTGAGAATCCCTGTTCCAGACACGCCATGCTGTCCTGCACATTTAGAGCAGCTGCCCTCCAGAGCCACCACCCGTCTCCAGTTGGCCCGAAGGCTGCATATTGAAGGCGACCACACTCAGATGGTCTGAAGCCAACGATCGGCTAAGACCCTCTGCCGCCACTAGCCATAGGGCCGCTGGCCTTTACGCTGTGATGGCAACTGGGAAGAGCCTCCTTTTAGGTAGTTGTGTCTGAACATCACACTCGCTTTTTTAATTCTCTGTGAATACATTTTCTGCAGAGTGTTCCCCCCGAAATAGGAGTGATCTGAGGATTACTACAGTCCAAACACAGCCCCAAACCACTATTTTTTTAAATGAGTGATTTTTTTTTTAAAACATAACCATCCAGTCTCCTTTGCAAATACAGGCTCTAGCAAAAACAGAATTGCCTGTGTTTCCATTTACTTTATAGCCTCCAGATGGGCCCAGCAAATGTCCCTTCGTGAATGTTTATTATGATGCACGTGTGTTGGGGAATTCCCTGGTGGTCCAGTGGTCAGGACTTTGTGCTTTCACTGCTGAGGGCACGGGTTGGATCCCTGGTCAGGGAACTAAGATCCCACAAGCCATGCAGCTCAGCCAAAAACAAAAACAAAAAAAGAAAACAAAAGTAAATAAAATTACAGTATTACGATGCACATGTATTTATAATTCACACACTTAAGGTGGGGAAACTGTGGCAAAAGTTTTGTGGCAAAGTTGTGTGACAAAAAGGGCCAGAATAAAATGTGGACGAAGGAAACCAATTGGATTCATTGGTGTAGCAGGATTGTAGATGAATTTTCTTCCTTCTTCTTTTAGAGTTCTTGTGCTGTTGCTGTGGTGATATTTTGGGAAAAAAGAAAATTCTACTTTGAAAAAAACATGTCTGGTGGATGAGAGACATTTTTTAAAAGGCGTTTAGAAATAAAGATCGGTCTAGATGTAATGCAAATCATATCAGGAACAGGTGCTGTCCTGAAATATAGGCGCTGATGAGAAATTCGGAGGTGAAATGTCTCTTAGAAAGAGATGCCCTTCAGAACGGTGGGTCAGAATGATGCGCTAGAGCTGACCGTCTCGTCAGCCTCCGCGGTACACACCTTTCTTGTCTCACTAGGGCCGAGGGACTGAGACCACCTACTGGCTGACCGGGGTGAAGGACCAGGAGTACAACCTGCCAACCCCTCCGACCGCGTAAGCTGCTGGCTGTGGCGGGGAGGGGTGGGGGAGTGGGGGTCTTGACTTTGTAAATTGTGCTACATGCAGCCAGTTTAACTGTCCTCGAGTGCTTTGCCAGTGGCAATGATGCATTCAACATGAGACAAGAGACTACACACAGGGAAAGGCCTGGAAACGTCCCTTCTCCGGCTGCTGGAGTGTTTCAGGCCTGCTCAGGAGACCAGAGGACAGTTTAGGGCTCACTCCCCGCATGTCTGGTCATGACAAAAGTAGAGCAGTAGAGCATGCTGGGGGCAAGGGGCTCTGCATTTCCACCCCTGCCTACAGCGCTCTGCTGAGTCACCTGATGAAACAGGAATCCCCCCCCATCCCCCCCATCCATCCCCCCCATCCCCACTCTGCTCCAAGACTGCAGTTCTGGGTCTTCACATGGAGAGTGTGTTCCCCCTGAGATGAGGAAGACAGGTTTCAGGTCTAAGTAACCTGTTTCAGTTCCCCTAAAGGTGACCCGAATGGTCTTCCAGTTGCACCATGGCCACTGTGATCAGTCATGGGGCCATTGGAATGGCTTTTCCTGTGGTAGAAAAACCCTGTCTTGCAGACTCCTAGACACCTGACCCAGACAGATGGCAGGACCACAGAGATGCCAAAACAACCCAGATCGTCCCTGGGCATGGGGGACCTCGCCTCTTACTAAGAGCACCCCAGGTCCACTCTAAACTCTTGAAACCCTCCACCCATTCTGAGCCCTCCCCAGACAAGCCCCACTCCTAGGAAGGTGTGGGACCAACACATCTCCAGAGTTTCTCAGTGGCCGGGACCAAGCACCTTCCTGGGTCTCTTCCCCTCCCTGCAGAGCTATGTGTAAACCTGAACGCGCCTCGGAATTCCCCAGTATGTTGTTTCACTTTGAAATTGAAATGTATCAATAATTTCCTGCTTGAAATATATTCTGCTTTTCATGCAACTACACAGAGCAGGGGTGACAGATCTTTAGGCTCATCAGAGGAAGGCAAGGGTCATTTCGTGTTTTCTGGACTTCCTGTGTTCAGCACAGAATAGGCATTCAACAAGTATTCGGTGAGCGGAACTGGTGGTTCTGGAGCTGCGGGATAGTCTGTATGAATTGCTGAGAAGTTCCGTTTTCCCTCACACTCTCTCTCCAGGGAGAATCAACAGCGCTTGCAAGCCGAGTTTGTAGATATGATTGCCAGCTCTTTACAGAAGAGACAGGCCTCAGGGATGGGGAACCGGAAACCAACCCGGATTGCCAGCTACAAGAAGGGCACTCTGGAGTATTTGCAGCTGAACACGACAGACAAGGAGAGCACCCATTTTTAAGCCTCAATGAGGTCTACAGACTCGGACAAACTAAGTCCAGCCGCACGTGGGCAGCAACCTCAAGTGTCCTGAAGAATCCATTTCCCTGAGACCTTGGTAGAATGGAAGAAGACGTAGATGCAACCTCCTCAGCCTTGGCTGCCCTGTCTGGAACATAGATTTGTTTCTGTGAATCAGATGTGCGCTTTCAGTGCAATAATTACCTTTTACTCTGGGGCCCCATCTCAACAGTTGCCCCAGGGAGCTTCAACCTGCGAAAGAAGAGGAATGAAGGTACCATCTCGAAGTTGAAGAGATTTTGTTCCTATTTCACCTATTTTTGTTTTGTTTTGTTTACCAGCTCTTTTTCCTTCTGTATTCATGATAAGATTTTTTTTAATTGTCACAATTATACTTTAAGTACTTTATCTCTATTAAATTATATTTAACTCATAATTTTTGCAGAAAATATGCTGTATATGAGGCAGGAATAAAAGTTAGACATTTACAGGGTCTTTGGATGTGTTTCCATCTGTTCCACCCATTTTCCTGGAATGCACCAGCCATCGCCTTGTACTCACTGAAAAACTGACTGGAAGCAGGGCAAAGCTAGCACTGTTTCTCAGAGGTACAAACCCTGATGTTCAGCATCACCTGTGTGCATGTGGGGATCTTGTGTCTAGCCCTCTACCATAGGAGCTGTCTCAGGTCTGGGCTAAATTCAAATCCTGTTTACCTGTAAAGACATATTACTTCAAACTCTGCAAACATCCTCCTCCCACATCCAGCAGCCATCTCCTACCCATTCTAAAGGTACCCCAGCGTGACTCGGTTGCTTGAAGTCTCTGGGGAAAGGACAAAAGTCAGATTGAGTAGACTAGTATCAGCAAGGGCAAGAACAAGCGTGTAACACCCCGGCACTAACCTTAACCACTGAAACAACTGCTCAAACCACATTATGCCTCCCCAGGCCTCTGCCACAAAAACCACTCCAGAGATTAAGAAAAAGGTTATGTCTTCTCCATCACCTGGAAAAGCAGACAATCTAAAACTAATCAATCTCCTCATGTATAGGTTGAGCACTTAATATGCAGCAAGAGTCCTTCCTTGGAATCTGGAGGTTTATAATCCGTCTATGCCTCTTTGTCCAGCACAAGGAGACTTTACACACCAGGGATGAGGTTGTGACATGGAAGTTCTTGGCTATTCATTCAGGAAACATATTTGAGCTTCTCCTTTTGCTCCAGGAACTGGGCTTAATGTAGGTGGTCTAGACATACAGTCTTTGCCAAGTCTTGAATCTCATAGGAGAGAGAGAAATGTAAAGAGAGAAGTGGGTCTGGGGACCAAGCAGCCTCCTTGACAACAGGCAAGCTTAGCAACCCTAAGACCAACCAGAAAATTGTTCTTAATGCTCATAGGGCATCGATGAAAAACTTCTCAGTGTTTGTGTTCTATTATAGACTCTACGTGGTTGTGAAATATTTCTTGACCTTTAAACAAACGTGTGGCCTCGGCTTGTCCACTTGACAATGTGGATACCAGTGATGATAGTAACTTAAGAATGGTACCAGTCAAATTCCTTCTCTGCTTGTTCTAGCTGTAAATTAATTGATGTCTCTAAGCCCCTCGTGTTTCATTAATAAGTCATTAATCATAACATCCACCTCAAGGAGTTGTTATAATGATTTTTTTAATGAAATTTGTCAAGAACCTAGCACAGTGGTTCATATAGTAGGTTTTCAACAAATAACCTCTACCTTCAGTTTTTCCCCTCTCTTTCTACTTGCTTAATTAATCAGAACTAAACAATTTCAAATCCAGGATTTTCATATGTAATAAGCATACTTAAGATGATTTTTTCAACAGTTGTTGATAGAATTTTGCAAATGTACACGTAAGTAGAGTGAATAGCTTATGAATCCCCATAGGGTCATCATCAGTTTCAAGAATTACCAATATTTTCCCAATCTTGTTTCATCTATCTTCCACCAACTTTGTTTTGCCAGATTATTATTATTTTTTTTTATAGACCAGGGAAGGTGCTAATTTATTTACGTATATTATCTCTCTTTTTTTTTTTATTATTTTTTTGGGGGTACACCAAGTTCAATCATCTGTTTTTATACACATATCCCGTATTCCCTCCCTTCCTTGACTCCCCCCACCTCGAGTCCCCCCCACCCTCCCCGCCCCATCCTCTAAGGCATCTTCCATCCTCGAGTTGGACTCCCTTTGTTATACAACAACTTCCCACTGACTGTGTATTTTACAGTTGCCAGATTATTTTAAAGGAGCTTCCAAATATCCTATCTTTCACCTATAAATCCCTCAATACATTTTTTTAATTTTAATGTTTTAATTGAAGTATAGTTGATATACAATGTTGTGTTAGTTTCAGGTGTACAGCAAAGTGATTATTATATATATATATATTCTTTTTCAGATCTTTTCCATTACAGGTTATTACAAGATACTGAATATAGTTCCCTGTGCTGTAGCTCCTTGTCATTTATCTGTTTTATATGTAGTAGTGTATATCTGTTAATATATATCCTCGTCATTTATCTATTTTATATAGGGTAGTGTATATCTGTTAATCCCAAACTCTTAATTTATCCCTCTTCCCCCCATAACCAATTGACAGTTTCTATAAAGGGCCACATAGTAAATAGTTTACACTTGACAGGCCACCCTGTCTCTGTTACAGCTACTCATCTCTGCTGTTGTAGCACGGAAGCCACCATAGAGAGTATGCAAGGCAGTGGGCAGGATGTGTTCCAATAAAAGTTTATTTTTATTTGCAGCTGTTGTTTGCTTACCACTGCTCTAGCGGATAAGGATTTTTAAAAACATAACTAAAACACCATTGTCATATCAAATGAAATTAATGAAATTCCTTAATATCAACTAATAATAGGTTCATTTTATGAAAAATTTCCCTAGTTGTTTCAAAAAATGGTTTCACATTAGTTTGTTCAAGTCAGGATCCAAAAAGGTCCATATGTTTGCATAGTGCTTGATGTGTCACTCTAGTCTCTTTTAACCTATACCAGTTCACCCAGACACACTTTTTTCCTATGACATTGATTTGTGGAAGAACTTGAGTCATTTTTCCTACATAGTTCCTCCGTGAATTTAGCTGATTGATTATTCATGGCTGTGTTTAGTTTGTTCTTATATTTTCCATATTTCCTGGAATTTGGTAGTTAGTTATAGAAGATAGAGTCAGATTTAATATTTGCCCAAGGTAATTTATGTAGACTGTCTCCCAAAGGAGAATTTAGGTGTGGAGAATAATACACTGAAATTCCAGTTCCAGTGATCCGTAATGAGACTAGATTATAATGCCACATTTGGCATAAGTTTTAATCATCCATTCCCACCTCAAACCCCCAAAATGACAGAAAGTTATTTCTAAAAAGAATTAGGAAACAGGAAAGAATATCCTCAGTGAACCAGAAATTATAAGGCAATTCTTAAAGAGAGGAAACAGATGGGATCAAACTAAATGAGGGAATAGTCGCCCAAAGCAAGAGGACTGATGGAAAAGGTCGGAAGGGTTCTGGGGGAGCTTCAGGCTCAGAAGGAGCAGACAGAGGGGCAAGAGGGAATCTTAGCACTAATCAACCCTAGGGTGGAGGCTGCCTTTGCCAACGAGAGTGCACACACTTAGGGGGAACGGAGCCAGCTCAGACCCTGGCCTGGCTCTGCCTCTGACCGGGGCTGAGGCAGCCATTGCCGGCATGCACATTCCTGCCCACACTTGGGAGGAGCAGAACGAGCTCCAGGGTGGAGACTACCATAACCAGCAGGAGAGAAACCAGCAGAGTAGTGTGGCAACAGCCCCACCCGGCCTCTAACCAAGTCACACATACCAGGGAAAAAGTGACACCTGCACAGAGGTGCAGCCCCAAACCCTCAGGCCCTGGCTATGATGCAAACCAAGGTAGAGGCTACCACCACATCTGAGAGAAACCCAGCTCCCTCAGTGCTCCTCCTCCAGCCCCTTGGGCCCCAGCTCTACCCCCACAGGGTGATAACAGCCGTTGAGCATAGGAGAAGCTCCAGCGTGCACCCGGCTCTGGCTCTAGCTGCTCCAGCTCCAGCCCTACCTCCCACCAAGGTGGGAGCTGCCAGCACACCTGGAGGAAGACATGCTCACTTCAGATCCAGCTCTTCTACCAAAGCCACGGGGTACCGGAGACTGCATAGGATGCTCCCACACAAGGACACCTTCAAGACCACAACAGGTAACTGTTTCACTAAACAGAGAAACAGACAGCAAAAGTTAAACAAATTGAGAAGACAGAGGAATTTGTTTAAAATGAAAGAACAAGAAGAAAAAACAAACAATGAAGCAGAGATAAATAATTTACCAGATAAAGAGTTCAAAGCATTAGTGATAAGAATGCTAACTGAACTTGGGAAAAGACTAGATGAATACACTGAAAAATTTGACAAGGAACTAGAAAATACAAAAAAGAACCAGTCATCACTGAAGAATACACTAACTAAAATGAAAAATACACTAGAAGGAATTAACAGCAGATTGATACAGAACACAGAAGTGATATAGAAGATAGAATAATGGAAATCACCCAATCAGAATACAATAAGAAAAACAAATTTAAAAAATGAGGATAGATAAGGATAGCTTAAGGGACTTCTGGGACAATATCAATCATACTAACATTAGCATTATAAGCATTAGTGGGTGACACTTTAAGGAGAAACAGGATGTTTGTATAATTTCAAAATATCTCCCCTCAAATATTTATTATTACAAAGGGAAAGTAGTCATTTAAAGTGGAAAAGCCTGAGACACCACCTTAACTAGATAATTAAACCTAACTTCACCAGTAATAAGACATATTAACGTCCTGCATCCCCCTCATACACTGTACTGAGGGTCTCTTCACATAAGTGATATTTTTCCTTAAAATGCATAACCTCAATCTCATCGTGAGAAAACATCAGACAAAATCAAATTGAGGGACATTCTACAAAATACTTGACCAGTTCTAGAAATAAAGCTGGAGGAAATAGTGAGACCCTATGAGAATTAGCTTAGGAGATTCTGTCTTAGGCTGAAGGACTAAGAAATGAAATATGTTTGAAGTTACAGAGATGATCAATAGAGGCACTTATTGGGACAGGAAAAGATATTCCATGCAAATGAAAGCTGGAGTAGCGATACTCATATCAGACAAAATAGACTTTAAAATAAAAACTGTCACAAGAGACAAGGAAGGACACTACATATTGATCAAGAAGAAGACATAACAATTGTAAATATTTATGCACCCAACATAGGAGCACCTCAATACATAAGGCCAATGCTAACAGCCATGAAAGGGGAAATGAACAGTAACACAATAGTAGTGGGGGACTTTAACACCCCACTCACACCAATGGATAGATCATACAGACAGAAAATTAATAAGGAAACATAAGCTTTAAATGACACAATAGACCAGATAGATTTAATTGATATTTATAGGATATTCCATCTGAAAACAGCCAATTACACTTTCTTCTGAAGTGCACATGCAGCATTTTCCAGGATAGATCACATCTTGGGTCACGAATCAAGCCTCAGTAAATTTAATAAAATTGAAATCATATCAAGCATCTTTTCCAACCACAACACTACAAGGTTAGAAATCAACTATAGGGAAAAAAATGTAAAAAATACAAACACATGAAGGCTAAACAACATGCTACTAAATAACCAAGAGATCACTGAAGAAGCCAAAGAGGAAATCAAAAAATATCTAGAAACAAATGACAATGAAAACACGATGACCCAAAACTTGTGGGATGCAGCAAAAGCAGTTCTAAGAGGAAAGTTTATAGCAATAGAGGACTGATACCATTGATAATGGAAGGAGATGGAGAACAAGGTAGAGAATACTTTAAGTGAGCCGACTCTTCATTTATCCCAGCAGGAAGTCAGACAGGGTCGGATTGATAAAACAAGAAACAGTAGGCATATTGGTTTGATTCATGCTGACACCTTCAGAAGATATAAAAACAGAAACAGTGAAAAGGGACAACCTCAGAGACATGGTACTAGAGGAAGAGAAGTGTAGGTCAGGTGATTTGCTTCTCATTACAAATGCTAATTGCATTTGCATTCTTTAAACTGTACATTAATTACTTAGTATATTTAAAAAAATGGAGGAAGGGCAATATAGGGGTAGGGGATTAAGAGACAAATTATTAGGTATAAAATAAGCTACAAGGATATATTGTACAACACAGGGACTACAGCAAATATTTTATAATAACTATAAATGAAGTAGAACCTTTAAAAATGGTGAATCACTATACTGTACACCTACACATGTAATGTTATACATCAACTATAAAAATATATTTTTAAAAATACCAAAATAAGTAACAGAGAGTATTCCATAAAAACTGGGACTACTGTGTTTTTAAAACACTCAGAATAAAATTTGCTTAAAAATTAGATGTTCCCCATGGATAGAAAAGGAGATTTAATAAAATAAGGGGGAAATAATTCATGCAATTTCTTTTCAGAAACCTACCTATTGCACAAAATGAAGTACACGTGTCTGAGAGCATCTTTTAAATGATCACGTAGCCTTGGTTTTTGTAACTGAGAAGAGAAGAGCAACAGAAATGATGTGGGAAATTGCTCCTTTTGTGCTTGAGTCACATGAATTTTTATTTAGCCAGCATATGGTAGACCAGATGTTGGATGATGTGTTCTGAAAATGACCTTGTTCTATTAAGTGGTGATAAGTTAACCATTATAGAAATAGAAGACTTCCCAGCCTAGAATTCTCATGGAGACTTTGTATTTGCAGCAACAGCGCATTGTTTTCATGTTTGCTAAAAATGCCATTATCTTTTTTTTCTGTATTTTTCTAGAATATAAAGCATTGTGTATGTGCTTATATATACAAATATACAATGCAATCCCAGTTAAAACATCTTATCTAGCACCTTTAAATAATTGCAATTTAATATCATGTAGATTATTCCACTGAATTGTTTAATGTATTAACATGACCACAGGGTAGATAGAGCTCACAGCAGAGAAACCAGTGACATGCTTCTGGTTTGTGTCCTAATATTTGGACAGACTCATGACTCCAAACTCATATTTGTTACAAAAGACATGAGTTATCACTTCCAGGTCCATATTTCTTTTAAAATAAATAATCAAATCCTGTGGTTTGTGATAGGACAGATGTTTGGTAAGAGTGGGAATTGTACAAGAACCTTCTGCAACTTCTAAAGAGATCCTAGATTACTCAGCCACTCATTCAGCTCAGAAACAAACATTTTAAAGAGCAGTATTTCTGACTCTCTGATTCTGTGATTAAGGATCTTTTTTCATTTCAAACTGATCAGAGAATGATACTTTTATAAAACATAGAAGCACGTGCCTAGATGTTATGGCAATGTCCAGCTGCCATTGCAAACCAGGACCGGTCTGCAGAGCCCCTAGTAGAGAGGACCACACATTCAGAAATGTAGATTTCAGTCTCAGCTTACCACAAGTCAAACCAAGAGCTTTGGGGCCAGTCACTTATCCTCACCAGGTTACTACGAAGACCAAAGGAGATTTAATAGATGAAAGCCTTGTGAAGAGCAGTGATATCAGTCATTATTCTGAACCTCTTTGGACCTCGGTTTCCATCTGACTCAAAGAGAATTGAAAGAGGTTTTTTTTTTTTTTTTGGCTGCGTCAGGTCTTAGTTGTGGCACTTGGGATCTTCCATTGCTGCACACGGGCTTCTCTCTAGTTGTGGTGTGCGGGTTTTTCTCTTCTCTAGTTGTGGCGCACAGGCTCCAGGGCACATGGGCTCTGTAGTTTGTGGCACGCGGGCTCTCTAGTTTGAGGCACGTGGGCTCTCTAGTTGAGACACTCAGGCTCTCTCTAGTTGAGGTATGGAGCTCAGTAGTTGTGGCACACGGACTTCATTGCCCCACAGCATGTAGGATCTTATTTCCTGGACCAGGAACTGAACCTGTGTCCCCTGCATTGGAAGATGGATTCTCTACCACTGGACCACCAGGGAAGTCCCAAAAGAGGTGATCTTTATAGTACTTTAAACTTTAATGATTCTGTGTATTGATGCATCTGTTTAAATAAAGCAAGAGGGATGGACAGTGTGTGGATACAGTCTAGTGCCAAGAGGTTTCTAAGGAACTGGGCATAAAACAGATAGTGCCTGGCCCATCCTGCCTCCTCACCCTGGCTCCTCTCCCTGAGGCCTGTGGTGACTGGTAAGAACACATCCGAACAAAGGCTGCTCTTGGACACTTACAGGTTCCACTTGGAAGCAAATGTGAATCCTGACCAGCAAGTTGGGCACAGGACTCAGCATTACCAGGAGAGCAAGCAGTCCCACATCCCACCACCCCGTCCCCTCTGTGAGGCCTTTCATTCTCTCCAGAAGAACAGTGTCCTGTCTTGATTCTGCCTTGTTGCTTGTGAACTTCTTCCCCAGTGAGAATACCCTCTTAACCAGTCACTTTCTCCGCTACAGGGGAGAAAGTCTACCCCAGCTAGTTTAAAGTAAGGAGTTTATCAGGTAGTGAGGCAGGAAAAAGGTAGGCTTCAGGCTGGACACTTACAACTAGCCTTCTGTTTGCATTTCCTAAGACAGGAATAGGCGGGCTCCAGATTAGGCGTTTACACTCAGCCACCTGTTTGCCCTCTGAAATGGAAGTAACAACAGAAACAGAGTGAATAGCCAGGCTTTGTCTCTCGTGGACACCTTAAGGTAACAGTCATGGCAGGAACTAAGAGAGGCTAAACCTTGAGTAAAGGGTCAAGAGATCTCCGGGTCACCCCCCCTCCCCCCGACCCCTGCCTTGGGGCAAGGGAGACACCACACATGCACAGAAGCCTCCTTGGGGGTCAAAAGTCAGGGGACAACTCCAGGCCATAGTGAGTCTTGCTTCCCCCAAACTCCTTTGTGTGGAGATCCATCTTGGCCGAGAGGTGCATGGGCACCTGAGGGGAGGGTCCTGAGACAAATTAGCCAGGGGGAGCAAAGCAAGATGATCGGCCAGAAGGAAGACAAAGGCCGGGAAAACTGCCACCTCATAAAGGATTTAAACTTCCCAAAGGTGTGACTCTCCAAGATCACCCATGCGTCTTTCCGTGTGTACTTTGCTTTTCCAGTAAACTTTTTACTTTCCTCTTTACCCTCTGCCCCCTCACCTGAATTCTTTCCAGACAAGGCAGGCAAGAACTGGGGGTTTAGGCCCCAGTCGCCGGCCTCTGTGGTCTAGCAGTCAGGACTCCCAGTCCAGGAACTAAAGTCTTGTTGCTGGCTACTGCTCGCTGCCGCTTGCTGCTGGTGTGTCTGAAATCAGTAGCTTCCCCAGTCTCTGGAAGAGCAGGAGAACCAGGCTTAGGGGCCACAAAACCAGGCGACTGCAAGAATGAAACCTGGATTGTCACAACAGAGAACGATTTCAGCAAAACTCCACACGACCCTGATGCCCAGCACTACTAAGAACTGTAATCCGGAAGCACGCTACATTTGCCCCAAAGGACCACATGCATGCTTGAAAATACCATCTCCCCAAACGCGGCCACCTCTTGCATTGCTCCAAGTTTTCCACGATGATCTGCTCCATTTTCATATGGACATGCGGTTTACCACCACCAACCAGTCTCAACCAGCAGGAAGGAAGCCATGTAGTCCTAAAAAAAAAAAAAAAAGCGAAAAACCAAAACTCACACGAAAAATCTATCCCATAGCGTTACATATAGGAGGTAATCAATAACACAGGCTGCTGATTTCGGTGCTGATATTGATCACCACGTTGCTTATGCTGATTCCACTGCCTGGAGCTCTCTCACACGTTCTTCACTCGTGCTCTGAGATTCCTCTCAGGTGTCACCTCCTGCAGGACTTCTGTGAGCTCCCTCATCCCCGCTGTGCTGAGTGCCCAGCCTCTGTGCCCCCAGAGCACCCTGTGCTTACCTCTGTCACATCACGTACCACGCTGTGAAATGAACTGCTGACCTTTTAGGCTCTTTCAGACCGTGAACTCCTCAAAGGCAGGGGCTGTGCTTCATTCATCTGTAGCCAGAGCCTAGCCCAGTGCCTGGGATACAGTAGGCACTTCACCTATGCTCGTTGAAATGCAACTGTGCTTTAAATTGATTTGATTTTTAACTTTGGACAGTTGGGCCTGAGATTTGTCAGGAGGTCAGCTAGGCTGGGAGAAAGACCTGAGCTCCTCGTCCTCTGCCCAGCTGATGAAAGCAACCAGCCAACAAAGAGAGCGAAGCCTCTAATCATTTACTGTGATGGTAAAAGCAAGAGCCTGAAAGCAGAGAAAACACCAGCTGCCCCTGTTGCATTTCCCCCCGGGGAGCAGCGCACCTGTTGAGGGTCAGGGGGAGCAGAGCAGGTGGCATCATGTCGCTGCTGAGGGTGCCTCCAGCCAAAGGCTCTGGCCGTCTTACGGACTCTGAGGTCAAGAGAGGGCAAGGGAGCAGGGCTGGGGGTGAAAAGTACTGGGTCCTGAGTCAAAATGGGCTAAAGTGTCTTCAAATGTTCCTTCTCCTCCTCCTGATAAGGAGGTCTCTACAGAAACACCTGGAGGGATTCTCTGGCCAAGGCTTCAGATCGAGACCTAGGAATGAAGCCACCCGGCCAGGCATGCACATGTGCAAAGAGCACGACTGGCCAGAGAGCCTGAGTCTTTTGACTTCCCCTCCTTCCAGAGACAGCAGTGCCTGACCTGTGCCCTGGGGCCTGGTGTGGCGTGGGCAGCATTCCCTGTGAGGCCTGCCAGGCAGAACCTATGGAGTTGCCTACGGTCAGGCCTGAAAAATTCACACGTACGTTTTTAACCAGGACTCACCCTCCTCAATATTAAAAAGCCAAAACACAGAAACAGTAACCTAGAAAGTCATGCTATGCCGCTGCTGCCCTGCTGCCTCCCAGCCTTTCCAAGGGTGTGCACAGAGCAGTCTGTCCCTCTAGGGACAGATTTCTGAGAGAGGAGTCCAGACCAGTAGCTCAACTAAAGTGAAGAAGAAATACGTGCTCCTGCAGTAAATTAGGAGACGCCAACACAACTGACCTAGAATTTATCTACACCTTGGAAAAATGGATGACGTTCTTCTGTAAAAAACAGTAAATAAAAAGAAAAAAAAAAAACCCATAAGTTAATATGAGTTTTTTCTTTGCAGCACCGAACATGGGGTGTCTTTCTCAACACCAACAGCCAATTCTCTGACACCAACTTGGTGACCAACAATTCAGTTCGATTCTGACAGTAGCTACCAGCTTAGCACCGACACCACAGGTTAAGGGCTCAGTCTCACAAGACTGCCTCTGCCACAGGTGCCTGTCACACGTCCCAGAGGGCCACCCACATTCTGACTGGAAGGCTATAATCCAGAGGTTCCCATGACCTCCTCCTCAGGGTCGATCATTTGCTAGGACAATTCACAGAACTCAAGAAAACACTTTATTTCCCAGTTTACTATTGTGAAAAAGAAACCACCAGCCCAAGGTGGAGTCCCTTGTGCTAAGCCCATGTCACCAAAGCGAGACTTAATACCTGAACTAATTATAGTCCCAGCCCCTCAGGAAACGTCAACCAGTCAGCGTAAGTTGAGCTAATCCGCCCTATAGGCTCCTCCATTCCCTTTAGGAGGGCGCCCTTGCCTGAAATAATGCATTCTTTGCTCATAATTTCCATTTTCTGCCCCCTTTCTGCCTTTAAAATTCTTTCCTTTTGTACAGCTTAGCAGAACTCCCTTCTGTTTGCTAGATGGGATACTGCCTGATTCATTGTTTAGTGAAGCCAATTTGATCCTTACATTTAGTTAGTTGAATTTTTGTTATTTAACAGTTTGTTGCCAGCAGCGGGACTGAGGGAGATTTCTGACAGCTTCAAAGACAACAAGAAACACAGGAGTGGTACCCTGTGACCTGTTTGAGTTTACTGTCTTTCTCACCATGTCCGAGGCCCATGGGTAAGTCCCTTTTCGGTTCTCAGCTCTGCCCTCTTTCACTGAGCTCCTGATCTAATTGGCTTTCCACAGATACTTATTTGGTTGGAAACCCCAGCCCTTGGTTTTGTCCCCAGATCCCCAGATTCCACATTGGGAACTGCAGGTAGTTATTGGCCAGAGTTGGACTGGGTCTGACTTAAAAACCAGACTAGATCCGGATGCAGACTGGGTCTGATTTAAACTGGACTGGGTTCAGTGTGAGGCCTTGAGTGAATAAAATTTTAAGTAAAGGCGATTGCAAATGAGGATCTCAGAAAAGATTGACAAAATTTGTGGGTATGGGAATAGCATTTAAAAGCTGTTAGAGTATTCATTACCTAACCCAAAGACTCTCGTGTTAGGGCAAGTTGGTCATAGAATGGGTGAGATCAATACTAGGTCACCTGACAACCTCAAGAAAATTTCTGTGCAAAACACCGCACAGTCCCCAACCCAGCAGCATAGCCCTTTTAGGTATTATTTGGCTCTGAAAGACCCAAAGACTTCTCTTAAAAAAAAAAAAAGAAAGAAAAAGACTAATAATAATAAAATCTTTAAAATCCAAACAGGATTTGCCACCTTCCTGCATACCTGCTTAGGAATGATGGTCCCAGAAGCTATAAATATTGACCAAAATTGGTCAACCAAAAGGCAATCTAGAATTCTGTGTCCTGAGAACTTGCCTTGGTAACCATCAGGTTGGGGGCCCCAAAATATGACCAGACAGAATTATGGGTTTCATTCCATCTGTGGCTAGATATGTCTGGACAGAAATGTGGGTTGAATACCATTTGCTGCTGAATTTCCATGAGGAAATTGCAGTGGCCATTATGAGGAATGTTCCAGTTGGAGAGTATTATTTAAGAAGTGCATTTAAACACAAGGGATACGTATTTTCATTGGTAGGCAGAAGCCTACAAAATGTTTCAAAATTCCAAAATAGCTCATTAAAAGATCCATTGCAAAAGGCTAAAATGAAAAAATTAAGAACATAAAAGGTACCTAAAACAAAAGACTATAGGACTGATGTAATTCTTACTGTTCCCCTCCATCCTCCTTTATTTGAGTACTACTTCAGCAATCCTCTGTCTGAATTGCCTTTCTACACTGTAAAGACTATTAAACAGTTAGCTTTTAAAGTAAGAGCTTTGCTTGACTTTCTGCCTCCCTGGGACAAGCAGGCTGTTGGTTCTTTCTTTTCGTTGTCTTTGGAAGTGACTCTGGATCTTGAAAAGGTAGTGACCTCTTTGAGGATGACTTTGGGTCCATGAAGTTGCTTAATTCTGCTAGAAATATGTACTGCTTGTCCTGGCTGAAAACTGACAAGACATTTAAAAGAACTTTTAGATAAATTTCTAAGCCATTTTTCCAAATCTTTTTGATAACCTAAAACCTTAGAACTTTGCTATGTTAAATTAAATGATGGAAATTCATTGAATATTTAGGTCATTTCTAAATAAAAGACTGAAATATTGATTATTGAACATGTTTATTCACTTTTTGTTTACTTTTTTATAGAGAAATTAGACATATTTGGATCTATTAGTAAACATGTTTTGTGCCAAGCTGAGACATTTACTATTAAAAAAAGCATATGTCTCCAGAAATTACAAAAAGTATAAATTTACCAGGCTACAGAATGCTAATATAAAAGACAGTTTACAATTGCTCACTTCTTAGCTTTCACTAAAAATTAAGGGCTTCTAAGGGTTAAAAATAATTCTAGGGCTTCCCTGGTGGCGCAGTGGTTAAGAATCTGTCTGCCAATGCAGAGGACATGGGTTCAATACCTACTCCAGGAAGATCCCACATGCCTCGGAGCAACAAAGCCCGTGTGCCACAACTACTGAGCCTATGCTCTAGAGCCCACGAGCCACAACTACTGAAGCCCTAGTGCCTAGAGCCCGTGCTCTGCAACAAGAGAAGCCACTGAACTAAGAAGCCAGAGCACCGCAACAAAGAGCATCCCCCGCTCTCCACAACTAGAGAAAGCCTGCGTGCAGCAATAAAGACCCAATGCAGCCAATAAATAAGTAAATAAATAAACTTAAAAAACAAACAAAAAACACCCCCCAAAACCAAAAATAATTCTAATACATGTGATTGAAGCTACTAAAAATATTAAGGAAAACATTTCTATATAT